>NC_142470.1:75950164-77200164 GCF_049115385.1 Moschus berezovskii | reverse complement strand
TTATATTGGTCATCTTGGAATGTGAAGTCAAGTGGGCTTTAGAAAGCATCACTGTGAACAAAGCTAGTGGAGGTGATGGAATTCCAGTTGAGCTATTTCAAATCTTGAAAGATGATGCTGTGAAAGTGCTGCACTCAATATGCCAGCAAATTTGGAAAACTCAGCAGTGGCCACAGGACTGGAAAAGGTCAGTCTTCATTCCAATCCCAAAGAAAGGCAATGCCAAAGAATGCTCAAACTACTGCACAATTGCACTCATCTCACACGCTAGTAAAGTCATGCTCAAAATTCTCCAAGCCAGGCTTCAGCAATATGTGTACCGTGAACTCCCAGATGTTCAAGCAGGTTTTAGAAAAGGCAGAGGCACCAGAGATCAAATTGTCAACATCCGCTGGATCATGGAGAAAGCAAGAGAGTTCCAGAAAAACATCTATTTCTGCTTCATTGACTATGCCAAAGCCTTTGACTGTGTGGATCACAATAAACTGTGGAACATTCTGAAAGAGATGGGAATACCAGACCACCTGACCTGCCTCTTGAGGAACCTGTATGCAGGTCAGGAAGCAACAGTCAGAACTGGACATAGAACAACAGACTGGTTCCAAATAGGAAAAGGAGTACGTCAAGGTTGTATATTGTCACCCTGCTTATTTAACTTCTGTGCAGAGTACATCATGAGGAACGCTGGGCTGGAAGAAGCACAAGCTGGAATCCAGATTGCCGGGAGAAATATCAATAATCTCAGATATGCAGATGACACTACCCTTATGGCAGAAAGTGAAGAGGAACTCAAAAGCCTCTTGATGAAAGTGAAAGAGGAGAGTGAAAAGGTTGGCTTGAAGCTTAACATTCAGAAAACAAAGATCATGGCATCTGGTCCCATCACTTCATGGGAAATAGATGGAAAAACAGTGGAAACAGTGTCAGACTTTATTTTTTTGGGCTCCAAAATCACTGCAGATGCTGATTGCAGCCATGAAATTAAAAGACGCTTACTCCTTGGAAGGAAAGTTATGACCAACCTTGATAGTATATTAAAAAGCAGAGACATTACTTTGCCAACAAAGGTCTGTCTAGTCAAGGCTATGGTTTTTCCCATGGTCATGTATGGATGTGAGAGTTGGACTGTGAAGAAAGCTGATCGCCGAAGACTTGATGCTTTTGAACTGTGGTGCTGGAGAAGACTCTTGAGAGTCCCTTGGACTGCAAGGAGCTCCAACCAGTCCATTCTAAAGGAGATCAATCCTGGGTGTTCATTGGAAGGACTGATGCTAAAGCTGAAGCTCCAATACTTTGGCCACCTCATGCGACGAGTTGACTCACTGGAAAAGACTCTGATGCTGGGAAGGACTGGGGGCGGGAGGAGAAGGGGACGACAGAGAATGAAATGGCTGGATGGCATCACCGACTTGATGGACATGAGTTTGAGTGAACTCCGGGAGTTGGTGATGGACAGGGAGACCTGGCATGCTATGATTCATGGGGTCGCAAAGAGTCGGATACGACTGAGCGACTGAACTGAACTGGTCAACTAAGATCCTTCTAGTAACTATTTGTTTTTTGGACTGATGTTTAAATAAATTTTATGGAAGCATAATAGATTGAAAATGTGTTAGATTCTGCTGTACAACAAAGTGAATCAGTTATAAATATACATATATCCAACACTCTTTTTTAGATTCTTTTCCCATATAGCGGAGAAGGCAATGGCAACCCACTCCAGTACTCTTGCCTGGAAAATCCCATTGACGGAGGAACCTGGTAGGCTGCAATCCATGGGGTTGCTAAGAGTTGGACACGACAGCGACTTCACTTTCACTTTTCCCATATAGGTCATTACAGAGTTTTGAGAAGTTTCCTGTGCTATACAGTAGCTCCTTAATAATTACCTATTTTATATGTAGTAATATGTATATGTTATTCCCAATCTCCCAATTTATCCCTTCCCCACCTTTTCCCACCCTAGTAACTGTAAGTTTGTTTTCCCCATCTGTGACTGTGTTTTGTAAATAAGTTCATTTGTTCCATTTTTTTTTGATTCCACATATAAACGATATTATGTATTTGTTTTTCTCTGTCTGACTTCACTCAATATAACAATCTCTAGGTTTCCACGTTGCTGCAAATGACATTATTTTGTTCTTTTTTAGACTTATTTTTAAACAACTGCATTTAAAACCATTTGGCCAACCTTTTAGATGTATTATAACCAAAGGGATAGTTATCACAGGAAATTGTTGCAAATAAAGATAAATGAGATGATAGGTTTAATGCAGGTTGAGTTGGTGTTCTCCTAAGAATTTATTGTCATGTTTTTCTTCACAGTTTACCTGAAGTCCTGCAGAAACTTCAGGAGACATGTTCTTTTAGATTTACTCTTAAAACTGTATATCTGTGTTGGCTTAATTACTTGACTAAAGTACTGTAAATACATTTTCGTGAAATAAAATTGAAATTTGTTTTTTTTTCTTTTTTAAAAAAACTTTTTATTTTGTATTGAGGTATAAATGATCAACAAACAGTGTTGTGATAGTTTCCGGTGAACAGTGAAAGGACTCAGCGATGCATATACATGTATCCATTCTCCAAATTTCCCTCCCATCCAGGCTGCCACATAACATTGAGCAGAGTTCTGTATACTATAGAGTAGGTCCTTGTTGGTTATCTGTTTTAAAATAGCAGTGTGTACATGTCCATCCTAAACTCCCTAACTATCCTTCCCCACCCCATCATTCCCCTTCCCCCACAACCATAAGTTTGTTCTCTAAGTCCATGAGTCTCTTTCTGTTTTTTGGGGGGTGGGTTATGATTTTATTTATTTTTGGCTGTGCTGGGTCTTCGTTGCTGCTCACTTTTCACTGGTTGCAGCGAGCAGTGGCTACTCTATAGTTGTGGTGTATAGACTTCTTAGTTGCGGCTCAATAGTTGTATTTCCTGGGCTCTTGAGCACAGGCTCGATAGTTGTGGTGCACTGGCTTAGTTGTTCCTTGGCATGTGCAATCTTCCTGGACTAGGGATCAAACCTGCATCTCCTTTGTTGGCAGGTGGATTCTTTATCACTGAGCCACCAAGAAACCCCTCTTTCTATTTTGTAAGTTCATTTGTATAATTTCTTTTTAGATTCCACATATAAGGGATGTCATACAATATTTATTCCCTGTCTGACTTATTCACTCACGATGACAATCTCTAGGTCCATCCATGTTGCTGCAAATAGCACAATTTCATTCTTCTTAATGGCTGAGTAGTATTACAGTGTATATATGTACCACATCTTCTTTATCCATCCTTCTGTCAATGGACATTTAGGTTGCGTCCATGTGTTGGCTATTGTAAACGGCACACACACACATACATGTTTTGTCCTTAGTATTTTGTCCTAACTCTTAGAGTTTTCAGATACTTCAGTATCTATCACCTATTTTATCCTTTCAGGAATCCTTTGAAGCATTGTCCCAGTGAGGTATACAGATTGACCAAATATTGACATCTACCTAGTGACATTCTGGAAACAATATCCAGAGTTGCTGACTGCAAACTTGTCCCTTTTTCCACCATGTTTTCCATCTGTTTGCCTATTTTTTTCTCTTGGTCTTCCCAACATGTGCATTTAATCTCGTATTTCCTAATGTGAGAATTATTTTACCAAGCAATATTTGTCTATTGAGGGATATTTCTAAAGGATTGAGGGATAGTCTTGACTGTGGCAGGAGTCAAATGAAGCCCTGTTAGCAACGTGGACGAGTTAAGTTTGCACAGCTGTAACTTTCTTAGAGCTGTACAATATGTGCGCTAGATATATTTGGTAAAGTACTATTGAATTACTGCTTTCTCTTCCTAGAAGATTTAAGTGTAAGAAAAAGGAAATTATATATTTGAATAAAATCTGCATAAAATGGCTGAATGTTCATAACTAAATATTGAAAGTGAAGTCACTCAGTCGTGTCTGATTCTTTGTGACTCCATGGACTGTAGCTTACCAGGCTTCTCCTCCATGGGATTTTCCAGGCAAGAGTACTGGAGTGGGTTGCCATTTCCTTCTCCATGAAATTTGTTTTGAACCTATTAAAACTTAGAATGGTTTATGGTAGTTTATTTTTGTTTTTTTTGCTCAAAGTATAGTTGCTTGGAAACATGCCATGAAATTACTTTTTTCCACTATGAAAAGTTGTGATGGAGGTACATTGACTTCCTAAAGACAACCTAGCTGTTTTCTTATGGACTTCTATAGTACAATATACTTGATTGCAGTGGGATTTTATTTTGGTACTTAAAATAGTTAGTTGTAAAGTCTTTATCTGAAATTGTTGGGAAAAGATATGATTAAATATTTTTACCTCACTTGGAATCAGAAAGTATAGAATTTATCATGGTTGAAATGTTAGTGATGGAAAACATTAAAAAAAATAAGGTATACTTAGAGCAACTTTATTAAATTGGTAAAATCTAATGACTATGTAATGTTTATTTTGTTTTCCATACAGCATCATTAGTTATTCCTGCTGGTAGAACCCTTCCCAGTTTTACTGCAGCAGAACTGGTATGTAGCTTATTTAAGATATATTTTTGAAAAGAGATGCCCCAATTTTAGTGAATGGTGGCTGAAGACTGGACAGAGATATAATTTGTAAAACTTTAGTTGAATAAGGAAAGATGTTGTAAGGGATGGGAAGACAAAAATAGCTTCTGTAACATAGGGGTTGGAAAAATTCAGGAGTTTCAGATGTAATATTTTCTCACCAGCTTTTCCTATCTTCCGGAGCAGTTGTTAGCATCTGCCAAGACTGTACCTACAAGATTAGGAAATTTCTAAAGTTATGTTGTATGGAGTTTTAATACACTGTATAATGTTATATAGTTAGTGGTTCCTAAGTAGATGATTTTGATATGCTGTATTTTCTGACTTTTCCTCTCTAGCGTTGAGGCACATCATCGTTCTTCCTTTTATTTAAGTGGAATATTTTGGTTATTTTTTACCTTTGTATAATAGAGGTAGGTTTCCCCCCAAGGATTTGGGGGCAGAAGATAAAATTTAAAACTTACATATAGAAAATTGAGTAGTTTTCAGGTGGGGAAAAATAGAACTATTTTTCTCTCTCTCTTTTTTTAAGGTTTCCCTGGTGGCTTAGTGGTAAAAATTCCACCTGCCAATGCAGGAAATGCAGATTCCATCCCTGGATCAGGGACATCCCTTGGGGAAGGATGTGGCAACCCATTCTAGTATTCTTGCCTGGAAAATCCCATAGACAGTGGAGCCTAGTGGGCTACAGTCCATGGGGTCACAGAATCGGACACGACTTAGCAACTGAATAACAACAAAAGATGATGTATGATCCACTAACTGTTCTTCATTTTCTTTCAGCCCATAAGTTACCTTTCTAGGGTACAAGATTTTTGTTGTTTAGTCGCTCAGTTGTGTCTGACTCTTTTACTCCTTGGACTGTAGCTCTCCAGGCTTCTCTGTCCTTGGGATTCTCCAGGTAAGAATACTGGAGTGGGTTGCCATTTCCTTCTCCAGGGGATCTACCCCACCCAGGTATAGAACCTGTGTCTCCTGCATTGGCAGGCAGGTGCTTTACAGCCGAGTAACTTAGTGGACGATTTATTTCTGTTTCTTCATTAAAAACAAAAATCATCGTCCTTACCACAGTTTTTAGAAAGCATGGTGCTGCTTTTGATAGGAAACCAGTGAAGAAATATTTCTATTTTTGGAATTCTTGGAAATAAGTTCTCCTCATTAATGATGGGCTTCCCTGGTGGCTCAAATGGTAAAGAATCTGCCTACAGTGCAGGAGACCCAGGTTCGTTCCTTGGGTCGGGAATATCCTCTAGAGAAAGGAATGGCTACCCACTCCAGTATTCTTGCCTGGAGAATTCAATGGACAGAGGAGATTGGTGGGCTACAGGCCACAGGGTCGCAAAGAGTTGGACCTGACTGGAGCAACTAACACACACTCAAAGAGTAAAATCAGATTTATAAAGTAAAAAATGATAGGGCCCTATAGGATTATATCCCAAAGGTAGCTGTTTTAACTGTATGATATATATCCATTTAGACTTCTTCATTTAAAAAAGTTATTAATTTTCACAGTAAAAGTAGGATCATTCTCTGGACTATTTCTGCAATTTCTTTTTCTAAACTTAGTAATATAGATGGCCCTTATCAATGCCAGGTAAATATTGATTTGCCTTAGTGGATATATCACAGTTTAATTAACCAGTCTTTTGTTTATGGACATTTAAATTATTGTTAGTATTTTTCTAATATAGCATTACATTGGTGATACTTGTAGATAATGTTTTGGTGTGTTTGTGATAATCAGGTAATTGGGATAAATTTCTGGAAGTAGAATTTCTGGGTCAAAGATAACGCATGTTTTTAGTTTTGGTATATACTGCAAAATTGCCCTCCAAAAGGGCTGTACCATATACGCTCATATAAGCAGTGGTGTGAGAGAATATGATTTTTATCATATTCTTAGCAGCATTGGGTAATATTAATCAGTCTTTTAAATTTTGCATGTCAGATAGGCAAACATGTTTCCTCATCTTTTCATTTAGTTTTTTAAAAATTTTAAAACCCTAAGGTCTAATTATTCTAAAATAAAAATGATACACTTTTATCTGCTTTAAATAATATTAAGTGATCAACTTACAGACTAGAGGACTCCTATAAACAACTGTGGTTCTTATATTTGACATCTTGAGGATCACTGCCCATTTTAAAGCTATGTTGTGGGCAGATTTTATGAGTCAGTGTTCATGTTATTTATGAAGACTTATTGACTTCATTGCTAATAGCCGTAGGATGAAATTCCTTTTATTTTTAATGAGATGATCTACATCAAATATTAAAAAGCTGTTTTACTCAAGGGTACTCAGCCCTAATGTTGGGTTACTATTGTCCTGTTGACCTTAATCAGATTTTTTTGTATCCTCTATGAGATCAGGAAAAAAGTTTCAAATAAAGCCTCTTTCTAACTTTCTAATATAAAATTCTCATATCTAGGGCACCTCAAACTCCAGTGCAAGCTTTACTTTTCCTGGTTATCCTATTCATGTACCGGTGGGTGTGACACAACAGACTGCATCTGGTAAGAGTATAGTCTTAAGAATATTTTGTTTTTAGCATTGGTAGTAACTTCTGGATATTAACTTCCATGATTTTAAATTAACTATACCACAAGTCATTGAAGTTATAGGAACTTTTGATAAAACTTACTTAAAAGTAATAATAAATAGTAGTTGTTATGAAAGCAATCTACCACAAAAAACACTAAACCTCTCTATTAAGACAGGCACTAAGCTTGTCCCCACATTTCACTTCCAATTCTCTTTCCCAACATTGTATAAGATGCTTTGTGTAGGTTTTCTCTAGTTTAAGTCAGTTCCCTGAATTTTTATACACATATCCCAGCTAGGTCTAATCAAGAAAAACTAAAGATTAGATTTATCAACTTTTGCCTCCTTTATTATTTCTAGATTATCAGAATATTTGAAAAATTTGGAGGTTTAACTTGTGTCTGCTTTTCAGAGAACCGTTTCTTTATTTGAAAGAGAATCATACCTTTTTTTTTTTTTTGGTCGTTACAGAGTTTAAGCAAAGCACCTGACTCAGTGCTCAAAAAGTAAATTTCTTTCTTCTTTTTAGTATTATTTTAAGGAAAGAAGGGGAAAATTTGTTAACTTTTGAAATTATTAAACCCTCTTTGGACAGCCTTGTCTTATAGTTGTTCTGTTGTAGCTTATATCTAAAGTATACATTCTCCATGACTAGGTTTCTTAAAAATTCCAATTTAGGTTATTAACACTGTAATTTATTACACAGTGGGAAAGGCTCATGGAATAAATATTGGTGGCCTGTGTATGTCTCTAAATGTGCCATATGAGCAATAGTGGGAAAAGGCTAGAGTTAAAGCAAGATATATTTAATTTTTCAAAATAAGAGTAATACATTATTATGGTAGAAGACACACAAAAAAATCTGGAAAAAAAAACTCCTAGTGATAACCACTATTAACATATTGATATATTTCCTCCTGGCCTCCTGTGCATGAGATTGTTTTTTTAAAGGAGATTAGGATTCTGTTATACTTACAGTTTTGTTTTCTCCTTTTTAAGCTCACCTTTATAAAGTCAGTGTACCATTTATGGTGACACAGGCTTCTGAAAGAGCAAGTGTTCTTCAGCATCCAGTTCAGCAAGTATTTCATCTGCTTGGGCAGCCGTCAATAATACAGACCAGCATTCCACAATTAAACCCATGTTCTCTTCAAGCAACTACAGAGAAATCACTGAGAATGGAAACTGTGCTCCAGCAATGCATAGTTCTTCCTTCTGAGACAGTGGATAGGAAACATTTAGAAAACACTACCAGTGATATTCTTGTACCTCCTAGAAATGAGCATAAAATCGTATCTGAAGCTTTATTGAATCAGCTGGTAAGCTCTCAGTACATCAGCTTTCCAGGTGTTGTATTTACTCCACAGGTCTCTCAAACAGATTCCATTGGGGAGCCAGTGCTCCGTGTTTCAGTTTGCATGACTCAAAATCTGCATGGGCCCCTTTCCACTAGCCCTCAGGGAGCTCAGCACCAGCATGTGCCTGAGGCTCAGCCTCGTGTTCTTAAAAACAGGATGTGTGGATGTGATTCTGTAAAGCAGCCAAGAAATACAGAGAAGCCCAGCAGCCTACCTGTCTCAGAGAAGGTAGTACTATGTTTAACTTACTGGTATTAAGAGATAAACAGTAGCCAGTGATTAGATGTCCTGAGTGGCTTTAAAAAAAAAAAAAAAACTGTAACATTACTCAAAAGTATGCTTTGCTTTTTCATTTGGAATATTGTTTATTTTCTTTAAACACACCTATCAGTTTTTAAAAGTATTCATGCTCAGCATTTCTAAACTTTTAGTTTTGATGAATGAATTAGAATATTTCTTTGAAGAAAATGCATTTGTTTTAAGCTTCCCTGGTGGCTCAGCTGGTAAAGAATCTGGCTGCAATGCAGGAGATCTGGGTTTGATCCCTGGTTTGGGAAGGTCCCCTGGAGAAGAGAATGGCTACCTACTCCAGTATTCTGACCTGCAGAATTCCATGGACTGTATAGTCCATGGGGTCACAAAGAGTTGGACACGACTGAGCGACTTTCACTTTTCAATCTGTTTTATGTTTCCCTTACATTGTGAGGATTGTTTTTGTGTGCAGATAAAATTTAAGATTCAGAAGTGCATCCTAGTAATTAAATGAGTATTTTGAGGTAATTCATTAGATGTTCAAAAGAGATCCGAAGTCTTATTTCTTGTTCTACTTTTGTGCTTAGTCACCTGTTCTATATAATTTTCCTAAATTTCCATATGAAAGTTTTCCGTGCATGAGGAAGTATCTTTCTAGTAGATATTTTGTTTCTCTGTTTGCTAAAATACTAATTTCTTTTGGAATTCAAACCACTAAAAAATAGCTCCTAATTAACTTTCCGTATTAAAAATAGGTTCACGTTACTAATTTCCCAGGAATTCATAGTGATTGCAGAAAGATTCGTGGAGAATTTTGCATGGTAAAATTTAAAAATCTTGTGTTATCTTTTTACAAATGTAAAATGTCTTACAGCTAACTCCACTTATACAATTTAGTGACATATGACAAATAATTGAAAACTTGTGTCTCTGACTAATGATTTAGTAGTCCTTTAGAATTGCTGTACAAACCTGTAGCAATGTAGTAGTTAAGTGCAACCTTAATACTTTCTAGATAGAAGGGAAGGGTATAGTATAAGGTTTACTATGAAAGAGAAAGTCACTCAGTCATGTCTGACTCTTTGCGACCCCATGGACTGTAGGCTGCCAGACTCCTTTGTCCATGGAATTCTCCAGGCAAGAATACTGGAGTGGGTAGCCATTCCCTTCTCCAGGGCATCTTCCCAACCCAGGGATCAAACCCAGGTCTCTTGCATTGCAGCCGGATTCTTTATTGTCTGAACCACCAGGGAAGCCCAATACTGTAGGGTACAGTGAAGGATAACGAACAAAGAACATGTTCATCAGGAACCATTTGACTTATTATTAGAGTATTTCAGATGTTTGATGAAGCCTGTTCAAAATCTTTTAGCAAGTGTTTTTAGTTTAGTTTGGTATAATGTATTAAGGGCTTCTCTAGTGACTCAGATGGTAAAGAATTCACATGCAGTGAGGGAGACCTGGGTTCGATCCCTGGGTTGGGAAGATCCCCTGGAGGAGGGAATGACAACCCACTCCAGTATTCTTGCCTGGAGAATCCCCACGGACAAAAGAATCCGCGGGCTACAGTCCATAGGGTCGCAAAAAGTCAGACATAACTGAGTGACTAAGTACACACATTGAGGGTAAAATACTTTTTGAGCATTTTTTATATTTTCACAAACCATATAAAATTTAAGAAATGTAGGATGAATTCCTAATTATGAAACAGTTGATTTTGAGAGAAAATGACTATTAAGTGTTTTCATCACTTATAATTTTAGAGGCATTTTCCTCCTGGACTCTCAACTTTGAAGATTTCTGGAGTGATGATTCAAGGACTTATTCTGCTGTCACCTATTAGATGTCATCTTGTACTTTGTTCTGATATGGAGAAATAGATCAGTTAAGGAAGATTAAGCAAGGATTGTTTAGAGAGTAGTGGTTAAGAGCTTAAGCTTTAAAGCCACAACAGGTTCAAATTCCAGGTTTGCCTTTTAAAAGCAAACTATGTAATGTTGCTCTTTAAAATTCAGTGATGTCTGTAAACTGGGCATAAAACCAGCCTCATAATTTTTAGAGTTATCAGAGATGTATATGGAGTTTTTAATAGCTTCTGTCACCATAATAAGATATAGATTAGTGCTGTTATGCTTTATGGGCATGTGACATATTGGATAATGGTGCATACAACTTGTTTGTTGATTTTAAAATATATCTGTATTTAGAACACAAACATTGAAAGGAATTTATAACATTAAAAAATTTTTTTTTCTGTAGGATATCTTAAAATAGTAATCTGGTAAAATTTATACTAATATAATTTTCAAAAAAGTTTATAAATAACTCTTTTAAGTAGCTTTTCAGAAATTCTTATTGCTGAAAGCAAGTTACAATTAGCCCTTCGTGTACAATTAGCCTGCTCTTCCTGTGTAGACTGCCAAAGATCTTAAGTTTTTATGTAGGTTTAACATCGTTACTGTTGCATAAAATATATTCCTGACGGTTTTTGATGTGCTCCTATTTTAAGGTGCATATATTGTATATTACTGTGTTAAGTTTTTCCTCAGTGGAGGAATTTTGTTTTCTAATCTTATAATGCTATAGAAAATTAGGAACTCGGATTTTCATTGTAACTCCCAAAAGTAGGAGAGAAATAGGTTTGATGGTGTATCTTCTCCAGCTGCATTTCATCTCTTGCTTCTCTCCCCACCATCTTCATGTCCCTCTCCCAAATATTATTTCTGCTACCTTCTCTTTAAAATATTTACCTTTCTGACTGCTTCCTCTTATCTCCTTCTTGACTCCTCTTTATCTGTCCTTCCTGCTTCCTAAAGGTTCTATCCTCAGCTCATTTCTTAGTTCATGTTTTCCGTGGGCAGTCTCATGCAGTCTCATGGCTTTAACTATGATCTTCTTATTGATAACTGCATTTCCAATCCTGTTATTCTCTTGAGCTCCAGTCTCTGACTCGATGGACATGAATTTGAGTAAGCTCTGGGAGTTGGTGATGGACAGGGAAGCCTGGCATGCTGCATTACATTTGGTCGCAGAGTTGGAGACGACTGAGTGACTGAACTGAAAGTATTCAAATCATATAGAGTCTGTTCTCTTATCATACAGTGGACTTTTAAGTAGCACAGAGGCTCGGGACCCTGAACTCTCCGCAGAGAAAAATCTGTGTGTAAGTTTATAGTCAGCCCTCTGTATCCATGAAAGTGAAAGTCACTCAGTTATATCTGACTCTACTGGAGTGGGTACACGTTCCCTTCTCTAGGGGATCTTCCCAACCCAGGGATTGAACCCAGATCTCCCTCATTGCAGGCAGATTCTTTACCAGCTGAGCCACAAGGGAAGCCCTCTGTATCCATGGATTCAACCAGTCACAGATCTTGTAGTACGTATTTATTGAAATAGATCCATGTGTAATGGACCTGCACATTTCAAACCTATATTGTTCAAGGGTCCACTGTATAACATATGATTTACCATTTTAACCATTTTTTAGGTGTGCAGTTCAGTGGCGTTAAGTATGTTACATTGTTGTGCAAGCATCACTACTGTGCATCTCTCGAACTTTCTAATCATCCCCCAAATGAAATTCTGTACCCATTAGAAAATAACTTCCCATTACCCCCTCCATTCAGCTACTGGTAACTTCTATTCTACTTTCTGTTTCTATGAATTTGATTACTCTAGGTACCTTGTGAATGGTATCATGCAATATTTGTGCTTTTGTGACAGGTTTATTTTACCTAGCACATTTTTAAGGCTCATTCATGTTGTAACATATAAAGGAATTTCATTCCTTTTCAAGACTGTATATGATTTTTGACATCCTTTAAAACCAAGTATTTCTGGAACCTATTCCCTCTTCTCCACCTATTGCCCTAATTGTCTCTCACTTGGGATAATATAGTTTCTAACTAATTACTAGCATTATAGTCTCTGTGGGTTCTATTCCACTCTTCCCAGTCCACCCATCCTAGAGGTTAAAAGATTCAGGGATGAGAAATGTTTTGGATTCCTTTTATATCCCTTAATAACTATGTGAGTTGGGCAAGTTACTATATCCTCATTTGGAAATAAAGATAATCGTATCTACCATAGAATTGTGATGGTGGGAAGATTATGTGAGAAAATCAGTGTGAGGTGCTCAACAGCATACTTCCTAGCATGTGGTAAGAACTCAGTGCACATTAGCTCCTCTCTGCTCCTCTTGGCTTCCATAGATTTATCCAGCATACAGCCCGCTTGCCATGTCACTGACTGCCTGTCAAGCTACAGGATAAAATTTAAATTCCTTGTGAAAAAAGTTAATAGAAACCTCAGTTAAATACAGTTGGGAGACCTGCAGGGGGCACTCTTCACACCCAGTGACAATGGTAGAGCCCAACTAGAAGAAAGACCCTCTTGTTTCCTGACAACCAATGAAAAGCAGTGGGATCTTTGCTTACTGTAGCTTTCCCAGCTTCCTTCTTTCTATGAGCTTTCTTCCCTAGAGGGGACTTGCACATAGCTTGCCATGGTTGCACACCCCAGGTCTCTGCTGATCCTGAGTAAACCTGTCTATGCTGAGAAATATCTGGCAGTCTCCTTTTACCAGGTCAGCACTCTTAGTGTGGTGTACACGGACCTCCATGTTGTTTTCTGCTAGCTTCTTCCTTACTCCTCCTTCATTTCATACCTACTGCTTTATTGGGAACAACAAACTGAGCAATTAGCTGTGTTGACTTTGTTGTTTCTTGCCTCTCTTTGGGTTTTGCTATCCCCTCAGCTTTGTGCCTGGATTTTTCTCCCACCATCCTTTCTTTTGGTTAATTCCTACTTAGCCATTTATTACTTTCTCCAGAAATCTTATTTTAATACCTTTCTGTCCACCTACTCCCCTTTTATTATTAGTTTGGATGTATCTCTTCTGTGTCATCATAGTCCCTTAAGCATCTATCTGTCATTATGTAGTTAAAAGATATGTTAAAATGTCCTCTGTGCACTGAGAGGTATATTTTATTAATATCTGTGTACTCAACACCTGAGGGGGAAAAATATGTATGTATATTAGAATATAAACTTTAAAAGAGAGGATCTGTGACTAGTTTATTTGGCTCAATAATTCTCAACACTGGCTAAATATTAGAATTATTGTGTGCGTGCATGCTAAGTTGCTTCAGTCGTGTCTGACTCTTTGTGACCCTCTAGACTGTAGCTTGCCAGGTTCATCTGTAGTTGGGGTTCTCCAGGCAAGAATACTGCAGTGGGTTGCCATGCCCTCTTCCTGGGGATCTTCTTGACCCAGGGGTGGAACCCACATCTCTTACCTCTCCCATGCTAGTGCCACTTGGGATACCCATTAGAATTATTTGGACATTAAAAAATTCCAAATCCATTATGATGTTCCTCTAAGATAAATTATCATACTGATAGTTATTTGAATTGATGATTTAGTTAATTGAGCACATATTTTTTGAGTCACTGTATGACACTTCTAAATGAATATATCTTAATCAGATTTTAAAACTCAGCAGTGGCCACAGGACTGGAAAAGGTCAGTTTTCATTCCAGTCCCAAAGAAAGGCAATGCCAAAGAATGTTCAAACTACCACACAATTGCACTCATCTCACACACTAGCCTGGTAGGCTACAGTCCATGGGGTCGCTAACATTCGGACACGACTGAGCGACTTCACTTTCACTTCTCACTTTCATGCATTGGAGAAGGAAATGGCAACTCACTCAAGTATGCTTGCCTGGAGAATCCCAGGGATGGCGGAACCTGTTGGGCTGCCATCTATAGGGTTGCACAGAGTCAGACACGACTGATGTGATTTAGCAGCAGCAGCAGCACACACTAGCAAAGTAATGCTCAAAATTCTCCAAGCCAGGCTTCAACAGTACGTGAACCATGAACTTCCAGATGTTCAAGCTGGATTTAGAAAAGGCAGAGAAACCAGAGATCAAATTGCCAACATCAGAAAATCAAGAGAGTTCCAAAAAACCATCTACTTCTGCTTATTGAGTATGCCAAAGCCTTTCACTGTGTGGATCACAACAAACTGCGGAAAATTCTTTAAGAGATGGGAATAACAGATCACCTAACCTGCCTCCTGAGAAATCTGTATGCAGGTCAAGAAACAACAGTTAGAACTGGACATGGAACAACAGATTGGTTCCAAATTGGGAAAGGAGTATGTCAAGGCTGTATATTTTCACCCTGCTTATTTAACTTATATGCAGAGTACATCATGAGAAATGCTGGGCTGGAAGAAGCACAAGCTGGAGTGAAGATTGCTGGGAGAAATATCAATAACCTCAGATAGGCAGATGACACTACCCTTACGGCAGAAAGTGAAGAGGAACTGAAAAGCCTCCTGATGAAAGTGAAAGAGAGTGAAAAAGTTGGCTTAAAGCTCAATATTCAGAAAACTAAGATCATGGCTTCTGGTCCCATCACTTCATGGCAAATAGATGGGGAAACAATGGAAACAGTGACAGACTTTACTTTTTGGGCTCCAAAAATCACTGCAAGTGGTGGCTGCAGATGGTGACTGCAGCCATGAAATTGAAAGACGCTTGCTCCTTGGAAGAAAAGTTATGACCAACCTAGATAGCATATTAAAAAGCCGAGACATTTCTTTGTCAACAAAGTTCCATCTAGTCAAAGCTATGGTTTTTCCAGTAGTCATGTATGGATGTGAGAGTTGGACTATAAAGAAAGCTGAGCACCGAAGAATCGATGCTTTTGAACTGTGGTGCTGGAGAAGACTCTTGAGAGTCCCTTGTACCGTAAGGAGATCTAACCAATCCATCCTAAAGGAACTCAGTCCTGAATATTCATTGGAAGGACTGATGTTGAAGCTGAACCTACAATACTTTGGCCACTTGAGGCAAAGAACTGACACATTTGAAAAGACCCTGATGCTGGAAAAGATTGAAGATGGGAGGAGAAGGGGACGACAGAGGATGAGATGGTTGGATGGCATCACTGACTCAATGGACATGAGTTTGAGTAAACTCTGGGATTGGTGATGGACAGGGAGGCCTGGTGTGCTGCACTCCATGGGGTTGCAAAGTTGGATACGACTGAGTGACTAAACTGACCTGATGTGATGTTTTTATTTCTTTATGGGAAAAGGCAATTTAACAAAATACTGTTTTATTTGTATTTGTCAAAATATGTTGATATATATTTCATCCCAGGTAAGAGTAGAGTGGCATGGGATGGTCTTGTACATAGCTAGGTAATAAATAATCATTGCCATTGCTTTGTGGGAGATACTTAGATTCAATTTCTGTTAAGAATTAAAGAAGATGTACCCTGCCATTATGATTATTGTTCAGTTGCTAAGTCGTGTCCGACTCTTTGTGACCCCATGAACTGCAGCATGCCAGGCTTCCCTGTCCTTCACTATCTCCCGAAGTTTGTTCAAACTCATGTCCATTGAATCAGTGATGCCATCCAACCGTCTCATCCTCTGTCTTCCCCTTCTCCCCCCGCCTTCAATCTTTCCCAGTATCAGGGTCTTTTCTAATGAGTCAGCTTTTCACATCAGGTGGCCAAAGTATTGGAGTTTGAGCTTCAGCATCAGTCCTTCCAAAGAATATTGAGGACTGATTTCCTTTAGGATGGATTGGTTGGATCTCCTTGCAGTCCAAGGAACTCTCAAGAGTCTTCTCCAACACCACAGTTCAAAAGCATCAGTTTTTTGGCTCTCAGCTTTCTTTATGGCCCAACTCTCACATTCATACATGACTACTGGAAAAACCATAGCTTTAACTAGGCGGACCTTTGTTGGCAAAGTAATGTCTCTGCTTTTTAATATGCTGTCTATGTTGGTTATAACTTGTCTTCCAAGGAGCAAGCATCTTTCATTTTCATGGCTGCAGTCACCATCTGCAGTGATTTTGGAGCCCATGAAAATAAAGTCTTTTTATTTTGTTTCCTGCCACGAAGTGATGGGACCAGATGCTATGATCTTAGTTTTCTGAATGTTGAGTTTTAAGCCAACTTTTTCACTTTCATCAAGAGGCTCTTTAGTTCCTCTTTGCTTTTGGCTGTAAGGGTGGTGCCATCTGCATATCTAAGGTTATTGATATATTTATATATCAATATAAATATATTTATATTGGTTATATTTCTGCCGGCAGTCTTGTTTCCAGCTTGTGCTTCATCCAGCCTGTTATTGAGTGTAGAGTTTTTAAAATATATTCTGTATATGAACTCTGTATCAGATACATAATTTGCAAATATTTTCTCCTATTTTGTGGGTTTCCTTTTCATTTTATTGATAGTATCCTTTGATACACAAAGGTTTTAATTTTGATGAAGTCTGTTTTATCTTTTTTTTCCTTTTTGCCTGTGCTTTTGGTATCATATCTAAGATCCTCCTCTATGATTTTTTCCTGAGTCTTGCAGTTTTAGGTCTTATGTTTTAGTTTTTCATCCATTTTGAGTTAATTTTTGTATATGGTGTAAGGTAAGGGTTCAGCTTCATTCCTTTGCATGTAGATATGTACTTTTCTTAGCATTTGTTGAAAAGACTGTTCTTTCCTTGTTTAACAGTCTTGTTATTTTTATTGAAAATCATTTGACCATATATGTGAGAGTTTATTTCTGGGTTCCCTGTTTCACTGGTCTTTTTTCTGTCTTTATGCAAATACACTGTTTTGACTACTGTAGTTTTCTATTAAGCTTTGAAGTCAGGATAAGTGGGACCTCCAGCTTATATTTTCTTTTTCAAGATTGTTTTTGTTATTCAACATCCTTTGAGATTCCATGTGAATTTCAAGATGGATTATTCCATTCACACCAAAAATGTCATTTGGATTTTGATAGGGATTGTATTGAATCTTAGATGCCTTTGCATGCATGCTAAGTCGCTTCAGTCGTGTCCGACTCTGTGCAATCCCATGGACAGCAGCCCACCATGTTCCTCTGTCCATGGGATTCTCTAGGCAGGAACACTGGAGTGGGTTGCCATTTCCTTCTCCATTTAGATGCCTTTGGGTAGTATCAATATCTTAATATTCAATATTACCTCTTCTAATCCATGAATGTGGAATTTATTCACATTTAGTTGTGTCATTTTTGACTTCTTTTGGCAGTATATTGTATTTTTTAGTGAACAAGTCATTTTCCTCTTTGGTTATGTTTACTCCTAAACATTCTATTTCATGGTATTGTAAATGGAATTGCTTGCTTTGTGTTCAGGTTGTTAATGTATAGAAATGCAACTGATTTTCTTATTTTTTTTGTATTGTGTATCTTTTGCTGAATTTGTTCTAACACTGTGTGTTTGTATGTGTATGAAACTTTTGGGATTTTGTACATAATACGATGTCATCTGCAAACAGAGCCGGTTTTACTTCTTCCTTTTCAGTTTGGATGCCTTTTATTTCTTTATCCTGCTTGATTGCCCTTGCTAGGATATATTGAATAGAAGTAGCAAGAGTGGGCAGGGCACCTTGGATGAAAAGGAAAAGCCTTCTTTTCACCATTGTATTAGCTGAGGTCTTCCCATAGTTTGCATTTATTATGTTGAGGCAATTTCTTTCTATTCCTTGTTTGAATTCTTTTAAATCATGAAAAGGTGTTGAATTTTTCAAATGCTTTTTCTGCATTAATTTAGATGATTGTGTATTTTTTTCCACCTCTTCATTCTGTTAATGTGTTAATATTAATTTTTCATGTTTTGAACCACTTTTGCATTTCAGGAATAAATCTGACTTGGCCATGGTGTATGATCCTTTTAATGTGCTATTGAATTTTGTTAGTATTTTGTTGAGGATTTTTTTTTTTTTTTTTTTGGCTGTGCTGTGCTACTTGTGGGATCTTAGTTCTCTGACTGGGGATTGAACCTAGCCCTCGCAGTGAGAACTCAGAATCCTAATCACTGGACCATTAGGAAATTCCCTTCTTGAGGATTTTTGAGGATTGAGGTTGTAAATGTTTAGTAGAACTCTTTAGTGAAGCCATCTGGTCCTGGGAATTTCTTTGTTGAGAGATTTTTGATGACTAATTCAATCTCATAATTGGTTATCAGTCTGTGTATATTTTCTCTTTCTTCATGATTCAGTCTTGGCAGGTTGTGTGTTTTTAGGAATTAGTTCATTTCATCTAGGATATCCAGCTTGTTGGTATGCAATTAGTCATAGTATTCTCTTATAATTCTTATTATTTCTGTAAAATCAGTAGTAAAATTTCATTACTTTTGATTTTAGTTTTCTTTATCAGTTGAGTCATATATTTATCAATTTTATTGATCTTTTTGAAGAAATAACTCCTGATTTTATTTTCTCTTTTGTTTTCCTTTTCTTTATCTCTGCTTTACTTGGTATTATTTCCTTCCTTCTACTAGCTTTGGGCTTTATTTGTTCTTCTTTTTCTAGTCTCTTAAAATTATTATTAATAATTTGAGATCTTCCTTCTTTTTTTAATGCAAACATTTACAGCTATCAGTTTAACTCTGAACACTGTTTTGCAGCATCCCATAAGTTTTGGTGTGTTGTGTTTTCATTTGTCTCAAGATATTTTTTATCTTTTGACAAAAGATTCTGATTCTTTTGATTTCCTCTTTGATCCATTGATGCTCTTTTAGACTGCTGTTTAACTTCTGTATTTTGTAGTTTTTCTGGGTTTCCTTCTGCTTTTATTTCTGGTTTCATTCCATTGTGATCAAAAAAGATACTTTGTATGATTTCAGTCTTTTTTGTTTGTGGCCTAACTTACCAGCCTATCCTGGAGAATGTTGTGTGAACTTGAGAAAAATGTGTGTCCGCTGTTTGGCATATTTTGTTTATGTTAGGTGTAATTAATCTTCAAGTTCTTTATTTCCTTATTGATATACTGTCTTGTGGTTCTATTCATTATTGAAAGTGGAGTATTGAAATGTCCTAGTATTATTGCAGAGCTATTTCTCCCTTTTTGTTGCATATATTTAGGAGCTCTGATGTTTGGTGCATATATGTTTGTAATTGTTATATTTCCTTGATTAATTGATCCTTTTATCATAATATAATTTCTTTGTTTTTAACAGTGTTTGACTTAAAGTCTATTTTGTCAGATATTAGCGTAGATTCCCCAACCCTTGTGATTGTGATTTGCATGGAATATCTTTTTCCATAGTTTTACTTTTGACCTGTGTATGTCCTTTGATTTAAGGTGAGTCTCTTGTAGACAGCATATTGCTGGGTACTGTTTATCCATTCTGCCAAACTGTTACTTTTGATTAGGGAGTTTAATCTATTTACATTTAAAGTAATTACTGATAGGGGAGGAGTTATTCTTGCTACTTTGTTATTTTCTGTGTGTCTTTTAGCTTTTTTGACCTTAATTTCTTCACTTATTATATTCTTTTGTGTGTAGTTGATTTTTTGAAATGACACGTTTCAATTCATTTCTCATTTCTTTTGTGTGTGTTCCATGGTTTCTTTGTGGTTAAAGTTGTTAATACTCTATTTTGAACTGATATCAACTTTCAGTTCAGTTCAGTTCAGTTTAGTCACTCGGTCATGTCCAACTCTTTGCGACCCCATGAATCACAGCATGCCAGGCCTCCCTGTCCATCACCAACTCCCGGAGTTCACTCAGACTCATGTCCATCGAGTCGGTGATGCCATCCAGCCATCTCATTCTCTGTTGTCCCCTTCTCCTCCTGCCCCCATTCCTTCCCAACATCAGAGTCTTTTTCAGTGAGTCAACTCATCTCATGAGGTGGCCAAAGTATTGGAGTTTCAGATTTAGCATCAGTCCTTTCAATGAACACTCAGGATTGATCTCCTTTAGAATGGACTGATTGGATCTCCTTGCAGTCCAAGGGACTCTCAAGAGTCTTCTCCAGCACCACAGTTCAAAAGCATCAATTCTTCGGCTATCAGCCTTCTTCACAGTCCAACTCTCACATCCATACATGACCATGGGAAAAACCATAGCCTTGACTCGAGGGACCTTTGTTGGCAAAGTAATGTCTCTGCTTTTTAATATACTATCTAGGTTGGTCATAACTTTCCTTCCAAGGAGCAAGCGTCTTTTAATTTCATGACTGCAGTCAGCATCCGCAGTGATTTTGGAGCCCCCCAAAATAAAGTCTCTCACTGTTTCCACTGTTTTCCCATCAAGTGATGGGACCAGATGCCATGATCTTTGTTTTCTGAATGTTGAGCTTCAAGCCAACCTTTTCACTCTCCTCTTTCACTTTCATCAAGAGGCTTTTTAGTTCCTCTTCACTTTCTGCCATAGGGTGGTGTCATCTGCATATCTGAGGTTATTGATATTTCTCCCGGCAATCTTGATTCCAGCCTGTGCTTCTTCCAGCCCAGCGTTCCTCATGATGTACTCTGCACAGAAGTTAAATAAGCAAGGTGACAATATACAACCTTGACGTACTCCTTTTCCTATTTGGAACCAGTCTGTTGTTCCATGTACAGTTCTGACTGTTGCCTCCTGACCTGCATACAGGTTTCTCAAGAGGCAGGTCAGGTGGTCTGGTATTCCCATCTCTTTCAAAATTTTCCACAGTTTATTGTGATCCACATAGTCAAAGGCTTTGGCATAGTCAATGAAGCAGAAATAGATGTTTTTCTGGAACTCTCTTGCTTTCTCCATGATCCAGCAGATGTTGGCAATTTGATCTCTGATGCCTCTGCCTTTTCTAAAACCTGCTTGAACATCTGGGAGTTCACGGTTTATATACTGCTGAAGCCTGGCTTGGAGAATTTTGAGCATGACTTTACTAGCGTGTGAGATGAGTGCAATTGTGCGGTAGTTTGAGCATTCTTTGGCATTGCCTTTCTTTGGGATTGGAATGAAGACTGACCTTTTCCAGCCCTGTGGCCACTGCTGAGTTTTCCAAATCTGCTGGCATATTGAGTGCAGCACTTTCACAGCATCATCTTTCAGGATTTGAAATAGCTCAACTGGAATTCCATCACCTCCACTAGCTTTGTTCGTAGTGATGCTTTCTAAGGCCCACTTGACTTCACATTCCAAGATGTCTGGCTCTAGGTCAGTGATCATGTTATCGCGATTATCTTGGTCGTGAAGATCTTTTTTGCACAGTTCTTCTGTGTATTCTTGCCACCTCTTTTTAATATCTTCTGCTTCTGTTAGGTCCATACCATTTCTCTCCTTTATCGAGCCCATCTTTGCATGAAATGTTGCCTTGGAATCTCTAATTTTCTTGACGAGATCTCTTGGTTTTCCTATTCTGTTGTTTTCCTCTATTTCTTTGCATTGACCACTGAGGAAGGCTTTCTTATGTCTCCTTGCTATTCTTTGGAACTCTGCATTCACATGCTTATATCTTTCCTTTTCTCCTTTGCTTTTCGCTTTTCTTCTTTTCACAGCTATTTGTAAGCCCTCCTCAGACAGCCATTTTGCTTTTTTGCATTTCTTTTCCATGGGAATGGTCTTGGTCCCTGTCTCCTGTACAATGTCACGAACCTCCGTCCAGAGTTCATCAGGTACTCTATATATCAGATCTAGTCCCTTAAATCTATTTCTCACTTCCACTGTATAATCATAAGGGATTTGATTTAGGTCATACCTGAATGGTCTACTGGTTTTCCCTACTTTCTTCAATTTCAGTCTGAATTTGGCAATAAAGAGTTCATGATCTGAGCCACAGTCAGCTCCTGGTCTTGTTTTTGCTAACTGTATATCAACTTTAATTTCATGTAAAAACTCTGCTCCTTTTTATTATTTCCTTGTTTGCTATGAGGTTAATTTGGTCTTCTCATTTTAGTTTCTTACAGTGGTATTTTAGGTCACTGATTTGAGACTTGCTTCTTTTCTTATATAATCATTTAATGCTATAAAATTCCCTCTAGGCACTGCTTTAGGTTCATCTCAAGTTTTAAAATGTCATGGTTTTGTTTGCATTCAATTAAAATTATGTTTTAATTTTCCTTGTGACTTATTCTTTGACCCATGGGTATTTAGAAGTGTGTTGTTTAATTTGTAAATATTTGAGGATTTTCCAGATTTTCTGTTACTGATTTCTGGTATAATTCCTTTTGCTAAGTGAACACACACTTTGTGTGTGTTACATTTCTCAAAAGTTTGTTTTATGGTCCAGAATATGATATGTCTTGTGAACATTCTGTGTGCTCTTGAAAACAATGTGCATTTAGCTCTTTGGGAGTAGCTGCTGCTGCTAAGTTGCTTCAGTCGTGTCCGACTCTGTGTGACCCCATAGACGGCAGCCCACCAGGCTTCCCCATCCCTGGGATTCTCCAGGCAAGAATACTGGAGTGGGTTGTCATTTCCTTTTCCAATGCGTGAAAGTGAAGTCGCTCAGTCGTGTCCGACTCCTAGTGATCCCATTCCTGCAGCCTACCAGGCTCCTCCGTCCATGGGATTTTCCAGGCAAGAGTACTGGAGTGGTTTGCCATTTCCTTCTTCCTTTGGGAGTAGAGTTTTCTGTAAATGCTAGTTAGGTTATGTTGGTTCATCCTGTTGTTCAGGTTTTCTACATTCTTACTAAATTTCAGTCTACCTTTTAAATTGATTACTATGGAGAAGAATGTTGAATTCTCCAACTATTAATTGTGGACTTGTCTGTTAATCTTTTCATTTCTGTCAGTTTCAGTTTATATTTTTTTTTAGTGTTTGGCTTATTCTAGTTAGTACAGTCCTTTATATATTTTATTTATCCATTAAACATTATGTCACTTGTCCTTTCTACTTCATTGAATTATTGTTTAAAATAAAACAGTTAAAACTTTAGAGGTATTATTTAATTTTAAATTAGTTTGTATAAAAGCTGATACTTTTTTTTCTGGGCTTTTTAGAAAAATTATTTATTTTAAATGAAACAAAGATGAATATTTTTAATAATAAAAGGTACAGTTCACTGAGAAGATAGACATCATAAACCACTAGAATATCAGAAGAAGCATAAGGGAAAAGAAAAAGTATATAATCATAGTGAGACATATGAATATTTCTCTGAGAATATTTTATCAAATGCAGAAAAAATAAGAATAAGAGCATCTTGAAATGATGTCATTTATAATTTAAATGTAATAGATTTATATTTTATTTAATCATATCCTCCACAAACATATTTAAAATTTTGTATCTCATAGGTTGTTATTAGATGTCCGAAGGACATTTAGAAAAACTAGCAAAAAGGAAGTAGAATTCTTTTTTGTGTATGTGACACATGTTATACATATAAACATGTTAATTTTGAAATTATTTTCCAGTATAGGTTATTGTAAGATATTGACTATAGTTGCCTGTGCTATACAGTAAACCTTTGTTGCATATTATTTTTAAATTAGAAATGGATAAAAACTGATAAATATTACCTGAAAGCAGACAACTGATTTCTGTCTCTGTATGACTGTGAGTTTATTTACAGTTTAAATATAAATTTATCCCCACATTACATAGAAATGCTAGCAGTGTTCTAAAATTCAAAATTAGGGAACATCACCTGACCAGGGAGAAATATATTTTAAGAAGCCACTTATGAAATGTTTATGTAATTTTATATTTTGCTGATTCAGCGTTTTGTATACTTCCTTTGACTCACAAAACTTTATTGCATTTCTTTCTATTTTTAGGATTCCAGTTCTCAGATGGATCTAAGCATTCAGGTAACTGATGGTGACATTAATGAGATAATTCAAATAGGTGGAACTGGAGATACACCTTCCAATGATGAAATAGGAAATACAAGAGATGTAGACGAGCGCGGATTGCTAGGGATTATTGATGCAGGAGACCTGAAGGTACCTGAAAAAGAAACTGGCAGTGTATCAGATGAAGATTCAAGTGTGAACAGTAGTGATAATGAAGACCCCGAGATAGACCTTGTGGAAGAAGTAAGGATTACTTTTGAGTTGAAAGTTTTAAAAATTTATAGCATTTGTGCTCTAATATACTTTGGAACCAAGAGGAATAACAATTCAGATCAATGCTGTCCTTAGTCTTTAAAGTGAGACTTACTTATATTTGTACTTGTATTTAAGCTTTTGACCTTAAGCTGAAATGTAAATCAGTATTAAGTATTTAGGAATCAGTTACTATATTTGTTAGTCTTAACTAGAGGTAGTGGGAGTTTGAAGGGATGGGAGTGAAGGTAAAGAAGGCAGCCGGGGTAGAAGCATAATGTATCTGCTCTAATCCTAATATATGCCATGAAATCTTTGTGGAATGTGATAATTAAGAAGCATAAGTGTTATTAGCTATCATTTATGGTGGCCTTACATATGTGCCAGGTACCATACTAAATCTTATTGCCTTTTGTTATTTAACATTCCACTGCCCTATGGCTCTTATTACTATTCTCATGTTGCAGATGGGAAAACTGAGATATGAGGAGTTTTAATAACTTGTCAAAAAGGTCAGTCTTGTGGTTGTTGAGTGGTCAAACTGGGAGTCAAACTCAGGCTGTTTGACTTTGAAGTACAGTACTATTCTTTGCACTTGGAGAGACAGAATATGTCCCTCTATCTTTACAAAATTCAGAGTATCATAAAATTCATTAATGTGACTATCTTTCATCTTTAGGACCCTTTAAATTCTGGAGATGATGTTAGTGAGCAGGATGTGCCAGACCTGTTTGACATGGATAATGTAATTGTCTGTCAGTATGATAAGGTACTGTACTCACCTTTTAGACTTTGGATTGATTAATTGCATTTATAGGAGAAAGGAAGCAAAATGATAGGAAATATTATGATGAGTTTTTATTTAGCTAAATTAATCTCAAACAGATAATTAATTCTATAAAGTTGAGAGGTATTTTGGGTCTAACACTGTGCTGTGTGGTCTCAGTGATCCCAAAAAAGTGCTAGTCCTTGTCTTAAAGAGGTGACAATCTTATTGAAGCAGGATGTTTCTGTTTGGAATAATAGAATGGCATACAATAAGATGGTAGGTAAATCAAAAGCCAAAATATGTGACAGATAAATCAAATACTAAAATGCATGGCATATAAATCAAATACCAAGATGAGTGGCGTGTAAATCAAATGCTAAGATAAGTGGCACAGACAGTTAAGTCCTAGCAGTGGCTAGGAAATGCAGGAAATCATTTGTAGCTGGAGTTCTCCACAAATCCTTCCTGGATGATGTGGGGCTTTTAAATAGGTCTTGAACGATTTGTAGGATATAGATAAGCATGGAGAGTAGGCATTCAGGAGAGTAGAATAGCCTGATAAAAGGCAGAGAAATGAATGCATGTAGAATTATAAGGAAGAGTGAAGAGACAACTCTGCCTTGAGTAAAGTGTTTTCCTTTTGAATATTTTAGGAAATGAGACTGGGTGGGGGACAGAGTTTGAAGCAGATTGGAAAACCCAGAATTCTGGTAGGGAAAATTCAAACTTTATTTGGTGGACATTAGCCCTCTAAGGATAATATTGAGAAAATTTCAATTGGGTTTAAAAACTGGCTTTGTTAATTTGGAAGTGGCAAATAGTAAGAGGAACAGGGATGGTACATAAAGTAACAGAGCCCAGACTAAAGATGGCAGCATAGAACATAGAACAGTTAGAGATTATGATGGAAGAATCACTGGACTTTCAATACTACGTTGAAGAGAAGTGGTGAGAGGGGCATCTTTGTCTTGTTCTAGATTTTAGCAGGAAGGGTTTCAGCTTTTCACTGTAGAGTATTATATTGGCTGTGGGTTTGTCATAAATAGCTTTCATTATATTGAGATATGGTCCCTCTATACCCCCTTTCATAAGTTTTTTTTTTTTTATCATGAATGGGTGTTGAATTTTATCAGATGCTTTTTCTGCATCTGTTGAGAGGATCACATGGTTTTTGTCCTTTCTTTTGTTAATGTGATATATCATATCGATTGGTGTGTATTGAACCATCCTTTGGCACCTGGGATGAATCCAGCCTGGTTGTTGTGTATGATCTTTTTTTACGTGTTATTTGATTTTGTTTGCTAATATTTTGTTGAGAATTTTTGTGTCTGTATTCATCTAAGATATTGACCTGTAGTTTATTTTTTGGTAGTATCTTTGTCTTGTTTTGGTATCAGTGTGATGGTGGGTTCATAGAATGTTTTGGGGAATATTTCTTTTCAGTCTTTTGGAAGAGTTAGAGAAGGATGGGTTTAAGTTCTTCTTTGTGTGTTTGGTCAAATATACAATGAGGAAAAGACAGTCTCTTCAGCAAGTGGTGCTGGGAAAGTCGGACAGTTGCATATGTATCAGTGAAGTTAGAACACACCCTCACACCATATACAAAAGTAAATTCAAAATGGATTAAAGGCCTAAATATAAGATAAGACACCATTAAACTCCTAGAAGAGAACATAGGCAAAGCATTCTCTGACATTAGTTTTCTTAGGTCCGTCTTCCAAGGCAATAGAAATAAAACCAAAAATAAACAAATGGGACCTAGTCAAACTTACAAGCTTTTTCCCAACAAAGGAAACCATAAATAAAATGAAAAGATAAACAAGGTCCTACTGTATAGGTCAGGGAACTAGTTTCAATATTCTGTGATAAACCATAATGGAAAAGAATATAAAAAAGAAATGTCTGTGTGTGCATAACTGAGTCACTTTGCTATACAGCAGAGATTGGCACAACATTGTAAATCTGCTATATTTCAATAAAAATGTAAAATTAAATAAAAAAGGAAAAAAACTGACAAGGGCGTAATTTTCAGAATATCGAAAGAGCTCATACAACCGAACAACAACAAAACAACGCAATCCAAAGATGGGCAGAAGACCTAAATAGATATTTCTCCAAAGAAGACATACAGATGGCAGCTAGGCACATGAAAAGATGATCAGCATCACTAATTAAATTAGAGAAATGCAAATCAAAGCTATGGTGAGGTACCACCTCACACCAATCAGAATGACCATCATTAAAAAGTCTACAAATAACAATTGCTGGAGGGGGTGTGGAGAAAAGGGAAACCCTCCTACACTGTTGGTGGGAATGTAAATTGGTGTAGCCACTGTGGAAAATAGTATGGTGGTTCCTCAAAAAACTAAAATTAGAGTTGCCATATGATTCAGCAATCCCACTCTTGAGCATTTATCTGGACAAAACTGTAATTTGAAAAGATACATGCACCCCAATATTTATATTGTTTACAATATAATAGTACAATAAATAGTACAATAAATAATACTGTTTACAATACAGTAGTACAGCACATGGAAACACCCTAAATGTGCATCCACAAATGAGTGGATAAAGAAGATGTGGTACATATACACAGAGGAATATTACTCAGCCATAAAAAAGTATGAAATAATGCCATTTGCAACAGCATGGATGGACCTGCTGCTGCTGCTGCTGCTAAGTCACTTCAGTCGTGTCTGACTCTGTGTGACCCCATAGACGGAAGCCCACCAGGCTCCCCTGTCCCTGGGATTCTCCAGGCAAGAACACTGGAGTTGGTTGCCATTTCCTTCTCCAATGTGTGAAAGTGAAAAGTGAAAGTGAAGTCGCTCAGTCGTGTCCGACCCTTAGCGACCCCACGGACTGCAGCCTACCAGGCTCCTCCGTCCATGGGATTTTCTAGGCAAGAGTACTGGAGTGGCTTGCCATTGCCTTCTCCGATGGATGGACCTAGAGATTGTCATACTGAGTGAAGTAAATCAGACAGAGAAAGAAATACCATATAATACCGCTTATGTATGGAATCTAAAATACAACACAAATCAACATATCTATGAAATGAAAACAGACCCACAGATGTAGAGAACAGACTTGTTGCAAAGGAGTTGGGGTAGCAGAGGGAAGGATTGGAAGTTTGGGATTAACAGAGATAGAATATTATACATAGGATGGATAAATGACAAGGTCCTATTGTATAGGACAGGGAACCATATTCAAAATCTTAATGGAAAAGAATATGAAAAAGAATATATATGTGTGTGTTTGTGTATAAACTGAGTCACTTTGCTGTACAGAAGAAATTAGCACAACACTGTAAATGAACTATACTTCAATAAAATTAAGAAAAAGAAAAAAGAATCATTGGGATCTAGTGATTAGCTGGATATGAGAGAGTGATTGACAAGGGAGAGTTAAAGATGCCCTATACACTTTACCTGTTTAAAGTGTACAATTCAGTGATTTTCAGTATATTTATGGATATGTGTAACCATTGTTATTGTTCAGTTGCTCAGTCATGTCCGACTCTTTGTGACCCCATGGACTGCAGCACATCAGGCTTCCCTGTCCTTCACTGTCTCCCGGAGTTTGCTGAAACCCATGTCCATTGAGTCAATGATGCCATCCCACCTTCTTATCCTCTGTCACCCCCTTCTCCTCCTGTCTTCAATCTTTTCCAGCATTGGGGTCTTTTTCAGTGAGTCAGCTCTTCACATCAGGTGGTCAAAATATTGGAGCTTCAGCATCAGTCCTTCCAATGAATATTCAGGGTTGATTTCCTTTAGGATTGACTGGTTTGATCTCCTTGCTGTCCACGGGACTCTCAAGAGTTTTCTCTAGCACCACAGTTTGAAACTGTTAACACAGTCAATTTTAGAAAATTTTCATTACCTGAGAAAGAAACCTATTCCCTTTAGTTCTCACTCCCATACTGCTCCATTTCCTCCCATCCTCAGTAGTAAGGCATTACTAATGTACTTTCTGTCACTGTAGATCTCCCTATTCTGGAGTTTTATATGAAAACAATTTATAATAGGTGGTATTTTATAACTGATTTCTTCTACTACACACAGTGTTTCAAGATTCATCCATATCATGGCTTGTAGCAATTCTTCATTCTTTTTTATCGATGTATATTAGTTCTTTGAATGGATATACCACAATTTGCTTATCTGTTCATCTGCTGAGTGACTTTTGAGTTTTTTCTAACTTTTGGCTATTATGAAGAATTTTGTTATAAATATTCAAGTTTTTTTTGTGAATATATATTTTCATTTCTCTTGGTATATACCTAGGAGTGGAATTCCTGGGTCATACAGTAATAATTTAAGGCACTATCAGACTATTTTCCAAGATGGCTGTACTGTTTTTTCATTCCTGTCAATAAATGAGGGTTTAGATTGCTTCACATTCTCACTAACACTTGTTATCTTTTTGATTCTAGCCATCCTAGTGAGTATAGAGTGGTATCTTGTGGTTTAGAGTTTCATTTCCCTGATGACTAATTCATATTTACACCTTTCACTTTTTTTCAGTAACAATTTCAATATACTCAGGTCAAACAGAAGATGATATTTTGAATTGCTATAAAATAAACCCTTTTCTCTAAAAATAGGATCTTCTCTCCTGTAACATTTTATATAGATAGAAAATGGCAATTTATATGCTAGTAAACCCAACCAGTCCATTCTAAAGGAGATCAATCCTGGGTGTTCATTGGAAGGACTGATGCTAAAGCTGAAACTCCAATACTTTGGCCACCTCATGCGATGAGTTGACTCACTGGAAAAGGCTCTGATGCTGGGAGGGGTTGGGGCAGGAGGAGACGGGGACGACAGAGAATGAGATGGCTGGATGGAATCACCGACTCGATGGACATGAGTTTGAGTGAACTCCGGGAGCTGGTGATGGACAGGGAGGCCTGGCGTGCTGTGATTCATGGGGTCGCAGAGAGTCGGACACGACTGAGCGACTGAACTGAACTGAAACATGAACAAGAAGGAAGAGGTAATAGAAAAGGAACTGGTCCTTGGTTTGAAACTTTGTTTAGATTCTTCTTATAAATAGTGTAGTGTATTCTATAAACAGTGTGTTGCATTATATAAGGCATTAGATTATATTTGCATTCCATAGAGTCACAAATAGTTTTCTAGACCATTATGGATATAGTATCTTTAGTGGTACTACACTGAGAAAAATAGCTTGCAGTTAATTAACACAGTGCTGTATATTTTTCAAAGTATTTAAAAAAATATTTATTTGTCTGTTTGAGGTTTTAGTTGTGGCTTGCAGGATTTCTCTGCATCATGTGAGATCTTTTGTGTGGTGTATGGACTCAGTAGTTGTGGTACAGGGTTAGTTGCTCCGTGGCAGGTGTAATCTTAGTTCCCCGACCAAGGATTAAACCCATGTCCCCTACACTGCAAGGCGGATTCTTAACCACTAGACCACCAGGGAAGTCCCCAAAGTATTTTCTTATACATTGTCTTTTGCTTCTCGCAACAACCCGTGAGGTAGATAGAAAGAGTGGTGGTTGATGTTTAGTGTTACCAGGTGGCACAGTGGTAAAGAATGTTCCTGCCAATGCAGAAGATGCAGGTTTGATCCCTGGGTCAGAAAAGATCCCCTGGAGTAGGAAATTGCAACTTGGTCCAGTATTCTTTCCTGAAGAATTCCATGGACAGAGGAGCCTGGCAGGCTACATAGTCCATGGAGTTGCAGAATCGGACACGGCTGAGGATGTAGCATGTTAATAAATCTAGTTGTCTGAGGGCACTCTAACTAGTGAATATTTTAAGAACAATACAAAACCAGGACATTGGGGAACTACTGAAAAGTTTTTGAAAAGGAAGTGAGAAAGTCGGAAGATAGCTAGCAAAGAGAGTGTATCTGCAATAAAAGTGGGGCGGGAGGAACCATTGTTTTAGTGAATTTTTATAAGAGAATAACTTCCAAGTTCTGGTTACTAGTTGTCTTATTTGAAGAAGTATTGAATGTAACCAAACTCAAGTAAATTGAAAAACTTCAGTAATAGTCTTGTAAGAGCTTTACTGCTTAGTGTGTTTTGAAGGCCAGTAGTATCAGTTCCCCTGGGAAAGAGTTAAAAATAAGGAATTTTGAGTCTTATCCTAGAGTACTGGATCAAAATGTGCATTTTAACAAGACTCCCAGGTGATTTTCATGCTCATTAAACTTTGAGAAGAGCTGGGTTTTTTGTTTGCTTTTCAGTATATTTTATCTGACTTTGATTATCATATGAGATTTAACTTTAAAATTTATAAGCTAACATTCAAGGGAAAAACTTTGAGATTAACATGTGCAGTGAAAAAGGGTTAAATGAAGGTTACTGATAAACATGCTGAGTGAGAGTTAATGGACATACTATTTCAGAGGCAGAGAGAATGTACAAGATTAATATAAAGATTAAAATAATAAAGATATTATAGGGAAGATTAATGGTGAAATGAAACATTTTACTATAGTTAGGAGTGTTCTGTGCTATAAACAGGGTACTATTTATAGTGGAATATGAAACTGTTTAAACATGTTCCATTTTCATTTAACGGTTTAGCTGACTTTGTCCCTTAGATGCTGGTATTACAGTGGGTAATTGCTGGGCGTGTAGCACAGTATTTCTCTCTCTCTCTTGTTTTTGAATAGATATTGCATACACATTGTGAAAATATCTAAATACCATACAAGGTATACCATAAGGACTCTGGTAACCAGTCCTTCACCATCTGCTCTTCCTACCAGTAGTTCCCTGTCACTGCCTTCAGTGCAAATAAGTAACCAGTTACATTAATTTCTTTATATATTTAGTCTCTTTATTCAAGTACAGCCTAAGGGGGTAGCATAGACAACACTATATTTTGTACCTTTTCTTTTAAGAGATTAACAGTATACCTTAGAAATCTTTGTCTGGATATTTTTATAACTGTGTAATATTCCATTGTGGAATTATTAAAATTTATTTAACTCATCTCTTATTTGAGCTATTTTTCAGTTGTTTTGCTATTGAATGACCATGTACATAAAGCATTTCCTATGTGGGCAGTTTTATCTATTAAATAAATCTCTATAAGTGGAATTACTGGGTTAAAGGGAAAATATATTTGGTTAGATATTGCCAGAATGCTCTCCTGGAGGTTATTCCAGTATATATGCCTATTACAGTGTTTGAGAGTCCTCCTTTTTCTACAGCTTTGCCAGTGGCGTGTAATGAGACATTTGGATCTTTGCTATTATGAAAGGTGAAAAATGATACTTTGGTGACATTTTTAACTTTTTTTGTGTTATGAACCATTTATATTTAATTTTATGTGAACTGCTTCTTTATAACTTTTGTCTGTTTTATTTTTATTTTTAATTGGAGGCTTTACAATGTGTTGGTTTCTGCTGTACAACAGCGTGAATCAGCCATAAGTATACATGTGTACCCTCTCTCTTGAGCCTCCCTTTCAGCCTTTTCAGTTCAGTTGCTCAGTTCAGTCCGACTCTTTGCGACCCCATGAATCACAGCATGCCAGGCCTCCCTGTCCATCACCAACTCCCGGAGTTCACTCAAACTCATGTCTTGTCGTAAACCACCGTGCTGACCGCCCTGTGTCATACAGCAAATTCCCATTAGGTATCTCTTTTACATATGGTAATGCATATATTTCAATGCTACTCTTTCAATTTGTCCCACCCTCTATGTTTTAAAAAATTGAATTATTAGTTTATTGATTCCTAAGAGTTCTGTATTGTTTTAGGAGAGATTAGCTCTTGGTATGTGCAAAAATACTTTTTCCTCAGTTATTTGCTTTCAATGCTTTTTTTTTCCTTTCATGAAGATGTTGAATTTGTCAACCTTTATTTTTATGGCTTCTGAATTTTGAGTCATGAATAGAAAGTTTTTTTTTTTTTACCTCAGGATTTTAAAGGGACTCACCCATGTTTTCTTCTAGTATTTCTTTTAAAAAATGTAACTCTTGATTGATGGAGCCATTTTTCTTGGTGTGACAGGTGATTATAAATTTTTTCCCAGATGGCTACCCAGTTTTCTTAATACTGTTTCTTAATAAGTCTATTTTGTTTCCACTTAAAAGAGAATGATTTCTTTATCATCTACTGAAGTTCAATATTTTGAATTTACTTCTTGATTTTCTGTTTTGTCTCATTGGGTTGTCCATTAACCTCTGTTGCTGCTGCTAAGTCACTTCAGTCGTGTCTGACTCTGTGCGACCTCATAGACGGCAGCCCACCAGGCTACCCTGTACCCGGGATTGTCCAGGCAACAACACTGGAGTGGGTTGCCATTTCCTTCTCCATAACCTCTGTTACATTGCTTTAATTATTTTGATGTTTTTAATATCTTTATTTTATTTTAAAAAATTTATTTATTTTAATTGGAGGCTAATTGCTTTACAATATTGTGGTGGTTTGCCATACATTGACATGAATCAGCCATGGATGTACATGTGTTCCCCATCCTGAATCCCTCTCCCACCTCCCTCCCCATCCCATCCCTCAGGGTCATCGCAGTGCACCAGCCCTGAGCATCCTGTCTCATGCATTGAACCTGCACTGGCGATCTGTTTCACATATGATAATATACATGTATTAATGCTGTTCTGTCAAATCATCCCACCCTAGCCCTCTCCCACAGAGTCCAAAAGACTGTTCTATACATCTGTGTCTCTTTTGCTGTCTCGCGTATAAGGTCATCGTTACCATCTTTCTAAATTCCATATATATACATTAGTATACTGTGTTGGTGTTTTACTTTCTGACTTACTTCACTCTGTATAATAGGCTCCAGTTTCATCCACCTCATTAGAACTGATTCAAATGTATTCTTTTTAATGGCTGAGTAATATTCCATTGTGTATATGTACCACAGCTTTAATATCTTTTTTTTGAGTATATATTAATTTTTAATAAAGTTATACAGTATCTTTTTCAACATGTAAAGAATACATCTGGATTTTATAAATTACATTCATAAGCATTCTTCTATTTCTCCACGAGAGGGCAGAATATCAGACTAGACCAACGGCAGTGCAATGGCTTAGAAGTTCAGGAGACACTACTTGTGGGTTTGGCTGGCACTTGCAGGACAGTTGTCACTGGCCATCCTTTCCTCACTTCTGTCCTGGAAATGGGCACTGCGGAGATTCTCCGACCAGTCTCCCCGAGTCTGTGGATGCCTCGTGCCTCTTCTTCTGGTTGCTCCATGTCTCATGTTCTGTTGCCTTCACCTCTGTGTCTGCAGTGGGCCGGACACAGGCACACGCACACACACACACACATACACACACACATACACAGGCGACACAAGCACGCTTGTGTACACACACACGTGCAAGATACAGGGACATAAACACAAACAGGTAACACAGGTGTTTCAGTAGCTGAAGCTGCCTGTGTCCAGCAATGTGGGAGATGATGTCAGTAGGCTCCATGTCCTGCCCTTTTGGGATCACTGTCCATTTCCTCCCCCAGCCCTTCAGTATTATCACCAGCCAGTCTTAAGCCATTTCCAGCTTTGATCTGTTTTGGTGGTGAGAGGCCAAGTGGCAGATGTGGAAATTCAGAGAAGACACCAAATTTAGCACAAAAGTGCAATGTGACACCAGAGAGAAGCCCGTTGCAATTTGTGGGGCTTCCCAGGAGAAGGGGTGGGGATGAAGGACCCAGGGAATCTCAAACTCAATGAGCAGCAGGAGGCCTGTGGATGGCAGGACCCAGGGAAGGAAGATTCTGACGAAGGAGCTTGATTAACCCTGCCTCTATTAGAATCACGTAGGACTCTCATGCTGTAAGCACAGCTGCTTCGTGTGTGACTTGGACATATGAAGTCCTCAATCATCCAGTCTGTGTGCATGACATGAATCCAGGCTCCACATCCAGCTGGCATGAGCCTGAGATTCCCTGTGTGGGAAAGGAGTGTCCCGGCCTCTACACGGCTGTGCCTTCAGTACCCAGCTTCTGATCCCCTCACAACCCATGTTTCTCTCAGTTACCTCTCGTTTCAGAACCTTCTACCTGAGTAGTGCTGCAGGGGATTGATCCACAAGTCTTCGTCGATGATCTGCTGGCGACATGAACAAGGCCAGCACTGGGCTGACCAGGCCCGGAACCCTCCCGTGAGCAGCCAAGAACTCTAATACCAATCACCAATTCTGCAGAGGCCCAGAGAGTCTCCACCTCAGCAATCCTGTTTGATCCTGGGCAGTTGTGGTCTGACAACCAGTTGAGGAAGTTAAGGCTGCTGCTGTGCAGCCCATGGCTGGGAGCTCCCCTTTCATAATCCCAGAAGTAGTGGACTAGAGGCAAATGACGCACCCTGGAGGATTCCTGTATCTGGTCCTCTGAGTCTCTCTCATGGACCTTCAAATCCATCATGTCGCTAAGCAAGTCTTCATCTTGCTCACTGATCTTGATGGACACCTTTAATCACCACCTCACACCCTGCATTCGCCAAGAGACACACGGAGGACCGAGGAGACCATGGACCCTGCCACCTGGCCCCACCTCGGCAGTCAGCCACATTCAGTGGACGGGCGGACGGATTATCAGCCCTGCAGGAGAGCGCTGAGAATAGCCTCCGCAACGCCCAGCTCCTCAACATGCCTCAAGCCCCCCGAGGAGGCTTTCGGTTCCGGCCGGTGACATCACAGGACGTGACTGGGACGCAGCCTCCGCGACGCCCAGCTCCACCCATGTGCCGTCCCTCAGCCCCCCACAGCTTTAATATCTTGTAGGGCTCGTATTTCTTCATATTCTTTTCCAGAGTTTTCCTGGACATTCTTGTTTATTTCTCTGTATTGACTTTAGAATCACCTTCTCTGGTTAAAAACAAAATAAAACAAATCTGTTGATATTTTCACTGAGATCACATTAATAGAATGTGGCATTTTAGTAATATTAAGGAGGAGTGGGTTGCAGTTTTGGATGCAATGTCCAGGGGAGGCTTTACTGACAATGTGATAGGGTAAAGATCAAAAGAATGTAAGAGAATGAGCCATGAGGATATTTGGATATAATCATTTCAGACAGAGGGAACAATGAATACATAAGTCCTGAGCTAGAAGAATACCTCTGTGTTCAGGGAACAGTGAGGAGACCAGAGCATTAAGTGAGGGGAAGAACATGACCATATAGGCCATTTTAAGGACTTTATATTTGAATGAGAGGTCATTGGAGAGTTTGAGCATAGAAATGATATCTGATTTATGTTTTTAACAGGGCCACTCTGGCCACCATGTTTAGAGTAGACTTAGTGTGGGACAAGGGTGAAAATAGGGAAACTAGTCATGGAGCATATCAGTCCAGGTGAGGGAGGATGGTAGCTGAAACAAGAGTAGCAGTTGTGGAAGCGGTAGAAGTGGTTGTAATATGAGTATGGCTTGTAGGTAGAACTAACATTTAATGATGGATCTGGATATGTGGTGTGAGTAAGAAGTGTAAAGATTATCTCCAAGATTTCTTGTCTGAATGAGTGGCCATTCCCCATTGGGATGGGGAAGACTGTGAAGTTCAGGGGAGAATATATATCAGTGTCCTTATTTTAAACTTGCTTGAGATGTTTATTGGACATTCAGGAAGATGTGTTGAAGCAGTTGAATGAGAATCAGAGTTTTAAGGGAGACGTATGAGCTGGGGATATAAATTGTGGGAGTCATAGTTAATACTTAAAACCATGAGATTAGATAAGATCACCAAGAGAGTGAAATAAACAGGAAGAAGAGTCCTGGTACACTCTAAAAGTGAGGTGAGGGAGAGAAGGAGAAATCAGTACACAAAACAAAGGAATGCTCAAAGAAATGGAATAGGAAGAAATGGAAAACCAGGAATATTCTGGAAACCAAATGAGGAAAATATTTCAAAAAGGAGAATGTATTTAATGGTGCTGGTAGTCGAGTATTTGTAAAATTTATTCCTAACTATGCTGTCTTTTTTTGCTATGGGATACAGGCTCTTTCTTTATATCTTATAACTGTTGCTTGTATAGTGAAAGCTATGAATTTCTATATATTAATTTTGTACCAATACTGAACTCTTGTTTAGTCATTTTAAATGGATTATCTTAGATTTTTCAGATATCCGGTCATTGCGTCTGCAGATTTATTTCATCTTTTCCAGTTTTTATATCTCTGTTTCTTTCTCATCTACTTATGTTGTCTAGTACCAGTTGTACTCTCCTTTTGTCTGCTGTATTGGCTAGTACCTCTAGAGTGATGTTTGAGAATAGTCTTCTTGTCTATGTTCTGACTTGAGTGGGAATATTTTTAGGATTTTCCTCACTAAGCACTAAGTCACAGCTTTTGGGTTGAGGTAGTAGAGAGAGAGAGGGAATGTGTGTGTATTTGTAGGACATAGTCTTTCTTAAAAGGCTTGAGTTTTATCAAAAGCTTTTTCAGCATCACTGGGGATGATTATATTATTTGTCTCCTTAGGTTTAGTAATACAGTTTTTGTACTAATAAGTTCCTAATGTTGAACCATGGTTGCATTTCTAGAATAAATATATAAGATAATTAATGGATATAGTCACTTGATAAAGGTAATGGGAAGAGTTGTTGCTGCTTCTGCTATTTTTCTTTCCCTAATATTGGTCAGATTTTATCATTTGTGTTAAGGATTCTGTTGTCATGGTTGTGTTCCCTGAGACCAAAGATTTGTGAACATGAAAATTGGAAAGTCAAAACCCAGAGGAGAAATTTTCCATCATTAGGACATCTCCGCCCTCCCCACACAAATAGAGGATTTACCCTTTGTATTTTCTTGTGCCTCCCAAAATGCATATTCTGAATACTAGACACAGGGTTTTCTTCCTCAGTCTGACTGTTTGCAGTCAACAACTAGGCTTAATTTTTACGCTTGATTTCAGATCATGTATTTCTAAGCTTTTTAAATAGTCACTTGTGATTTACCCAGTGATGGACAGGGAGGCCTGGCGTGCTGTGATTCGTGGGGTCGCGGAGAGTCGGACACGACTGAGCGACTGAACTGGACTGAACTGAACAATAATTGTATGATTTCTTACCTATTAAGGTGGTAGGATTTTCTAGTTTTTATTTTGTATCAGCGGAGAAGGCAATGGCAACCCACTCCAGTACTCTTGCCTGGAAAATCCCATGGGTGGAGGAGCCTGGTAGGCTGCAGTCCATGGGGTCGCGAAGAGTCGGACACGACGGAGCGACTTCACTTTCACTTTTCACTTTCATGCATTGGAGAAGGAAATGGCAACCCACTCCAGTGTTCTTGCCTGGAGAATCCCAGGGACGGGGGAGCCTGGTGGGCTGCCATCTATGGGGTCGCACAGAGTCAGACATGACTGAAGTGACTTAGCAGCAGCAGCAGCAGCAGCATTTTGTATCAGTCTGGTTTACTGAATCTAAAGAATAGCCAGCAGAATCTGATAGATTATAAGCTATATTTTCTGACCTTGCTCAGTGTGTTATTTAGGACTATTGACTTTCTTCTTCAAAATGAAACACAACTAAATTTTTTCATTCTTGCTATTAACTGCATCCTCTCTATTCCTTTGCAGATATAGTGACCTCTGCTTGAGCAGTCCAGGCATGCCCCTCTCAGGACTTCTGTTCTCTTTGCCTATAATGCTCTCTAGTCAACGTATTCCTTTTCAGTCTTTGCTCAGATGTTACCTCAAGCTCCCACTGATGCTTCTACTTAACACTGTAACCCCACCTCTGTGTTTGTGATACTCTTTTTTCCTGATCTATTTTTCATAACACTTCCCAGGTTGCTTGTCCATGCAGGAGACATAAGAGACATGGGTTCCATCCCTGGTCGGGAAGATCCCCAGGAGGAGGGCATGGCAACCCACTCCAGTATTCTTGCCTGGAGAATCCCGTGGACAGAGGGACCTGGCAGGCTACAGCCCATAGGGTCACAGAGAGTCAGATGCGACTGAAGCGACTTAGCTTGCATGCACACCACTTTTTAATAGTCTATGGAGTTTATGGTTTTATTGACTTTGTTTCTCCCATCCTTGGTAAAATGTAAACTCTTCAAAGACAGGAATTTTTCTCCTGTTCTAAAAAAAAAACGCTATTTATTTTCCTTTTTAAAAAACTAATAAATCTCCAGTGCTTAAAGCAATACCTGATACATAGGAACCCAGCAAATATTTGCTGAATGAATAAATAAACTATCCTAAAGAGATTTTACTTATAAAGAACTCCCTGGTGGTCCAGTACTTAAGAATTTGCCTTCCAGTGCAGGGGATGTGGGTTCTATCCTTGGTCAGGGAACTAAGATCCCACGTCCTACAACTGTTGAAACTCACATGCTCTGGAGCCTGCACACCACAGCTGCTAAGCCTGTGAGCTACAACTGGAGAATTCCTGCACTGCAACCCAGGATCCTGCATGACACAGTAAGATCCAGCATGCCACAACTAGGACCCAAGGCAACCAAATAAATAAGTAAATAAGTATTAAAAAAAAAAAAAAGAACTCCCATTTAGGGTCAGAATAATCCCATGGTATATGCAGAGAAATGTAAATAATCCTTTGGCTTCTTAATTTGATTAATTTAGACTATTTTTCTGCCTCCAGGTTCATCGAAGCAAGGACAAATGGAAATTCTATCTGAAAGATGGTGTAATGTGTTTTGGAGGGAGAGACTATGTATTTGCAAAGGCCATTGGTGATGCAGAGTGGTAAAACTTACGAGCTCGGTACCTCATAAACATCAGAGGGACTATGTCACATATTGTTCACTGTATGCAATTTAATAAAATTATAATTCAGATGCAGATACAAATATACAATGTTACATTTCTTTCATTTTATATTTCACACTGTTTAACAGGTTTTTATTTTTTAACCCTCATTGTCTGTACCATTACAAAGCACAGTGGTCATGTATGGATGTGAGAGGTGGACTGTGAAGAAAGCTGATCGCTGAAGAATTGATGCTTTTGAACTGTGGTGCTGGAGAAGACTCTTGAGAGTCCCTTGGACTGCAAGGAGATCCAACCAGTCCATTCTAAAGGAGATCAATCCTGGGTGTTCATTGGAAGGACTGATGCTAAAGCTGAAACTCCAATAATTTGGCCACCTCATGCGACGAGTTGACTCCCTGGAAAAGGCTCTGATGCTGGGAGGGATTGGGGGCAGGAGGAGACGGGGACGACAGAGAATGAGATGGCTGGATGGCATCACCGACTCGATGGACATGAGTTTGAGTGAACTCCGGGAGTTGGTGATGGACAGGGAGGCCTGGTGTGCTGTGATTCATGGGGTCGCAAAGAGTCGGACACGACTGAGCAACTGAACTGAACTGAACTGAGCATGAAGAAATTTCTTATTTCTTTAATTCTGAAGTAAAATTTAAATCAGACTCCAGTTCTCCATCATGGCAAAGTCAGTATCAGTTATGAGACTGGGGCTGGTGTTCCTCCCACCACTCAGCAAACCATGTTTCAAAAGATCCTGGAGAGCCTTGTGAGTACCTAGATATTCAGGAAGGCGTCTCTAGATAAAGCTAGTCTACATTTATCTCTAACAGTATGGTGATTGTGCAAGCCCAGATGGCTTCTTGGAGACAGATGCCTCAGTTGAGCCTACACTAGAACATGAAAATCTGAGTCAATGCCAGGATCCCTAGAGCCAAGGACTAGCCTGTGGGTTTATCTTGTGGTCAGACCATTTTTCTTTGTAGCTGATATTTCCCTAGGGAATTCTAGGGAGTGGGTTAGGTTCCCATTTTAATTCATATTTCTGTCTTCTTCCCTCATCTCTAATTTTTTTCTACTTTTCTTTCAGTGGAAGACTCCTTTGCGAAGTCTTGTAACATCAAACGTACTGTCTCTCTTAATTTTTCCTAACAGGGAATTCCCTCATTGAGTTTAGGCTTTCTAAATCAAGAGTCAAGAAGAGATGTTCTCTTCAGGAACCTTCTATTTTGGTGAGACGATCTCATTTGAAAACAGAAGACCTGGATAATTCTTAAAATCAGAAAGCAGAAACAAAATAGCTCTCATTTTCTTAACACCAATGAAAATAGAGCAAATTAATATTTCAGTAAACTATTCTGTAACATTCTCTTCCTTAGTAATAGATTCAAATTCCTTAAAGGAAACTTTTCCCCATCATACTGCTTCTTTTAGTGGATGGAGTGTGTGTATATGTGTGTGTGTTAGTCACTCAGTCGTGTCTGACTCTTTGCAAACCTATGGACTGCCACAGCTTTGGACATAGGAGACTGCCAGGCAAGAATACTGGAGTGGGTAGCCATTCTTTCTCCAGGTGATCCTCCTGACTCAGGGACTGAATCCAGGTCTCCTGCATTGCAGGCAGATTCTTTACTGTCTGAGCCACCAGAGAAACATGGTCTCTAAGTCTAGGATCCCTACTTTTGGCCCTGAATAGTGTTCTCCACTTGGGCTTCCCTGTGGCTCAGCTGGTAAAGAATCCGCCTGCAATGAGGGAGACCTGGGTTCAATCCCTGGGTTTGCAAGATCCTCTGGAGAAGAGAAAGGCTACCCACTCCAGTATTCTGACCTGGAGAATTCCGTGGACTGTATAGTCCATGGGGTCGCAAAGAGTCAGATACGACTGAGTGACTTTCACTTACTTACTAGTATTTTCCAGGACAGTAATTCTTTCATGAAAAGAAGTTCTGAGATGGAATGGGCAAAAAGCTCTTGAGGATTAGATTCCTGCATCTGGCTGGTCACAGGGTGAATTCCTCATCTCTTTTTTAGAGGCATCCCTACTTAGTTTAATTTATTCCAATGCTTGTTCTGCTCTACCCAAGTGACTCAGCTACCATTAGGTCTTTTGAGATATTTGGATAAATCTCATCTGGACCGTGGACAACATGAGTGGGGCACTGTCTTTGGCCTCAATTTGGCAGCTGCTTGAGGATTCAGTTAGTACTACTTGGGTGGGCTGGTGCCTTCTTCCCCCTCAGACTCACTGTCCTTTTCACGACCACCTCTGCTATTTCATTTCCTGCTCTGGCTCCTGAGAACTTCCAGGAGCTATGGGTTCCCTTCACGGATGTTACCCACCAGGAAATGTTCATCTTTTCTACATGGAAGGCAAAAAGAGGGCACCTATTCTCTGTGTCATTTCTGAAATGTACTCCTCCACCCCCACCCAGTGTTGAGGAGGACACTTTCTAGACTTCAGGTCACTCTGTATTAAGTGCTGAATTTATCGACAAGGTGTGTTCACTTGGAAATTGGGCTTTAGCGTGTTGGTTTGTGTTTGGGAGAGGCGACGATACTTGTTTCTAAAATTCCTTTCCCCTTCTCCGTGGGGAATTTTAAGTTCTCACTTTGCTTCAGTGATTTTTTTTTTTTAAATCATATTACAAATGCTGCTATGTTGGTCCTCTTTATTTATGGGGTACATTTTATCAGAGAAAAAAGCCATTGTCTCATTTGTGTCTTTGCATGCCCCCATGCCTCTGATTCTTTAAAAATGTATAAACATCCATTTAAAATAGACTTAGCACAAAACGAAACAAGCTCCTTGATTACCTATGCACGGTAGTATAAATGATGATAGTTTGGGTGGTGAATGCACAGAGAACTAAGAGTCCCCGAATTATTGTGGACCTCGGTGCCCTTTTATCAGTTTCAAATAGTACTAGAAAAGAATCCTGAGTCTTGAAAAGTTGTGTAAATTAATAGTTTACAAGTTATTTTGGCCAGTGTCACACTAAGAAATGGGCTCCCCTGGTGGCTCAGATGGTAAAGAATCTGCCTGCAATGCAGGGGACTGGGTTTGATCCCTGGGTTGGGAAGATCCCCTGGAGAAGGGCATGGCAACCCACTCCAGTATTCCTGCCTGGAGAATCCCCATGGACAGAGGATCCTGGTGGGCTACAGTCCATGGGGTTGTAAAGAGTTGGACACGACTTTGAGTGACTAAGCACACACTGAGAAGTAAACTTTAACAACTGGTGTGTGTTTGCATGTACATAGGCACATATAGTACAAATAAAACAAAAGTATCAGAAATCGTATTTGCTTTTAACATAATGGCCTCCTATATTTGATTCTATTCTGTTCATTAGAAAAAATTTTTTGATGGTATTGCCCCTATAAGTTGGCTTCACTACTTACTGATGGGTCATATTAAAAAAATTTTTTAACCCATCTGTTAAAATGAAACAAATATTAATTTGTTTTGAAAGAGAAAATTATTCTTTAAGTTCTGTAAGTTGTTGAGTGTATCTGAGACTTGACTTTAATATGGTATTACTTTTAGGAGCCTCTTTATCATGTCCAAGTTTAACATTTCTTGTTGCATATTTTAACAAAATGTCATAAAGTGAGTTATATGTTCTTGTAAATACAATACCCTGGCAAATACCATCCTACACCCTTTTATAGGTGGTGAATATGTCCCTAGTAAAGAGGTTACAGTTTATTGTGTTATGTGAAATTCACGTATCATGTATAGTAATTCCTAACCCAGACTTTTTCTCATGCATGCATCACATAGGGCTTTTTTTTTTTTACATACTTTCTACCTCTCCCTGTCGACTGTGAAGATCTTGAGCTTGCATAGTTAGTTTCTTAAGGACTGACCAGCTGATCTTGCCTGGATTACCTTCTTTACCTGTTTCATTCATATTGTACATTATGAAAAGATTTTTTCCAGTTGTGAACATGTTTATTGAAATCTTTGTGGCATAAAGATTCTTAATTTGCATGTGAACTTAATACATTTTTGAAAAAACTAAAACCAGGTCCTTTTTCGCAAATGTTATAACTTTTGGACAAAATGCCTTTTAAAAATATTTTATAAGTTTAGATGAATTACTCCAAATTGATTAAATCTTTTTAGTCATTCTGCAGCGTACATCAAACATGGTAATAAAAAAATAAAAATGCAAGATAGAAATATAAATTTCTTGAGCATTTGATGTTTTATGTATGAGAGATTATGTAGATTAGGAACATACACTTTCTATGAGACCATCTCATAAGGAAAATGTTCCTTAACAAGGGTTGTTTTATATTTCAGTTATGAAAGTGAATCAGCTAAAAATATTAATTGCCTTACATGTAAGACTAAGATAGATATAGTGGGAGAAACAAAGAAGTAGGTGAGAAATTACTAAAGGAATTTATAATGTGTGTGAAATAAGAGATATACATTAAGATAATAATACCATCAGTGTAGAACAAAAAACAAGTGATACAGATGATAGGTGCTAAAGAAGTTTAAAGAGATAAACCATTGTGGATTACATATTTATTATTTATGCCCTGCTCTCTTTGAAGTAAAGACAGTGTCTTGACTTTAGTGGATTGGGGAGGGAATTTTGAATTTTTGGTAGGTATATAATGGGATAGGATTTTAGGAAGTTTAATCAGTGGTGGAAGAACTTTTCTTTGGAAGAAAAGTTATGACTAGCCTAAATAGCATGTTAAAAGGCAGAGACATTACTTTGCCAACAAAGGTCCATCTAGTCAAAGCTATGGATTTTCCAGTAGTCATGTGTGGATGTGAGAGTTGGACTATAAAGAAAGCTGAGCACTGAAGAATTGATGCTTTTGAACTGTGGTGCTGGAGAAGACTCTTGAGAGTCCCTTGGACTGCAAGGAGATCCAACCAGTCCTTCCAAAAGGAAATCAGTCCTGAATATTCATTGGAAGGACTGATGCTGATGCCGAAACTCCAATACGCTGGCCACGTGATGTGAAGAACTGACTCATTGGAAAAGACCCTGATGCTGGGAAAGATTGAAGGCAGGAGGAGAAGGGGACAACAGAGGATGAGATGGTTGGATGGCATCACCGACTCAATGGACATGAGTTTGAGCAAGCTCTGGGAGTTGGTGATGGACAGGGAAGCCTGTCCATGGGATGCTGCCGTCCATGGGGTTGCAAAGAGTTGGACACAGCTGAGCGACTGAAGTAAACTGAATCAGTGGTGGTGGGTATGAGAGTATGGCCATAGGAAAGGTTGCTGCTGCTACTGCTGCTAAGTCGCTTCAGTCGTGTCCGACTCTGTGCGACCCCATAGACGGCAGCCGACCAGGCTCCTCCATCCCTGGGATTCTCCAGGCAAGAACACTGGAGTTGGTTGCCATTTCCTTCTCCAATAAGTGAAAAGTGAAAGTGAAGTTGCTCAGTCATGTCCGACTAGTAGCAACCCCATGGACTGCAGCCCACCAGGCTCCTCTGTCCATGCGATTTTCTAGGCAAGAGTACTGGAGTGGCTTGCCATTGCCTTCTCTGATAGGAAAGGTTAGATATGAATAAAAAGGAGGGAGGTGTAGAAATACTCGAGAGGTAAGGGGAAATGGTCTGAGATGTGGGAATGGTGATAGGAATGCAGAATAAAGAACTGATGTGGAAGACAATTTGAAGGGAATAACTGATGAATGAAAGGGTGTGAGGATGAGGAAGACAGTACACTATGACTCTGTGTGTTAAAACCTAAATCATAGTGTAGACAGTAAAGATCAGTGTTTGTGGGAAAGGCTGTAAAAGTTGTTTTCAGAGTATATGTACAAGTAAGGCTAAAACAATAAAGGTATAATTTATAATTTAAAGTTTATAAGGATATATTTTATTTTTTATTTTGTTTACTTTCTGCTGTTTTGCTCGCTTACTTGTTTTGGTTCTGTGATTTATTATCAACCAAAAAGTTTATTGTGTGTGTGTGTGTATAGCAACATGACTAATTAGCATTCTCTCATTGAGACAAATTCTAGAACACTTGCTTACAAGAGAGAGAACAGCATCTGAATAAAGACAACTAGTTGTGGAGTAAAAAAGTCAGAACTATGAAAAACACATTATAGAAAAGAGATATTTTATAAAGTTTATGCTTTTTTATAATCTACTTCAAAATACTTTGCAAAATGGCATAATGATTGAGAGCAGACTAAATGTGTGGAGAGTCTAGTTGTGACTTTACATTTATTTAACAAATGCCAAAGAAGAGCTAAAAACTGAAAATAACCCAGATATCCATTGATAAGAAAATAGAAAACAGTGTTCTATTCATACAATTGGATACTATTCAGCAACGAAAAGGAATGAACTATTGATTCAAGCAGCAGCAGCAGTGATGAATAGCAAAAACATTGTGTTGAGTCAAACAGCTTTATACAGAAGAATATTAACTGTATGATTCTATATTTATATGAAATTCTGGAGCAAAAGCTCATCTCTTAGGAAAAAAATCATAACCATTATTATTCTGGGCTTCCCAGATGGTGCTAGTGGTAAAGAACCCTCCTGTTGATGCAGGAGACACAAGAGCCCCTGGAGGAGGGCATGGTAACCCACTCCAGTATTCTTGCCTGGAGAATCTCATGGACAGAAGAGGCTGTAGGGCTACAGTCTGTGGGGTTGCAAGAGTTGGACATGTTAAAACAGCTTAGCATGTATGCATTATTACTCTTGTAGGGAAGAAGTGAGGGATTAATTAGGAAATGACATGAGAAAACTTTCTGAGGGTGAGTGTTCTGTATCTTCATGAATGTTTGGGTTACATGGGTGTATATATTTCTCAAAATGCATTAAATGGTATGCTTGCTGCTGCTGCTGCTGCTAAGTCACTTCAGTCGTGTCCGACTCTGTGTGACCCCATAGACGGAAGCCCACCAGGCTCCCCTATCCCTGGGATTCTCCAGGCGAGAACACTGGAGTGGGTTGCCATTTCCTTCTCCAATGTGTGAAAGTGAAAAGTGAAAGTGAAGTCGCTCAGTCGTGTCTGACCCTTAGCGACCCCACGGACTGCAGCCTACCAGGCTCCTCCATCCATGGGATTTTCCAGGCAAGAGTACTGGAGTGGCTTGCCATTGCCTTCTCCGAAATGGTATGCTTAGGGTTTGTCTATTTCATCATATTTAAATTTTACCTTAAATATGTAAACAAATATTAAACTTCAGTTAATGATAAGCATGCTGAAGGGTTTAAGGGCTGACAAATACTGATGTTTGTAACTTAAATTGCATCAGAATTGATGGATGGATAAATACTGGATAGATATTAATAATTATATAGAATTATTTTTCTTATCATGATATTTTCTAAACCAATATAGTAAAATGTTGAGTCTCAGTATATGGGTGTGTACTGTACAATTATTTCAACTTTTCATATATTTGAAAATGTATTTGAAACATATATTTCATATATTTGAAAATTCCCCCCAACAATAAAATGTTGGGGGAAATTAAAAGAACTTTGAACACATATTAAACCTTTGGATGGCTTATGATTTACCAATATGGGAGGCAGTAAAACAGTGTTAAAAGGCTGGGATCCTGAATCAGAACTTTGAGTTTGAATCCTATTAGTTGAAGCTTTTATTAGTTTTGAGAACTTGGGAAAATTGTAATGGGCTTTCCTCTATTCTAAAATGTGAATAATATCTTCATCATAGAGTTTTATGAAGATTAAGTGGGTTGAATTATATAAAATACTTATCAAGATGCTTGGCATATAATAAACTTTCAATAAGTTACTTTAAAGTGTCAAAGGAACTTACAAAAACATTGTAATTAAAACCATAATTTTATTGTCCTATAAGAGTCAATTCTGATAAATAAAATACCTTCTAGCAAATATTGGATATATTTTTCAATACCTTCAAAGATAGAAACTATGAAAGTTAAATATTTTAAAATATTTAAGCATTTTCTTTTACTTCCATAAAAGATAGGGCCCTAGAAAGAAAAAATATTTTTTTTCTTGTAGATTTCTTAACTTCAGTGTCATTCAGCACATTTGTTGCATGCTACTGCTGAGATCCTGAGCTAGGAGATAAGGAAGAAAAATTGAGACAGGGTTCCTACCCACAAGGAGTTTACAGTCTACTATTTAATGCTTCACTGCTCTTTAGAGACTAAACGCCAGACCAACAGGATGAAATATGCCTTTAGATGCTTACTTTACATTAATTTTAAATAGTATAATTTAAAATTTTAATAATTATTAAATATAGAATCTGGATGTGGGATAAATAAATGTCTAGGACAGCACTGTACAATAGAACTCTCTGTGATGATGAAACTGTTCTGTACATGTGTTGTTCAATATAGCAACCATGGGTCATGTATGGGTGTTGAGCACTTGAAATGTGCCTAGTGCAATTGAGAAGACACATTTTTAATTTAGCTTAATTTAGCTGCATGTGTGTGGTAGGTACCAGATTGGACAGTGCATCTCTAGAGTCTGTATTTCTCAAACTGAGGAAAAGGACTAGTTATTTCAAATTTCAAATCTCTTATGGACTAATATTTTTGTAAAAATGCAATAAAAATTACTGCAAGGATGAAATGAGAAAAAAATTACAGTCATGCAAAACACCATCTCATTTTTGAAATATTAGGTACAGAAGACATAAAATTAATCTGTCAAAATTGATGTAAAAGTTTCTAAACACTCTGTATTGTTATCATGTGCCAGTGACAAATAGTTTTTAGACCGGCCGTGGTCATGGACCATGTTTTGAGCTAGGTAGAGTCTTTTTTTGCCTGATGTGCCTAACACATAATTTCCTGAAACCAACTCTTTGTTAATATTACTGGTAGGGATAAAGTTTTTAAATATTTAAGTATAATTCAGTAATGTGTTTACTGATATCACCGTTAACACTCCTTACAGCAAGTCTTGTCGAGGACAGCTGAATATTGACACTGTAATGTAGTCAGCTTCAAGGTAGACCTAGAGGGCTTATTTGATCTGGTGAAGCCATTTTTGCAATTGGAGATATAAGCTGAAAAATCCTTCCTCCTATAAAGTTCAGCTCGATATTTACAGCAGCCAAATTTGCTCAGCAACAGAAAGAAATCCCTTCGGAATGCCTTTGTGAAAATTGCATACAGAAACGGATTAGCGCATGAATTGACAGGATAAAAGAGAACCAGTAGAACCTTTGAGTTGGTTACTGTAATAAGGGGCACTTTGAAGGCAGCTGAGATGGCAAAGAAAGAGATTGGTGCCATGCAGGTGAAATCGGTGAAGATGAGGACCGCCATTTTCTTAGCAATCTTTGTATCTTTGTTGGTAGCCATCAGCTCTGGATTTTGAACTGCAAAATAAATTTTAATGTAGCAAGCACAAATGATGATGAAGGCCATCACGTTGAGAATCAGGATGGTTAAGATGTAGACCTGTGAGAGAGTGGTTTCCACATCCATGGGCAGGCAAATGCTGACCTTCATGTAATTGCTGACACCCACAAGAGGCAACATGGCAATGAGAGTGGAAAAGAGCCATCCTCCAAGCATGACTGGAATGGCATGTTTCAGTCGCAGCTTTTGGTCCAGTTGAATAGCATAGGTGATGGTGTGCCATCTTTCTAGTGTGATGACTGTGAGGGTGTAGACAGAGAGTTCACTTGCAAAAACAGTGAAAAAGCCAGCCGCGCTGCACCCACTCCCTGTCTGCCAATCTATGGCATGGTTATAATACTGGCCTTTGGTTTGGACATCAACTGAGGCAATGAGTAGCAGGTAGAGCCCCATGCAAAAGTCTGCAAAGGAGAGATTGCACATGAGAAAGCGGGGCACTGTCAGTTTATAACGACTAGTCAGGAGAACAAAGAGGACAGTCACATTTCCCATGATGGCTAGGATATTAATCAGCCAAATCAGGACTCTAAGGAAGTCATAGCCCATAATGTCTTCACAGGGATTGAAAGCATCTGGTTCAGGAGCACATTGGAGTGTCTTGGGTAAGCAGAAACCATAGTCATAATCCCAGCCACTCAGTTCACTCTCAGCAAAGACGGCGGAATAACTGTAAGAAGAATATTGCGACTCAGTGTAAAGTTAAGAGATTTTCTATGATTCTGGGTATTGAAAAAAAATTTAGAAATCGTCCCTGGTGGCTTTTTTGTTTTCTTTTTTTAAGGAGAGCAAACTAAAGGAAACAAAGCAGCCTCAATCTTGTATTTATTTGTTATCTGAGAACTATGAATTGGTGTAGGAGTTCCTTAAGAAGGGAATGAAAAGCCATTTAGATTTTTTTTTAATATGCAGATTTTACACAAATGATGCAAGGATTTAATGAAGCTGTTTACAGAGCATTCTTTTCTTTGGAAAACAAATTTAGAGACATAATCTATGCTTGCTCAATCTAAAAAAAACTTTCTTGACATTTTCTTAGCTATTTATCTCCTTTAGTTGCTAACCAAACTGCTATCAAGCTGTTTGTCTGCGGTAGAACACAAATGGGATTGAAAGGCTCACACTGTTGAAGATTAGCAGCTTTGGGAGGACATGCTGAAGTCCTTGGCTAATCAAGAGGCCCAGTTGAGAAATGGAACCAAGGTTAGGTTACTCAGTAGAAATTTAGGAGCAGAGGAAGAATAGAGTCGTGAACAATAGAAAGAAATAGTTGAAAACAGATAATTCTTAGGATATGAGTCAAATTCAGAGAGTGGACTGACTGAAGAGGGGCTGTATCCCTAGTGAAGGAATGGTCCCACTCTGGCACTCCCTTTCTCCCAACCCCACTACACTGCTTGAGTTCAGATTTTCATTCTTTCTAATGGGACAGTTACATTAGTTTTCTTCTTGGCATCCTTCCCCCAATTTTAGCCCTCTCCTAGTCCATCTGTATATTCCTACTGGAAAGGCCTGTCTTACGCACAATATAGTAATTCAAACATGTCTTAGTTTCTCATTGGCTATGGGATAAACTCCACACTCCTTGTGAAGACCTCTAAGTCTCTCCTTGATCTGCATTCTGTCTCCTTTTCTAACCTCATCTCTAAGAAGCTGTGTGCGTGCGCGCGCACATCCATACCCAGTCATGTCGGACTCTTTGTGACCCCATAGACTGTAGCCCACCAAGCTCCTCTGTCCATGGAATTTTCCAGGCAAGAATACTGGAGTGGGTCATCTCTTCTGCCTTGTGCATTGGCAGACCTGTTCTTTACCTGTAGCTTACCTGGGAAGCCCTTAAGAAGCAGTAGTGCTGTACAGTTCAGAACATAGGCTCTGGAGCAAGACTGCCTGGGTTCCAGCTTTTACATGGCTTTTACCAGCTGTGTAAACTGGTTCCAGCTTTTACCAGCTGGGAGAGTTATTTAACATCTCTGTCCTTCAATTCTTTTTTATTTTTCTTTTTTGTTCTTCAATTCTTCATTTGCCAAATAAGGATAGTAATCATACCCCCCTCATTGGATTGTGCTAAAGGATTAAATGCATCAAAATACATAAAATTTTTAGGATAATGCTTGACACCTAGTAAGTACTCAATGAGTGTTAGTTCAGTTCAGTCGTGTCTGACTCTTTGCGACCCCATGAACCACAGCACGCCAGGCCTCCCTGTCCATCACCAACTCCTGGAGTCCACCCAAACCCATGTCCATCAACTCGGTGATGCCATTAAACCATCTCATCCTCTGTCATCCCCTACTCCTCCTGCCCTCAATCTTTCCCAGCATCAGGGTCTTTCCAAATGAGTCAGCTCTTTGCATCAGGTGGCCAAAGTATTGGAGTTTCAGCTTCAACATCAGTCCTTCCAATGAACACCCAGGACTGATCTCCTTTAGGATGGACTGCTTGGATCTCCTTAAAGTCCAAGGGACTCTCAAGAGTCTTCTCCAACACCATAGTTCAAAAGCATCAATTCTTCAGCACTCAGCTTTCTTTATAGTCCAACTCTCACATCCATACATGACCACTGGAAAAACCATAGCCTTGACTAGACGTACCTTTGTTGGCAAAGCAATGTCTCTGCTTTTTAATATGCTGTCTAGGTTGGTCATAACTTTCCTTCCAAGGAGTAAGTGTCTTTTAATTTCATGGCTGCAATCACCATCTGCAGTGATTTTGGAGCCCAGAAAAATAAAGTCTGACACTGTTTCCACTGTTTCCCCATCTATTTGCCATGAAGTGATGGAACCAGATGCCATGATCTTAGTTTTCTGAATGTTGGGCTTTAAGCCAACTTTTTCACTCTCCTCTTTCACTTTCATCAAGAGGCTCTTTAGTTCTTCACTTTCTGCCATAAGGGTGGTGTTATTTGCATATCTGAGGTTACTGATATTTCTCCTGGCAATCTTAATTCCAGCTTGTGCTTCTTCCAGCCCAGCATTCCTCATGATATACTCTGCATAGAAGTTAAATAGGGTGACCATATACAGCCTTGACATACTCCTTTCCCTATTTGGAACCAGTCTGTTGTTCCACGTCCAGTTCAAACTCTTGCTTCCTGACCTGCATACAGATTTCTCAAGAGGCAGGTCAGGTGGTCTGGTATTCCCATCTCTTTCAGAATTTTTCACAGTTTATCGTGATCCACATAGTCAAAGGCTTTGGGATAGTCAATAAAGCAGAAATAGATGTTTTTTTGGAAGTCTCTTGCTTTTTCAATGATCCAGTGGATGTTGGCAATTTGATCTCTGGTTCCTCTGCCTTTTCTGCTTGAACATCTGGAAATTCACGGTTCACGTATTGCTGAAGCCTGGCTTGGAGAATTTTGAGCATTACTAGCGTATGAGATGAGTGCAATTGTGCAGTAGTTTGAGCATTCTTTGGCATTGCCTTTCTTTGGGATTGGAATGAAGACGGACCTTTCCCAGTCCTGTGGCCACTGCTGAGTTTTCCAAATTTGCTGGCATATTGAGTGCAGCACTTTCACAGCATCATCTTTCAGGATTTGAAATAGCTCAACTGGAATTCCATCACCTCCACTAGCTTTATTCTTAGTGATGCTTTCTAAGGCCCACTTGGCTTTGCATTCCAGGATGTCTGCTAGAGGTGAGTGATCACAGCATCATGATTATCTGGGTCATCGAGACCTTTTTTGTATAGTTCTTCTGTGTATTCTTGTCACCTCTTCTTAATATCTTCTGCCTCTATTAGGTCCATACCATTTCTGTCCTTTATTATGCCTATCTTTCTCTAATTTTCTTGAAGAGATCACTAGTCTTTCGCATACTCTTGTTTTCCTCTGTTTCTTTGCATTGATCACTGAGGGAGGAAGGCTTTCTTATCTCTCCTTGCTATTCTTTGGAACTCTGCATTCAAATGGGTGTATTTTTCCCTTTCACCTTTGCTTTTCACTTCCCTTCTTTCTACAGCTATTTGTAAGGCCTCCTCAGACAGCCATTTTGCTTTTTTGCATTTCTTTTTCTTGGGGATGGTCTTGATTCCTGTCTCCTGTACAATGTCACGAACCTCCGTCCATAGTTCATCAGGCACTCTGTCTATCAGATCTAGTCCCTTAAATCTATTTCTCACTTCCACTGTATAGTCATAAGGGATTTGATTTAGGTCATACCTGAATAGTCTAGTGGTTTTCTCTACTTTCTTCAATTTCAGTCTGAATTTGGCAATCAGGAGTTCATGATCTGAGCCACAGTCAGCACCCAGTGACTGTTAGAGATCTCTTGCAAATCCTTTGTGCAACCGTTTGGTCACATGAAAAGACTTGTGGCTCTCAGAACAGGTTTTACTGTTTTGTCTCTTTCTCTTTGAATGTGTTGTTTTTTTTTCCCCCTTTCCCCTCATTTCTCTGGAGAATTCCTCATCTTTAGAGATAATCGTCTCTATGGAGCTTTTCTTGATTCTGCACCTCTAAGGAGTTTGTCACCCCTCCTCTCAGCTGCATTTACTATTGTAATGCTGAAACTAACATGGCCATTATGTGATGATCCATGACTTATTTAATAGTATGTGACGCTGTTCTTTAACAACCATGAAGGTAGGGGTTACATCTTGTTTATGCCTGAACTCTCAGTGCTTCACCCAGTTTTGTCCCAGAGTATTCATCCAATAAATGTTCGTGGAATGAATAAACCAGGATGATGTTGGCTTGGGAAGGAATTGCGAGGCAACAGGAACAGTGAATGCTGCCGTGTGATGCATGTGTGTGCTGTGCTCAGTCATGTCTGACTCTCTGTGATCCCATGGACTGCAGCCCACCAGCCTCCTCTGTCCATGGAATTTCTCAGGCAAGAATACTAGAGTGGGTTTCCATTTCCTCCTCCAGGGGATCTTCTCTACCCAGGGATTGAACCCACATCTCCTGCCTTGGCAGGCGGATTCTTTAGCCTTGCTCCACCTGGGGAGCCCCATGATGTATGTAGGCCCACAGTCAGCTAATGTAATCTTGAAAGGTGGAGAAATGGACATAATTTTTCTGTCGGGGCCATTACAAATATATATTTCACCCTAGAGTTTCTGACACATTAAAAGAGCATTTTTCTTTACTCTCAAAACTTAACTTCTCATTTTCTGTGTGCCTAATACTGTTACTGGATAAAATGATATATTTGAGCAACACAATTACCTAAGGGAAAGAACATAGATCTCCAAAAAAGGGAAAAGGAATCTATGACCTGGGACACCAAAAAAATGTGCTAGAATGTCCTAGAAGCCAACCTGAAACTGGAAAAGTACTACCGCCACTCACAGGAGACTGCATAGGAAACTCACTTGTTTTATTATTAAATATACCTACCATATTTGTTTGTACTCATCCCACGCACATCAGTATAATTACCTAATTTTTAAGTCTTTAAAGAGATAATGGTGGTTATCAGAACGATGAAGGACCTGGGAAACCCTTCATTTTCTTGGCAAGGAGACCAAGACTGAAGGAGGTGCGTGCTGTGCCCCAGGTCCCTCAGCACTGGGCGCTAGTGGCAACATGAGGTCTTCACATGCATAGTCCAGGGGATTTTCTTCTACTTCACCGTCTCTCAGCGTTTTTCAAGGTGTGGACCTTGGACCACTTCCATCAGAATCACTAGAGTGTTCACTACAATGCAGATTCCTGGCTTCTCTTCAGACCCTGAATCAAACTCTCTAGGGACAGAGTGCAGGAATCTGCATTTTAAGCAAGTTCTCTGGATGATTCCTACAAAATAATAACCTTTATTACATCACATGAGAACTTTCCAACTATTGTTGCCTTAGTTTCCTTTACTACGTTCCCCTTATCAAAATAACTCCAGCTGCTACTAGAAGCACTAATTTAAAGACATTAAAAATTCTGCCATGGTTTCTAAATAAACTTGCATCACTAAAAGATCAAACAGGTTTCCTTTCCCACTCCCCTGGTCCCTCGCTCTTTCTTTTTTTGCCCTACTGGTCATATGTCTAGGTTTTTCTCCCTGGTGGTTTTTCTTCGGACTGAATACCTATCTACTGCTACTTACATTTGTGCCCTGAGGGCATCAGCATGCTTATTGACAAAACCCTGCATGGAGCTGTCTTTAGTATTGAAGGCTGTGCAGAGAGTGTGAATGGACTTGGATGGGCTTAGCAATATTGAGTCAGAGGAAGGAGAAACAGTAGCACCACTGCTCCAGCAACAATCAATAGACAGGAAAAAAGACGGGGATTTTAGGAGGACAGTGGGGCCAACCATAGCAGTAAGGACACCATAATATCTTAGGGAGAGCAGATAAGACTCAGTGGCTGGCTCTAGAATTTCTGAACTCCAGGGACTCAGGAATAGCAATCTGGTGGGAAGGGAAGGAAGGGGATTTATCACAAGAAATATTTTCACAGGGAGCACATTCTTTTTACTTAGATTATGTGTCAATTTTAGGTGGCTTTGGGGGATGCTGAAGACTGCTGCTGCTGCTGCTAAGTCTCTTCAGTCGTGTCTGACTCTGTGCGACCCCAGAGACGGCAGCCCATCAGGTTCCCCTGTCCCTGGGATTCTCCAGGCAAGAATACTGTAGTGGGTTGCCATTTCCTTCTCCAATGCATGAAAGGAAAAGTGAAAGTGAAGTCACTCAGTCATGTCCAACTCAGCAACCCCAAGGACCGCAGCCTACCCGGCTCCTTGGTCCATGGGATTTTCCAGGCAAGAGTACTGGAGTGGGTTACCATTGCCTTCTCCAATACTGAAGACTAGAGGACTTGCAGTGTTAGCACAGCAGACTCAAGATTGGATGCTTACTTTGGAAGGCCTGGAGTGGTGGGGGCTGATGGTTACTGAGACTGAGCTAAAATCTCCCCTCCCCCTAAAACACCCCTTGATGGTACCACAGACTATACCCAAAAGTGGTTTCCTACTGATGAGAAAAACCCATATGATTGCAAAAGTGTTATGTGGAAGGTGATAATGGAGAGAGTATTGAGGGAGAAGAGTGGGAAGGGTGAGGAAAGGGAATGCTGGAGGATAGATGGTGTCTGACCTAAATGAAAGGAAAAAGTAGAGAAGAATCCAGACTATAATATAAGGTAACATCCGCTGGATCATGGAGAAAGCAAGAGAGTTTCAGAAAAACATCTATTTCTGCTTTATTGACTATGCCAAAGCCTTTGACTGTGTGGATCACAATAAACTGTGGAACATTCTGAAAGAGATGGGAATCCCAGACCACCTGACCTGCCTCTTGAGAAACCTGTATGCAGGTCAGGAAGCAACTGTTAGAACTGGACATGGAACAACAGACTGGTTCCAAATAGGAAAAGGTGTACGTCAAGGTTGTATATTGTCACCTTGCTTATTTAACTTATATGCAGAGTACATCATGAGGAACGCTGGGCTGGAAGAAGCACAAGCTGGAATCAAGATTGCTGGGAGAAATATCAATAACCTCAGATATGCAGATGACACTACCCTTATGGCAGAAAGTGAAGAGGAACTCAAAAGCCTCTTGATGAAAGTGAAAGAGGAGAGTGAAAAGGTTGGCTTGAAGCTCAACATTCAGAAAACAAAGATCATGGCATCTGGTCCCATCACTTCATGGGAAATAGATGGAAAAACAGTGGAAACAGTGTCAGACTTTATTTTTTTGGGCTCCAAAATCACTGCAGATGCTGATTGCAGCCATGAAATTAAAAGACGCTTGCTCCTTGGAAGGAAAGTTATGACCAACCTTGATAGTATATTAAAAAGCAGAGACATTACTTTGCCAACCAAGGTCCATCTAGTCAAGGCAATGGTTTTTCCCGTGGTCATGTATGGATGTGAGAGTTGGACTGTGAAGAAGGCTGACCGCCGAAGAATCGATGCTTTTGAACTGTGGTGTTGGAGAAGACTCTTGAGAGTCTCTTATACTGCAAGGAGATCCAACCAGTCCATTCTAGAGGAGATCAATCCTGGATGTTCATTGGAGGGACTGATGCTAAAGCTGAAACTGCAATACTTTGGCCACCTCATGCGACGAGTTGACTCACTGGAAAAGACTCTGATGCTGGGAAAGGTTGGGGGCGGGAGGAGAAGGGGACGACGGAGAATGAGATGGCTGGATGGCATCACCGACTCTGTGGACATGAGTTTGAGTGAACTTCGGGAGTTGGTGATGGACAGGGAGGCCTGGCGTGCTGTGATTCATGGGGTCGCGGAGAGTCGGACACGACTGAGCGACTGAACTGAACTGAACTGAACTGAACTGAGCTGTCACAGTCTTTAAAAACTCCCTTTACTCTCATGCTTCTGAAAGCCAAATGATGTTTCTATTGTCCCTTACGGTTGAGGAAAAAAGTCTCAGAAAAGTAATGTTAAGGGAAACCTAATGTTACAGGCGGAGAAGGCAATGGCAAGCCACTCCAGTACTCTTGCCTGGAAAATCCCATGGACGGAGGAGCCTGGTGGGCTGTAGTCCATGGAGTCGCTACAAGTCAGACATGACTGAGCGACTTCACTTTCACTTTCACACATTGGAGAAGGAAATGGCAACCCACTCCAGTGTTCTTGCCTGGAGAATCCCAGGGACGGGGGGGCCTGGTGCACTGCCGTCTGTGGGGTCACACAGAGTTGGACACGACTGAAGTGACTTAGCAGCAGCAGCAGCAATGTTACAGGAACATTAGTGCCAAGAATTCATATCCAAGTCTGAGGAGCTCCAGAGCCCAGGGTCCTTCCATCATACCACCCTGTGCCTCTATATATCTTGCAGATTGATAGGAGAAAAAAGACATAGAAGAGAGAATGGAGATTGGTAGGGTTCCTTAGAAGGGCATCTGGTTTGGTTTTGTAGCCTGAGGGACATGGAGGAGAGGATGGGAGTGGAAGGGAAGTAATAACACTTGTAAATCACAGTAAATGTGGCATCAGAACACTTTTGAGGCATGCACCTTTACAGTTGCACCAAAGTGTCATGCCTTTGGGTTAAATTTCCCCCCAAAGAACCAGCATATTAAGTTATAATTTATAGCCTTTTCTATTTTAGTGTGCCTTGACTTACTGAGCCTCATTTTAGTATCCGTGGGCTTCCCTGGTGTCTCAGATGTTAAAGCGTCTGCCTGTAATGTGGGAGACCTGGGTTCGATCCCTGGGTTGGGAAGATCCCCTGGAGAAGAAAATGGCAACCTACTCCAGTACTCTTGCCTGGAAAATTCCACTGATGGAGGAGCCTGGTAGGCTATAGTCCATGGGGTTGCAAAGAGTCAGACATGACCGAACAACTTCACTGGTTCCTTTACAGTTGAAGGTATATGAAATGCCAAGGCAGTAGAAAAATGTTTTTTTTTTTAAAATCAGGGGCTTCCCTGATTGCTCAGTGGTTAAGAATCTGCCTGCCAATGCAGGGGAGACAGGTTTGATCCCTTTCTGGGAAGATCCCACATGCCACGGAGGAACTAAGCCCGTGTGCCACAACTATTGAGCCTGTGCTCCAGAGCCTGGGAACCGCAACTGCTGAGCCCATGTGCCATAACTACTGAAGCTGGTGTGTCTGAGAGCCCGTGCCCTGCAAAAAGAGAAGTCACCACAATGAGAAACCTGCCCACTACAAGAAAGGTAGGCCCCGTTCATCACAACTAGAGAAAGCCCAAGTAGCAACGAAGACCCAGTACAGCCCGAAATAAATAAATCTTTTAAAAAATATCAGTCAGTAGAATAGAAATGGAGCTCCCATCTACTATGTGTCAGCGACAGTGTTAAGTATAAATAATTTTCAGCTCTAGAGTATAATGATCAAGGTGGCCTAAGTCTCTCTGAAGGGAAGTGGCTGCTTCTGGAAGCTGTCTACAATCAGTTAATCTTTGTGGAATGCTGACCACATGACTAGTGAAAAATCCTTACAAATGAGGCTATCATTAAACAAGCCCTTAGTGACATCAGAATACCTGCAAATAAAATTTTAATTTTGGAAGAGAATTTAATATGACTGTAAAATGAATATGTAGGTATGTTTTTACAAGTATTTTTTTTTAACCAGTGGAAGAGAAAATTGATCACCTGGAATGCCTTGTAAAAACACACACACACACACCCCATTTTAAAGCTATTAAAATATGCTTTGCAAACATGGCCCCAACCAAGACTTTTATCAAAAGAAAACTGTTGGCACTGATAAAAGGTCCCCACAGAATGAGACACGGCTCCCCGAGTTTCCTTACACGCAAATACTTACCGTGTTTCATTATTGGGTCTCCTTGCTGTGCTTTCACATTGTTTGGAAAAGTTTTTAAAAATGGACAATGAAAACTTCTGCCTGAAAGAGGTTAAAAAAAACAAAACAAAAAACAGTTGAGCTTTTGGTCTTTAAACCTGATCATGTCTGTTTATGCTTTGTTCATCCGAATTCCTTCCCTGTTGCATCAGCATCGTACTCTGCACCACTGCCCTAACTGAAACTCTTCCGGGGGAGAGTGAAGGCTTCTGAGTTGTCATTAGAGTGCCTCCAGCTTAGATAAAATGCTTCTGAATGCTAAGTGTTTTCTGTGGGCTCTAGAGGTGAAAAAAATTTGTCACATTGAATCATGGAATTTTCAGTGCTCATTAAAAGATAGCTTTGTGGTATATGAAGGTTTTCTGCTCACCACTCTCCTCCCCACATCGGCCTTGATGAACAAATAACCATTCAGAGTTCATGGCTTTGAATTATAACTGGGAATCTCTCTTGTAAAGATTTGAAGATTCTGGACCTGGCTTTAAAATGATGTGAATTTTCAGCCTTTTTGGCTTATGTGCAGAAATATAATGTGGTCGCTCCGTATTCCTCCATCTTTCTCTCTAAGAAATTTAGCCTGTGGAAAGGGGTAAATGTCAAGAACTTAAAAGAAGGCTATACTTATATTCCTAAGATGAAACCACAGGGAGGCACAAAGAAAAACTGGATGGAGAAACAGAGAAAAGAAGAGCAGGCTGTGAGAACTCCAGCCTTTCCTGAGGAGGGAAGAGAAATGAGGTAATCCGAGATGGATCTTTCTATATTATTCTTCTCCAACATTAACAGGGCTTCTCAGGTGGCGCTAGTGGTAAAGAACCCTCCTGCCAATATGATCCCTGGGTTGGGAAGATCCCCTAGAGGAGAGCATGGTAACCCACTTCAGTACTCTTGCCTGGAAAGTTCCATGGACCGAGGAGCCTGCAATTGTAGCCTACAGGTGGGCTACAGTCCACAGGGTGACACAGCTGGGCAGGACTGAAGCGACTTAGCACGTTGTCAATATTAACAAGACAATCCCTGGTAGGAAGGACTTTGTGTAAAAGCAGGATGGTGGGGAATGTGTAAGGACTATTTGACCTGCTGGACTCACTCTCAGATGTTACTCAGATGTTATTATTTCACTGTGAGAGAAAGGGGCAGTGAGAAAAAGAGGTTGTGGTGTGTCTGACGCTGACTCTGTATCTGACACTCAGAGATACTCCACATAAACCAGTCTACAGTTAACAGGAAATGTGGTTGTTCTTGGCCTTCAGTTCTGTCTACTCTCTCTCTTTTGGAATTTTAATCAGAGACACCAAGGAGAGTTGGGGGGGCCATCTGCCTAGGCAGCTGTGTGGGTTATCCAGGCTCTGCAGCTGCAGGGCAGAGGGCTGACCCAGAGTTTGCACAAACATCCACTGGCCCAGCTTCACGCTCTCCATCCTCACCAGCATCCAAGGTTTCTGACTTCAGAGATAGAGAGGGAGTCAGCTGAAACTTGTCATCCTAATCAAGACAACTGCGGTGTGACTGCATTACCCTCTCACTTAGTACTGTCCCACAGCTGTGTAATGCACCCCCCACCCCCCACTTGTTTTTTAACCCAGAGGTGGTAGTCTCTTCTTTCATCTGCTGGAATAAAACACCCCTGAACTAAAGCTTTAACATGTCAGTAACTTCAGAAGGAATGCAGCCTCCTTCCCACAAAAGTGGAGATGCCCAGCATCAGCTTTATCCCAAACCAGCATCTGTACTGAGTGTTGCCCTAGCTGTTCTCTCACCAGCTTTGCTCACTTGCAGCCCATCCTCCACCTTGCTGCCAGAGTGCTCCTTGACAGAAGCAAATCTGTGTGATTCTGCTTTGAATTCTCCAGTGGTTCCTCATCCTCTCAGCGACTTGGCCTTACACTCAGAGCCCATCATAGCTCTCCTCTCCCTGGCCTCTGCTCACTCATCCTCCTCTCTGTAACCATAAGTTGTCTTGTTCTGGTTTTTCTGAATGACTTTCATTCCATGGTCTCTTGCCTTTGTGCCATCACAAAAGCTATTCCATCTTCTTGGCATGCTTTCTGTCACATCTGTCTAGCTAATTGCTACCTGTTCTTCAAAGCTCAGCAGAAGCCACTTCCTGGGGAAGTCTTCCATAAGTCCTGCTGCCATTTAGAAATTCTCCCTCTGTTCTCCCAGAGTACTGTGTTCTGTTCTCAGCTCTATCATAACATTTGCTGTACTGCACCTAAGTATTGGCTGTCTTTTGTGTTGTCCCCAAATAGCTGCATGTGGCTCTGATGGTTGGGATGAGCTCTTACTCATCTTTGTAGCTTCAGATTTTTGCACAGTGTTTTTCTGGAACACGGTGAATACTCGGTTAATGTTCTTCGAAGCTCAGTTAGTGGCACACAGCTTTCTGAGTACAGTGAATGGCCTGTCTTCTTGGTTACCCCAAAAACTTCAGGTAGATCCATACTTCCCTACCTATGAGAGGGATGAAATGGATGTGTGATGATAATATGTGCTGGTTGGTTAATTGTAAATAGGTTGATTCCAAAAACAGTTGCCTCCTAGTGTCATACTCTTAAGGGCTCATCTAATTAATTGTTTGAGCATCTTCTTAGGCTGTATAATATTCTTTTAGGGCAATGTTTTTCCAGCTGTGAGTTGTGACCCATTAGTGGGTCATGAAAGCAATAAGGTGAATCAAGACTAGCATTAAAAGCAAACAAACGTGAAATAAAATAGACAAGAGAATATCCGTGTATGCTGGATAGCCAACATAACCAAGAAGGACCTACTGTACTGCACATGGCACTCTGCTCAGTGTTATGGAGCAGCCTGAATGGGAGGGGTTTTGGGGGAGAGTGGATACATGTATATGTGTGGCTGAGTCCCTTCCCTGTTCACCTGAAATGATCCCAACACTGTTTGTCAATCAGCTATACCCCAATATAGAACAAAAAATTAAAATTATGCAAAAGAAAGAAAAAAAGAATATCAGTGTATCACATGTAAAATAGTTAAGTAGTGCTCTGTTTTATTTCAGTTACATGTGTTGTGTTTACTGGGTTGCAATGTAAAAAAAAAAGTACTTCTTTGTATGCATTACAGTGGGAAAAAAAATCTGGAAGAGAGTGCTTTAAGAAAAGAATAAAATCCTTCACACCCTGCCATTCCATTCTGACTGAAGTGAATTAATTGAATAAGTAAGACCACCCCTCCACCTCGTCCCCCAACCCAGCACTGGTCACAAACCCACAAACCAGCCAGGAGCTTCTGCCTTTTCCATTCCCATACCAAGCTAATCCTTAGGGAGCTAGGATTCTGTTCTATAACAGAAGATAGTCGTCTGCCGGGAGAGAAATAGCTTTTTAAAAAAAGCAGTGAAAACCTTCTGTAGTGTTCTGTGTTTTTTTTTTTTTTAACTAAAGATTAAGACATTAGGTAAAATTGACCTTATTGAGTCTACTTCCCCCACTTCTTTAGAAATGATGCTCTTTGATAAGGATTAGAGCTAGTTGATCTTTGGGATACCAGTTTTGTACTTCATTTTGCAATTGCGATTATAGCCTGATTTAAGGCTCTAATTGAATTAGCTCAGAATAAGTGACAAGGGTCTTTTAGCTGCAGGGTGAATCGACTCTTTGGAGTCAGTTTTCAGAAGGACACAGGACAGTTCATTTTCTTCTTGTCTGAGAGTGACCCCATGACTATGGTGCTGGTTTAGAAGGCAGGCAGCAAAAGGGCAGGGAGTTGCTGACCAATTGACTATTTTCAAATCTGAGTTTCTGCCACAGCTTGGCAGGCTCTACCTTTTGTTTTTTTACTTACTCTTTTGTTGGCAAGTTTCTAAAAGCACAGCAGTGGCTGGGGTAAGTCAATGTGGCATCCAGGAGGTTGGTAAATTTTTCTCTTGATGGCAGTTTTTTCAGAGAATAGGATGATGTGGCAATTAGTGTCTGAATGGACTCTAGCCCATAGCTAGGCAGGGCCTGCAGTTTAGTGGAAGAAATATCCCTGAAAAGTAAAAAAAGAGAAAGGCTTACTTATTTATTTAATATATTTGATTCATAGAATGAAACTTTGTCTCAACAATAGCGTCCTTCTAGGTTCTGAGGCATTTTTCCTCCATCCTGCTTCCTCCCTGACTCTCCGTTTCAGTTACTCTCATTAAGATCTGAATTCAAAAAAGCTCCGTTGTGCTTTCCTCATATTCACCCCACTATCCATTCATCAGAATTCCGTTTCTCTCCTCTCCTGCTTTCTTTCTCCCTCCCTCTGCCTCCCTCCACTTAGCCTAAGTAAGATAACCACTTGCTTTATGATGGAGCAGGCACATGCAGTGACATCGGCTTTTGTGCTCTACCCCAGGGGGAAGTATTTAGGGCTTCAGATGCCTCTCTCTTTGTTGATCAAGCTCCACAGAGTAGGTTTTCATGAAGCACAGGCTGCTTATGCTATTAAGAGCCACTATGTGGCATTAGCCATCATCTATCTTCTCTAAAGGCAAACTGGATTCATCAGTCCAAAGCAAGCGAACACTCAGTCATGCAAGCAGAATTGTGTGGAAAGTTCAGGATTTTTCAAACAAGGTCCTGAACCCCTTAGCTTTTCTAAACTTGAGGCAAAGTGCAAGAAAACTCCAAACAAATTAAATGTGAGAAGGAAGAATCAGTGGGCATTTAAAAATTCTTCCCGTCTTTCTGCTGATACACCATGAAGATTTTCAGGCAGCACAACCCCCTTCAGCACCTTGATCCAATACTTAGTGCCCAGCACATGGGACAGGATCAGTGGGTGATTGATGGACAGATGAACTTGACACCATGGCGTGATGACTAGGATTGGTCCTTGGTGGAGTAATCAGGGTGGCAGAATTTGCCTCGGGGATGGCAAACTCTTACTGCTTTTCTGCCCGTATTGATTTAGGTAACCAGTGTTCTCATTCTGTTTTACAGAGTTATTCTCTTAGATGTATTAGGAATTGAGTACCTGATTCTTTACAGGACTGGTGAATTTTTTTGTTTTTATTATTTTGGAGTGGAAGTAATATGTTTTAAGTTAGGATCCTATAAATGGCAAGGTCTCATTACAAAGGAGTAAATCTCTGATGATAGATTTTCAGTTTCACTGAGTGACTCGTGGGGGAAATATTTTGGGGGTGTGGATGGGAGGAACGCTTACTGTTATCACTTAAACCCTAAGGGTATAATGCGGATAATCATTTCGGTAGTAAGAGACCTAGGCCTGGTCCCACTGTTCTGAAAAAGTCAATGTAAATGCCTTCAGGGCTCACAGTCACTTCTAAGCAGGCAGGCTGAGCAGCGTAGGATGGCAGAAGCTGAGAGACAGCAGAGAAAGCAATGAGCAGGAGCCATGAGGAGTAAAAATCATGAGGTTGAGTGGAGAATGGAGAAGAAGTAGGATTGATGATGCCAGAAGTTAGGGAGTGTAGAAAATCAGGAGTTTTGGTGGCAGGAGTTAGGATGTTGAGAAACTCAGGGTAATAGGAAATAAGAAGAGTCAGATTGGTGACAGGAGTTGATAGTGGTGGGAGCTAGGAACCAAAGGAAGTCAGGAGTTGATAGAGAGGAGTTAGGGAGGAGTCAGGAGCTGAGAGTGGCAGGGGCCGAGAAGTAGAGTTTGGGGCTTATAATGGGGGATATAGAAAAGTAGACAAGATCATGAGTAGGTACTGGCAGGAACTGGGGTATAAAGAGTACCTGGGTCAGTTCATTCCTTCCTCTCATCAAAACCTTAGAGCCTCCTCACCTCACTCAAAGAGTAGCCATAGGCCCCCTGACCTGGTTCTCGCCACCTCTCTGTCCTGCTCTGGGCCCTTCCCCTTGGCTCACTCGGCCATGCTATTTTCTTCTTTGTCCTTCCAACATGTGCAGATCCTGCTCAGTTCCCTCCAACTGGAATGCTCTTCCTGCTGATACCCACACAGCTTTGCTCCCTCCTTTCTCTCAGGTATTTGCTTAAATACCACTTTTCCAGGACAGTCTTCCCTGACCATCCTCCTGAAAATACTAACTACCTCTCCTGAGAATTCTCTTCACCCAGCCAGCTAAGTTTCTCCACTCCACAACCATCTGGTATAGTACATATTTTCTTTACTCCTTTGATCCTTGTCCATCTTCCCCACTCTATGAAGGCAGAGATATTTGTCTTTTCTTACTGCCGTTTCCCTGATGCCTAATTCAGTGCCTGGCACATAGTATGGACTTACAGTTATTGGGAAAATCAATGAATGAATGAATGAATAAACAGATGAGCTGTACTACACTGCTCACTGTCTTTCTGGTACTTTTCTTATTTTTAATAATTATATTTACTTATTTAAAGGTGATTGATGATTGCTTTATAATATTGCTTTGATTCTGTCATACATCAACATGAATTAACCATAGATATACAAGCAACAGTCAGAGCTGGACATGGAACAACAGACTGGTTTCAAATAGGAAAAGGAGTACGTCAAGGCTGTATATTGTCACCTTGCTTATTTAACTTATATGCAGAATATATCATGAGGGACGATGGGCTGGAAGAAGCACAAGCTGGAATCAAGATTGCTGGGAGAAATATCAATAACCTCAGATATGCAGATGACACTACCCTTATGGCAGAAAGTGAAGAGGAACTCAAAAGCCTCTTAATGAAAGTGAAAGAGGAGAGTGAAAAGGTTGGCTTGAAGCTCAACATTCAGAAAACAAAGATCATGGCATCTGGTCCCATCACTTCATGGGAAATAGATGGAAGAACAGTGGAAACAGTGTCAGACTTTATTTTTGGGGGCTTCAAAATCACTGCAGATGCTGATTGCAGCCATGAAATTAAAAGACGCTTGCTCCTTGGAAGGAAAGTTATGACCAACCTTGATGGTATATTAAAAAGCAGAGACATTACTTTGCCAACAAAGGTCCGTCTAGTCAAGGCTATGGTTTTTCCCGTGGTCATGTATGGATGTGAGAGTTGGACTGTGAAGAAAGCTGATCGCCGAAGAATTGATGCTTTTGAACTGTTGTGTTGGAGAAGACTCTTGAGAGTCCCTTGTACCACAAGGAGATCCAAACAGTCCATTCTAGAGGAGATCAATCCGGGGTGTTTATTGGAAGGACTGATGCTAAAGCTGAAACTGCAATACTTTGGCCACCTCATGCGACGAGTTGACTCACTGGAAAAGACTCTGATGCTGGGAAGGGTTGGGGGCGGGAGGAGAAGGGGACGACAGAGAATGAGATGGCTGGATGGCATCACCGACTCTGTGGACATGAGTTTGAGTGAATTGTGGGAGTTGGTGATGGACAGGGAGGCCTGGCGTGCTGTGATTCATGGGGTCGTGGAGAGTCGGACACGACTGAGCGACTGAAATGAACTGAACTGAACTGAACTGATACCTATGTCCTCTCCCTTTTGAAACTCCTACCCACCTCTCACCCTTTCCCACTCCTCTAGTTTAATACAGAACCCCAGTTTGAATTCCCTGAGTCATCCAGCAAATTTCCATTGGCTCTCTATTTTACCTGTGTTAGTGTATATGCTTCCATGCTACTCTCTCCATTCATCTTAATACTTTTCTCATTTTAAAGTCGTGTGCCTGTTTATCACTTTGCCTGTTTATCGTTCTTTCCCCTCCATAGTGTAATTTTTTTATAGGGCGTCAACCAGAGCCCACCACTGTCTCTGCAGCGTGGTGCCTGGTAAACAGGATGTGTTCAAGCCGTGCTTGAAGGCATTAGTGATGGGGTGCCAGAGTGGGAAGTAGTGGGCCGGCACCTCTGCGGAGAGGTGAGGCAGCCTCTGCTGTTAGAGCTGCGGCGTGTCTGGAGCCCTGCTGCATTTCTCCCTGAAGCCTGGCTGCAGCTGCAATTGTTTTCTATAGGATGTTTACTGGCTTCCCAAGGCATTGTCAGGAGACTACTGGTTCAATCTCCTGTTGCTCTTAATGTTCCCATGTGTCCTTATGCTCAATGCCCATTAACTGAGGGAACTTGGCTCTGCTCCTTGCATCCTCAGAGAGCCTGACACAACAGCAGCTCACTCAACCTTAATTCTCGTGAGGGGATACCAGGGAACACCGACCCCCTCTGCCAGCACATGAAGAGGCCTGCCATATTTGATGCTGACTGAACTGTGTCTCACCCAAATTCATATGTTGAAGTGCTAACGCTCAGTACCTCAGAATGTGACCTTAATTGAAATAGGATCTTTCCAGAGGTAATCAGGTTACAGCGAGATCATGAGGATGGGGCCTAATCCAATATGACTGGTATCTCTGTATAAAGGGGGAAATTTGGAGACAGAGAAACACATCGAATACCCTGTGAAGACTGGAGTTCTGCTGCCACAACCAAAAGGAGCTACCACGAGCCAGGAGAGGACTGGCACAAGTCCTTCCCTCGCAGCCCGCAGGAGGAAACGGGCTTGCTGACAGCCTCGTTTCAGACTTCAGCCTCTAGAACTGCAGGACAGGACAGTTCTGTTGTTTCAACCCCTAGTGGGTGGTGCTTTGCTCTGGGAGTTCTTTCCCGTGCAGAGACTGGTTCCCCCACAAACCCAGCTGGAGACGATGTGACTGGACACCCTGAGCAGGCCTGTTAGGGTGCCCGGGCAAGGAGGGGAGGCAGCACCAGGGTACTCACAAAATGCTGGGCCCCGTGGCCCCCCGGAAGGCGTCGTTGTGCATCTTCTCCAGGTGTGCGTTTTCCTTTAGCTCCCTGTGGGGAAGGACAGTGCCCTTAGTGCGTTTTTCAGCTCATATGTAAACAGTCAAAACTGTGCGCATACACGTTTGGAGCAGCCCATGTACGTGGTGCTCAGGGGTTGAGGCGACAAGGAGGGGCTCTAGGTAAAATGCAAAAACGGCATTCTTGTCTTTGGCACAACTGTGAAATCTTGGGTGTTTGGCTCTGCCCTTTCCCTGCAGTTTCCCCCTCTCTCAGTGGAACCCTTTGTCTTACCACTGAAAGCATTCCCACGGCTGCCCTGGAGCTGCGCACGTTTACTCCAGGCAGCTGGGCAGGGCAGAAATGCTGCTCCAGTGTTCCAGGCTGAAGGGTGCAGGTGCAGCGCACCCTGTACCAGGCTCCCAGCCATCGTGACCTTGGAGAGCTCAGTGTTCGTTAATAGTAATATACTGAAGTTTGCAAATCTTAAAAGAAAAGTAGCGTCTATTCATTGGAGAAGGAAATGGCAACCCACACCGGTGTTCTTGCCTGGAGAATCCCAGGGACGGGGGAGCCAAGTGGGCTGCCGTCTATGGGGTCACACAGAGTCGGACACGACTGAAGCGACTTAGCAGCAGCAGCGTCCACTCAAAGCTACCCCCTTTCATCATGTTAATTGGACTCTTTTTCTTTCAGTTGTGTATTTCTCCTTGGGCTTCCCAGGTGGCGCTAGTGGTAAAGAACCTGGCTGCCAATGCAGGAGCCATAAGCAACTGGGGTTCAATCCCTGGGCTGGGAAGATCCCCTGGACAAGGGCATGGCAACCCACTCCAGGATTCTTGCCTGGAGAATCCCATGGACAGAGGAGCTTGGAGGGCTACAGTCCATAGTGTCACACAGAGTCAGACATGACTGAAGTGACTGAGAATGCACGCATGTGCATTTTTTTGGTGGGTGACAAAGGGGAAGAAGAACAGCCTGTATAGAAAATTACCTCCTACACCAGTCTGGGCTATGTGTCTGATCATCACTAGGTATGTGTGTTGTAGGAAAAAAAGGGTCAAAGGCCACTGCTCTTAAGGAACCCAAAAGCTGCAATGGGAGTAGCCACCTGAGGGCTTCTGTTCCGTTTAGGGCTCTCCTGATAGCTCAGATGGTAAAGAATCTGCCTGTAATGCAGGAGACCCGAGTGTGATCCCTGGGTTGAGGAAGATCCCCTGGAGAACAGCTACCCACTCCAGGATTCTTGCCTGCAGAATTCCACAGCTTAGAGCAAACGTCTTAGGACCCGCTTGGCCTGGCCCCACCTGGTCCCTGATGGTGGTGTCTCCAAGCACAGGCCCCTCTGGATGGACAAGGGAGCTGGGAAAAGAGTCCCTGGGCTCAGACTTGCCAGCTTACTTTTGATTACTTTCTTCCTACAAGAGAAGGGTGGTATTTCAAAGAACTTTCTGGAAAACCCTGGACAAGGGGTACAGTGTACATTCATTTTTGGCATGATGATTTTGAACACAGGACATGATTCTTCTAGTGTTACAGTGGTGAAAGAAATATACCAACACCCACTGCCCCTCCCTTGCAGGATCCTTTGTAATTAGGCAGTTCATCTCTTAGCTTTACATCTTCTTTATCATCTTTCTGCAAGACTCCACATCACCCTTGCCATTTACAAACTGCAAAAGCCCCTGCATTTCACCCATTGGTGGCTGTTTTCCATATGCTTCTACTAAGCATTTTCCTTGGGAAGCCTCAGCCCTTGCATCACAATGCACCCGTCCGTCTCACATCGTCCCATCTCCTGGGTATATTTCCACTTTCAAAGCGATGAGGTTGTCAGAATCAATTGCTATTTAAAATCTAAATCAAAAGAAAATTTTCTTCCCAAGCCTCCCTGGCTCTTCTTCCTGATTTGGTTTGTTTTAATTATGTTCGGTTGTGGTCATAAATCATTGAAACCAGGCTCTGTGAGCAAATAATCCTCGTGTCAGCCAGGTCAAATTAATTGTTCAAATTTTATGACAGCTTTTCGCATGTTTTATTAAAACTCGGATCTTTCTGTATAATGATAACTCTGCATTATGTAACTTGGCCAAAAAGAAATCAAATTTATCTACCACGTTTTCCTGGAGGTCCCTTTGGGAATTCTCCCGAGTAGCATAGCCATCTAGGCATGAGAGACACAGGCAGGAAGGCAGACCTTTTGAGGTACAGTGGGAGAGCCCCCAAATTCCAGCCAAGGCTTCCCTAATGGGGGTGCTCAGGGAATGGTAGGAAGGGACTCTGGGACCCCTGGCAGCATCTGAGGGTAACCTTCTGAGGTTGCTCCCCTCCATCATATCTGCCTTAGTAAGCAGCGTATTTGAGGACTTTATCGTGCTCTGGTGTCATTGTTCTGGACAGCTCTGGACAGGCCTCTACACGAGGAAGGGGTCAGAAATGGGGCTGGGTTGTATAGTTGGAAAATTCTGCCCCGTTCTTCTGAAAACTACTCCCTCGGCCCTGCTCAAACCCTTCAGTGGGTCTCCTTCCCCTCAGAAGAGAATTCAGACCCCTCCCCATGGCCCCTCAGTCCTGACGCCTTGCTCCTGAGACGTCTCCATGGTGATCTCATCCAGTGTCCCTCTTGCTGATGGCCCTGCCGTCAACACCAGCCTCCTCCTGATTCTTGGAGCTTGTCAACTTCTTTTCTCGCTCAACTCAGGCCCTTTGCACATGCTGCTCCCTCTCTCTGTAACGTGCGTCCTCTCATGATTGCCAGGGCTGACCCCTTGTCATCCTTAAGACTCAGCCTAAATATCATATCCTTGGTGAGGGCTGTCCCTGAGCACCTAACCTAGAGTCAGTCTCCTGGCTGTGTTCTCTCAGATCTCAGTAATGAGTTATTTCCTTCATGGTATTTATCACTGCCTACAATGAGCTCATTTATTTTCTGCCTTTGGTCCATCTCTTCTGCTAGAAACTCCGTGAGGGCAGGGACTGTTTCCACTGCACCGCTGCAGACCCAGCCCTTACACCATGCCTCATATATTGGTGGTGCTCAATAGATGTGGCGTGTTGAATGAATAAATGAATAACATAGGTTTGTTTTCTTGGCAAGCTGCTTTGTGATCTTGTTTCCTCTTTCCGGAAACTATGAGGTTTGGGGCATTCATACTAATGGAACTTCGGGACCTTTTTAAGTCCACACCCGTTTCAGTGCCTCTAAAGGGGTTGACCAGGACCTCCCTCCTTTTACCCTGCTTTCCCTCACCTCCCAAAGCTGTACCCTGCTGGTTGCCTTCTCACCTCTGAGTTTGCTCTGGCTTCTTTTCCTCATCTATTGTTTTCCCTTAATTTTATATTCAGTCCTCTTATTTTTCCCCACTGTGCAGGTGACCAGGGCCACAAAGGACTTCACATATCCCCTCTCCTCAGGTACTTCTGACTTCTGTATCTGCCCTGGTCTGCCCCTTCCAACCCTCTGCCCTTCCTGCTAACCCATCCACCAACCTTCCCTGAGCAGCCCTCTCATACTTTCTACCCCAGGACTTTCAAAAGCTTGTTTTCTACAGCGGGGAGTCCAAATTCTTTACCCCAGCATCAAAGGTCCTTCCTGCTTTGTCCTTGATCTGCATCTAGGGCTTTTTAAATGTTGCTCTTTCCTGGGCTGTGAGCACATCCCAAGCACCTTCCTCTGGGCGGTTCTTGTCCTCTGAACATAGTGCATTTTCCTTCCATCTCTGCTTGTCCAAGTGAAGCCCAGCTCAAGGTCTGTGTCTCTCATGAGGCTTTCTCTAATTCCCTTCTCTTCTGCCCCGGAAATCCCAGAGGACTTTACCTCTCTCCGCCAGGCGCCATACTTTGCCTTCTGTTTTAGTAACCACTTAGTGTACAGTTTACATACCATTTAGGAGTGTTTCTTCCTAGGCTGTAAACTCCTGCAGGGCAAACACCAGGGCTTAGTCATCTTCATTTCATCTCAAAATATAGCAGGTTCCTTCAAACACAGCTGATGCCTGGCAAACACTTGTCAATACCAGTATGAGGCATCTGGGAGTGCTGTGCCCGGACAGGATAGGCCTCTGATTTTAATTCAGCAGAAACAGATCCAATTGGCCAGAGTGAAACCATCATTGAATTCAAGTCCACAAGAAAATGAGGGAAAATCTACTCCATGATAGGAAGGACAGCTTTTTAAAAAGCTGCCATTTCTTGAGCACTTAGAATGTGCCAGACCTGTGTTAAGTGCATGAAAACATAATCGTATTTAGTATCATTCATTCATAACTAATTAACTATGTAATGTGACAAATAATAAGTGAGCACCTACTCTATGCTAGGCACTGTGCTAAGTACTGAGGATACAACACAGAGCTTTTCATTTTGGTGGGGTATCCTCCACACAAACCTATTAGCAGCTCTGTTTTATGGATGAAAACACTATGGTTTAGAGTGGTTAAGAAACTTGCTCAAGATCAAGGTGATAAATGATTAGTGACTTTTAGATCTGTTTTCTTAGCCACCAAGCTACATAACATGGTATCAATATAATAGGGTCTTTAGTTAATATTTATCATTAAAGTATATAGTATACTATATATAGACTTATGCTTCTCAACTTCAGACTGGCAGCATTAGCATCTCCAGGGAGCTTGTTAAAATTTCGGATTTTCAGGCCCCACTCAGACCTACTGAATTAAAATGTTGGGGGGTGGGGCTTGAGATCTGTGTGTTAACAATCTCCATGTTATTCTTATGTTTGTTAAAGTTGGAGAAGCACTGGTGAAGACCATGGTTTATACATGAAAAGTGAAAGTGTTAGTCACTCAGTTGTGTCTGACTCTGCGATCCCACGGACTGTAGCCTGTCAGGCTTCTCTGTCCATGGGATTCTCCAGACACGAATACTGGAGTGGATTCCATTCCATCCCCCAGGGATCTTCCGGACCCAGGGATTGAATCTGGGTCTCCCACATGGCAGGCAGATTCTTTACCGTCTCAGCCACCAGGGGAAGCCAAGTTTATACATATGACTTATTAATGATAAAAGCCTTTTCATCCGTTTGCTTTCCTCAACTTTGGCTTTAGTTGGGCCTTTCACATGTTGTTAGGTTTTACTCTGGACAACTGTAGGGTGATGGTTATCTTACTACTTGGTATCTGTTATGGTTCAAGAAGCTCACCCTTCCCCCACACACTCCCCCCCCGCCACCGCCCCCGCACCACAAGCTTTGTGAATGAGCCACTTTTTTTAGGAAAGGGGCCACAGAAAGAAAGAGAGGCTGAGGACAATGAAGGAAGCAACGGGGATGCTTCTCTAGAGTTGAAGGCTGTTCACACTGGGGACCAGGGTAGGGTATGGTGAAAATGTAGGGCTCCCTCACCTTGTGGAAAATGAGTTCCTTACTCACGCCTGCCCCCAGCCCCCGCAGTAGGGAGATGGGATTCTGTGTGGGCCTGTTGAGGCTGATTAGGCTGGTAAATGGCCTTATCCGACATCTCTGCAGTGGGGCCAGGAGGAAGAATTTCTTCACTGAAATCGAGCTGCCTCTAACACACCATCAGCCCAAGTGAGGGGACTGGAGAGGGGGGCTGTGAGACGGAGGAGCCTAAAGCAGGGTGTTGAATATTTCAGCAAACTGTCAACCTCAGTGTATCCAGGCTGCATCTGTTTTTGATATCAGGGTGCTCTGGGGTTTCCAGTCAGCCAGTTGCCTAGTAACACGCGTGCTACACTGAGGACCAGGCACTTGAAAGTTTATTTTTGTCCTGAGTTAGTTGCTGAAGATTGAATGTGATCTGGTAGCCAGAGTAATATTTCATTTTTATTCATGAGCTGGGGAAACAAGCACATACTTACAGGGAAATCAGCGTTGTCCCATTGAATGCATGACTTTGTATTTCTTCAAATCCATTTCCATATAGTTTTCTGAAGAGGGAGGAGAGAGATTTTAGAAATGAAAGAAACACAGTTTGCAATCACACAGTCTTCCTTCTGTGACATTTATTGCTAAGATAATTACTGGCATTTACAATATCTAGCTCAGTTTTTCTAACATTTTAGATCCTCGGGGCCTATGGAGATAAGACTGTTTCCTTGCTCTAGTTTACTTCCACCTCCACCACCAGCACCACTACTAATTTGTTCAATGTTTATTAAGTGCCAGATATTGATCATTATGCTGATCAATATCTGGCACTTCAGTTCAGTTCAGTCGCTCAGTCGTGTCCGTAATGAACACTTAATAAAATATATACAAAAAATTCCGCATATATTTTATGATTTAATCCTTATCATCATTCACACTATTCTTATCAGAAACCTAAGCCTTCATGTTGCTGTGTAGCATGCTTAAGGTCAGAGAAAACAGTGGTAGACCTGGATCTGGAGGCTTGAGCCATGTAACACTTAAGTCTTCTCTCTGGTTGTCCGGGCCAGTGTGGGTGTATGGGCTTTCCGGATCACTGAAAGCTGAGGGCAGAAGGCGGCTCCAGTACTGAGTTACTGTTTCTTTTTCTTAGATGAGTCTGTGGTGTTAGCGATGCCATATTTTGTTCCCCAACTAAGATTTCAGTGTCTGTGAATAGTTATTTAAGACCCCTTGGATAGTGAAATCAATTTAGTTGGGTGAAATCAGCATTTAACAGAATGAAGTAGAACAAACTGGAAAATATTAGAGTATGTTGCATGTAATCAGGGTAGTACTGTTTATGACGTTTTGTGCCACCATTGTTTATGTTATGTACATGAAAGTATATGTATACATACATATATATCTTAGTCTGCCCAGACTAAGACTAAGACTTCATTCTAGTCTTAGTTCTAAGACGCCTTAGAACACAGATGCTGGGAAATGTTAGAGCCAGAAAAGAGCTTGGAGAGGAGCAAGGAGCATCCCCTTTCGCTTCACAAAGAAGGAACGAGGCTCAGGGAAGAAAGTGGCCTATCTAAAGTCCACGGTTGGTGGAATTGAGACCAGAACACACTTTGAATGGGGCTACTTCTAGCACATCGGTTTTGCTGGTTGATGTGCCTTTTCTTCCCTGAAATATTCACATGGCCCCTCTTCCTTCCCCTATAGAACTAAGTTTAATGTGGTGTTTCTTGGTGTGGCCTCTCCTGACTGCCGTATTTACCACCCTTCCCTTCCCCAGCATTCTAGCATTCTCCCTCTCCCTTCTCTGAGTTACTTTATCAGCATCTGACCCATGATTATTTTGTTGTCTACCTCTCCCAGCAGAATGTAACATTTATGAGAACAAGAATTCGAATTATTCTGTTCCTTACAGGATTACCTGTACGGAGAACAGTGCCTGGGACCTGGGAGGATTACAGTGAATATATGTTACATGAATTGAATGGACAAATGGTAATATATAAGATGAATTTCTTAGTGTAAACCAGAGCCAAGCAAGTTTGAAAGCCACAGTCTCAAATGGAAATGTTTGTGTATGTTCTTCATAAACAATGACTTAAGACTCAAGTAAGAAGGCTGTGGTGTGACATAAAATTAAGCTTCTGCATCTGGCAAGATGCTCACTTTGCTTTTCAGTGTAGCTGGCAGCTGCATGGGCTGTGTCAGGGACAGCCTGGAAGGGGTGGTATGACAGTCTCCACCTACTCCTCAGGTGGCTGCTGTCTGCAAGGTTTCTCTAGGCTTTGTTAAATAAAACTAGCACAGGATTTCACTTCATTGTATCTGTCTATGTGTAATATGTATGTATATAGTGTGTGTGTGGGGGGTTGGGGGGTCCCTTCCTTTCCATTAACACAGCTGAGACAAACCAGCATATAAGTAAATATAGGTGGGACTCAGCATTGAAGCATGGCATTTAAAGACTGAAATTCAGAAAATAAAGAGATTACAAAATAATGAGTTCAGAGATTGCTGGGGATCGTATTTAATTCTTTTTGTAAACCCCCCAGATCTCTCATAATGCTATTATCTAGCAGGAGCTCAGTCAACAGGCTGGCGGCAGCAGTAGCCTTGCCCTTCCATGGGAGAAAGAGCTTTGTCTGGCTCCCCCTGCTCTCACAGGCCTTCTCCTGTGTTTACAGTTTCACACACGAGCTCTTAACTGTGTTTGGTAATGTATTATTGGATGCCATTTTTCAATAGTTTTCCTTCACCATTTACATTGTAGAATCTGAAGGGATTGATATCTGGATTATGTCTGTTGTCTTGTGCAATTAGACACAGCCTTCTTACCTCCTCCACACAATCCCACTAGAATTCTCTCTTTATTTTACACTTAGAATATTGTTCCTTGTCAGCCACTTGTCATCTTGGGGGCTGAATGCCTTTATAATAATCTCTTTTAGATGAAGAAATTGTGCCTGTCTCTTCTCTGAACTTTTGAAATGGGATCTTTTAGAGTCTAGTCTACTGTTTGTCAAATCAGTCTCCTCCATCCACTGAATCAGCATCATCTGGAGTTGCTGGACAGAAATGTAGACTCAGACCTACTGACAAGGTGCCCTGCAGACCTAGAGTCAGAACCTGGCTGTGGTAGCCAGTAACATGCACAATTTTTGGAAATGCATATATTTTGTCATGAGTTACTTTCCTTTTTAACAAGTTATTTTTGGCTGCGCTGGGTCTTCACTGCTGTGCACAGGCTTCCTCTAGTTGCAGCAAGCGGGAGCTACTTTCTAGTTGTGGTGCACAGGCTTCTCATCGCAGTGGCTTCTCTTGCTGCGGAACACAGGCATGTGGGCTCCAGTAGATTTGGCTCCTGGGCTCTGGAGCACAGGCTCAGTAAGGTGCACAGAATTACTTGCTTCACGGCATGTGGGAATCTTCCTAGGTCAGGGATTGAACCCATGTCTCCAGCATTGGCAGGCGAATTCTTAACCACCATGCCACCAGAGAAGTCTGCAGAGGCACTTTCACAGCAAGCTCTCCCAGTGAGCTTTGGGCATGCCACTTGGCGACCTCTTGCCCTAGGGTATATGTAATAGGATGCTGCAGCTCTCATTGTTTTCATGGTGCAAATCAGATGGTCTATTGGACAGCACTGAGTCCAGATTCTGGTCCCCTTACTGCATTCTTTGCCTTCTTAGTGCTGGAGCTCCATGTGTAGGAAAGTAGTCCCTACTCTGCTTCTTGCAAAGCAAAGTTGCCAGTGCTTGTCTGAATGCCCAGTCCTCACCACTGTTATGTGATACCCTGATCCTACTTTTGATACATCTTAGGATCTTCCAGTTGACTTTTTTGTGGGGCCTACAGTGCCATTGCTCTAAGCGCAGCCTTGCAGGTAAGTCTGCAAGCCCTGAACCCAAGCCTTACCTGGGCTTGAATCCTAGCTCTACTACTTATGAACTGAGTTGCTTTAGGCAAGTTACTTAACCTCTCCGTGTCTCAACTTCCTGATATGAAAATAGGGATGATAATAATAGTCTTGACCTCAAAAGACTGTTGTGTAGGTTAAAACAGTATATGTACATTAAGTGCTTAGCACTAGGTTCTGGAACAAAGTAAGTGCTTAGTGTGTCGCTCCTGTGATGATTATTATTATCATATTTAACAGTGGCTTCCAGATGTCTGGCAGAACAGAGGGAAAGATGTCCCTTTCCATGCTCTGAACAGCCTGCCCCGAAATGCAGTAACCTGTTAAATTGGACTGTCATCCTCCTCTACTGGGGTGGGGGCCTTTCTTCTCCTGGATGGAGCAGGTCAGCTCAGTGGCCTGGGCTGCTCCAAATGTACTCACTCCCTGGGGGCCCTTAGCCACCTCTGCTCTATGTTGGCATCACTGCATCTTTGTATTTGAACATTTTTCCTGTCTTAAATTTTTTTTTTTTTTCATACTCTGGGTTCTGCTTCTTCCAACTTTCCAAAGAATCTGGCTTACTATTTCCTTTTCAGCTGCTGCTCCTCGGCTCTGTTCTTAACATTTGCAGACAATAGAATGTACTACCTTGTTTTGATTAAATGAGTGGAGAAATTACAGATGTGAGTGGGAAACCTCATGCTGTCAGCCTGCAGAATGCTTTAAATGCCCTTTAAAACATCTGGATAGTCACTTCAGATCGCTTTTCTCCAAAACATCATGGTGTCAGAATTAAATGAGGAGGGCTTCCTTTGCCTTGAGGATGCTGTCACAGGCATAGAAATGAATTTTTCTCTCTCATCTATTACAATAACTGCACCTTACTTTAAAGCATTGTCTAGGTTCTCTATTCAAATGTCAGAAATTGTGACTCAGAGAGAGTGGCACCTTTTCATTCAAAATAAGATTCGGGCTTTAGAACATCACAGATGACATTCTGAATGCTGCCTTATAGCAAACCCCAACTCTTCCTGGGGCTTTAAAAGTATTTCTGGGGTTATAGTAGCAGTCTCAGACATTCTTCCATGGTTCCCACTCAGATCATGTAGCCAACGTGGTTTTGAATGATTTCAAAGAAGCAAGCTTAGTTTAGGTTTATAGATCCTCAGGGTCTCAAAGAATGCCCCAATGAATGGGGAAGTATCACATGCCTTAGGATCTGGGGTCCTCCCATGTCTTTATTGAGGACACAAGATATGGCAGATCCATGTCCTTGCATGCTTAGTCACTCAGTCGTGCCTGACTCTTTGCAACCCCATAGACTGTAGCCCGCCAGGCTCCTCTGTCCGTGGAATTTCCCAGGCAAGAATACTGGAGTGGGTTGCTATTTCCTCCCCCATCCATGTCCTTGAGAGGATCATAATCTCAATGAGTGAAAACACGAAGTAATGAAAGAATAATACAAACCAGGAGACAGTCCCTGTGAGCATGTGTGGTGTGCAGAAATGGGAAGTCTTGGAGAAGTTCTCTGGGGTTAGAGAAGTCAGAGAGGCTGCATGGTGGACTCAGACCTTGTGGAATCAGTAACACGCTCTTCTAGAAAATCTGCCCTGTGGTAGTATATCTGTAAGCAAATTTTTATCAGATGACCATGCAAACACCATCCTAAAGAAGAGGGATCCTAAAATCACCACTTTCTTCTTACAATACTTTGCCGAAATCCTTATATATCTGAATACTTCTTCATGCATGAAGACACTGCTTCAGAGGGTGCCCTGGCAGTGGTTGTGTGGATAACTATCTCTGGTCATGGCCAAGTTCATGCCAGCTTACCATATGCAACAATAAAAAGGTGACAAGCTTTCCAAATAATACTGATAGCAATGGAGAACAATACATTGGATAACATTTTTGAAAAATCCATGTTTCGTAGTGTTACTTAAAAAGAGAGAGAAAGAGAGGAGAATGAAGGGAAAAAAAACCTTTCTGATACAGAAGAGTGCTGGCTGGCAAATGTAGAGGAGTGATACATTTAAAATCACCATTTTGTAGCTCTCTATAATAACTGAATAATGAATGAATGCTGGCACCATTGGGGGAAAGGCTGTCGGCCAGCGGGTAGTCACATGAACTCAAAGTATCCCATGATGGTTTGCTGAATTATGAGAAAGGGAGAAACACGCCCTTACAATGAAGAGGTCTGGCAGTACCTCCGTAAGCAAATAGCCTAGGAGTGGCGTGGCATGACACCATGTACCTCCTGGTCTGATGCACAGGGAGACATTTAACATCTAACCAGGACAGTATAGTTGGAGGAGTCCAGACAACTGGCCTAAAGCCCTCAAAGGAATTAGTGTTTTGCAGAGCAGAGGAAGATAGGAGGGCAGTTCTCAGGGGGTGAGGTTGGGAGGACTAAGGGACATAACAGCAAAACTGCTATGGATAATGTTTGAATTCTGAGTTTTAAAAAAATCTGTCAAAGACATTTTCATTTGAACACAGACTGTAAGTTGGATGATGTCATTAAATCCATGTTGATTTTCTCAGGTGTAATGGTGTTGTAGTTCCAGAGAATGTTTCTGTTTAGGGAAATACATGCTGCAGTATTTGGGTAGGAAGTAGCATGTCTATAAACTTCTTTTGGATGGTTTGGCAAAAGGGAGATGTGTTGTATATATTTACATATATAGAGACGGAGTGTTGTGGCAAGATGATAATAGTAGGTGAAACTAGGTAAGATGCATAGGGGTGTTCATAGTGCTGTTCTTTCGTCAGTGGAAAGACAAATGAAAAGTGATTCTATTTGTCAGTTAAATTTCTCAAAATAAAAAAAAGTATTTTAAAAGAGATGATGAGACATGTTTTCATGATGGTCTGAAATAATCGGCTTGCTAAATATAAGCTTTTAAGTGGTGATCCAGTGTGGTTGACACAATGTGACTGAATTGAATTTGCACAAGGAGGTGGCAATAGTCCCATTGGAAAGTTTGTTGCAGGTCTGTGACTTGGCTAAAACTGGGTGGACTTAGAGCCAGGACTAATGCCCAGGCTTTCTACTTCAGTGCCCAGCAGTCTCTCCACTGCGGCTCATCACGGGTGCAGCCAGGAATCTTGTCCTGCTTTGCCGGGCCACCCTTCTCTGAAGGGTCTTAGAGAATTGATTGCCATGACCTTTCCTTCTCTGTGAGGAGTTCAGATGTGAATCAGGGTTGACTCCTTTTTTGAGCCTGGTATGACAAGTCATTTAGAATATTGTAAAGGTGGCGCAGCCAAATCCTGCTCATTCAGGGTGGGGGGCATTTCAGGGTAGCCTCTTGAGGAGATTTAATGAAAAGCCAAATGGCTTTAAAGGGACATAAGAGCATAATGCATAGTTTTAGCATTAGCCCCACTGAGCTTCTCCAGCATCAAGTGAAGTGTTTTGTTTTCATTAAAAGAGCTCACAGTTGGTAAAGATCTGGGCGGGGGGAGGGCAGGAAAGCGTCCATAAAAAGCGAAATCTCAACTACTACTAATAATGAGAAGAGAAGGCTTGCCATCATTATTTTCTAATTAGAGAGTTGAACTTTATAGCTGAGGAAATAAGGTTTTCCTCTTTGAATGTAATACCCTTTTGCAGCGGGGTGCTCCACATGATCCTTCATGTACAGAAAGGCCCATTCAGCTGAGAATAAGTGCCAAGCAAATGACTAATCACTCCCTTCCAGATGAAGGGCCAAGAGTGAGGAGGGAGATGGAGGCCCAGTCCCTCACGGGCTCCCTGGGAGAGATGGAGCTGCAGTCCTCATTAACTTCAGAAGTGGGGCAATTACGCCCTGCTGGAGGCACTATTCTTCTTAAAATCATAACTGAAATAAGTGAATGGCCCCTAATAAAAGCACTGTGCAGCTCTTGTGTACAAGATGCTGAAATGTGACGTGTGAGAAGAAATGGTTGGTCTCCCCTTGGGTTTGGTGGGGCGGCACCATCGTGTGAACTCATAGACCCCTGTGGGTTTTCTCAACACTCATTTTCTTACTGGTCTTCCTCCACATCTTCTGCTCTTCCTTCCATTCTCGTTGCACTCCTCTCCCATGGCAGTGCTTATATCTGGGAGGAGTACTTGCTACTGTTTTCCTGATTACTTTCTGATTTAGGTCAGAATCAAAGGAAGTCTTGGATATTTGTGATCTTCGAATAAAAGCTATTCTACTGAGTGGTTTTTTCTTAATACTTTTTTTCCAGGGTTATTTCTAAGCTGTCAGCCCCTTAACCCTGCATTCAGAACCCTCTGCAATCCAGTGTTTCCTCCACCCCCACCATTTATCTAAATGTATTTTCCATCTCTTAAGCAGGATGTTTCCTGCCAATGAATATGCCTCATGCTGCTTTCCTCCTTCCCACTGCCATGCTTTTGCTCATGTTCACTTGGAAAATCCACCCCCTGTTTCTCAGTATATGGTACCACATAATGGTTAAGACCATGACTCTGGAGCCAAGACTGTCTGAGACTAACGCTTGACCTGGGGTGAATTACTTAACTTTTCAGTGTCTTGGTTTCCTCATCTAAACGTGGGGTGGACAGTCCCTACCTCATAGGGTTGCAAGATTTAAATGAGTTTTTTAAAAAGTACTTTAAAACAGTGTCAGTTCAGTTCAGTTGCTCAGTCGTGTCTGACTCTTTGCGACCCCATGAATCACAGCACGCCAGGCCTCCCTGTCTATCACCAACTCCCGGAGTTCACCCAAACTCATGTCCATCGAGTCGGTGATGCCATCCAGCCATCTCATTCTCTGCCGTCCCCATCTCCTCCTGCCCCCAATCCCTCCCAGCATCAGAGTCTTTTCCAGTGAGTCAACTCATCGCATGAGGTGGCCAAAGTATTGGAGTTTCAGCTTCAGCATCAGTCCTTCCAATAAAACAGTGTAGGCACTTAATAAGTGCTATGTAAATATTAGCCACTTTTATCATATTTACTCATACAAGTGTTACTGATTCTGCAAGGTCTCACTCAGGTCTGCAGCCTGACTTCTACAGCCTAAGAGAACCTCTCCAAGACTTCTCATTTCTGGGTACCACACACTCGCAGTGAATGTCTACTGGCTTGTATTATTCTTTCATGTTTTCTCCCATTGAGATTGTGAGCTTCCCAAAGACATGGATCTTATATGTCTTTTGTGTCCTCGGTAAAGACACAGAAAGACCCCAAGTCCTAAGGCATGCAGTACATCCCCACTCAGTGCTCTGTAAACGCCCTGTTTCTGACAGCGGACATGATGAATGAGTAGGTCCTGATCCACAGGTGATGGTGAGTCAGAAAGGCTTTATAAACAGCTAGAAGAGCTATAGTACCTGAGGGAAGTGGAGGAGTAGAAACAAGTTTTTCTAGGATCTAGTCTCCTTTCTGATGTGTAAGAGATGCAAGGTAAGAATTTGAGTTATTTTAAAGCTATTTTTGGTTGCTGCTCTGTATTCTTTTGATTGCAACACTCTTGAGTCCAGGCTGTATTGGCCACAGCTTTGTAACATGATAACTATGTGTTGAATTATACTTGCACACAGTAAAATTACTAATCAAATGCAGGGCACCATTGATACTAATTTCTAGAATCCACTGTATAAAAGACAATCCTCTGAGATGGTCTCTTCTCTTGTTTCACAACTAGGTCCTCTTTGGGTCATCAATACATGTTGTCTCTTTCTTTACGGACATTTAAGGTCATTGATTGTCTTATCATGATCCTGCCGTGGAATGTAAGCAAAGCAGGATGTGGATGTGGGAGCAGAATTGAACATGGGTCACTGGGCTTTGGAGATAAATGAGACATGGTGCCCAGGATTCTGCCTCTGAATGGTGGAGCAAAGGAAGGTGGCCTATGTGAAGAGGGCAGGAATCTAACGGGAAGGAAGTCAGGCAGGTGTACAGTGAAGAGAATAAGTTGGGTTGTCTTAGCATGATGCCCCTCAAACTTTAATGTGATGTGAATCACTTTGAATCTTATTAAAATGCAGATTCTGAGTCGGTAGGTCTGGGATGAGCCTGAGAATCTGTGTTTCTTACCAGCTCTCAGAAGACACTATAGATGCTTGTCCCTGGACCATATGTTTAGTAGCGAGGCCTTAGGAAAGAGCATGGAAGGGATAGGCTTGTGCGCCTGGTAACATGATGAGTGACTGCCAGATGAGAAGACATTATTTTCAAGTATGAAAGGATGTAGGGAATGGGCATAGTTGGTGTTCCTTCAGAAACAAAGTAAGCAGGTTCCACGGAGAAGGTGAAAAATGACAGAGAGAGAGCAGGGCCCTTTGATCAGCTACTCTACCTACTTGAAGAATATCCTTCCAACCTCTTCTCAGTTGAGACTTGAAATTTCTGTGCTCTCTTTTTACCAGGGCAGTCACTCCCCTCCAGGCTGTCTCTTTTTAGCTTCAAAGCAGTCCATCGATGTAGTGAACAATTTCATCAGTTGGAAATTCAGTCACTATAAATCCTCAGGGCCCATTTGATTAATTTTGAACTTAATGGGTTGGTTGGTTGTCATATGAACAGATGACCTAGCTGCCATCCCACACGACTCCTCTCACCCTTGGCATTTTAGGTCAGAAAGAATGTCAGCAGCAAGTTAAGAACATGATAAAAGACAAGAAAGAGCCCACCTCAAGCTAGAAGTAGGAATAGTAGGAGCTGCATGGCAGAGCCTGAATTTGCACATTTACTTACAGCGTTATGGATTCGTTATTCATCCCTTGAAAAGCATTTCCTGGTACGGTGGTTATGTGTAAGTTATCACAAATTTCCCTTGAGGAATGAAATGAGAAATATTTACTTTCTAAATTTCAGCTGCAAATAGGAAACTGTTCTGCATAGCAATCAGCCTGGTACTTACAGAATAAAATTAAATTCAGAGGAGAAGATCTTCGTAACATCTGGAAGCTTGCGGATGCCTGTGTTACAGATGCTTCTGTGATTTGGGGCAGGATGGGAATGTGGGCAGAGTGAGTACAGGGGATTTTTACTAAAGAATGAAGATAAAAACAGTAGAAAGACACTGTGCAGATAACTATTTTCACATTAGATTTAAAAATGTGGAGTTTGGCTTTATCAGTAACACTTCTGACTGTTGAAGATCAGAATTTAAAAGCCCCTAACACTATTGGGGGAAGTTGCTCCTTTTGGAGATCTAAGGGATGGGACCAACTCTTCGGTCTTCTTCATTTACATTTGTATTTCCAGCCTGTCTTTTTCCTGTTGCATCAGTTACATTTTCCTATTGTATTGTGTTCCATTTCCTTTTGCTAATTAGTGTATTCCGTGTTCTTAATGGTTCTAGAAAGCATCTCTCTACTTTAGAACAGGTTTTAACTCAAACATTTCAGGAAGATTAATGTCTATGTGAGAAATCATATCCTCATTATTAAAAATCTCGATTTAGCTACCTTACAGTTCAGGGAGTTCTTCCCTGTATCTCACTGATCATGGAACATTCTTTTGGTTTTGGAGCTACTCAAGGCTCTTCCTCTTTTCCTCCCACCTTTTACATAGCCTTCAAAGAGGAGTGGGACTTCAGTGATAGGTTAAATTGAAGGATATTTTATTACACAAGAATGGGACTCCTTGAGAGGAATCCAGCATCTGGATCTTCCCAGCCGAGTTTTAAATTCACCGGTTATGGACTATGGGCAGCTAAACTGAACTGCCCGGCACTCTGGTGATGAGGAAAGGAATCCAGGTTTCCCTTTTGGCTCTCTCTGGTTTTCCTCCTTACCTGTTACCCCAGATCACATGGAATCCTTGTCCTTTCTGTGACTGGTGAAGGCAGTGTGGGCTTGGACTGCAGTGTGTACTGGGTTAGGGGAATATTGTATTTTAGGGGTGAAGATGCTATTTAATAAAAGCAGTGATTCTTAGATAACAAGGGGCTGCAGTGGTCAAATTTGATTTTGGGATTTTCTTATGTTTTTCCAACGTATTTGATACTGCAGATACTTATGTGTCCTGTAGATCCCTTGGAGGTCTGGAAAAGCAGCACATTTGGGTTAGGAATTGTCATCCAGAGTTAGAGCTCCAAAGGGGCTATGCTCGTGGCCCAGGGCAGGGGTGCTAGAGGTGGTGGACTTTGCGTCCTCTGGGGATTTTATGAAATTTAATTCATCAGGAAGAAGAGAGAATGGACATCTGTATCAGAGGCTTAAATGTTCATTTTCTTCTCTATGAATAAATGATTACTTGATATTCAAGAAGATCCAGGGTGACTAATTTATAGATTTGTATCACGTTACAGGAATTCTTATTTTGCTGGCAAGGTGATGAATCTGCTAGGCTACAGTGGTACTCAACTTATAATGCTAACTATAATAAGGTTTAACGGGAAACAGAAAATAATGATTTGGTTTATATGGCACAAGGCCTACCTCAAGGCAATACTTTAAAATTCACTGAGTGAATGAATGGACACAGGAGAGAAATGAGGTCAGGAATTTTCAACCATGGATGGGGGTCAAATCAGAATCGCCTCTCCCACTTTCACCTATGCCCTGTCTATATCCCCACCTCGCCTTAGAGATTCCGACCTACCCTTTTTAAAGTGTCCTGACCTCCCTGTCCTATGCTCACCATCACTTTGAAAATCATTGCAAGGGGGTGATATCCTTCTTGGATGTTTGGGACAAAGAAAATGTCGGGAACCACTAACGTGTATTCAAAAGCACCCAGCATAGTGGTTAATAGGAAATGCTGATTAGCTTTTAATCAGAAAGCTGAAGACAGACATGCAAATAATGCCAAGTATGTGGTTTAAAAATTCTCCCCAACCTTTTAATTGTTTACGTTTTCATCAGATGCCCATATCCCCTGCCCCTATTGCTTAAAAAGGAAAATTCCTCACAGGTATTTTAACTGAGGGAGATTTGTAAATGCTCCAGCCTCAATGTACACCAGGTTTTTAGTGTTCTGGATCAGTCTGTAAAGAGAAATGGAAAAACAGGCAGCAGTTTATTAGACGTGCTTTATTTGGACTGCATAAGGCCATGGTCACCAGAGGATGCTGGCTGAAAAGTGGCATCAATAAAATCAAGTGACTTTCTTGTGCTTGAGGGGTGCTCCTGAGACCCTCAGGATAGAAATGGGATGATGAGAGCCAGTTGGCTACTGCCAGGAAGTTCTGCTTTCAACCTCTTGCTGAGATAAGTGTAAGCATCATAGCTGGGAGTCTGTTCCATTCTCCCTGCTCTCCTTCCTGCCCCCGAGTAACAACCAACATCCAGGGCTCCTGGCCAGCTAGGTCCTGCCCAACCATGGCGCCAGCACACTGGGGGTGATGGGCAATTTCACTCTCAAGAGAAATGAACGAATTGGCTGTTTGCTCTTGGAGACAAACTGGTCATCTTCGTAGTGGCTGGCAGTCACACTGACCGGTTATTCAGATAGGCACTCAGCCTTTGGAATAGCCCAGGGCTGACGCCAGGGCCTTGCATTTGGGGGATAATTGGTTGTATGATGATGCCAGGCCTTCTAATGTCCCTGAGCTAGTGCTCCCTACTGTAAAATTAGAATAATAATAGCACTTCCTCTGCCTCACAGGTTGGTAGGGAGTGAGTAACATAATAGGTAGAGATAATACACAAGGCAGGGCTTGGCAAAATGTGAAAGTACAGCCACAGTACTGCAGTGGCATTACTGCCTTTCTTCCTGGTTCCCCAGTGACTTTGAAAAGCAGCTACATTTACTGAATCCTGTCTACTATGGATTCAATAAAAGGTCAGTAAATCCCTTGGCTTTTTAAACCCAGGCAACAGCCACTGAAGGAAATGATGATTACTCTTGTTCTGTAGAGAAAATGTAGTGTATTGGTTAGGTGGATGGACTCCGGTGTCAGCTTGGTTTAACAGGCTGGTTTTACTAATTGTATGACCTTGATGCATCACTTAAAGCTTGATTTCCTCATAGAGTGGGTTTTGAACAGTGAATATGTGTGTCTGGTTCACAGTAAGGCCTTCCAGAGTTGACAACAGTGGGTGAAATCAGAAGTTGAATGCCTGGTCTCTAATCACAGAGCTGAGAAGTAGCAGAACCTGGAGGTGAACACAGCTTTTCCGACTCCAAGTCTAGTGTGTATTCCACCTTACTATAGTTTCCTACCATGGGGCCGACTTCTATCTGTTACGTCCCTCTGATTCTTTAGAGGTGAGTGACTTTTTGTTGCAATTAACTTTACAACAACTAAGTCAAGCAGTCTTGGGCCATATAAGACATTAGGTGGGTAGGATGGAAAGAACTTCTATTTCTGAAGACTGTTTTGGAATCTGACCACTCATCCATCCATTCATTGAACAAACATTTACTGAATACCTGCATGTGCCAGGCATTGTTCTAGGTGCTGGAGATCCAGCTGTAAACAAGGCAAAGAGAGCTGTGCGGAGCTGACATTCTAGTCTCAGGGCCTTCTTTCCCTTAGACCACTTTATTTTTCTTTCTGTATCAATAAATTGATACTTTAACTTTATATCTATATAAAGATAGATATCTTTGTCTATTAAATAAAAACTGCTTTACATCATGAGCAGTTTTATTTATCTCAAGCTGCTGTGGTTCAACATTGCTTCAGAAGTCTGTTAAAACTGCAGATTTTCAGATTTCCAGGTCCAGGTAGGACTGATAATGGAAATGATGTAACAGAAATGACCTTCCCCTACCCCGCTCCCACCATGAAATTCTACTTCACAGCAAAGTCCAGACTATACCTTTTGCACTTAAATACCTGTTATTTTGGATTTCCCTCTGTTTGGTGAATTAGTCTTACTTCCCAGGTTACACTATTGTCTCTTGGGGGAGATGTAAATTTTACCTCCTTTGTATTCCAGGATCATTTGACCCTTAGTTGGACATGTGTACCCACATACTTATTAATTCATTATTCTCTTTAGATGACTGTTAATTGGACCATTCATAGGGAGGCCTTGTGGTACAGTGGAAAATGCACAAGCTTTGAAGACATGGGCTGGGGTTGAATTCCAGCCCTGGCATTGTCGAAGGGGCCACTTTGATCAAGTTACCGACCCTTCTGAGCCTCCATTCCTTCCTGTGAACAAAAGGGATAATTACCCCACTTTGCAGGGCAACTGCAAGGATTACATGACACAGCCTAGAGGAAATAAAGGCTGAGCACAAGTGCTCAAAATATGTTTGTTGCTAATATCTTTTCTGCTTCCTTAACTTTGGAAACTCCTCTGCTGATGCAGCTTGTAGAAGTTCAGATTTGGGCCAAACTAGGCAGCAGTAAGAAGCCTGATTTAGGAGTCACGTGACCTATTTCTAGTCTTATTAACTCTGGCTCTAATTTGCTGTGTGACATCTGAAAACTGAATCAAGCTAGTCTTCTCCCATTCCCCCTTTTTAGTAAATTGGAAGAAAATGATAATTTGAAAAGGATTATTATTAAGAATCAGTTCAAAAACATCACAACAATAAATCGAACATACACATGTCAAACACTTTTACATGGTAGGTTTCCAAGAACCATTTACTAAATAAATGAATATGCCCAAATAGTCCCCAGTGAACTAATTCATGATCTCTAAGCTCCTCTCTAAATATTCCACCACCTCAAGGACTCCATACCCTCCCTTCCATAAGGTGAGTGCTACTTGGCAGGACTCCACAATGTCAATTTTAATTTCCAACTTTGTGTTGTGATGTTTCAGAGTTTATACAGCTCCCAGGGAGAAGCAGTTGTCACCATGGCAACCTGCAGGACACTGCAGTGACAGAAATTAGTGCCTGCCCAGACCTAGTAATTGCTGTAGTCTCTTCCTCTTGGATTCCCAGCTATGGATGCTTGAATACAAATACTGAGTGGGCTCCAGCCAGCGAGGGTAATAGTGTACAGCAAGAAACTATCTGTTAGCCGATGCTTACATTTCAGACAAATTGAGGAGGTTGTCAAAGGCATTAGCTTCTATCTTTTCCAAGGAATCACTCTGAGAGATTTCACTAGGGGAGAGAAAGAGAAGAAGAAGAAAAAGAAGCATGAAATAAATGGCTATTTCTGCATGATAATAAGCTGTGTGCATGACCCAACAATGTTGGGGGAGGGGGGCTCCAGTGTGTCCTTCTAAACAAGAACAGAGATGCCTTAAGTTGTCCTCACATCATAACGTGCTCGCACCTCCCTCTAGGAGCACGAATGGGCACCTGCAACCCAGATGCAGTTGAAATGCAAGTTTCAGTATTTCCTGTTGATGTGACAGCTTTTGCTTATTTATCTACGGACTCAGAGTTACAGATTGTTGGAAGTAGACATGCCCTCTGGGGAAATCCAGTTGGATTCCCTTGTTTTATAGCTTTGGGCATTAAAACTCTGAGAGGAGAGGCGAACAGTGCTTATAAGAAGATTCGGAATCGGAATTAAAATGTCTGGGTTCCCAACTCCATCACTCTAGTGAGGTTTTAGTTTGGGTTAGGATTTCTGGTTTCTTAACTCTTTACCCCTCTCCCAAATCCTGTTCTGAGGCATCTGCAGAGTGGTCAGCTCCTGCATGAAGTGTCCGTATTGGGTTGTGACTATTTGTATTTGACCATTTTCCTCACTTTGTTAGCAAACGAAGGACAGAGACTATATCCTAGTCACTCCTGAATCCCTAGTGGCTTCATACAGCCTGGCATTTAGGGTATCAATGGATGAACAGATAAGTGAATGAATTGGTTTTTTTTTTAAAAGAGACACAAAAGTAAAGGAACCAACTTTGCCATATATCACCCCCAAGCACGTGGGTAATGTCAATGTTACCCTAAAATCCCCATATAAGCTACCATTTGCTGCCAGCTGAGAAAAAAAGTCTCAGATTCTAAGGTTAACATTCCCTGAAGGTTTCAGACTTGATGAGCTTTAGCCTATAGGAACGCTGAGTCTAAGGCAGTTAAGGCCTTTTATGAACAACACAGTAGTGGAGAGTTCCTAGGCTGATTCATCTTATTCCTACCTAATAGTTTCGCTTATTAAACCGTGGCTGCTTTTCTCACTAGGAGGTCTTAATGCAGTCAAAGTTTTCAAAACTCAACATTTAAAATTCTTGAGAGCAGAAGAGTAAAGGTTAGCCTCAGGCAAACCTGACATTTCTGTAACCTGCAATGAGTTTCCTATAATATGCACTAATTCTTAACGAATTATTTTTAATGTTCCTATTGCTTGCTAATACCCTAAAGAGCAGTCAGAGTTTCCCCACAGACCTAGGACTGATCATGTAGCATCTTCAGAGATGCAGATCTGTTCTCAAAGCCCTGAAAATTGTTAAGATGCTCTCTGGAAGCATCTAAATGGCCTCTGAGGTCCTGTGACTCAGACTGACATTAAGGAAGATGCTGGAATACTGAACTCCATACTCTCGTTCCATATATGGGCTTTTGTGTCCTAGAAGCTGACCCGGGAACATAGGATTGAAGTTATGTCAGATACACATTGCATTGAGATCACATTGCATTATCAGGCTGCTTTACACTTTTGATAAATGCCTTTTATCAATATAGATACAAATACTGTATTTGTCATACACTTATTATTTAGATACAAAGATAATCTTCTGATGCACAATAAACTTTCAACACATTTTCTTCTATGCGGGTGTTATCTAAAAATGTGACATGAGGGAACAGCCGCTCTAGCAGAGGGAGTTTTTTATGATTGGAATCTATCTTTTTTTTCTACTGAAGTAGTTTATCATCACTTATCAAAATGCATTCAATTTGTTGAGATAAGGTTAATTATCTGAATTTTAATGACTCTTGAAAATCATCCCTTTTCTTCAAAGGTCCCTGGGTATTATTTGTACTTACTAGGGTTTCCTAAACACAGTTTCTCTCCTAGAGAAATTACCACTTTTCAACTATGTGTTCTCTGAGAAAAAATTTTATTTCAATTATAAATGTCGTTTGATATGCAGTATCTTACTTACATTTTTATGACCTCATTAAGTCCTCTGAAAGCTTGAGATGGGATTACTTTGATAGGGAGATAGGTGAGTGATCTAGAAAAGAAAAAAGGAAAGCCAAGAGTTTAAGATTTAAGATTTGGTGCCTTTTAAGTTAATGAATGAAATGTGTGTGTATATGTGTGACCGCAGAATTCCCAATAGCTAGATTCAGGTTGAAAATTCTAACTTCTATCAATAAAGAAATGTGCCATCACTAATTCGTGGTCTTTATCAAAAAGTGTGTAATTTCATGGTTAAGATAGCGAACCTTGGGATCAGATGCACCCAGGGTCAAATCTCCACTCCTCTACTACCTGGCTACACAACCCTAAACATATTATTTAGATCCTCTATTTCAGGTCCTTTGTCTATAAAATTGAAATAATAATTCCTATTTCACAGGGTTGTTGTGAAAATTAATCAAGATAACCTGTATAAAGAATCAGGCTTGGTACCAAGTAAACAGTTAACACATAGTTTTAGAGTGGACATATAGGCTTGTTGGGAGGATAGAAAAGAAGCTGTCTTGGGTAGAGTGGAGAAATGGATGGTGAAAATACAATTGAAAACCAGGCAGGTAGGAGAAGGGAAGATTCACTAACAACATGCTCCTATTTTGCTCTATACCATCTTCCCCAGGCAGCCTATTTTAATTTTATTTCAACCAGACCACTTTGCTCCTATGGTTAATCAAATGCCATTTTGATTTAATGCCATTTAATCTCATACCATTTGAGGGAAGCATCTAAAGAGATTCCTTCAGGCTCTTATATCCAGAAGAACAATCGGAGTGTTCTTGAATTGAGATCAAAGTTATACATTACAAAAGGTTGAGAAAAGAGTGACCACTCAGCGAAAGCAAAACCAGAATAGGACACTGTACGAGTGATAAAGGAACCTGGGTTAAGATAACTCAGGAGAAAGCATCTGCAAGGCAGAGATGAAGGTTAACTGGTATTTATCAAGCATATACACTGATTTAAGGATTTGGCCCAGGGACTGGAAGAGAGGAGGGGAGTGGACCAGGACATTTCAGGAGGGAAGTGAATATTGAGAATATGGAGAACAGAAGTGGGAGACGCTGCCTTGCTTTTCTGTCTATGAAGCAGAGACTGGCTTACCTGCTGGGAGGTAGCACCTCCTCCATGACGAGCAGATGAGAATCAGTGAGAGGTCTTATAGTTCCAGAAAGGACGTGCTACTGGGACTTGTCACGTGCTATGTAAACTATGCACACCCACCTCTAACCTTATTTTATCCACTTAACAATGGTGTGAGGTGGGTATTTCCCTTCAATAGCAGAAGAAACTTGATCGCAAGAAATTAAGTAACCTGGACCAGGTAACACGACCAAGCTGACGGAGTCCAAATGTTCTTTCTACTGTGCAGTACTGGGCTGACGTATATGGCTCCTAACACACTCTCTCTCTCTTCTTTCTCCCAGCTTTATTGAGGGGTAATTGACAAATATAATTGTATATATTTAAAAGGTACAACATGATAATTAGATATATACAAATTAGATATATACATACATTGTGGAATGATTACCAATATCAAGATAATGAACACATCCTGTCACACCTCAGTTAACATGTATGTGTGAGTGTGTGTATGTGGTAAGAGTATTCAGCTCAGCAACTTTTCAATACACAATAGCTACCTATTCCTTTTTTTATTAATTTATTTCTTTTAATTGGAGGCTAATTACTTTACAATATTGTAGTGGTTTTTGCCACACACTGACATGAGTCAGCCATGGGTGTACATGTGTTCCCCATCCTGAACCCCCCTCCCATCTCCCTCTTCATCCCATCCCTCAGGGTCATCCCAGTGCACCAGCCCTGAGCATCCTGTCTCATGCATCGAACCTGGACTGGTGATCTGTTTCACATATGATAATATACATGTTTCAATGCTATTCTCTCAGATCATCCCACCCTTGCCTTCTCCCACAAGTCCAAAAGACTGTTCTATACATCTGTGTCTCTTTTGAATAGCCACCTATTCTTAACTATAGCCACCTTGCTGTACATTAGATCCTCAGAACCTATTCTTATAACTGAATGTTTGTACCCTTTGACTTGTATCTCTTCATTTTCCCTTGCCCCCAGTCACTGGTGACCACCATTTCTATTCTCTGTTTCTATGAAATTGTTTTTACCCCCCTAGATTTCAGAGAGAAATGATACCAGGTAGCATTTGTCTTTCTCTAGCTTATTTCACTTAGCATAATGCTTTCCAGTTTCATCCATGTTGCTGCAAATGGAAAATTTCCTTCTTGTTATGTCTGAAAAATATTCTGTTGTATATATATATATATATGTATATATACACACACAAGGTATACATATATACACACACCATATTTTCTCTGTCCATTCATCTGTCATATGACTTTAGGTTGTTTCCATATCTTGACTATTATGAATAATGCTGCCATGAATATGGGATGCAGATGTCTCCGAGAGGTAGTGATTTCATTTCCTTCTGATGCATGCCAGGTCACTCACTCTTTCTCATTGAGCACAGTGAAAGGACAGGCTCTGGACCCTCACTTCTCTTGAGAAGAAGCATGTTACACTCTTGCCATTCCTCCTGCAAAGCAGCTTACCAGTAATTCCTCTCTAGGAGCTAATGCAAAGAAATTTCATTGCAGAAAAACACTTTCACTCAACAATCTCTTAGAGGTGTTACAACCTAGAACAAGTAATCCAAACTTGGTCCTCTGATTTTATCCCTGAAGACAGTCCCACCAAGCATATCCTTCAGTACCCAAACTTATTTAACAGAACATCTGAGAAGAACAGGGACAGGACAGGGAGAAATCTTCTTATGATGGCATGTTTGCTTCCTATATTTCTTCTGGAATCATGTCTGCTTGGCTTACTGATTAAAAACACAGTTTTATTGCTCTCTGCACTGCCAAGTCAATAAATTTCCAGAAGAGAAAGCAGTATTCTACTGTACCCCATGCAACATCAATAAAACTGACAGCCAAATTCTGATTCCAGAATCTTTATTGCTGGGGATAATGCAGTGCAGAACATATTTTGGAGAGTGTTTACATAAAAGCTTCAACTGAACCCTTCAGAGCTGTTTATTCATGCAAATGCAGCCCAGAAGCTGAAGCCTCTTAGCAGGCAGCCTTCTCCTCCAAAAGGGAGCACGTGTGGTTCCCAGGAGAGCAGTTTGGCTCAGAGCTGACCAGGAAGGACACCTGAGTGTTTGATTGATGGAGGGATGAGGGATAAGGAGCAAGGGCTGGACAGAAGTGAGCGAAGCTATAGATCATCACTGGCTGCTCCCGGCCACTGTGCAACAGCCCTGGTGTAAGATGAAATTTCGTAGAGTCGATGTTGATGCTGCAGAGCAGGAAAGGCTAGTGATGAGAGTGAAAACAGAATGCCTACCATAAAAGAGACACCAGGTGAACAGCAGGCGGCTTCATGGATGTGGCTGGCCCCAGAAAAGAGGCCCGGGGGTCAGAGGATGAGGGGGAGATGGGGTGAGACAGGTGCACCAACCTTTTCACGACAGAAGTATTGTCATGAAGTGACATGGAGAAGGTGGGTCTATGAATCCCAAACTGTTTTCCCCACTGACGCATTTTTATTTTAGTGACATCATGTATTCCTTTCTGATTCGTCTTCCAAGGGCAGCAATTCTGAAGCATTCATGTGTCTGTCTCCTGTATTTAAATGTTTGTTCATGTGGTCCATGATTTGTTAATAATCATCTCAATGTACTCCCATTGGAGGTGATCCTTTTCCTGTTCGATGCTTCTGTGATTCTACCCATGAAGCCAGAAGCTCTTAGCAATGTGAACAATTGTCCCAATAACCCTGCAGTTCCACTCCTGTATACATCCCAGAGAAGTTCTCACACTGATACTTAAGGAAACCTGCACAAAGATCTTCTTCATAGCATCACGTGTGTGGAAGGCAACCTGAGTGTCTCCTACTGAGTGAGGGGATGGTGAAATGTACACACCTACCTAATGGGTCGGCAGGTATGAGCGAGAATGTAAAGGTAGACAGAGAAGCATGTGTGGATCTTAGAATCATGGTGTTAAGAGAAGTACCTAAGACATTAATGATACATATGCACAATACTACTTGAGGAATTAAAATGCATGCACACCAGACATTAGAAAACATGAACATACATCAGGATGGCTGCCTATGGTGCACCTTAGTACCTGGAACTATGCTCCCCCTGTACTGGTACTTATTTTGGCCTTGATTCCTTATCCTGTACCCTGCCTGATCTCCCCAAAGTCCATCCAGAAGGAGAGCCTCTGACCTTCCTTTCTGCCAATCACCAGATCTTGAGCCCTGTATTTCTGCCTCTCAGAAGACACTGCTGACCTGAATAGGTTCCTAGGTGCTATCTGGTTCAGCTCAGTTCAGTCACTCAGTCGTGTCTGACTCTGCAACCCCATGGACTGCAGCATGCCAGGCTTCCCTGTCCATCACCAACTCCTAGAGCTTGCTCAAACTCATGTTCATCGAGTTGGTGATGCCATCCAACCATCTCATCCTCTGCTATCTGATTAGGATCAATATATCATCTCTCACGGCTGGGTTCTCACTTGCAAACTGGGCCCCATGGCGTAGATGCTGACCCTGTGCTAGGGCCACCCAGTGCAGTTGGGTTAATTCCTCTAGTGGATGCTGTGGTAGGCTGCCACAGTCTTCTTTAGGACTGAGGTACTCTTTGGGAAGCAATAAAGAATCCACCTGAAATGCAGGAGACGTGGAGACATGGGTTCTATCCCTGGGTCAGAAAGACCCCCTGGAGAAGGAAATGGTGATCCATTCCAATATTCTTGCCTGGAAAATCCCATGGACAGAGGAGCCTGGCGGACTTCAGTCCAAAGGTCTGCAAAAGTGTTGGACATGACTGAGTGATTGAGCACAGCACCCATTCCCCCTGCTACTGGGAGAGCGGGCAACTGAAGTTCTCAGCTAAGTTGCCCTCCTGGAATTTCTGTCAGCCCTAGATTGCCACTTCACTCAATATTAGGTCTTATTTACTGGGTATCCTGCATCCAGTGACTGGTCATGCACATGCTTAGTTGTTCCTGACTCTTTGCAACCCCATGGACTATATAGCCTATAGCCTGGCAGACTTCTCTGTTCATGGGATTTTTCAGGCAAGAATACTGGAGTGGGTGCCATTTCCTCCTCCAGGGGATCTTCCTGACCCAGGGATCAAACCTGCATCTCCTGCATTTGCAGGCAGAATCTTTACCTGCTGAGCCATCGGGGAAGCCTGGATGCATAGACTAAAGGTCCAGCCCTTTTGTCTTGCCTAACGTGGAACTACTCACGAGAGCCATCCTGCTTTCAGACTTCCTTTACATCAACTCTTTCACCTGGGCCCTGACTCAATGTGCTTCCCAGCCAGCCCCAGTTGTCAAGGCACCAGCTCACCTTCTGTCAGAGCCCAACAACAGATACACAGATAGCATTCAGATGAACCTAATCCCCTTGAAGAAGAAGCTGCCACATTATCAGGTCCTCCTTAATTGTTCCTAATGTCTCTTTGAGGACTCAAGGGTAGGGCTTGGGCCCCTCTTATAATTTTTTTTTTCTTCTAAGTTTAATAATGCTGATGACCTTGAAAGAAGCAAGTTTGTCCAGCTCACTGGTTTGTTAATGAACCTTCAACATAATGTTAGCAGGAAAGTTTCAGAATCAGGAGTTTCTTTGTCCCCCTTTAAAGAAGCCCAAGATTTAGAAATCCTTGCTTATAAAAACCTGTCCATTGGGAGACATTTGCATTATTAAAGAGTTCTTTGTTCTACAGGAGGATCTGATGAAAGGTTCCTTTAAATAGCAAACTCCCTAGGTGCATGAAAAATATGGTTTAACTGACACACTCTCAAAGATAGGTATTGCCTCAAACCAATTTCAACTGTAGGTTCCCCTACCTCACCCTGTGTTTTAAGAGCTTGGAGTGCACAGATGCTTTCCAGGGTAGGACCACCTGCTGAAGCCCACAGGCTGAGCAGGACCAGAGGAAGACAAGAGCCAGGGAAGAAATCTCATGCTAATCTGGAGTCCTCAAAGCCTGGATGGGGTCTTGCTCACCTTGCTGGATCCTTCACCTCTTCTGCTTAGAATGGCAGAAATGAAATGTTTTTATTCACTTCCCTCTAATCGTTTAGAAAAGCCATCTGTATTACCGAGTTAAGAAAGCTACAAACATCCAGCCATCTTTCATAGCTACACACCCTGAATTTTAAAACACTGCCCACTCCAGTGTTCTTGCCTGGAGAATCCCAGGAATGGGGGAGCCTGGTGGGCTGCTGTCTATGGGGTCGCACAGAGCCGGACACACCTGAAGTGACTTAGTAGCAGCAGCAGCAGCAGCAGCAGCAGCAAAATCAGAGGAAGAGAAAAAGACGTAAACCAGGGATGGTCAAAGATATGTTTGCAAATGAACTCAGAAATGGGAGCATTAAACACTGACTTGTTCAACTTTAAAAGAATGTTAATGTTTTTGTATTTATTACATAAGACCTTGTTCTACATTGAACAGAGACTTGAGAAGTCCTGTGTTCTTTTCAAAGTCAGTCATTATAATAAACTTGCTTTCATCTTGGAATGAAATAAAAATGGCTTTTCCCTTCACAAATGATTTTAAACCTTCATGCTTTCAAATGCATTGATCTATTTGGCAACTTCATTATTGAGTATGTCTTCCTTTATTGGCCTCTTGTCTTTAGCATTTACCTGGAGGAAACTGAGATGTCAATGTTAACTGAAATATGAAGTCAGTATAGATGGACATCCAATATGTTAAAATTTTACATCAGAAAATTCTGGAATACACTTTTAAGCACTTCCTGCATTAGATTCAGTGAACCAGAATAAAAAGGCTTGCTTGCAAGTGGTTTGGTCTAACCCCTCACTTTAGATGAAGAATCTTAAGTGAGGAAAAGTGAAATGACTTCCCTGAAACCACAAGGCAGTTCGGCAGCAGATCTGCACTAGAACATACGTTACTTTGTTCCTGGTCCAGTGCTATGTCCTACATTAGTCAAATCACAACAGTTCTGTTCCTTAGGGGTGTCTTGATACATCCCACTACACAGTCCTCTGGTTCTTCTGCAAAAACCTTGCTTCTGTTAGAGCCACCAGCTTCTTGAGTGTGTGTATGCTCACAGTCTTTAACTTCAAAGTGTTAGTCACTCAGTCATGTCCGACTCTTGGCGACCCCATGGACTGTAGCCCACTAGACTCCTCTGTCCATGGAATTCTCTAGGCAAGAATACTGGAGTGGATAGCCATTCTCTTCTCCAGGGGATTGTTCCAACCCAGGGTTCAAACCCAGGTCTCCTGCACTGCAGGCAGATTCGTTACCATTTGAGCCACCAGGGAAGTCCCCAAACTTCTAAGGTGTAGTTCAAATTCCTGTTTTCCCATGAAGCTTTTAGAGCCTACCAGGGTGCCTTTTCTTCCTGTCCCCTGCCCTTCTTAGCACTAGTGACTACATTAAAAATAGTTTCTCTTTTTCTGCACTGTTTTTTGAGAACTCATCAGGTGTTTTGTATGAGTGTTTCCTCTGTTCACCATTGAATTCCCAGTGTCCTTCATGGTCTGAAGGCAGAATCCAGCCTTCATATTGGTTTCTCTTCACTCCATCCTGAGTTTCCTTTGCCCACTATGGCCTTTCCTGATAACTCCCACCACGTCACTCTAACACTCAGATTCTTCTGTCCCTCCTCTTGACCTGTCTATTTTTCTACAAATGTTTCAGCCTTGCATTCAAGGCCCTTGAAACAAAAGCTTAAACTTCATTTGCCAGTCCTATCACCCACACTTCCCCTCATATAACCAATACACTAAACTTGCACTGTCCAAAAATGCAGCCACCAGCCACATGTGGGTACTGAGCATTTGAAATATGTCCAGGCCAAACAGAGACACACTCTAAGTTTCAAATACACACCAGATGTCAAAGACTTGGCAAAACAAAATGAAGTATCTCATTAATAACTTTTATATTGATCGATGTTGAGATGTATGTGGCTGAACCACACTGACTTTCTCAGCTCTCTCTTAGGCCTGCAGTCTCACCCCTCTCCTCTCTGCATGGCCTGACCTTTAGTGCACTCACAAGGAATGCAACCAAACTGGATGAGTTTCCTGTCACCTTTTACCCTAGTCTTCATCCAAAATGAAAACTGGAAGAATGCCTCCTGCTGACGCAGATGTTTCATGGTCATGAAACCCCCAAGCGGAAGGAAAAACCCCTGGTTCCCACCTGGTGTAGACCTGCTTCTCCACAGCAGTCAGGTTCTATTTTCAGCTCTGGTCCCTGTAAAGCCCCCGTATACCCTTTTCCACACCCTGCAGTATGGAGTACAACTGTGCATGCTGTCCACTTAATCCCACCTGTATATAAATTACCCTCAATAAGCTTCATAGTTGCACTTCATGAAGGTGCCTGTTTTGTTTTTCAATCTCAAGTTTAGAAGACATTATTTAATATAATAATTTTGCCTTCCAACAAAAATTCAATATTGAATATTCAATATTTCAATATTCTATTGAATATTCAAAATTCAATATTCAATTTTGCCTTCCAACAAAAATGATGTTGTACATTTGGATTAAATAAAATATTTTACCAACCTAGATAGCATATTAAAAAGCAGAGACGTTAGTTTGTCAACAAAGGTCCGTCTAGTCAAGGCTATGGTTTTTCTGGTAGTCATGTATGGATGTGAGAGTTGGATTATAAAGAAAGCTGAGTGCCAAAGAATTGATGTCTTTGAACTGTGGTGTTGGAGAAGACTCTTGAGAGTCCCTTGGACTGCAAGGAGATCCAACCAGTCCATCCTAAAGGAGATCAGCCCTGGGTGTTCATTGGAAGCTGAAACTCCAATACTTTGGCTACCTGATGCGAAGAGCTGACTCATTTGAAAAGACCCTGATGTTGGGAGAGATTGAGGGCAGGAGGAGAAGGGGACGACAGAGGATGAGATGGTTGGATGGCATCACCGACTCAGTGAACATGGGTTTGGGTAGTCTCTGGGAGTTGGTGATGAACAGGGAGGCCTGGCGTGCTGTGGTTCATGGGGTCGCAAAGAGTCAGACACAACTGAGCGACTGAACTGAACTGAAATATTATTTCATGTTTTTGAACCTCTTAAAATGTGGTTATTGAAAATTAAAATGACACTTGTGACTACCATATTTCTACTGGACAGTGCCTCCCTAGACAAATCAGACTGTCGTGTTTCCTGAATTTGCCTGTTGTCCTGCCTTCATTCACACTGTGTCTGCCACCTGGCACATCCGCCTTCTCTGCTGGCCAGATTCTGCCCTTGGTTAAGGTCTGTCTCGGGTGCTGTGTACTTTATGGAATGTGTCTTCATCACCATTTGCATGTGCTTTCTCTCTGGACGGCAGCACGGTGGGAAAGTGACCGTATGGATTCAGGAGCCAGACTGCCGGGGTGCATTTCACATGTATAAAGTGATGATGATACAGACTTGTGAGATTCAGTAAGAAAATGTTTATGTAATATTAATACAGCATCTCTCACAAGATTAGAGCTCAATAAGTACTTTTAATTCCCAGCTGCTTGCTGTGAAGGGTTCAAGCTACCCCAGCCATGCATCATGACAACTCTACCTCCTTGCTGGGGATGGGGTAGGGTGGACTAAGTACTTTGGAATGGATTCTTCTATTTGTCCAACCCTTATGTCGACAAAGTGCCTGTGACTTGTCTCCAACTCTTTACTCTGCTGATTATACGTAGGACAACTGAGAGAGAGGGTGGACATTCCCACTTGGTGCCTTTCCATTGAGCTCAGGTATTCCTTATAGACTGTGTCTGATAGCCTTTTAAAAAAAATGATAAGGAAATGATAAAAAACAACCTTCCATTAAATAGTTCAACTCTAGGGAGCCACTCTGCAGAGTTCTCATTTGCTCATTGGTTCTAAAAAGTGTGGTCAGTTGCAACTCTCCCACTGTAGAGTACAATTTGAGGACTCTTCTATAAGACACTTTGCAAAGTACCCAAGAAGCTTGAGGAGTTTATGAATTACAATGTGAACCAAGAGTTTCAAGAAGATTCCCTGGGTAATGGATTTTCCAAGTCATTTGTACAACAACTAAATTAAAAATGTAAAGCCTCAGAGAAAAGTGGTCAACACATCTAAGTCCTTACTCAAGACCCATCTAAAGTTTTCTAAAGACACAAAGCAAAATCTCTACCCCCAAACTCGAATTCTTCTAGCAATAATATAACATGACAAGAATAACTCTGGTAAATAAAACTACATGTTGAATCTTCCCCAGGGAAGGTGTGCATTTTCTGTAATGATTTCTCAGAAATATTTCTTAGAAGCAGAGAACATTATGTTGTCAGGGCAGTCACATTGCAGCTATGCTTCAGGAGCCTCTTTCATTACAAGCTTCTGTTTCCAGACACTTTTTTATTCCAGCCTGTGAAAGCTGGTTGCAACTGATATACTACATGCTTTTAATTAATTTGATGGAATGGGTTTGAATTGCCTGAAATTATTGGCAAGTGTACCTTCCCTTTTCACTAGCTTCTCAGATCTGGTAGACACCAGATTGTGTGGTTGCCCGGTTCAAAAAGGCCCCTTCTCTGGAAGCATCTCGGTGCTGCTTGCAACAGTGTGGAAGCATCTCATTGTCTGTGCTCTGGTCTCAGCAGTGGGATGGGGCACTATCAGATTCTCCCTCTAGGAATTTGAAACTTGTGATAGGTCTTTGGAGCTGATTCATTACAAAGGTGGAATCTAGAGAAAAGTTCCCTGACCTCTTGCTGCTAAAATGCCAAATTCTTTCTGGATCTTGCTCACATCCTTCTAGCCCCTTATTCTTCTGTTAAGTTAATCTCTTATGATTAAATCTGTCAGAGTTGATTTCTGGGGCCTGAAAACAAGAAAAGTCTTCATCAGAACCACACCCACTGTTTCCAGGGGAGGTCATCCACTCTCCACTGATGATCCATAACACAGATGGGGCACATGCTTGGTGGTCCATGAGAGAGCAGAAGGCTTTGAACAGTGATGGCCCTGGTGGCCTTACTAAGCTGGTTTCAAAGGCCAGGATGGAGCCTGTGGGATAACCATGTTAACCACTGCCCCTGCAGAGAGTGAGGCTTAAAGAGCTACAGTTCAACAGTCCTTTCACCAAGGTGTCTTTGTTACTCTGGCTAGAGGGGACAGAATCTTTCTCTGAAATGTCACTAGACTGTGTGTGTAACCTTCATCTGGCTTTTATCACCTTCTGCATTTCCGTCAGTTATCTGAGAATGAGTCCTCTCCCGCCTATGGCTGGAAGACTCTAAACCTACGGGGCAGGGGCTGGTCTGTGGATCTGTGCATCGCCCTATACATGTTAATACCTAGTTCCTGAGTGGTCAGCAAGTCTGACCTGAAGGTTTTCTATGTGTCCAGCCTCAGGCTTAGGGAAGGGGAAAGGACCCAGAATAGGCCTGGATGCTCTAGCTGGACAGGTAGGACTGGCCCAGTGGAATGATAGAAAACAGAGTATAATCACATAGTACATGACATGTTTGAGAGGCAGCTCAGCAGGTGCTGAAAAGACCAGCATATATGAGTTCCAGGCAATAATGAGCTCTGGTATTTCAGGATTCTAACTTATTTACCTTCCAGGCTGAGAAGACCCCGTGGGTCATTTTCTCTAATTAACACCTCACAGGAGCAAAACTAGTCCATCAGGCTTCCCCCTTGGATGACAGATATTTACTGTTCAACTTCATATACAGGCTGTGGGTTTTTCAGGTCTTCTCTGCATCATCAGATTATTACAATAATCCTTTTGCAGCTATGGAAAACCTTTATTTCCAAGTACTTTTGGCCCTGCTGTCTCGGTTATCTTCACCACAGTCGACCCCACTCAGGGGTAAGAATCATGATGCCCCTTTTACAGACAGCACAGAGGTTTTCTTGCTGTCCTCAGCCCACATTGCAAATTAGGGAAAGGGGGACCTGGTGCTAGAACTCACGTCTGCCTGGCCTATGTCCTGTTGATCAATTCAGATAATTTGGGGGAGGTGCTGGGCCTTACCCTGTCGTACCAGGGTGTCTTCACCCCTGTGGGCTCAGAAAGTCTCTCTACTGCTGCTCCTGAGGTAGAATTATGAACCCAGGAATCACCTCATTTTATCAGCATCAAGGACAAATTTAACAGCAGCAAGGGATAAAGCTTTCCTCCTGAAAGTTGAGTTTTACTTGGAGATTGGACTTTTCTGACTCTGGCTCAGGTGGCATTCAAGACTCGTGGTTCAGGGCCACCAGAGAACAGCTGTGAGTGGTGTGCAGCATGGAGGGGGCAGCATCTCCTAGTGAGGCAGAAGCTGAGAGTAAATGAGGACCATGTGGGGAAGCAGCTAGAAGCTTCCCACTAAGTCAGGGAGCCCACCTGCCTGGTGGGTGGGATTATTTTAATTTCCTTCTTAAAAAAAAAAAAAGAACTGGTGTAAAATTGTTAAAATCTGCATTAAATGTGATTTTTTTGCACACTAAGGGGAGCTGCCAGAATGGAACACATATGTTCCCATGGAGCCAGCCCTCTTGGGTCTGGTTGGAGAGCAGCAGGGCCTCTCTCCACCACCATGACCCACTGGCTTTAAAATTCCATGTGTAAGATCAAAGTTACACATGGCCAAGACACTGTCTGGTGCAGCCAACCTGGGAGATTATATTTTGAAAAGAAAGCTTTTGTGTCTCATTTTTTAAGACACGAAAAGAAGCCAAATTGAGGAGATTAGAAAGAAGGTAGAGGTAGGTAAAGGAGCAGAACTGGGGCCCTGAATTAATCTAACACACTGCTTTTGAAATAAGAAAAAGGATAATGTAAAGAAAATCCAAGGAATTATTGCTCTGCAAAGGGAAGGCTGGATCGAATGCCAAAGGGATCTGTATGTGGAGCTTTTTGGCTCCACACTTCCACTGAGATTCTGGGAGCTCTGCTGCTTGCATTTTAGTGTCCTTCTAGGGCCCATCATTCACTTTCCCCAAAAGAATGATTTCTAAACTAATAAAATCTGGCCCTTGCAAAGCTTCTCCCAGGGAGTCTGTTTATAGGCACAGCCAGGTTTAAGAATTGTCTTGAAGATAATAACTGGGAGAGCTGAGTCAGAACTGAAGTTCAAGATCAACCTCTATCTTGGGCCTTTCTTTCTTCCTGTTTTTGTGGGAGTAAGGTAGGAAGGTGGAACATGAGCTTTAAGAATTGAGATTTTTTTTTTTTGGGTCTGGTTCAGGTGCAGGGAAGTTGAAGGTAGGGCCAAGCTGTCTTACTTGAAAGAGTTTAGTAAGCTTCCCTCTGTCTTATGGACTCTTACCTGGTGCCCTGATCCAGGAACCAATAGATCTCAATTCACGTTGCCCTGGTGATTGTTTTGTTTTCATGGGTCCTGGGCTGGGGATTGATTTTTTTCTAGTGAATGAGTTAAAACAAATTGACAACAAAAATTAGAACAATCTATGGGACTGTTGGGATATACTATCAATAATATAGGTAAGCTTCCAGTCTTGCTTCTCTGGATGGTCCTTTTAAAGGCCAGATTGGGGTAGCCTGCAAAATCTGGGACCTGGATGTTGATATAATAGAAAGAACCCCCTCTGATATCCATAGCACCTCACCTTCCCATTTTCTAGGATGGAGATATTTTTTTCATTTATTCATTTTCTTAAATTGGAGGATAATTGCTTTATAGTGTTGTGTTGATTTCTGTCACATAACAGTGTGAATCAGCCATAAATATACGTATGTCTCCTCCCTCCTGAACCTTCCTGCCACCCCACATCCCACCCCACCCCAACCTTCTAGGTTGTCACAGAGCACTGGGTTGAGCTCCCTGCATTATACGGTCACTTCTCACTAGCTATCTGTTTGCATATGGTAATGTATGTTTCAGTGCTGCTCTCTCAATTCATCCCACTCTCTCCCTCCCCGCTGTGTCCACAAGTCTGTTTTCTATGTCTGCGTCTCTATCCCTGCTTTGTAAATAGGTCCATCAGTACCATATTTCTAGATTCCATATATATGCATTGATATATGATGTTTGATTTTCTCTGTCTGACTTACTTCACTCCTTATAATAGGCTCTAGATTCATCCACGTCACTAGGACTGATTCAGATTTGTTCCTTTTTATGGCTGAGTAGTATTCCATTGTATATATGTACCATAACTCTATCCATTCATCCACAGGTGGATAGCTACATTGTTTCCATGTCCTAGCTATTGTAAATAGTGCTGCAATAAATATTGGGGTACATGTGTCTTTTAAAATTATTGTTTTATCAGGGTATATGCCTAGTGGTGGGATTGCTAGATCATATGGTAGTTTTATTCCTAGTTTTTTTTTTTTAACAAGTCTCTAGGATGGAGATTTTAAAGTAACAGTTAGGAGTGGTACATGCTTTCCTTTTGCACTGGTTCATTGTTCCTGTTCAGCTCAATTTGATCATCATATAGCTCAACAACACTTTAATCATACTACCTGTGAGCTTTTGGAAATCCTGAGTTGAATAAGACCCTTTCAGGTGCTGCTCAATTTAGCACAATGATTCAAAACCATGGTGGGGTAAGGTGGGGACTCCCACTCCCTGCCCCAACACACACTCTCACCAGGGGTATTTGACTAATATCTAGAGAAACTTTTGTTTGTCATCATCTGAGAGGGTAGTGCTACTGGCATGTAGCAGGTGAGGACAGGGATGTGGCCTGACACCCTACAGTGTACCAAATAGCTGCCCACAACAAATGCTTATCTGGCCCCAGAGAACAGCTGTGCTGACGCTGAGGAAGCCTGCTCTTGCAGAGGAGGTACACGTGGAATAAACAGTTTATATGGGAGATATGCAAAAGCAGATGTAGGTACAAGGTATCAAAGCAAGTGTGTGTATATGGGAGAGAAGGGCCATGGGGAAAACTTGTTGGGAAGTGACTTCAAATCATGATTTTTATTTAATGCCTTTGTAATCAACTATCCAAAATGACTTTGAAAGTTTAATAGTCGAAAACTACATATTGGGAATTTATTTTTTCTTTTTGCACAACTCTGGGTAATGTAATCAAATATTCCTGATAACTTTATATTTCCCCTTACAAAAAAAATTTCCCCAAAGAACCAGGGAGAGGCACAAAAAGGGAAGGATACATTCAGACTTATTCTTGGCTTCTCAGCAAGGAGATCTCCAGTTCACTCTCAGCTGCGCTTCTCTTTCACCTGGACGCTCCTTTCCTTCTCTCCAAGGTTGAGCCTCATAACCCTTAGTTCATGACACCTTCCCTTGGAGATTTCAGCGCATAGGGAGTGGTCTATTTCCTGAACTCCTCAGAGCCTCCTTGCCTACACTTCTCCTGGGTGTGAGTGTGTTTCTGCCTAGACTGTGGGCTCCATTGTATATACCTCTACAGCATAGAACATGCTCTGGATCCCGGTTTACACTCAAGGTAGGAGAAGGAGAAAGACATTCAGGAAAGATGTTCAGAAAATTAACATCCTCCTGTGACACTGGACTGACAGATACAGCACATTTTCTCCTTCTAAAGTCTCTGGATTGTGTCTTATTATAAAGTCTAAAAGTTTAATCTCTGTTTAGTAGGCACAACATGCAAAAAATAAACTGTCATTATTATTATTAGCATTTTCTTACTAACAGATTTTTCAGAAGCTGTTTCCATATCAAGCAGACCAACCTTTCGGTTGTCATAGAGACAAAGATCTTTATATAACCATAGGCAAGGTGAGACTTTTTTTTTTTCTCTTTCTCTCCTTCTACTTGTCTGGAACTAATAAGAAAAGGAAAAGGAAATGTTTTAAATTAATTCTTTTAGATTTATTTTCTCCAGTTAAATAAGTGAACACGTGGGAGGCTTTTTTTTTTTTTTGTATTACATTTTAGATTTTAAATACTTACGTTTTTAATAAAATACTGTTGGGCTAGAAAGATCTGAACAACAGAATGATGCCATTTTCAAAATTTGCAAGCAGTGGGCTTATTAATGATAAGCAATTATTATCTATGTTCCTTTTTTTTTTTTTTAAACCAAATAGTGGACTTCAGATGGAAGTCTTATAAGGCAGGACTACCAAGGCCTTAAATGATTGAAACATAGACTAGCATCTACTGATGGACCAGTGATGAATTCTAAGGTGCTCTGTGGTACTCATTTGTCCAACCCCCAGAATTGAGAGAGCCACCCTTCACTCCACAGAATCAGACCCTGTGGATGACTTAGTGTAAGACTGCATCCTTCTGATCCTTTATCTCATAATTTCAATTCTCTTCTTTTTATGAACTCCCAGTAACTTGTTATTCGTGTCATCTTCTGTCTCATAATTACTGTTTACCACTTCATTCATCATTAAGAAAAGAGGATTTCAGCATGAACCCATTCACTTTTTCTTTCCTTTGCCTCAGTGTTAAATTACACCTTTATCCATCTGTCTTCTTCCCTCAGGACTCAGAAGTATCCATTTTAAGAATTACCCCTTCCCCTTTGATCTGATGCCTTCCTCCCATTCACACTGACATCTTATACCATCATTTCTTGCATCTTCAATCTGTCCTTCTCCATAGATTCCTTCCTCTACTCCTTTTTGAAGACAAGACCAGAAAAATAAAACAAAAAACTTTTCTTAATCATGTTTATTTTTCCATATGTCTCAGACTTTGAGGTTTTAATCTGATCACAACTGCCTTTTTTTTTTTGCAATAAACAGGTATTGTCTATGTATGTGTGTGTGTGCTGGAGTGGATGTTGGAGGAGACGGAGAAGAGAAGTTTATGGCACACAGAAGTTCTAAACATTCTTCTTGCTTTCCAGAAGATCATATCCTCCATGGAGAGCAACTGGGACTTCCCAGGTGGCTCTAGTTGTAGAACCCGCCTGCCAATGCAGGAGATGCAAAAGATATGGTGTTCGATCCCTGGGTTGGGAAGATCCCTTGGAGTAGGAAATGGGCAACCCACTCCAGTATTCTTACCTGGAAAATTCCATGGACAGTGGATTCTGGTGGACTGAAGTCCACGAGGTCGCAAGAGTTGGACATGACTGAGCGACTGAGCGCTGGCGAGCAATACCTCGATGCTCAAACTCTAGCATCTATCAGAATCTCTCAGGGAGGTTGTTCAAATGCAGACTGCTGGACTATACCCTCGGAGTTTCTGATGTAGTAGACTGGGGCTGAGGCCTTAGAGCATGCATTTCTAACATTTTCCAGGTGATGTTTATGCTGCTGGTTTGAGGAACACTGTCTTAAAGAAGCTACACTCCTGTTAATTCTTATGCAACTCTCTTGTCACATGCATGTTTAAATCACCTTATCATGCTGAGACACTTATCCCCTTTTGGCCTTTATAGGCTTCACCTCCATAGGGTTCTCCCTTGAAGGATAAAGTCATCTCTCAGTTATCTGATCCTCGGGAAGCCTGGCCTTGTGAGGGTCAGAGTGTGTGCTGAACTAAGGGGTTTAAAAGTCTAGGAGAAGCTGTTGCTGGCGTGTATGACAAAATAGTGCATGTGAAGGGAGGAAGGTCAAGGATTCTGTAGCATTCCCCAGGGATGGTAAGGGCTTCAGAGCCTGGGCGGTTGGCTGCTTTTGGGGAATGCGACGAGGACTAGCCAGCCCCGGCATGCTAACAGTGCTTATGCTGTGCCCGCTTCCCACCTTCATCCCCAAACCCAGTCAACCTTATAAATCCTTCTGAGGGGTTCGAGGCTTCTCTAAACTGTGCTGTTGGGGCAGTGAGAGAATCTGTTGAGTTTTAGTCTTTTCACTTCAGCCTATTCCAGGGAAGAGGGACTACCGTCCTGAGACCAGTGTGGATGTGGCAGCAGGAATGGTTGAGAGAGCTCAGTGAAAAGCTGAATCTGAAAGGAGCTGGGACTTGACTCTCTCATTTCTTTCTTCCACCAGGAGGTTCTCTGTCACTTCAGTCATGTCTGACTCTTTACAACCCTATGGTCTGTAGTCCGCTGGGCTCCTCTGTCCACGAGATTTTCCAGGCAAGAATACTGGAGAGGGTTGCCACACCCCACTCCAGGGAATCTTCCTGAACCAAGGATCAAACCCATGACTCCTGTGTCTCCTGCGGGTGGATTCTTTACCACTGAGCCATTAAGGAAACCCACAGGAGGTTCTGTACTCAATGCCAGTTTGGCAAAACTGAGAACTTTTTTTTCTTTTTCTTTTTGGAAGGGGTAATTTTCTTACAAAAACGAGAAAATATTAACAGCAAGTTAAGTCCTATCCTTGCACCTCAGTAGTTGTGGGACCTTGGGGAGGTTTTCTACCTCTTTGGATCTCAGTTTCTTATAACCTGTATGATAAGCAATGCGTGAGTGAGAAAGGCGGTGTTAGTGGCACAGTCATCCATAAAAGCAAGATGGGAGGCTTATCAGGGAAGGACAAGGGCTGGGACTTGGAAGGCAGTGTCCATGGATTTATTTATTGATTGAAACAAATTCTATCAGCATGGTCCTTACCTTCAGGGAATTGAGCTGACAAGATAATTAATGGAAACCAATTAATATAAACTCTTCAACCTTTACACTGTATCTCTCAACCACAAATATTCTCCAAAGGCCACTAACTCTTCCAGAGGAGAAGCTCAGCCCCTCAAGGGCCTGGAGGGGCTGAGCTTTGAAGTGGGCTCCTCACAGACTTCTAGGAGCCCATGGAAATGGGGTGGGGGGATCTCTTTCCTCCGCCAGCATGGAATTCCATCACAGCTATTTGTTAGAACAGAACCAAGACCTCTACCAGCCTGGTGCCTTTGGTATGCTTTTATAGTCCTCTTCTTTCTCTTTCCTTTTCACTTTTATCACATCCACCAAGATGTAATTTATATACAATACAATTCACCCATTTTAATTGTACAATGCAATGTTTTTAGTTTGCTCAGGGAGTTGTGCAACCATGACCACCATTGAATTTTAGATAATTTTCATCCGCTCAAAAAGCAACAGCCATTAGCAGTCACTGGGGCCTTCACTCCAACTGGATGGCTACGAATCTCCTTTTTGTTTATCTGGACATGTCATATAAATAGAACCAAGTACCTTGTGCTATCTTTTTCCCAAATTGAAAAAGTCTGCTGACACTCTGATACACTTGTACCAAAGGCCTTCCTTTCCGCTTTACCCCATCAGTCTTTACCCTAGCTTCCGCTCCCTGGCTGCCAATGTGTCCAGGTCCCTAAGGGGTGGTGGTGTGCCAGAGCTGGGACTCAGGGCCTCTCACTGATTAGGCAACCAGATTGAAATGCAAGCACATCTGGTCAGATAACCAGACTGAAACCCAAGTACACGTGAGGCTGGGGGTGGAGCAGTGGTTGGTATGCTCCCAGAGTTGTAGGTGGTCCTGGTGGGCCAGCAGACCCCATTGAGTGACCAGGTCATCTCTGGCCATCAGGTCTAAGCACTCCATTTCTAGAGGACCACAGGGTACCAGAACTCACAGGAACCTTCGCCAGCCTGGATGGCCCAAGGCTCAAAGACCACGCAAGACTTCTCGTGTCTGATGCCCCGTCCCCTTTCAGCAGTTGCAGGGAGAGGCCTTCCCACGTGGCCTGTGGGCAGTTCCACGCCCCTGGCCACGGTCCCAACCAGGGCGAAAGAGGGGGTCTGGGGCCGCCAGGGGCTGGAGGGTGCACGGGGCCCAGGCGCGGGAGAGGGTGGCAAAGACAGCTCCCAAGCTTGGGCTTCTCATCACCCTGAGAGGCGGTGGAGTTCGACAGACGCCGCGTCTTTCTCCAAGCATCCAGGTAAAGGGGGTCAAAGAGCAGGGAGGCCAGGCGGCCGGAGGGTGGCTGGGCGGGGGCGCCGCGTACTCACAGTCGGCTGAGGCCGGGCCTCGGGCCGGGGCAGCGAAGGGCGCCGTCGGGCGGGCAGCTGCAGGGCTCGGGGCAGGGCGCCGGGCGCAGCGCCCAGAGCAACGGCGCTGGCGGCGGCAGCAGCAGCGCCAGCAGCAGCCGCAGCGCGAGGGCCGGCCGTCCCATGACCGCAGCTTGAGCGCCGGCTCCTGCCGCAGGGCGGCCCCTGCCCGGGCAGCCACAAGTGCGCCCGCGCCCCTCGGCCCGCCCCTGGCCCGCCCTCCCGCCGCCCCCGCCCCGCCCCCGGTGGGCCCCCGCGGCTGAGTCTCGGGCTCCCCCGACTCGCGACAGTGGCCAGAGGCTCCCCATCACCTCCTTTCTGCTCTGTTCCCTGTCCATCTGCAAGCGGCCCTAGGTACAGGAGGCAGCGTGTGGAAATGGAGAATGCTTTAGATAAGGGAAGAGGACGGAGTTCTGAATTCTCCTGGCTCTGCTGTAACTATGGGTGAAGTCCAGGGAGAACCTCTCATTTCATCTGTGAGGGGGGCAGACTGATAGTCCATACCAGCTCTGTCCACTTCAGAAGCGGGGAAAGTGCTGAGCTCAGAGGCTTCTCCTCCTGTCTTTCATTCAGCCTCCAAATCTGTTCCCCCTTTCTCCCACCAACGCCCTCATCCTATAGTTAATCTGTGTCCTCCCAACATCCCCAGTAATGTCTCTCTATTTCCCTCAGTAGTAACCACTTTCCTCCTTGTAGTATAGGCATTTGAGTGTGTGCTCTATCTTCACTATAGATTGTGAAGTCCAGTTCAGGTTTATTTTATATTTCTGGTTTCTACATGGCAATTCCTCAGTAAAGATTTGCTGAATGAATGAAACTGCTATAATAATGAACAGCAGCTGCCCAGTGGGAGGCCCAGGATAGGCTAGACCCTGCGACAGGCTCTCTTCCTCACATCATGTCTAAGTTTCACCATAAGCAGGAAGGGTGTTTGCAACGAGCAAAGTGATGTCCTAAGAGGTGACGTGACTTCCTTGAAGTCACACATCTCTTAAGTGGTGGAAACGTGTTTGAACTCATGTCTATCACCCTCTTTATCTTGCCAATAAAGAAAATTGAGTGTATGATCTGCATACCAAGGACTTGGAAAGGAGACGTTTTATGGTTAACTGCCATGATGTAAAATTTTCCCTATTTAATTTCATCATTAGAACCCTTGACCTTTCCTCTTTTCTAGGACTCTGTTTGGACTCTGAAAAGAGGTCGACTTTGAGAGCTGGGAAGATGTCTGAGACTACAGACAGGAAATAAAAGAACGGAGTTCTTTCTGACTTGAAGCTAACTCTCAAGGTCAGACTGGCGAAGTCACTAATCTGCATCTCTTGTGAGTCTCTTGCTGAGGAAGGTAGCTTTTTTTTTTTTTTTTAATTAAAAAAATCCTTTGGCTTTGGCCACATTGTGCTGGATGGCATGAAGAAACAAAGCTTCTATCTATAATACTGGGTCCCTCTCTTTACTGCTTACCTTGTCTCCTCACCCTTTCATACTACTGTATATACTATTCATTTACCTGGAATGATTTTCTCCTCCTTTCCATATTCTATTAGGTAAACTTCTGGCTGTCCTTCAAAATTCAGCCCAAAGTAATTTCTACCATAACACCTTCTTGAACCCAACCTAGCTGAGTAGTTGTACCCATAGCACTTGATCTTATAGCCCATGATATAACACTCTGTAAGATCCCCTGGAGAAGGGAAATGGCAACCCACTCCAATATGCTTGCCTGGGAAATCCCATGGACAGAGAACCTGGTGAACTACAGTCCATGGGGTCACAAAACAGTCAAACATGACTTAGTGACTAAACAACAACAACGACAACACTTATTGCTTTAGTTTTGCTTCCCCCTGACTATTCATCTTAGTATTGTTAGGACATATCATACTTTCTAGCTCCTAGTAGGTGCTGCTCAGTATATGTCTGCTGAATAACAGAATGAATAAATGAAACCCAAGCACGAATCTAGAGTAGATGTTTAGTAGATAATCTGAGATGAGCTTAACAGACTTGCTTGATTAAATCTCAACCATTATGGATCTATCTGGTAAGTACAAAGTATGCTCATGTCTGGGGCTTCCCAGGAGGCACTAGTGGTAAAGAAGCTGCCTGCCAATGCAGGAGATGGAAGAGATGTGAGTCCTGGGTTGGGAAGATTCCCTTGGAGGAGGGCATGGCAACCCACTCCAGTTTTCTCGCCTGGGAAATCCCATGGACAGAGGAGCCTGACGGCTACAGTCTACAGAATCACACAGAGTCAGAATGACTGAAACGACTTAGCAAGCATGCATGAACTGATGACTACTTTGAGATCACATTTCCTCTCTTGTAATTTGCCAGATATTGGTAAGGGAGTTGGGGTAGCACTGGATTTTTCAAAGGTTTCCACCATGTAGCCTGAATTAAGGAGAGAAGAAATGAATAACTCAAGGTGGCCAAGTGGCATTTGTTTCAAGTCTTATGTTTTATGTGGCTTTTTCTTTTTTTTACTTCAAAGCACATCTGTTATGTAAAATGAATGACTGTTCCCACCCAGCCCTGAAGAGTCATTTGATTCTGTGCTTGGATATCCTTGGGACTTCTTTCATTCCAGTAGAAGTCTTGGGCAGTCAGGATATCCTGACTGTCATCACTAGTGTGACTTGATCTTTGGTTTCCTCATCTGTAGAAGGGGTTGGAGTTCACAGTCCCAAAGTCTCTTCTAGCTTTGAAGTGCAAAGACTCTGTGGTTAGCACTTATGTATTGGTGGTGGAAGGAGTTGGATTGTGTATATTGACTTCTTATTGCTTGTCTTGGATTGGAAAAACAATCCTGTTTGTGAAGAGGTGCAATTGTTTATTTGGAAGAAAACTCACAATTATAATGAGTTTTCATAGAATGCTTCTATCTCTGATTAATTTCAGTTGAATCTTAATCATTGCATTAGTTCTTGCAATGTACCTATTATAACAAAATCTTGTGGAATTGTTTGCTGTAATCGTGAAAGTTTGTTACAATGGAATTTACCTATCCTGCTCATTAATATGTGACCTATTTAGAGTGAATATTTTTAAATCTGAAGGACTTCTGTGTCATATAGCTCTGCTCATAGTTACTTTTGTCACAGAACTTCAAAAGAGCATGACCCACAAGGATTGCTAATTATATTTTGCTGACAAACTAAAGTTCATGAAATTCATAAGAATTTTAATTCTACCTTAGAGATATAAAAATGTCTGACACTACAACTCAGAAATCCTAGTAAAGCTCTCCAGAATTCTAGAACAGAGCTTCTCATAATGTGGGGTTGCAGAAGGATCATTTGGGAAGTTTTAAAAACAAAGGTCCCTGGTACACTATCTAAAAAGATTCTGAATCGATCGGTATAGACTGGGGCCCGTAGTCTGCATTTTAACAAGCACGGTATGTAATTTTGATGCATGGAGTCCCCACAGCACAATTCGTGAAACTCCAAAATGGAAATTCTAGAATTGCTTGAGAAGACAAAGTTCAAGAATCTTTACTAAGAACTCTGGGTGAAGCTTAAGAATTGTGATGCATTGTTAAAGAAACCTGGTCTAACGTGCATGCAAATAGTATTGTCTGTGTGTGAGTGCATGTGCACAAAACTGCTCAATTGGTTGTAATGCTGAAGATTTTTTCCTTTTAAGTAGCCATCGGTTTAAGTGGTTTCTTTTTTGGTGGAATTGAGCAATTTAGAAGATCATGGATCCTGTTTTTCCTCTATGTCTTACTAGATTAACTCAATAGCACTTAATGTCATGCTAAGACACTGGAGTTGGAAGAAGTCAGCAAAGTAAAAAAAAAAAAACAAAAAAAAACACCTCAGGTAGAATAGGCAAGATTTTGTGACTTTTGAACACATACCTATTATTACCATAACTTGCACTTCTTCCTCTTAAAAGCAGTGAAGTTAACCTTTTCCTCAGAAGAAAGGTGAATTTAAGGGCAGAGGAAGGAAAAAGAAACGTGTAAGAAAAGAAAAATATAGAATGATGTCTGTGAGTTGTCCACCCTTGCCACTTCAGATGAAAAACAAAACAAAGAAAAATTTAAAAGGTGGCCCCTGAAAGTTATACTCTGAAACTTTGTGCAACCTCTTTGTTGCTTGCTTAGAAGTTTCATCGCTGCCTTTGTGGTGTGAAAGCAGAGATGTGGTCAGCTGTGTGCCACCTCCAAGGTGGCCCTGGGGTTCCTGTGGGCCTTGAGACGAACTCAGAACTACAGGCTGATGAGCGCCTGGGCCCTGGCCCTAGTGATGGATCTGGAAATAGAGGGTGAAGGCTGGTCCAGGACACGAGACTCCTCCAAGGCTAACAGACAGAGCGAGCGAGCGAGAGGAGGGGCCTTGCTTTTATGATTATGTTGCTGGAAGACTGAATCAATTGAGAACTGCTATTTTTCTTGTCTCCTGGCAAAAGCCTGTCTTTTCTGGCCATGACTCAAGCTACAGAGAGAAAAACAGAGATGAGAGACAGATGGGGCAAGCAGACCTGAGGCTAGCACCTCCCTTGGACTTGCCAATGTAATAAGCCAACACAGCCCCTCTTTTGCTTAAAAGCTAATTGAAATAGCATCTCTCTCATTTGCAATCAAAATTCCTAATCTCCACTGTCAGCCTTGCCATGACCTTTATTTGAACTGCATACTTCCACCACCCCTTCTCAGCTGGGAAAGAAATAGAACTTTTCTCTTTTCATATCTGTCAAAGGACTCATCACAAACACCAGTGAATTTTCCCCCTTTACACTGGCAGAACTTATCACAGTGCTTCTGGGAATAAATGAGTGGAGTGAGTAAGTGAACAAATGAAAGGATGATGAATGAGTGAGCAAAGAGCAGTGACATAGAACCACAGTATTATTTCTAGAGAAGCTGCATTTGGGTAAAGAATTCACAAAGCAGTCTTTGCATTTTAGGCAATGCCTCCTAGCAAACTGTGACCTTGGTTTAGAAATTAAATTTCAGGCTTAAATATTAGCTAGAGTCTATATAAGGAAGGAGAGAAAACTTGCTGAGATGATGAAATAAATCCACAAGGAAACAGGATTTGATTTTTCAAAAGCAGATGTAGAAGTAATCAAATTGTGTACCATAGGATATTGGTTGCCTGCGATGCTCCTTGGAAATATTTAGGGGAAATGTGTCAAAGTTCAAGAAATTTGGTAAAAATTGGATTAAAAACTTAAATAAAGTTCTTTACGAGACAGTTTCTCAGAACTTTTAACATACATTCTAAATCTCCAAGAGGGTCATAATATATGGCCCTGTGACTGTGGAACATGTTTTGAGAATGTAGATTTGGGAAAACAGGTTGAGAAAGCTGATTTATTCACAAATGTTCAGGCACCTGACTTTTATGGATCCCTTCACTGAACTAGAAGCCAGAGCTGACATTAGGATGGATATAGTCCACTAACGTGCAGCTTTGGTGGCGAAAGGCAAGGTTGCCTGGATCCCTCTTCTCCCTTTGATGTGGATACTCAAGGTCTAGAAATCCCACTGATATCAATGTATTACTTTAGGTTAACCATCATCTTCCCCAGGCCTCTTTTAAAAATGAAAACACAGCACAGGGTGAGAGCACATTGATTTGATTGTATCTTCACCTGAATTATTAATTTTCAAGACTACTTTTTTTATGGAGAGTGTAGGAGGTAGATGCCGGAAAAGGCAATGGCAAGCCACTCCAGTACTCTTGCCTAGAAAATCTCATGGACAGAGGAGCCTGGTGGGCTGCAGTCCATGGGGTCACTACTAGTTGGACACGACTGAGCGACTTCACTTTCACTTTTCACTTTCACACATCGGAGAAGGAAGTGGCAACCCACTCCAGTGTTCTTGCCTGGAGAATCCCAGGGACAGGGGAGCCTGGTGGGCTTCCGTCTATGGGGTCGCACAGAGTCAGACACGACTGAAGCGACTTAGCAGCAGCAGCAGCAGGAGGTAGATGCACTTTGCTAGCAGAGAGGGAAGAGTTCGCAGAAAGCTTCTTCCCATCAGAGCTGTTTCAGGAACCCGGACTGTGATCTGCCTTCAGATGCACTTAAAATGCAGAGATCAGGGCCTGGAGGGTGAAGGAAACCTCTGTTTTGTTCCCAGCTGCTTTGTGTGGAGGAGGTGGCTCTCTTCGCTCACCCCTCTGCTGGCATCCTGTCCTGGGCAGGCATGGTGATGGGCTGGCAGGCCCACTGAGAGAGCGCTTCCTAGGGTGCAGCTCTCTTAGAGATGCACAGAGAGCCACCCCATCTGTCTGCCTGCTGCTGCTATCTGTCACTTTGAGTTATGTTTTCTGAACATGATGTGGCATGCAGACAAACAGAAAGGCCAGTCATTACCCTAGGGTCTACCAGGCCTTTATCCAAAGAAGAATCGCCTTCAAAGAATAGTTTGGAAATGGCCTTCCATTTTGAACTGTGCACGTGGGGCCCAAGACTGGAAGAGTGGTGGTTCTGTTTTCATCAAAAAGGAAGAGAGCGGGAGCCGATCTGCAGAGGGTGCCTGTGAGAGAAGAGCCGGTGTGCAGACGAGCAGTGCTATTAGGCTGTGCGGAGTCTGAGAGCACAACAGGCTGGAGAGCCCCAGGAGGCCACTGAACCTCACTGGGGCAGAGCAAGGAAAACACTGAAATGGGAGAGAAATTTGGGTGTCCTATCTCAGTGGTTGTCAGTCTCAGAATCACTTCTGAGAAGTTGTTTAAGAGGCAGATTCAGGGAGCTTCTGCTTCTGTGCATTTGGCATCAGGCTAGGAAATGTGCGCTTTGAAGGTGTCTCAAGTGACTTTTTTGGGAGAAGGGACCTTGTTTTACTCTCTGAGAAACATTGCTCCAGAGTGATTAATGAAGCCCTGGGAGAGATTGCTGGAAGAGAAAAGCTGTGGGTTCAGGATAGCACGGTGGGATCCCTACCAGGAAGGAGGAGGAATCAAAGGCACTCTTGGAGCCAGCTCTGCAGCAGAGAACAGATGATCCGTGCAGGTGCAGAGAACAGGCGATCATACAGGGACTGAGACAAATTACAGACAAACATAAAAGGAGAGGCTTTCTACTTTGAATTTAAAGATACTGAAAATTAAAGAAAATCCTGTGCATGACTTTACTTCCACTAAACTAGTCAAGAGAAAGGTCAGTTAAAGGAAACACCAAATGGTGGAGAAATAACTGTAAAACAAATATACTCCTGCATTTAAAATGGTTAAAGCCGTTTGGAAAGGAACATGGTATTTCTCATCTCAGTTCAGTTCAGTTCAGTTGCTCAGTTGTGTCTGACTCTTTGCGACCCCATGAACCGCAGCACGCCAGGTCTCCCTGTCAATCACCAACTCCCGGAGTTCACCCAAACCCATGTCCATTGAGTTGGTGATGCCATCCAGCCATCTCATTCTCTGTCGTCCCCTTCTCCTCCCGCCCCAAATCCCTCCCAGCATCAGGGTCTTTTCAAATGAGTCAGTTCTTCACATCAGGTGGCCAAAGTATAGGAGTTTCAGCTTCAACATCAGTCCTTCCAATGAACATTCAGGACTGATCTCCTTTATAATGGACTGGTTGGATTTGGATCTCCCTGCAGTCCAAGGGACTCTCAAGAGTCTTCTCCAACACCACAGTTCAAAAACATCAATTCTTCGGTGCTCAGCTTTCTTTATAGTCCATTCTCACGTTCATACATGACTACTGGAAAAACAATAGCCTTGACTAGATGGACATTTGTTGACAAAGTGATATCTTTGCTTTTTAATATGCTGTCTAGGTTGGTCATAACTTTCCTTCCAAGGAGTAAGCGTCTTTTAATTTCATGGTTGCAATCACCATCTGCAGTGATTTTGGAGCCCAGAAAAATAAAGTCAGCCACTGTTTGCACTGTTTCCCCATCTATTTGTCATGAAGTGATGGGACCAGATGCCATGAACTTAGTTTTCTGAATGTTGAGCTTTAAGCCAACTTTTTCACTTTCCTCTTTCACTTTCATCAAGAGGCTCTTTAGTTTTTCACTTTCTGTTATAAGGGTGGTGTCATCTGCATATCAGTCTAGGCATATGTATATGTTCCTCAATCCAGTGATCCTAGAATTGAGGATTTTCCAAGGAAATAATTGAATAGACTAAAAATGCCATGAGAATGGAGATGTTCAATATGGTCAGTTCTACATGACACATTTGAAATAACTGGAATATTCAGCAATATTACAGTGATTTAAAGAAATGATGATTCATTTAAGCAATGTTAGTGTGCAGTCACAAAATATTTTGAGAGACATAGGAAAGTTGAATGTGTTAAAAAGTCAGATTACAAAGTCATATTTGAATTGTAAATCCAGTAATGTATTCCTGTTCCTTTGAGGAGAAAAGCAATAGTTATTTTCTGTCCCAATCCTACACCTGTCAGTCTGCTCAATACATCATGTACTGTATAACTGGTAATCCACAAAGCAAAGTACAGATACCGCTTGGTGTTACATGGTTCTCCCATGGCCAAGATAGCTCTGTAAACATCCTACCCCTCCCCTCCCACTAGCTTCATCATTGGTTTGGTGTCCAACTCTTCTTGCCAACTCTTGTTTCCTTTTTTTTTTAAAATTATTTTTTATTGAAGGATAATTGCTTTACAGAATTTTGCTGTTTTCTGTCAAATCTCAACATGAATCAGCCATAGTACACATATATTCCCTCCTTTTTGAACCTCCCTCCCATCTCCCTCCCCATCCTACCCCTCTAGGTTGATACAGAGCCCTGGTTTGAGTTTCCTGAGCCATACAGCAAATTTCCATTGGCTGTCTATTATACATATGGTAATGTAAGTTTCCACGTTACTCTTTCCATACATCTCACCCTCTCCTCCCCTCTCCCCATGCCCATAAGTCTATTCTCTATGTCTGTTTCTCCATTGCTGCCCTGTAAATAAATTCTTCAGAACCATTTTTCTGGATTCCCTATATATACGTTAGAATATGGTATTTATCTTTCTCTTTCTGACTCACTTCACTCTGTATAATAGGTTCTAGGTTCATCCACCTCATCAGAACTGACTCAAAGGCATTCCTTTTTATGGCCGAGTAATATTCCATTGTGTGTATGTACCACAACTTCTTTATCCATCCATCTGTTGATGGGCATCTAGGTTGCTTCCATCTTCTAGCTATTGTAAATAGTGCTGCAATGAACAATGGGATACATGTGTCTTTTTCAGTTTTGGTTTCCTCAGGGTACATGCCTAGGAGCGGGATCGCTGGGTCATATGGTGGTTTTATTCCTAGTTTTTAAAGGAATCTCCAATTCTTGCCTCTTTATTAAGCTTAGAGTGCCACCTCCGAGCCTCCTTACTTTATATTAGCATCTAGCTCTGCTCCTGACTTTCATCTTCTTCCAGGCCCTGCAGTGACTGGCTGTTCCAGTGTCAGACCATCTCAGGTATTAATCCCCACTTCAATGGTCCTTTAATACATTTAAGTTTTTACTTTAAAAGATCACATCAAAGTAGTGTTCCTGCTAAAATTATTCAGATGGCTTTAAACAACTAATATTAAAATATATAATACGTCCTCATATTCCTCTCCCATCCACAGCCTTTGCATTTGCTTCCTTTCTAAATAATTGCTGTGTGTGTTGTTTTATATTTTCTGTGTGCTTTAATTATCTATTGTTGTGTAACAAATTACCACAAACTAAGCAGCCTAGAACAACACGTATTTGTTATTGTACACTTGCTGCAGACCAGGAGTTTGGGCCTGGCTTAGCTTGTGGAGGGTGAGCAGGATCTGGGAGCAGGAGATGGACTCAGATTTTTACGGGATGAAGCTGTTTTTACCCCCACATTGCACTCCACTCCCCGCCTTCTGCAATAAGTTGCATCTCCAAATCCCAGTTGTTTCTGGATCTGCTGGTGGAATTGGCTCAATGCCTATCAACTTTCCGTTGCACTACGCTTATGGGTCACACGGCTTACATCAGCTCCTGCTCCTCCCTCAGCTTGTAATCTTCCAAATATTTGTTGAAATCTTTCACTTGCAGTTATGCAATAGTCTTGTCTCCCAAGAGGCAGATTTCCAGGTGTTATTAAGTGTGCAAGGGTTTTATTAGAGAACTGCCTTCTTGACAGAATATGGGGAGGGAGTCAGAAAAGGCCAAGAGAGCATGAGACTGAGATGAGAATGAAGGAGAGGAGGGAATAAGGCTGGCTGGAGCACCCAGGCCATGGAGCAATGCAAGGGTGTTCCGCAAGGCAGGCAGGAGTCCTTGAGCCAAAGTTGGCTTTTGGAAGAGTCTGGTGTCTGCTGGGAATGGTTTCACCTTAGTTCCTTGCCATTCTCAGTCATCAGTGCCTATCAACTTTCCGTTGCACTACGCTTATGGGTCACACGGCTTACATCAGCTCCTGCTCCTCCCTCAGCTTGTAATCTTCCAAATATTTGTTGAAATCTTTCACTTGCAATAGTCTTGTCTCCCAAGAGGCAGATTTCCAGGTGTTATTAAGTGTGCAAGGGTTTTATTAGAGAACTGCCTTCTTGACAGAATATGGGGAGGGAGTCAGAAAAGGCCAAGAGAGCATGAGACTGAGATGAGAATGAAGGAGAGGAGGGAATAAGGCTGGCTGGAGCACCCAGGCCATGGAGCAATGCAAGGGTGTTCCGCAAGGCAGGCAGGAGTCCTTGAGCCAAAGTTGGCTTTTGGAAGAGTCTGGTGTCTGCTGGGAATGGTTTCGCCTTAGTTCCTTGCCATTCTCAGTCATCAGTAGGGAGCAGCCCTGGGGAAGCATGACATCGGCCCAAACTCAACAATGGGTTGTAGGTGAGTTTCAGAGCCCAGCAGCAGGAGCCCTTAGTCAATTACACTCCCATAGACGGAAGCCTGAGCAGTCTCATGGCTGCCACAAATTATTTCGTTTCTCATTCTCTTATCCTTTGGATGATCCCTTTTGGGGGGGAGTAGGGCGACTGTTTTAAAAAAACTTCTTATTATATTTTAGTGGCATCTAGAAAAGGAAAGGAATTGGGCCGGTGTAGTTCTGCATTCATTTTTTCAATCATTTGAACTAATTTTCTCCAAAACTTAATATATTTCTATTTGAAAAAAAGTTTAAAAGAAGGAGGTAAAGGTGATCAGAAGTGTCACATTCAGAAAGCTGGAGAAGGATGGAGACTGAGCAAAGGCCGTGTGATGTGCTGACTAGGAAGTTGCTGGTGGGTGAGCTTATTGCTGGATCCATAGCTGTGGGGGTGAAAGTCAGCTTGAACAAGACTGAGGGGTGAGTAGGTGTAGACAAGTCTGTCAAGAAGTCTGGTGGTGAAGGGAAGGAGAGGAAGAGAGAGTTAACCTGGGGGTGAGCTGGGTAGAGGGAAAGGAGCTCCTAACAGGTTCATTAGTAGATATAAAGGGCCAGATGGAGGGAGAGAGAGAAGGTGCAGATAAGAAAGGACGTTATGAACAGGATCTAAGAGGAAGCGGGGGTCAGGGGACAGGATCAAGAATGGATGTGCAGGGCTTATGCGGAAAGCAGAGAGGTGGGAGCAAAGGAGGAAGGGCGGTGCAGACATAAAGAAATGTTTCCCTGGTCTATCAGTTAGGATTGCTTCTAGCTATAAGAGGCAGAAACTTGACTACTGTGGTTTTGGAAGTAGGGATTTCTGTGATAGGCAGTTCAGAGCAGAGATGACAGACAGCAGTAAGGGGCTGCCAAGGGCTCAAGATCCTTTCATCTTTCTGCTTCATCTTGCTCCATGAATGAATGAATGAAAGAGCAAGATATCAGGAGATAAGTATCACATTCCAGTCTTTCCTCATTTAATGTTTAACCCATTAACTGAATCGTAGTACACATCTTTTAAGAAATAAATGCTACTCATATGGATTCTTAAAAAAAAAAATGAAGACTTTTCTCTTCCAGTGAGCAACAGTGTGACTGACCAAACTATGGTGATTTGTTTAAATAACCTGGTATGCTAACAAACTGAATATCACATTACTTTTTAAAAATATGTAAATGAAGTAGGGACTTGAAAAAAATCTAGATTCTGTGATGTTAAGTAAATAAAATCTTAAAATAATGTGAGTACATTGATAGCAACTATGAAAAATTGTATCTGTACAATATTAAAGCAAGGAGGGATCATTATATCCTGATACTAGTTTAGATTTTATGGTAAAGAAGGCTTGGATTTTCCTTTTTTCTTCTCCTTTCCCCAGTTTTATTGACATATACAATTGTGTAACTTTGAGGTGTAAAGCTAACTGATTTGACTTCTGTTCATAATGAAATGATTGCCACAGTAGGTTTAGTTAGCATCCATCATCTCATATAGATACAATACATAGAAAAAGCATTAAAAAAAGAAAAAGTATTTTTTCTTATGGTGAGCACTCTTAAGATTTACTCTCTTAATTACTTTCCTGTATATCATCAGGCATCAGGTTGTACATTACATCCCCAGTGCTTATTTATCTTAGAACTGGAAGTTTGTACCTTTTGACCACTTTTTTCCAAGCTGCCCTTCACCACCCAGCTGCCTTCCACCTGCCCTTCTGGCAACTATAAATCTGATCTCTTTTTCTGAGTTTGGTGGTTTTTTTTGTTTGTTTGTTTCCACATATGGATGAGATCATACAGTATGTCTTTCTCTCTATGACTTATTTCACTTAGTATAATGCCCTTAAGTTTCATCCATGTTGTGGAAATGGCAGGATTTCCTTGTTTTCCTGTGGCTGAATAATTTTCTATTTTGTACATATATAATAAATACAAATATATAAATGTGACATCAGTTCAGTTCAGTTCAGTCACTCAGTCGTGTCCGACTCTCCGTGACCCCATGAATCACAGCACGCCAGGCCTCCCTGTCCATCACCAACTCCCGGAGTTCACTCAAACTCATGTCCATCGAGTCGGTGATGCCATCCAGCCATCTCATTCTCTGTCGTCCCCTTCACCTCCCGCCCCCAACCTTTCCTAGCATCAGAGTCTTTTCCAGTGAGTCAACTCGTCGCATGAGGTGGCCAAAGTATTGCAGTTTCAGCTTTAGCATCAGTCCTTCCAATGAACACCCACATATATATATATATATATGTAATTATTTTTTTATACATATATATATGGGCTTCCTTGGTAGGTCAGTTGGTAAAGTATCCACCTGCAATGCAGGAGTCCCAGGTTCAATCCCTGGTCCCCTGGAGAAGAAAATGGCAACCCACTCCAATATTCTTGCCTGGAAAAGCCCATGGAATGAGGAGCCTGGCAGTTTACAGTCCATGGAGTCGCAAGAGTTGAACATGACTTAACAATTAAACCACCATCATATGTATATATATATATATATATCACATTTTCTTTATCCATTCATCCATTGATGGACACTAGGTTGCTTTCATGTCTTGGCTATTGTAAATAATATTGCTATGAACATTGGGGTCTAGATATCTTTTTTAAGTTAGTGTTTTCATTTCATTGGGTTATACTCCCAGAAGTAGAATTGCTGGATCATACGCTGTGCTTAGTCACTCAGCCATGTCCAACTCTTTGTGACCATATGGACTGTAGCCTGCCAGGCACCTCTGTCCATGGGGATTCTCCAGGCAAGAATACTGGAGTGGGTTGCCAAGCCTTCCTCCAGGGGAACTTCCTAACCCAGGATCAAACCCAGGTCTTCCACATTGCAGGCAGATTCTTTACCGTCTGAACCACCAGGGAAGCCCATGAATACTGGAGTGGGTAGCCTATCCTTCTCCATGGGATCTTCCCAACCCAGGAATTGAACTGGGGTCTCCTGCATTGCAGGCAGATTCTTTACCGTCTGAGCCACCAGGGAAGCCGAGATCATATGGTAGGTCTATTTTTAATTTTTTGAGATTCCTCTGTACTGTTTTCCACAGTGGCTGTACCAGTTTACATCCCATCAACCATGCAAAAGATTTCCCTTTTCTCTACATGCTTGCCAGCATTTGTTATCTTGGCTTTTTGATGATGGCAGTTCTAATAATCATGAAGTGATACCTCAGTATGGATTTAATTTGCATTTCCTTAGTGACGTGATGTTAAATATCTTTTTATATACCAGTTGGCCATTTGTATATCTTCTTTTGAAGCATTATTTAAGTTGTTTGCCCATTTTTAATTGTGTGTGTGTGTGTGTGTGTGTTTTTCTGCTACTGCGTTCTTGCCAAATAAATTCTTTATATATTTTGGATATCAACCCCTTTTCAGATATATGGTTTACAGATTTTTTTTTCCCCATTTTGTAAGTTGTCTTTTCTCTTTATTGATTGCTTCTTTTGCTGTGTAGATTTTTCTTTTTGAGGATTCTGTTTATATTTCACTATAAAGTTGTTCAGTTGAGTTCAGTCGCTCAGTGGTGTCTGACTCTTTGCGACCCCATGAATCACAGCATGCCAGGCCTCCCTGTCCACCACCAACTCCTGGAGTTCACTCAAACTCATGTCCATCAAGTTGGTGATGCCATCCAGCCATCTCATTCTCTGTCGTCCCCTTCTCCTCCTGCCCCCAATCCTTCCCAGCATCAGAGTCTTTTCCAGTGAGTCAACTCGTCGCATGAGGTGGCCAAAGTACTGGAGTTTCAGCTTTAGCATCAGTCCTTCCAATGAACACCCAGGATTGATCTCCTTTAGAATGGACTGGTTGGATCTCCTTGCAGTCCAAGGGACTCTCAAGAGTCTTCTCCAGCTTTACTTATAATTAAAAAGTTAAAGAGCCCGTATGGAACATTCTTTAAAGCTCACCTAGAAGAAAGGCACTCTAAAAATATAAACATGGTCATCAAAATATAATCACATCATAAATGTACATTAAATTCTGGTAACTAACTAGGTTGTAATTAGAAAGTGGATGTGACTGAGTCTCTGTGGATCTTCTTGCAATGGTTAGCCTGCAGTGAGGTTTCTTGGGGCTGGGAAAGGGTGGACCCCATGGTTTCACCTGTGTGATATCTGAAGGCCTCTTTCCCAAGTAGTTCTCAATCTCCCACACAGGTCTGCAGTTCTTTTTGGGAGGTGGGGAGGAGGGAGGAATGTTTTCCTTTGTGGCAGAAGAGGCTTTGAAACCTTCACACTACATATAAATGTTTATGCTTTTCTAAAGGAAACGTTTCAATATCTGTGAAGGGAAAAGTATGCAAAAGGAGAGACTGGATTCTCCGAAATCTAACCCATTCCTAAATGTGCTGAGGTTGAATCTAGACCCCAGTTCAAATGACCTTTGGTCTATTACTCTGAAGTTCTCTCCCCTCCTCTAACTGCTTCAAATTAATCCCCCTGCCTTCTATCAGCAACTTGAAATCATTCCAGTGAAGGAAGTATCTCTATTTTTAAATACCAGGAGAGCATGTTCTTCAATATCGCTCAACCATACATTCTTTGTCTGGCAAGACTCACCCCAGAAACTCTTCCTTAAGCTAAACTTCCTAATCTGAATTTCTCACCTGCAAGTTACAGCCTATTTCTTGTTGGATGCCATCAGAGGTTAAGAACTCTTAATCATAGCCTCATAAACCTTTAGAATTCTTATCTGGAAGCTCTAATTAGGCAAGAGGTTATCTAACTTTCCTTTGCTAAGGCTGTGCTCAGAGACCTAGGAACTCAGAGCCTGATGGATACTCTTTCTAGGTCTAAGTTTCTGCCTCTGAAAAACAAGAACAAAATTCACTGCTTTCCTCCTTGCATGGACTTTGTAAGGACCCAGTAAGATGAATAATAGTACTCTGGGAAATATAAACAAATTCAGGATATTATTTAAATGCTTCTTACTTTCCCCTCGAATCTCTCTTTGCTATTGTTTAAGCCTTCTCTGCTCCTATAGCAGCTGACTTTGGCACTTTCTGACATTTCTCTCAGGAGCCTTATAGCCCTCCAGCCAGCCTTTTGCTCCTGCTAGCAGCTTGAAGCTCTGTTCAGTCCCCAGCACTGATTATTAGGGCTGAATGGATTTCCTGGACCACACAGACTCAGGACTCAAGTCAGTCCCTTCTTTTACTTCTTTTGTAACATCCTAAATCCCTCTAGACATATGACTGTCACCTTTAGGTGATTCTCTTCCCTTCCACCCCTTCCCATGAGGGGACATTTGGCATCTGATGTCATTTTTGGTCATTATTATTGGTGGGGTAGTTAATGGTTCTCATCACCAATTCCAACTTCTATGCTGTTTCTCCCACATTAAGCCACTGTCTGACACTGGCTAAGTGTCCTACCATTCAACTCGACTCTGACACTATCTACCCAGAGATGGTATCAGATTCCAAAAGTTAAGGATTCAGTCCTACAGGACTCCCCTCCACTTCAGATGCCAATTTCAGGCCCAGGTTGTTACCTGTACTTCTGACCAACTGACTATAAATCAGAGGTTCCCACAACCCCCTCTTTAGGTTTGATTAATTTACTATAGTGGCTCACAGAACTCAGGAAAGCTGTATACTCACTGGTGTTATCAGTTTATTATAAAGGATATTAAAGGATACAAGTCAACAGTCAGATGAAGAGATACATAGGGGGAACAAAGGAGCTTGTGTCCTCGTGCAGTTTATGGCAGCCCGCTCCAGTATTCTTGCCGGGATAATCCCATGGACAAAAGAACATGACAGGCGACAGTCCATGGGGTTGTAAAGAGTCAGACATGATTGAGTGACTGAACATGCGCACAAGGTGGTGGTTGGAAGTATTCAAGTTCCCTAACCTGGAAGCTTTCAAAACCCTCCCTTTAGGTTTTTATGGAGCCTTCATTGCATAGGTGGTGAAATCATTGGACTCTAGCGACTGATTCAACCTCCAGCTTCTCTTCTTTCCCCAGAGGTGAAGGCGAGGATTGAAAGTTCCAACCCTCCAATCCCATGGTTGGGTCCCCTGGTAACCAGCGCCCATCCTTAGGTTACCTGGGTGCTTTGCAGAAGTCACTTTATTAACCTAACAATAGATACTCTGGCCACTCTCATTGCTTATGAAATTCTCAGGATTTTAGAAGATATGTGACAAGAAGAATGGATGAAGACCAATGTTTATTTCTTGTGATAAATCATAATATCACACGGTGCTACTGGTATGTAGTGGATAGAGGCCAGGGATGCCGCCGAACATCCTACAATGCACAGGACAGCCCCTCCTACAAAGACCTAGCTGGCCCAAAATGTCATTAATGCTGAAACTGAGAAACTTGGCTACAGATTAAGCTCCATGAATGACATGGAGCTTTTATTTTAAACAGTCTTGTCAAGATATAATTGATACACAGTAACATGTACATTGGAGAAGGCACTGGCGACCCACTCCAGTACTCTTGCCTGGAAAATCCCATGGACGGAGGAGCCTGGTAGGCTGCAGTCCGTAGGGTCGCTAAGAGTCAGATATGACTGAGCGACTTCACTTTCACTTTTCACTTTAATGCACTGGAGAAGGAAATGGCAACCCACTCCAGTGTTCTTGCCTGGAGAATTCCAGGGACGGAGGAGCCTCGTGGGCTGCTATCTGTGGGGTCACACAGAGTCGGACCCGACTGAGGTGACTTAGTAGCAGCAGCAGCAACATGTACGTATTTAAAGTGTGCAGTTTGGTGAGTTTTGACATCAGCACATGGGAAGCTATCACAACAGAATGAACATACCCTTCCTTTTGTAATTCAGTCCTCCTCTTGCCACCTATCCCACTAACCCCATCCTCAATCAACCTTTAATTTACTTTCCATTACTGCAGATTGGTTTGCCAATGCTTGAAGTTTGTATAAATGAAATCATACAATTTATGCTCTTTTTCTTTGGTCTGATTTCTGTCATTCAGCGTTGATTATTTTGAGATTTATCCATGTTGTTGCTGAACTACTTATTCCTGAAAAAAAGAGGTAAACTCATGGTTGAGAACACAGGGGTATGACCTCTAGGCTCACAGGTCAACCTTAGATACTTCTCTGATGATTTTACTTCCTAAATGGGATACCTCACTTAGCTGTTCTATACTTCATTGTTTTCTTTTGTTTTTGTTTTACTTTCATAGCACTTTCCTCGTCATGATTCTCAATATGTGACCAGTGAACTATTAACCCTCTAGTCTCTGGTCTAGTCTCTGCTTCTTTTAATTCATGGAACCCTGTTTTCTTCCCTGCCCCACCTCAAGAAGATCTTAAAGAGCTAAGTTATAGGATACCAGTTTGAGAAATGCTGCCCTGATGTTGCTTTTTTTAAAAAAAAAAAACAAAAGAAAAAGTTCTACATGTCAGTCTTCATCGCTGTGCAGTGCACATACAGAGAAATAAATCTTGAGACACCATTTCCCCATGGCAGTGGTTACCTGGGTTTGCCTGCTTTGCCCTCAGAATCTTCCCTGAAGTCATATCCAGTCACGATACCAATATTAAATGATTACAGGATGAATTCTTTAAGAAGGAACTTTGTGAAGTCCGTAAAGAAATTAGTTGATGATGATTGAACTCACATGTAATTATGAGAACTATGTGTATTTTATCACACAGCTTAAGCATACTTTTATACAACACTGACACATGCTTTTGGAGTAAGATTCTTGAATAAATCATAAGCAGCTTCTTTCAAGACAGTTAATGAAATCTTTATCCCTAAGAAAATGTTCCTCTTTTTGGTGTGCTTTGTGGTTTTCTTATGCAAGCATTTTCAGATACCTTGATCCTCTAGGATGTGGCCTATTCTTTTCTCAGACAGTTGCTCTGGGGTTGATCATGTTCTTACATTAATGCTGATATTCTTTTTCATAAGCTCTTGGTTTTTACACCTGCAAATGTTCCAAGGTTATGTTAGAGTTATGTCATTCATGTGAGTGTGTTTTTCTCTCCTCCACACACAGTGCTTATCCCCTGGTAGCTTGTTACTTGGGAAGCCTCTCTTCTGTCTGTGAGAGGCACTGGTCATGTTGTCCGTCCAGTCTCCCTTCATTTGGTGGCAGCACTCTGCTTTTCTTTTACGGGAACGCTCTGTCCCCTCTTCAATGTGTTTGGTTAACCTATTGATCTGAGTACTCCTTGGCCCTCAACTCTCTTACCCAAGGAGTGGCAAGCGCATGACCTGGGTTAGGCCCATCTGACTCTCCTGGGAGTTCAGTCGGCAGTGGAAAGACTCATAGAGGCGGCTGGAGCTGAGTCATTCTTCTTTCATCTGTGAGATCCTGACTGAAATTCTTGGAACTGCTCTTTTCCTGTCCTTCTCGAGGACTGCTTGTTCAGATCTTCCTTCAGTCCTCATATGTTCGCCGATAAATTATTATTATTATTTTGTCTATATTTTTTCAGAGTCAGTTTCAATTGCTTACAAGCAAAGAACCTAACTGTATACAAAGTCTCTCTTCTTTCCACTCATGGTCTTTTCTGCTCTTTGCTGCACTGGCTCAAAGTAGAAAGGACCACTGCTCCCTCCTTTCAGTAGGCAGGTTGACTTCCTAATTGTGGTCTGAGTAAGATTCTTCCATGACCACCTTGGTGACTTCATTGAAGGGACTCTGATGGTTGCCATCAGGAACAAGAGTGGGAGAGTGAGTTCCCTCAGACTTAGTGAGCACCAGGACTGGTAGGTGGCAGGGAGAAAGCGTGGCAAGGCTTGGGCTCAGCAGTGTGAGGGCTTTTGACCCAAAGTGGTGGCAAGATTTTGGGAGGGGTGAATGATGAATCTAGGGAGGCTAACCTTAGGCTTCTTTGTTCACAGTGGTAAAAAAAAAAAAAAAATTGCTTTTCTTCTGGCTGGGCATGGAAGCAGAGAGACACCAGACTTAAAGACTTTACTGCAGGGTACAATGAGGATGTCAGCAGTGACCATGATGGACAGGGTAATTGATTCCCTTCCCTTGGTTTTCTGAGCACCGTGGAAGCCTACTGGATTCTGGGGAGGCCTGAGGATGAGTGAAACTCCAGCAATACCTGAGGCTGAAATTTTTGCAAATTTAGGAGGATGTGAACTCAAAAAAGAAATTAATTTGATTTAATGAAAATGAAGATATCATTTTTTTGTATGTCTCAATTTGTAGATTGAGATTCATAATGACTCTAATCCTTAAAAATTTCTTATCCATAGATTTATGAGTGTAGTCAGTGCCAAGTCTCTGCTAAACATTAGCAAGACCCTGTGGGTAAAGCAAAGACATATAGGTCTTTGCCTCAGTTGGAGAGAGAAGACTTAAATAATTGGGGGTAAGTTATATATCCTTAAAGAGATAGTTATTGGCTTCTGACAGTTTAGGGTCTACCACTTATCCCTAAGTCAGGAAGATCCTCTGGAGAACAATGGCAACTCACTCCAATAGTCTTGCCTAGAAAACCCCATGGACAGAGGAGCGTGGTAGGCTACAGTCCATGGGGTTGCGAAGAGTTGGACATAACTGAGCAACTAAAGCAGACACTTGTGCTTAACTGGTGAATGAGTGGCCTGGTCAATAAGCACTATGAATTCACTGGCTGTAACATTAAAGGAAAGTCAGAGGAAAGAAAAAAAATAATACTCTTTGTTCCAGTAATGGTGACTTTGCAGGATTGCTTGTTCTAGGAAAAAGAATGATTTGTTTCTGCAGCTCACCATTTTCCAGGGAACCCATGCTTTGCCAGCCTGTGGTCTCAAGGGTCCCTCCTCTGGAGATGGGTGGCAGGCTGACTAGAACAGCCTGCAGAAATCAAGCAGGCTGCTAATGCACTTAAAGATGTTTCTGCTGTCCTTTTCCCCTGTCTTCCCAAATGCATAGCACTTGTCCCGGTCAATGTCAGAGGAGCTTATGTTTCTTTTAAGCAGTACGAGCCAGCAGGCAGGGAATTGCTAGGGGATTAGGGAAACTCAAAGTGGCTTTGTACGTCAGGGAGATGAGTCTTTTCTTCCATGCCTGTATCCAGCACAAGGCTGTTTGAAAGCCTTGCTTAAAAAAACTTCAAGTTGGGACTTCCCTGGTGATCCAGTGGTTAAGAATCCACCTTGCAATACAGGGGACACAGGTTCGATCCATGGTTGGGGAACTGGGATCCCACATGCCAACTACACACCGCGTGGTGCAATTAAATAGATAAATATTGAAGCCAAATAAATAAATATTAAAAAAAAATCTCAAGTTGTGGTCGACTTGCAGCTCTGGACACTATGTAGGCAAGATGAAGAGATCAGATGAAGTTCTGGAGAGATCCAGGCCATGAGGTTGAGTGAATGGGGAAGGAATTTGAGAGCCAAACCTAAACAAATAGCCAGGTTTGTCCCAGGCTATTCTTAGATGAGACAGGACTCCCTTTTGGAGCTTGTTTTTTTAATCTATAAAATGAGTATAAGATATAGGTAAAGCTATAATCAAAACCAACCACAAACATCTAAATATTCTACATCAACACATGTAGGAACATCATTCACTTTGCAAAAAGGATTGTCCCCTTTATAAGAATTCACAATAAAATAAATTTACAGGGCAGTTGCTTTTCATTTACAAGTGGAATTTGGTTTGCAAAATGTGACTGCGTTCTTAGCGTCTAATGAAAATACCAGTTGCATAAAGGGAGTTCTAAATGTCTTATTTTGTTCCTGCTTCAACCCTCCCCTGGTATTCTCTTCTCCCCATAAAAATCATGAAGATGTTTATAGGCTTAACATATATTTAAGATCTGAGCTGAAAGATCTAAATTGATGGTAGACTCATCAGCAAAGATAAACTGAGATTCATTCTCCAGTAGTTTCTGGATTGGCAGTGGCAGACCTGGGTTCTGGTCCAGGCTTTGCCTCTAAGTAGCTCGGTTCCTTTTGACAAGTCTTAGAATTGTAGTACCTTTGTGTTGGAATGGAATTAAAGGTCAGTTAGTCTAACCTTCTTTGGACAAAGGTCTTTCTCTACAATATTTCTGCCTGGTGAGTATCTGATCTCTCTATTTTTAGACCTCAGTGTGTCCATCTTTATGATTAGGAGAGTTGATCTTCAGTTTGAATCAGGGTCCAGGGTGAGAATGGGAGAGATAAGAAAGCAGAGGCCAGGACTCTGAAGTCTAAATGTACCAACACTACAGTCTAGAAGAGGCCAAGCCCATGTATAGGGTATAAATAAGAACCCTTGGGGAATAAACTCCATACATTACTTCCTTCTTTACAGGTCTGGCCAATAGTGAGGGAAAGTTCTGAGACCTTGAAGCGCTTGGAGTTTGATCTGGAACTGTGCACAGGTACCTCAGTGATTTCAAGGAAGGTGAAGTCAGCATGTCAGTTGAGCTCTCTTCAAATGTGAGCTGAGTATTAGTCCAAGGTTGAGCAGCCTTCTTCCTTACTTCAGGCTTTCTCTTCTTCCTTTCCCTCCCTTCCCCTTCCAAATACCTTTTTTTTTTCTTTCCTTCTTTAATAGCATGCAAATTTCAAGGATGTGCAGTTGTATCTTGCTGAAATCAGCAGAGTGTTTACAGGGTTTATCCTTGGAAGTGCCTGGGGTCATTGTCATGGTAATTTTGATAGTCCTGACAGGGTGCAGATGTGTCTGTCCAGGGCAATCTAAGAGTGCCTCCGACTCTCTCTCCAGCCTCAGTCACTGCTTGCGGCAAATGGGGCTTGCTTACCCTTTTTTGGGTCACATATTACAAAAAAAAAAAAAAAAAGAGTTCTCAAAATTTCAATTATAAAACCCCTGTACCAAAAAATTCTATCAAAAACTTCATATGGAGCAAGACTCTGCAAACCTTGGATGAGTCACTAAAGGGATGGGACAAATAGGCTACTCTGCATAGCTATACTGGTTCTTCTTTGTCTGTTAACAGGTTATTCACCCTCTCCAATCCCACCTCCTGTTGCTGTATTCAGATCTGGAATATGAACTCCGTAAGGCTAGTTCATCTTGATGTCTCCAATACCCAGCACTGTGCCTAGGCACTTAATAGGAATTTAATGATGTTTGCTGGGTGAATGAATAGGTGAGCATAAGATGGCAGAGGTATGTATAAGGTGATCCTGGTAGGTAGATATTGGATGAAGGTAGGAATGAGTGGTATGAAGAGACAGGGGCTTTCAGTCCACTTGGCACTACAAAATATAGAAGGGAATGAAGCTGGTAGGGTATATTGGGAATGCCACACCATGAATGGCAAGCCCTTAGCCAAGGCTTTTGAGCATGGAATGGAAGCCATGAAGATCAATGCCAAGAAAAGTAAACCTGGTGTCAAAATATGGGGAGACATAAAGTTGGAAAGAGTTTGGAGGCAAGGAGACCAGCAAGGAATGAATGTGAGTCTGTCTGTTTGAAAAAGTACAGAGTGGAGAAAGCAGTGCTGGGGGAGAAAGCAGTCCTGGGGGAGCCTGAGAGAATACAGGTCCATTCATTGTGCCAGGAGCACAGCCAGGAGAGAGATTCAAATGTCTAAAGAGTTAGGCAGCAGCTTAAACATGAATGTTCACAGCATCATTATTCAAAATAACTAGAAAGTGGAAACAACCCAAATCTCCATCAACTGATGGGTGGATGAACAGAATGTGGTGTATCTATATAATGGAATATCATTTGGCAGTAAAAAGGAATGACATAGAAGAACATGCTATAGCCTGAACCTTGAAAACATTGCATTAAGTGATAGAACCAGTCAAGATATGAAAAGGTCTTATCTTGAATTACTCTATTTATATAAAACATTCAGAATAGGCAAATCCACAGAGATAGGAAGTATGTTAGTATTTGCCAGGGCCTGAGGAAGGGAGCGGTGGGGAATGATTGCCAATGTATACAGGGTTTCTTTTTGAGGTGATGAAAATGTTCTAAAAGTATTAACAAATAGTGGTGATGGTTATATGTGAATATACTAGAGTCCATTAAATTATACACTTTAAAAGGCTGAATTGTATGGTAGTGAATTATGTCTCAGTAGAGCTGCTATTAAAAATAAAAGAGTCAGTCACTTGATCTAAGGGTCTTAGGGCTCTGGAGGAGAGGATGCAGAGAATAAGAGTTAGCCAATAAACCCTTAAAGCAAGTCGTTCATGTTAGTAACTAGTGTGTATGAATGAACCAATTCACAAGTCTGCAAATGGTGATCTCCTTTTTTCTTCCCATCTATTCCAAACGTAGGCTGGTTCAGATGCAGCTTGGATGGGGTCCACCTGCGTGGAGTGCTCAAGTCCCCCCAGCTCCTGCTAGCTGTACCCAAGTGAGGGAGCCCCAGGGTTTTCCTGGGCTCTTGCTCCATGTGGCTCAGAGATCTTTATAAAGCATCTCTTTCAGGTTTCACCTGCTCTTATTATAGCCACTGTTTCTCTAGGACTCAGTTTCTGTCGGAGGACCATTTTAAATGATAGACACTTTTGTTTTTAAGATGGCCCCTCCCTTGCTAAGTCGTTTCAGCCGTGTCCGACTCTGTGCGACCCCATAGACGGCAGCCCACCAGGCTTCTCCGTCCCTGGGATTCTCCAGGCAAGAACACTGGAGTGGGTTGCCATTTCCTTCTCTGGCCCCTCCCTTAGGGAGATCCTTAAATCTAGTTGTGAACCGTGAATCCGTTAGAATGACAGGCTTCTTTGGAAGCTATTAGTGCTATGCCCGTAAATCAGCTCTCCAGAAAAGAGATTAAGTCGCAAATGGCAGAGCAAAGACTAGAGCCTCTGTCAGTCAGACTCCAAAGCAGGTGCTTTTAATCACTGGACTGTCCTGCTCCTAAAACACAAGAGTTCACAAGACTCCCAGCTGTAAAGGCTCCAGGAAGAAAACTGCCCGAGCAAAGAGGCATCTTAGGCTAAGATAACCAAGAAAATGGATACATTCTAAAACCTCCACTGTGACTGATTTCAAACTACCAGTGTGATGTCAGTGAACATAGGGTAGGGAAGAGAGGAGCAAGATTGGCTCTTGAGAGAGAGAATGAGCCTGCACCGGGTCAGTACACCCTGGTGGTGCTTTCAGCAGCTTTTCAGACACATTTAGATGGGTTTATCCTAGGGTATTCAGGACACATGAAAGATTTCCACTTTTCCCCCATGTCCATTTGTTTGATATTTGTGCAGACACACTAGACAGGGATGAATTATTAATGAGGAAATGATATACAGGTTTGATGTGGACAAATTCCACAGCAAACTATTGATAGCAGTGAGATTAGTTTCCAGATTCCGATGGACCCAAGTGGGTTTGCTACTCTGTCAGTTTCAGAAAGCCTGTGACTGTATAGGATGAATCTGTATAAATTTATATGGAGTTTAAATGTAAACTGGTGGATTCCTTTTTGCATATTCTTCCTAGTTCCTAGTCTTCAATCTGGTGGAGAAACCTAAACTTTAGCATGCCATCATCAGTCACTCTTTTTAGGTTTCCATCCTCACTTTTGCATTTTTCTTAAATTAAAACCTTTTGAAAACCATTATCACAATCCAATTTTAGAACATTTTAAATGACCTCCAGAAGAAGAAATTATATACTTTAATAGTTAATATTTGTTCTCACTCCCTCTTCACACTGCCCGGGTCCATTTCTAGGCACTGATTTACGTTCTGTTTCTGTTCATTTGCTTATTCGTACATTGCTGATAAATGAAATCATATGTGGTTTGGAATCATAAATGGTCATAATATGTGGTTCTAGTGTGTCTGGCTACTTTGATTTAGCATAATGCTTTCACATTTCCTCCATGTCATAGCATCTATCAGCACTTTATTCTTTTTTATTGCCAAATCATATTAGGTTGTATGAATATACCACATTTTGTTTATCTATTTATGATATGATGGACATATTTTTCTGTTTATGATATGATCGACGTTTGGGTTGTTTCCATTTTTTGACTCTTATGAATAATCCTGCTATGAACATTTGTGTACAAGTTTTTGTATGGATGTAAATCTTTGTTTCTCTTGTGTATATACCTAGTAATGGCTTTGCTGGGTTATGTGGTTATGCTTTAACCTTTTAGGAAATTGCCAAACTCTTTTCCATCATGGTTGCACCATTGTGCAGTTCCACCGCGAGTGTGTAAGGGCTCCAGTTTCTCCACATCCTCACCAACATTTGTTACGGTCTCTCTTTCTGACTATAGGTATCCTAGTGCATGGTAAGTGATCTCTCATTGTGGTTTTGGTTTATATTTACTATTGATTGTTGAAGCTGAGCTCCTTTTTATGTAATTACTGGTTGTCTGTCTTCTTTAGAGAAGTAGCTATTCAAATTCTTTGCTGATTTAAAAATTGGATAATTTTTCTTTTTATTGGTAAGTTGGAAGTGTTCTGGATAGATCAAACATACATTGTCATATATATTTCTTGCGACTATTTTCTCCTGTTTTCTGGGATATCTTTTCACTTTCTTGATGGTATCATTTGATGCACAGAAGTTTTTAACTTTGATGAACTCCACTTTATTCATGTATGTTTGTTGCTTTTGTTTTGGTGTCTTATTTAGGATATTTAAGTATAACCCAAGGTCATGATGATTTATTCCTATATTTTCTCTTGAGAGTTTTGCACTTTTAGCTTCTATAGATAAGTTTATGATCCACTTTGTGTTCCTCTTTGTTCATAGTGTAAAGTAAGGGTTCAGCTTTTGTGTTGTCCCAGCCCTGTGTCTTAGAAGACTATTCTTTCTCCGCTGAATTGTCTTGGCATGCTTGTCAGAAATCTTTTGACCATAAATGTGATAGTTTATCTTTGGATTCTCAGTTCTATTTCATTGATCAATATATCTATCCTTATGCCAATATTACCCTGTCTTGATTGCTTTGTAATAAGTTTTGTGATTATTTTATCATAAAAAGATGTTGGATTTATGTCCACTACTTTTCCTGCGTCTATTGAGATGATCGTGTGGTTTTTAAATACTTTATTAATATGGGTGTTAAACCAACACTGAAACTCCCTTTTGCTTTTAATTAAGACCATGAAAAAGTTGGAAAAGCCTGGCTGCTATATTCTGTTGCTTTTTGTAATTTTGGTTTTGAACTAGGTTCAGCCTAAAGGTGACTGTGCATAATTATCTTGCTTAGCCTAGCCCTGGGATTCAGTCCCAGGAGAAACTGGGATCTGACAGCTATGTATCCTTTGGGCGTGTTATGGAATGAATGTTTGTGTCCCCTCCCTTATATGTTGAAATTCTAACCCCATGTATTGGGAAGGTGACCATGTCTTGAAGGTGGAGCTCTCATACTGGGTTTAGTGTCATTATTAAAAAAAACTCCAGAGAGCTCTCCTGCCTGAATCTGCAAAGCCTTGATCTTGAACTTCCCAGCTTTCAGAACTAGGCTATCCAGTCAATAGTATTTTTTGTTATAGCAGCCGAAAGGTATTAAGACAGGGAGCCGTGAGATGGGTAGCTGTCTTATCCAAGGGATCAGAAGTGGAACTAACAGGGGTAAATCCAGTTCATGGTCAAGGTGTTAGAACTAGGAAATCATAAATGGCCTGAGGTTCATGACTGGACGTGAGTGGGATTCACAGGCAGTTGCACAGAGCTGCATTTGGGCAATGACCAGAGTGGAAGGGAGAACAGAGGGGAGTGGGGGACACTCGATGAAGTAAGAAGATAGAACCTTAGGCAATATGGTTTTACAGCTTCCATACCATCTCACCTGGGACTGATCATCTGTCTAGGCTTTCAACCCATTGTGGTCTCAACGTCTCATCTAGAATAATACTGGACTTCTTTCAACACCCTCTCCCAGTCACTGGCCCTTCTGCATGGTTCTCTGCATGACTGTAGATAGATTTAGGATGACATCCACTTTCTTGTATTAATTTAGTCCAAGGAAGCTCTTGGCCTGGGATTATTTCCTTTCCGAGGGTCTTATGCCAGGGATCTTGTGACCTAATGTGAATGTTTATGAATGAATATGGCAGTCCAGTGATTAAGAGCGCCATCTTGGGAACCAGAGAGACAAACTCTGTCATTTTCTGTTTTTTAAAAAAATTTATTTGTTTTAATTGGAGGCTAATTACTTTACAATATTGTGGTGATTTTTGCCATACATTCACATGAATCAGCCATGGGTGCTATCATTTGCTATTTACTCAATCTTTCTCGGAGAAGGCAATGGCAAGCCACTCCAGTACTCTTGCCTAGAAAATCCCATGGATGGAGGAGCCTGGTAGGCTGCAGTCCGTGGGATCGCTAAGGGTCGGACACGACTGAGCGACTTCACTTTCACTTTTCACTTTCACACATTGGAGAAGGAAATGGCAACCCACTCCAGTGTTCTTGCCTGGAGAATCCCAGGGACAGGGGAGCCTGGTGGGCTTCCGTCTATGGGGTCACACAGAGTCGGACACGACTGAAGTGACTCAGCAGCAGCAATCTTTCTAAGTCTCTGTTTCCTCATCTGCCAAATGGAAATACTGAATGCCTTCCCAGGTGGTGTTAGTGGTAAAGAATCCACTTGCCAATGCAGAAGACTTGGAGAGACATGAGTTCGATCCCTGGGTTGGGAAGATCCCCTGGAGAAGGGCATGCAACCCACTCCAGTATTCTTGCCTGGGGAATCCCATAGACAGAGGACCCTGGCAGGCTACAGTCTATAGGACTGCACAGAGTTGAACATGACTGAAGCAACTTAGCACGCATGCACCTGTTTTAGTTGAGGTGTATATAGAGTTTGTAAACAGTGTCTGACCCTTGAGTGACCAACAGCAGATGTTGCTATAATCAATGATAATTTTGATGGCACAGATGTGCTGGCCCATTCACTTTCTCCTGATAATTCTCTGACATAGGATCAGGTGCATTTTGGAGGGTATAATAAGTGGCTTTTGAACCTGGAGATAAAAATGGAAAAGAAGAAAAGAAGAGAAAAATTTATTGACAAGTGTGTGTGTATATGCAAGCTCTTACATTTGCATTTGATTTAGTTTCTCCACTGGAAAAAATGCTAATGAATATGATTAAATGGCTGTGCTTAATCCTATAACTCAAGCGGGAAAACAAATCATTAGCAAGTTGATTATTATTATTAATACTCAAGGTAATCAGGTTCATTTATAGAGGCTGATTAAAAGTGAATGCCAAATGAACATATTGGGTTTAAATTAATAAAACTTGGAGCCCCATATATTTAAGACAGTAATCTCTGTTACCACAATAAGATTAAAGTGATTAAATTAGTGGCAATATTTGCACAGGAACATGTGTGTATTTTTTCACTATCTCTCTAAATAAAAATGTAGAGTGGAAATTTCCAAGTCTGTTCCTTTAATAAAACCTTTTCATTTTTCTTGTTCAGTTATTAGTAGTTTCATTCAACAACTTTGTTCTTTTGCTGACAATCACAGTTCTAACAAGGCATGATAGAAATGCCTCACTGAAAATTTTTTTGAGTCAGCTTACTATCAGTCATTCTTTATTGACTTACACGTTTACATAAGATTAAACACTCAGCACCAACTTACACATTAGATGGCAGATCCTGGCAGGATACTGTGCCTCTTGACAGGAGAATATTACCTAATTTTTGGTCACGCTGCCCTTCAGTCACTTGCTAAGACATCAAACCACTTAGTGCTGGCGTATCTTGCTTTAGGAAACATGTGTTTTCCAGAAAATGAAATGTTTGCAAGTTAAATTCTATTTTAAAGGTAAGGGAGCTCTCCCCATGAATTATCTAGTGTATGCTCTGTAAAGAGCTGTCAGGCGTTCTCTTCTGATTATGCCTTCGGTTGCTCCCTTTGTCTTACTTCTTTTCTGCCTGGGAGGGTGCTCACATGACTCCAGTATCCAAAAATCCCTCCCTTCAGCCCCTATCAAACACCAGTCAACTCTCTGTTTCTATGAGTTCAATTTTTCTTCAATTCCATGTCCGTATAGGTGAGATCATATAGTGTTTGTCTTTCTCTGTATGACTTACTTCACTTAGCAAGATCCATTCATGTTTTCCCAATGGCAGGATTTCCTCCTTTCTATAGTTGAATAATATTTCATGTATGTGAATATATATATTTTCACATTTTGTTTTTCCATTCATCTGTTGATGGAAACTTAGGTTGTTTCCATGTCTTGTCTATTGTAAATGATGCTGCAGTGAGCATGGGGGTGCAGATATCTCCTTGAGATAGTGATTTCATCTCCTTTGGATATTTACTCAGAAGTGGAATTGCTGGATCAAATGTAGTTCTATTAATTAATTGAGGAACCTCTGTGCTGTTTTCCATAATGACTGTATCAATTTACATTCCTGCCAACAGAGCACAAGGGTTCCCTTTTTTTTTTTTCATATCCTGCCAGCATTTATCTCTTGTCTTTTTGATAATAGCCTTTTTAACAGGTGTGAAATGATATCTCATTGTGCTTTTGGTTTGTGTTTTCCTGGTGATTAGTGATGTTGAGCCCCTTTTCATGTACCTGTTGTATGTCTTCTTCTTTTGCTTTAGTTGTATGTCTTCTTGGGGAAAATATCTACTCAGTTCCTCCACCCTTATTTTATTTGGATTACTTGTTTGTTTGTTTTTTTTTTTTGCTATGAGTTATGTGAGTTCTTAGTATATTTTGGATATTAACCCCATATCAAATATATGGTTTGCAGATATTTTCTCCCATTCAGTAGGTTAGCTTTGCATCTGTTAATTATTCCTTTGCTATGCAGAAAGTTTTAGTTTGATGTCATTCTACTTATTTATTTTTGTTTTTGTTGCTTGTGCTTGTGGTATTATATTTAAATATGGCCAAGGCCAGTATCAAGGAGTCTTTCCCCTGTGTTATCTTCTTGGAGTTTTATGGTTTCAGGTCTTACATTCATTTTTTATTTATTTGGAATGATTTTTATAAGTGGTGAAGTAGGGGTCCAGGCCATTATCCTTCTCAGTGTTTCCTTGCTATATACCTTTACTCAAGCATCTAACACCCTCTTACTTTTTTCATTTCTAAGCAAGTCATGTAAACACTCTCAACCTCATTTCAGATGTATAATGAACAGTATATTAATGATCTCCTGTGTAATTGTGAAGGTTAAATATATTAGTCCTACATAAATATATGTATAACATGTCTGCTGCTGCTGCTGCTAAGTCGCGTCAGTCGTGTCCGACTCTGTCTAGCACAGTTCTAAACATATAGTATACACTCAATAATTATTCCTTATTTTTTCCCATTTTTTCTCCTTTCATAAACTCACTTTCAAAACATGGTGTTAAAAAGACTGTTTAATGAGTTACCTTTTTTTGTGGCATTTGCATGTCATTCTAGATAGCATAATCATTCATTCCTTTATTCCATATCAATGGATATTTTTTGAGGGGAGGCACTGTATATATCCATAAACTATGTTTATTTTAACAGTTAAAATTAAGCAAAAAGTTAGTTAAATTTAAAGTTAGGGGTCTGATATTCCTGAAATTTTACCTGAATTTGAACCTAAATACACAGACATGGTAAGATACTTGAGTTATCTTAGTAGTATGTTACAGTTTATCAGGGTACCCTTCCTAGCTGAAAATATCACTATCATTGAAATCCCTAACAACGGTCATCAGAGTTACAAACCTTATCATCTCTGAAGGCAAGAACGAAAAAGAGACACAGTAAAGGCAGCATACCAAACACATCTTCCCCAATGTTGCTGTTTTGTCTTGAGAAGTCTCTGTTTTAATAGCAAACCTATATGACAGGCGTTATTCTTTAAGGATCCTAGACCTTGTGATAAAATGATGTCGCGTATCCTGTAGCGAGAGGCACTGTGATGAGTCCGAGATTTCCTTGGGGCTTCTTTCGCTGTAACAGACATAGGACCATACGCAGAACTAGGGGAATTCTGGAGACAAGACATCGAAGGGCTGGGCTAGCGCTACAGGGAAGGGTGTGGATGGTTAGAGCAGGGACACAGTCCTTCTGTGTTTCTTAGCACTTTTTAATGAGAAGACCTAAAGCAGTCTCTCAACTTCACTTGCCTGTGAAGAGAGAACTGGCGTGATTTATTCCTGCTTTACAGGTGACGAACTGAGAGCACAGAGAGATTCAAGGCATCCCTTAACCTGGCTCCCGCTCTCCTGTTCCTCGGTATCCTCAGTACCTTAGTATCATCTTTTGCAGCAATCACACCACTTAAAAAAACAAACAAACAAAAACATTCCCCAATTATACAGGATTCCCCTCTCAGCCCTGGTGTAAGAGCGGACAGTGCACTGATCCCAATTTATAGACGAAGAAACAGAAGCTTAGCAAGCTTAAATGACTTGCCCAAGCTCACCTGACTAGTCATGGCAAAGTGGGGACAACTTCGGCCTTCCGACCGTCCATTTCCTTGACCCCTCTGCCCTTCAAAACAGGGAGGCAGGGGTTCTAGGAAGCTTCCTCAGTGTACACTGAAGCGGTCCTTCCAGGACCACAGACAGAGCAGGTGAAGAAGGAGGCACTGTGTAGCCAGCCACCCAGTTCTGTGTCCTCTTTATCCATGGATTCTCCTTCTGCCAGCTTAACCACTTTTCAGAGTCAGCACTTGGTGACGGCTGTAAAAACACAAACAATTTAGCGCACAACACTCTGAACTGTAAACTCTGGTAAATAGGATCAGGGGAAGATTTAAGTAGAAGGGACAATGGCTATAAAGACTTAACAGGAATTCATTAGGCTCCAAAGAGAAAGCAGATAAAAGATCCATAACCACACGCAGGAAGTGAAAGGAGAGTTCTAAATCATTGAGATGCAATGAGGTCCTGCCATGACTCATTAATCAAATCATCCTCATGGGCGCTGGGCTCAAGTGTACGAAGGACCCTGGAGCAGGAAGACTCCTGTGCCAGTCATTGAGATGGGAGCAGGGACTTAATGGCAGGCATGGCTGTGTCAGAGATTTAGTGCCATCTGCCCAGTACTACCATTTCTCCTTTGATCATTTCTTTCTGTCTCCATACAGTGTTATTTGCTTCTTGCTCTCTCACCTTTGTTCCTTTCTCCTGCTTTTTCCCTTCTCTTCCTTTAAAAAAATAATCCCTATTCCCTGTTTTCTTTTCTCTCCACCCACCTCTGCCCTTACCAGCTGTCCCCCACCTTCTTTCCCTTTCTAAAGATTTTCCATCCTTCTCAGACTCTCTCGTAGACTTGCCTTCCTCCTCTTCCTCATCTCTTACTGCCCTGAATCCCCTCCCTGGAAGATTCAGCAGTTTCCTGTGTCTGGTGTTTGCAGACTTGGGGTGGGGACAGATTCACAAGTCTCTGTCTTTCTCGTTTGCTTTTCCTTCAGCACTTTTGTATGGGAGGTCTGGCGGGGGAGGCAGAGTATAACATAACCAGTGAATTTGGTCCTAAATGTTTGCTTTTATCATCAAATCAGATGTCCTCAGATTTCTCTGTAAAAACCAAACAAAAGTAGGCTCTCAGATTATTATTTTTTTAGAAATATAAAGGGACACGACTGAAAAGAATATTAACTGTTAGGAAATGCGAGACACGTATTTTTCACCTCATGCTAATTAGCACAGAATTTTTCTGAAGAGAATTCTGGTAGGCTTTCCATCCTCCTATTCTCTGACCTTCCCTCAGAAGAGATATAACAGATTCTCAAGAATTGAGCTGTATTTTGCTGCAGTTTTTATAGTTTTTTTTTTTGCAGTAATTTCTTCTAAGTGGAAACATAGAACTAAAGAACTTTGGAGCAACACCTTCTCACTTCCTATCAATCAAAAAGGAGGGAGAGTAGGTGGTGTTAAGTGACAGAGGAAACTGCTCAGAGAATAAAGTGTGTGTGTGTGTGTAACTGTGTCTGTTTCTGCAGCATCTTGAAAATCCATCCCAGTCTCATGAGTTCTCTAAAATTGCTGGCGAGCCTGTGGGATGATGAATATCTGTGCTCCCTTCATAATAAGGCTCTGGATGCACCTTTCACACGTTCAGTCACAGTAAAAAAAAAAAAAAAAACACAATTTTCTGTACTACAGGGGGCTATGATTTGAGCTCTGTAATGATTAGTGATTTCATCCAGTTGTGCTTGACCCCCTGCTCATTTTTATATATTAAATGTTAAAAAGGAAAGGGAGAAGGGAGGGCTGCTGATTGAAATTCCAAGAACTTTCCTGTAGATAAAATTTATTGAGAAAAGGCAGGGTGCTAGGCAGGGTGAAAGAGAGAGAGAGAAAGAAAATAATTGTAACAGAAAGTTTCCCTAAAGTCTTTCTGATTGTCAGTAATGTTTATATACTTTTAAGGCTGTTTGGTATTCCCATCTCTTTCAGAATTTTCCACAGTTTATTGTGATCCACACAGTCAAAGGCTTTGGCATAGACAATGAAGCAGAAATAGATTTTTTCTGGAACTCTCTTGCTTTCTCCATGATCCAGCGGATATTGGCAATTTGATCTCTGGTGCCTCTGCCTTTTCTAAAACCTGCTTGAACATCTGGAAGTTCACAGTTCACATATTGCTGAAGCCTGGCTTGGAGAATTTTGAGCATGACTTCACTAGCGTGTGAGATGAGTGCAATTGTGCGGTAGTTTGAGATTTCTTTGGCATTGCCTTTCTTTGGGATTGGAATGAAGACTGACCTTTTCCAGTCCTGTGGCCACTGCTGAGTTTCCAAATTTGCTGGCATATTGAGTGCAGCACTTTCACAGCATCATCTTTCAGGATTTGAAATAGCTCAACTGGAATTCCATCACCTCCACTAGCTTTGTTCGTAGTGATGCTTTCTAAGGCCCACTTGACTTCACATTCCAAGATGTCTGGCTCTAGGTGACTGATCACACCATCGTGATTATCTTGGTCATGAAGATCTTTTTTGTACAGTTCTTCTGTGTATTCTTGCCACCTCTTCTTTTTTTTTTAAATTTATTTTATTGGAGGCAAATTACCTTACATTAATATATTGGTTGGTTTTGCCATACATTGACATGAATCCACCCCGGGTGTACATGTGTTCCCTTTCTTGAACCCCCCTCCCACCTCCCTCTTCCCCATATCCTCCCTCCATGTCATCCCTGTGCACCAGCCCCAAGCATCCTGTATCATGCTTCGAACCTGGACTGGTCACTTATGATAATATACATGCTACAATGCCGTTCTCCCCAATCATCCCACCTTCACCCTCTCCCACAGAGTCCCAAAGACTGTTCTATATGCCTATGTCTCTTTTGCAGTCTCGTATACAGGGTTCAGGTTACCATCTTTCTAAATTCCATATATATGCGTTAGTATACTGTATTGATGTTTTTCTTTCTGGCTTACTTCACTCTGTATAATAGGCTCCAATTTCATCCACCTCATTAAAACTGATTCAAATGCATTCTTTTTGATGGCTGAAAAATACTCCATTGTGTATATGTACCAAAGCTTATCCATTCATCTGCAGATGGACATCTAGGTTGCTTCCGTGTCCTGGCTATTATAAACAGTGCTGCAATGAACATTGGAGTCCATGTGTCTCTTTCAATTCTGGTTTCCTCGGTGTGTATGCCCAGGAGTGCAATTGCTGGATCACATGGCAGTTCTATTTCCAGTTTTTTGAGGAATCTCCACACTGTTCTCCATAGTGGCTGTACTAGTTTGCATTCCCACTAACAGTGTAAGAGGGTTCCCTTCTCTCCACACCCTCTCCAGCATTTATTGCATGTAGACTTTTGGATAGCAGCCATTCTGACTGGTGTGAAATGGTTGTCTCATTGTGGTTTTGATTTGCATTTCTCTGATTATGATGGATGTTGAGCATTTTTTCATGTGTTTGTTAGCCATCTTTATGTCTTCTTTGGAGAAATGTCTGTTTAGTTCTTTGGCCCATTTTTTGATTGGGTCACTTAGTTTTCTGGAATTGAGCTGCAGGAGCTGCTTGTATATTTTGGAGATTAATCCTTTATCAGTTGCTTCATTTGCTATTATTTTCTCCCATTCTGAAGTCTGTCTTTTCACCTTGCTTAGAGTTTCCTTTGCTGTGCAGAAGCTTTTGATTTTAATTAGGTCCCATTTGTTTATTTTTGCTTTTATTTCCAATATTCTGGGAGGTGGGTCTTGGAGGATCCTGCTGTGATTTATGTCAGAGAGTGTTTTGCCTACGTTCTCCTCTAGGAGTTTTATAGTATCTGGTCTTACATTTAGCTCTCTAATCCATTTTGAGTTTATTTTGGTTTATGGTGTTAGGAAGTGTTCTAGTTTCATTCTTTTACAAGTGGCTGACCAGTTTTCCCAGCACCACTTGTTAAAGAGACTGTCTTTTGTCCATTTTATATTCTTGCCTCCTTTGTCGAAGATAAGGTGTCCATAGGTGTGTGGATTTATCTCTGGGCTTTCTATTTTGTTCCATTGATCTATATTTCTGTCTTTATGCCAGTACCATACTGTCTTGATGACTGTGGCTTTGTAGTAGAGCCTGAAGTCTGGCAGGTTAATTCCTCCAGTTCCATTCTTCTTCCTCAAGATTGCTTTGGCTATTCGAGGTTTTTTGTATTTCCATACAAATTGTGAGATTATTTGTTCTAGTTCTGTGAAAAATATCGTTGGTAGCTTTTTAGGGATTGCATTGAATGTATAAATTACTTTGGGTAGTATACTCATTTTCACAGTATTTATTCTTCCAATCCACGAACACGGTATATTTCTCCATCTATTAGTGTCCTCTTTGATTACTTTCAGTAGTGTTTTATAGTTTTCTATGTACAAGTCTTTTGTTTCCTTAGGTAGATATATTCCTAAGTATTTAATTCTTTTCGTTGCAACAGTGAATGGAATAGTTTCCTTAATTTCTCTTTCTATTTTCTCATTATTAGTGTATAGGAATGCAAGGGATTTATGTGTGTTAATTTTATATCCTGCAACTTTACTGTATTCATTTATTAGCTCTAGTAGTTTTCTGGTAGAGTCTTTAGGGTTTTCTGTGTAGAGGATCATGTCATCAGCGAACAGTGAAAGCTTTACTTCTTCTTTTCCAATTTGTATTCCTTTTATGTCTTTTTCTGTTTTGATTGCTGTAGCCAAAACTTCCAGAACTATGTTGAATAGTAGTGGTGAGAGTGGGCACCCTTGTCTTGTTCCTGACTTTAGGGGAAATGCTTTCAGTTTTTCACCATTGAGGATAATGTTTGCTGTGGGTTTGTCATATATAGCTTTTATTATGTTGAGATATGTCCCTTCTATTCCCACTTTCTGGAGAGTTTTTATCATAAATGGATGTTGTATTTTGTCAAAGGCTTTCTCTGCATCTAATGAGATAATCATATGATTTTTATTTTTCAGTTTGTTAATGTGGTGTATTACGTTGATTGATTTGTGGATATTGAAGAATCCTTGCATTCCTGGGATAAAGCCCACTTGGGCATGATGTATGATCTTCTTAATGTGTTGTTGGATTCTGATTGCTAGAATTTTGTTAGGGATTTTTGCATCTATGTTCATCAGTGATATTGGCCTGTAGTTTTCTTTTTTTTGTGGGATCTTTACCAGGTTTTGGGATTAGGGTGATAGTGGCCTCATAGAATGAGTTTGGAAGTTTTCCTTCCTCAGCAATTTTCTGGAAGAGTTTGAGTAGAATAGGTGTTAGCTCTTCACTAAATTTTTGGTAGAATTCAGCTGTGAAGCTGTCTGGACCTGGGCTTTTGTTTGCTGGAAACTTTCCGATTACTTCCTCTATTTCTGTGCTTGTGATGGGTCTGTTCAGATTTTCTATTTCTTCCTGGTTCAGTTTTGGCAAGGTGTACTTTTCTAGGAATTTGTCCATTTCTTCCAAGTTATTCATTTTATTGCCATATAATTGCTGATAGTATTCTCTAATAATCCTTTGTATTTCTGTGTTGTCAGTTGTGATCTCTCCATTTTCATTTCTAATTTTATTGATTTGGTTCTTCTCCCTTTGTTTCTTGATGAGTCTGGCTAGTGGTTTGTCAATTTTATTTACCTTCTCAAAGAACCAGCTTTTGGCTTTGTTGATTTTTGCTATGGTCTCTTTTGTTTCTTTTGCTTTTATCTCTGCCCTAATTTTTACGATTTCTTTCCTTCTGCTAACCCTGGGGTTCTTAATTTCTTCCTTTTCTAGTTTCTTTAGATGTAGAGTTAGGTTATTTAGTTGACTTTTTTCTTGTTTCTTGATGTGTGCCTGTATTGCTATGAACTTCCCCCTAAGCACTGCTTTTACAGTGTCCCAGAGGTTTTGGGTTGTTGTGTTTTCATTTTCATTTATTTCTATGCATATTTTGATTTCTCTTTTGATTTCTTCTATGATTTGTTCATTATTCAGCAGCGTGTTGTTCAGCCTCCATATGTTGGCATTTTTAATAGTTTTTCTCCTGTAATTGAGATCTAATCTTACTGCATTGTGGTCAGAAAAGATGCTTGGAATGATCTCAATTTTTTTGAATTTACCAAGGCTAGATTTATGGCCCAGGATGTGATCTATCCTGGAAAATGTTCCGTGTGCACTTGAGAAGAAGGTGAAATTCATTGTTTTGTGGTGAAATGTCCTATAGATATCTATTAGGTCTAACTGGTCTAGTTATCATTTAAAGTTTGTGTTTCCTTGTTAATTTTCTGTTTAGTTGATCTATCCATAGGTGTGAGTGGGGTATTAAAGTCTCCCACTATTATTGTGTTATTGTTAATTTCCCCTTTCATACTTGTTAGTAATTGTCTTACATATTGCGGTGCTCCTATGTTGGGTGCATAAATATTTATAATTGTTATATCTTCTTCTTGGATTGATCCTTTGATCATTATGTAGTTTCCTTCTTTGTCTCTTGTCACAGCCTTTGTTTTAAAATCTATTTTATCTGATATGAGTATTGCTACCCCTGCTTTCTTTTGGTCTCTATTTATGTGGAATATCTTTTTCCAGCCCTTCACTTTCAGTCTGTATGTATCCCTCGATTTGAGGTGGGTCTCTTGTAGACAACATATATGGGGGTCTTGTTTTTGTATCCATTCAGCCAGCCTTTGTCTTTTGGTTGGGGCATTCAACCCATTTACGTTTAAGGTGATTATTGATAAGTATGATCCCGTTGCCATTTTCTTTATTGTTTTGGGTTCGAGTTTATATACCCTTTCTGTGTTTCCAGTCTAGAGAAGATCCTTTAGTATTTGTTGGAGAGCTGGTTTGGTGATGCTGAATTCTGTCAGCTTTTGCTTGTCTGTAAAGCTTTTGATTTCTCCTTCCTATTTGAATGAGATCCTTGCTGGGTACAGTAATCTGGGCTGTAGGTTATTTTCTTTCACTTTAAGTATGTCTTGCCATTCCCTCCTGGCCTGTAGAGTTTCTGCTGAAAGATCAGCTGTTATCCTTATGGGGATCCCCTTGTGTGTTATTTGTTGTTTTTCCCTTGCTGCTTTTAATATTTGTTCTTTGTGTTTGATCTTTGTTAATTTGATTAATATGTGCCTTGGGGTATTTCGCCTTGGCTTTATCCTGTTAGGGACTCTCTGTGTTCCTTCCCACCTCTTCTTAATATCTTCTGCTTCTGTTAGGTCCATACCATTTCTGTCCTTTATCGAGCCATTCTTTGCATGAAATATTCTCTTGATATCTCTAATTTTCTTGAAGAGATCTCTTGTCTTTCCTATTCTGTTGTTTTTCTCTGTTTCTTTGCATTGATCGCTGAAGAAGGCTTTCTTATCTCTCCTTGCTATTCTTTGGAACTCTGCATTCAGATGCTTATCTCCTTTTCTCCTTTGCTTTTCACTTCTCTTCTTTTCACAGCTATTTGTAAGGCCTCCTCAGAGAGCCATTTTGCTTTTCTTGCATTTCTTTTCCATGGGGATGGTCTTGGTCCCTGTCTCCTGTACAATGTCACGAACCTCTGTCCAGAGTTCATCGGGCACTCTATCAGATCTAGTCCCTTAAATCTATTTCTCGCTTCCACTGTATAATCATAAGGGATTTGATTTAGGTCATATCTGAATGGTCTACTGTTTTTCCCTACTTTCTTCAATTTAAGTCTGAATTTGGCAATAAGGAGTTCATGATCTGAGCCACACTCAGCTCCTCATCTTGTTTTTGCTAACTGTATAGAGCTTCTGCCTCTTGAGAAACCTGTATGCAGGTCAGGAAGCAACAGTTAGAGCTGGACGTGGAACAACAGACTGGTTCCAAATAGGAAAAGGAGTACGTCAAGGTTGTATATTGTCACCCTGCTTATTTAACGTCTATGCAGAGTACATCATGAGGAACGCTGGGCTGGAAGAGCACAAGCTGGAATCAAGATTGCCGGGAGATTATCAATCACCTCAGATATGCAGATGACACCACCCTTATGGCAGAAAGTGAAGAGGAACTCAAAAGCCTCTTGATGAAAGTGAAAGAGGAGAGTGAAAAGGTTGGCTTGAAGCTCAACATTCAGAAAACAAAGATCATGGCATCTGGTCCCATCACTTCATGGGAAATAGATGGGAAAACAGTGGGAACAGTGTCAGACTTTATTTTGGGGGGCTCCAAAATCACTGCAGATGCTGATTGCAGCCATGAAATTAAAAGACACTTACTCCTTGGAAGGAAAGTTATGACCAACCTAGGTAATATATTAAAAAGCAGAGACATTACTTTGCCAACCAAGGTCCATCTAGTCAAGGCTATGGTTTTTCCCGTGGTCATGTATGAATGTGAGAGTTGGACTGTGAAGAAAGCTGATCACCGAAGAATTGATGCTTTTGAACTGTGGTGCTGGAGAAGACTCTTGCGAGTCCCTTGGACTGCAAGGAGATCCAACCAGTCCATTCTAAAGGAGATCAATCCTGGTGTTCATTGGAAGGACTGATGCTAAAGCTGAAACTGCAATACTTTGGCCACCTCGTGCGACGAGTTGACTCACTGGAAAAGAGTCTGATGCTGGGAGTGATTGTGGTCGGGAGGAGAAGGGGACGGGAGGGAATGAGATGGCTAGATGGCATCACTGACTCGATGGACATGAGTTTGAGTGAACTCCGGGAGTTGGTGATGGACAGGGAGGCCTGGCATGCTGTGATTCATGGGGTCGCAAAGAGTCAGACACGACTGAGTGACTGAACTGAACTGAACTGAAGGCTTTTTGGTGTGTTGTTTCCATATTTCGTGGGTTTTCACCTCCTGCTCAAGACGTGTGCCATCTTCTTGCTTCTCCTTCCCACTTACTCTCCCCACCTGCTTCTTTTTCTCCTTCAATCCTCTCCTTGCTGTCTTTACTTTTTCTCCAGACAGAAGTTGTAAAATGCCTTCCAGAGAGGCAGACTGTGTAATGTTGGCTGTTTGTCATGGAAACATACAAACACCAAGACCTTGAATCCTGCCAGAGTGATCTAGGATCAGATCCTGCCTGGGTCAGAGGCCAAGGCTGTCCTTGAGATTTCTGGATAAGGAAAGCCAGAAGATACAAGTTCACGTGAGCTATAGGTCAGCGTCCACATTTCTTCTGTTTCACACTGTCCATAATCACATTTGCTCTTAACAATATAGGTAAATGTGGCTGAGAGTATAAGACAATGAAAAGATAAAGAATAATTGCAGTATTTTTAAAAAAATAATCTTATTTATTTCTTTCTGACTGTGCTGGGTCTTCATTGCTGTGTGGGCTTTTTCTCCAGGTGTGGTGAGCAGGGCCTACTCTTTGTTTGGTGCATAGGCTTCAGCAGTTTCAGTTCCCAGGCTCTAGAGCACAGACAGACTCAGTGGTTGTGGCGCACAGGCCCAGCTGCTCCACAGCATGTGGGATCCTCCCAGATCAGGGATTGAACCTGTGTGTCCTGCCTCAGCAGGTGGATTCTTTACCATTGAATCACCAGGGAAGTATTTTTCTGATGATTCCTTATTTATAAAGTGATATGGTTCATTCCTCTGAGGACAGTCTGAAGAATTTTTTGCCTATTCTCTCATAGCAGACCTGGTGCAAGGAATTACTATTTTAGTAGAATAAAAAAGATTAGTTTTTGAGACACCGAAGTTGCCTTTGTTTCCCGCAAATCAATAACATCATATCTATAAAGCACATCAAGTTGTTTGAGATTATTTAATTTTGATTCACTATTTTAACTTGGCTCACAATGGTGTCATCCCTGTCTCAGGCCAGGGTTCCAGAATGCTGTTTGCCTCTCTCTTCAATGAAAACACAAGTATGGGGACTTCCTCTCTAGTGTTCTGTGTAGTGATGAGGGTCTCACCTCTTTTGGAGGTTTTTGTACTTTTCTAGACAGGGGCAGAAGTAATGGGTGAAGTAAATGGTGACAAGTAAGCAAAATTCACTGAATTCTGATTTCTGTTAATGCAGGGAAGATCATCTTCCTTTCAGTTTTTCTCAGAGACACTCCTCTTTCCTTTTCTGGCTCCAAGCCAATTCTCCTGTTGTTCATTCACAATTAGATTCCAATGACCCCGGAAGCCCAGAGCCCAAATCACTCAAAACTGGTTCTCCTTCTGTGATGGCAAGAGAATTTGCTGTTCATGCCATCTTAGAAGATGAAGGAAGTGTTTATATTCTACCCTTTAGAAAAATAGCAACAAAAAATGCAGTCAAGTTTGTAGTGAAAACAGCTTACCAAGATTTTGACCATATAGTCTACTTTTTTTCTTTAAAGAGTTTTGTGTGTGATTTTTAAATTAAATTTGTTGTGATATTGCTTCCATTTTATGTTTTGGTTTTTTGGCTGTGAGGCATTTGGGATCTTAGCTCCCCAACCAGGGATCAAACCCACACCCCTGCACTGGAAGGTGAAGTCTTGACCACTGGATGATCAGGGGAGTCCCAATCTAGTCTACTTAAAAATACTCTTTCCTCCAACTTGTTCAGTAATTGGTGGTTGCATAAATGTGAATTAATTGGTGAACGTTCTTGTCAGTTGACATATTTTATTCAGTAGGAACTTTTGAGACATACAGGATGATTTTGTTAGGCTCCCAGGAGTGAAGGGAGTCACCAATTCCTGTCTGTGATATCTCCACAAGGGCTGACTCAACCTATCTTTAACATCCTCACTGCCTGGCTGAGAGACCCCCTTCTTTAGCGCACATGGCTCTCTACCAGTTATCCTCCTCTCTCTCAGCTTTGTCAAACCCCAAGTCTACATAGATTGTTTTCAAGTTCAAGTCTTCCCTGCTGCTGCTTAGTTGCTCAGTTATGTCTGACTCTGTGCGACCCTGTGGACTGTAGCCCACCACGCTCCTCTGTCCATGGGATTCTCTAGGCAAGAATACTGGAGTGGTTGCCATGCCCTCTTCCAGGGGACCTTCCTAACCCAGGGATCGAACCCGGGTCTCCTGCATTGCAGGCAGATTCTTTACCATTGAGCCACCAGGGAAGCCCCTAGCCTTAAAAAAAAAAAAACAAAGAAAATAAATTGACTTTCCTGGTAGCTCAGATGGTAAAGAATCTGCCTGCAATGCGGGAGACCTGGGTTTGATCTCTGGATTGGGAAGATCCCCTGGAAGAGGGCATGGAAACTCACTTCAGTATTCTTGCCTGGAGAATCCCATGGACAGAGGGGCCTAGAGGGCTACGGTCCATGTGGTCGCAAAGAGTCGGACACGTCTGAGCAACTAAGCACAAGGAAATCAACTAGACATTGTCTTCCTTTATCAACCATTCAAAATCTTTCCTTCCTTTCATAGCCAAATGTTTCCTGATTGTATTTATTAATTGTGGTAAAATATACTTAACACAAACTTTACCATTTTAGCATTTAAAATTTTTAATTGGAAGATAATTGGTTAACAATGTCTTGTTAGTTTCTGCTGTACAACAATGTTAATCAGTATACATATATCCCTTCCCTCCTGAGCTTCCCTCTAACTCATTTTAGTCATTTTTAGGTGAGTTAGTGGACTTTCCAGGTGGTGCTAGTGATAAAGAATCTGCCTGCCAAAGTAGGAGATGCAAGAGATGTGGGTTTGATCCATTCATTGGGTAGACCCCTGGGAGAAGGAAATGGCAACCCACTCCAGGATTCTTACCTGGAAAATCCCATGGACAGAGGAACCTGGCGGGCTGCAGTCCCTGAAGTTGCAAAAGAGCCGGACATGCCTGAGCACACACACGGTGGGATTCAGTACATTTTCCTTGTCATGAAACCGCTCCCCCCATCCATCTCTAGAACTTTTCGAGTTCCCCAGCTAAAAGTCTGTACTCATTAACCAATGACTCACTGTCCTCCCCGACTCCCCCAGTTCCTGGTAACCATTTTTCTACTTTTTGTCTCTAGGTCCCTGCTAAGTAGAATCATGTAGTATTTTTCCTTTTATATCTAGCTGTTTTACTTAGTATAATGTCTTCAAAGTTCACCAATGTTGTAGCATGTGTCAGAATTTCATTCTTTTTTAAGGTTGAATAATATTCCGTTGTATGTATATGTCACGTTTTGTTTACCCACTCATCTGTTGATGGATATTTGAGTTGTTGCCAGCTTTGGCTATTGTGGGTAATGCTGCTCTGAGTGTTGATGTATCTGTTGTCTTCTCTGCTCTCAATTCTTTTGGTATATATCTAGATGCGAAATTGTTGATGTAGCCAAACTTTTGACCTTTGTTTGCTTTTTAAGGTATTTGTTTATTTGGCTGTGCCAGGTCTTAGCTGTGGGATGCAAGATCTTTAGTTGCTGCATGTGGGATCTAGTTCCCTGACCAGGGGTCCAACCTGGGCTCCCTACATTGGTAGTACAGAGTCTTACCCACTGGACCACCAGGGAAGTCCCTTGTTGGCTTTTTCAAGTAGTCATATTTCTACAGTTTAAAAAGTCAAACACTATAGCTTATAACAAGGACAGCAGTTACCTGTCCTGTAAAAGATCCCTTTTTCAAAAACAACCACTTTAAACTCTTTTGCTGTTTGTTCTGTTTGCCATATTCCTAAATTGCATACTGATTTGCTGATTTTTCCATGTTAGACATTATATTGATTTCCCTCTACAGAAGACAAAGGCTTCTTGCTTATATGCCACTGTAGAAAAGTGATTGAAAAAATGGCCACATCACATTCTCTCATCTTGTATGCATACCTCTTTGCAGTGTGCTTTTGTAGCTCTTCATATCAAGAGGAAGAGTCTGTTTCCTGACCCTCTGAATCTGGGCTGGCCACGGGACCTGCCTTGACCAATGGTTGTACCGGCAGTGATGCTGTGGGATTTCAGACCTAGGCCTGTAAGAAGTTTACACCTTTGTTCTCACTCTCTGAGAACACTGCCCTGAGGCTCTTAGGTACACAAGCCTGATCTGACCTACCGAGGGAGACAGGCTACAAGAAACACAGGCAGGTGTTTTAGCTGAGGTGCCTAGACCTACCATCAGAAGAGAGCCTGTACCAGTCCCCAGACATGATACTCTTTTAGTTGAGTCACCGGATGTCTGCAGTCATGTGAGTGAGAAACTGCCAATGTGAGCCCGGTCCAAATTGCTAATCTACAAACTCATAAGCAAATAAAATTGCAGTTATTTTAACTCACTAAATGATGGGGTGGTTTACTACACAGAAATAGCGTGCATGCGTGCTCAGTCGCTCAGTTGTGTCCAACCCTTTGTGACCCCATGGACTGTAGTTGGCCAGTCTCCTCTGTCCATGGGATTCTCCAGGCAAGAAAACTGGAGGGGTTGCCCTTTCCTTCTCCAAAGGATTTTCCCAACCCAGGGATCGAACCCACGTCTCCTGTGGCCCCTGCATTGGCAGATGAATTTCTTTATCACTGAGTCACTTGGGAAGCCCACACAGAAATAGATATCTGATAGAATCATCGATCAGTCATACATATTTCATTTCTCTGTATCCTTCTCGTATAACTTTACCATAATTTGATACTATCCACATTCATTGTTCTCACCATTAATAGTCATGTTTACAGTGTTCACTTTTTGAGCCAAGAAGTATGTTATGAATGCCTGTCCTTTCTTGTTCAACGTTTGGTTTGCCTATAGTTCTTTTCCTCTTCACATTTTTTAAACTCAGGTTTCATTCATCTTTTGCTAAGTTTTACTATATCCTCCAGTAGTTTTATAAAGTGACTCTCAATCCAATTTTCCACACCATAAACCTGTCAGAAGATCTGTCAGTTTTATTTTCTTCTGGAAACCTCTGTCTCAGTGGCTTTTCCCCTTCTGCTTTAGTCTGGACCAGTTGCCCTCTAATATGAGCTCCTGTCGTGGGACTTTCCCATCATCCTAGAGATTCTCTTTACCTCTCTCACTCTTCAGTCAGTTCAGTTCAGTTCAGTCTCTCAGTCGTGTCTGACTCTTTTGCAACCCCATGAATCACAGCACGCCAGGCCTCCCTGTCCATCACCAACTCCCGGAGTTCACTCAAACTCATGTCCACAGAGTCGGTGATGCCATCCAGCCATCTCATTCTCTGCCGTCCCCTTCTCCTCCCGACCACAATCCCTCCCAGCATCAGAGTCTTTTCCAGTGAGTCAGCTCGTCACATAAGGTGGCCAAAGTATTGCAGTTTCAACTTCAGCATCAGTCCTTCCAATGAACACCCAGGATTGATCTCCTTTAGAATGGACTGATTGGATCTCCTTGCAGTCCAAGGGACTCTCAAGAGTCTTCTGAAGCACCACAGTTCAAAAGCATCAATTCTTCAGCAATCAGCTTTCTTCACAGTCCAACTCTCACATCCATACATGACCACTGGAAAAACCATAGCCTTGACTAGACGGACCTTGGTTGGCAAAGTAATGTCTCTGCTTTTCAATATGCTGTCTAGGTTGGTCATAACTTTCATTCCAAGGAGTAAGCGTCTTTTAATTTCATGGCTGCAATCAGCATCCACAGTAATTTTGGAGCCCCCCAAAAATAACGTCTGACACTGTTTCCACTGTTTTCCCATCTATTTCCCATGAAGTGATGAGACCAGATGCCATGATCTTCGTTTTCTGAATGTTGAGCTTCAAGCCAACCTTTTCACTCTCCTCTTTCACTTTCATCAAGAGGCTTTTTAGTTCCTCTTCACTTTCTGCCATAAGGGTGGTGTCATCTGCATATCTGAGGTTATTGATATTTCTCCCGGCAGACTTCAGTTATATGGCTCCCACTTCTTCCTTTTTCTTGTTTTGTTGTAACTCTTTTGTTTTTCAGGAACTTATCCTCTAGAAGTTTTTTGAGAAAGCATGCTTAGGAGGTATATTTTTAAGACCTTGCATGTATGGAAACGTCTATCTTTATTTTTGATTCAGAGTTTGGTTGTATAAAGAACTGTAAGTTCAGCATTATTTTTAATGACTATTTTGAAGACATAACTCACTATTTTCTAATTTACAATATTGCTATTGGGAGGTCTGATGCCATTCTTATTCCCAAGTCTTCATGTCATTTGTTCTTTCTTCGTAGAATCTTTCCTTTATCCTTTGGATTCTGAAGCCTCTCAGTTATGTCCTTGATGCGAATCTTTTTCATCATTATTTTGGGCCTTTATGCTTTTCAATCTGGAAACTCATTTCCTTCTATAATACATATTATATATTCTTGTATTTTTTTCTTGGACTATTTCCTCCTGTGTATTTTCTCTGTTTAGTCTATTTGGAACTTGTTGCTTGGGATATTGGTCCTCTTAGATATCTTAGTTTTCATTTGTTTATCTTTTTTATTTACTTTCTATGAGTTTTGCTCTGGACTGAATGTTTATGTCTCTCCCAAATTCATATATTGAAATCCTACCCCCCAATATGATGGTACTTAGAGGTGGGGATTTGGGGAGATAACTGAGGCTAAATTAGGTCAGAGAGTGGCCCTCATGCTGGGATTAAAGCCTTTTTAAATAGAGGAGGAGACATGAGAGCTCTCTCTCTGTTTACACGGGTGCACCAGGGAAAGGCCATGTTAGGACCTAATAAGAAGACAGTCATCTATAAACCAATAAGTGGACCCTCATCAGACATTGAATCTGATGGAACCTAGATCTTGAAAATCCAGAACTGTGAGAAAGAAATATTTGTTGTTTAAACCACTGAGTCTATTATAGCAACCCAAACTAAGACAAGATATTCTTGTTTCTTTTCCATCCTTTTTTCTTGATTTGAACTCTAGCTGCCTGCTTGATATCTACATGTTTTTTTATGGGGCTTCCCTGATGGCTCAGATGGTAGAGAATCTGCCTGCAGTGTGGGAGACCTGAGTTTGATCCCTGGGTCAGGAAGACCCCCTGGAGAAGGGAATGGCTAACCACTCTAATACTCTTGCCTGGAGAACTCCATGGACAGAGGAGCCTAGTGGGCTATAGTCCATGGAGTTTCAAAGAGTCAGACATGGCTATTTTTTGTATCTGCTCTCAAATTGAGCCAGTTCAGGACTAAATTCATCTTCAGCAAAACTGCGTGTTTTCTATCTATCCTCTGTCTTGGGGGATGGTGCTACCAAATTAAAGGAAATGCAGTTCTCATTGACACTCTTCTTCCTCATCTCCCAATCCAAGCCCTATTTATTCTACTTCCTTTGTGAATATTTAATGTATCCAGTACTCTTTATCCCCATTACTTCTGCCTTAGCTTTGGCTGTTGCCATATATTTCCTCCACTAGGGCAATGCCCTTTCCACTTGTATCTCTGGTTTCTGGGTGATTGCAATCTAAGGTTTTCCAATCTGCAACCTTAAGATTAGATTCAAATGTTTCTGTCCCACTCTCCAATCCCCAGGTTTTCATCCTATGTTTTTCCTATCTCTAGCATACAACTTTTCACGCTGGGTATTGTAGTTAACCTATCCCCTTGCTTGGCTTCCACTCTAGACCTTGAATGACGTAAGGGCAGGGTGGTTTTTATGGACTTCCCTGGGGGTTCAGTGGTAAAGAATTCACCTGCCAATGCAGGAGACGTGAGTTCGAACCCTGGTCCAGGAAGATCCCCTGGAGAAGGAAATGGCAACCCACCCCAGTATCCTTGCCTCAGAAATCACTAGCCCAAGGATGCTGGTGGGCTACAGTCCCTGGGGTCACAAAACAGTTGGGCATAACTTAGTGAATAAACAACAACGATAGTAAGTGTAAGTGTTAGTTGCTCAGTTGTGCCCGACTCTTTGTGACTCCATGGACTGAAGCCCACCAGGCTGCTCTGTCCATGAGATTTTCCAGGGAAGGATACTGAAGTGGGTTGCCATTTCCTTCTCCAGCGGATCTTCCCAACCCAGGGATCGAACCCAGGTCTCCTGCACTGCAGACAGATTCTTTACCAACTGAGGTACAACAGAAGCCCAAACAACAACAATAGCTTTTATTTATTTATTTAATGAGCAACAGGTTGATAATAAATATTTATTACAAAAGTCTCTTATTCATGAGGTAGATTATTTGAGGTAGAATATCCAAAGAGTTATCTTTGGATAACTCTTTCTATTAAAATATTTTCCCTCCTAATGAGCTGGAATTTTTCACCCTAGAATTTTTCCTTATTCATTGTAATTATATTATATAATCATAAGTCCCAGATTTTCTAGAACATGATACCTGATTTCAAATATTTACTGCCTTTATAAAGCATTGCAAGGTCCTAGAAATTTTCAACTTTGCATGTTCAAACTCATGCCCTAAATTATTTCTCACGCTTGAAAGTGACACAAATATCCTTTGTCATGAAATGTGTTCTGATTTTTGCTTTGGAAAGTTTGGGAACTACACAGTCTAATGACTCTTATTGGTGCAACGATTGTGTCCCTCTTTTCTCTAGACTAGTACTTTTCAGGCTGAGTCTCATGGATGTTTTTTATGCTCATCTTTGGATCTCTATACCTCTGTTTAAAGTGTGTGGTGACACTGGCACATGCTACCTGTGTTCAGTTCAGTTCAGTTGCTCAATCGTGTCTGACTCTTTGTGACCCCATGAACTACAGCATGCCAGGTCTCCTTGTCCATCACCAACTGCCGGAGTCTACCCAAACCCATGTCCATTGAGTCGGTGATGCCGTCCATCCATCTTATCCTCTGTCGTCCCCTTCTTCTCCTGCCCTCAATCTTTCCCAGCATCAGGGTCTTTTCATATGAGGTAACTCTGTATCAGGTGGCCAAAGGATTGGAGTTTCAGCTTCAACATCAGTCCTTCCAATAAATACCCAGGACTGATCTCCTTTAGGATGCACTGGTTGGGTGTCCTTGCAGTCCAAGGAACTCTCAAGAGTCTTCTCCAACACAGTTGGAGAATCACAGTTCAAAAGCATCAATTCTTTGGCACTCAGCTTTCTTTATAGTCCAGCTCTCACATCCACACATGACTACTGGAAAAACCATAGCCTTGACTAGAGGGACTTTTGTTGACAAAGTAATGTCTCTGCTTTTTAATGCGTAGACTGGGTCAGACACTCCCCTCCCTGTCTCTGGACATTGACTTGCTATTGACACAGCGCCAGTTTGCTTTTGCTCTCTCTTTTGTATGTGTGACTCCTAGTTTTTGCCTTTAGTTATTAAGCTATATCTTCTATATGTTATACTTAAAAGTTTTGTTTATTTCTGTAGAAAAAATATATGGTTATGTTGGGGTCACCGTACAATTTTGTGTTTTTCTCTGGATTCCAGTCCTGCCACCCATGTATTCTCTGGTCATCTCAGACATGTGGCATCAGAACGATGCTGGTTTGAGTTGTTGGCCTGTACTGAGTAAGACTGGAACTTTGAAGGACATTTGTTTAGTTAGAATTCTCCTTGTAAGTGGTTTTCCTATGATGCTATTAGCCTTGTGAATACCTGTTTATGTGTTGGAATTTCACCCAGTATTGTTTTTCACAGCAGGAACTTGGAGTCAAAAAAGTATCTTCTGAGCTAACACATAATTAAGGAATATAGTTTCTCTAAGAAGTAATTTTCTTTCATGATAGAATGACAGGATATAATCTTATTCAAATATGTGTTCAAATATTTGCTTATTCTTTTTGTGCCTCTGGCTCACTTGCAGATCTATCTTAGTAATAAGACAACTAGTTAGACATCCTTTTTCTCTATTTCTAATCTGAATATTTAAAAAATAGACTTTTATGTCCTCAAGGGCAGGGATAATATTTTATACTTCTCTAACAGTCTATAACCCAAGAAACTTTCCCCGATAATCAAACAGTTTCCTCTTTCCTATGTCTATGCCCTCCCTTGTCCTAGCCATCTTGCTAGAATGTCTCCCAGCAACATACTCTCATGGGCTAAGATTTCTATCCTTTTTCATTGCTTAACTTAAATTTCATATCCTTTCAGAAACCTTTCTCCAGATTCAATTGAGGACCAGTGTCTCTGTACCTTGAATATAGGATTTATATATGTTAGTATTTTTTTCTTTTAACTGGATTGGAAAAAACTCCCTGAAGGTGGGGACCATATTTTCTCTTCCTGTGGATTTCCCTGTTCATCTTTGTGGGCTTCCCTGGTAGCTCAGCTAGTAAAGAATCAGCCTGCAATGCAGAAGACCCCGGTTCAATTCCTGGGTTGGGAAGATCTGCTGGAGAAGGGATAGGCTACCCACTCCAGTATTCTTGGGCTCCCTGGTGGCTCAGCTGGTAAAGACTCTGCCCACAATGCAGGAGACCTGGGTTCGATCCCTGGGTTGGGAATATCCCCTGGAGAAGGGAAAGGCTACCCACTCCAGTATTCCAGTCTAGAGAATTCCATGGGCTACAGTCCATGGGGCTGCAAAGAGTTGAACACAACTGAGAAACTTTCACTTTTCACTTACAGGGATACCATATACATCTAGTTGAATTGAAATTTTGCAAAATCTAAGGAAGGGAATGATGTCTAGGAAAGCTGGGATCATTATTTTTCTTTAAAAATACACCAGTGAGAAAGAATAGGCTTTTTGAAATTGCTGGAACAATGCTTTTTCAGTGTTGCTGCTGTTCCTCACAAAAGCACTGGAAGTCTAATTTGAGTGTTTGTCATGACAGGAATTTTCATATCCTTCTAGGGGGAAGGACCATGGAGGAGAGGCGGTGGAGGACGGCCCACACAGGGCAAGGAGGGAACCTGCAGTTTCCAGGACCTGGTAGAGCACAGTGGGCATCTCTCTTTAGTGTCAACTCAAGGACACATGATTTCATTTTTTATGTTTTATTACTGTTTTTTTTTTCTTTTTGCCAGAAAAAAAATGGGAGAATCCTTGACAATTTTAGGAGAGATTTATCAGCTTTTAGTTGAGATCAGCTATTTGTTTTCAAGGTAATAACACATGTTTCTACCACTCTCATCCTTCCCAGCTAATCTGGGAGGTCAGTGCTGAAGGATTAGGTTTGCCTCTCTTGAAAAAAAAAAAAAGGCCCTCGGTACAGTCAGCTGAAGCAGGTCATTTCCCCTCCCAAAGCACTGCTTAAACAATGGGACCATTCAGTTTTTTTCAGTGAATGTTTGACATTTATCAAAATCCTAAACTGCTATGCAGTTGAACTTCCTGTCTGCTGTCAGTGTCTTGTGCGTTTTTAACACTTGCCAGATACATTTTGGTAATTATGTAGTGAAGAATTAGATTTCCCCAAAGAGAAGTCTCGCGTTTGTCCCTGCTCGTAACTCTTGAAATCCCCAAAATGATAAGAGAGTCTTTGCTTTTCACGGGGGCCGCTTAGAGCACACCTGATCGTGGTTTATGTTAATGCAGTGACTCAGGTGGGCCCCCAAGTAGTTTGTGCTAACAGGATAACTCAGGGTGGCTTTTGGCCATACCAAAAGACCAAGCATGTGATTAGATGGTTGGGGTGGTGAATTTCTCTAATTGGCAATACTCTGGGTAAGCTGCCACAGATCAATGCTGGGAGGGTAACGCATCTAAGGATGGGAGAAACTTTGTGTTTAGAACCTTCTCAGACCTCACGCAATGCCTCTCTTCCTTTAGCTGGTTCTAATTTGATCCTTCTGCTATACTAAAACTGTAAGCATAGCACCTTCCTGAATTCTGTGAGTCATTCTAGCAGATTATCAAACCTGAGAGTTGTTATGGAAATCCTTGAAGTTTTAGCCAGCTGGTATGAAGTGAGGTTGGCCCTGGGGACTTCAAACTTGTGGCTGGATTCTGAAGCGAGAGCAGTCTTGTGAGGACTGTATTCTCAGAATGTGCGCTTTGTCTCACTCATTGTAGTAGTCTGCTGAGAAACAGAAGATGGAAGGATAACAGAAGAAGAAAAAAGAAAACAAGATTATTTATGTCAAACAATGACAGGTGACTCAAAAAAAGTGTTTTCTTTTTAAAAAAATCCTCTTCCTCCTAAAACAGAGTTAGAGGAAGACAGGAATGTGTTTTTGTTCTGTGTTTCCTCTGTTGGATATTAGAATTTTTGAAAGACTGCACTTATTTTTCTAGGAGAAGAGAAGTAGCCTGCACCCTTCAGGTATTTAGGGTCAGAGATGTGGGAGTTCTGGGTGGGTGAAGGTGGGGTGGTAGTGAAATAATTCCCCCTTGGCGTTAACTGGGCTTCTCTTTTATGCAAATGGAGATGCCCTGGGCACCATAGGCTCAAGGACTAGCCTTTACTCCTAGTACTGACAGCGTTAGTGTATCCAGTACACTAACAATGACCCGTCATGACACCTATCTAGTCCCTGGGGGGCCTTCATCTTTTCTGGTCTGCACAAAATAACCATAATGGTACATATTGTCATAACCCCAGTAGTCATGTCACAGTAAAAGGAGGCATTTTTCTATTTCTTTCTCTCCTCTGGCTTCCTTGAGCTTTACATTCAAGATGCCTTCACTCCTGCTGTTCAAAATCTTTCTTCCTATTCCTCCGCTCACATACGAACCTAAACAATTTTTTCAATAAGCTGCCTGTTGGAAAAGAACTGATAAGCTAAATTGTCAGAAGGTGCTCCTGACCAAAAACAGCTCAATGGGTAATTCAACTTTGGAGTAACAGTGCTTTCAACCCAAATGAGCCAAGCTTGAAAGGTGGCCTTCAGTCACTGTTGCAGAACACTGGGAAGATATTTTGGGCCAAAAAAGATCTCCCTGGTTCCACTGAAATCATACATAGAACTAACAGGTTATTTCAGTCATGCCTGCATGATGCCTGTCTCATGGCTGGCTGCTTGGGCTGTAATAGAGTGAGGAGAGAGTTAGGGAAAGTCAGTTCCTACTACGAAGCGTCATGTTCCTCCATTATTGAGCTTCTTTATAGGGGGCTGCATGTGGTGGGATGGGGGGAGGGAGCAGTAGGTAATGCTTTGCTACAGTTTGCTAGGAGGTATTCAGAGCCTTAGGGTATGCATGAGAATCCTTCTTAGGGCATACATATTTTCTTAAATATTTAGGGGAAAATTGTAGTATAATTATTTATTGAAACATTAATTTATATTTTGTTTTTGTGGCAGTTGCAGGATTAGAAATAGTGAGAATTATTTGTATATTTTTCTGAATCTGGAGAAGGTCATTGTGTTTCCTTTTTGTGGTATTAATAGTATCTTGAAGATAATCTATTAAATTCGATAATCTATTGGTCATTTGGAATGAACTTTTTGGCTAACCCAATATTCTCTGGGTTTTTTTTTTTCCCTTCAAAACCTGAAACTCTGAAATTATGCTAAAGTTCCAGGTGTGTGTGTGTATGGGGGGCTGGAGGACTGTGGAGAAGTGGGTCCACAGACTTCTTTTCAGCCTTTTATACAGTTCTTTAAGTTTTCACGGCAAGGATTCTTGGGTGGTTTGCCATGCCTTCCTCCAGTGGATCACAGTTTGTCAGGACTCTCTGCTAGGACCTGTCTGTCTTGGGTGGCCCTACACAGCATGGCTCATAGCTTGATTGAGTTATGCAAGCCCCTTCACCAAGACAAGGCAGTGATCCATGAAGGGATGATTGCTGGACAACATCACCGATGCAATGAACATGAACTTGGGCAAACTCCAAGAGATGGTAAGAGACAGGGAGGCCTGGTGTGCTGCAGTCCATGGGATCGCAAAGAGTCGGACATGACTGAGCGACTGAACAAGAGCAACTGCAGACTTGGAGAACAAAGTTATGGTTACCAGGGGGGAAGGTGAGGGAAGGGATAGTTAGGGAGTTTGAAATTGACTTGTACACACTGCTATATTTACAATGGACACCAACAAGGACCTACTGTATAAGATAGGGTACTCTGCTCAATGTTATATGGCAGGCTGGATGGGAGCGTGGTTTGGGAGAGAATGGGTACATGTGTATGTATGGCTGAGTTGCTCTGCTGTGCATTTGAAACTATTACACCATTAATAGGCTATGTGTGTGTGTGTGTATTTAGTCACTTAGTCCTGTCCAACTCTTTGTGACCCCTTGGACCCTGTAGTCCACCAGTCGCTTCTGTTAGTAGAATTCTCCAGGCAAGAATACGTGAGAAGGTTGCCATTCCCTTCTCTAGGAGATCTTCCCGACCCAGGGATTGAACCCAGCTCTCCCACATTGCAGGTGGATTCCTTACTGCTGAGCCACCGGTGGCACGGAAGTGACATGGGCAAGTTGGAGTGACACTAGGAGACAGAGTAGAAAATGGACTGAATTTAAGCTAATGTGCGCAACAAGTGGACTGGTGGTGGACATAGGGATGGGCAGGGCACAGTGTTGGAAGGACCTGTCTAGTGTTGGGGGAAACACTAGAAGGGGAGACCTGGCTGTATCTGAAACTGTCGGGGTGGAGGTGGACAAACAATGCAGCCGACGGCTCTGAAGGAGGAAGTGGAGTGCTGTATTTGGAATCTGACTAGATTGGAGAGCAGGTGTCTGTGGGGTGTGGGACCTGGCTTTTTTTTTTTTTTTTATCATTGTCTTATTCCTCATCTTCAGTGTGTTTTTGGGGTGTCTCTTGCCTGCATAGCTCTGCAGTGGGTGGCAATGGAGAAGCCAAGAGCCAGTAGTGACCTTGAAGAACACAGGCCTCCTTTCAGGTTTCCTGGGGCACCCATTCAGCCTTCCTTACTCACCTTTGAACAAAATTAAGTTGGTTAAATCAGAGAAAAGGAAGTCCTTTTCTTTTCCTAGAAGGGATCATCTCTGGGGACAACAGGTTAATTGTCTGGTTGAAAACCAGTTTCTTCTTCAGAGAAATGATGTTTAATCAAGGATCTCAAAGAAATAACCAGCTGTTTTTTTTTAATTTATTTTAGTTAGATAAAATTTTATTTTTTTTTTTTAGCTGATTTAATTGGAGGCTAATTATAATATTGTAGTGGTTTTTGCCATACATTGACATGAATCAGCCATGGGTATACATGTGTTCCCCATCCTGAATCCCCTCCCACCTCCTTCCCCATCCCATCCCTCAGGGTCATCCCATTGCACCAGCCCTGAGCACCCTGTCTCATGCATTGAGCCTGGACTGGCGACAGGCTGTTTTAAACTAATTATAATTCACTATGTGTTATAAGGAGTTCCAAGGAGCACAATTATTTTTAGGGTCCCAAGGAATCAGGAATTTGTTTGAAGCTTCACATTGAAGGTAGATCTAGGGTTCTCTGAGGTGATGGGCACAGAGACCAAATTAAAGGCTTTCTGAACTTGGAATTTGTGTGATTTTAAAGGGGAGGAAAACTGTCTTCATTCATTTTATTCCCAGGCTGGCTTGTCAGACCTTAGATGTCACAGTTTGGGGATTTAATGAGTTGGCAATTTCAAGCTAACTTTTAAGTTAATCTTTGCTCTTGCAGGTATGGTGTGGGCTTGTCCTTCGTTCCTGATCCAGAACCAGTAGTGTGAGATCTGAGTTCTAATTGTCTAACCTTCCTGGGACTAGTACTGGGTGCCCAGCACTGGACCACCAAGGCAGTGGTTGGGCGAAGACTGAGGTTAGCAAAGCCAGTTTGGCCTCATCAAAGTTCAGACATTGTAATCTTGTGTCTCTGTTTGCCCCCAGCAAATTTTTAGGTATATACTTCATTCTTTTCTTACTTCATGGTAAAAAATTGGTTGTTAGATAATTGTAAAAGAAGATGAAAATATACATTAATATTTATTTATCTACCTCAGTTCAGTTTAGTCTCTCAGTCGTGTCCGACTCTTTGTGACCCCATGAACCACAGCACGCCAGGCTTCCCTGTTCATCACCAACTCCCAGAGTCCACCCAAACCCATGTCCATTGAGTTGGTGATGCCATCCAACCATCTCATCCTCTGTCATCCCCTACTCCTCCTGCCCTCAATCTTTCCCAGCATCAGGGTCTTTTCAAATGAGTCAGCTCTTCGCATCAGGTGGCCAAAGTATCGGAGTTTCAGCTTCAACATCAGTCCTTCCAATGAACACCCAGTACTGATCTCCTTTAGGATGGACTGGTTGGATCTCCTTGCAGTCCAAGGGGCTCTCAAGAGTCTTCTCCAATACCTACTTATTTACTTATTCTCTTTCTTAAAGCAATTATTCTTATGTTAATGTGAACTTTTAGGTAGACACCAGTCTCTAGGCCAAGACTCCTCTTTGAGAACATGTTGCTGATTAGAATTCTGTGTTTCTTTCTTGTATAAACCAGTCCTCCCCAGTGTATCAGCTCTGATTTCTAATTTTAGTTTTTTTAAAAAATAGAGTGAAAGTTATATTCAAAGTAGAGTATATGCTTACAAAGTAGATTCTTACAATTTTACTATTTCTGCCACCTCCAATCTTTTGCAGTTGTCTCATTCATATCTTGGAGAAGGACATGGCAACCCACTCCAGTGTTCTTGCCTGGAGAATCCCAGGGAAGGGGGAGCCTGGTGGGCTTCCGTCTATGGGGTCACACAGAGTCGGACACGACTGAAGTGACTTAGCAGCATTCATATCTAACTCAATAACAATTTGTTTTAGCAAGTTATGTTTGAGATTTTTTAAAAACATCCTGCTTTGGTTTTTATAGAAAGAACTCTTCTTTTTCATACTCATATTTTATCAGTATGTACAATATTTCATTGAATTAGATATTTAAAATTAACACATAAATGTTACATTTAAAAGTTACATGTTAAGATACTTAAATGGTTCAGTTCAGTTCAGCTGCTCAGTCGTGTCTGACTCTTTGCGACCCCATGAATCACAGCACGCCAGGCCTCCCTGTCCATCACCAACTCCCGGAGTTCACTCAAACTCATGTCCATCGAGTCGGTGATGCCATCCAGCCATCTCATTCTCTGTCGTCCCCTTCTCCTCCTGCCCCCAATCCCTCCCAGCATCAGAGTCTTTTCCAGTGAGTCAACTCTTTGCATGAGGTGGCCAAAGTATTGGAGCTTCAACTTTAGCATCAGTCCTTCCAATAAACAGCCAGGATTGATCTCCTTTAGAATGGACTGATTGGATCTCCTTGCAGTCCAAGGGACTCTCAAAAGTCTTCTCCAACACCACAGTTCAAAAGCATCAATTCTTTGGCGCTCAGCTTTCTTCACAGTCCAACTCTCACATCCATACATGACCACGGGAAAAACCATAGCCTTGACTAGATGGACCTTGGTTGGCAAAGTAATGTCTCTGCTTTTCAATATGCTGTCTAGGTTGGTCATAACTTTCCTTCCAAGGAGTAAGCGTCTTTTAATTTCATGGCTGCAATCAACATCTGCAGTGATTTTGGAGCCCAAAAAAATAAAGTCTGACACTGTTTCCACTGTTTCCCCATCTATTTCCCATGAAGTGATGGGACCAGATGCCACGAACTTAGTTTTCTGAATGTTGAGCTTCAAGCCAACTTTTTCACTCTCCTCTTTCACTTTCATCAAGAGGCTTTTGAGTTCCTCTTCACTTTCTGCCATAAGGGTGGTGTCATCTGCATGTCTGAGGTTATTGATATTTCTCCCGCCAATCTTGATCCCAGCTTGTGCTTCTTCCAGCCCAGCATTCCTCATGATGTACTCTGCATATAAGTTAAATTAACAGGGTGACAATATACAACCTTGACGTACTCCTTTTCCTATCTGGAACCAGTCTGTTGTTCCATGTCCAGTTTGAACTGTTGCTTCCTGACCTTCATACAGGTTTCTCAAGAGGCAGGTCAAGGTCAGTCTTCATTCCAATCCCAAAGAAAGGCAATGCCAAAGAATGCTCAAACTACCACACAATTGCACTCACCTCACATGCTAGTAAAGTCATGCTCAAAATTCTCCAAGCCAGGCTTCAGCAATACGTGAACCGTGAACTTCCAGATGTTCAAGCTGGTTTTAGAAAAGGCAGAGGAACCAGAGATCAAGCAAGAGAGTTCCAGAAAAACATCTATTTCTGCTTCATTGACTATGCCAAAGCCTTTGACTGTGTGGATCACAACAAACTGGAAAATTCTGAAAAAGATGGGAATACCAGACCACCTGACCTGCCTCTTGAGAAACCTGTATGCAGGTCAGGAAGCACATTAAATGCCAAAATACTTTTGGAAGCCATTTACTCTTGGAAAGTATAAAACTCAGTTGGTGGGAAGATATAGTCTATTACTTATTATTTACTAGCTTTGAGCTCAGAGTGTTGTATATTTTAAAGGAAATAGAAGGTTATCAAAAAGCTTTCTGTAAAAGGCCACGTGGCTAATTTTTGGACTTTGCATATCATATAATTTCTGTATCTGTGAACTCATCTCTGCTATTGTAGCATAAAAGCAGCCATAGACAATGTGTAAATTAATTGGTATAGAAATGTTTCAAAAAAACTTCATTTATAAAAACAAGCAGTGGATGGGATTTGGCCTGAAGGCCATAGTTTGCCAACTCCTTGTCTAGAATATCAATAAATTGGTAATTTAAGAGAGTTTCTCTCATGATTCAATCCACCAGATGTTTATTGAGTGCCAACTATGTACTCAGTCTTTCATATGTAGTCAAGATAAGAATGTGACTTATTTTTTTTAAACTTTTTATTTTACACTGGAGTATAGCCAATTAACAACGTTGTGATAGTTTCAGATGGATAGTACAGGGACTCACCATGCATGTACATGTATCCATTCTCCTTCAATCTCCCCTTCCATCCAGGCTGCCACATACCATTGGGCAGAGTTCCCTATGCTATGCAATATGTACTTGTTGGTTATTCATTTTAAATACATTAATAGCAGTGTGTACATGTTGATCTCAAACTCCCTAACTATCCCTTCTCCCCATCCTTCCCTCTAGCAACCATAAGTTCTTTCTCTGAGTCTGTATAAGTCTGTTTCTATTTTGTAAATACATTTATTTGTATCATTTCATTTTAGAGTCCACATATAAGGGATGTCATATGATTTTTCTCCTCCTTCTCCTTTTCTTACTTCACTCAATATGCTGATTTCTAGGTCCATCTGTGATTCTGTAAATGGCATTATTTCACTCTTTTTAATGGCAGTATAGTATTCTATTGTATATATGTAAGGAATTTTTCCAAGCTGTAATATTATCCATACCTTGGTGCTTACTCATCTGTGGGCTAGAGTACTTTCCATGCCTTTCTTCACCTGGCAAATTTCTGCCTCTCTTTCAAAGTGAAAGTGAAGTCGCTCAGTCGTGTCTGACTCTTTGTGACCCCACGGACTGACTGTAGCCTACCAGGCTCCTCTGTCCATGGGATTTTGCAGGCAAGAATACTGGAGTGGGTTCTTCAGGAGATCTTCCCTACCCAGGGATTGAACCCGGGTCTCCTGCATTGCGGGCAGACGCTTACCGTCTGAGCCACCAGGGAAGCCATTTTACTAAATACCTAAAATCAGATTTTGAGGATTTTGTTCTCTTATATCACTTCCTTTGCTTTACCATCTGGGCCACCAGGGAAACCATTCTACTAAATACCTAAAATCAAATTTTGAGGATTTTGTTCTGTTAAATCACTTCCTTTACATACTTCCCTAATGTCTCTTCTTCTATCTTAGTTTAGCTATCTCATTAATTTTGTTCATCATGACTTTGTCAATATCACTCACAGCTGAGTCACAGTGTTCCAAAATTTCATTTCTTTTGCAACTTCTTTTCTTGGCATTGTTAATTGATTTGCTTTTTCATTTGCTTCATTTTCTATGTGTCTATCAATAATTCATTCCCATCTATTCCACTGGAGCTGTAAAACTCTTTTCATTCCATTTAAACACATGAAGTAATAATTCCTTTCTCTAGAAGTCATCTCCCCTGAAGCCTTGCATTCAACTCCTCCATGTGGGTACATTGTTATTTCTGATAGCGGCACAGTTTGCCGAATCCAGTGCCATCCTGGTATTCTCTTGGCCTCCTTCCTGTGCTGGAGTCTCTGCTCCTGGACTCTTGTTGTTTGGCTACTACACAGCTTCCTGAAGCTTTCTAAGAAAGAATACTTTTTTAAAAAGATCCTATGTTTCTGAAAATATCTTTACTTGACCTTCTCACTTGATTCGTAGTTTGGTTGACATAGGATTCTAGGCTGGAGATTATTTTTCCTCAGAATTTTGTAGTCATTGCTTTATCATCTTTTAATTTCTCCTGTTTCTGAGAAATCGGATATGATTTGGCTTACTTGGTTTTTATTTTGCTTTTTGTTTCCCTTCTTGGGTACTTTTAGGATCTTCCCTAATTCCCATTGTTCTGAAATTTCATGAGGATAGTTTGTGTCTTTTTTTCGTTTATTGTGTGGAATATTTGCTAGATTCTTTTAATCTGGAAAAATTTTAAATATAGGTATTTTTCATTCCAGGAAGTTCTTTGTGTTACATCGTTGGCCATTTTCTCTCTACTGAACTCCTTATGCTTGATTTTTGGAACTTGCAGTCTGATGTTGTATCTCCTGGATTGGTCCTCTGTGTTCTCATTTCTTTCCTATTTTCCATTTCTTTCTCTTTTTGCTTTAATGTGATATGTTTTTCAACTTTGTTTTCTAGTCAACTAAATTTTAAAAGTTCTTTACATTCTATGGCATTTTGTCTTTTTTAATTCATGGATGCCTTATTTGGATCCTTTTATTAGCTTTGATTATCTTCTTTGAAAGAGAACTGAAAGTGTTATTCACTCAGTTGTATCTGACTTTTTGAAACATCTGACTTTTTGAAACCCCACAGACTGTAGTCTGTCAGGCTTCTCCATCCATGGGATCTTCTAGGCAAGAATACTGAGTTGCCATTTCCTTCTCCAATACTGGAGTGGATTGCCATGCCCTCCTCCAGGGGATCTTCCCAACCCAGAGATCAAACCCAGGTCTCCCTCATTGCAGGTGGATTCTTTACCATTTTAGCTACCAAAGAAGCCAATTATCTTCATTATCAGTTAGTTACCAATTAAGTACAGGGTAAAAAATAATCATATATAAATACAATGTGAAACACATAATCCTAACACACATACCTGCATTAGCACACACAGAACCATGAAGGAAAGAAAGGATAACTCTCTCTTTTGACTCCCCTTTCTCAGTGCCCTCCCAGGCTTTTTCTAGGCACTATATGAATACTTGTATCTTCAAAATAAGGCTTTTGGAGTGTTTAAATTTTTCTTTTGTTCCTTGTTTTGTCTCTTTTCTTTTGAATTCTTTTTCTTTTGTTCCCACATCTCTACTTTTTGTTTGAGATTTCTCTCAAATGGCTTTCCATTTTATTTAAGATGGAAGTGCTAAAAAGGTGATTGAAAGACTCACATGAGAGAAGGGGGATTGTACCAAGTGATGGCTAATCACATGGGGACTTACCTGTTTCATTGGAGGACCCCTAAATACCACCATCTGTAGTCTTTTGTTCTTGGGTGGGTCAGCTTCTATAGGGCAGTTCTCTGTCTTTTCTGCCTGGAGGTATAAGCTTGGTAGCCAGAGTTCCAGGAATTGGGAGTAGAGTGATATCTTACTATTGAAGATGCTAGTTTCTACTTGCGTGTGTGCATGCTAAGATGCTTCAGTTGTGTCTGACTCTTTGACACTATGGACTGTAGCCCGCCAGACTCCTCTGTCCATGGAATTCTCCAGGTAAAAATACTGGAGTGGGTTGCGGTGCCCTCCTCCAGGGGATCTCCCTGACCCAGGGATCAAAGCTGTGTCTCCCGCATTGGCAGGCGGGTTCTTTACCACTAGCACCACCTGAAAAGCCAGGTTTCTACTTAATCTCCCCTTTTTTGTAGGGTTTTGTGTGTGTTATTGTTAATTTTGCTTTTTCTCACTTAACGGATTTGCTGAAGTTTAATGGACATAACTTTTTGCATTTAGTGCAATGACTCACCTCATCCTCTCCTGGGCAAGCTTTTCCTTTTTTCTGCCCTGGAGAAGGAGTCTTCAGAGGCTCCTAGTGATTCCAAGTCAGATTTTCTGGGGTCTGCAGCACAAACTGAATGCCTTTTAGTTTAAGTCTCAGCTTCTCTGGTCTGCTAAGTCACTTACCACTACATTCTAGCATCCACTTTGCACATCCACGGTTTAAGCACTGCCCCCATTTTAATGGGGCTTGAGGAGAAGTGGAGTAAAATGCAAATGTCCAATCTGTCACAGTTAACCAGAAGCCCTATCAGTTGTGTTTTACTAACATTAATATCATCTGTTTGTACTACTCAAATGTGGGTCCTGAACTGTTTGGAGGTTAGAGGTCAAGAGTAAAGGATATGTGTATGTGTGTGCTTGTGTCTCTCTCTGTGTATGTGTGAGGCTGGGTATGAGATGTATATGTACATGTGTGTTAAAATGAGTACAAGTGTGTTAGCCAAGGAACTGTAAGTGGGCTTGGAGTAGTGAGTGTGAAGAATTGGAAGCAAGGGGAGAAAAACACGGAAGAGGAGGGGCCTGCAAGTTTTGGAGTGATAGTATGTCTCAGTGGAATATTTCCTTCCTTTTCTTAACCTGGCTCTTCAGCTCATCTCTTTAAACCAGAATCTATGGGAGCAGGTGGAACACGGTCAAAGTGTGACATTCAACTTCATTCCCCGCCCCCCACCCCCAACCAGTGCCTTTAAAGCTGTCTCTGCCCTTCACTGTGTTCCTCTGAATTGTCTTGTAATTTCCTGCTTGCCCAAATTTCCACTTTACTCTTCCCTTCAGTTTTGTGCTCTTTACTTATGCCCCCTCCGTGCACAGAATATGAAAGTACAAAATGTCTTCTTTTTTACATGCATTTGGTATCTCGCTTAATTTCTATATTACCTTATGAGGCAGGTCTAGTTTTCTCCATGTGGTAGATGAAGAAAACAAAGCCTGGAGACATGCGGTCTCTTTCCTAGAGTCGAACAGATAATAAGGAGCAGAGCTGTGATTCGATTTTAGCGGCTCTGGTTTTAAAGTCCATGCTTAATCAAAACCACAATGAGGTACCATCTCACACCAGTCAGAATGGCTGTTATCCAAAAGTCTACAAACAATAAATGCTGGTGAGGGTGTGGAGTAAAGGGAACCCTCTTGTTGGTGGGAATGCAAACTAGTACAGCCACTATGGAGAACAGTGTGGAGATTCCTTAAAAAACTGGAAATAGAACTGCCATACGACCCAGCAATGCCACTGCTGGGCATACGCACCGAGGAAACCAGAATTGAAAGAGACACGTGTACCTCAATGTTCATTGCAGCACTGTTTATAATAGCCAGGACATGGAAGCAACCTAGATGTCCATTGACAGACAAATGGATAAGAAAGATGTGCTGCATAAACACAATGGAATATTACTCAATTATTGAAAAGAATGCTTTTGAATCAGTTCTAATGAAGTGGATGAAACTGGAGCCTATTACACAGAGTGATAGAAGTCAGAAAGAAAAACACCAATACAGTATATTAATGCATATATATGGAATTTAGAAAGATGGTAATGATGGCCCTATATGCGGGACAGCAAAAGAGACACAGATGTAAAGAACACTCTTTTGGACTCTGTGGGAGAAGACGAGGGTGGGATGATTTGGGAGAATAGCATTGAAACATGTATATTACCATATGTGAAAGAGACCGCCAGTCCAGGTTTGATGCATAAGACAGGGTGCTCAGGGCCAGTGCACTGGGATGACCCTGAGGGATGGGATGGGGAGGGAGGTGGGTGGGGGGTTCAGGATGGGGACACATGTACACCCATGGCTGATTCATGTCAATGTATGGCATAAACCCCTACAATATTGTAAAGTAATTAGCCTCCAATTAAAATAAATAAGTTAATTTAAAAAATAAAGTCTATGCTTTTACCAATACATTGGATTGCCTCAGTATATCTGATTTAATGAATATCCATTCATAATTCTACATGAAAATTTTTATATATAATGAGGATGCATTAAAGTTAGTTTGATAAACACATTGGCATTTGATTGTATAAGGTACAATACAGATCCTTGCTGAGGTTAGAGTACAACTGTTAGAAGAAAGACATCTTCTTTACCTTCAAAGAACTTGTAGTTCAGTTGCTCAGTCATGTTTGACTCTTTGTGATCCCATAGACTGCAGTGCACCAGGCTTCCCTGTCCTTCATCATCTGCCAGAGCTTGTTCAAACTCATGTCCATCGAGTTAGTGATGCTATCCAACCATCTCGTGTTCTGTTGTCCCTTTCTCCTGCCTTCAATCTTTCCCAGCATTCGGGTCTTTTCTAATGAGTCGGCTGTTCACATCAGGTGGCCAAAGTATTGGGGCTTCAGCTTCAGCATCAGTCATTCCAATGAATATTCAGGACTGATTTCCTTTAGGATGGACTGGTTTGATCTCCTTGCAGTCCAAGGGACTCTCATGAGTCTTTTCCAACACCACAGTTTGAAAGCATCAATTCTTTGATAAGGTGCTCAGCCTTCTTTAAGGTCCAAGTCTCACATCCATACATGACTACTGGAAAAACCATAGCTTTGATTATATGGACCTTTGTTGGCAAAGTGATGTCTCTGCTTTTTAATATGCTGTATCGGTTTGTCATAACTTTTCTTCCAAGGAGCAAGTATTTTATAATTTCATGGCTGCAGTCACCATCTTCAGTGATTTTGAAGCCCAAGAAAATAAAGTCTGTCACTTTTTCTATTGTTTCCCCATCTATTTGCATGAAGTGATGGGACTGGTTGCCATAATCTTAGTTTTTTGAATGCTGAGTTTTAGGCCAGTTTTTTCACTCTCCTCTTTTACTTTCATCAGAAGGCTCTTTGTTTTCTGCCGTAAGGGTGGTGTCATTCGCGTATCTGAGGTTATTGATCTTTCTCCTGGCAATCATGATTCAAACTTGTGCTTCATCCAGCCTGATATTTCTCATGATGTACTCTGCATATAAGTTAAATAAGCAGAGTGACAATATACAGCCCTGATGTACTCCTTTCCCGATTTGAAAGCAGTCCATTGTTCCATGTCTGCTTCTAATTGTTGCTTCTTGACCTGCATACAGGTTTCTCAGGAGGCAGGTCAGGTGGTCTGGTATTCCCATCTCTTTAAGAATTGTCCAGTTATGATCCACACAATCATCAGCCAAACCTTTTCTGGCTTCATAGGTGTGAGGATAAAGATAGATAATGGATATAAAGGTTCTACTACAACCTTATGACAAGTAATGCAGGTATCATTATTTATAATGTTAAGCATAAGGAACATGAGGACCATGATGTTAAGATGCACAAGTTCACATGACTAGAATCTAGTCTTCTGAAGGGCAGCCCAGGGCTTTCTCTTTTCTCATTAACATTCTTTTCAGTCTTATGTACTTTTCAAAGATGCTGCAGCACTCTTATGAGGTGGGTAGGGTAGGGAATATTTCCATTTTATGGATGGGGAAACTGATGTGAAGAGATGTGTTCAAGGATGCTTTTAGTAAATTCTCTTTCAGGGTGTCCATGAATGGAGTCCTTAAATTCTGAGCAGTTTGGGTCCATAGTATGGGAGGAGGGGTATGCATCTCTAGGAAGGAAAAAAACCCAACATTTATTTAGCTTTTGTTGTATGCCAGACAGCCGGAGACTGTAGCAGGGATTATATATAATCTTGTCGAATCCTCAAATTATTACTGTGGGTTTAGTAATTTTATCTTCTTTGTACAGAATCTTAGAGATGCTGTGAAATTTTCCCATCATCACACAGACCGTCCAGCTATCATTAAATGGGTCCATTTCATACAATACCAGACAAAGTTGATATTCGATCCCAGGACCATATTATTTTAGAGCCCACGGGTGTATGTGTTGTTAAGCTTTTCCTCAGTGTCTGCAACTAATCATTGGAATATCTATGGCTTCTTAGAGCTGAAACCAAAGATAAGTGTCTGCAACCATTTCACAGAGATTCCTCTCATTTAAAGAGCCCACTCATGTACTTTAGGTGCTGTTCTGGGAAAAGGATCAATCATGTGTTTGAGGAGATGTTCCTTCAGTGGCTACTTTAATAAAGGCTTTTCTGTTTTCCTTTATTCTGAGTCCATAGACAATATTTTTAATTACCCTGCTTGTTTCCCTGAGTTATAAAAGCCACGCTATAAAAGTTATAAATGTTAAAAATTTTATTCATCTGCTAAAATCTCTGCCTCAGAGTATATTCTGTTGGTTTGGATTTACACAGAAGTATTATAAATAAATGATTTAAATAGAAAATGTGTTTGATATGGAAATTCAATAGTTAAGAGGCCCACAAAGCTTGCCAGATGTTTGTATGAGGAGCTAGCAGTTCAGGTGGGTGAGGATTTATTGCTTCCTGGAGAGTTATATGAGCTGATGGGGAGTCATGAAGTGACAAAAAGAGACCCTCATCTGTATCGGGGAAAGAGTGTAGTGGCACTGACTTCATAATTAGGAAAAAACCAAATGTGAGGATATACCAGCACACAAGTCTCCTGTTTTAGAGTATCTTTTTATTTTAAGTATAGTGACTTTTTTCTTTTGCTTATAATGCTATTTTTTTGTTTTTTTTTTTCAGGGGGTTCAAGCTTTGTGTTTTGAAGGTGATCTCAGGGGAAGTTCTGTAGACACGAGTTTAGAGTTTGTGAATTGTAAGCCCACTTGTGGAAGCACATGCTGGCTGTCATCATAGATGAAGTGAATGCCTTGCTGCTCATGTCCAAGGGCCGCTTGAGCCACTCGACCCCCTTGGGACCAGTGACTCTTGGTGAGATCCAGGTGGAAATTAGTTCTGCCCCCTTATTGTACGTCACAAAGCCACTGAAACACATTCCCAAATTACTGTATTAGAAACACTTTTCAGTGGGCTCATTTTCTTGTTTCTTCTGCCTAAAGAAAATATATGTATATTATTCTAAATTTTCTAATTGTGCTGAAATGAGAGGTGGTACTGAATTGGCCCAAGTGTTTTTGTTTCTTATTTTCTTCTTTAGAACACACCAGGCACATTTTGAAGACAGGCATTGATTGATAGTTTGCCTAAGAATTGGTTTGGCCCTTAGAGGAATACAAAAGAAGTGAAAATCTCCTGAATTAGAGTGACAATGATGAGATGAATATCCTCCAATAATCAGAGGGGAACACAAGGCGTAAGTACCATGTACACTCATATTTATAGTTAATAGAGGCTCAAAAGTTATTGTTTCTTGGGTAATTGAGAGGAGACGATGATCTAGAGGCATGAAATAAACATGTTTATTTTATAATAAAGAGGTTATAATAAACAAAGAGGTTGTAATAAAGAGGTTTAGGGAGGGGGCAGGATTTAAGCTGGATATTGGAAGATCAGCTGATTTTTGTGGATAAGAGGTAAGTCCTGCCAACCAGGGAGGAACATTGTATAAAACGAAGAGGTGCGCAGTGGCTTGATTCATGAGGGGGTGAGTGAGAAGATCTATATGAATCAGTCAGAGTGTCATACTGGGGAGAAATGAAGAATGATTTTTTAAAATCTCTACCTTCCTGCTTCTCTCCCTTTAAATCACCTTGCCCCTTGTTAGTCACCGTTATCTTCTGTCTTTTGGCCTGCCTAGGCTGTGGGGCTTCATCTCTTCTATAAGTGGCAGAGAGCTTGTTTAGAAAAGGAACAGTATATAAGTATGGGAGGTGACTTTGGGTCCTATGTGGTGTGTGGGTGCTAATGGAGAGAGGAAATACTGAGTCCCTGAACTCAGCACCAAACATTGGATAGCTCGTGTCAGCATTTTCTTACCATGAATTTCCTCCTTGCAGTCTTGTGTTGTATTTCAAACTCACGCAAAGAGGTTTTTAGCAGCATAACAGGGATGCTTAGTTACCACTTTATTGGGGAGTAAATTAGATGGTTAGAAAGTTAAATAAAACCCAGAAAGTTCCTACTGCGTTTTCTTAAAATCCTTTGTCAAAACAAATAGCCTTGAAATGAACATAAAAATTTTAATGGCATTGACTCTAATGAAACAACAAGGAGCCTAATGAAGTTGAAGTACTGTGAGAGTTCTGGGAAAACGAGGCTGCTTTTATCTTATTGGAATGTTTATGTCCTTGCACGTCTCCTAATCACACTGTGGTAACGTCATTCCCAGAAAGTGCTTTAGGGAAGATTGCTAATAAAAAACAAAGATGATACGACTTCAAATTAAGAGTCCCTCAAGAAGTCAGACAATCAGTTGGCTAAGATAGAGGGCACTAGCCTGGAGGAATGTGATTGGCGATGGCGCCCATCTTATTTTGGGTTTTGTGGATATTTGGCGCCATCGATAAAGGGGTTTTCAACAGTCACGGGGACAGCCCCTCAGACTCCACACATGTTGGGGGTTCCAGTCTCTGCCATTCTCTTGGGAGCCAGCTTTCCGTTCACTATCCCTTATTTTTACTAACGACTCTGTGCTCTTCCAGACATCCAGGCTTGAGGCTTGAAGTCATCCTTGGTTCCTTTCTCTCTCCTCCCACATCTCAAATTTTATCTCTCAAGTGCTCCAGAATCCCTCTCATTCATTCCCTGGCTACAGCTACCAGCTCAACTCACTTTCTTGATTCTCGTCGTTCACTGGCCTTGGTATTTCTCTGACGTCAGGTTCACCAGTTTCCACCTTCATCCTACCCCCCAGATTAACCATCCTCAGCCCCACATCATGGCGCCATTCACCTGAGCACTTGTTTTTGTTGTTTGGTCACTAAGTCGCTGACTTTTTGTGACCCCCATGGACTGTAGCCACCAGGCTCCTCTGTCCATGGGATTTCCAAGGCAAGAGTACTGGAGTGGGTTGCTTTTTCCTTCACCAGGGGATATTCCCAATCCAGGGATTGAACCCATATCTCCTGCATTGGCAGGCAGATTCTTTACTGCTGAGCCACGAGGGAAGCCCTCACCTGAGCACAACCCCATAGCACAATCCTGAAAGTTAAGGCCCTTTACCAACCAGTTTAACCTGCGTTCCCAGCTCAGTCTCTTGACATTGCCCCAGATGCACATGGGACCACTGCTATCACAAAGTGGACATTGATCATTTTCCACTTAAATGTGGCTTGTTCATTCCCTCACTATTTTTTCATTTACTTGTCCCCTTCTTTAGGATGTTGCTTTTTTTCCTCACTACTCATGCAATTTCTTGCAAGGTAATGACTTGTAACTTTTTCAGTCACCCCTTTGAGAATCTGATGAAAGCTATCTTTTATCCAGGGAAGATGCATATCCAAAGGGTTCATTGACTCCTGAAGCTCGATTTATGTACCCATTAAGGGAACACTGACCTTAAATTAAGAATTGTTGTTCAAGGTAAAGTTAAAAATCCTCAGTCCTCCAGAAAGTCTTCCTAAATCACTCTGGCTAATGATGAGAACTCCCTGACCCCTTCTTTTCTCACTTGAATTCCACTGAAGTTATCGCTTCCATTCATTTGATACTTACTGAAGACCTCTGTGTATTATTTGATTTCTTTCTTTGCATGCACTCTGTTTCCCCCTGTAAACTAAAAGCTCCTTGAAGGCAAGGCCCTGCCACATACCTCTTGGAATTGAATATAAATCAGTGCACGTTGCTTTTGTTGGCCCAAGAATACAATCAGGTATATACAGGAGTTCAAAGGGGCAGTGTTTTCTTTTTCCATTTTGGTTGGTTGCTGTAGAACATTTTTTTGGAAGGGCCTCTGTTATACCCAAGTCATCCGGAACCTGATGACTCTGAAGGCCTTTTGATCTATAATTTGATTGGAATGGTTACCAGAGTAGCCACTGGCCCTGAGATGTCTGGTTTAGAAGGAGTGAAGGAAACTGGCCATGTTTGATATTTAAGGGCATTTTGGGGTACAGTAAAGTATTGGCACTTACTATGAAATCTTGGCAAAATTGTGAAGATGATGAATGCATCCTTGGTATACTTTCAAGACTCCATCTTCCCTGACATCTTGTTCCTCAGGTAGCTCCTCTCCCAACCTAAATCTATCCTCAGGAAAATATTGCTGTAAATTATTTAGTCTTTAGTCTGAATAGTAGGCTTTCTATTCTTTATTCCAGGATTATTTACATAGTCTTTCTTTTAACTACTGTGCCAGTGGTAAAGGACCCGCCTGCCAAAGCAAGAAACAGGGGAGACTCAAGTTCGAACCCTGGGTTGGGAAGATCCCCTGAAGGAGGGCACGGCAACTCCCTCCAGTGTTCTTGCCTGGAGAATCCCATGGACAGGAGCCTGGTGGGCTACAGTCCATAGGGTCTGAAAGAGTCGGACACGACTGAAGCAACTTAGCTCACATGCATACACTTCTAACTATGGCATGAAAAACTTAGTTTTCTAGTAAAGCTAAATCTAGGGATCTGATAATATGAAAGGAATTTTGGGGGCCAATGTCTCATACTTGAATCAAGCCATATAATTTAACATCTATTCCATCCTTTTCTCATCACCCCCACAATGTACACACACACACACTCATGCTCTCATGACTGGAACCGGCTTCTGTTTAATCGATTATACAGTCTTAGTAACACTGATCGTTCATTGAGGAAACTCTCATTATCCAAGTCCCCCAGATAATCTGAGCCACACTGCTTCACCACACCTCATTATGTTTTCCAGTAGAGAAGGAGTATGCACTAGAAGGGAAGGTGATAAGAAGTTGGATGAGCAACATGGTATAGGTTCAAGATTAAGAGTAGGTATAGAAATAGCATGTTGGAGTGTCTGAGTTACAAAGCTCAACAGCCACACAGACTATGTAGGCCTGAGCCAGCACACAGGCCAGAGAGCCATGCCCCAAACTTGTCTAGGTGACAGAGCCCCTGGCCAGGTTGGTGCTCTGTGCTTCTATCATGTTCTTTATGGAGCATCATAAAATCTTGATATGTTTCCCCCCAGCAGGCAAACAAGGAAACCTCGCCTATGTTATATGTATGCAATAAAAGCTGAGTAAGAAAAGCACATTTCCACCAATATAAAACAAAGCACAGCACCTCTGTGGGGGAGGAGGGGGCGGTTGGTGTCTCACCTGCTGATACAGAGACCGAAGGTCTTCAAATAGCAGGTATGACGCCTGCATCCTCACAGACAGTGAGCATCAGGCAGAGTCAGTGGTCATGGCCGACTGAAGACAAAGGGCCCTGTCTTGGGTTTTGTAAAGCCACAGAAGCCTCCTGGTTCTGATTCAGTCAAGGGAAGGGCGAGTGCCTGCAAGTAGATTTCTTGCCCACCAGTTGGGACTGAAAAAGATTCAGTTTGATTCAGAACAATAAAGAAATGGGATGTTTCTCACACTCAAGTGCCATGAAGCAATTCATATCCCTATCGGTTTTTGGTTCTTGTTTCACAGTTGGGACTACTTTCTCAACAAGAGTAAAGTCAAGTCCTGAATCTAAGAATTTAAACTTTTCAGATTGCCTTGGTAAATTGAGTTTAAGAATTCCTCTCATTACTGTCTTGGAATCTGGCTTAAGTGTACACACTGCTGTTAAGCTTCTGGTGATCACATAAGCTGCCCTCTGTCTGGGTGTACTAACTAGCACATGGAAATAGATCCCATGAGGCTAGAAAATGAGGAAGAAACAATTATACCAGACTTTTCCTGTGAATTGGGGAAAAACTGTCCTAGATCAAGTTCAGGCAAGAAATACCTGGGTTCAACTCTCATTCAAGGCTGAGATCTATAATATGGAGCAGTGATTCTCAAGCATTACTCTACTGTGAATTCCCCAGAGAACTTGTTAAAATGCAGATTCTGACTCACTGCTTCTGGGGGTTGGTGCCTGAGAGTCAGCATTTCTCAGAGGATGAGGTGTTACAGGCCCCTAGACCACACTTTGGGTAATAGTTGTCTTAAATTTTGGTCTATGTCTGCCTCAGACTTGATCTTTGACCTTTAAGATTTATTTAACCTTTCTGGATCTCAGCTTCCTTAACTGTAAAAGAAGAGAATTGGGTTGAATCCTGAGAAGAACATTTTGTATATTTTTCTACCAAGCATGGATTGCCCCTTGCTAACAGCACTTTGATTTTCTTCTGGGGAATTTGCTTCCCCGCTTTGTGTGTAGTGATGGTAGTGGGCAAATTTGGGGGCTTTCCATGTCATTGTGGCAGCTGAGGTAGACTGTCCTGTCTCAGTTTCCATGAACTTCTTACAGGCAGGATGGACCTAAGCTTGACTGGTTGTTTCTCTCCCAGAATTTTGACTCTTGAGCAGGGTGAACCAAATAGAAAGAGGCTGTTGAAACTCATCATTCCAGCTGTGTGGCCAGGGTTCAACTGGCAGCAAAACCTTCCAGAGCCTCCTTGTATCTATCTGCTCCATGCTTTGTTGCCCAGTTCTACCTTCAATCATGTGTGCACCCCCATGGCTTTTTAGAATATGCTGTTTTTACTTAAGTTACCTAAAGTCCATTTCTGTTGCTTGCAACCAGAGATGAATATAGTTCTCTAAGCCTCTTCTGACTCAAGCATTGTAGGACTCAAGCCTTGAGCAGCTTGTTGATAAGTCTGATCACTGTTTTCTAAACGGAAACAGAAAGGCATAAGAGTATTTTCCCAAAAGAAGATCAATTCCTTTGAAGTCTTGGGCATGGCTTTGGTATGGGTTATTTGTTCCAGAGACAGATGTTGATTACTTTTCAGCAGGTTGGTAAGTGGAGGTAATCAGGTTGTTTTCCTTTAGCATCAAGTTGGTACTGAGATGCCTCCTTGTGCTTCAGAAGCAAGTAGCAAGACTCTGTAGGACGCTTCTTTGTTCTACTTAAACTTGGAAATAGCAGGAAAGGTTCCTGTTTTGCTTGTTTTGACCCTACTCATCCTCATCAGTGTACGGAATTTTCTGAGAGGCTTCAGAGTTTCCTGTCTGAAATTGAGAATAGCAGCTAAAAGTAGGCAGAGAAGATTCTGGAGAGTAAGACCCATTGCTAAATAGTAACAGAACTTACAGCCTAGTCACCTTAAATTGTAGTGTGAAGAACAAAGAAACCTGACACCTCACTCTCATTACAAAGTTATAACATATACACATGTCCCTCCTTCCTAGCTCACAACAGAGCAGCCAGCAGCTCATTGGTTAATTTCAGCCTTTTCTTCCTGGTCTAGGGCTGCAGTACTGTAACCATTTCCTGTTGTCTGTCAGAGCCTAGTCAGAATGAATTTGTAGTTCATAAGTTCATTCTTCACCTTTCTTATCCCCACCCTATACAGGGATTTTTAAGAGGCCAGTAAGGGACACCCTTCTATTCTCAAACAGTTCTGAGGAGTCGGAAAGATGAAGATCACATGCCTGCTTTATTGATAAAACCATGTTGAAGGTATACAGCTTAGACCACTGGTCAGTTAACTCTGCAGAGATTCACTTCTGGTCCTAGTCTGGCTGAATGGTCCTGCCAGCAAGGGGTAGTGCCTGCTGGGCCAAGCTACCTGGGAGAAGAGCAGAATGTGTGTGTCATGTGCAAAGACAAGGCAGAGTGCAGTCAGTGTGATTCTGGGCTGAACTATGTTAGGGTTTTCTGTTTTATCATTTTCAGTGACAGAAGAAATCATTTTTCTCTTTTTCAATCATCTTTGCAGTGTGAAATTGACCTGTTTGCCTCCTAGACTGTTTCTTCCTATTTCCATTAGCCTTAATCTCCCTTGCTGTCCCTCCGCATTTAAGGTCCTAACAGCACAAAAACAAGTATCTATCCTGAATGTAACGTTACTGGAATTCTTGATCACAACGAAACATGGCCTGTCTGAATACCAAGTCCTTATCAGCCATTTACTTTGTGTAGTATGGCAGTCTGCCAAGGAAGGACAGTGTTCTGTCCAACTGGTATTCACTTGGCAGGGGAGGGGAGAGAAGGGGGAACCCTCTTTTCAGATGCATTTCTGCTCAGGCTCTTTGGTTTTCATAAAAGAATGTCTCTTATGAAAGAAACATGTAGAGAATGTTCCCACTCAACAGATTGTTAAAGGATACAGATATTTCCTGGGATAGCTGTACTCCAGGTCCATTCTGGAGACCATAACTTTGAACTCTGTTGTTCAGTTCTTATTGAAAGCTCAACTGTGAGAAATAAAACTCTTAGAGGATTGTTGGAAGGTTTTCAATTCCTCCAGGAGCCCAAAATTTATCCCCAGATCAAGCCAGATGATCAGAGAAATATGTACTTGGAACACATTTTTTTTTTTTTTTTTGATCTCTCATAAACTGCTTATACTGAGCTGGACTTTGCAGTGAATCAGTGAGGATGCTATAAGGAGAAGCCATATGAAAGTTGCCTGTTGTACTTGTTGAAGGAGTTTTCAACTGTATTACATCATGCCCCTTTATGAGGATCATTAGGTTTTTTCAGATCTAAATACTAGGAAAATCTACCGTTCTCCTCTAAGTTTGGCTGCTGTGACACTTAGGAATAAATTTGCAACATTTAACCTTTGTATAAGACATTCTCACATCCATGTTTTTTTATTTTCAATTTGCTTATAGTTTCTAACACTATTTTACCATTGTTTTGTCTTTGTTCTCTCTCTTTATCTACTTTCTTTCTTTACCAAATTGTCTTCTGTTTTGTAAGCTGATTCTAGCTCTCTTAGTGGGAATGAGAATGTCAGTAAATAAGTTAATTAAAAAGTAAATGTGGATCCTTCACAGAGGAGAATATTCTTACCACTTGCCCACACAGTAATTTTTTGCCTTGTTATCTGTCACCTCCGGCGTGCTTTGAAGCTTATTTTGTTTTCTCTTCTACTTAGGCCATCCTCATCTCCACATCTCATGGTGTCCAGTTACATCTCAAGGTCTGATTCTAATTCTGTGCCACAAGCCCATAGGTTCTATCATTCAAGAGCTCCAATTCTGAGTCTGTGTTTTCCCTGCAGACTTGTGTCTCCCCATTTATCCCTGAGGTAGTGAATGGTGTCACCATCCCTGAAGATAGCCTATCAAAGAACTGGGAGATACTCTAGACTTCTCCCTTCTTCAGTTCCTTTGCATCTAGTTCATCCACAGATCTGACTGATTTCTCCCTCTTGGATGTTTTGCTAATTCTTCTACTCTTCTCTACCTCCACCACTAGTTCAGCTCTTGTCATTTCTAGCTTAGGCTATAGCTCTGCACAGAACCACTCTCAACCCATTCTCTACACAGCTTCTAAAATTTATTTATGAAATACAAATCTCAGCTGATAAAGAACCTTCAATTGAACCCTGTTCTAAAGGGATAAAGTTCAAACTTCTGTATATTGCATGAAAATGCTGCCATATGTTGTGAACAGAATGATTGTCTACCACTCCAATCTTATTTCCTGCCACAGTTCTTTTCATCATCTTTATATCTGATGATTTCGGATGATTCCCTGGGCTTTCTTTTTAAGGGATAACTTCCTGGTGCAAGCTCAAAATAAGAGCTAGCTTGGCTGATCACTCATGATGGTACTGAGGGGTCAGTAACCTTCCCCACTGCCTATCTGGGTGCTCATGATTCCCTGAAAGGGTTAATAGCTTAATTCTTCATTAACCATTACTATTTTGTGCTAAAGTGAATCAGTTAGATCCAGTAAGCACTTATGTAAAGAGTGTGACATAAAAATTGAAGAAACAGGTTGGTGGTTGCCAGAGGCAAGAGGTTGGGTGGGGGAAGTGGGTGAATGTGATCAAAAACTGCAACAAAAGGAAAAGGTGTGGGGCAAACATTAAGTTCATCTGGATGCAGGAGGAGGGGAAGGGAAATTCTGGCTGTGGGGCTCTGGGCGACTCTGTCCTGTCCCTGGAGTGAGGCTGCCGCGGGGGCAGGACAAGGGCATGGAGTGAAAGGTCACCTATGCAGGAGGCGAAGATGACCCTTGTTGGGCCACAATTTTTCCGAAGATGAGAATGGATTCTGACGCTTTCATTATATCCGAGAAGAAGGTTAGTTATTTGATGAGATAATTCTGTTTGTAAGAAGTAGGTTGTGTGAGGTTGGGGGTGGGGCAGCGAGTGATGAAGAGAGCCTCGGCTAGTCACCATCAGCCTTTTATCAGGGATCGTGGATGAGGGGAAGCCACACCTCTATGCAGAAGACTGTCAATTTAATGTGACTCAACAGTCATTTGTGGGATATCTTACTAGGCCTTGGAGGAGTATTTAATGTCAAAGTGATAGAAAGTCCTCTCTTAGAAAAGTAGGGTATGTCAACATAATGTGCTAAATTTAAAAAAAACATCATTTTGAATTCACGGACTCAAATAAAAGTATCTTTTCCATTTCTGTCACCTCCAAAAGTGGCCCAGTTGCAGAAGCAGGCCTTTTGGCCACTGCTGACTCTCATATACACTCTTCAGTTCAGTCCAGTTCAGTCGCTCCCGTGGTCATGTATGGATGTGAGAGTTGGACTGTGAAGAAAGCTGATTGCCGAAGAATTGATGCTTTTGAACTGTGGTGTTGGAGAAGACTCTTGAGAGTCCCTTGTACTGCAAGGAGATCCAACCAGTCCATATACACTCTTAGTTTCCCAAATATTGGCCCCCAGTAGGAGCCAAAACTTCGTGGAGGGGAAATGATTCCATGTCTTGGCACAGACAAGAATATTCAAGAATATTCTGTGCTTGCTGGGAAAAAAGTTTCTTCAAAGATGTCAGGTGGCTCTAAAAGGAAACAGGTTATAGAACAAAGCTGTAACAATTTGAGGATCAAATGGAGGGGGTTAATACATACGAGTATTTTGTTTCTTCTATTGTGTTTATCTGTTCTTACAGCATCTTAGAGCTATTGTTAAAAATGCATTCCCAAATATTCTAGGGAAAAATAGTAGAAACCATTAAGAACAGGACAAATTGGTCGTATCCATTGTCTCAAATAAAAATGACATCGAGGGCCCAAGGTTTAATTGGCACAATGATAAGTCACAGTAACAAAATTGCGAGAGAGGTTAATATTGTGTGGGCAAGGTTTTCAATTGTGCAGATGTCCTAAGGAGTGAAGGTAATTGCACAGACTCAGTCTCTCATCTCCTAGGAAACAAGACACTTGGATGGCCTTACTGATCATAAAAATAGAGTAATTAAGAGTGTAATCTTTTCTAATAACACTAACGAGCCAGGTCACTGTAGTGCAATGATGGACAAAGGTTCATGCTAACCAAGTGAAACTTGAGTGCAGTACGTTGTTTCAATGGGAGATATTAAAACCTGTGTGAAAAGTGTGAACTTAAGAGCCTTATTGATATAATAAAGGAAGTTTAATTCCTAAAATTGCTTAACCAAACCCCATGTCAGATAAAAACCCCTGAACCCAAACAGAAGACAACAAAACAAACCCCCACATTGCTCCCCACATCAAAATAAAAAAAAATATCCCAAAGGATCAGGAATATAAAACTTGCAAACTCAGTTGACTAGTCTGAGATTTTTTTGAGAGGGAGAAGAGTGGATTTGATTTAATTACTTGCTCCTACCCTTGGAAGATATCGAATTTAAGCTAAAGTTATTAACACTTAAAGTAGTTTTAAGTTCAATAACAAATTCTGTAATACCTATGGTAATTTGTGGTAGTTTTATCTACTTCTAATATGTTTAAAGAATTTGTGAGAATGTGACATACCAGTTTTGTGATTGTAATTAAATGTTTAGGAGAGTTTGAGAAAAAAGTTTATATTCAATATTTGAATGTTGAGGAAAATCCAATTTATTATGTTATAGGCATTGGTTTATTATTTGTGTAACTGAGCTATGAATTTTGAGGACTCTTGAGTCCTTTATATTTAAAGGAATGTTAGTTATTTTATAGATTTATAGATGTTATGTATTGGGCATGAAACAACAATTGAAGTGAAAATTCCTCCTCAGGAACAAAAATCAGAAAATAATCTTTTTTTCTTGGCTCTGTAGAACATGGTTACTGTTCTCAAGTTTCTCTCAAATTTATTATGGGCTGTAAGAGTAGTTAATAGAGTTTTGCCAAGAGAACACACTGGTCATAGCAAATACCCTCTTCCAACAACACAAGAGAAGACTCTACACATGGACATCACCAAATGGTCAACACCGAAATCAGATTGATTATATTCTTTGCAGCCAAAGATGGAGAAGCTCTATACAGTTAGCAAAAACAAGACCAGGAGCTGACTGTGGCTCAGATCATGAACTCCTTATTGCCAAATTCAGACTTAAATTGAAGAAACTAGGGAAAACCACTAGACCTTTCAGATATGACCTAAATCAAATCCCTTATGATTATACAGTGGAAGTGAGAAATAGATTTAAGGGACTAGATCTGATAGAGTGCCTGATGAGCTCTGGATGGAGGTTCGTGACATTGTACAGGAGACAGGGACCAAGACCATCCCCATGGAAAAGAAATGCAAAAAAGCAAAATGGCTGTCTGAGGAGGCCTTACAAATAGCTGTGAAAAGAAGAGAAGCGAAAAGCAAAGGAGAAAAGGAAAGAGATAAGCATCTGAATGCAGAGTTCCAAAGAATAGCAAGGAGAGATATGAAAGCCTTCCTCAGCGATCAATGCAAAGAAATAGAGGAAAACAACAGAAAAGGAAAGACAAGAGATCTCTTCAAGAAAATTAAAGATACCAAGGGAACATTTCATGCAAAGAATGGCTCGATAAAGGACAGAAATGGTATGGACCTAACAGAAGCAGAAGATATTAAAAGAGGTGGCAAGAATACACAGAAGAACTGTACAAAAAAGATCTTCACGACCAAGATAATCATGATGGTGTGATCACTCACCTAGAGCCGGACATCTTGGAATGTGAAGTCAGGTGGGCCTTAGAAAGCATCAATACGAACAAAGCTAATGGAGGTGATGAAATTCCAGTTGAGCTATTTCAAATCCTGAAAGACGACGCTGTGAAAGTGCTGCACTCAATATGCCAGCAAATTTGGAAAACTCAGCAGTGGCCACAGGACTGGAAAAGGTCAGTCTTCATTCCAATCCCAAAGAAAGGCAATGCCAAAGAATGCTCAAACTACCACACAATTGCGCTCATCTCACACGCTAGTAAAGTCATGCTCAAAATTCTCCAAGCCAGGCTTCAGCAATACATGAACCGTGCAGGTTTTAGAAAAGGCAGAGGCACCAGAGATCAAATCGCCAACATCCGCTGGATCATGGAGAAAGCAAGAGAGTTCCAGAAAAACATCTATTTCTGCTTCATTGACTATGCCAAATCCTTTGATTGTATGGATCACAATAAACTGTGGAACATTCTGAAAGAGATGGGAATACCAGACCACCTGACCTGCCTCTTGAGAAACCTGTATGCAGGTCAGGAAGCAACAGTTAGAACTGGACATGGAACCACAGACTGGTTCCAAATAGGAAAAGGAGTACATCAAGGTTGTATATTGTCACCCTGCTTATTTAACTTATATGCAGAGTACATCATGAGGAACACTGGGCTGGAAGAAGCACAAGCTGGAATCAAGATTGCCAGGAGAAATATCAATAACCTCAGATATGCAGATGACACCACCCTTATGGCAGAAAGTGAAGAGGAACTCAAAAGCCTCTTGATGAAAGTGAAAGAGGAGAGTGAAAAGGTTGGCTTGAAGCTCAACATTCAGAAAACAAAGATCATGGCATCTGGTCCCATCACTTCATAGGAAATAGTTGGGGAAACAGTGGAAGCAGTGTCAGACTTTATTTTTTTTGGCTCCAAAATCACTGTGGAAGCTGATTGCAGCCATGAAATTAAAAGACGCTTACTCCTTGGAAGGAAAGTTATGACTAACCTGGATAGTATATTAAAAAGCAGAGACATTACTTTGCCAACAAAGGTCTATCTAGTCAAGGATATGGTTTTTCCAGTGGTCATGTATGGATGTGAGAGTTGGACTGTGAAGAAAGCTGATCACTGAAGAATTGATGCTTTTGAACTGTGGTGCTGGAGAAGACTCTTGAGAGTCCCTTGGACTGCAAGGAGATCCAACCAGTCCATTCTAAAGGAGATCAGTCCTGGATGTTCATTGGAAGGACTGATGCTAAAGCTGAAACTGCAATACTTTGGCCACCTCATGCGAAGAGTTGACTCACTGGAAAAGACGCTGATGCTGGGAGGGATTGGGGGCAGGAGGAGAAGGGGACGACAGAGAATAAGATGGCTGGATGGTATCACCGACTCAATGGACATGAGTTTGAGTGAACTCCGGGAGTTGGTGATGGACAGGGAGGCCTGGCGTGCTGTGATTCACGGGGTCTCAGTGAGTCGGATAAGACTGAGCGACTGAACTGCACTGAACTGAAGAGTAGCCTGCAAGTAATTATTTAACGTTTACTTGTAATGACAGAACAGAGTTCAAGGCTTGAGACAGGTGTGAAAGACAGGGATACAGGCAAAGCTGTGCTGAATGCTTTTTGAGGCAACTGGAATTGTGACTGTAGAAAGTTCAGTTTGTACAAAGTAGATACATGCAACCCTGGGGGTTGGTTGAGAGAACTAAGTGAGGACACTGACTCTAGAGGGGTTACGAGATATGACTAAGTCTCCAGCTTCTTGGGGGCAGAGATGAGGCTCTTTTCACCCTGCCAGCGCTGCCTACATCTGTTCCAGGGCACATGGGGCCATATATGCCATAGACATAGCTAAGCAGACAATACATGAGATTGACAATGCTAAGTATAGAGATAACATAGCAGCCGTAATATATTCTGTCACGAGAAGCTAAGAGTTAAATTGGGCAGATGAAACAAACTTATCAAGAATAAAAATGTCATTGTGAAAACGAAGTTCTATGTGGATGGGGAAGATGGTAGAAAAAGGAGAGTATTTCTCTTCTTTGAAATTACTGAAAAAAGAAAAAAAAGGGACAAAGAGTAGCAGCAGACAGTTCATAAAACAAGATATCCAAATGTGCGACAGACATATAAAAAGGTGTTTGGTCCCAGTAATTATCATGGGAATAAAAAAGAAAACTAGTTATAATTTATCATTTATGAGACCGGTACATATTTAAAAGATTGTGATATTCACTTGGGCAAGGATGGGAGGAAACGGGTGTCTCATACAGTGCTGGCTGGTGTGGGCTATGGTGAAGACTCTTAGGGGACTTATTTCTTAAAATTTCTTCAAATTTTATGTATTTTTTTATTAAAAAAAATGTTCGTGTATTTATTTTAGTTGGCTGCATTGGGTCTTTTTTTTTGTTGTTGTTATTTTTTAAAAATTTTTTATTGGAGGCTAATTATTTTACAATATTATATTGGTTGGTTTTGCCATACATTGACATGAATCCGACCCGGGTGTATGTATGTTTCCCTTCCTGAACCCCCCTCCCACCTCCCTCCTTCCCTTATCCTCCCTCTGGGTCATCTCCGTGCACCAGCCCCGAGCATCCTGTATCATGCATCGAACCTGGACTGGTGATTCGTTTCACATATGATAATATACACGTTTCAATGGTTGCAGCACCTGGGGTCTTTGTTACAGCATGCAAGATCTTTCACTGCAGTGCATGGGCTCTTTTGAGGTGCTCAGGCTTCTCTCTAGATGTGGTACTTGGCCTCAGTAGTTGTGACATGCAGGTTTAGTTGCACCATAGTGTGTGGGATCTTAGTTCCCAGACCAGGGTCGAACCTGTGTCTCTGCATTGGAGGGTGGATTTTTAACCACTGAACCACCAGGGAATTCCCTAAAAATTTAAATTGTATTCATGATTGGCCCAGAATTCTAATTCTAACAATTCTGAAGAAATCATTGTTCATGTCTACCAAGATGTTATTCCCAGGATGTTTAGTGCTGTATTATTTTATAGTTGTGAAAAGCTACATTGCTCAAAGTTTTCTTAAGAGATTAAATAAAATAAGGTATATCCACTCTGTGGGCTATCATGTGACAATTAAAATTAAAAGTCAAAAGTATCTCCAAGTACAGACTTAGGCAGATAACTGAGGAATCTTGTTAAGTGACAAAAGGCATTAAAATTATGTAGAATGATCCCATTAATTAAACAACCAATTATTTTAGTGTATATTTATGTGTGTGTGCTAAGTTGCTTCAGTCATGTCCAACTTTTTGCGACCCTATGGACTGTAGCACACCAGGCTCCTCTGTCCATGGAATTCTCCCGGCAAGAATACTGGAGTGGGTTGCCATGTCCTTCTCCAGAGAATCTTCTTGACCCAGGAATCAAAGCCGGGTCTCCTGCATTGCAGGTAGATCTTTACCAGGGAAGCCTATGTTTATATATGATTGAAATTACATACATAAACAATTTGAAGGAAATCCTTAGTTATTATCAGTGGTTATCTTTGGAAAGAAGAATGTGTTTGGAGGTGGGGGCATTTAAGAGACAATGTTATGTTTTATATTATGTATTTATATCTCTGTTTATAACTCTATTTATATCTATTTCAATGCCCATCAATGTCTTGATTTGTATTGGTTCAGTATTTGAGTTTATATAGCCATCTAATATGAATTACTTTTTTTAAAAAAACTAAAGCATTTCTAAAGTCCTGACCCTCCAGTCCAGTTCTGGTTCCATTGTAGGAAAATAATCATTCAGAGTTCAGTTCAGTTCAGTCGCTCAGTCGTGTCCGACTCTCTGCGACCCCATGAATCACAGCACGCCAGGCCTCCCTGTCCATCACCAACTCCCGGAGTTCACTCAAACTCATGTCCACAGAGTTGGTGATGCCATCCAGCCATCTCATTCTCCGTCGTCCCCTTCTCCTCCCGCCCCCAACCTTTCCTAGCATCAGAGTCTTTTCCAGTGAGTCAACTCATCACATGAGGTGGCCAAAGTATTGCAGTTTCAGCTTCAGCATCAGTCCTTCCAATGAACACCCAGGATCGATCTCCCTTAGAATGGACTGGTTGGATCTCCTTGCAGTCCAAGGGACTCTCAAGAGTCTTCTCCAACACCACTGTTCAAAAGCATCAATTCTTCGGCGATCAGCTTTCTTCACAGTCCAACTCTCACATCCATACATGACCATGGGAAAAACCATAGCCTTGACTAGACACACCTTGGTTGGCAAAGTAATGTCTCTGCTTTTTAATATACTATCAAGGTTGGTCATAACTTTCCTTCCAAGGAGTAAGCGTCTTTTAATTTCATGGCTGCAATCAGCATCTGCAGTGATTTTGGAGCCCCCCAAAATAAAGCCTGACACTGTTTCCACTGTTTTTCCATCTATTTCCCATGAAGTGATGGGACCAGATGCCATGATCTTTGTTTTCTGAATGTTGAGCTTCAAGCCAACTTTTTCACTCTCCTCTTTCACTTTCATCAAGAGGCTTTTGAGTTCCTCTTCAGTGAAGTAAATGACATAAATCCGCTTGAAAGGAACAAATGGCTGCTTGTTGGCCTTGCTTCCTTACCTCCTGACTCATTTTGCCCTACAAGGTGTGGAGGTAGAGAGTATCCTGCTACACGTATATGTGCGTATTCAACCTCTTCCCAGCTTCTAGAGTTAGAGTACTCCTGAGATTATAACTCTATGATGCCAATTTAAAACGTTTTTTTTATTTTCCAATGCCTGGTTTTCCTGTGCTTCGCAGACATCCCCAGAGCTGCCCCGGTGTGCTTGCTTACTCTCTCCAGATGAAACAGTGGTTTGTTCTCCCCTCTGCTTTGTACTTGCTTAGTGGAACCACAAAGACGACCTGGCTTCATGCTGGAGCCAGGCCTGCAGACTGGGAACTAAAGCCTGTTCTTCATTTATCAAATAGAACAGTTCTGCTCAGGGAATCTGTTGTGGCTGTTGGCCTTTTTTGCCAAGGGAAAAAAGATGAATAGTTTGCTTTGAATGCTTGCAGTGCCCTGCATTGGCTCCTGTTAATCAGAGACTGGCATTGGTATGGCACCTGTGCCTCTTGGGATGCGAGTCACAGCTCCCACATAGGAAAGCTGTTCAATAGAGGGGCCTGAAAGGACCAGCCACCAGGTGCTGGGGACCGTCCCCACCTTTTCTGTTGATTATTCATTTATTCAGCAAACATTGTCTTTCTCGACTCTGGTCTGCCCGTGAAATTCATCACCGGGCACATAGCAAAGCTCACCATTTCTGTGATTTTCTCACACTGCCCTCTCCCTGGCCTGTTTTGCTTTATTGTTCTTTGTTTTCTTCCATCTTCCCTGGCTCTCTGCTTCCGTGGTCCTACACCCTCGTTCCTAGCAGTGGTTCTTCTTGGACCAGTTGCTCTGAGAGGCACAATTAACTTGCCCTTACTCACTGGATTATGATTTGTCTGGGATTCTTTGGCTTTGTCTTGGCCCATAGACACAAAACAGGCTTGGCTAACTCTTTAGGATTTTCTAGGCAGTGGAAGGAAACAGATGGACTCTGTGGTCAGGCATTGTGCTGGGGGCTAGGTTGCGGGTGGGGGCAGTTAGGGCTCTAAAGTTTTGTTCATTCATTCATAAGACAGAATTTTGTTTTTAAATTATATGAAATATACAGTCTGTCAGATTTTGAGAATTGCTTAAAAACATATGTAAAAAGGAGAAAAGGTACTGGGCTAGGAATAGGGATAGCAATTTAATAGGGATTTAGAGAAGGCCTCACTCACTGGGTAGTCAGCCTTGTGAATTGCTTGGGAGGAAGGTATGCTTGACAAAGGGAGGATCAGGAACAATGGCTCTGAGGTTGGAGATGGCCTGGAAGGTTGGAGAAGAGTGAGAAGGGCAGGGGAGAAGCATGGGGGGAGGAGGGGGTGTTCCTGAAGCTCAGCGTTTTTATATATGGCTAGAATGGGCTGTGCTTTTTGGTCCATCATCAAGAAGCCAGCCCTCACATCCAGTGAGCTGCAGAGACGGTCACTGCTAGTGGGGAGCCTCGTGGATAGACGTAAATACCCACTCAATGCCCTACTGTGGACCGTCTCATTCAAGGTGATGACAAGGCTGAGTGGGAACAGCCTGGGGTGGGGGGGAGTTGGGAAGTGGGAGGAGTTTTCCAGGAAGAGGGACCAGCATGGGCAAGAGCTCAGATGTGCGCCATCATGGCATCTTTGAAGAATGGAGAGTGCTTAGCTGTGGCGCAAGACAGCAGTGCAAGAGTGGAGAGGCAGGAAGGAAGTGAAGAGGAGACTGGTGACGCAGGGGATGTTAGCTCAGAAGGGCCTTATTTGATACAATAATGTGGTTAGATTTAATCCTGCAGATATGGAAAACCATGGGAGATTTTTAGATAGGGGAGTGTACCAACCTAGATAGTATATTAAAAAGCAGAGACATTACTTTGCCAACAAAGGTCCGTCTAGTCAAGGCTATGGTTTTTCCTGTGGTCATGTATGGATGTGAGAGTTGGACTGTAAAGAAGGCTGATCACCGAAGAATGGATGCTTTTGAACTGTGGTGTTGGAGAAGACTCTTGAGAATCCCTTGGACTGCAAGGAGATCCAACCAGTCCATCCTAAAGGAAATCAATCCTGGGTGTTCATTGGAAGGATTGATGCTAAAGCTGAAACTGCAATACTTTGGCCACCTCATGTGACAAGTTGACTCACTGGAAAAGACTCTGATGCCGGGAAAGGTTGGGGGCAGGAGGAGAAGGGGACGACCGAGAATGAGATGGCTGGATGACATCACCAACTCGATGGACCTGAGTTTGAGTGAACTCCGGGAATGACTGGGACCGAGTTCTTACCTCTCACATAACCCTAACTTTCCTGATTTGTAAAGTGGGAGTTTTAATCTGCTTTACCTATCAGGCTTCTATGAAGAATAAATGAGATAATGTACACAGAAGAGCCCTGCAGTCTGCAAGCACCCCTTAATCACCATAACTCAAAATGGCATGTACAGAGCCAGCAAAATGAGTGGACAGCCTGCTTAAGTGGAAAATGCATGATTCTAGAGTCGTTCATCAGTTGGAGTCTTGGCTCCACTATGTCTTAGACCACATGGAAGACCAAGAGCCTCTGTTTTCCCATCAGCAAAAATGGGTTCATTTTTACTTCCCAGGCTTGGTGTATGGACTGGAAACAATGTGTAGACTAGAAACAGTGTGGATGAAATACCTAGCCCTGTGCATGGTCCAGAGAGGAAGCTCAGTATCTGACAGCTTTATTTTTCTAAGAGTGATCCTGGTAAACACATATTCAGATGGATACTTGCACTGTCCGTACCACGGGCAAGTTACTATGCCTAGTGCTGTTAGGACAACTCTACTAGTGCTGGTAGGAGGTGTCATCTGAATCTGAGCTGCTTCTTTCGTAGTGAGGACCTTTACCTTGCCTAGACCTGTTTGTGCCCATGGCATGCTGTCTGTCTGCAGTTGAGGGCGTGATTGGCATGTGTGAAAGAAGTGTAGCTGCAGATGGCAGAGGAGTAGGTGGATGTTGAGTACCTCTCTCCACAGATCACCAGGAATACATCTTCAGATGCAGAAGATCTTGCCAAACACTAGCTGAGACCAGGCAGGAGTCCCTGACCACTGGAAAGGAATATATAGATCCACGCACAACTCAGTAGGACAAAGGAAGGGAGGGAAAAGGAAGAAGAGGGTGAACAGGATTGGACCTGCACTGTGGGGGTCAGATCCCCACAGTGAGGCAATTGTTTGGGACAGAGGGAAACCACATGAGGAAGTGTAGCTGACGGGCCCCCAGGAGCACCATCTCAGGGCTGACATGATGTCAATGCTAGGCTCTGCCCAACTAATCTGACTGGCTGCAGCCTGACTTTCGGCCATTGATTTGGACAGGACCAGGAGAAATGGGAGCTGGACAGTGGGTTTATAGATCTAGTTCATAATTTTCCACTACTGAGGGGGGAAAGGTAGATTGCTTTCTTAATCTAGGAGAACAGTCGTCCACATTGATTGAATTCTTCAGATTGTTTCTTGTTTCCCTGCTCTGTTTCGTCTCAGGGCATGTGGTTTCACGTTTGAGAGAGAGAAGACGAGGAAAATGACTGTCCGGCTGCGATTTCTCATTTTTCAGGTACCCAGCCATTTTCTCTGGATTTGACAGGATATGATCTATCGTTTAACTTGCCTGCTGATGCCGCCCCTGGGCAAGACTGATTTGAGTCAGACCCCAGTGCGATCATTATCTTGGCTGAAGATTCGCACCTACAGTTCTTCCTGTAGATTGTTCAGTTGCCACCACAGTGGACTCTGAGAAAAACGATCAGCAAACAGTGCACTTGCCAAACCAAAACTGGCCTCACTGCTGTTTCCCACAGGGCCGCCTTGATTCAGCCTCTTAACAGTTCTCCATGGTCCTTAGTCATTCATTCATTCATTCAATAAATAATTAAGTGCCTAACATGGTACATGTGCAAATAGTATAATCTATGATATTTCCCTTCGGGGAACTTACAGTTTAGTAGAGAACGTAAGATGTGCACAAATAACTAGACCCTAATATAGGAGCACAGAAGTGGATGACAAATAGTAAGAGTCAAATTTGAGAGCAGGGGAAGATAATTTATTGTCAGGAATTACTTCATGTCATGGAATTACTTCATGGAGTGGGTGGAATGGTTTGGGTGGTAGGTTGAAGGAGTGGTGTATGCAGAGATTGAAATGAGGGGGAGTAGGTGAGTATTCCAAGCTTGAATGGTGGGAGAAATAAGAATGTTGTGTTCTGTAATGGCTTTTTGAATTGAATTGAAATAAGCATCATCTGGAGAAATGTAATACAACAGCTTGAAACTTTTAAAGAGGCTGCATAGAGGGAGACCAGTTAGGAAGCTGGTATAATAATCAAGGTGAGAGAAAAAGGTTATCTAGATGAAATTTTAGTCTTTCTGGTCTCAGCTTCCACATATGCTCCCTTCCTAAAAGATCTGTGTCCTTCAGTTTTGGAAAAAAGATACTACTGAAGGCAGTAACTCTCAATGTGTGACCAGGACACTTTCCCTCATCTCATCCATGGCATGGCTGTCCTTTCAGTTATGACTCTGCTCCATTTTCAGCTGTGATACTTAGGGTCAAAGATCCATAGAAGGAAGGAACTGGGGCTTGGGATCCTGTAGCCTCCTGATTTACAGATGTGGAAACCCAGGTTTAGGAAGAAAAGAACTGACTTGCCTAAGACCTGACAGGTGGCCAGCAGTGAGACTGAAATTGGGTGTCCCGATTCTGAGTCCAGTGGTCTTCCTAGACCACGCCTCCCATGTGGCAGAGACAGGTTAGCTGCTGCACATCAAACTCCTTTTGTTCAAACTAGCCTAGATTTTCCACTTGCTTTTGCAGTTGGATGTGACTGTGTGTCTGAGCTCTGGTCAGGGGAATATGGGTGGAAGTATGAATCCTCACTCTTAGGCCTGATCCATGTAAATTTCCTTGCTTGAATCTCAACCTCTTCACTCATTTCCTAACAAGATATCCAGTGTAACCTTGAAAGCAATGTTTGAAAATGGAAGAGCCTCCACTAACCTGGAACCTTGAATGACTCCATGGAACAGACACTCCTCCCATCCATAATTATAAATTCTATTGTTTTAAGCCACTGAGATTTATGGATTTATTTGTTAATGTAAGTAATATTAACTTAGGTAATTACATCTTACCACCATAAACCTAGAGAGTGGGACTTCAGTAAGACTACTGAAGAGCTTAACATATTTTCCTGAAGTTGGTTGGTAACATGACTTGGACTTGGGTATGAATCTTGTCCTAGAAATCTAGAGGATATGACTCTGGTAGCAAAACAAGATGAATCGGTTGGAATTAACTTGCACTCCCAGAATTTGTCAGGGCAAAAGAAATGTGGACTAGATATTGGTCATGCAATAGAGAAAATCTGCCTGAAGCTTTTTAAAAAAAATTGAAGTATAATTGATTTATAATACTATGTGAGTTTTGGGTACATTACATAGTGATTCAAAAATTTTTTAGAAAGATGATGCTGTGAAAGTGCTGCACTCAATATGCCAGCAAATTTGGAAAACTCAGCAGTGGCCACAGGACTGAAAAAGGTCAGTCTTCAGTCCAATCCCAAAGAAAGGCAATGACAAAGAATGCTCAAACTACTGCACAGTTGCACTCATCTCACACGCTAGTAAAGTCATGCTCAAAATTCTCCAAGCCAGGCTTCAGCAATATGTGAACCGTGAACTCCCAGATGTTCAAGCAGGTTTTAGAAAAGGCAGAGGCACCAGAGATCAAATTGCCAACATCCGCTGGATCATGGAGAAAGCAAGACAGTTCCAGAAAAACATCTATTTCTGCTTCATTGACTATGCCAAAGCCTTTGACTGTGTGGATCACAATAAACTGTGGAACATTCTGAAAGAGATGGGAATACCAGACCACCTGACCTGCCTCTTGAGAAACCTGTACGCAGGTCAGGAAGCAACAATCAGAACTGGACATGGAACAACAGACTGGTTCCAAATAGGAAAAGGAGTACGTCAAGGCTGTATATTGTCACCCTGCTTATTTAACTTCTATGCAGAGTACATCATGAGGAATGCTGGGCTGGAAGAAGCACAAGCTGGAATCAAGATTGCTGGGAGAAATATCCATAACCTCAGATATGCAGATGACACTACCCTTATGGCAGAAAGTGAAGAGGAACTCAAAAGCCTCTTGACGAAAGTGAAAGAGGAGAGTGAAAAGGTTGGCTTGAAGCTCAACATTCAGAAAACAAAGATCATGGCATCTGGTCCCATCACCTCATGGGAAATAGATGGGGAAACAGTGGAAACAGTGTCAGACTTTATTTTTTGGGGCTCAAAAATCACTGCAGATGCTGATTGCAGCCATGAAATTAAAAGACGCTTGCTCCTTGGAAGGAAAGTTATGATCAACCTTGATAATATATTAAAAAGCAGAGACATTACTTTGCCAACAAAGGTCTGTCTAGTCAAGGCTATGGTTTTTCCTGTGGTCATGTATGGATGTGAGAGTTGGACTGTGAAGAAAGCTGATCGCTGAAGAATTGATGTTTTTGAACTGTGGTGCTGGAGAAGACTCTTGAGAGTCCCGGACTACAAGGAGATCCAACCAGTCCATTCTAAAGGAGATCAATCCTGGGTGTTCATTGGAAGGACTGATGCTAAAGCTGAAACTGCAATACTTTGGCCACCTCATGCGACGAGTTGACTCACTGGAAAAGACTCTGATGCTGGGAAAGGTTGGGGGCAGGAGGAGAAGGGGACGACAGAGAATGAGATGGCTGGATGGCATCACCGACTCTGTGGACATGAGTTTGAGTGAACTCCGGGAGTTGGTGATGGACAGGGAGGCCTGGCGTGCTGTGATTCATGGGGTTGCAGAGAGTCGGACACGACTGAGCGACTGAACTGAACTGAACTTTAAATGTCATTCCCTTTGTAAAAAGTCTTCACTGTCTACTCTATCTATATTCGTTTTCTCTTGATGCTATAAAAAATCAACACAAAGCTGAGTTTAAACAATGCAGATTTACTATTTTACTGCTCTCGAGTCAGAAATCCAAAATCAAAATTTGGCAAGGCTGAATTTCTTCTGGAGAATGTGCTTCCTTTCTGTTCCCAACTGTAGGTCATCTGAAAACCTCTTCCTCCATCTTCAAAGCTGGAAACAATGGATAATGCCCTTTCCACACTGCCAGCTTTTTGGTTATATAATGCTGTCTTCCACCTTTAAAGATCCTTGTAATTGCATTGGGCCCACTGAAGTAATCCAGAATCATCTTTCCATTTTAGAATAATCTGATTAGCAATGTTAATCCCAACTGCAATCTTAATGCCCTTTAGGATTATAACCTAGTGCTTTTACAGGTTCTAGTATTGAAACAGAATTTTTTTTGAGGGGGGCGCTATATTCTGCCTGCTATGCTATTTAAAGTAGGTCTCATTGATAGTCCTTGTTCAGTTCTTGTTTGCTTTCATGGCACTAATCACAAATTTACTTATTTTTTTGTTTTCTTTTTCTCTCATCAGATGTATTCTCTCTTAGGGCAGGAAATATCTGTTTTTATTGCATTTGTGTGCTTGACAGATAGTTGATGCTCAGTAAACACTGATTGAATGAATTGACAAATGAGTGAAGAGCTGTTGACAGAATGTGGAATTTAAGTTGGAAGGGGATTAAAGTGAAATGCTGAAGAGGTTATGGAACCCCAGGCATCAGTGAAGTAGCTAAGGAAAGAAGGTGAAAGATGGGAGGCTGTGAACAGGTGAAAAACACTAAGGGCAATTTTAATATCTAGGAAAGTTATTCTGAACTATCTTTGGGAAAAATTATGATTAGATGGTTATGTAGCATTACCAACTCAGTGGACATGAATTTGAGCAAACTCCAGGAGATAGGGAAGGACAGGGAAGCCTGGCATGCTGCAGTCCATGGGGTTGCAAAAGGTCAGTCAGGACTTAGCGACTGAACACACACACACACACACACACACACACTCATGTGCATGGTGTCTCTTAAAAATAAAAAGTATAGGTTCCTTTTCAGGGAAAATACATAACAGACACAAAAATCCTTTTTAGGAGACCTACAACTATCCACAAATCTTTGGTGATCAAGGGGGTGACTTGGAGGTCAGGAATTGATATAAGGAGGGTAGAGAGTTATAGAGGTTAATGGCATGATCTTAAAGGATATTTCCTCCCAATACTTTATGACACCTTGAAGTAAAATGAAGTGAAGTGTTAGTCACTCAGTTGTGTCTGATTCTTTGCGAGACCATGGCCTGTAGTCAGCCAGGCTTCTCTGTCCATTGGATTCTCTAGGCAAGAATACTGGAGTGGGTTGCCATTTGCTTCACCTGGGGATCTTCCCAACCTAGGGATTGAACCCAGATCTCCTGCATTGTAGGCAGATTCTTTACTGTCTGAGCCACCAGGGAAGCTCAGCTTAATTGGTACCAAAATTAGTACCAGCAAGAGGGTTGCAAGCAGATAGACGTATGGGTCACTTGGTATTGGTTATTGGCCAAGAAAAGGCAAGAGGAAATGAGACTTCCTCCTTCTCTATTTTAGGATGGCAACTATAACTCATACTATTAAATAATAAAAGAGCTACTCAAATCATCAACACAAGTTCTCTTGGGACCACATGTCTTTGAGGATGAAGCTCTGGGGGGAATGGATGAGATATCTGGTGTCATAGACTCGTGCAAGGGGGATGGTAAATATTAAGTCTGGGGCCCGGGGCTTTTTCTGAGAGATTTTCTGACAAGTTTGTATTTCACAATTCTCACCACAAAGCAGAGAATGAAATCGGCAGCATTTATTCAATCATGATGAAAGGATCTTTTATTGTTGTTAACTCTACAGGGTTGGGAATGTTGAAAATGAAACACAGAAATGGGCAGTTGCTGTATTACAATATCATTTAGATTAACATCTTTGGCACTGCTCTGGCTACTTAGAACATTGTTTGGGGAGGGATGGAATCTAGACAACTGACAGGGGGACCTCCAAGAGGATCATGGGCATTTGGAGAATTTGATCTCCTCAGTGCCCTAGGACACACCCCATCACTGCTTTCCTATGATAGAAAAATGGCAATTCCCATTCATTCTCGGTGGCAACAATCACTGGTTATTCCTGAATATCCTTCTCCCCTTTCCTCTAGATAGATAGAACTCCTGATTATTTTGCAAAGCCCATGGCTGACCAGAGTAAATATTCCATTTTCTGGCTCCCTCATAGCTCAGTGGGTCTGGGTGATGACATTCTGGCAAGTGGGATGTGACTACTGTGCAACTTTTCAAAGGGAATCTTCTCCTTTCTCTTGAGTATAATTCAGACATATTGGCTTGGACAGCATCAATCTGTTCGATCATCAGGAGCCTATTGGACATGAGGGAGCATCATGATATACATGATAGCAGCCATGGAATGCCTTACTAGCCCTGTGCTACCTACCTACTCATGAGAGACATGTACTTCTCTCTTGCTTAAGATGTTGCTATTTTAAGTTTTATTACTCTCATCTGCCTAGATCTCTTTCATCCTTCACAGTTGTTCACCCAGTGAGCAGGGAGGATCTAATGATTGTATGTAATAACCTACTTTCTGAGTTTTGGTCCTTGTTCCTGGGAATCTGGCTTCTGCTGGTCTAGAGGTCTTGGTAATCAAATGCAAGATTCTTTCATTGGGGCAGTCCATTGAATTAGAAGTTGAGACAGGCCATGTTAGGCTCCTCATACCATTTGAGAAGGGGAAAAGTGGTGATGGAGTTGACTGGAGTGATTCACTTTGATTATCAAGAAATCAGGTGCCTACTACCCAAAGAAAATAAATACAATCTAAGGAAGTCCTTATTGTGCTGTGTCCTATGGTCAAATTCAACATATAATTGGTCTGTTGCTCTATCGGAGAGACCATCAAGGGCCAAGATCCCTTAGAAGAGTCGCTTCTCCTGTCATGAGACAACTTCAGCTGGTTCTCTCAGAAGTTCTGGTCAAAGATCAGAGAAACATGAAACAGATATTAGAGGTGGTGATGAGCCATGAACACCAGCTGTAGTTTTATGGTCAGCTGGGGAGGTGAACTTACAGCTTCTACTTGCATCTTCTTGCTTACTGCACTGTATGTGTATATGAAGATTTTCTTTTATTTTCTCTTTTCCTCAGGTTATTTGGGATTGTTTATCATTTAATCTGGAAGTGTAGACAAAGAGATCCAGTCATTAAGGAATTTTCCAGGAGCTCTGAACCTAGAAAAATGTGTGTGCATGTGTCTGTATTTGTGTCCTGGGAAGCTACCAAGCTGTGGACCATGGTAGCAGTTTATTTTCACCTGCCTATTGTGTTATCTGAATCCCCCTTCCCATCTCTTCTGCTAACAGTTACTGTATCCCTGACACGGTTCCAGGCTGGGCCTCCAAACAGTATCTCACGTCCTGGTTCCAGGAATAAGTTGGGTCAATTGCATTCTCTCTCCTGGAATTTCATTTTTTTTTACTTTACTTTTAATTGGAGGATAATTGATTTACAATATTGTGTTGATTTCTAACATACATCACCATGAACCAGCCATAGGCATACATATGTTCCTTCCCTCTTAAATCTCCCTCTTGCCTCCCACCCCATCCCACCCCTCTAGGTTGTCACAGAGCCCCGGGTTTGACCTCCCTGCATCATACAGCAAATTCCTACTGGGGCTATCTATTTTACACATGGTAATGTATATGTTTCAATGCTACTCTCTCTATTCATCCCACCCTCTCCTTCCTGCACTGTGTCTACAAGTCTGTTCTGTATGTCTGGGCTCTATTGCTGCCCTGCAGATAGGTTCCTCAGTACCATCTTTCTAGATCATATATATGTGTATATTTACAATATTTGCTTTTCTCTTTCTGACATACTTTACTCTGTATAATAGGCTCTAGGTTCATCCACCTTGTTGGAACTAACTCAAATGCATTCCTTTTTATGGCTGAATGTCCCATCGTATGTATATGTACCACAACTTCTTTCTCCACTCATCTGTCAATGGATATCTGGGTTGCTTTCTCCTGAAACTGCTAAACTTGAACCAAGGTATAGGAGGATGGAAGGCTGTCAGTGCAGAATCACCTCATGGTAATGCCCTTGAGTGAAAGCCTGTGAGTTTTATGCTTAGGATTTCCAACACTTTGGCTTGTGTCTTCCCTACAGCTGAAAGTTCAGTTCTTTCTGAAATTTTTAAGTGATCTCAGACTTTCCCCAATTTTCTATTTACATTAACCACAGTAATAATCTGTTGCTTGCAACCAAAGAACATGAACGTAGGATCCATAAATTCAGAAGTAAACATGGGCTTCACACCTATCCTGTGAAGTTCAGTTGTACCCACTTCACAGAAAAGAGAAGACATAAGACTGTCTAAGGCAATCCAGGAAATTGGGGGAGCCAGCACTGGAGTCAGATTATTTGACTCTGTGTTGACTATTCTTTGAACTTGTCTATATTAGGCTCAATCTGCGTCCTATAATAAAGCTAAAAACAGTTAATCTTTTCTTCAAAGGAAAGTGAGTGTAAACATGATGGCTCAGGTTATGAAACAAGGGAAAATGTGAAGTACTTTTGCCCATATTGGTCTTGGAAGCCAACAAGCAAAAACAGAACAAATTGTCCCAAAAGTTCACAACATAAAATAAGACAAATCCTGAAAATTAAGTTGACAAGCATATAGAGCAGTGTATTTTTTTAAATTAAACCGATAAAGATCCCCAGTTTCACATAAATCAACAAAAAACAACAAACTTACAGTGCTCAAGGAAGGAAATTTACGAGTTGCTGAAAGGAGAATGTAAAAAAAAAATTTAATGAAATAATCCATGCTTTATTGGCCTCCTTTCATTAGGGTAGGTGATGGGTTGGGGGAAAGGAAGCAAAGAGGAAGAGAGATAGCAGCTTCTACAAGTTAATTTCTAGGGTTGTCCTTCATGGCGAGTACATCAGGCAGAAACAATGACTGCCTTCTTCCACCTTGGGACTAAAAGGAACATAAAATTAAAATAAAGATTAGAAGCAGCCTTGATTCTTGGGAGATCCTCTCGAAGGAGTCTCTTCATGGCCCTGTTGATATATTTTACAAGATAGATGTGGTCCTGTCATTTCATATAGAATTAATTTTTACAAATTCAAACCATTTAAAAAGTTTTATTTCATTATAATGGCTTAATTTCTAGTAGATGGCTGAAAAATATGCATGTCTCCTGCCCTCACAGAGTCATTGGCAATCAATCATGGCACTATTTCTCACTGAGCTAGTTAAGGATCAGAATCCTTCCCAACACAGCTTCCAGGGAACCATCCCAGCCAGCCAGGGGAAAATCTATTTGACATCTCTGGACTAGTTACAAGGGTAGGTTTTTGAGGCAGGTAGATGAGGACTAACAGGCAGCATTCTGTCCTGTGCAGGCTTGGGCAAAGAACTGAACTGCTCTGAGCCCTATTGCTAAGAACTGGAGTATATATTGTCTTAAAGTTTAAAGAAATAAACGTACAGTTCAGTTCAGTTGCTCAGTCGTGTCTGACACTCCGAGACCCCATGAATCACAGCACGCCAGGCCTCCCTGTCCATTACCAACTCCCGGAGTTCATTCAAACTCATGTCCACAGAGTCAGTGATGCCATCCAGCCATCTCATTCTCGGTCGTCCCCTTCTACTCCCGCCCCCAACCCTTCCCAGCATCAGAGTCTTTTCCAGTGAGTCAACTCGTCGCATGAGGTGGCCAAAGTATTGCAGTTTCAGCTTTAGCATCAGTCCTTCCAATGAACACCCAGGATCGATCTCCCTTAGAATGGACTGGTTGGATCTCCTTGGGGTACAAGGGACTCTCAAGAGTCTTCTCCAGCACCACAGTTCAAAAGCATCAATTCTTCGGCGATCAGCTTTCTTCACAGTCCAACTCTCACATCCATACATGACCACGGGAAAAACCATAGCCTTGACTAGACGGACCTTTGTTGGCAAAGTAATGTCTCTGCTTTTTAATATATTATCAAGGTTGATCATAACTTTCCTTCCAAGGAGTAAGCGTCTTTTAATTTCATGGCTGCAATCAGCATCTGCAGTGATTTTGGAGCCCCAAAAAATAAAGTCTGACATGTTTCCACTGTTTTTCCATCTATTTCCCATGAGGTGATGGGACCAGATGCCATGATCTTTGTTTTCTGAATGTTGAGCTTCAAGCCAACCTTTTCACTTTCATCAAGAGGCTTTTGAGTTCCTCTTCACTTTCTGCCATAAGGGTAGTGTCATCTGCATATCTGAGATTATTGATATTTCTCCCAGCAATCTTGATTCCAGCTTGTGCTTCTTCCAGCCCAGCATTCCTCATGATGTACTCTGCATATAAGTTAAATAAGCAAGGTGACAATAAACAGCCTTGATGCACTCCTTTTCCTATTTGGAACCAGTCTGTTGCTCCGTGTACAGTTCTGACTGTTGCTTCCTGACCTGCATACAGGTTTCTCAAGAGGCAGGTGAGGTGGTCTGGTATTCCCATCTCTTTCAGAATTTTCCACAGTTTATTGTGATCCACACAGTCAAAGGCTTTGGCATAGTCAATGAAGCAGAAATAGATGTTTTTCTGGAACTCTCTTGCTTTCTCCATGATCCAGTGGATGTTGGCAATTTGATCTCTGGTGCCTCTGCCTTTTCTAAAACCTGCTTGAACATCTGGGAGTTCACGGTTCACATATTGCTGAAGCCTGGCTTGGAGAATTTTGAGCATGACTTTACTAGCGTGTGAGATGAGTGCAATTGTGCGGTAGTTTGAGCATTCTTTGTCATTGCCTTTCTTTGGGATTGGAATGAAGACTGACCTTTTCCAGTCCTGTGGCCACTGCTGAGTTTTCCAAATTTGCTGGCATATTGAGTGCAGGACTTTCACAGCATCATCTTTCAAGATTTGAAATAGCTCAACTGAAATTCCATCACCACCACTAGCTTTGTTCGTAGTGATGCTTTCTAAGGCCCACTTGACTTCACATTCCAAGATGTCCGGCTCTAGGTGAGTGATCACGCCATCGTGATTATCTTGGTCATGAAGATCTTTTATGTACAATTCTTTTGTGTATTCTTGCCAATTCTTCTTAATATCTTCTGCTTCTGTTAGGTCCATACCATTTCTGTCCTTTATTGAGCCCATCTTTGCATGAAATGTTCCCTTGGTATCTCTAATTTTCTTGAAGAGATCTCTTGTCTTTCCTTTTCTGTTGTTTTCCTCTATTTCTTTGCACTGATCACTGAGGAAGGCTTTCTTATCTCTCCTTGCTATTCTTTGGAACTCTGCATTCAGATGCTTATATCTTTCCTTTTCTCCTTTGCTTTTTGCTTCTCTTCTTTTCACAGCTATTTGTAAGGCCTCCTCAGACAGCCATTTTGCTTTTTTGCATTTCTTTTCCATGGGGATGGTCTTGGTCCCTGTCTCCTGCACAGTGTCACGAACCTCCATCCAGAGTTCATCAGGCACTCTATTAATCAGATCTAGTCCCTTAAATCTATTCCTCACTTCCACTGTATAATCATAAGGGATTTGATTTAGGGCATACCTGAATGGTCTAGTGGTTTGCCCTAATTTCTTCAATTTAAGTCTGAATTTGGCAATAAGGAGTTCATGATCTGAGCCACAGTCAGCTCCTGGTCTTGTTTTTGCTAACTGTATAGAGCTTCTCCATCTTTGGCTGCAAAGAATATAATCAATCTGATTTCGGTGTTGACCATCTGGTGATGTCCATGTGTAGAGTCTTCTCTTGTGTTGTTGGAAGAGGGTGTTTGCTATGACCAGTGCGTTCTCTTGGCAAAACTCTATTAGCCTTTGCCCTGCTTCATTCCGTGCTCCAAGGCCAAATTTCCCTGTTACTCCAGGTGTTTCTTGACTTCCTACTTTTGCATTCCAGTCCCCTATAATGAAAAGGACATCTTTTTTGGGTGTTAGTTTGAAAGGTCTTGTAGGTCTTCATAGAACTGTTCAACTTCAGCTTCTTCAGCGTTGGGGCATAGGCCTGGATTACTGTAATATTGAATGGTTTGCCTTGGAAACGAACAGAAATCATTCTGTCGTTTTTAAGATTGCATCCAAGTACTGCATTTCGGACTCTTTTGTTGACCATTATGGCTACTCCATTTCTTCTGAGGGATTCCTGCCCACAGTAGTAGATATAATGGTCATCTGAGTTAAATTCACCCATTCCAGTCCATTTTAGTTCACTGATTCCTAGAATGTCTATGTTCACTCTTGCCATCTCCTGTTTGACCACTTCCAATTTGCCTTGATTCATGGACCTAACATTCCAGGTTCCTATGCAATATTGCTCTTTACAGCACCGGACCTTGTTTCTATCACCAGTCACATCCACAATTGGGTATTGGTTTTGCTTTTGCTCCATCCCTTTATTCCTTCTAGAGTTATTTCTCCACTGAGCTCCAGTAGCATACTAGGCACCTACCGACCTGGGGAATTCCTCATTCAGTATCCTATCATTTTGCCCTTTGATACTGTTCATGGGGTTCTCAAGGCAAGTGTACTGAAGTGGTTTGCCATTCCCTTCTCCAGTGGACCACATTCGGCTGTGGTCCATGTGATCAGATCAACTAGTTTCCTGTGATTATGATTTCAGTGTGTCTGCCCTCTGATGCCCCCTCGCAATACCTACCGTCTTATTTGGGTTTCTCTTACCTTGGTCTTGGAAAATCTCTTCACAGCCGCTCCAGCAAAGTGCAGCCACTGTACCTTACCTTGGATGAGGGGTATCTCCTCAAGGCCACCCCTCCTGAGCTTGAACGTGGAGTAACTCCTCTCGGCCCTCCTGTGCCCAGGCAGCCACCGCCTGTTGGACGTGGGGCAGCTCCTCTCGGCCGCTGGCCCTGGCCTCAGGCGTGGGGTAGCTCCTCTCCGCCGAGCTTCTTTGCCTGGTCGGTTGCGCCTCCCGCGTCTGCGCTGCCGGGGGCCGGCGTCTCATTTTGAGCCATTGATTTATGTCTTTTCCTGCCAAGATTTCGCTTTCTACCTCCCTGTCTACCACCCACTGAAGCACAGGCCAGTGTCTAAGAGGAGCTAAGTGGTCAGAAGGAAGAAGCAGTAGCCTTCAGAGAACGCCAGCTTTTGTTTTTACAAATGGAAGCTTATCAGAGAATATAGAGGTTCCAGAGGAATTAGAAGGAAGAACAGGTATTGTGGAAGAAACAAAGTTGTTAGAAAAAGTAACAGGAAGGAAGCCTTTCCTCTGATTAAAAGGAGATTCTCCAGATTTATTGAGAGCTCTGCATGTCTTTGGGCAGTGGTGACCCAGGTCCTTCTTCCTAGCAGGACCCCAGAAAATAGTGGCCACACGCCCATGAGGTTTGAGGGGCTCGGGCCCCAGCTGATGTACCTCCAAGTAGCCACTGGGTCTGAAAGGCCATGACAGCTGGATTAGGGGATATTCCTGAGGGAACATGTGTGCAGAATGATTCAGGCTAGAGGGCCCTTGGACTCTGTACCATGGTACCTTGTCACCTAGTATTAATATTGTGGCCTTTTGGGTTTGCAAAGCCCCAGTGATGACTGAGGTTAAGTTTCCTGTCATCCTAGTAGGATAAGAGCTCAAAATAAAAAACAAATTGTCGCTGTCGTTCAGTCACTAAGTCATTTCTGACTCTTCGTGACCCCTTGGACTGCAACATGCCAGACTCCCCTGTTGTTGGCTATCTCCAAGGTGCAATATTTCTTACACCCTTGAATCTGAGCTGAGATTCATACCTGTTACCTCTGTATACCACCCAGAACAGTGCCAGGTCCACAGGGAACACCTGAAACCACTGTTGTTATTAGGCAAGGTATTAAAAAAAATCCTTTTGGAAAAGTGAAGCATTCATTTACACTGTGTATATCCATCCCAGTAAAACCACATTTTTCTCTTCATTGGGTTATTCTCAACTTGTCTATGCCCCTAGTCCAAACTTCGTCACTCCCTTCCCTGCTTTATTCTGTGTCCCAGAAGGCTGACCCATATGGGCTGCCTGCTCCATGCTCACTTGCTGGTGGGCATCTGGTTGGGTCTGAGAAGAGGGAGGTGCCAGCAGGAGCTGGGGGTGTGGGAGAGAAAGTTGGAGCTTTCTTACCAGTTCTCTCTCTGCTAGGCATCAAGGGTCTGGACATGGCTGCAAACCACAGGTTTCCTGGTGGTCCCTTCTTTGTGAGTGTGTGCTAAGTCACTTCAGTGATGTCCAACTCATTGTGACCCTACGGACTGTAGTCTGCTAGGCTCCTTTGTCCATGGGATTCTCCAGGAAAGAATACTGAAGTGGGTTGCCATGCCCTCCTCCAGGGGATCTTCCTGACCCAAGGATCAAACCCACCTCTCTTATGTCTCCTGTATTGGCAGGTGGGTACTTTCCCACTTGGTCACCTGGAAAACGTGGTCCCTTCTTCACCAGACTACAATCACACTACTTTTTCCTTTACCCCTTCAGACCTCGAGGTGGGAATGGCTTCCTCCTCCTGTTGTTAATTTCTGGGACCTCAATACTCCTAGTCAGTTCTCTAGCCCTTCCTGTTCCTCCGAGGGCTGTCTTTTCTTTATCTTTATTTGAAGCATCTGAGTAGAATTGTTTCCTGCTAGGACCTTGACTGATAACATAAGCAAGATTATTCTTTGGGTTGTTTTCCCCGTGGTGGGAATGGTTATAGTGACCTGGTCACTTTGTGCAACTCAGATTCTATTAGGACCCACAGTTTCTATCAGTCAGTGTGAAGGCTGATTGGGTCAGTCAGTGGCTGGCACCATGGAGCAGTGCTCAGTGAAAGATTAGGAAGATGTGGTCAGTGCCTTCAAAGGTGTTGGCATCGCTGACCTGAGTTCAAGTTTCATTTCTATTTAGGATTTACTTGTACTTGGGTAATTTAAATAACCTCTGTAAGTATTCATTTCTTCGTGTGCAATGTGTGCTCGATGTGAGCAGTCACCACCTAGGTTTGAGCTGAGAGTAAATGAGATGGTGAAAGTGCTCAGCATATGTGTATCAGCTCTGAGTGTGTGCATGTGGGCAGAAGCATTGCGCTTTGGCATTAGCAATTAGTTTTTGTAAAGTCAAGCCACTGTTTTAGCTGCAGGGTTCTGATCAGTTCCAGTAATGTCGCTTCTCTGGCAAAGTCTTTGCTGCTGCTGCTGTTGCTAAGTCGCTCCAGTCGTGTCCGACTCTGTGCGACCCTATAGACAGCACCCCACAGGCTCCCCCATCCCTGGGATTCTCCAGGCAAGAACACTGGAGTGGGTTGCCATTTCCTTCTCCAACACATGAAAGTGAAAAGTTAAATTGAAGTCGCTCAGTTGTGTCCGACTCTTAGCGACCCCATGGACTGGAGCCTACTAGGCTCCTCCATCCATGGGGTTTTCCAGGCAAGAGTACTGGAGTGGGCTGCCATTGCCTTCTCTGGGCAAAGTCTTTACTGTGCAGCAATAGGACTCTTGTCAGTGATTGTCATCCCTGGCTGCACATTGGAATAATCTGGGGAGCTACAGCAAATACTTCTGCCTTTAGTCTTTAGAGGGGCCCACCTCTAAAGACTCTAGTTTTGTTCACTTGGAGTGGGATCTAGGCATCTAGATTTTTTCAAACTTCCCAAATAAGTCCAACTGCAGCCAGAATGAAGAACCACTGGTCGGACATTACACTGTCTCTCCAAGTTTGGGAATGAAGGTCTCAAGTACCAAAATCGAGGGACCCATCCATGGGGGGAGCCCAACATGAGCACCTAGAGTGGAGCAGGTATTTTGCTACTTTGTCCTTTAATCCCTTCAACAATCTCATGGCTTCCATTCCCACAGTGAAGATGAAGAAATAGACTCAGAGATTAACATTCCCAGTGTCACATTTTTGGTAAATGGCAGAGCTGGGGTTAGAACCAGGTGACTCCATAGCTACATTCTTTCAGAACTTTTAGACATTCCTTTAGAGTTAATTCTTTCTTATTTCAGGATTTATTATTTTAAAATTTTTTTGTAAGCCAGATGGCCAGAAAAAAATTAATTACATCTCAATATTCTCCCGTGATTGGATTGGTTCATGATTTTAAAATAGTCCAACTTCATTTCAAATAAGCCACTATGTCTTTCTTCTTTTCTTCTGGCATTTTATCAAAGGCGTCCCTTTTGATCAGATGTCTCATATGAACTGCATAATGTGTATGTTTGAAAATAAGTTTCTCTCATTGAAAAACACATTGTGAGACTTCCTCTTTTGTTCTGGTGTAGCCAGGGCCTTCCAAATACTTATCATCTCTTGGCTCCAGTTTCCCATTCAGCAAGTTTAGAGGAATGAAGTAAATGATTTCTAAGGTCTTTCCTGGTGTTTATTCCCTACGCTGCTCGCTGACTATACCTCTGAGGCAGAAGTTGCCTGATTGGCTGCTAAGCACCAGCTGTTCTGTGTGGAGTGCAGGAGCCTATGGTGGAGAAAATGCACACGGTGCCCTGGTGGGAAGCCCTTTCTGGCCTGAGTACAATCTCTGTCCATGGATCGAGGCTGTGGATACCTATAATTACTCTGCCAGGCTCATGTCTCAAAATTAGCCTCTTCTTTAGGGGTTCAGTGTTTGTGAAAGGGGATCATTTCAGGAACAGAGGCTGAGCTGAGCTGGGAGGGTGACTGGGTGTAAGGAAGAAAGTTGGACTTGGTGGAGAACTAGGGCTTCCTTTACCTGTGTAAGACCTCCATTCGTTCATCTTTCCATATCTTTCCTAAGACAGAGGTGGGCCAGTGGAGATCAAAATCCAGGCTTCATATATCTCTTTTTTTTCTCCCTGGGTACTCTGGCAAAGACCAGGTTATGACCCAAGCATCCTTTTGAATTGAGATAGCATTTGGCAGCAAGTCTTTTATAAGCGATGGCATTGACATTATATCTCTGTTTTAGTAATGTACTCCCCACAGTAATTTTGACTTAGTTTGTTCTACATCCTTTCAGTTTTTATTGATGACGGCTCTTGGAAAAAATGATTAGAGGATTAGTTTAAAATTATCCCCAGCGAATTTAAAACAATAACAGGGATATGAATACAGACTAAAACAAATCAAGGGCTGTCATAGATGTATTAAAGGCTATTGTTTGGTAAATTGCGGACATAATGGCAGCATTAATGGCAAGGCTTATCCACCTTCTTTTAGTCAACTTGTCCCTGATGTTGATCCTCTCTCTCCCCTCTTCCTGCCCTTTAGTGGTGCTCATCTTTGCATTCGTGCCTCTTCGTTCCTTTCTGAGCCATGTTTGGGCCATCCAGATCTCTCCAGTTCAAAGAATCCTTTTCATTCCCACCTGTCCCCGGAAGCTTTCATTAGAACCAATGTGTCCCTTCAAGGGACAGGTTGGTATCATCTGCTTATTATTTTAGGAAGGATTCGATTGGTTTCCCAAGATACTAATAATTATTCTGAGGAAGAAAGTGTGGGGGAGTGTATGAAAAAATTTCTGCAGGGAATGTTGAGTTAAAGGTAAAAATGTTTATTTGTTCTCTGCAAGACTTTGATATCAGAGTTTTCAGTATATTATTGAGCTTAGTGAGTCTTCCAATGGAAAGTCATGGTGTACAGCTTTCTCCAGAGTCCCATGGTTTACCTCTAATAAGGGGGATGTGCAATGTAAGGACACATGGGAGAATAAGGGAACTGTGAATCTCCATACAATTAGAGCAGTTACACTAAGTGTTTATTTCCAGCCTCATGGAGATGGAGATGTATTTCAAGACTGTGACGCTCCTGGGAGGCTCCAGTTGCTCAAATTCATAGTTCATGGACTCTGGTGTCTTCTCATCCTTGGGACCCGCATACTTGCTGGAATATACTCCTCTCTGCTACAATTACCAATTCTCTCTATGTAGCTCCAGATTCATGAGAAAGTTTTTCCAAGCCAGCTATTGACTCCTCTCCCTGGTTGGGCAGAATTTTGTGTCAAGCCTTGCCACAGGCCACTAAAATGAATGTGAGTGTGCTGCCCTGTGGGCTCTAATGCAGTCAGGGGTCGCCTCTGAGCAAAGTCAGCTTTAGCACCACTTCCCCAGAGCAGAGGCTGTGGTCGAGCAGCTTAGGCTGGAGGGGAAGTTGAGAGAGGCAGTCTTGTGAGTAGTGATATATCCAAGATAGTCCACTTTGGAGCACTGTGAGTATACCCCCGGCCTTTTCCTCTATATTCATTTCCAAAGCTACCGCTTTTTCCAAACATTTACATGCATCATCTCTTGTAATATACACAAAAACTCTGGGAAATAGGTATTATCATATTGACTCACAGACAAGAATATTGAGCCTCACCGAAATGTCAGCAAAAGTAAACCTAAGGTCAAACATTTAGTAAATGGCAAAATCAAAATTCAACCATAGTTCTGTATGTTTCCCAAATGTGTTCACCTTCAGCACTGTTACATGGCTTCTATTAGGCACACGCTTAACCTGGAGAATCAACCAGAGTCACTGCTGCCCGGTGATGCCACCTCTGGACCTGTAGATCAGACTCCCTGGACTCTGACTCTCTGGACTCAGAGTAGAATATAATCTTTCAAGCTGACAGTTGTGAAGCTGTCTCGCCTGCATGTGGGAGGGAGCTCAAGTCATGACAAAGCGGGCATAGAGAGCCCCTGTTGTTCCAGAGCCTCGGGTGAGCTCTATGTTCCAGAGCCACGTAGTGAAGGTGTTGATTGCTAAGCACATGTATTAGTGGGTATCTGGATGGTTCTTGCAAATGTGCAGCCAGCTGGCATGCTCAAACACACCTTTTTCTGCTAAAGCAAGAAATCACTGTCTAGGTTTGAAGGAAGGAAAGGCGAGTTACACTGTAGATTCTGTGGTTGATGAGTGCTTCATTTGGAGCATCCTGTCAGGAGGTCAGCTCAGTCAAGTGCATCTCTGCTTCTTTACTCCATATGGTCTCAACTGACTCTCTAGGAAAGCATGGTGCCAGAGAAAACCCGGCTGCCCACAGTGACTCTCTTTTTTAAAAAAAGTCAACCAACCCAGTGCTGAAGCTTTTAACAGCAGATTTTCTATTAGTTTAGGTTTAGCAAAGTTGGAGAATGTGGTCATATACGTAGGTTTAAATTTATGGAGGAACTTCAAACTCTATTATGGGTGAGACCATCTTATGTGTCCTAAACTGCCTATTCTTGGTTTCTGAATGTGAAGGAATGTTCAGTGGGAGAGGCAGGAGAATTAGCATCAAGCACCAATAAGCACAGGGTGGGACCAGGAAAACTGACCAAGGCAGAGGGAGTTAGCATCGCAGGCCAGGGGATTCCAGGCATTCTTACCATTGCCTATCTAGTCTGGCTATGGTCGGAGTCCAGGTAGTCTAATGCCTGTGATCAGTGATTCTGGTTGATTCTCTGGGTTAAGTATGTGCCTGATAGAAGCCATATAACAGTGATGAAGGTGAACACATTTGGGAAACAAACAGAACTGTGGTTGAATTTTGATTTTTGCTATCTACTAGATTTTTGGCCTCAGGCTTACTTTTGCTGAAATTTCAGTGAGGCTCAATATTCTTGTCTGTGAGTCAATATAGTACCTATTTCCCAGAGTTTTTGTGTATATTACAAGAGATGATGTATACAAAGGTTTGGAAAACTACCTGACACCTCAGTAAATATCTCTGTCTCTCTTTGAATCAGAGAATAACGGGATTTTCTTCTTTTACTTAATAAAACCGGTGGACTTACCCTGGCACATACATCTCTCCTCATTGCTGCCTGTTTCCTCGTTCTCTTTTATTAAGCAGGGAAAAAAACTGGTTTTCTGAAGGTGATGGAGAAGACTTTGGATCAAAAAGCTCAAAGCCCACCTGGTGCGTTTCACCCTTCCTTTTAGGTTCTTATAAAATTATTATTGCTGGCACCACCCTGCCAGACTCAGGAGTGTACCCTCCTCTCCATCCCCTGACTTTAAATTACTTATACCAAGCGTGGATATACTCATTGCTCCTCTCTGAAGTCTGACTTAGATATGACCTAAGCGGACATTCTATGAGAAGGCATCTTTCCCAAGAGACTAAAAATCCTGTCTCTTGTTTCTCTTAGTACAGCTAAAGCAGCTGACATTTTCAAGCACTACTAAATATTAAAGAACAAGTAGAAATTGTTTACATACTTTTCATATTTATGATTCTGCCCCAAAGTCCTTTATACACAAGTCATTCAGGCTGTCTCCTGTGCTTTTTCCTGATAATCTATACTCTAGGAGTGCGTGTTGGGGGGTGGGTGTGGGTACAGGGGGCTGGGGAATAGTAAGGGACGGGAGGGTTGGCACAACTTTGCAGGCCTGAGCTCCTCATTCCTAGACCTTTGTTTCTCTTCACTAAGAGGTGACAGCAACGCCTTTCTCCAACAGGGAACCCAGCCGCCTCACCACCTTGTAGGTCCCCTGAGGGTCCAGACTTCCTGTTTAAGAGCCAGTCTGTCACACCCCCAACTAGTTAAAGCCAAGAGTGACTTAGCCTGAAGGTTACTCACACCTGCAGAGGAAAAGGTCTTTCTTTGTAAGATCTGGCCACATAATGGTCATAACATCCACATGATGATGTTACCCCCAAACAGCTTCTGATGTCTCTCCCAGGATCTCTCACGCAGCGGAAAAAGGATGATGGACAGGAAGTCCAATGTGGAGTCCAGGCAGTGGAGAGGCTGGCGGGGGTTAGGGCAGAAGGTCAAGGGCTTCCCTGTGGGAAAGCTGAGGCTTAAAGGGAAATTTCATAGGCCACCCCGGAGTGCAGATGGGGATGGTGGCAGCCCGATGTTCATGTATGTGTGTAGGGACTAAAAACGATCACCTCCAAGTTAGAGGCCAGCAGTGGGGGAGCCCAGACCATACCTGGACCCCACTTGATGGTGGGGGAGGGGCTTATGTAGGATCAACAAGTCTGGCTTTTATGGGCACGGGCCTTGGCAGGGCTTACCTTGATTTGGCAGAAGCAAAGCTTGTTGAAGGCAGCTGGGGGAGGTGTGCTGGGGTAATGATGGGGATCTCTCTCTTGGTCTTGCTCCCAGCACCCAGTTTCAGCCTTTTCCCTGGTTTTAGCCTCTTCTCTCTCTTCCTTAGATACATAAGCATTCCCTGGGTGCCTGTTAATACTGCAGTTTCCTGGGACTCATCCCCAGTGATTCCGATTCAGTTTGTCTGGGCTGGGGGCCCAGTTACCTGAAATTTTAACAGCCACACAGGCAGATTCTAAAAGAGGGGTCTATGGATCCCACTTGGCAAATGCTACCTTTGATGACTACATAAAATCTAGAACTGGGTTTTATTTACCCTTATCTGAAGTGGTATGAAGACAATCTGTTCTGAAGAATGTCCACACACCACTGATAACTGTTGACTGAACTTGAACTTGCTGTTGACTTTCTGACTACATCCTGGGCATTAGCCAGGAGATAAAGCTAATGTAACACATAGCTGTAATTTCAGCTTACCAGACACATACGTGTATAGGCATATAGTTCACAGCTCTGTGCTTATCTGTGTATATACATGGAGTTCATTTATCTGACTCTAAGTGGCAGGATTGCCATTCAGGAATTAAAACCCATTTCTACAAATTGCTGGGAGCTGCTGCTGCTCCTGACTATGGACCCAGTGAACAAACAGAAATGCTAATGTTCCTCTGTTGTTATTGCTGCAATCTGATGTTTCCCCCTGCAAACTCTAAAAGCCTTTGCAATGTTTTTATCTAATGAGGATGTGAATCACAAATGTTTCCCAAGTAATAAGATAATTTCTCTGCAAGACCTCAGAGTTTAAATTTCTTTTCTTGTGTGTGGAGCAGAAGAAATGTTTGAGGAGGTTCAATCTCTGAGTGTTTGGAGGGTAGTATCTAGTGTCTTTCCTTGGGATGCTTGCTGAGGATGATTCTGGAAGGTCAGAGCTCTTTCAGTGGAGGGCTATGTTGCTGCTGCAACTGGATGTGGTGGTGCTTCTGGCTGATCGAGCTGATCCTAGGTTAGCCTCAGGCTTAGTTTTGTATGATTTTATTTTTGAGTTCTCTGTCATTAGGTTTGGAGATCATTTATTATGTGGTTGGAGGGGACCAGAACCACATACTCATTCAATAGGAGTCATGATATCTGGGATCTTGTTCCTGTCTGTCACTAATCAGCTGAGCAACTCTGGACAAAACACTGACTCTCTTAATCTTTGGTTTTCTCGTCTGTGAACTAGGAATGGTACTTGTCTTGCCTTCAAATTCTTTGAGTGGGCCAAAGGAAACTGGGTGGGGAAATTCTCTGGGAAACATACACCTATCCAAGTTTGAATAGTATTATTATTTTAGGTTTGATTTTTATACAAAGCCATGATGCGAAAATACATCATGGTCTTTATATCAATGTCCACCTTTCAGAAACCCACTTCAAAATCAACATTATTTTTATAGTTTTAAAAAGACAACACAGCAGAATATTGAGTCTTCTCTTCCTGACAATGATTTTTCTTATTTTTCTTAAATTTATTTGTTTTAATTGGAGGCTAATTACTTTACAATATTGTATTGGTTTTGCCATACATTGACATGAATCTGCCCTGGGTGTACATGTGTTCCCCATCTTAAACCTCTCTCCCACCTCCTTCCCCATCCCATCCCTCTGGTTCATCCCAGTACTCCAGCCCCGAGCATCCTGTATCATGCATTGAACCTGGACTGGCGATTTGACTAGGAATCTTTCATCAGGAGAACTCAATGTATGCATGACCCTATTTACCTGTACTTGTACCACAAGTAGTCAATCACATCAAAGCACATTGCAGAATTATAGCTCCTAAGAGACCAGTGGTTCCCGTAGTGATGGCAGAAGGTAGGAACTTCCTGTGGTGCTGCCAAAATTGTCACTGGTCATCTGAGATGTCCAGTATTGGAGGTACTTAGAGCCAGAACCATGAAGCCATGAAACTCGGTGAGAGGTGGTTCTGCACAGACCCCTTAGACAGCTTACAAATGTCTGCAATTCAGCATTTACTGAGTCACCATTTTTCTGTTCTACAAACAGGGTTCACATTGGTGACTCAATCAAATTCAAAACTTGTTCCGTCCGTTCCGTTCCATCTCTCAGTCGTGTCCGACTCTTTGCGACCCGGTGGACTGTAGCCTACCAGGCTTCTCCATCCATGGGATTCTCCAGGCAAGAATACTGGAGTGGGTTACCATCTCCTTCTCCAGGGGATCTTCCCGACCCAGGGATCGAACCTGGGTCTCCCATATTGGAGGCAGATGCTTTAACCTCTGAGCCACCAGGTTAGCACATTGAATGTGAAATCACCTAGGAAAGTTTGAAATGGGAAACAAATATATGATGTTATTTTGATATTTCTAAGAGTTTTATTTCTAAGATACTATTTTTGATATTTTTACATCTCTGAACTCTTCTTTCTTTAAAAAAATTGTTTATTGAGATATAACATGTATTCCATAAACAGCACACATCTTAAGTTGCATGTAAACTCATTAATTCTTAAAATTTCACATTCTTAAAAAAGGCTTCTGTACCTTATGTGCTTTACCAAGAAGGTGTTATTGCAGTGGGCTATGTGTTAAGATCAGATTCATCCAGGCATTTAAGCTGATAAAATAATATTACTGGGACCAGAAGTGGCTCCTAATATATGTCTTTCCAGTCATGTGTGTTTCAATGCATTTACATATGCATAAATAATATGAGCACATAGATGGCAGAACAAGATATTAGTTCTGTAGGAATGTGAGTGTGTAGGGGAGGTGTGTGTGTGCATGTGTCTAATTAAGATTCTCTTGGCCACGAGGAGCAGAGTGCCAGGGAAGAAGGAAAAGGATAAGGCCACGGGTACCTGGGCCGCATCTGGAATGGAAAGCAGCCCGGGGTCGGGTACCAGGTTCCTCCCCACTGTGGGCTGCATTCACCTCCCTCTGTGTGACTGTTCTACCTCATCTTTGTCACTCGGGCCTCTGTTTCTTGCTCATAGTTTCTTCTTCCTCTTAACTATGTGGTTTGCACATGGCTTCAGCACGCTCTGGCCCCGCTCTACATTAATGCATTTTTTTTTTTTTTTTTTAGTTTTGGCTCCTACTAGTGATGGAACAGTCTTTCCCATGTTTCTTAGTTTAAATTGTAGAGACAGAAAGTATTCTGCTGCTGACCAGCCTGCTGTTTGGTTGTTTTTGGTTCTAGAGTTCACTTCTGGCCCCATAAGCTGTGGCCAGGGAGGGTGGGGAAGGCACCTGTGGGACAAAACGTGGCTCCCTATGTCTTTCCCTTGAGCAGAGACACTTAGTGATATGTCCTGAATGTTAAGGAAGGAAGGGAGCGAGAAAGGGAATAAAGAAGAAGAGGGAGGAAGGAGAGGAGGAAGCAGGAAGGGATGGAGGTGCGACATCGGGAAAGCGTCTCATAGGAAGTGAAGTTTGTGTGGACCTCAACCAGGAATAGGGACGGGCTGGTAATGAGGGTGAGAAAGGGCATTTTAGTCTCAAGACTAGTCTTATTCAAAAGTAGGTTTGCAGGAATCTACACTCAATGTGAGTCAACAGTGTGAAGTGACTGCTAAGAAAGTGAATGATGTTTAGGTGGTGTTAATGGAAGCATACTTCCTAGAATGAAGAAGGAGATGATTGTTTGGTGCTGTCCTGTCTACAGAGCTATTAGGTATGGATGAGAGATGCATATGTAGAACTGTATGAATGTATTAATCTGGGACCTCCGATAACTAGATGCCAACAGGAGGTTAAACATATAACAATTTTATGAAGGGAAATTCCTTAGGAGCTTCGTAGAGAGAGAGCCAGGGAAGGCTGGCAAGCCATCAGACCACAATAAAAGTCTTACCCCAGTTTCAGGAGACAGGGAAGAAAGGTTGTGTGGAAGCATTCCAGGCTGTCGTGCAGGCTAAGGAAGGAATGGCAAGGGCCTCAGGGAGTCCTCCAGCCCAAGTCAGACATCTGAGCATCCTGTATTTTTCCAGGATCCAGCATGCACTTAATCATTGGCTGGGAGCACCTGGGGGAGTGTAGCCTTAATGCAAGCATGGGGGTGGATTTCTGAGGCAGCAGCTGGGGCGTTTGACTGATCAAACTCCTTGTAGCTGGGAACTGGGAGACTCGCCTGGCTGCTGGTAGAGGATGCCTGCTGCTGCTAAGTCACTTCAGTCGTGTCCGACTCTGTGTGACCCCATAGACGGCAGCCCATCAGGCTCTCCCGTCCCTGGGATTCTCCAGGCAAGAACACTGGAGTGGGTTGCCATTTCCTTCTCCAATGTGTGAAAGTGAAAAGGGAAAGTGAAGTCACTCAGTCATGTCTGACTCGTAGCGACCGCATGGACTGCAGCCTACCAGGCTCCTCCGTCCATGGGATTTTCTAGGCAAGAGTACTGGAGTGGCTTGCCGTTGCCTTCTCCGAGAGGATGCCTGGGGCAGTGAGAAAATTCAGCACTATACATGGGAAAGAAGATGCCTAAAGAAGTCTCAGGGGTGACCCTTATTATTCACTTTTTAAGAAGTTATTTATTTGACATTTATGTATTCATATGGCTATATGCTGAGGATCCCTATAATAATAGACCCATCCCTTGAGGAGCTTGTGGTCTAGTCGGGGCTGCAGCTGATATGCACTGTGAAGAGTGTGTGTACATGGAATGCTGGGAGCACAGCCCGGCAATGATGCTGGTGGTGACAGGGTCACTCGATTCCTGGAAGGGCTCCAGCTGAGTTTTAAGGACAGAAGTCTTTAGGTAGAGATAGGGGGAAGGAGTCCACTAATATTCAAAGAGGTGTGGAATATCAGATGAGAGTTAATATTCATGTGAAAAACATAATGATTGTTTTGAGCCAATGGATGAAAACTGGGGAGACAAATTTGGAGTCAAAATAAGAAAGAACTTTCTGGTTGATGGAGCTTTGTGAAGGTGGGATCAGATGCATTTCCAGCACTACTCAGAGCCAGCTGGGCAGGATGTTAGTAGAGGTGGAGTCAAGTTGGGAAAGGTTAGTTGTAATTCTCAAGGTGATTGTTAAAGTTCATTTTATCCTTGAGATTCTGTGATCCAAAGGACTCCTTCTTCTCAACAATACCTGGAAAGTGGCCACTGGGGTAACCCTCTGCACCATCTCAACCTGAAGCTGGGAACTGCACTTCCTCTTGACTGGGGATGGGAACAGGGGACCTTATTTCTTAAAAGGGCTAGTTTCAATGCCCAGCCCAAGACATACCACAAAGACAAGGAATCCCAGACAGTGACTTCCTCTGGCTGATGAGGGGAGAGATTTCCAACTGCACTCTTCTGATCGGCCGCTCCAAAAAAGGAAGCCAGGCCATGAATATGCACGATGCACTGTAATTATTGCAGAGGCTTCTCAAGAACTCTCTCCTTCCTGGAGAAGCTCTCTCTAGAGACTTGATAAGTGTCTGAGAGAAAACAGGCTGCTTAATTAACAGAGAAGTCAGATTACATATATGCCTGACAATATCCATTTTTAATAGAGTTGGATATTAGTTGTTTAAATCTGATAACAGAACGTACATTCAAAAAAGTTTGTTTTTAGAAAAAAAATCAGAGAAGCGTCAGTTGTATAGACTATTCATAAGACACTGTGTATGCATGCTAAGTTGCTTCAGTCGTGTCTGATACTCAGTTCAGTTCAGTTCAGTTCAGTCGCTCAGTCGTGTCCGACTCTTTGCGATCCCATGAATCACAGCACGCCAGGCCTCCCTGTCCATCACCAACTCCCGGAGTTCACTCAAACTCATGTCCATCAAGTCAGTGATGCCATCCAGCCATCTCATTCTCTGTCGTCCCCTTCTCCTCCCACCCCCAACCTTTCCCAGCATCAGAGTCTTTTCCAGTGAGTCAACTCATCGCATGAGGTGGCCAAAGTATTGGAGTTTCAGCTTTAGCATCAGTCCTTCCAATGAACACCCAGGAGTGATCTCCTTTAGAATGGACTGGTTGGATCTCCTTGCAGTCCAAGGGACTCTCAAGAGTCTTCTCCAGCACCACAGTTCAAAAGCATCAATTCTTCGGCGATCAACTTTCTTCGCAGTCCAACTCTCAAGTGTCTGATATTACTTACTGGTAATTCTGAAAACTGAGCTTCATGGATAAAGCATTAGTGTTAGTCCCTCTCTGGCCTCATGCTGGTTGTGGGGCCTTGTGAAAATGTGTCTTCCTGGGTCTAACTGTCCTCATCTGTAAAATGGGGACTTAAAACATACCTGTACGTGTTAAAGTTCTCTCCTAAAAACAATAGACCCAGACTTTGGCTGATGGTTGCAGAAAAACGCATATGAGAGGATGCAGGCAGCTCCTGGAATCATTGGGAAAAATGGCAGAAACTGGGAAGGGCCATGAAGCAGAGATCCCAGCCAAGAACACAGCCAGGAGCACTCTGGTGAGGATGCCCCTGTTTTAACTGCCTTGAGGGTAGCACTCATTCCTACCCCTGAGTGACTGTTAACTGCCTCTGTGTCTGAGTCCCTACTTACAGATTCAGAGGTCCAGGAAGGTGCATCTGATTGCTGCCTCTGAATCTTATGTTAGGTCCAAGCTGGTGAAGGCAGGGAGAAAGAATGTCTGCTTTTTCAGTCTCTATAGTGTCTCCCAAAAGTCCCAGAGAAGAGAACTCCCCTCAACAGGAAAGTTTTTGAACACTGGGTGGTCAAATAAAAAACAAATGGGCAATGGCCACTGTGTTATCTCCTCGTAATTTGAGAAGTTGACAATTGTGTGTTAAACTATCTCATACACACTCAAGTACACTGTAGATGCTGGGCAATTAGAGTCATCATCCTTCCATGTGTGGTTTTGCCTCCCAGGTGCAACTTGATCTTTCTTGCTCCCCCATTTCTTTGCTCTAATTCACCTTTCCCAGGAAGCCCTCCCAAATTGGCCATCTCAGCGTCTAGCTCTCCCTGCACTTCTTTAGCACTCCTGTCTTTCCCCTGTTAGATGTTGCATTTGAAATTTTGGAGGAATCAGCAAAATGGTTTTCATGCTGGGTTCCACGGAGTGCTGTGGTTTAGCATGTGTGTGTGTGTGTGTGTGTGTGTGTGTGTGCATGCACGCACGCGTGCACATGCGCATGTGTTAGTTGCACAGTCATGCCTGACTCTTTATGATCCCATAGACTGCAGTCAGCCAGGCTCCTCTGTCCATGGAATTCTCCAGGCAAGAATACTGGAATAGGTTGCCATTCCCTTCTCCAGGGGATCTTCCTAATGCAGGGATTGAACCTGGGTCTCCTGCATTGCGGGCAGATTCTTTACGGTCTGAGCCACCAGGGAAGCCCTATGGTTTAGCCCAGGCAGGAGCTGTTGCGAGTGGGTGGAGAGGGAGACTGAAGGACAGGCTGCTGACCTCTTTGTAGTGGTTGGGTTTCCCAGAAAGCTAACCCAGAGTTTAAAGCGGAGGGTGTTAATTAAGGAACAGCCTTGGACTTGGTCCCAAGGTCTCTGCTTTCCTTTCATAGGAGTGGGCAAGTAGGAGTGGGCAGAGGATGCTGTCGAGCTGTGATGTGGCCCAACAACAGTGCCAATCAACTAAGCAGGAGTCTGGAGCTAGAACGGTCTGTCATAATCGTCCTGAGTTGAGCCAAGATGGCTGGGACATCACTGAATGTGGGCCACTCAGGGAAAGGAGTGTGATCTTGGCAGATCTCTCTGCAATTGAAGGCTGCCTGTTGCCCTCAGCTCCAGTACCCAACAAGTTCTTCTTTAAAGAGGTTTTTGGGAGCACATGGCAGTGTCTACCTCAGGCCACCTCTGTGCTTCCTCACCCAGCTTCACCAAGAGAGAAGCCCTTTGCTCTGACCTGTTTTATAGTTATGGTTTCTACACAAGAGCACCTTTGAAAGGTAGATTCTATTGCTAAAAAAGTTTAGACTTCACTGTTTTTGTCTAGGCCTCTTATTTCTTAGAGGAAAAAATGGAGGCCTGCTTCCCTGATTCCTAACATAGTATCCTTTCTATTGTCCCAGACTGACATCTTGTTATCTTTATTTCCTTTCTTTATATTTAACACCTGTAAGGACAGACTGACTGAATGTGGCAGACACTGCTGGCTTCCTAGTAGTATCTATGCTCTCTTCCTATAGAACCTTGGTTAGTGCTCAGTGGCATGTACTTAGTTGCTGCTGCTGCTGCTAAGTCACTTCAGTCGTGTCCGACTCTGTGTGACCCCATAGACAGCAGCCCACCAGGCTCCCCCGTCCCTGGGATTCTCCAGGCAAGAACACTGGAGTGGGTTGCCATTTCCTTCTCCAATTCATGAAAGTGAAACGTGAAAGTGAATTCACTCAGTCATGTCCGACTCCTAGCGACCCCATGGACTGCAGCCCACCCGGCTCCTCTGTCCATGGGATTTTCCAGGCAAGAGTACTGAAGTGGGGTGCCATTGCCTTCTCCTGTACTCAGTTAAAGAATCTCATTTCCTAGCCTAGTTTGCAGCTAGTGGTATCCATGTGGCAAAGTTCTGGCTCATGAGAAGTAGGCTGAAGTCTTCTGGGAAAGCTCCCCAATGTAAGCACCACCACTTCTTTCTTTCCCTTTGATTGCTTCCTGCTACCTGGAATGCAGACATGATGGATAGAGATCCAACAGCTATTCTGAGAGAATGAGGACAAGGTTTGTATCTGAAGAATCGCAGAGTGGAAAGCTAGAAGTGCCTGATTCTGCATAGGTTTTGTGGAGCTTTCATCTATTTCCCATGGACTTATGCTATGTGAAGGAAATAAAAATTCCTGACTATTTAAGGTCTTGCTATTTGGAATTTGGGTTGTCCAATCCAGTCTAAGATGGATAACTGAGTTAAATAGGAAAAGCAGTAGCTTGGAAATGATGTGTTCAGATTCATATCTTCAATTGCTCTGGTCTCAGAGACATCAAAATCAGACCTGAGAAATCTATAGCTTCCTACATATAGCTTAGTGAAGGGAAAGGACATTAAGCTAGAAACTTAGAAAACTGGATTCCAAGAAGACTGAGTTCTGAGTCCGTTTATGCCATTCATTAGTTTTTTCATTTAGAGAAATTAGATAGCTTTGCAGGGGCTGTTTCCACTGATTGTAAAGACAGAGAGTAGTAGATCTTAAAGTTTCCTTCCCTTGTTTTAAGTCACTGTTTCTCTCAACTCATGACTAAATCTACACTGGAAGAGTCATATTTTGGGGTAGTAGTTACAGATTGAGAGGTTGTGGGGAGGACAAGTGTGAGAAATAGCTTTACTTTTTTTTTTTAGTATTTATTTTTTGGTGGCTCAGAGGTTAAAGCATCTGCCTGCAATGTGGGAGACTGGATTCGATGCCTGGGTTGGGAAGATCCCCTGGAGAAGGAAATGGCAACCTACTCAGTATTCTTGCCTGGAAAATCCCATGGACAGAGGAGCCTGGTGGGCTACAGTCCACGGGGTTGCAAAGAGTCGGACACGACTGAGCGACTTCACGTACTGGTTGCACTGGGTCTTTGTAACTGTGCAGGGGCTTTCTCTAGTTTTGGAGACTAGGGGCTGCTGTTCAATTGAGGTGCGTGGGCTTCTCATTGCAGTGGTTTCTCTTGTTGCAGAGCACAGGCTCCAGGCACGTGGGCTTCAGTAGTTGTGGTTCATGGGCTCTAGGGCATAGGCTCCGTAGTTGTGGCACAGGGGCCTAGTTGTCCTATGGCGTGTGGGATCTTCACGGATCGGGGATTGAGGCAGTGTCCCCTGAATTGCAAGGTGGATTCTTAACCACTGAACCACAGGGGAGCCCTAGCTTTGCTCCTAAAGGCTGTTTCTTGCTGTGCATAATCCAGTTTACTAATGATTTTCTTCATACAAAAGTTTTTGTATTTTTTTGTGGGTTGATTATTGGCTTAATTAGTGTAATTAAACATAGTTACAAAATTAGTGCAGATCTCTTTAATCAGGTACCAATAATGTATAACTGAGTAACTATATCTTGTAATTAGAGACTTGAAAATGCAATGCCTCTTTAGAGTCCTTGTTCTACTTTGTCAAAGATTTTTGCTACACACAGAATATTTAAGACATTCATAGTTGAATGGGTGTTCTGTATTCCTGGGGCTTCCCTGGGGCTCAGGCAGTAAAGAATCTGTCTGCAGTGCAGGAGACTTGGGTTTGATCCCTGGGTTGGGAAGATCCCCTGAAGAAGGGAATGGCTACCCACTCCAGTATTCTTGCCTGGAGAATTCCATGGACAGAGGCGCCCTGAGGCTACAGTCCATGGAGTCGCAAAGAGTTGGACAAGACTGAGCGACTACCACTTTCACTTTCTTTTCACTTTGTATTCCTATAAATTGTTAATAACACTCTTTTTCCCTGTTAGTAATAATGTATTTTATTTTTAAATAAAATATCTTTTGGGGGTTCACAGAGTTAAAATAAATTTCCTTCATACTTTAAAACAAGTAGTTGTGACTCAAAAATTAAGTAGGGAGGTTGAGAAATGGAAGGAGAGAAGTGTTGGTTTCAACTTAAAGCATGTAAAATAGAAGCTGGCAGGCTCGAAAAGAGTGATCTGAATTCTAGAAAAGGAAATTCAGAAATAACACTGCATGAATAACACTGAATCATATCAATAGTTGTTGGAAGTAGAGTTTGGCTAATTTTCCAGGTATTTTATATATATTTTATTTACATCCAAATTTTTAAATGCATAATATTTTTATCATTTGAAAAATTCATTACAGAGGTCCGAAGATGATAAGAAAGCCCCAAATTTGTAGATTCCTAGTTTTTTTTCAAATGAGTTTGGAAGAATGGTTGTCCAGAGAGCACCCGGAAAGCTGCAAAGGAATGCTGCTCATTTTCCATTCTGTTGGGTTGGTCAAAAGCTTGTTCAAGTTTTCCCCACCATCTTACAGAAAAACCCAAATTAACTTTTTGACCAACCCAATAAAAACCAGTGTGTCTTATTGCTATGTAAATGGGTTAGGAGCTGGGTATAGTCGCCATATTGGTGATATAGAAAACCATAGTGAGTTACATTTGAGGCGTATTGAAGCAAAATGATATGGCCTCTAATAGTCTCCTTCCTTAGAACTCGAGGGTTGTAACTTCCTTGAACTTAGAGCCCCTGAAAGGTAGATGAAATGCCCTAGGCTGGGTGTTCAGTTCAGTTCAGTTCAGTTCAGTCGCTCAGTCGTGTCCGACTCTTTGCAACCCCATGAATCACAGCACGCCAGGCCTCCCTGTCCATCACCAACTCCCTGAGTTAACTCAAACTCACCTCCATCGAGTCGGTGATGCCATCCAGCCATCTCATTCTCGGTCGTCCCCTTCTCCTCCTGCCCCCAATCCCTCCCAGCATCAGAGTCTTTTCCAGTGAATCAACTCTTCGCATGAGGTGGCCAAAGTATTGGAGCTTCGCTTTAGCATCAGTCCTTCCAAGGAACACCCAGGACTGATCACCTTTAGGATGGACTGGTTGGATCTCCTTGCAGTCCAAGAGACTCTCCAGAGTCTTCTCCAATGCCACAGTTCAAAAGCATCAATTCTTTGGCGATCAGCTTTGTTCATAGTCCAACTCTCACATCCATACATGACCACTGGAAAAACCATAGCCTGGACTAGACGGACCTTTGTTGGCAAAGTAATGTCTCTGCTTTTCGATATGCTGTTTCTAGGTTGGTCATAACTTTCCTTCCAAGGAGTAAGCGTCTTTTAATTTCATGGATGCAATCAGCATCCTTAGTGATTTTGGAGCCCCCAAAAATAAAGTCTGACACTGTTTCCACTGTTTCCCCATCTGTTTCCCATGAAGTGATGGGACCAGATGCCATGATCTTTGTTTTCTGAATGTTGAGCTTCAAGCCAACCTTTTCACTTTCCTCTTTCACTTTCATCAAGAGGCTTTTGAGTCCCTCTTCACTTTCTGCCATAAGGGTGGTGTCATCTGCATATCTGAGGTTATTGATATTTCTCCCGCCAATCTTGATTCCAGCTTGTGCTTCTTCCAGCCAGCGTTTCTCATGATGTACTCTGCATATAAGTTAAATAAGCAGGACGACAATATACAACCTTGACGTACTCCTTTTCCTATTTGGAACCAGTCTGTTGTTCCATGTCCAGTTCTGACTGTTGCTTCCTGACCTGCATACAGATTTCTCAAGAGGCAGGTCAGGTGGTCTGGTATTCCCATCTCTTTCAGAATTTTCCACAGTTTATTGTGATCCACTCAGTCAAAGGCTTTGGCATAGTCAATGAAGCAGGAGGAGAAGGGGATGACAGAGAATGAGATGGCTGGATGGTATCACTGACTCGATGGACATGAGTTTGAGTGAATTCCGGGAGTTCGTGATGGACAGGGAGGCCTGGCGTGCTGTGATTCATGGGGTCGCAAAGAGTTGGACATGATTGAGTGACTGAGCTAATTAACTAACAGGTCAAAGGCTAACAGAGTTTTGCCAGGAGAATGCACTGACCATAGCAAACACTTTCTTCCAACAACACAAGAGAAGACTCTACACTTGGACATCACCAGATGGTCAATACCGAAATCAGATTTATTATTTCTTTGCAGCCAAAGATGGAGAAATTCTATACAGTCATCAAAAATAAGACCAGAGCTTAAACCATGAACTTCTCATTGCCAAATATAGACTTAAATTGAAGAAAGTAGGAAAAACCATTAGAACATTCAGATATGACCTAAATCAGATCCCTTATAATTATACAGTGGAAGTGAGAAATAGATTCAAGGGATTAGATCTGATAGAGTGCCTGAAGAACTGTGGCCTGAGGTTTGTGACATTGTACAGGAGGCTGTGATCAAGACCATCCCCAAGAAAAAGAAATGCAAAAAGACAAAATGGTTTTCTGAGGAGGCCTTACAAATAACTGAGAAAAGAAAAGAAGCTGAAGGCAAAGGAGAAAGGGAAAGATATACCCATTTGAATGAAGAGTTCCAAAGAAGAGCAAGGAGAGATAAAGCCTTCCTCAAAATCAGAATTGAAAAAGACACGTGTACCCCAATGTTGATCGCAGCACTGTTTACAATAGCTAGGACATGGAAGCAACCTAGATGTCCATCAGAAGATGAATGGATAAGAAAGCTGTGGTACATATACACAATGGAGTATTACTCAACTGTTAAATAGAGCACATTTGAATCAGTTCTAATGAGGTGGATGAGACTGAAGCCTATTAGACAGAGTGAAGTAAGTCAGAAAGAAAAACACCAATACAGTATATTAACACATATATATGGAATTTAGAAAGATGGTAATGATGACCCTATATGCAAGACAGCAGAAGAGACACAGATGTAAAGAACAGACTTTTGGACTCTGTGGGAGAGGACGAGGGTGGGATGATTTGAGAGAATAGCATTGAAACATGTATATTATCATATGTGAAACAGATCACCAGTCCAGGTTCAATGAACGAGACAGGGCGCTCAGGGCTGGTGCACTGGGATGACCCTGAGGAATGGGATAGGGAGGGAGGTGGGAGGGAGGTTCAGGATGGGGAACACTTGTACACCCATGGCTGATTCATGTCAGTGTATGACAAAACCACTGCAATATTGTCAAGTAATTAGCTTCCAATTAAAATTAATTAATTAACTGAAAAAAGGAAAAAAAAAAGAAAGCCTTCCTCAGTGATCAATGCAAAGAAACAGAGGAAAACAATAGAATGGAAAAGACTAGAGATCTCTTCAAGAAAATTAGAGATACCAAGGGAATATTTCAGGTAAAGATGGGCACAATAAAGAACAGAAATGGTATGGACCTAACAGAAGCAGTGGAGATTAAGAAGTGGCAAGAATACATAGAAGAACTGTACAAATAAGATCTTCATGACCCAGATAACCACAATGGTGCGATCACTCACCTAGAGCCAGACATCCTGGAATGTGAGGTCAAGTGGGCCTTCAGAAACATCACTATGAACAAACCTGGAGAAGGTGATAGAATTCCATCTGAGCTATTTCAAATTCTAAAAGATGGTACTGTGAAAGTGCTGCACTCAATATGCCAGCAAATTTGGAAAACTCAGTAGTGGCCACAGGACTGGAAAAGGTCTGTTTTCATTCCAATCCCAAAGAAAGGCAATGCCAAAGAATGCTCAAACTACTGCACAATTGCACTCATCTCACTCGCTACCAAAGTAATTCTCAAAATTCTCCAAGCCAGGCTTCAACAGTACATGAATCATGAACTTCCAGATGTTCAAGCTGGATTTAGAAAAGGCAGAGGAACCAGAGATCAAATTGCCAACATCTGCTGGATCATTGAGAAAACAGGAGAGTCCCGGAAAAACATTTACTTCTGATTTATTGACTACACCAAAGTCTTCGACTGTGTGAATCACAACAAACTGGAAAATTCTTAAAGAGATGGGAATCCCAGACCACCTGACCTGCCTCCTGAGAAATCTGTATGCAGGTCAAGAAGCAACAGTTAGAACTGGACATGGAATAACGGACTGGTTCCAAATAGGGAAAAGAGTACAAGGCTGTATATAGTCAACTGCTTATTTAACTTAAATGTGGAGTACATCATAAGTGCTGGGCTGGATGAAGCATAAGCCAGGATCAAGAATGCCGGGAGAAATAAATAACCTCAGATACAGAGATGGCACCACCCTTACGGCAGAAAGTGAAGAAGAACTAAAGAGCCTTTTGATGAAAGTGAAAGAGGAGACTGAAAAAGCTGGCTTAAAACTCAACATTCAAAAAACCAAGATTGTGGCATCCGGTCTCATCACTTCATGGCAAATAGATGGGGAAACAATGGAAACAGTGAGAGACTTTATTTTGGGGGGCTCAAAAATCACTGAAGATGGTGACTGCAGCCATGAAATTAAAAGACACTTGCTCCTTGGAAGAAAAGCTATGACCGACCTCAAAGCATTTTGAAAAGCAGAGACATCACTTTGCCAACAAAGTTCTGTCTGGTCAAATCTATGGGTTTTCCAGTAGTAATGTATGGATGTGAGAGTTGGACTGTAGAGAAAGCTGAGTGCTGAAGAATTGATGCTTCTGAACTGTGGTGCTGGAGAAGACTCTTGAGAGTCCCTTGGACTGCAAGGAGATCCAATCAGTCCATTCTAAAGGAAATCAGTCCTGAATATTCATTGAAAGGACTGATGCTGAAGCTGAAACTCCAATACTTTGGCCACCATATATGAAGGACTGACTCATTAGAAAAGACCCTGATGCTGGGGAAGATTGAAGGCAGGAGGAGAAGGGGATGACAGGATGAGATGTTTGGATGGTATCACCAACTCTATGGACGTGAGTTTTAGTAAGCTCTGGGAGTTGCTGATGGACAGGGAGGCCTGGCATGCTGCAGCCCATGGGGTTCCAGAGAGTCAGACATGACTGAGTGACTGATCGGAACTGAACCAGGATTCTTACCTGGAAAGTCACATGGACAGAGGACCCTGGCTAGCAACAGTCCATTTGGCTGCCAAGAGTTGGACATGACTGAGCACACATACACTTGTTTATCTAGTTGTCAGGGTCAAAGGAACAATGGGGATAGAAAGGAGCAAAGACAGGTATAGCACATTTCTTTGCATTAGGTTTTGTTTCCTATTATCATTTAGGGATATGGGAGATTTCGGGGATGTCCTTCCATTTTATTCCTGTAGGTCACTACTCACTCCTCTTATTCATATAGGTGCAGCTTCTTAAAGCTGGCAGGTTTCTTTGACACTCTCAACTTACAGATGAAACTGAGGCCCTGAGAAATCAAGTGATTTGCATAAAGTTCAAAGTTGGCTAGTAATAGAGCCATTTTTAGAATGCAGTTCTTTTTCAAGTGCCCTTTCCAATCACTGTTATTACTTATGGCTAGTGTTGTCCTTGGGGACTGGTGGGATTTGGGGTATTATCTGTCCTCATAGATATATCTCTAGGAGTAGAACAGACCCTTCTCATGTTGACATTTTCCCTTGAAGAGATATGGCTGTTGATGCTTCTGCTGCTGCTGCTAAGTCACTTCAGTCGTGTCCGACTCTGTGTGACCCCATAGACGGCAGCCCACCAGGCTTCCCCGTTCCTGGGATTCTCCAGGCAAGAACACTGGAGTGGGTTGCCATTTCCTTCTCCAATATGTGAAAGTGAAAAGTGAAAGTGAAGTCGCTCAGTCATGTCTGACTTGTAGTGACCCCATGGACTACAGCCTACCAGGCTCCTCTGTCCATGGGATTTTCCAGGCAAGAATACTGGAGTGGCTTGCCATTGCCTTCTCCGGTTGATGCTTCTCAGTACCTTTTTTCTGAAAGATAGGAGGAGGCAAGAATTGCAATTGGTGAACTAGGAAAACAGTTTCTCAGGTGGATTATGAAAACTTGGGTTGAAGAGGAGAAGCAGAGGGTGAATCAGCTCTGCCTTATGCTGTGTGTAGGGACTGTAGTCTGGGGAGTTGAGAATGGAGGGGTGAGGTCACTAGTGCAGTGGAAGAGATACTGGATGTCAAGGAGCTTTTTGTTCTATAACGGAGGTAGTTCTGTGGCTTCAGGTAGAGCAGGTTAGTGGTAGATCCAGAACTATGGTGTGTAAGTTCTCTGGCTATCATGTTCTTATAACGTAAGTTGATATATGCTTTTTTATGCAGTGGTTACCATTTGCTAACTCTTAAATGAGATGGTTGAGCTTGTGAATCTGCTTTAGGACTTTCTCTATTTGTGGAAAGAGTGCTTTTCCCTTCAGTTCAGTTCAGTTCAGTCGCTCAGTCGTGTCCGACTCTCCATGGATTTGATAAAAGGATTGATTCATTTTGGATGACTGAACCCACTCTGTGGAATGGATATATGATTTACAGAGGATTTAACTTAAATATAGCTTATAGGCAGAACTACAGCCATGATTTAGTGTGATTTTTATTGCCTTATCTCTGCTTACTAAGAAATGGAAAAAAATTTGAGACATTTCTAATTTCTATGCAGTTTCCTTTTTTCAACACTTTAATTTTTAATTTGTCTATGCTTCCCTGCAGTTTGTACTCCATACTAAACTGCCTTAGAAAGTTTTTTAAAAATTGAATGATTGACTTTAATATCAATTAAGGGGGCTATTCAGTGTCTTTATATACAGTTATTCAAGTTCAGACTGGATTTCTAAATGGACCACGTCTCTGAAGCTCTAGCTACCTTATTTCCCATTCTTAATATCATGTGAAAACTTATAATTCACACTTTAAACAATGCCTGCCACTTCCCTGATGTTGGGAAAGCCTGTTGGGTTTTGTGTCCCTTCACAGGGCTGAACTAGTCAGATTTGTGCTGTGGCAACAGGTTTGTGCATGTTACATGCTAAATCACTTCAGTTGTATCTGACTCTTTGCAAACCGATGGGCTGTAGCCTCTCAGGAATCTCTGTCCCTGGGATTCTCCAGGCAAGAATGCTGGAATGGATTGCCATATTTACTGACCCTAAATTTTGTTGAGTAGGTGAGAACAGTGGCCAGAAAGTTTAATCACTATCTGTAGAAGTACGTCAAGCTATATGAAATTCTTTTATCATCTGGTTTTGATGAACAAGACATCGTATATTTTGTCTATCCTGGATCAACAGCATTTAATTGTTTTAATTATTTATTTAATAATTAAGTTAAATTATTAATCCATTTATTTATTTTAATTCCACTGTATGAAATCAAAAACTGTGAAGGGCTAACTTGTAACCTTCAAGTTAACAAGTTATCCTGTCATTGCCTTTTGCATGTATTTGTGTGTATGGTGTATATGTGTGTGTGTAGTAACAGAAAACAGAAGACCTCTAGGTCAGACACAAAGACAATTTCTTATGTAGAGAAAAACCTGCAACTTCTTAGCTCTAGTTCTCTAAGCCCCAGTCTGCACATGGTGATATGGTGAGGGACTGATATTGGGTGGGACAAAAAATTCGTTTGGGTTTTTCCATCCCATCTTATGCAAAAACCCAAATGAACTTTTTAGCCAGCCCAGTAGTAACTGTGTATGTGACAGGATGCATTTTAGGAGAGGAACTCCACATGGATGCCTAGAAAATCCCATGGATGGAGGAGCCTCGTAGGCTGCAGTCCATGGGATCGCTATGAGTCGGACATGACTGAGCGACTTCACTTTCACTTTTCACTTTCACACATTGGAGAAGGAAATGGCAACCCACTCCAGTGTTTTTGCCTGGAGAATCCCAGGGACAGGAGAGCCTGGTAGGCTGCCGTCTATGGGGTCGCAGAGAGTCGGACATGACTGAAGTGACTTAGCAACAGCAGCAGATCCTATATCTGGCCTCTGGGAACTTGACCTTTCTTTTGCTTCTTTAGACCTTTATTTGTTGTTGTTGTTGTTCAGTTGCTAAGTTGTTTCTGACTTTTTGTGGCCCCCATGGACTGCAGCATGCCAGGCTTCCATGTCCTTTAGAGACAGTGTCCTTCAGAGACAGTGTCCTTCCACTATCTCCCGGAGTTTGCTCCAACTCCTGTCCATTGAGTCAGTGATGCCATCCAACCATCTCACCCTCTGCCTTCCCCTTCTGCTCTCAATCTTCCCCAGCATCAGGATCTTTTCCAGTAAGTTGCTTCTTCACATCAGGTGGCCAAAGTTTTGGATCTTCAGCTTTAGCGTCAGTCCTTCCAATGAATATTCAGGGTTGATTTCCTTTATTATTGACTGGTTTTTATCTCATTGCTGTCCAAGGGACTCTTGAAGAGTCTTTTCTAGCACTACAATTCAAAAGCATCAATTCTTCAGCACTCAACCTTCTTTATGGTCCAACTCTCACATCCATACATGAGTACTGGAAAAACCATGTAAAAGTGAAAGTGTTAGTCACTCAGTTGTGTCTGTCTCTTTGCAACGCTATAGACTGTAGCCCACCAGGCTTCTCTATCCATGGGATTCTCCAGGCAGGAATACTGGAGTGGGTTGCCATTCCCTCTTCAGGGGATCTTCCTGACCCAGGGATCGAACCTATGCCTCCTGAATTGCAGGCAGATTGATTACCATCTGAGCCACCAGGGAAGCCCAGCATTGACTATCTGGACCTTTGTTGGCAAAGTTATGTCTCTGCTTTTTAATATGCTATTGAGGTTTTTCATAGCTTTTCTTCCAAGGAGCAAGCATCTTTCATGATTTCAGTCATCGTTTGCAGTGATTTTGGAGCCCAAGAAAGTAAAATCTGTTACTATTTGCATTTTTTCACCATCTATTTGCTATAAAGTGGTGGGACTGGATGCCATGATCTTTGTTTTTTGAATGTTGAGTTTTAGGCCAGCTTTTTCACTCTCCTCTTTCACCTTCATCAAGATCAAGAGGTTCTTTAGTTCCTCTTCACTTCAGCCATTAGAGTGGTATCTCCATGTATGAGGTTGTTGATATTTCCCCCAGCAATCTTGATTCCAGCTTGGGATTCATCCAGCCCAGCATTTCACATGATGTACTCTGCATATAAGATAAATAAACAGGGTGACAATACATAACCTCGATGTACTCCTTTTCCAATTTTGAACCAGTCCATTGTTCCATGTTCAGTTCTAATTGTTGCTTCTTGACCTGCATGCAGGTTTCTCAGAAGACAGGTAAAGTGGTGTATTCCCATCTTTAAGAATTTTCCACAGTTTGTTGTGATCCACACAGTCAAAGACTTTAGTGTAGTCAATGAGGCAGAAGTAGATGTTTTCCTGGAATTTCTTTGCTTTCTCTATGATTCATCAGATATTGGCAATTTGATCTCTGGTTCCTCTCCCTTTTCTAAATCCAGCTTGTACACCTCCAAGTTCTTGGTTTATATACTGTTGAAGCCTAGCTTGAAGAATTTTGAGCATTACTTTGCTAGTGTGTGAAATGAGCACAATTGTACCGTAATTTGAACATTCTTTGGCATTGCCTTTCTTGGGGAATGGAATGAAAACTGACCTTTTCCCCATCCTGTGGCTACTGTGAGTATTCCCAATTTGATGACATATTGAATGCAGCACTCTAACATCATCTTTTTAGGATTTTAAATAGCTCAGATGAAATTCCATCACCCCCACTAGCCTTTTTTGTTGTGATGCTTCCTAAGGCCCACTTGACCTCACACTCCAGGACGTCCAGCTCTAGGTGAGTAATCACACCATCATGGGTATCCTGGTCATTAAGAACTTTTAATACAGTTCTGTGTATTCTTGCCACCTCTTCTTAATCCCCTCTGCTTCTGCTAGGTCCTTGCCATATCTGTCCTTTATTGTGCCCATGTTTTCAACCTTTATTTAGCAAGGCAATCTTCTCCAGGCTGGAAAGGAGATGTCTTTACCGTTACTACCTTGGAATATCTCTGGGGAGGGGTTTTTAAGCTTTACTATATTGGACAGGAAATAAATCCTTCCTCTGACCTAGAGAGATGCACTGTCTCTAGATTCTAAAGTTGTTTGCTATTCAAACATTCTGGAAGAGATAGTTTGAGATGTGCATAAACATCAGACTCCTGGAGAATTATCTCTTATCATATATGTAGACAAAATCTTTCCCATAAACAGAGTAATCAGAAAACAAATGCACATTAACGACTGAGGCTCCTGGTGAACTACAGAATAAAATTTAAGCTTCTAAGCTTGCATTCGAGGCCTTTCCTCTTCCTTCTACAACTCCCCATCTCCAATCCTCTTCTTGGACCGAACTGTCTTCTCAGTGCTGGCTTTTCCTTTCTACATAGTCTTCTCGTGGCCTTCGTTCTCACTTTCCCCTGCTTTGGGAGTGCCTCCCCTCATTTCCTTTCTATCTTTATTAATTCCTTCCCATAATTCAAGAGCTAGTTTATCAAGGTGCATCACCAGTCAGGCACTCATTCTTTCCAGTTGTAGGATAGGCACATCTTCCTATCTGAGCTAATCCTAAAACCTGACATTCATTGTAACAGAAGGAAGAGTGTGACCTGATTTTTTTTGTGAGGAGATTATCACCTCCAGAGCTCACCTATTTTAAGGTCAGAATTCAGTTGGGAACAGAGTGGATCACACTGGCCTGTGGCCTGGTTAGCCCAGTACCCATATCCTAGTCTTTCAGAGGCCCCTTAGATTAAAAGCAGTTTACTGAGAAAGCCAAGGTCGGGATCGTCTTCTTATCCCCTAAATTTAGGATTAAAATGTGCCCCCAGCCTATGTCCCACTTCCAGCTCCAATCAGCCTTCTAGAGAAGGGCTTCTCAAAGCTTAACATGCATGAGAAACACCTGAGGAATCTTATTTAGTAGGTCTTGAGAAGGACCTGGGAATTTGTATTTCTAAAAGGCTCTCGAGTTATACTGATGCTGGCCCATGGATCATGCTTAAGGAGGAAATTTTTAGATAAATTTTGGTGATCAGAGTATGTGTGCACATTCATGTGAATCTCTGGAGATGCTATTTACCTAGAAGAAGAATACAGAGAAGGGACTGATATTTCTGAGCATATTATATCAGAGGCGGGATTTTTTTTTTCTTTTCTGCCTTATATCTAAGGAAACTAAAAGGATTTATCTTTCCAGAAGAGATTAATCTTTCTAATAATAAGCAAAAGAGCTAGAATTCACACTCATTCCTTCTCATTCCATATCCTGAGTTTTTCTACCACACTAAGGTCAGTATATTTCAGATCTGTTGGCTGATAAGTGGAAATAACACCCTGGAAGGCCACAGGCCCTGAATAGCCTTTCAGTGCTCTCACTCGAGGTGTTCTGTGAAGCAGGCAGGCGGGGTGTGTGGTCAGTTGGGGTCCAGTTGACTATAAACCTTTGAAATATAAGGTACATTGTATAGAAAAGCATGTTGGAAAGGTCAAAGAGTTCTTCACTTGCTTTGTAACTTTCTCTGAATTATCTAGACCAACTGAAAGAAAGAAGCAAAGTGAAGTTGCTCAGTTGTGTCCTATCTTTGCAGTCCCCATGGACTGCAGCCTACCAGGCTCCTCTGTCGATGGGATTTTCCAGGCAAGAGTACTGGAGTGGGTTGCCATTTCCTTCTCCAAGGGATCTTCCTGACTCAGGGATCGAACCCCGGTCTCCCGCATTGCAGGCAGACACTTTACCTCTGAGCCATCAGAGAAGTCCTAGACTGTGTAATCCTCTTTAATTTCCCAAACCTAAAGTTTTAATTAAATTTAATTAATATTTTATTAATTGAAGTATAGTTAATTTACAATGTTATGTTAATTACTGCTATACAGCAAAGTGATTCTCTGTGTGTGTGTGCATGTGTGTGTGTATGGCCCACATATGTACATATGGGCTTCCTTGGTGGCTCAGATGGTAAAGAATGTCTGCAATGCACGAGATCTAAGTTTGATCCCTGGGTCGGGAAGATCCCCTGGAGAAGGGAATGACTGTCTACTCCAGTATTCTTGCCTGGAGAACTACATGGACTGGGGAGTCTGGTGGGCTACAGGCTACAGTTCCATGGGGTTGCAAAGAGTTGATATAAAAAAATATACGTATATTTTATATTCTTTTCCATTATGGTTTATCATTGATATTGAATATAGGATATTGAATACAGTCCCCTGTGCTACACAGTAGGACCTTGTTGTTTATCAATTCTATATGTAAAAGCTTGTATCTGTTAAGCCTAGCCTCCCACTCCATCCCTGCCCCAGAACCCTCCCTGCTGGTAATCACAGTCTGTTTTCTGTATCTGTGATTCTGTATCTTTTCCGTAGATAGGTTCATTTGTGTCATATTTTAGATTCCACATGTGAGTGCTATAATATGGTATGTCTTTTTCTTTCTGACTTACTTTGCATAGTATGATAATCTCTCATTGTATCCATGTTATTGCAAATGGCATTATTTTGTTCTTATTTATGACTGAGTAGCATTCTAGTGTGTATATATCACATCTTCTTTATCCCTTCATCTGTTATTTCCATGTAGGTTATTTCCATGTCTTGGCTATTGTGAATAGTGCTGCTATGAACATAGGGGTGCATGTATCTTTGTGAATTGTGGTTTTGTCCATGTATATGCCCACTAATAGGATTGCTGCAGAACCTAATAGCTTTTAACATTTTTTTCCCTAATGTTTATTTATTGCTCTCCTGATTGGGTTATTTTGCGTTTCATCACGTGGCATAGATAGCTGGGAAGTGAATACCAGGAAGTAACCTCTTGGGGCTGGGCAGAGGTATTGCTGTTCCCCTGACCTCCTCACTCACCCCTCCCTGCCCCAGCCGTACCTTCTCCGACCACACCTGAGGTCTTTGTGTGGTCTCGGGGGTAAAGTCTGGCCCATAAGCCATGGACAGTGTTGTTTTAACCCTCATTTCCTGGTACTCCCTTCACATAGCAGGGGGTCCCTAAAAGTACAGGACTCCTGGGCCATTAGTCCCAGGAACCCCATAGGAACAAGTGAGCTCGGTGACTCTCAGACTTAGCAACATGTCACAGTCATTTGGGGAATGTTAGAAAAATACTGATTCCCAGCCTTACTTGGCTCTAGTGATTGTAAATCTCTTTAGATGGGGACCCCATTCTCTGTCTGCCAGTCCAGCTGCCAATGCCAGAGACACAGGAGATGCAGGTTCGATCCCTGGGTCAGTAAAATCCCATAGGGGAGGAAATGGCAACCCACTCCAGTATTCTTGCCTGGGAAATCCCATGGACAGAGAAGCCTGATAGGCTACCGTCCATGGGGTCACAAGAGCTGGACGTGACTCTGTCTTTTTAGAAGAGCTCCTGGTGGTACATACATCTGGCTCCTTGACCAGTCTTCAGGACCCTTATGTGTAGAAGGGGAGAGCCCTCATGCCAGGTTAGGAGTCAAGGTTGATCCTTATCTCCACTTAATCCTGGGCCCTCAGGCAGGGTCTTTTCCCCTGCCCTCGGCCTCTGTTTTCACATCTATAATATGAGGGGTCATGGTAGGTAATTAATTTGACTTCTTATCGGTTTAAGTTCCAAAGACTCCAGTAGGGTTGCTGTGGCCCTTGAGAAGGCTCAGAGTGGCCTCAGAATCACAGTCACCAAAGGCCCTCTGAAGTGGCTCCTTGTTTAGCCTTGCATGTTTCCCTCTTCAGGCAGAAGTAAGTTTTCCCCCTCCAGAGCGCTGTAGGATAAGCCACGGCTGTTGTTTATACTACTTCCAGAGCTCACCTCCCTCCCCACCAGTCATGTGAAGTTGCTAGATATTGTCATGGGGGAGTGAGTAATATTTTAACTGGTTTGATTCAATTTTGCCTAAACTCACTCCGCATCATGATGTATCTAGCATGCTGCAAGAGTTTATGAGCTACATTTCCTGTAGATGAGTGGTGTTCCATCTGGCTGTGGCAACGTGATGTCAATACGCTGAACTCAATAGGGATTCCAGGTGGGATGGTAGGTGTTCGGGGAGGGAAGATGGGAATGGACTGGGAAGTTGGGAAGGTTTCATAGAAGAGCTGGTGCAGGTTTAACTGAGATTCCCGGCACAGGCAGAAGTCCCACATGGGCAGAGACTGAAGATGGAGGAGGAGGCTAACATAGGAAGACCAGTCATCCTGGACACACATCCTGGTCTGTTTCTAGAACAGGCAGGAGACTAACTGGAAGGAACACATACTGAAAAGTGCAGGACGAGGCTGGGGTGGTAAACTGACACGCGCAAGAGTTCAGACACTGTCCTGTGGCCACAGGGAGTCATGGTAGACTCTTGAATGAGGTAGGGGTCTGATCAAAGCATTGTTCTGGGAAGACAGCTGGGGTGAAGGTAGACATAATAGTGTAGAGAAGAGAGAAAGCTATGGTGGTGTCAGTCAAGGAGTGAATCCGTGGTGGTGGTTGGTGCCCTGTGAGCCTAATTCGGGGGCTGCTTGGGTCTTCAGCCTGAGGAAACCCTTCACCTGGGGTTGGATTCCCCTGGTGCAGTAAGACCTCAGTCAGTTCAGCGGACATTTACTCAAACACTTGTTTGCAGCATTCAGTTAGGTTCTGTAGAGAATATGACGATAGTCAGGATAGGGACCCTCCTTTCAAGATTGTAATCTAGTAAATAGCTGTGTTCCTGGCTTCTAGGCCTTGGCCCCATGCCAGTGAGGTTCAGGAACTGTCTATCCTGCATCTGTTCCCGTGTCCATTCTCTGAACACCTTATTATGCACTAGGAACTATCAAAGGCTCTAATGAGAAATTCAACTCACTCAGTTCTTTCCCTGTTCCCGTGAACCTGGGAGTTTATATGGAGAAAGCTGTAGACTTTGGATGACAAAATTAGAAATCGCCTGCTGAATGGTGAGATCTCTACTCTAAGCTTGGTCTTTGAGTGAGGGGTTTTTATACAGGAGGAACAAAGAAGCTGGGATTAATCATCTTCGTGTGTCAGAATGCCTGTGGTTTATAAGTTTCTGGTCTGGTGGCCCATGATCTAGGGGGTCTGTTAGCTCATCCTACCCTGGAGAGACAATCTGAGTCTGTATGTTAATATAGCATACAGCATAATAAGCAAAATGTTATCGGTAGTACCAATTTTAGTCCTCTGACTGATTATTATTCAGTTAAAACCAGACTGAGGTCAGAGGTAACAAGGAAGGGAATAAAATTTTGGATAGAGAGGTTAATCATAAACTCAGCAGGGGAACTCGGTTTCAGGGGGACTCATTTTCACCTTTTTGGAGACAACGAGATGTTGTCAAGCAAGGAGAGAGGATGTGCTGAGAGCAGCACAGTCCGACAGCAATATGATGTGAACCACAAATGTCATTTTAAGTTTTTGAGTAGTCACATGAAAAAGATAAAAAGAAGTAGGTGAAATTCATTTTGATGTGTTTTCTTTAACCTAATACAGCCAAACTATTATCTCAATGTGTAAGCAATATAGAAATGATTAATGAGGTATTTTACATTCTTTGTTTTTTTTCCTGTACAGAATCTTTGATGTTTTTAGAGGTGATGTCCACCTGGCTTTGGACCAGCCACATTTCAAGTGCTCAATGGCCACATGTAGTGGACATTGCAGTGTTACTGCTGGCAGGTAGTGAAGTATGAGCAGAGAAATGGGACCAGGGGCCAGGTGGTAGGAGATCAGGCATCTTATAAACAGTATACTCCATGGACAGCCAAAGGAAAGCAGAAACCTCCAGACTGACAGGAAACCACACATTTTGCATAAGTGTCTGGGTAGCAGACAAAGAAAGGTGGGGAGAGACAGGAATGGCCTGTCTCCAAATGTAACCTATTGCTCATTATGCTCTCAGTACAATAAAATCAGCCTTACAGATGAGAAATACTCTTTTTGCACCGACGCCATGACACTTCTGATCTAAGCTAAATAAGGGCAAAAGTCCCTCCTCCTCTCGGGAAGATGGAGTTGGGATGAAAATCAGGGAGGATGACCCCCAAACTCCTCCTTTCTCAGTGAATGTTCCACCCCTCTATTTGTATGGGGTCGCCAAAGGAAAGCAGAAGCGTACAGAGTCGGACACGACTGAAGCGACTTAGCAGCAGCAGCAGCATAACTGGGTTGCCAGAGAAACCCAGGGTGGCAGCTCCTCACCTGTCTGCCCGCTCTCCCTGAGAGTGTATCCTTGCTTAGATAAACTCTCACTTTACTTTCTTAACCTCTCTGCTTCGTCTCCAGTTTCTTTTGTGAGGAAGTTGATGTTCAGTCACTTAAGTCATGTCTGACTCTCTGTGACCCCATGGACTGCAGCATGCCAGGCCTCCCTATCCTTCACTATCTCCTGGAGTTTGCTCAAATTATGTCCATTGAGTCAGTGATGCCATCCAATCATCTCATCCTCTGCCTTCCCCTTCTCCTTTTGCCTTCGATCTTTCTTCAATGAGTCGGCTCTTAATATTGGGTGACCAAAGTATTGGACCTTCAGCTTTAGCATCAGTCCAATGAATATTCAGGGTTGATTTCCTTTAGGACTAACTGATTTTATCTCCTTGCAGTCAAGAACCGTAAATTCACAGGGAACAGCAGGAGGATGGGTACACAATTCCATGTAGCTGTGTTAGCCCTAAATGTATGGGTCTCAGTACAGCTGCTTAGGAGGGAAAAGCCCTGGGCCCAAGGAAGCAGTCACACTATAGGAAAATGAGGAATAAAATAAGTTAAGTTCCAGGGACTTCAAAGACTTGGCGCAGGGAGGTGTCCACGTTTTCTGACTCAACAAATGAATTCTAAGTGGCTCTGGGAAAAAAGAGGCCCTGAATAGGAGCTGCATTTTCAGAGAAATGAGAGTTCTTGAAGCTGTCTGAATAGGAAATAAGGTTATCATTATGCCTTATCATTAGAAAAGAGAAGAATATTAAAAGGACTCAGTTCAGCTTGAATAAAAAAGATAAATTTCAAGTAAACTGGCATACAGTTTATCCATGACTGGATTTGCTGTAATAAAGTCAGCCAGGGAATAAGCTGGGTGATTTACAGGGAGCCTGCTTCTGTAAAATTTACAAACTGCTGTGATAAAATGTCACCTTTTATGATGCATTCCACCCGGGCTGCATATATAAAGGGCACTTCGATGGAAAGAGTTGCAAAAACAAAGCCATGGCCTGGCTCCCCAGCTGCCTTTGTCTGTCTTTCCAGCAGAATTGGGAATTTATGGAAAGATGACCCAGCCACTTGCCTTTTACGGTTGTGGATTGCAAACTGCCAGTGAAATGGCATCATTTCCTTGAGTTTTATTTTGCAACCTCAGGGACTGCTTTCAATAATTTTGACTAGGAAAGCTTGGGGTAGGGTGGGGAAAGCTGGGATGAGGGAGAAAAGAACCCTGATTCCAAGGGTTTCCAATCCAGTGGGGAAAGCAAGCTTGCCCCCCACCCCTGCAGTGATTTCACACAAACGTGGCAGGTATGAACGTTTAATACAATCCATGTCATAATCCTTTACTTTTCTAGATCAAAATGTATCTGCTCTGAGTCTCTGCCTGCCTGTTTGGTGAAATTAAATCTCAATCATTGTTGGGGTTCCCTCCCTACCCTATGAGATCACGGATGAGTCCTGGGCTTACACAGTACCCCATACAAGGGAGGATCAGATCCTTGGACCATGGTTTGCCCATCTTCACTTTTGTCCTTTTGCCTTCACAGTGGCCCTGACAAGAGTGATCCTGTCCCTCTGCTGGTATCCCAGTCCTGATGCCCTGGGGCAGTCACAGAGATAAGCCGCTGGTACCTCCCCGAGTGATTGCGGCCATCTACACAGTATCCCCAAACCCATTTCCTAGCCCCACCCACCCAGGCCACTGCCTTTAACTGGGGCTCTGGCCTCTCACCTTGCCACGTGTCTCAGAGGAAACTTCACTCTCCTCAGGTTGGTAGCTTGTTTCTCTTCCCTTTTAGCGTTCAAATCCATGCCTCCTTTTCAGCAGCCCCAGCTGTCTTCCTTAATGGGTTTGAAAGATAAGTTTTGTGTGTCTGTGTGCACATATGTGCATGTAAAGATGAACTTGGGTCTTGAAAAAAAAGCAATGTTGGCTCCTTTGTGCAGCTGGGGATGGAGGGAAAGCAATATTCACACCAGTTACTTTCTTTTTCTTTTTTGAATTGGAGTATAATTGCTTTGCAATGTTCTGTTAGTTTCTGCTGTACAATAATGTGAACCAGCTGTACGTACACATGTATCTCCTCCCTCTTAGACCTCCCTCCCCACCCCCCACCACCCCATCCCTCCTATCTAGGTCATCACAGAGCACCAAGCTGAGTTTTCTGTACTTTATAGCAGGTTCTCACTAGCTATCTGTTTGACACATGGTAGTTTGATCATTTGTGTGGCTGTATTAGGTAGACAAGGATCTGTGCTCTAATGAGGCTAGAAGTGAAGTGTCTGGGGATATCAAAGGTGAGAGAATTTGCTCTGAATGTGGAGGTGCCCGGGGTGGGGGCGCTCCAAGAAAGAGGTGATATCTGATCAGGCTGTGAAGGACAGGAGAAGCTTGCTCCGTAGGCAAGGTCGATCCAGGCAAGGATAATTCAGGCATGAGCTGGGCCTGCGGTGGGGGGGGATGGGCCAGGAAGAGAACATTTGGTTTGTGTATGGGGGAGGTGGGAGGCTGGGGAGGAAGAAGCTGTGGCTAGGCTTTGGATACAAGGAAGAGGGGTGGTGGCTGCTGTGTGGGGTGCTAAGCAGTGTGAAATATGATGTAATGCGGCTATATCAAGCATTTAAGCTCGTCCTTGGCAGTTCTCAAGTAGTAGAAATAATTCAGCTTATGAAACTGGGTATGTGGGTGGCACTGAAAACAAGAATACATTCCTGAGACTCTGTCCATTAGATACCAGTAAAAAATGCAGGCTGTCATAACCCAGCAGTCACTTGGATAACTTTACTCAAAGTGGGCTCTTTTCTGTTAACTTACCCAGCACCTAGCTCTCTATTGCCCTGAGGTCCTGGGGCAGCAGGTGGCACTGAGATCCCTCCTAGTACCCCAATCCCTGGCCACTCCCCTCGCTCCTCATTCTTTGTTGAACAGATACTGATGTCCGGCTCCTGCCCATTAGACTTGGCAATCGTGGGATGGGGAGGGCCAGTTTCTCAGGAGGCAGAGGCTCCTGGGATTGCAATGGCCAGAGAAGTTGGCCCCAACCTGTCCTTCCTTCCTTCTTTCCTTCCAGAGACAGGCTTTCTGGAAAGAGAACTCCAGGGTATGGGAAAACCACAAATTATCACCAGTAGTAGGAGAAGGAAATGACAACCCACTCCAGTGTTCTTGCCTGGAGAATCCCAGGGAAGGGGGAGCCTGGTGGGCTTCCGTCTATGGGGTCACACAGAGTCGGACACGACTGAAGTGACTTAGCAGCAGCAGCAGCAGCAGTAGGCTGGGAACAGACAACAAATACGCAATCCCTTTAGAGGCAAGGAGAATTAAGTTCACTCCGTCCAGGGATAGGATCAGGTAAGTGGTTCAGAATCCAAGCTTAACCAGCAGCAGCATACCGAACTCCTTGGTTACATGCTGCTTTTTGTATATGGTGCTGGGTCTATATGGGGATTTGACCACCAGGCTCCTCTGTCCGTGGAATTCTCCAGGCAAGAATATTGGAGTGGGTTGTCATTCCCTTCTCCAGGGTATCTTCCCGATCCAGGGATCGTACACAGGTCTCCTGCATTTCAGGCTGATTATTTACCATCTGAGCCCCCAGGGAAGCCCTCAGTTCAGTTGAGCATCCTGAACTCCTTGGTTACATGCTGCTTGGTGTATATGGTAGTGGTGGACACGGGGATTTGCAGGAACTGTAGAACTAGTTTGCTAAAGAGGGAATGGACCTGGCTACTTTGAAATTCAGCTTCCCCTGAGATCCAAACCCTCTTAGCTAGAGAAAAAGAAACATCAGTTTCCTTGTTCTACGCTTCCTCTGTTAAAAGGGGCCAGCATTTTTTCATGTGTTTGTTAGCCATCTTTATGTCTTCTTTGGAGAAATGTCTGTTTAGTTCTTTGGCCCATTTTTTGATTGGGTCACTTAGTTTTCTGGAATTGAGTTGCAGGAGCTACTTGTATATTTTGGAGATTAATCCTTTATCAGTTGCTTCATTTGCTATTATTTTCTCCCATTCTGAAGGCTGTCTTTTCACCTTGCTTATAGTTTCCTTTGCTGTGCAGAAGCTTTTGATTTTAATTAGGTCCCATTTGTTTATCTTTGCTTTTATTTCCAATATTTTGGGAGGTGGGTCTTGGAGGATCCTGCTGTGCAAATCAAAACCACAATGAGATACCATTTCACACCAGTCAGAATGGCTGCTATCCAAAAGTCTACATGCAGTAAATGCTGGAGAGGGTGTGGAGAAAAGGGAACTCTCTTACACTGTTGGTGGGAATGCAAACTAGTACAGCCACTATGGAGGACAGTGTGGAGATTCCTCAAAAAACTGGAAATAGAACTGCCATATGATCCAGCAATCGCACTCCTGGGCATACACACCGAGGAAACCAGAATTGAAAGAGACACATGTACTCCAATGTTCATTGTAGCACTGTTTATAATAGCCAGGACATGGAAGCAACCTAGATGTCCATCTGCAGATGAATGGATAAGAAAGCTTTGGTACATATACACAATGGAGTATTTTTCAGCCATCAAAAAGAATGCATTTGAATCAATTTTAATGAGGTGGATGAAATTGGAGCCTATTATACAGAGTGAAGTAAGCCAGAAAGAAAAACATCAATACAGTATACTAACGTATATATATGGAATTTAGAAAGATGGTAACCTTAACCCTGTATATGAGACTGCAAAAGAGACATAGGTATATAGAACAGTCTTTGGGACTCTGTGGGAGAGGGTGAAGGTGGGATGATTGGGGAGAACGGCATTGTAGCATGTATATTATCATATGTGAAATGAATCACCAGTCCAGGTTCGACGCATGATACAGGATGCTTGGGGCTGGTGCATGGAGATGACCTGGAGGGAGGATATGGGGAAGAGGGAGGTGGGAGGGGGGTTCAAGAAAGGGAACACATGTACACCCGGGGCGGATTCGTGTCACTATATGGCAAAACCAACCAATATATTAATGTAAGGTAATTTGCCTCCAATAAAATAAAAAAAAAAAAAGAAGGGGCCAGCAGTTCTGGTAAGAGAGTAGCCTGGACATCAGGGTAGGGTCCCAAATTTGAACTGTTGGGCAACACCCCTGTGCCTTGGTTCTCTGTCTCCCCAGTTATCAGGCTTCAGGGACTGTCCCTTAAGGATCTGTCACTTGCAGAAGATGTATCTCCCAAATTAAGAGTTTAACTAGATTTTATTCTGGGAATTGAGCAAGAATTGGCAATATTTTACCTTATAAAACTGTAGTTTAATGAAAGCATAAGACAATAGGCCTGGAAGAGGGTTTTTACTATCCTGAGATGAGAGTTTCTATGGGTGTTCTGACAGATTTACTGTTGTTTTAACTTAATAAGCTATTTCTGTTTTAGCGTTGTTATTGTTTCCGTGGTTATAGGACACTCTATATTGTTTTATTATGTCATCTCTCCCCCTTGGTTTTATGGTTGCATTTTTCTCTTTGCTTAGCTGGTAAATATACACATTTCCTCTGATCTTCCCGACTCTTCCAGGCACATGAAGAAACAGCAGTTTGTCAGGACATGGGGTGGAATTTACCCCAACCCATCCTTCCTTTCTTCCTTCGGGCTCATAAGGGCAGGTTCCTCTTGAAGTCAGTACCCTGGTCCTAAATTGTTTTCATTTCTTCCCTTCAACCATCTGAATAAAATAATGTTTATAAAGTCTTAGGCTTATAAAGCATTTTTAGCTTTAAAATCTGTTGTCTTGTGTAACCTCTGTGAGTGCCTGTGTGGTGGACCCTATGGAGGATGGGGATTTATTACTGTCTCCATTTTACGCATTGGGAAATGCACTTCTCAGACAATAAATAGGATGCTGAGGATTGCTTAACAAGTCGAGCCTGGACCAGAACTCAGGTTTCCTGGCCGGTGATCAAGGCACTTTCCAGGCTAGAAGGACTGGGTGGAGGCAGAGGGACCAGTCAAAGTGGTAACCTGTTGGCCATGAAATACTCCATCATTGTTCCATTACCCACTTAACAGATGATACCGAGCCTTAGCCTTCTCCCCACCCCACCCCCCCGCCCCACCCCCTGCCTCTTCTTATTGCCCAAGAGAGAACAAGAGAGAAGTTGTTGCTGGGAAGGAAATGCAAATTTAAACCTATCACCTTCACTGTCACTGGCAGAACCCATTGACATTAGATGGACAACAAGGTGGTCAGCATTATGTAGGGGAGATATAACGTTCACTAGCTGGAGGGGAGGTCCAATTGAGTAGGGAAAGAATGGAAGAGAACCAATACCTGTGCCAGAGATCTTGTCTCAGTTAATTATTTTCACAATCCTGCAAGATAGGCAAGTCTCGACTTCAAAAGAGAAATTTGGACAAAAAGAGTCAGGGACTAACGTGGAGATCAAGCACCCAAGCAGGTGACAGCACCAGATTCACATTTTTCTCTAAAATCCAGAGTCTTGGGCCCCCGTCCACTTGTCCATCTCTATTTCTATCTATTTTCCTCCTTAGTACCCAGGACGCACTCTCATTTGAGTCCCCTTTCTCTCCCAGGACTAAGAGTTTAACATTTAGTAACACCTGATTAGAGTAAAACTATCCTTAAGAGATAAAGGTTCAAGAACCCTTAAACTTTTTGTCTATATTTGAATTTTAAAGAAGATTAAGCGAATTATTCTCTGAGATCAGTCTCTGTTTGGAAGATCATGTAGGGTGGGAAAAAGTGAAAGACTGTTCCTGGAGCCTCTGACAGTCAATCAGGATGAAGCTACTGTCCTCTTCCATCAACACCCGTCAGCTTCGGGCTCCTCAGATATAAAGCATAGATCTTTTCTAGTTCTTACACTCTATATTTCTGTTATGACTTCATCAAAGTTGGCCCATCTGGGCCTGGGACCTGTGCTCCATTCAGGAAGGGCACACACCAAGCCTATGAGGCTCATCTAGCTTTTTATTTGTTGCATTTGGTCCCTTACCCAGTTTGCTTCCTCCTTCCTGTCTCTAAGTCGTGTCTGACTCTTCTGTGACCCCATGGACTGAAGCCCACCAATCTCCTCTATCCATGGGATTTCCCAGGCAAGAATCCTGGAGTTGGTTACCATTTCCTTCTCCAGGGGATCTTCCCAACCCAGGGATCGAACCCACGTCTCCTGCATTGGCAGGCGGATTCTTTACCACTGAGCCACCAGGGAAGCCCCCTCCTAGCCTCAACTACAGACTTAAGAGAATAGCATGCCCAAAGTGGTTTTCCCTCCTTCTTAAGCCTTAAGATTTCTGAGATTTGAGTTTCAGAATGATAGGGAGAGAGCATTTTTCCTAGAGACTGGATATTCTCCTTAATCTGAAAAGATCCCCTTTACCTGTCTAGTTTACTGAGGCTTTGTACAGGGTCAACTTTCTTTTCTCTCTTCCTTTTTGATCCTCCTGTTCTTTTTTAAAAGTTTTCTTTTCTTTCATTTTTTTTTGTTTGTTTAATGAGGACCATTTTAAAAGTCTTTATTGAATATTTTTTTTCTTTTTACAATATTGCTTCTGTTTTATGTTTTGGTTTTTTGGCTGAGAGGCATATGGGATCTTAACTCCCCAACCAGGGATCACACCCATATCTCCTGCATTAGAAGGAGAAGTCTTAACCACTGGACTACCAGCAAAGTCCTTGTTCTTCTTTTTTCAAGTTCATTCATAAGGTTTTTGTTGAGAACTTTCCTTTGGGACCCCTATGGGAGGGAATGCTAAGGCAGGTGGATCACAGAGGTCGCCCTAGGAACCAATGTGATATTCTTAGGGTCCACACCTTGCCTGGTTTAGAAGTGCCAGAACTGCAAACTTGGGGTTAAACTTCTGGATTTCTTATATTCCAGGAGACTATTTTTACTATTAGTATTCTTTTTTTTCCACTCTATCAGCATGAATTTTCCTAGCTCTGGGTGACTATCTGATTTATCACCAATATTTTAATTTTAGCCAATTCTGCTATTTCTCTGAGCTTCAAGTCAGCATCCCAAGTCTCAGCATCATAATTCTGAGTGTAGGTGTGGGGCATGGGCCCAGGCTCTGATATGGCTGGTTACAACTCACAGTAATTATTCTGTGAGCACAGAATTGAATTTGCATTAAACACCAGCCTCCCAGGCCAAGTCCAAGACAGGTTTTGGGCAATGGTTATGGATTCCTGACAATAAGGTGCTGCCAAAAATTGTTTGAGGAGGGGAGAGACACAGTCAACATATTATGAAGTATTACAGAGATACTGAGATCCTTCAGGTCAGTGACTGTGTTTTATTCGTCTTTAAATCCCTAGTGCAGAGCTCAGCATTGAGAGTACAGAGGCATGAATACTTTGAGTAGGATTAATGAATAAATATGTGCATGGCACTGATTGTAGAGAGGTGAAATCAGAGGCTGGGAACATTTGTAAAAGGCCTTTGTCATCATGAGATAAAATGACATGGTGATTGATCACGTATGGAGAGAAGGAAATAATAAAAACTGACTTGGAGTTTATTACTAAAACTTTGGAGAACGGAGACTTATGTCTTTAGAAACAGAAGAGATAAGGCAGTTGGAGAAGAGTTGTCAGCATCATGTTGAAGTGATATGGGGATGTCCAGATGAACACACAGAGCAGGCAGCTGGAGACAGGATGGGAGATCAGGACAGAGGACAGGGCTTGGGGTGGAGCTGCTCGAGTTCTTTTCTAGTAGGTAGTATTTTGCACGGGATAAAATTAGATATCTAAGGGAGAGAGTGCAGAGAGGATAAAATAATAGCTGATGAATGTGATGATGGAAAACTATTAAGTCCTTATATGGGACTGATGAAGTGAACTGTTAGTCACTCAGTAGCGTCCGACTTTTTGTGACCCTATGGACTGTATGTGAAACTCGCTCAGTCATGTTTGATTCTGTGACTCCATGGACTGTAGCCCGCCAGGCTCCTCTGTCCATGGAATTCTCTAGGCAAGAATACTGGAGTGGGTTGCCATTTCCTTTTCCAGGGGATCTTCCCGACCTAGGGATTGAACCCAGGTCTCCTGCATTGCAGGCAGACTTTTTACCATCTGAGTCACCAGGGAAGTCCTATGGATTCTATGGGTTAGTATAAATATGCTTCAGTGACATAGAAAACTAAATTAGTTATGGTACCATTTCCAATGCTATACACCAATTCCCAATGAGCACTGTTTAAAACTACTTCTGTCTGCAAACAAAGAATGAATATATGTTGCACAGAGATCCACCCATTCCATCCATTCATTGATTCACCTGTGTCTGTTTACCTCCCTATTCATCCATTTCTCCGTCCTTCCATTTACTTATGCACCCACCCATCCACCTATAATCTCCCACATTTATGGAGTGATTTTCTAGGATAGGCTAAGAAACAGAGACTTTTAAACACTGCTGATAAACCTTAACACTCAGCCACATTTTCACTGAATCTGCCTGCGTGGTGTGCAATAGTACTAACTCCTCACCATGTCCCCCTCCTTTTCTTTCTGCTCCAGATAATACAAAAATGTGGCACCCCTAAACTGCAGCGTCCTTGTGGAAAATTCCCCTTCTGTCACCACCTTCCCCTGTTGAGCCTTCTTTTTACCAGCTCAGTGTAGCTCCCATCCAAGCCTGCTCTCCTTAGATGACGCCTTGGTTCCCAATCCAACCCCCCAACAAAATAAAACTCAGGACAAAGTCAGTAACCCCAGAGTTTCATTCTCTGGTGATCCTTGCAACTAGCCATCTGTATATGAGTTGGTTGAAGGGGTTCCTATTTTGTAGAAGAAGCTTAGAGTGAGATGCCTTATCTTGAGGGGCTAATAGCAACTGTGCTGGCTCATGGGGAGATAGTTTGAGTAGGGGAGTCTTCCCAGAGCCCCTTCAGCTGCTTTGTGAGAGAGCAGTCTTATGTCTTTGGATAAGTCATAGTGGTTAACAGTATGGACTTTGGCATTGAACGGGCTTGATTTGAATCTAGCTTTGTTAGTTCTCAGCTGTGTGATCTTAGATACCTTCTTTTACTTCTCTAAGTCTTCTTTTCTGCATTACCAAAATGCTGATGGTGCCTGTATCACAGGGTTGATGTGAGAGTTGCACAGACCAGTAATATAGGTATTTATCTGTGGATGCTTTGTGTGTACCAGGACCGAGTCTTAGTGACCTCTATGGGAATTATATCATTTAATTCCTTTCGATAACTAGATTATTCCCAATTTGTAGCTGAGGCTCGGAGGGGCTATGTAACTTGCCCAAGGTCACATAGTTAGCAAGTGGCAGAGTTGAGCATGACTCTGACAGTGAGATTCTGTGGCCATGCTCTTACCCAGTTCACCATACTGCCTCCTAGGTCATGAGGGTTCAGGGTTTGGTGGGAAAGTTAGATAACTGAGATCTAGGCTTGGCGGTGCTGCTCAGTAGCCATGTAAGTTTGAAGTAAGTCAATTTCCCTTTCTGGGTCACACTTTCTCCATCTGTAAAGGGTATCATCACATCATGTAGGGTTTCCTCCTTGAGCTTTTATGAAGATAAAACAAGATAATGAATGAGAAGGTATTAGAAGCAATATTTGTGCTCTAGGAATGAGCCCTGTTGCAGGTTTCTGGTTTCAGCATAATTTAGCTTGTTCATGTGGGCCTCAGGATACACAGAGGTGCCTTTTAGTTTCCAGCTATCAGAGATTGAACCCCATCAAAGGTGGGACCAGTGAGGAGCTTCTTAAGTTTCCTTTGGAATAAAGAAAAGCCTGTATTTTAACAGGCTACTTTAGTTACTACTGTAATACTGGTGGCTGTAAGAAACAAAACCCCCAAGTACCAGTAGCTTAAAACACACTGGAGGTTTCCTGCTCATTAACAATCAGATGCATGTCAAATACACACACGTGTTTATTGTCAGTGGGTGGGTTTTCTCTTTACAGTGTTGAGAGACCCAAGTTTCTTCCATCCTGTGGCTTCACCATCCCCTTAGTGCAGTGGTTCTCAATCTTCGTTTCCAATGCAGCTTTCAAAGGGGTTCTTGGTTCCCACCTGCTCCCCCCACCAGAGATACCGATTTAATTGGTTTCTGGTGTGGTCCTCACGTTGGCTTTTTTTTTTTAGTGTCAGGTGATTCTAATGTGTAGCTAAGTTTGGGCATGCCTGCATATCATGGCGTCCTCCCCTTTTAACCATGAGCAGGAGAAAGAAATGGAGGAGACAGTGCATTTACTTCTTAAAACCGTCAGGCCATGTGCGGTGGACATCGCTTCTGCTTACATTCTGTCGGCAAGAGTAGCTGTCTGGCCACTCTGGGTGCAAGGTAGGCTGTGAGATATGGTCCCAGGTCGGGTTGTTTCTCAGCCACAGCTGTGTACTGTAGAAGGGGAGCATTTTGGTTGGTTATTTATCTGTGTCCCAGGCATCAACAGATCAACTTCCCCAGATGCTGCGAGACCTAACCTGTGGCACAGAAGCTTAGAGCTGTCCTCAATTCAAAGAGGCTTTCCTCCGGTTGGGGGAGGAATGGGCGTCACCTAATTGTCTTAGGTTTGGGAGCTGTGGTCATCTACATTCCTGTCTATAGCCTGGTTATTAGAGAATAGTTTCTTGTTGTAAAAGAGCACAGATTTTTCAGGCAGGTGAATTTGGTTAAAATCCTTGTTTATTGTTACTAAACTTGTTATTTGGGGCATGTTAGTTAACATCTATAGCCTTCACTCTTTCAAAATGTAAACTGTATATAATTACACCTGAGTTGAAAGGTTTTATAGTAATAATACAAAACTGCCTACCTTGCCTTAAATAAGAAGTCTGTTATGGTGCTGAAAAAGACAGACATAGGGCAGGGGAGTAATCCTTGTAGAATTTTCTCTCCTCTCAGAAGGGAGAGAGGTGGGACTCCCTGCAGTGGCAGGGAACCAGGGGGTGAGGAGAGAGGCTGAGTTTTGCCACTAGGCTGAGAAGCAGCCTTGGGGCCCATACTTGGCCTGTTAGGTTGGAATAATGGGACTGACTTCCCCCGACAGACAAGACCCCCCACTAGTCCAAGGGGCATCAGCCATGTCTTCCCTTGCATCTCCTCAGTGCCCGCCCCGCGCCTCCCCCCACGCAGTAAGGAGGAGACCTAACTTCAAGAGCCCTAAGCAGTTTGGGAGAGAGACTCTCATCCGGAGACACAGGAAGGCTGCAGCAGTGCCTGGGCTCATCAGAAGCCTGGCTGGAGTCTTCCTGCTGGGGTTGCTACAGCTGCTGCCTGGGGCTGTTGATAAGGAAGATGGGGAGATAGCAGGACGCCTTCCTGTTAGTGCCAGTGAAGAGCCAGCTGGTGCAGATAACAGCCTGTCAGCTCTTAGCCTGGAGTGTGACAAGACTGGCTTTGTGTGACTCTAATTAATTCTGCATGTCTCTGGTTGATGGTGGGGATGGGGAGGACTATGAAACTGACAAGGATAGTTTTGGGGGGCTTTTCCATTTCCTTTCTGCATTACTTTTTCCTTTTCAACTACCCAGCCCTTATGGATTCCCCGACACCCCATTCCTTTCAGGGCTGACCTGGATGAGGTGGGGCTGAGGTTATCCCAGGTTCTCCAGGGGTGATTTTCTCTTAGGACCCCAAGACAGTAAAGGTGAAGCAACTCCTGCTGAGGGTGGTGGCGGTGGGGGGTGGCACAGTCTGACCTATGCCCATGGGTCTGCTACACCCTAGGCAGATGGCAGCAGGACTACAACATTATCAATGCCTATGGGGAAAACCCCTGCTTACCTTATATTTTCTCTTATGGGGTTCTTAAGCCCTCATCTTTTTGTTTCTCCTGGTGTGCAAGTCTGAAGATAGAGCTTCTGTGATCCTTCATACAAATGGCTGAAAATGACATCAGGCACCTAGTGTGTGCAATGCACTGTGCTTGACCCATTTTCTAGTGATGGTCTAAGCTTCCCAGCAGACGTTCAGGGTATCTATTTTTATTCATTTTTACTGATGAGACGAGAGTTTCAGAGGAGCTAAAGAATGTGCCCAGGGTCATGGAGCTTGTTAAAAGGTGCTGGACTGTCTGATTTCAAAGCTGCCTCCTCTTTGCTCTGATCTCCAGCTGGTTTTCTAAAACACCTTTGTAGATGAACAATAAGTTATATAATAGATGGAATGCTATTTTATGAGGCAAAATTTTGCAGTCTTGAATCCAAACATATCATTCTCTATCTTCTTGAAAAAAATTATGGTTCAGTAGCAGGAGTTAGAAAATTAAACCCTAAGGTCCCAGCTGGCCTCCTGCGTCTGCTTGGCCTAAGACCGCTTTTCCCTGGTAACACCCCGTTATTTTGGTACAATCTTCAGCAAGCCTGCTCCCATTTTCCGCTACACCCTGACAAACCAGTATTAAGCTTCACTTTTTTTGTTTCTTAAACCACGTTCTCAGCCTAGATGATGGGGTTTGGTGGGTGTGTGAGCCGTCTGAGATAGAAGGATCACAAGTTGGCATGTGTATTTTTTTAAAAAGCATAGTCAGTGTTAAAATTACTTGGTTTTAGTCATGATACTTGTGATAATGTTAAATAATAGTCATATGTTAAAATGTTGAGAAATATAAAAAGTCACAATGATGTGTGAATGTTGAACATAAAATGCCTGACCTTTCTCAGAATATTCAAACATGTGGCTATGACAAATGATGAGATTTCTACAGTGAGGCAGGCTGATGAGAGAGACGAGGGGTGGGAAGTTTTAGAGCAGGAGGGTTTCTGGGAGGTACCCCAAAATCATATCCTACAGAACCTAAGGACAGGCTTGAGAGCAGTTTGCGGGGGATAAGGTCCTCAGCCCCCATCTTGACTACAGGTGGCAACCGTCTCCATGAATGCTCTTCAGAAAGCTGCCTTCAGGTGATGTGTTTGTGGTGGGGATATGGGGATAATGAAGGACAAATGCGCCTGTTTGAAATGGACAGGAGAACCCACTGGACCGTTTTGTTCTGGTTGTTAGGGAGCATCTGATTGTGGGTGTATTCCCAGTGTGCTGATTTCTAGCCAGTATGTGGGGGAAGCAGGACTTGTGTGGAAAGAACACCCCATCACTCACATTCAGATGTGACTTGGTGGGGAGCTCTTAGCCACTGAAGGACTATTCTGGAAAACTCCCTGGCTTTTATGCTCATCCTCAGGCAATATAGTCCCATGGACTCTATCAGTTACACAAGTCAACTCAGGAATCAGAATGTCCACTCCAAAATATTTATTAAGTCTTGACTGGACCACCATGAACTGTTCTCCTGCCCCACCTCCACAGCTTGGACCTGTCTGCAGAAGTCCTCATATAGGAAGAGGACCTTGCTTGTGCTTTTCCTCTGCTCCCCCTCCGTCTGTTGCTGTTTTGATGCCCCAGGGATTGGTGTGAAGAAAGGGGAGGGGATAGCTGGTTTTCATTGGCTGGATGCCTGAAGTCTTTCTGGGCCAGGAAGGTGGTTAAAGAAGCCTTTCAGTGCTGAGTACTTTAGGTAAGCTCTTCTGGGTTTCCCTGGTGGGCCCTTTCCCTGTCCTGCTATTAGAGGTGTTCCCTTGGGATTCCTTCCTAAGCTCCTGGACACTGTATGTACCACCAACCTCTTTCAGTTGAGGTCTCCCAAACCTTACAAACCCACCTCTTGCGGCCCATGATGACTGCATACCAGGGTTTTTGTGTGTGTGTGTGTGTGGGTGGCGCACTTGTGGCTCACAGAGCGCAGGGAGCTCCCTCATTCCTTGGGAGTACAGGCCCATCCTAAAGCAGCTGCCCTTCACAGCTCCCATCAAGCAGTTTTAGTTGTCAGGGAGGACCGGATTGCGGGTGAATTCCCAGTGTGTTGATTTGTAGTCAGTGTATAGCGGAAACAGGACTTGGGTGGGAAAGAGAAGGCCGCATCACCTTCTTGACTTCTACATTTCCTGGGCAGGAGTCAGGCCTCAGTCTACAGTCCTTGTGATCTTCCTAGACGTGAGGCCCACACCAGTCTTTAGCAACCCTCAGTGGCAGAAATCACACTTCAGAGCATCCTGAGTGGTTACCTTGGGGCCCTTGTCTAGATGAAAGGTTAGAGGCAGCACATCCCTATCCCTGAACAGAGCAGGATGGAGTGGGGAGTCACAGCTCACAACCCTTCTCTCCAAGGGAATCTCTCTTCCAGCTTCTCTTAAAATTCTTCTCTAACTCAGTTTTGTGTCCTTGATCTTGTTCTGTGGTCCACACATCATGCACTAGATTCTCCTTCATTCCTGTAAATTCTTACCTTATGAGTGTTTGCTTGGGAGTTCTGTGTACCACTTCCTTTGATATCCTGATGGCCCCTCTTTCAAAACTGCAATAGTATATCCCAATGTCTAATATCCTGTGCATGATCCCTCTGAATCTCGCAGTCATTCTTCAAATAGACTGCTTTGTTGAGTGGAGACACAGGAGACTTGACAGCAGTTGATCTGAGGGTACTCACTCTACCAGCCACAAAGCAGTGGGGTTTAGGTGGCATCCATAGTCCAAAAGGGCACAGGTGAGCAGGGGATATAAGTGGGTGGAGGAAAGGGCACCTGATGTTTCCTGTGGTGACAGAATCTTTTGGCTAAGGCTTTGTCCACATGAGAACTGCAGTCTCCTAGGGATGGGTGTAACCCTTGGATCAGCATCAGCTCAAAAGCCTAGTCTACAGGCACATGGCAAGGGCACAGTGGCCCTCCAGGAGCAGGAAGGGGCTCCCTGGGATGTTATTGCTTTGACTCCCTAAAGAGCCTCCAAAGCATGTCCTCCATCATGGCATTGACTTGGCCTTTTCTCAGCTCCTTGTGCGTTACATCACTGTGTTCTGTTGAAGTCGAATATAAAAATGGGTCAAATTCATGCAGCTCTGGGCCTGACTCTTGGGGCTGGCAAATCCCCCAGTGGATGTGTCCATTGCCAACAAGTGCCTTCTGCATTGCAGACACTTCACCTTGTGAGAGCTCTACTCTGAGTGAGGACCTCAGGGCAGAGCTCTGAGGACACACCTTTAGAACTGCCATACTTTGGTCTCTTGGCTCCTTGCAGTGGAAATCAGCACCACATAGGGGTCAGGAACTCTGTCCCTGGGGTGAGGTGACCTTGGTTTGAATCTCTATTTAAATTGCAAATTGTATAATGTTGAGCAGGTGGTTTTTTTCCTGGCCTTGGTTTTTCCATCTGTAACAGGGGAGTAATAGCAACGTGATTAATTGAGAAAAATCCTTGTAAGCCACATGGTATACAACTCTAACTGTTCCTCTTGTGAAATTACATTGTGGAAACCTCCAGATAGATAGTAGCTGGTACTCAGAAATGTTCTACTCCTTCTGAACTCACTATGTTATTGGCCTCATGTCTGTACTCCTTTTTACCTCTCCCCTCCTCATGGCTGTTTCTACTTTGGCACAAAGCACTATTGCCAGATGAGTTATTTGAAAACATTTTAAATAATTTGAACTCTCAAAGAATTAAAGTGCCCTATATTTTATTCACTGAAATGAACCAACAAAAACAGCAACAAGCCTTCTTGTCACTGCTCCCCTAACCTCATCCCAAGTACACACACACACACAACACTTTACAGGCAACCCAAGTAGTGGGAGAATCTTTCTTGGGGACAGACCTTGAAGTTGTTAACCAACCACAGGATTAATAATATCCACACTCCCATGGTTTTAGCACGATGTCATGCTGTCTTATTCCATTGGAGTGCAGGTGGTTCTTTCTTGGGATTGTGTTTCCCTAAAAACAGCCTGGATTAGTGAGCAAGGGACAGTGAGAACGAACCCCACTAAACTGGGAAGTCCTGTTTGGAACCATATTTGAGTCCTGATCTTTCCTGCCCCTTCATTCCCAGCCCCATGTACCATCTTAATTTTTGTAGTTGCAGTTTGCTGCTCCAGTAGAAAAAAGCCAGAGTGTTCCCAAATTGCCTCATAAAAGAAGCTTCATTTAGAAAATCATATTCACTAAGGATTTATTAGCTCTTCACACTCCAGAAGGCTGGAGTTTTATCTTGACTTGGAGTTAGTTGTCCACCCAAACCAGCTGAATAATTCTCACCCTGGAGACTAGAAGTCAGTTGGAGGCAAAAGCTTTTCAGCTGCCAGCAACTTCCCCTTTGGTTGTGGTCTTTGGGTGTGTGTGTTGGGGGGGAGGGTCCTCTTTCCCCACGGTGCAGCCACCCAGGTGTGCCACCACATACAGTCTAGACAAGAAAGCCCTAAGCTTTGATTACTTAAATAGATGGCAGGGGTAGTGATGGAGCAGACATTTCTACAAATTCATTGTCCAAGATGGTTAACAGCAAAATATACAGGTAGTGTAAGCTCTATATGTGGTCAGAGGTGGAGTAGAACAGTGAAGGTCACATTTGAAGAGTTAAATATCAGTAGGAGGCAACTTTGTCAAGTTCATGTCAAAGGTCCAGTAGAGTACCTTTGAGCTGAATGGCATAAATAAGAGCCAGGTGTTCAGAGAAGTATTGGTCAGGGTACAATGGACTGGTCAGGGAATGCTCCATGGAAAGCAGAATTTTAACTGGGTCTGCAAGTATGAGTTTTATTTGGGCAAAGAGGAAGGGGAAGTGCTTCAAGGGAGAACAATTAAAAAGACCTGTCTTTGCCTTGGAATTCAGGCAGGATTTGTCTTAAAAGAGAACTGGTACAGTTTCAGAACCTACCATACTCAGTTTCAGACATATGTGCCCAAACCAAGTATTTGGGAACACAAGGAAAAAGAATAATTATCAGAAAGCTATCTCTTTCTTCTACTTTCTACCTCCCCCTGCTCCCTTCCCCCAAAGGCTTAAGAACTGAGTAACTAATGCAGGTCCAAGGGAAAATAAAAGTTGGAAGTTATTTAGTACTGGAAATACTATCCAGAGGAATTAGGCAAGAAAAAGCAATAAGAGGAATCACAAATTGGAAAGGAAAAAGTAAAGTTTTCACTATTTGCAGATGATATGTATAGAAAAACCTCTTAGAATAAACAAATTTAGTAAAGTTGCAGGATGCAGAATCAATGAACAAAAAATCTGTTTCATTTCTATGCACTATAGAGAAGCACTATTGTTCAGAGAAGCTAAAACAATTCTGTTTACAATTGCATCAGAAAGAATAAAATACCTGGGAATAAATTTAACCAAGAAAATGAAAGATTTGTATGTTGAAAACTATAAGACATTAATTAAAGAAATTGAAGATACATATAAATGGAAAAATATTCCATGGTCATTTATTGGAAGAATTAATTTTTAAAAATACCCATACCACCCAAAGCAATCTACAGATTCAATGCAATCCCTATCATAATTCCAGTGGCACTTTTCACAGAAATAGAACAAATATGGAATTTATATGGAATCATAAAAGACCCTGAATAGCCAAAGCAGACTTGAGAAAGAAGAACAAAGTTGGAGTCATCACACTCCCTGATTTTAAAGTATGCTACAAAGCTATAGTAATTAACACAGTATGGTATTGGCATGAAAACAGACACTCAGATCAGTGGAACAGAAGAGAGACCCCAGAAATAAACTCACTCATATATGGCCAATTTCTGACAAAGGATATACAGTGGGGAAATACATAATGGGGGAAAGGGATACACAGTGCGGGAAAGAACAGCCTCTTCAATATATGATGTTGGGAAAATTGGATAGACGCAAAGAATAAAACTGGACCACTGTATTAGACCATAAACAAAAATTAACTCAAAATGGATTAAAGACTTGAATGTAAGACCAGAAGCCATAAAACTCCCAGAAGAAAACATAGGTGATAAGCTCCTTGGCATAGAATGCTGGGGGTGTACTATGTTAGGTACTCTCAGCCATTGTATCCTTTGATCATTACAGCTCTGGTGAGATATTCTATTATTCTATTTTATGTTTGTGGAAATACTCAGAAAGATCTGGTAACTTGCTTGTAGTCACAGAGCTACTGAGTAGTGGAGGAACCACTCCTTAGGCCATAATAAATCCTACCACCATTTATGTAGAAACCTTGCTTTTCAATATTGTTCATACCAGAGGTTTTGTTGTATTTTCGGTGGATCTTCCGCTGAGGACCTGAAATTAAACCATCTGAGGATAGGCACTAGTTTGGTTGAATGTGAAGAATCAGTCTGTGCCATCCAATATTTAGTAAAAATTTACTACTGATGGGAGGATGAGCTGTCATAATGCATATAAAGTGCCTTGCACATAAGAATTCAATAGCTGTTATCTATCATGACGATAATGATGATGGTAATGAAGATGATTAAACAGTCTCTCCCCAAAAGGATTTCCTCTGACAGACTATTGATTTCTGTGAAAGAATTGGCCTAATAGGATAGAGATTGTCATCTCCACATCATTAATTACAAAGCATTTGTTAACTGAGATGAGGAAGCAGGCTCCAAAGCCTGGAGCTTAACTTCTTGTGGCACTGCCTCCTTGTGGGGCTCCAGGGCTCCTGTCCTGTCTAATAGAGGACACAGTACATTTTGTTTTGCTTTTTTGAGTCAGTGAGAAACATTAGAGCCCTCCCTTGTCTAAGAGTTAACTTGATGAATGATCTTGAAGGTATCTTCCTTAAAGAATATCCCCAGCCTCTTCTGCTGGGTGACAAGTATCCTCTTAACTAGTAATGCTAAGCTCTCCTTTTGCATATCTGACCCATCTTCCGTTGACCTTCTAACCTCTCCATCCCCTTTGTGACACATAGAATACTATGCATGGTAAAGACCTTCATCTGGACCCGAGGGAAGGGGAGGGGACATCATCTTTAGACCTTGACTTCCATACAAGAATACCAGATGGGGAATTAATTGCCAAATAAATTGTGCTACAAATAATTGCTGTCAGACTTTAGAGGAGAAGCAAGGTTTAACTGTGGCCTGGAGTGGTCAGGTAGGCTTCTTAGAGAGCATGGGTCTTGAATTGGTAGGGCCTGAACTGGTCCTCCAGGTCATTAAGGCCAGACTGCTTGGCATTGAATCCCAGTTCTACTACTTACTACCTGTGTGACCTTGGTAGGATTTTTTTAGTCGTTCTGTGCCTCAATTTCCTCATTTGTAAACTGGGGATAATAATGGTACCTGCCCCATATGATTGTTGTGAGGATTAAATGAGTTGGCAAATCTCAAGTGCTGAGAACAGCGCTTAGCATCTAGGAAGAGTTCAATAAATATTTTTAATAGCTATTTTTACTGAAGACTGGGAGATTTAAGTAGTCAGAGAGAAGCCAGATATCAGAAGCAGAAGAGAATTCAGGTCAAATTTATATTCCCTCCCAGCCAAGGCAGGAGGCCTGACTCATTCCGTTTCACTGGTGACACAGCTGAGGACAAAATGTTTATTGCGTGTCTTCCCTGAAGGTATAAGTGGCTCTTTGGGTAGCTGCAATGTGGAAAACAGTTTTCTGAAGAGCTTAATTTGCTCTTTGGGAATACATTTGGACCTAGGGAAATGCTGGCCCTGAGGGGGAACTCTCTTGTTTCTTTTAGAAAACATAGCCTGTTAGAAATTCAGAAGACTTGCCTGCTCAGTTTCACTAACAGCCAGGTCTGAGTCCAGCTGTTGGTTTACATCTGACTTCTAGGGAAGACCTGGGTCTAACCTGATTTTGCGTCTGTTCTGAGGCAATATCTGGATTCTTTTCAACACCGGATAGGAATTTATTGATCATCTTCAGTGTGCCACATTTCTGCCTTTAGAGAGCTGGTAGTTTATTAGGTGACAGACAAGTAAGGAGGCAATTACACTGTAGTGTGACAGATGCTCTCACAGGGGAAGTGGAGGGTAGCCTGGGAGCAAGTCCAGTCTAGTTCAGGATGACGGAGGAAGGCACATGTAAATTAAGCCCCAGAGGAGGAGGAGGGACTAACCTAGAGCAGCAGAGCTGCAGGGTGGGGATGAGGGGCAGCTGGTATCCTGGCCTGCTGACATGGGCTAAGGTGAATACTGTGTGCGTGTGAGCCCAGGGGTGTGTGTGTGTGAGAGAGAGAGAGAGTGAGTGAGAGTGGGGAGAAAGATGGGGGAAGTTTGGGGTAATGAAGAGAGAGCTCATCTGGATTAAGAAGAGGAATCCCGTTTTTGCAATATTTTACTGGCTGACTTTGAGTAAATCACCTCACCTGTATGGAGCTTAATCTCTTCATTTGTGAAATGAAAATGCTATTATAAATTTGACCCATTTCCTAAAGCTATTTCATAATAATAGATATGAAAAGGCTTAAACACACAGTATCATATACTTTTAGGAAATTATCATTATTACATGATTTCATTTTGTAAGGCTGACAGTACTTCTCTCATAAATCCCTGGCACTGGGGATATGTGAAAGTGAGTAATTAGGCATCGTCATCATGGACAATATCTTTAATGCTCCCAGAGCCATTATTAGAATCAGAGAAGTGGAGCTTCTGGTTATTGATGGATCGTGGTAGTTTATTAGCAGACAGAGTAAATGGTCACCTATGCTGTCCATTCATGCTGTCCCATGGCCATCGTCCACCTACATATGTCCAATAGGTGGTGACTGATATGATATACAGAAAAGATGGAGATTCTCTCTTTCAATTTCAGTTACAGAACATGAATTCTTGTCCTGTTACTGGTTTATAGAGATTACTTGGTCAGATGGCTCAGCCAATGGTAGGAATATTGTAGACAGTGAAACTATGTGATGTAGGAGGGGAACTTCTCACTCAACAGAGAGGTGAAAAGGGGACTTCAGAGTCAGGCTTTAGGCATTGGGGATGAGGGTGGTAATTTGGTCAGGTAAGACAAATAGTTCCCCATCCCAATCCTAGCTTTAGGTCACTGTATGGCTTTGGAAGGTTACTTTCCTTCTTGGGTCCTCAGGTTCTTTATAAGCTGGTGATAATAAGGGTACCAATTTCATGCAGTTGTTGTAAGAGTTATTAAAAAGTAAAATCATGACATCCAAATATAAAATGAACATGTGTCGAAGACTGTACATAACTTGTTAATTTAAAAGGGAAGCAGTAAGATGATAGCACTGGCTTAAAGGAGAATTCAAAGAACCACACATAATATAGGCAATAAAGATTGCTGAGATAAATTTAAAAATAGGTACAAACTGAGTTTATCCACAAGGTAGTTATCAGTTGTATTCCACTGGGCACATTTCATTTGCATTTCAACTGACAAATTTATTTGCATTGTTATCAGTTTTAACATCTCACAGAGTTGTAGAATAGCTAAAAGAAAATCATAACCCAGCTCTTGCCCAGTTTTCTATTGAAAAAAATCCACTGATCTTTTTGGTCCATTTCAAAATCTTTTTCACATTTAATTAAATAGAGGCAATGCATATAGAGTGCTTGGCAAAGACTAAATGCTCAATAAATGCTAGCTATTATAAAAGTCACTGAAATTAATAGTAATAATAAAAATCTTTTGCACTGCTGGCAGCGTTATAGCCCTGAAATGAAGCTTTGGTCATGATACATCCTTCTCAAAAACTTGCAGTGACTCGTCATTGTCTCTGAAATAAATTCTATGCTTCTTAGCTGGACACTTAAGGTTCTCTGATCTGTTCCCATCCAAACTTGCCAATTCATTTCCTGCACCTAACTCTCTGCAAGATGTGTCCTGGTGCCTGGGATTTCACTTTAGGGATCAAGCTTTGTGGACACTGAAGGCTTTGGGGTCTCTAAGCACTCCTCTGAAATTGTCAATGCCACCAAGGGAGGGTTTTGTCTGGAGATGATCTGGCAGCAACACAGTTGTCCAATTGGTAAGTGTATTAGCCTGCTCAGGCTGCTATAACAAAATACCATAAGCTAGGTGACTTAGTTTATTTTTTTGGGCTCCAAAATCACTGCAGATGCTGATTGCAGCCATGAAATTAAGAGACGCTTGCTCCTTGGAAGGAAAGTTATGACCAACCTAGATGGCAAAGTAATGTCTCTGCTTTTTAATATGCTAACAAAGGTCCGTCTAGTCAAGGCTATGGTTTTTCCTCTGGTCGTGTATGGATGTGAGAGTTGGACTGTGAAGAAAGCTGATCGCCGAAGAATTGATGCTTTTGAACTGTGGTGTTGGAGAAGACTCTTGAGAGTCCCTTGTACTGCAAGGAGATCCAAACAGTCCATTCTAAGGGAGATCAATCCTGCGTGTTCATTGGAAGGACTGATGCTAAAGCTGAAACTCCAATACTTTGGCCACCTCATGCGACAAGTTGACTCACTGGAAAAGACTCTGATGCTGGGAAAGGTTGGGGGCGGGAGGAGAAGGGGATGACAGAGAATGAGATGGCTGGATGGCATCACCGACTCTGTGGACATGAGTTTGAGTGAACTCTGGGAGTTGGTGATGGACAGGGAGGCCTGGCGTGCTGTGATTCATGGGGTCGTGGAGAGTTGGACATGACTGAGCGACTGAACTGAGGTGACTTAGACAACAGATATTTAGCTTCTCACAGTTCAGGAGGCTAGAAGTCCGTGATCACTAAGTTACCAGTTGATCTGATTTCTGGTGAGAGCTCCCTTGAGGCTTGCAGACAGCTGTCCTCACCTGGCCTTTCCTCTGTGCATATGGAGGGAAAGACAGAGATCTCTATTGGCTCTTCCTCCTCTTCCAAGGACACTAGTCCTATTGGATCGGGGCACAACCCTCATGGCCTCTTTAAACTTTCATTACCTCCCTAAATACCATATCTCCAAATATGGTTACATTGGGGGTTAGGGCTTTAGCCTATGGGTTACAATTCAGTCCATAACAGCAAGATACAAGGAAACAGAAAGTGACCAAAAGTGGAGATGATGAAGTCTGGCTTCATCATTACATCACACACCTGTTCCACTGAGTTTTCCTTGTGGTAAAACCACCTCTCACCTGGATGACTCTGCCCCTGGCTCCCATAGCTCAGCTGGGGAAGATGGTGGGTGGATTGGCTTCTTTCTTGTCATCTCTCAGCCTCCAGTGGGTGTCTCCGTTCCGTTCCGTCGCTCAGTCGTGTCCGACTCTTTGCGACCCCGTGGACTGTAGCCTACCAGGCTTCTCCGTCCATGGGATTCTCCAGGCAAGAATACTGGAGTGGGTTACCGTTTCCTTCTCCAGGGGATCTTCCCGACCCAGGGATCGAACCCGGGTCTCCCGCATTGGAGGCAGACGCTTTAACCTCTGAGCCACCAGGGAAGGGTGTCTCACTTAACCTAAAAACCTAGATCTGACTAGGTCTGGCTGAGATTTTCACTGGGAGGGAAATACCCAGAAATTTTACCAGGGTCAATTTACAGGTTCTTAAGATTGTATAGTGTTTGCTTTTCTTGGCAGCTAAAACATAGGATTTCCTTTGTTTACACGGTTTTTTTGGTACAGCCATGTTTGTTTCAAAGAGATCTTTCTTTCATACCCCTTTTTAGACACATTATAGGTAATAATTTGGCTTAATCACAATAATCTAGCCTATTTTCATACTAAGTGAACAGAATTACTATATATATATGTGTGTCTGTGTATTAATATATGGTTTTTGGATAGCCAAGCACCTGAGATTCAAAAACTAATAAAGTTTTTGATCTTGGGAAAAATATTATTTTTCAAAGTGTGCTGTTTGCAGGAAGATACTCAGGTAATTTCAAGAAAAATTTTAGGGTAGGCACTATCATATGAACTTGTTTGCTGAATGAATGCATATCACTTCCTATTACTTAATTGGCTTAATTGGAAGCCAAGTGGGATGAGAGTGTTAACTAGTATGTACATTAATTGAGGCAGTGAGACATAGAGCAGAAGGAAAAAAGAAAGATGACATGCTAGATTTAAAGCCTAACACGTCAGAGCTTGTCACCTACTAGCTCTGACATTGGGTAAATCCCTTAGTTTTCTAGGCCACAGTTCTCTTATCTATAAGGTAAATGTTGATGACATCTAAGATTCAGTATTAGGGTAGTTTTAGCTGCTGTAACAAGCTCCACCATTCTAGTGGCATAGCACAGCAGAAATAGATACTTTAAAAGATAAAAATACTTTTGACTGAAATTTTATCTTCTTGATATCAGCTTTAGAAATTCAAGTGTAACAAGCACGTTGAAGAATGCTACATCAAAAGATTGTAGCTCAAGTAAGTTATTAAAAGTAAGCATTCATGTAGCCAGTATCCCAGGAATACCTTTTATATTTGCCCCAGACCACTCCCCTCTCTGAATTCCTTAAAGCAACCACTGTTCTGATACCTTAAATAAATTTTTCTTGTTTTTTTATAAATAGAATCATATAGTGTATATATTTTTGTATTTGACTAAGGAAGATTCAAGTATGAGATTCATATGATGTTGCATGTAGCAGTAATTCACTGATTTTGATATTGTGTGAATACATCAAAATGTATCCATCATTTGGCTATTATGAGTAATACTGCTATGGACATTCTTGTACATTCTTTAAAATTTTTATTGAAGTATAATTGATTAGCAATATTAGTTTCACATATACAACTTAGTGCTTAGATATATTTATAGATTACACTCTATTTAAAGTTATTACAAAATAATGTAATATATTTCCCTGTCCTCTACAGTATATCCTTGTTGTTAATTTATCCTATGCATTGTAGTTTGTATCTCATAATTCCCTAACCTTATCTTGCCCCTATTCTATCCCTCTCCCCACAGGTTACCACTAGCTTTTTCTCTGTATCTGTGAGTCTGCTTTTTTGTTCAGTTCAGTCGCTCAGTCATGTCTGACTCTTTGAGACCCTATGAATCACAGCATGCCAGGCCTCTCTGTCCATCACCAACTCCCAGAGTTCACTCAAACTCAAGTCCATCGAGTCGGTGATGCCATCCAGCCATCTCATTCTCTGTCATCCCTGTCTCCTCCTGCCCCCAATCCCTCCCAGCATCAGACTCTTTTCAAGTGAGTCAACTCGTTGCATGAGGTGGCGAAAGTATTACAGTTTGAGCTTTAGCATCAGTCCTTCCAATGAACATACAGGATTGATCTCCTTTAGAATGGACTGGTTGGATCTCCTTGCAGTCCAAGGGACTCTCAAGAGTCTTCTCCAGCACCACAGTTTAAAAGCATCAATTCTTCGGTGATCAGCTTTCTTCACAGTCCAACTCTCACATCCATACACGACCAGGGGAAAAACCATAGCCTTGACTAGACGGACCTTGGTTGGCAAAGTAATGTCTCTGCTTTTTAATACGCTATCTAGGTTGGTCATAACTTTCCTTCCAAGGAGTAAGCGTCTTTTAATTTCATGGCTGCAATCAGTATCCGCAGTGATTTTGGAGCCCCCCAAAATAAAGTCTCTCACTGTTTCCACTGTTTCCCCATCTATTTCCCATGAAGTGATGGGACCAGATGCCATGATCTTTGTTTTCTGAATGTTGAGCTTCAAGCCAACCTTTTCACTCTCCTCTTTCACTTTCATCAAGAGGCTTTTGAGTTCCTCTTCACTTTCTGCCATAAGGGTGGTGTCATCTGCATATCTGAGGTTATTGATATTTCTCCCTGCAATCTTGATTCCAGCTTGTGCTTCTTTCAGCCCAGCGTTCCTCATGATGTACTCTGCATATACGCTAAATAAGCAGGGTGACAATACACAGCCTTAACGTACTCCTTTTCCTATTTGGAACCAGTCTGTTGTTCCATGTCCAGTTCTGACTGTTGCTTCCTGACCTGCATATAGGTTTCTCAAGAGGCAAGTCAGGTGGTCTGGTATTCCCATCTCTTTCAGAATTTTCCACAGCTTATTGTGATCCACACAGTCAAAGGCTTTGGCATAGTCAATAAAGCAGAAATAGATGTTTTTCTGGAACTTTCTTGCTTTTTCGATGATCCATCGGATGTTGGCAATTTGATCTCTGGTTCCTCTGCCTTTTCTAAAACCTACTTGAGCATCTGGAAGTTCACGGTTCACGTATTGCTGAAGCCTGGAGAATTTTGGGTATGACTTTACTAGCGTGTGAGATGAGTGCAATTGTGCGGTAGTTTGAGCATTCTTTGGCATTCCCTTTCTTTGGGATTGGACTGAAGACTGACCTTTTCCAGTCCTGTGGCCACTGCTGAGTTTTCCAAATTTGCTGGCATATTGAGTGCAGCACTTTCACAGCATCATCTTTCAAGATTTGAAATAGCTCAACTGGAATTCCATCACCTCCACTAGCTTTGTTCGTAGTGATGCTTTCTAAGGCCCACTTGACTTCACATTCCAAGATGTCTGGCTCTAGGTGAGTGATCACACCATTGTGATTATCTTGGAAATTATTTATTTTAATTGGAGGCTAATTGCTTTACAATATTGTGGTGGTTTTTACCATACATTGACATGAATCAGCCATGGTGTACATGTGCCCTCCATCCTGAACCCCCTTCCACCCCCCTCCCCATCCCTCTGGGTTGTCCTAGTGCACTGGCTTTGAGTGCCCTGTTTCATACATTGAACTTGGACTGGTCATCTGTTTCACATGTGATAATATACATGTTTCAATGCTGTTCTCCCAAATCATCCCTCCCTCGCCTTCCTCTACAGAGTCCTCAAGTCTGTTCTTTACATCTGCATCTCTTTTGCTGTCTTGCATATACAGTAGTCATTACCATCTTTCTAAATTCCATGCTGCTGCTGCTGCTGCTAAGTCACTTCAGTCGTGTCCGACTCTGTGTGACCCCATAGATGGCAGTCCACCAGGCTCCCCAGTCCCTGGGATTCTCCAGGCAAGAACACTGGAGTGGGTTGCCATTTCCTTCTCCAATGTGTGAAAGTGAAAAGTGAAGTCGCTCAGTGTCCGACACCGAGTGACCCCACGGACTGCAGCCTACCAGGCTCCTCCATCCATGGGATTTTCTAGGCAAGAGTAATGGAGTGGCTTGCTATTGCCTTCTCCGTTCTAATAGATATGCATTAATATACTGCGTTGGTGGTTTTCTTTCTGGCTTACTTCACTCTGTATAATAGGCTCCAGTTTCATCCACCTCATTAGAACTGACTCAAATGCATTCTTCTTAATGGCTGAGTAATACTCCATTGTGTATTTGTACCACAACTTTCTTATCCATTTGTCTGCTGATGGACATCTAGGTTGCTTCCATGTCCTGGCTATTGTGAACAGTGTTGCAATGGCTATTGGGGTACACCCTTCCCTTTCAATTCTGGTTTCCTCGGTGTGTGTGCCCAGCAGTGGGATTGCTGATTTGTGTGGCAGTTCTATTTCCCGTTCTTTAAGGAATCTCCACACTGTTCTCCATAGTGGCTGTACTAATTTGCATTCCCACCAACAGTGTAAGAGGCTTCCCTTTCCTCTATTCTCAGCAGGATAATTATATCAATATCTACCTACCTCTCATCTTCTTTCTTCCTTCTTCTATCAGTTTTTGTTACAATTCCACATTGTCAGGACATATAAAATTTACCTTTTGTTCTGTTAACAGTATAATCACATTTATCTTAGTGATGCATTTAAACAGAGGAAACTACTGTTCACCAGTCTTTTTGCCATCATTTTTTCAGTAAGCTCTTGTTTGGATAAACTTTCAGTTCAGTTCAGTCACTCAGTCATGTACGACTCTTTGCGACCCTATGAATCACAGCATGCCAGGCCTCCCTGTCCATTGCCAACTCCCGGAGTTCATCAAACTCATGTCCATCGAGTCGGTGATGCCATCCAGCCATCTCATTCTCTGTCGTCCCCTTCTCCTCCCGCCCCCAATCCTTCCCAGCATCAGAGTCTTAGGTTCACTAAATTCCTTAAAAAGGGCTTATGCAAATTATCCTATTTGTTTTATTTAAATGTAAATCACAATTTTATTTAAACTTAAAGATCTTTGAGTGTCTCTCTCTCTCTTTCTAAGGATTTCATAGGTGTTATGCCACTCTTTCCCCCACCCCCCAACTACTGAACTCGCTATGAAAAGATCCAAGGCCAAACTGTTTTTCCTTTTGAATTTTGTGACTGTTTTTGTCTAGCCACCCTAAAGGGTCCTTAATCATCTTTGATATTGGTGCTGAAAATTCAGCCTCATGCATCAGTGCCAAACTGAATCTCAGAGACAGAGTTTTGGGTGAAGTAGAAAAGAATAGATGTATTGCTTTGCCAGGCAAAGAGGGACACAGCAGGCTCTTGCCTTCCAAACTGTATGTCCCAACTCAGGAGGATTTGGTAAAGAGTTTTATAGTAATTGTTCAAGGGTGAGGTTGCTTATAAGTTTAGTGTATGTGCAGGGCCTGCACTCTTTTAATCTAGTCTCAGGTAATCTCTTGATGAGTTTCTCTGATTCCTTTAATCTGGCCTCAGAATAGGGGTCTTCTCTGGAATGAAGAATGCTAATCCCTTATGATTATACAGTGGAAGTGAGAAATAGATTTAAGGGTCTAGATCTGATAGACAGAGTGCCTGATGAACTATGGACGGAGGTTTGTGACATTGTACAGGAGACAGGGATCAAGATCATCCCCATGGAAAATAAATGCAAAAAAGCAAAATGGCTGTCTGAGGAGGCCTTACAAATAGCTGTGAAAAGAAGAGAAGAGAAAAGCAAAGGAGAAAAGGAAAGATATAAGCATCTGAATGCAGAGTTCCAAAGAATAGCAAGGAGAGATAAGAAAGCCTTCCTCAGTGATCAGTGCAAAGAAATAGAGGAAAACAACAGAAAAGGAAAGACAAGAGATCTCTTCAAGAAAATTAGAGATACCAAGGGAACATTTCATGCAAAGATGGGCTCACTAAAGGACAGAAATGGTATGGACCTAACAGAAGCAGAAGATATTAAAAAGAGGTGGCAAGAATACACAGAAGAATTGTACATAAAAGATCTTCATGACGAAGATAATCACGATGGCGTGATCACTCACATAGAGCCGGACATCTTGGAATGTGAAGTCAAGTGGGCCTTAGGAAGCATCACTATGAACAAAGCTAGTGGAGGTGATGGAATTCCAGTTGAGCTATTTCAAATCCTGAAAGATGATGCTGTGAAAGTGCTGCACTCAATATGCCAGCAAATTTGGAAAACTCAGCAGTGGCCACAGGACTGGAAAAGGTCCGTCTTCATTCCAATCCCAAAGAAAGGCAATGCCAAATAATGCTCAAACTACCGCACAATTGCACTCATCTCCCACGCTACTAAAGTCATGCTCAAAATTCTCCAAGCCAGGCTACAGCAATATGTGCACCATGAACTTCCAGATGTTCAGCAGGTTTTAGAAAAGGCAGAGGCACCAGAGATCAAATTGCCAACATCTGCTGGATCATGGAGAAAGCAAGAGAGTTCCAGAAAACCTCTATTTCTGCTTCACTGACTGTGCCAAAGCCTTTGACTGTGTGGATCACAATAAACTGTGGAAAATTCTGAAAGAGATGGGAATACCAGACCACCTGACCTGCCTCTTGAGAAACCTGTATGCAGGTCAGGAAGCAACAGTTAGAACTGGGCATGGAACAACAGACTGGTTCCAAATAGGAAAAGGAGTACGTCAAGGTTGTATATTGTCACCCTGCTTATTTAACTTCTATGCAGAGTATATCATGAGGAACGCTGGGCTGGAAGAGGCACAAGCTGGAATCAAGATTGCTGGGAGAAATATCAATAACCTCAGATATGCAGATGACACCACCCTTATGGCAGAAAGTGAAGAGGAACTCAAAAGCCTCTTGATGAAAGTGAAAGAGGAGAGTGAAAAGGTTGGCTTGAAGCTCAACATTCAGAAAACTAAGATCATGGCATCTGGTCCCATCACTTCATGGGAAATAGCTGGGGAAACAGTGGAAGCAGTGTCAGACTTTATTTTTTTGGGCTCCAAAGTCACTGTAGATGCTGATTGCAGCCATGAAATTAAAAGACGCTTACTCCTTGGAAGGAAAGTTATGACCAACCTAGATAGTGTATTAAAAAGCAGAGACATTACTTCGCCCACCAAAGTCTGTCTAGTCAAGGCAATGGTTTTTCCCGTGGTCATGCATGGATGTGAGATTTGGACTTTGAAGAAAACTGATCACTGAAGAATGGATGCTTTTGAACTGTGGTGCTGGAGAAGACTCTTGAGAGTCCCTTGGACTGCAAGGAGATCCAACCAGTCTATTCTAAAGGAGATCAATCCTGGGTGTTCATTGGAAGGACTGATGCTAAAGCTGAAACTGCAATACTTTCGCCACTTCATGCGACGAGTTGACTCACTGGAATAGGCTCTGATGCTGGGAGAGATTGGGTGCAGGAGGAGAAGGGGATGACAGAGAATGAGATGGCTGGATGGCATCACCAACTTGATGGACATGAGTTTGAGTGAACTGCGGGAGTTGGTGATGGACAGGGAGGCCTGGCGTGCTGTGATTCATGGGGTCGCAAAGAGTCGTACACGACTGAGCAACTGAACTGAACTGATGGTCCTGGAAGCTGGACAGAAAGACAGCTATGCCTAGGAGTCCCACAGAGACCTGCTGGGTTTTAAAAGTGAAATATTTATTAGGATATATCTTAGTATTCACCATTCAGCATCACTTATCTCTAAGATATGGTGTACCTTTCAATAGGTAGATTCAGGTTTTAAAAAAATTATATCTTACAGTGTTGTGGAAATAAATTCAGACTACCCAAACAACAAGCAAAGGCTATTTATTCAGAGCTTGCTATACAAGGAAGTCAATAAATATCTATTGTGTTTGACAAAAACTCAAAGTAGGCAGAGGAATGGAGAAGCTTTATGGTGAAAAAAGGGTAGACTTCAGGTGTGCCCCCTGATTGGAGGAAGGTTTGGGCATGGGGCAACTTTAGGTAGTTTAACTATAAGTGGGTGACCTTTGTGACTAGTTAGGGGAGCATTTTTGTTTTTCTCTGATTATTTCTAATTGGAAGCATGGGCAAAATTAAGGAGGTTGGCTGTGTTGATCAGGTCCTGGCCATTTTGGGCTACTTGTTAATAGGAAAATTGTTTAGTATCCTGTGCTGCAGAGAGTAAATCATAGTTGTATTCTTATATGTGGTCTGTATATTGTTTATTTGTATATTCGGTCTCTAACTTTTTATTTTTTCCATTATTTACACTTTCTTTCTTGCCATTATAATTATGCTTACTCTGGCTACTCTTTAGATCAGTCATCTTCTCTCAAGTCCTTTGAAGCTTCCACTTTTTATGTCTCTTTTTATGTCTCATATGGTTCACTGATGCTCCTTCTGATTTTGCCTTTCTTTCTGTGATTGCTTTATTTCTATTTGTTCTACTTCATTCCTGAATACTGCTAGTCCATATTGAATCTCTCTTGGGCTGTGCATTCCCTGAGCTCTTGCGTCTGTGCTTTGTACTCCTGTTTACTAGAAGAATTGCTTTATTAGGTGTTTTTGATTTCTATCACAGTTTTCATTTTCTCCACAGCAACACTGTTCTTCATTACCACTTGCTTTTCTTGGTTTTGTTCTTCATTTTAAAATTTTCTTATCTTTGTATAAATCCTATGCTTTTAAAAAAATGTTCAACTTTAAACAAGGCAAGTTATTCTTGGTCTAATAAGTGTTATATAAGGGAGTTGGCAAGGCTATTTAGATTTTAGATTAGTTGAATTTTTTTTTTTTCCTTTTTGGGTGGTCCGGGATTTTGTGTGTGTTTATGTAGACATTACTTCTCTTCACCCAATGAAGACAGTCAGCGTTGTTGCTCTTTATTATTTATTTTCTATTATTTTAAATGTATATCTCTCTTCTCTGATACCATAGACATAGATGGAAACATGACATTTATGTCAGCCTCCTCTGTTTCTAGGCTCTCACTGGTGCACCTGCAGTTTGTATAATATATCCCTATCCTACTTATTACAAGGTAACATTTACATCACAGTGCATACCCCTCACAGTGTACCCTTCACCTTCAAAAAGTGTATGTTGCCTCATATTTTAGAGAAACTGTGGCTGAGTCTTCCTTTCCAGAATCGTTTTTTCTCCTGTTCCTTCCTACATGCCCCCTTCTCAATTACAATTGTTGTTTAAAACTCTTGAATTTTTTGGATGGGCATAAGGGTGGGGAACTGAGGTTTTAGCGATCTACCAGTTATTGAAAATGGACTTTGTCTTTTTCTTTTTGTTCTTGCCACTTTTGGGTGATTTTGTACTGTTTTTTAGGAAAATAAGAGGGAAATGTTTCTTTGCCACCAGGTTGAAATCGTTTCAAGGTTGCCTCAGAAGAAACACAGGTAAAGATGACATCTAGAGACTGGGAATATCCAAGAAGTGAGCCCAACACTCATGTGGCCAGATCAGTCTCTTACTCTGATCTGTTTCCTCTACTCGAGCTGGAATTTAAATTATTGCACAGTGTGAGTTGCTCAGTCGTGTCCAGTTCTTTGTGACCCACGAACTGGGGCTTGCCAGGCTTTTCTGTCTGTGAGATTCTCCAGGCAAAAATACTCGAGCGGGTTGCCATTACCTTCTCCACATTGCACAGCAGTCCTCATTTTTTTTTTTTTTAAAGCCTACATTATAAGATACAATAATCAGGCCTCTGGTGTTTGCCTTTGGGGAAAAAAAATAAGTATCTTCTTTATCTTTTTACTGTCAAATGGTGGAAGATAGACTGCAGATCAGTGTTTGAGTTAGTATTTTGGGGAGAAATTGGGAAATAAAGTTTAGACTTTGGTCTTAATTGATAGCATATGATGGAGAAAATATTAAAAATTTTTTTTTCTCCTTAAGTCAACTTTTGTTACAAAATTATTCCAGATCTGGTCTCAGAAGAAGATGAAAAGACAGGAATCTATGGGATGTAATTTTGAGAGGAGTCCCCTGGAAAGAACTCCCCCTTGGTCTCCTCTCTCTAGATATGTTGTGCAGAGGCTTTTCTTCCTGCTTCGAGTTTGCAAGAACAGCCGCAGATCCCTCCTAGCCTGCCACTTCCAGTCCTCTTCCAGATTTCCATGAGCAAGGCAAGGTACTAATGATGCATTCTAACCAGCTGTTGTTATTTAGTCGTTCAGTTGTGTCCAGCTCTCTTGAGACCTCATGGACAATAGCCCGCCAGGCTTCTCTGTCCATGGGATTTCCAAGGCAAGAAGAATGAGTTACCATTTCCTTTTCCAGGGAATCTTCCTGACCCAGGGACTGAACCCATGTCTCCTGCATTGCCAGGTGAATTCTTTACCACTGAGCAACCAGGGAAGCCCTGTTCTAACCAGTACTGATCTGTTAGTTATTGTCATTTGAATCTGTTAAAAACTTGAGCAGAGTTAATTTAAAGATCTAATTGGTTTTATTCGATGATTTGTGAGTTAGACTCACAAATCTAGCAACTGAAAGGATGCTTGTACAAAAGCAGTTGTACAAAATTGGAGGTTTTATAGGAAGGAAATAAAAGACCCTGATGCTGGGAAAGATTGAAGGTGGGAGGAGGAGGGGATGACAGAGGATGAGTTGGTTGGATGGCATCACCGACTCAGTGGATATGAGTTTGGGTAAACTCCGGGAGTTGGTGATAGACAGGGCGGCCTGGTGTGCTGCAGTTCATAGGGTCACAAAGAGTCGGACATGACTGAGCGACTGAACTGAATAGGAAGAAGGATGAACTGGGAGAGCTACTAGTAAAAGAAAAGGGAATTATTTTTAGGCCAGGACATCTTCTTTTTTGGGGAAAGGTTATGGTTCAAGTTTTATCATACAGATTGCCTCTTCTTACTCTGAGGGAGATGGAGAAGGCCCATATGATAGATTACTCCCAAACTGGTTGATTAAGTTTGCATTTCTGGGGAAGGTTGAAACTACAATTAGTTTAGGTGTTAAATCTAGGTTTGGTATCATAAGTTTTTAGCATAACTGACGTTATTTTGGGCCTGTGGTTTTTCTCATTAACAATTTTCACAGCCGTCCTTTGAACAAGACCTCCTTGAGAATTTTCTGACTCTTCAAGTGACAACTGTTGGATCCAAGGACCAGCTGCCCCCAAATATGCCTCGATGGCATATTGATTATTTTCAATTAAAGTTTCTTAAGAAATAACCAATACAAGAGAGACACTTTGACCGTCCTCTCTATCTCCCTGAAAATAGGACATCTCCTATGTGATAGGTACCTTCCATGTACCCGGAGGTAGGAGGAGACCTTTATCACCAGAGACAGAGAACTAGGAAATAAGAAACCTGTATTTAAACAAAACAAAACCTCTTTGATTTACCATTCCAAACCCAAACTTTGCTTAAATTCTTTACTAATTAAGAGTCCAAAACCTGAGTTTGTGTGTCCTGTCAATTCCTCACAATTTTGTTTCCTTGTATGGGGGAACAAAACTTGCCACCCCAAAATGTGTCTCTTTAGCATGCAGATTCTTTCGAGCTGAAACCAGTCAAGACCGCAAAGACTGAGGGTGAAACCATGATCTTCTAACTGCCTTACTTTGCAGCCGCATGGACTGTAGCCTGCCAGGCTCCTCTGTCCATGCAAATTCTCTAGGCAAGTATACTGGAGTGGGTTGCTGTGCCCTCCTCCAGGGGAGCTTCCCAACTCAGAGATCGAACCCAGCTCTCCCACATGGCAGGCAGATTCTTTACCATCTAAGCCACCAGAGTAGCCCAAAAGAATTTAGACAGAGGGCCTATTCTTAGAATAGAGCTGTCACCAGTGATACCTGTAAAGCATATGGGCTAAGTGTGGTGAACTCGGCAGAGCCTAGAGATCAGAGTCCATTGTGTGCCCCTTTGTCTCTTCAGGGGCCAGCAAATGTTTATCAAACATTTGCTTTTCCATCTCCATGTGAATTGCCTTCCTCTGCCTTGAAGTCCCAAACCACTATCCCCAACATTCTCTTTAGTCTTTAGCTGAACATGGTATTTGAGGTAAGGGTTTTGGCCATTTTGGTGAGTCTTTTCCATGTATATTTGCTTTGCAAACTCTATAAGCTAGCAGTTATTGTATTGCTGTTCTTTGGCTCCAAAGCAAATCTTTTTGGGGGCATGTGTGCTTGCTCAGTAGCTCAGTCATGTCTGACTCTTTTGTGACCCTGTGGACTGTAGCCTGCCAGACTCCTCTGTCCATGGGATTCTGCAGGCAAGAATACTGGAGTGGGTTGCCATTTCCTCTTTCAGGGGCTCTTCCCCAACCAGGGATCAAAACTGAGTCTCCTGTGTCTCCTGCATTTCAAGCAGATTCTTTACCTTTAAGCCACCAGGGAAGCTCTCTTCCATGTACACATGTCATTAAACTTTTGTCCGAGTTTCTCCATTAATCTGTCTCATGTCAATTTAATTATATTAGCCAGAAGAACTTAAAAGAATAGAGAAAAATTTCTTCCTCTCCAACATTTGTCTACAGAAATGTGAAAACTGTCTGACTTGACTACTCCTTTAGTTTAGTTCAGTTCAGTTGCTCAGTCGTATCCGACTGTTTGTGACCCCATGGACTGCAGCATGCCAGGATTCCCTGTCCATCACCGAGTCCCAGAGCTTGCTCAAACTCATGTCCATCGCGTCAGTGATGCCATCCAACCATCTCATCCTCTCTCGTCCCCTTCTCTTCTGCCTTCAATCTTTCCTAGCATCAGGGTCTTTTCCAATGAGTCAGTCCTTCACATCAGTTGGCCAAAGTATTGGAGTTTCAGCTTCAGCACCAGTCCTTCCAATGAATATTCAGGACTGATTTCCTTTAGGATGGACTGGTTGGATCTCCTTGCAGTCCAAGGTACTCTCAAGAGTCTTCTCCACAGTTCAAAAGCATTAATTTTTGGCACTCAGCTTTCTTTATAGTCCAACTCTCACATCCATACATAACTACTGGAAAAACCAGTCAAACTGGTTTCCAACTACTGGAAAATCTAGTCAAAAACTTTGACTAAATGGGCCTTTGTTGGCAAAATAATGTCTCTGCTTTTTAATATGCTATCTAGGTCGGTCATAGCTTTTCTTCCAAGGAGCAAGCGTCTTTTAATTTCATGGCTGCAGTTGCCATCTGCATTGATTTTGGAGCCTGAGAAAATAAAGTCTCTCACTGTTTCCACTGTTTCCCCATCTGTTTGCCATGAAGTGATGGGACCAGATGCCATGATCTTAGTTTTCTGAATGTTGAGTTTTTAAGCCAATCTTTTCACTTTCCTTTTCCACTTTCATCAAGTGGCTCCCTTTGTCAGGCCTAAGCTTTTAAGCACGACTCTCCTCTGCCAAAGTGGTTGGTCAGAGCTCAGGACTTTAATTAGGTCTCAAAGGGTATAGGGCATCATTGTGCCTAAAAAGGTCAGAATTTAGTCTTTACCTTTTCTTTTTTTTAATGGGGTCAGCAATTTCTTTTATTCCCCGTTGACATGTCTGAGCAGCTCTGCTGTAATGTTTAGAATTAGGAAGGAAAGAGTAAATAGGAGTCTCTATTCTGACCTTGAAACTTGATCCGGCCTTTAATCAGAGCTGTACCATACAGTGCACTAGTGCAGCTAGGAATAAAATGGCACAGAGACTTTCATTCTGCATTGACTCTTAGTGACTGTCTCCCTAGAACTTTGCTGGGAGGGGAGAGAGATAATTAACAAGGGCAAGATTAAGTCATTCTTTGATCCTTGGCTGCAATATCATAATAAGACTTGGCACTCTCACCTTAACCTCTCAAAAAGTAACCTCATTGGGATGTTGTAAACGCCAGGGACAAGAAATACCCTGTAAAGATGGGGAAAAGAGCCCACCAGCTAGTAAAGAGGAAGCCATTCTGAGACATGGGACAGTGGACTAAGAGAGCCTTTGCGCCAAATGAATGTGTGTGAAGATGTGGGTGAAGAGAGGTTAGTGGCAGCAGAGAATGACCTTGTGAAAACATAAATCTGATGGCATAATTATCTTCCTTGCAGTCCTTCAGTGCCTCCCCACTGTTTGCTTGGAGGATGAAGTCTAATCTCTCTAGTTTAATCTTTATCATGGCACATCTCCACCTTCTTCAAGGAACACTGACCTTTAATTCCTTAAATGAATCAAAGCCTGTGTTGATTGAAGGGCTTGGCATCATACCAGATGTTCCCTTTTAGAAAGTTGATCCACCTGGACATAGCTCCTTATCGATTAGGTCCCCACTTAAATTGTCACTTCAGGGAAATGATGTACATTTAACCCACAAAACTCAGGTGTGAGACAAATGTGAGTTTATTTTTCTATAGCTCAACTATCTTATGCTAAAATACCTTTTGTCTAATGACAGAAAAAGCTGCAATCTTGTTAACCCATTAAACCCAATCAGTTTCAAGATTTTTATCTAATTCCAGAATTAAGTTTCATCACTTCAATTATTTTCTTCCTATCGGGTCTCCAGGGGGCTGCTCGCAAGTTGCAGGGTTGCTTGTAAGTTGTCAAGGCATTTGGGAGGGCATCAAGTCCTGGGTCTCTAGCCACGGAGTATCTGTTTTTGTGACAACGTTTTGACTCATCTCTGGTCATGGGGTCTACCCCTCTGGCTTCTGTCAAGATGTGCCATCTTGCCTGGCCGAGGAGATAGTCATTACCAAGAAAGAACCTAACCATGAACTTACAGCATCCATGGCAGGACAGTCCATGACCCAACCTCTGCTAACATGTAGCTTTCCCTAGTCACAAGACATCCACAGGCACACTGACTTTCTCCCTTACACCTAGCCACTGGGGGAGCAAATAAATGTGTAAATTGACTCTTTAAAATTAACCTCATTTTGAAGAATTGTCCTGGAATTATCTGATATTTTGACTCCTTTAAGGTTTTGCTATTAATACTTACGTCTAGGTTTTTAGAACTCAGGAAGCCTTTTTATTCTCAAGAAGCCCAAACACCAATGAACATGTTTATTTTTTAAGCCATTTTCTCTGATAGCAGATTTAAAAATCTGTCCTGAAACTCAAAAACTGCTAATAGACTACTTTGTCTTTGTATTCTTGCCATAAAAATTCTGTTCCTTTTTTTAAAAAAATGTATTGAATACAGTGATTCCCCTATATACAAACCTTCAGGTTGTGAACTTTCAAAGATGCTCACATGTCCCAGTATGCCAGCTGTTGTACTATACTTCTGTATGTTTCAAGGTATTATACTGTAAGACTAAAAATATTTATTTTTTGTGTTTGTTTTCTGTGTTTTATTTGTGTGAAAAGTATTGTAAACCTATTATAGTACAGTACTATACAGCCAATTGTATTAGTTGGGTACCTAGGCTAACTGTTGGATTTATGAACAAATTGGACTTAGGAATGTGCTTTCAGAATGGAACTCATTTGTGTGTAGGGGACTTACTGTACCTCTGATTGTGTAGGGGAGAGTCAAAACCAGGAATTGTGGCAAGTTGAGGGAGGTACTTTGTTCAAGAAATTAATTCATCACAGAAGCCTTCTTTAATGTCAGGACCAGATCAGGCCCCACTGTTACAGACCAGAATCACATGCTGAAGTGATTTGTGTCTGTATCATTGCAAGGTCCATGTCCCCGCCAAACTCTGAGCTTCTAGAGAGAATTCGATCTATGTCTGTCTTGCTTACTACCAAAGCCCGAGCTTAAACCACAGGACTTGGCAGAGAGTAAGTGTTCTACAAATTCTCATTTAATTATTGAATAATCTGGGGAGAGAGAAGAGGTTAATATGGCAACAGGAGGGTTCTGGTATCCGAGGGCACAGTGGGAACTGAATGGACAGATGTGGGGAATGGCTGCTAGTTCCTCGTGTTTGGACCAGTGATGCTTAAATACTGCTGTGGAACTCATTGGTATGAGAATTTTTGTGCTCTGCATAAATTTCAGGCAGACCTTGAGTTCACCTGGGAGCTCGTTCTGGGTAGAGTAGTATGTGAATGTAATGAAGGACACTGGAGGAAAACCCCTCATGTGCATGTGGGTAGCACTGTTTGCAACCAGCTTCCTTACCTGATGGATCCCTGCTGTCCCTCCCCATCCCCAAACACAGGCTGAGTGTAGTTCTGGGTCACTACAGAGGGAGCTCGGTGTTGCCATGGCAAGGACAGGGCTCTGTGAAGTTCTGTGCTTGTATGCACTGCACTGGGGTTAGAGGGTCCCTGTAGAATTAGCAGGCTTGCTTGAAGAAAACAAATAAGTTAAAAATAACAAGCTGGTAATTCACTTTCTCATTTTATCAGGTTGTCAGGAAATTTGTGTGTGTTATATGTGTGTTTCTAATTTGAAAAGCATATCTGAATCTTTCTTGTTAGAATTGATTATTTTGGGACTTTAAAAGCAATACATTCAATCAGGGAGAAAAACTGTAGAAAATCCTGTCTTGAAAGCAGATGGTATATTTCTTCCTCATTGGTAAGAAATACTGACACATTATTCCCACTCATTTGCTGGGGAATCCTGGCATACTCCCAGTGTTCCAGAAAGAGAGACGATGTCATTAGGGTCATTGGGTCAATTTCTCTTCTCCAGAGAGGGGCACAAGAGGAAAATGTAAGCAAGGCTTAGCCAAATCTCTGCATGACCCAAGCTCCAGAAGTTGGCAGTCTATCGTTAGCTTTGGAGCTTGACATGAAGCCTTTGTAAGATAGATTCAGAAACCAGGAGAGACCTCTAAGACCAGTGACATGACTTTCTTATTTTATAGATGTGATGGTTTAAACCACAGCTTCTCAGACTTACATTTTCATATGGGGATCATGTGAAAAAGCAGATTCAATTCAGGAGGTCAGAGTCATGGCCTGAGAATCTGTATTCTCAGATGCTTCAGGTGACATTGATGGTCCTGTTTCCGGGGCAACACTGCTTTTTTAAAAAATAATTTTGTTTACTTATTGGCTGTGCTGGGTTTTCTTCATTGCTTCGCTGGCTTTTCTCTAGTTGCAGTGTGCAGTCTTTTCATTATGGTGGCTTCTCTTGTTGCAGAACACAGGTTCTAGGCGCACAGTCTTCAATAGTTACCACACGTGGGCTCCGTAGTTGTGGCTCCCGGGTTCTGGAGCACAGGCTTAACAATTGTGGCACATGGGTTTAGTTGCTCTTCGGCATGTGGGATTGTCCTGGATCAGTGATCAAACTTGTCTCCTGCTTTGGCAGGCAGATTCTTTACCATTGAGACACCAGGGAAGCCATGGGCAATGCTGATTTGTTAGGACGCTGAGTACCCCCTTCAGGGGGGATACTGGGTTAAGGCATGGAAAAAGGCTCAGGAGCACTCGCCCAGCAGGGGCTCTCGTTGGATGCGGGGTGAGGTCAGTTCACCAAATAGGGGATGCCCTGTAAGGTGAGGTTTACGGGGCTCTGACTTTCAGATGACTTTTATTTCCTTCATTGACTTCGTCACTGTTTTCTTGCTTCTCCCATAAGACAGGGGCTTGGAAAGATGGGATACTTGTCAATTAAGAGAAAATTATGGAAAAAAAATACTGGGTATCCTAAGCAATTTCAGATGTTGTCTGGCATCCCCATCTGGATTATCTGATTGTGTAATGGTCTACTCCCGTTGTCTGTGAGCTGTTTTTTGTGTTTTGTTTTTTAAATCTCTGTAAATCATAGAATTCTAAATATAGCACAAATGGTTCTTATCTGTAGAAATGCAAATGAAAAGTGTCCCATGGAATGCAGTTGATTATTGTCATGTGGATACTGACCACGTCTCTCTGTGATTTTATTTCAGCATTCCTGATTGTGTTTGTAAGTTCTGAGTTCTCCTTTGAACTGATAATAACAGGGTGCTACTTTCATTATTACTTAATGAATTAAAATGTATGACCCATGTTCATTTTATGTTTTATATTTATGCAAGAATTATGATTTTATCCTTTAAAAATTATTTTTCTTTCAAAATCACTTAGGTTATTTAAAGATCTTTTCCCCAAGAGATAAGACTGGATCTACTCTTTAATATGTGAATTTAGGATCTTAATTTTCAATATTGAGAGGACACTTAGGGTCACAACATCTTTAAAGGATCCTAAGTTATTGGTGAGGCAGCTAAAGCTCCAGGAAGTAGAGACTTCCCCAGGTACACATAGTTAGGATGTAGCAGAGCCAGGAATTTCCCTAATTCCCTTTTCCTGGTATTTATTGCCTTTCAGTTTTTTGTATATTCTAATGACCAGGTCTTCACCGTTGCCCCAGTGAACTGGTCAAAGATAGGAGGAGAATGGACATGTGGGAGGGAACCTGTTCAGTTCAGTTCAGTTCAGTCGCTCAGTCACGTTTGACTCTTTGCGACCCCATGAATCACAGCACGCCAGGCCTCCCTGTCCATCACCAACTCCCGGAGTACAACTCAAACTCATGTCCACAGAGTCGGTGATGCCATCTCATTCTCAGTCGTCCCCTTCTCCTCCTGCCCCCAACCTTTCCCAGCATCAGAGTCTTTTCCAGTGAGTCAACTCATCGCATGAGGTGGCCAAAGTATTGCAGTTTCAGCTTTAGCATCAGTCCCTCCAATGAACATCCAGGATCGATCTCCTTTAGAATGGACTGGTTGGATCTCCTTGCAGTATAAGGGACTCTCAAGAGTCTTCTCCAACACCACAGTTCAAAAGCATCGATTCTTCGGCGATCAGCTTTCTTCACAGTGCAACTCTCACATCCATACATGACTTTTTTTGCTTTTTTGATGGACCCTTCTGGAAAGGGGTCAAGAAAAATGTGAAGGTTTTTGTCTTCTACTATGACCATGAAAAGTCCGTCTTTTCAGTGGCTCAATGTCACTGCGGATGAGCATGGCTGTGGCGACAGTGATGGCAATGACTGAAATTCTTGGAGTGTTGGAATGAGCACATGCTTTTGTGTCGGACTGAGTTTGAATTCTCTGTCATTTACAAGATTGCTCTACCTTTGACAGAGTTCCTTAACCTCCCTGAAGTTTTTGTTGGTTTGTTTTTAATCTGTAAAAATGGGGTAGCAAAATTTTATAGACTTGTAAGGAATTCATGAGATACCATGAGAACCTCAGTGTAGTTTCTGGTCAGTGTTCACCAAATGTTACTATTTTCTCTTTTACCTTTTTACCTTAGTTTTTCTTTTAACTTTGTCAAAAAATGTATTCATTTACACTGAACTGTTTACCCCCAAGACAGTTAACTGTTTAGTCGCATTTTACTGAACACTTTCTACGAATCCAGCCTTGTGGCAGATGATAGAGTGTATAGAAGTATAACCATTGCTTCCTTTGTTTTTAAATGCGTGGTCTAAGTAAGGAAAGGGTGGTAAAAAACCTAGCACAAGTAGAGACATCAGAGTAGGCAAGCACAGTGCAGTGAGAGTTTGGAGAAGCGGGGCATCAGAGAGGTCTGAGAAAGGTGATTACATGCACAGCTGAAACAGATGCAAGAAACTGGGAAAATGTGGGGAAGGAACTGACGATCCAGCAGGGATGGGGTGGTGGGAGAGCACAGGTGGGGAAGACAGGCCTGTGCTGGCTGAAGAGGACCTTGGGTGCAGAGCTAAGAATTTAGCGCTCAGCATAGTAGAGGAGATGGCAACCCACTCCAGTGTTCTTGCCTGGAGAATCCCAGGGACGGAGGAGCCTGGTAGGCTGCCGTCTGTGGAGTCACACAGAGTCGGACATGACTGAAGTGACTGAGCAGCAGCAGCAGCAGCAGAGTAGGTGACCGCCAACCTGTGGGGGTTGGGAACAGAGTGATAAGTGATAAGTGCTGTGTGGGTCTGGGGATAACCTTCTGGAGCTGCTTCCGTGGTGTCTGTTGTTGCTGTTGAGCAGCCTGCGTCTTTCCTGGAGGTCAGAGATGTTGCATGCTACTCTGCTACTGTCTCGGGGAAGTCTCTGAGACGTTGGGGAGGAAGCTATCATGGGAAGAGATGACAATGTAGTGTCCATGGAGGCAGCTCCTCCAGACCTCGCACTCCAGGTTTCTCTCTCCAAGTGTCTGTGTGTCTGATTACTTTGAGCAGGAAGATGTTAGCTGTAATTTTTCATCATAAATCCATTTAATTACCTTTATTTTTTGCCCTCTGCAACCCCAATTTAATGAAAGGGTATAATTTTGACTGCTAAAAAATTGAGTTTTCCTACTGTAGTCATTATTTTTCATTACCATTGTCATTTCTAGGCAAGCCTCTTGATAATAGAATTGCATATGAGCTCTTTATGAGGAGTTTGACAAACTTCCATTCAAAACCAAGGCATCTTCAATGGCTCAGGGACTGGATGCCAGAAGCATTGGGTGAAAGGTATGGGGCAACTTTTCTTTTTATGAGCGCAAAACTGCTGAGGGCTAGTATCAATGCAGGTATGTGGTACAGCGGGCAAACCATCAGGGCTGCGTAAACATATACATCAGCAAGTGGAGTGGAAGGTATTGAGCCTAAAGCAAGGGGAGATAGGAAACATATACATGAACCACCTGGGAGATGAGACGCGAGGCCGTTTATGGAGATGAGATGCAGAATGCAACTGATAAATGATGATGGTGGCAGCAGAGTCAGGGCAGCTACCAGCCCTTAGAGGGACCAACATGATAATGACAAATTAACAGATAGTTTTACTGAGTATTTTACATACACTATTTCATTTTTATCCTCATAACAGCCCTGAAAAATGACATTGGTAATCTGATTATGGGGGTAATACAGGATTAAAATCCTGGTCTTTCTGAGGCCAGAGGCTGAGCTCACCCCAACGTTGCACTGCTTCTCTTGGAAGATGCTACCAAGGAGAAGGGCTTGAGATGAAGCTGTTCTTACCTTAGAATTCAGATGACTCCCAAGGAATGCTGGTTTGTACTTGCCAATTTGCATGGGAGACCAGGGAGCATCTGGGAAAGAACTTCTTGGGAGGGGCAGAGGGGAAATGAAGAGGGGATGCACTGGGTCTCATCAGCCAGGGTCAGAGTCTTCCAACTGAAAGGGAATGCTGATTTTGGATATAGATAGTGGCAGACACTCAGGCCATCTTCTGTTCCAGTCCCCATGGAATGATAGCTGGATGTTAGGAGGCGTACAGGGCTAAAAATAAAGGCTGGATGAGTTGTGTCATTAAGACCACCATACACCATTAGAAGAAAAGGCATCCTCTCTTGGGGCTTCCCCTGTAGCTCAGTTGGTAAAGAATCTGCCTACAGTGTCGGAGACCCAGGTTCGATTCCTGGGTCAGGAAGATCCCCTGGAGAAGGAAATGGCAACCCGCCCCAGTGTTCTTACCTGGAGAATCCCATGGACAGAGGAGCCTGGCAGGCTATAGTCCATGGGGTTGCAAAAGTTGGACACGACTTAATAAACCACCACAACCATCCTCTCTTAGGGACTTCTTTAGCAAAATACACAGGGAGTGGAGATCTTCTCTGCTTTTTTGGATAACATGGTGGGAGTGCAGAATATTTGTGGTACTGTTGAATTATGCCATGATGAGTGACAGATCTTTCTGCATCTGGATTGGCCAATTTGACATAGAAATCAGGCAAATGCCAGTAGAAAGAGGGCTTAGATAGGCACCAGTATGGACAGCAGGAACCTTGTCAATGTGGAAATGTTAGACCTTGTCAGGGAAAACTGAGAACAACTTTGAAATGGCAAAAGAAAAAATAATGACAGGGTCCCTTCAGTGGTAGCTGAAGAGACAGAAAACAAAACAGACCAAAAATACCTCTTCCTCCAGCTTCATCCCAAGCCTCTTGTTTCCCTCATCACTGTACCTTCCACCCAACCACATCACAAAAGTCATTTCCCCTCTGCCCCTCCCAATGTGGGAGACCTGAGTTGGATCCCTGGGTCGGGACGGTCTCCTGGAGAAGGAAATGGCAACCCACTCCAGGATTCTTGCCTGGAAAATCCATGGACAGAGGAGCCCGGTAAGCTACAGTCCATGGGGTTGCAAAGAGCTGGACACGACTGAGCGACTTCACTTCAGTGGATTACTAGGTGTTGTATAGTGCCCCCTTCTGGATTATCTGATCTTCTTGGGGTTTGCATCTTTCATTGTCTTCAAACTTGCATTGTGTTAGCGTTCTTGATTGTCTCTATGTATGTCTACTTTTGAGTCTCCTTTGAACTTGTTGCAATATTTTATTGGTTCCCTCATTAAAAAATTTTCATACATGTGTATATCCTGTTTATATGACAGTAATGCTTTTTACCTCAAATTATCCCTTAATAACTTATTTCAAATGTTTAGCAAACATACCCAGACATCACTCATCATGGAGCAAATTTACTCATAAACAAAGTCCAGGCTTTTCTGCATCTGTTCTGCTAAAGGTTGAGGGGGGAGCCCGGTCTGGCTTTGCTGGTTCAATTTCTTCTCTGCCTTTTGAGAAACAACGTTCTGCCCCTGCTGAAAAAGTTTTATAGACTTTTGTGATGTGGTTGGGTGGAAGGTACAGTGATGAGGGAAACAAGAGGCTTGGGTTGAAGCTGGAGGAAGAGGTATTTTTGGTCTGTTTTGTTTTCTGAAAGGTTTATATTAGAGAGCTACTCTATGAACTGCAGGTCCATGGTGGATGGGGAAGGAAAGGAAATCCTTGAGATGTATCCCTATTCACAGTATTTGATCAACACAAACAGAGTTGTTTTAAAATACATTTTGGTTACCTGGACTGTGTCTCTTTAAAAGTGACTTCTCTCTGAGGGGTCCCCTGGGTTGGTCAACATGGTCACACCTGGGATGACATATCCACAGGGCATTTTTGTATAAAGAAGTATTTTTAATCTGAAAAAAAAGAGAAGCTGGTTCCCACTCAAGAGTTATAGTGTGAAGTCTCAGCAAAATCTAGAAAACAAAACCCTATTATTTTTTTAGTATTCTATTCATTATTTCCGATTTTCCTTTCATTTCTGATAGTGATCCTGTTTAATGCAATGCAGTAGCAAATTCTGAATATTTGCTTGAAGTCTATCTAATTGCTGATTTTGTTGGTCACACCTTACTTGCTGTGGATAAGAACAATTTTACCCTTTTCGAGGGCTAACCAAGACTAAGTAACCAGGGCCAATATATTTTTCTCGTGTCTTCCAGCTTTGCAGAAAATATACCCTCTATAACTAAATGGAAATGTTTCTAAGAGATGCAGGATGAGTGACCCAGTGTTCTTAGGTCACCTCTCCATCTGAGCCCCAAGCTCTATGCCTCCCTTCTTGACTGCACACTGTGACCACATTAGATTGTTAGTAAATAATGAAGCAAGAAGAGACCCTGATGGTGGGTCAGAGGAAGCTCAGGTGGGACCTGATATTTGAGACCATCTTGAGCTATCACATGTGACATTCCTATTGTGACACAGATCCTTTTGTTATAATGAATTATGTGAACTTGGGAAACCATATCCCTAAACCTCCATTTCCTTATCTATAAAATGAAAGGGCTAGACTAGATTTCTGAACTATTTTTAAGCTTTAAATATTCTAAGAGTCCATGGATTTCAGGCATAAACAGTAGGTGATGAAGATCTCCTGTTCATCTCCTCCTTAAACCACAGCCTACTGCAATTCTGACTCTGGTTTGGAATTCTCTTTACTAGAGAATCAAATTAACTGGAGTGAGCAGCTCACTTTTTTTTTTTTTCTCTCTATTTTGGCTCGTTAAGATTTATCTGTAAAGGACAGCCAACTGCCCAAATCTCTCCTGGGCCCTTAATAGAAATGTGGGTGTGCACGAAGGCAGGACAGATTAAGACCAGTAGAATGTAGTGGGATGATGGCAAGTGGTGGGACCAGCCATTGGTACAGCATGGCTCACCTTCCCCTTTACTCTGGGGGAAGCTTGGGAACTCTGCAGAAGCAGGATAAAAGAACAAGTTGGCATCAGGCACCTGAACTGCCTGATGGAGATGCCACAGAAGGTGCAGGAAGAAGGCAAACAGGGACGTTGCAGGCAAAGTGCCTGTCCTGCTGAGGGATGGAATTAGCTGGATGCAGTGCCCTGGACGTTGCTCAGTACAAATGTCCTATCAGTCTTTTCAGGCCAGGTCTGCCTACAGACTGGGGCAAGTCCAGAACTCCGTCAACGTGGACAGAATGTCACAACTTCTTTTCCTCAGCCCTATGTTGGTCATTGAAAAGTATCACACATGTATTGAGATGCGCAAATATTGTTTGAAAGCTAACACTTATTTTCTGGCGATAGAAGATTTGTCTTTCTTTCATCATGGTTCCGTCAAACTTCAATTCACAAAAGGGCTTAGGTTTCCAAGTACACTCACATCATCCCCCACCCCAGTAATAAAGAGGTGATAGTCTCTTTCGTTGTGATGGCAACAGAACATTTTAGAACTTCAGCTCCCCTCTGGCTTCTCCACCTGCGCTGTGTTTGCTGGGGGAGAGAGTCTGCGTCTGACTCTTTGCCCATTTTCTAAAATTAAATTCCCCTTACGTTTGCTCCAAATAATTTAGATGAAGGGTCAAAATCCTGTGCTTCCTGGTCAGTTGTAGTCAAGTTTCTCTCTGGTTTTGCCTGGAGGCTCCTTTAAACCACTTTCTGGTATAATCTGGGGGTTTGCAGCTTTATTCGATTCAGACTTTCAGAAACACTTACCTCTCCTTTCAGTCTTCTTTTTTCCCTTCGTTTCTGGCACTGGCAGGCCCTGCCCTTAATTTGGTTTGCCACTCATCATTCTGCCAGTCTACCCCTCCAGAACACACTTGCACAATCTCCAGACCCTTGGGGACGTGGCATAGATTCTTTTTGCAGCACAAAGCAGGTAGGTGGGGAATACCGGGAGATGGCCACAGTCTTTGTCCCTTCAGGTTCCCTTTTTCCTTCAAATCCTGGACCACATAATTTACCAAATGTACACCCTTTTTGACTGCATCTGTTGATAGCGAGGTTTTGACAGCTGCTCCTGGACAACAAGAGTGAGCCAGAGTCTACCCAGGTGAACACGGATGTGTGACAGACACCAGTGGACGAGCCTACTTTGGGTCTAGGTCTTTGTATGTGCCTTGTGGCTGTCCAGAATGTTCTCGTACCTTTGGCCCATTAGCTCCTGTTCACTCATTCTTGGTCTTGATAATGACATCATTAAAGAAGACTTCCCTGACTCCCCAGGGCTGGGTCAGATGCTCTGCCTCTAAAGCTTCCCCTTCTCCATCAGAACTGTCATGACTTCTTGTCATTTCCTGCTTAAGAACTTTCCATCTCCCTCATGAGTATGTACCTGGGGCTCAGGTGCTAGGCAGTCTTTACACTGTTTCTGTAGCATGACCCCTTGCTTGGTGACTGCATCAGTAAATATTTATTGAAGGCTACACTGATTTCTTCTCCTCCCACCCAGTTCTGGGGCCTGGGGTCTTTAGTGTTGGTTGTGGTATTCACCTGTATCGAGATTAGTATTGACTTCTCACATCAATGCTCCCCATCCCCTGATTTTCCTCCTTGCCCTTTACAAATCCACCAAGCATCAAGAGCTGCTGCTGCTGCTGCTGCTAAGTCACTTCAGTCGGTCCGACTCTGTGTGACCCCATAGACGGAAGCCCACCAGGCTCCCCTGTCCCTGGGATTCTCCAGGCAAGAACACTGGAGTGGGTTGCCATTTCCTTCTCCAATGTGTGAAAGTGGAAAGTGAAAAGTGAAAGTGAAGTCGCTCAGTCGTGTCCGACCCTTAGCGACCCCACGGACTGCAGCCTACCAGGCTCCTCCATCCATGGGATTTTCTAGGCAAGAGTCCTGGAGTGGCTTGCCATTGCCTTCTCCAAAGCATCAAGAGCAGAGTCATCATAACTCTTCTCGCCCTGATGCTCTCCAGCTCTCATTGTGCCCTGTGCTGGAAGCTTAACTTCTCTTCCCACACTTTTTGTATCTTAAACCAGCACCTAAGATGAGCAGGTGGCTACTTGGGGTGAAAGTGTACCCCAAGAACAAACATATCTGCGCTCCATGGCTTTGGAATAAGAGAAATGGGAGCCCAGGTCTTACCAGCCTGGAAAATCTCTGGTTCTATTTTGAGTTGTTAATGAATTCCTTTTAGCAGGCATGCATGCATGTGTGTTTGTTAGTCCTTAACTGCTGCTCTGCCTCTGAAATCTAGTCCTTTTCATGGCAGTGGGCTTGAAGCAGGTTTGCTGCTGGGATGGTTTCTATTGCTAGTAGTACGTTTCTTTTGAATTTTCAGGCATTCTAGATTTGAGAAGTGGGCAATGGTGTTTGTTGTTGGTGTTCCTGGGCAACGACAGTCCCAGACCTAGGGAATGGGATCTTGTTCCACCCAGGTGTTCCTCAAAGATGAGGCTAGGTTGGGATGGTCCTATTCTACAGGAATTTAACTTTTTTCTTGTGCTGCCCGTTTTGGTCCCAATTTCTTCCTTAATTGTCCTTTCTGTGTTTTGGACGATTTTGCCGTAGGCACTCTTTTCCTGCCTCAGTTCATAGCCACAGATGAATCTCTGTTTCCCTCTGGCTTATCTGAGCTTCTTTGCCATCTCATATGCTTTAGCTCCAAAAGCTGCAGGCCAGCCATTGGTGTGCTGGAGCTGGCTGGCCCTGGCCCCTGAGAGAGAATCTCATGCATCTCTCCCCAGTTCTGCATTTGGCAGTTTGAAATCCACTATAGCGGGAGTATTTACAGCATGGAGATTGTTGAAGTCGGCAAAGTTATAAATCAAAAGAGGTGTGTGTGCACATGCGCGTGTGTGCATGCACACATATGCACACGCACCTGCCTTGTTATTAAACGTTCACCACCAGTCCACTGGCCAAGGCACCAACATTCTAGCCCTGCGCTGTCCAACATGATAGTCACTAGCCATCTGTGGCTGTTTACATTTAAATTAAAATGAAATAAAATTCAGAATTCAACTCCCCGGTCTCCCTAGCCACATTTAAAATATTCCATTGTAACATGCATCTAGTAGCTGATGTATAGGTTAGTGTAGATATAGAACATTTCCACTACCACAGAAAGTTCTGTCATATGACCCCAGCTTCCTGTTCTATTCCTGTTGGGCATTTGGTGTCATAGTTTGGTCTAAGGGATTGGTGTTAGAATCAGGTGTTTGTAGTCCCCATGGTACCCACCAGTAGCTTCAACTAGAATCTGTACATTAAATCGGTCAGCTTTTTTCTGTAAAGGCCATATGGTCGCCGTTGCAGCTTTTCAACTCAGCTGCTATAGCACAAAAGCACTGATAGACCAAACATGAAAAACCAAGTGAGTCTATGTTCCAATACATCTTCATTTATAAAAACAGACAATTGGCCAGAGTTGGCCCACAGGCCACAGTTTGCTAGTCCCCCATCTATTTAGCCATCTAGTTTTACGGAACTTACACATATATGTGGAAAATCCAGTATGGGAACATTTTTGAATTTCCAAATTCACTCTATTTTAAAAACTTCAGTATGCAAAATTTCAAAAAGACATGAAACTAAAAAGAATAGTGAATCCCCATGTGCCTGTCATCCAGTTTCAACAATTATCCATACAAAGCAAATCTTATCTTGAAGACTCTCCTCATGTATTCTTCTTAATGTATAGGAAGATTATGTGTCAAAATGCAAACCCATTTAAAAAATCAGTTAATACAAAGAGATTTTTTTAATTGATAAAAACAAAACTTCAAATATTTTCAAAAGCAATCTCATCTTCAGCTGTTTGATAATCAGGAATGATTCTTGGGAAGCAGACATCCAAACTCACATGTTCAAAGTATCCTTGTGGGTGGCCCTTCCCACCTTGGTGGGGTGAGATAGAATTACAGATTTATTTGGAACATTAAACATAAAACAGGCTACATGGGGGAAGAATGCCTCTGATTCTGGGTATTCTCACGGCTGTTCTTTAACAAGCTGAGTCCTTGTTACCAGGGAGTGACACAGGCAGGTTACAAGGCTGGCATGAACTCAGCAGCTGTTAAAATGTAGACCCCTCCTCCTCCCCTCTCCCCCGCCTTTCTCTCCCCTTCCCCCTTCCTTCCCCACTTCTGAGATGTCTCAAGGGCAGGTTTTCTTTCAGTGAAAAGAATTATAGAATCAAAATTGGAATGGAATAGGGCCTTCATGAGCATAAAATTCAACTCTTAGCGGTTCCAAGTGATGAAGAGCGCTCAGAGAGGTGAAGTGATTTGCTCAGGGTCACACAGCTAGATTATGATGGCAGGATGACTCTCTGGATTCCTAGTTGAGAGCAGTCCAAAAAAAAAAAAAAATGCAGAGGAGAGGGGCTTTGTGCCAAATCGCCACTGTTTCTTTCTCCTGTTGGAGTTCCATTCACTTGGGACCTCTCTTGCTTTTAGCTATTAACTGTTCTCTGGTTAAGGCAGTGGCCGGTGACTGATGATATTACCTCTAAACTTGTGTTACAATAGTAGAGGCTTGGGCATTAAAGCATTGCCTTGATGCTAAGGAATCAGTGGGGCTTTTCCCAGGCTCTTTCTGTCCTACTAGCTCAAACAAGCCTCTGTGGAGAACCTGCACCTTCTCTCCCTCACAGGCACATACAGATGCTGTTCTGTTGACACAAACTTCTCCCAACTGTGGGGTAAGCTTCCTAATAGATGATTTTAATAACTGTACCCCAACTAATCCATTCCCTGGTCACACTCAAACTTCAACCCGAGCAGCTCCCTCTTTCTCGAACTTCTGTTTCTTCAGAGAAGGAATCAGTGACTCGACCAGAGTGAGCCATCCCTAGGATCCTGCCCTGTTAAAATGTTAAGCAGATTAAGTCACTTCTCTGCGTAGAACCCATCAAAGGCTCTCCATTTCCAGTGGGATGAAAGCTGAGGTCCTTACCCTGTGTCTGTTGGTCCTGCCCATTTCTCCATGCTTCGCTCTCATAGGCTCCTTGTTGCAGCAAAGCCTTTCAGTCCCAGGAACTGAAAATGGGTCTCATCTCAGGGATTTTACACACACCTTCCTTTGCCTTGAACACCATTCCCTTGGCTTTTTAACTGATTAGTGTCTTACATTTCGGCGCAAGTGTCACTTCCTCAGAATAGCTGTCTGTAGCAGATTCTAAATCAAGCTGCTTTTGTTGGGCTACTAACACATTCTTGTTTGTGTTTTTGCTGATGTAATATTTTTCTCTCCAGCTAGACATTCAGCTCCATAAAGACAAAGACCACAATTCTTCACTAAATACCTAAGCCTACCATCTTGTCTGGCACGTGAAGTGCACCCAGTAAATATTGGCTAAATTTATTTTTCTAGTTGTTCCATATCTCTCTATCCATCTCTATCTATTTCTAATTTTTCCTCCCTCCAAATCATCCTGAAAACTCTTGGGGACCAAGATTTCTACTTCTCCTATTTCTACTATAGCAACCAGTACAGGGTCCGGTCAATAGCTGTTCACCTGAAGCACTGTTTTCAATACATAGAGAAGGGACACTGAAGATTCACAGCTTCATGAGAGGCTATTTCTTTAATTTTGTAGTTTTCTTATATAAGATATAATCTGGTTTTTAAAAATAGACTTTGTTTTTTAGAGCAGCTACATCACAACAAAACTGAGCAGAAAATACAGAGACTTTTCTCATACACCGCCTGACTCTGGACACACACAGCCTTTCATATCATCAGCATCTCCATCAGAGAGGTACACTTGTTATAATGGATGAACCTACACTGACACGTCATTACCACTCAGAGTCCGTAGTCTGTGTTAGGGTTCCTTCTTGGTGTTACACTTTCCATGGGTTTTGCCTAATGTCGAATGACACCTATCCACGGTTATAGTATTGACAAGATAATCTCACATCCCTAAAATTCCTCTGTGCTGTGCCTGGCCACTGCTGTCTACCCCATAAACTCCTGAAAGCCACTAACTGTATTGATTCCATGGTTTTGCCTTTTCCAGAACATCATATAGTTGGAATCAAATAGTATGTAGCCTTATCAGATTGGCATCTTTCAATTAGTTGCATTTGTTTCTTAATATAAGTTTTTTTTTTTTTTTAAAGCTAGGATAGTATTTAACTCTATGTATGCTTCATGGTCGCTGCCCCTCTAGATGAAAAGGTGATCCATGGTTTCTTAGGTTGGAAAGCCTGTGTACCCTCTCCTCCATAGGGAGGGTCAAGTTCACATCGCATTATTAGCATTGTTAACCCACTGTTTGCTTCAGAGACTTTTCCAGTGAGAGCTACTAATTCTTTGCCATGGGATATGGTCCATGAAAACCTTTTAGAACCCAGTCACTTATCTTACTCCCTCTTCTCCTGTTTTGGTTCCTTCTCAGAGACCGTGGCTCATAATATTATCTTTAACTCTTCCAGTGGAAATATTATCAGAAAGCACTTCATAAAGCAGTATTTAGCAGTGCCACATGTTCTGTGTCTACCTGTTGCTGTGATAACAACAAAAAACAGCCAAACACTAGATAACACAAACCAGCAGTCAGAACTAAAATTTCTTTTAATAAAATCATGGTTGCCTTGGGAAACCTGGGAGCACTGATGGTATGTTAATTTAAGGTCATGGAGGAATTGTGAAATGAGTAAAGGCAGTCAGTGGCTGAAAGTTTCTATCCATATAGCATGGTCAGAGCCATTTGAGTGCATGTCAAACAAAGTAACATCAGAAACTGGCCAACATCTGCCAATTTTGTGCAAATATGACAATGCATGGGCTTCCCAGGTGGCTCAGTGGTAAAGAATCTGCCTGCCAGTGCAGGAGCCTCAGGAGACATGCATTCAGTCCCTGGGTCGGGAAGATCCCCTGGAGGGAGGAATGGCAACCCACTCCAGTATTCTTGTCTGGAGAATTCCATGGACAGAGAAGCCTGGCAGGCTGCAGTCTATGGAGTCATGAAGAGCTGGACATGACAGCGACTGATCACACACGCATGACAATATATTGATATTTCTGTTCAAGTTTGATAACTGGTTTATTCCCTCTCTGTTATCTAAAGTTGAGACTCTTGTGTCAGGTACTGGCAGTTGCCCCGGTGGATGTTCTCTTGTGTCATACCCCTGAGTACATGATTTTTCTTTTCTCTGTAATACTCTTCTCCATCTCAGCTGAGAAATGTTCATTTCTCAAGACTCAACCTAACTGTCCTTTTTCTTCTTTGGTGAGGCTTTGCTTGACTCCTGATAGTCCTCTTACCGTCTGAGTTTCTATTATGACTCTCACATCTCTCACTGTTTCACATAAACTCTTATGCTAAATTGTGTTTCAGTTTTTATATGATTTTTTAAATTAATTTTTTATTTTGGGGTATATATAATTGGGATATAGCCAATTAACAGAGTTGTGATATAAATTGTGAATTTCTTGAGGATAGTTACACTGTCATGTTTCTCTACCCCAGAAACCAGTCTTATTGTCTGGCACATAGTAAGCATCATATAATAAATGTTTATTAAGTGAAAGAATAAAAGTCAATCACTCAAGTAATATAAGGCCTTAAAAATCAGTAATTAGTACTGAGGATATAAACAAACACAAATCTTGTTGAGTGCTTTTTAGGCTTAGGAAGCATCCGTTTGATGAGCTAATACCTTTTAGTAAGGACAATAAACATAATTTAGATTTTCAGGTTTCCAACTAAATAAAACAGGCACACACTACTAATTTTGCCTCCCAGTAACAAAAGTTGTTCATTTCACAGTTTTTGCTATGGCAAAGCACGTGTACAACTTTTTTCCTAATTAACTCTCAGAAGTTGTTTCTTAATTTATGAAAATGATTTTAAAGTTAAGCAATAGTTTAAGGTTTAGGGAGACAGTTTAGACTTTTGCTTTTCCTCTTTTTTCCATCAGCTATGCAAAACTTTGAATTTCTCTGAGTTCTATTACAGGTCTCGGACAAAAAGAGCAGAATGAGAAACGAAGGGTTCGAGGTGATGATGGAGATCTTGTTCTGTTGAATCGAGGAGACAAGGATGAGAATGTTGAAGCTTTTTTTTTTTTTTTTGGTGCCTTTCTTCATTCCTCATATTTGTTTGTTTTCTCTTTCTCAACAATAACAAACAAAACCCAGCAAAGCAAGGCTGCTGTCTCATTTGGTCCCTGCTATATTCCCAGTGTCTGGTAAATGCCTGGGATGTGATCGGTTCTCAGCAAATATACATAGGAATAATAATTCTTGAAAAGATTGTGGTCAGAGTGGGAGAGAATGAGGGCCTGAATCAGAATAGTGGTCTTGGGGAGAGATGGGAGAAAGGGCTAATGAGAGATCAATGCAGATGCAGATCTGATGGTCCCTGGAGATGGTTAGGTGAGAGCGCATTGGGGAAAGGAGTTAAAGGAGAGGTAAAGTGTGGAGCCTAATGGGTTGAAATGGTGAACAAAGGGAAGTAGAATTTGGAAGGGAAGTTGCTAATCTTTGATTTATGCATGTTAAGTTTGACATTTCAGTGGGGAGATAATCACCAGGCAGTTAAAAATGTGACACTAGAGCTTAGATGAAAAATCAGGAATGGAGATATTGCTAGTTGAAGCCACAAATGTGATGATTGTTAAAGTGAAAAGAATGAAGAGCGTCACAAGCTAGATCTTTGGGGGATAAATCCACAGCTCTGGACCCATGCAGGGAGGACTAAAACTAGAGGCATGATCAGAGGGGTAAGCATATCATCAAGAAAGTATGAGGGCAAGGAAGTGAAGACAGAGAGTCTGAGGAAGAGCACTTGGTCAGGGGTGCAAAGGCCGCAGAGAAGCTCATGTTTAGGACTGGAAGAAAGATGGCAGAATTTAGCATTTAAAAATACTTGTTTAATAGGAAGACAACGGACTCTATGGAGTGGTGAATGTTGTGCAAAAGCAGGCTTGCTGGAGGACGGTTCAATCCTTATCTAACATTGCTCATGTTAGTTTTTCAGTCTATAGTATGTGTGCAGAAAATATTTGCTGTTTGAGAGTATAATCAGAATTTGTTATTTTTAGAAATAGTTGGTTTTGCTTGAGGAATGTTTGCTCAGTTCTCAGGAAGTTGCTAAGATGGCAGAGGTCCTTCGGTGAAGTAGAGTCTAGCACTTACCCCGAGTGTGGTCATTTACAACGATCTGCCATGTGGCTCATATCTAGTCTTCTCTTGGTGTCTCTTTGCACATCAAGCTCTAGAGCTGCTAAGGAGTGTCCACTGATGGGGTAGATCATCACCTACATATGAGTCTAAGATCCCTCAGTCTTAAAACAATTTAAAAATTACTTTATGTTTTATACAGTGAGAAATTCCTTATTTCCTCTGTAAATTACTTCTGTGTGTTTGATGGAAATACCAGTGGGGGTGAGAGGTGGGCAGAAGGGGCCTAAAGATCGGTTAAGATGCTCTATGTAGGGTGTAGTTAGCAGCTCTTACCACTAGATGGAGACCTTGCACTGGCCTGGTGATTGCCTGTTACCAAAGAGTGGCAGAAAGTCAACTGTCTGGGGTTGAAACCCACCACAGTCAGTAAGAAGCTTTTTTCTTTTTGATGTTGTGAAATAAAGAGGTTGATGAGATTTGAAATAATAAAAAGTTCAGGGATTAATACCAGTGTCCTCCCAACTCTTTGCACAGGCTGTGATGCAGAGAGGACACTTGAGTATCTGGTTAAAAACCTACATACAATGTCAGGCAATAGGGAGAAGACTATTTTAAGAAGTACAAAAACTGCATTATAGTTCACCTTGCCACTTGCTTGTGGTATATTTGGTAAGTCATTTAATTTCTAGGAGCTTCAGTTGCTTCATCTGAAAATGAGAGACGATAGTACCTAACTTGTTAGAGGTTGGGCCTTTCCCGAAGACCTTCTCTTGCCTCGTCACTGAAGGAAAAAGAGGTTGAGGTTTAGTGTCTCTTTGCAAGGAGAGAAAAGAAGGGACTAAATTGGTCACTGTCTAATTTTTTCCATTTTTAGCTTTCATTTTTTGGTGAGGTGGATAGTCTTAGTTATTTCTCTCATTAAGAGAATCATATGTATGAGTTTTGGCTACAGGTTGGAAATAATAGAGAAGGAAATAAAGCCCAAAGTTGAGAGGGGAAATTGTTCTATAGTGGTGTTGTGTGCGCCTGTGTGTGTTTGCATGTGGGTCCATTTAGATCTAGAACCAGAAAGAGGAGGAGAAATCAGGAATGCTCACTATTGCTGGGAATTATGTTATTATTGACCTGTGATTATGATCTTGTGTCCCTGTTTTGCAGGGTCTTGAAAGTCTTTTGATATTCAACATGCTAAAGGTGTATTTTCAAACTCACCATTAATATAATTCATAATGATAGCTTTTTTACTTCATGCTTATTCAAAGGGTTTTGTATGAGGAACCCTTTTACCATTTATCCAGAAGTGATTTGGTTTTTAAATTAATACTATTTCATTAGGAGAAATTAATGTCTCTAGCAGGGCAAATTCCCAGAAGGCTCAAGTCGCATCCACTTTTCTCAGTTTTCCATGGTATCCTGTGCAGATACTGAGTTGACTTTGGCAGAGAAAAGGAGCTTGAATCTGTCTTCTGTAATTCAGAATTTCTGTAACTAGCCATGAGGAGTGTCTTGCACAATCTTGGAGTAACTAGTGTTTCCCCAGAATTCATTGAAGGAACCAGATTGTAGCCTTTCTTATATGAGAACCCGTGAAACCCTGAAGGACTTCTTGTCCCGGCCATTGTTCATACATTTCCATTGGAACAGAATAAATAAAATTGAAACAGATGAATATTTGATACAGAAAGGGAAAGGGAGGGAGAGCTATGAAAGTTTGAAAAGGTATGTTAAAAGTAAAGGTGAATTAAATGAGGGTATAGACTACGCCTGTGGAATAGATTTCAGGGACTGTGTATTTGTTCCTCTCATTAGTTATTGCCTTTGAGCAATTGTTGAAAGTAGTCAAATGTTCTCTCCCTAGTGTAACTATTGAGCTTTGACTAAATTAAATTGATTGTGAAGTTCTCTCTTTGGTGTGAGGATGGTCAGGAAAGCTGTGCAGCCTGAACTGGGAACTGGCATGTAATCTAGTTCTGTACTTGGTCATCAATGACTTTCTCTTACTGTTGTTTCAAAAATCTCTCTTGACAGAGTTTTTATTGTATAACCTGAATATTCCTGGAGTCCCATATGGCTCAGTATTTGCATGATGTTGGCTTTCTTCTCTGAACCCAATGATGGAGATGTCACAGGAAAAATAGATTGATGGACCTCAACCATTTTTATTAACTAATGCAAAAACTGTAAGGACTCAAGAGAGATGAGTGTATTTGGTTGCCAGACTGGAGAGGAGGAAGGCCAGGGGTGTCTGAGGGATTGCCTAGCAGAGACTTTGAGTGCGTCTTTTCTCTTCCCCGCTTTACTCTGGTGATCCATTTTCCATCTTTTTTTGTGGACAGGGACGCAGCAGCATCCGGCAGAAGTGGCAGGGTGGTGCCAGGGCAACCCCAGAAACAAAGTGAGAAGCCAGTAGCCACAACACCTACATCCCCCCGAGCACTCCCTTCTCTTTCCATCCGGTGGGCTGGGATCCAGTGGGCTAGGCATTTACACAGGGGACTGCTTCTGAGAATGTGCCTGGTGATAAGATCTTCCCAAGAGGTTAGGGGAATGCCTGGGTGGTGGTGGTGGCGGCCAGGAAATGACTGAATTCAGATTACAACCTTTGAAACAATTTTCCCTGAAGACCACCTTCTTCTAACTCACTTGGAAAACAGGCAAAGCCTAAGGTTTTACATCTCTCCCAAGTATTAGAAAGACTCTTGATGGTCCTAAAGGAATAAAAGATGAGTTTACAAGGAAAAATGGTGAGGCATGTGGGGACTAAAAGTTCCATGAAGAAATTTAACAGGATAAACTAGAGGGAATAGAATGAACAATAATTTAAAAACTAAGCATAGTAATTATCCATAGAGATAAAGGAGACTCTTGAAAAAATAAAGCAAGAAGCAATTAGAAAGAGGAGCGAATGGGAACTATCAGGTACCTAAGTATAATTGTTGGAATAAAGAACTCAGTGGATGGGCTGCATGTGGGAATGGATATAGCCAAAGAACGTTTTAGTAGGCTGAAATTTTAGACTGAGTTTTCTCAGAAGGTGTTGGAAAAGGATGAAGAGGTGGCAGTTTGAGAGATGAAGGATTGAAGTAGAAGTGGAAATTCGCTTCTACAGGATCATAGAAGAAAAGATCCTGAGCTGACAGGACACAGCGTGCAGAAGAGGAGAGGTGACCTCACATGGAAACATTCCACAGTGACAGTAAAGAATACAAGGAAAAAGAGAAAAGTCTAAAAGCTTCCAAAGATAGAAAAGCACATTAACCCCAAAGGAGCAAGAAAATCAGATTATAGTCATACTTTATATGATCATATTTATATGCTCTGTATGAACATGTGTATAATCAGCAGCTCTGCCAGACATGGGAGAGCAGTGAATTAATATCTTCAAAGTGTTGAAGAAAAGCCAGTAATACTAGAATTTTATAATGAGCAAAATTACTATTTAAATGTGAGGTTGGAACACAGATATTTTGGGGCACACAGTATCTCATAGTAATTACTGCCAAGATTCACTTTGGAAGAAGTGAAGGATGTATTCCAGCTAGAAGTGAAGTCAATCTGGGAGGAAACAGTTAAATCCAGGGAGAAAGGTAAATAAGTAATGAACAACACAGAGTGCACATCATTTTGAGTAAAAAAGATTACTTAAAAAAGTGGCCATGAAACTGGGCCACAAAGGATTTATCATTAAATTCTAAACAATCAACTTCATTCAGACAAGTTCTGGAACTATGAAGAAACAGTTTAGCAATAATTAAAAAGCAACCATGTGTTTATTGGTGATTTTTAAAAAATGGTACAGTGGTCATTTTTGTGCATAAGGATAAGACTTTCCCTTGGAGCATATTCCTAGAAGTCAAAATTCAAAGTTTCATGATATCTTTCTTTACTTAATACAGCCAAGTTGATTTTTAAATGTCCATGAATCCCTACCTATGAACCAGAGCTGGAACTACATTGGAATTGCATTGAATTTATACAGTCTTTTAGGGGAAGGGGGATAACACTTTATAATATTAAATGTTCATATCGGTGAACATTATTTTATCTTCACTTAGGGCTATTATCAATAGGTTTTATAATGTTCTTTGTGAAAGTCTTATATATTTTTTCTTATATTTACTCCCACGCTTTATAGGTTTCATTGCTACTATGAGGGCTCTTTTTTTCCTCCTCTACTATGTTTTCTAATTGTTAATAAAGGAACACAATGAGACCTCTTTGGTGGATTATAAAAAAAAAGTATAGTTTATACACAATAAAATGCACAGATCTTACGCATTCAGCTTGGTAGGTGTGATAATTGTTTGGATCTGCATAACCACCCACACAAACCATAGACTACGTCCATCATCATAGAATGTTCCTTGTCCTGGTCAAGGCCCCAGCCTAAGACAATCACTGTAGACTTCTGTCACCACTTGTTAGTTTTGCCTGTTCTTAAGCTTTATATAAATGGAATCACACAATATTCACACCTTTGTGTCTGCCTTCATTCATTTCACATGTTTTAGAGATTTATCAGTATGCAGTATGTGTCAGTAATTTATTCATTTTTATTGCTGAGTAACATGTCACTGTTTAAACCAAAATTTATTTATCCATTCACCTTTTGATGGACATTTGGGTTTGAAAATGTTTTTGGTTTTATGAATAAGGCTACTATGTACATATCTTTTTTTGGATGGATTTGTTGGGACATATGGTAGATGTGTTTGTCATTCTCTTATATGTTAGATTATCTTTCCATTGTTTATTTGTAAGAATTTTTTTTAATGTATTCTGGATATGAATCCTTTGTCAGATAAATGTTTTGAGAAATTTTTTTCCTCAGCCTTTGGCTCACATTTTAATTTCCTTAATGTGTCTTTGAGCAGAAATATTTAATTTTGATCAAATCCAGATTATCATTTTTTAATTATTAGGGCTTCCCTGACAGCTCAATTGGTTAAGAATCTGCCTGCAATGCGGGAGATCCTGGTTTGATTCCTGGATCGGGAAGATCCACTGGAGAAGGGATAGGCTACCCACTCTAGTATTTTTGGGCTTCCCTTGTGGCTCAGCTGGTCAAGAATCCATCTGCAATGTGGGAGACGTGGGTTTGATCCCTGGGTTGGGAAGATCCCCTGGAGAAGGGAAAGGCTACCCACTCTAGTATTCTGGCCTGGAGAATTCCATGGATTACTTTTAGGATTCTAAGAAATCTTGGCTGACTTTAATGTCATGAAGATAATTTTCTATGCTTTATCTAAAAGCTTTATAGTTTTAGCTTTTACAAGCTAAAAGTTGTGTTTCCATTTTTATTTTGTTGTGTTTTTATTAAGTGATTATCCTTTTATTTTGAGCATACACTTTTTTTTTTTTTTTGGTGGCAAGGTATTTTATTGCTGCCGTCCCCTTGGTGGACCACTGAGGGTTATGAGGACTGAAGTTGATAAGCATACATTCTTAACTAATTTTTTTTTTCTCCATCTAAAGTTATTTTATCTCTTTCTTTACCTAAGACATAGGCCTTGGTACTCTATAAAGTGTGAATGTCTTAGTATTGATTTTTAAGGAATGAAAAAACAATTGTTCTTAAAAGAGTCAATAGTTGATGACACGGACTCATACATGGTATTTCTGTGCTTACCATTGCTTCTTATATCCCATTTCCCTGTGATTCACTTTTCCTCATAGATTTGTGATGAACTGCTCTCACAGTCACTGTAGTTGGGAAAGACTGCTTTGTCCTCATACTTAAGTAGTGTTGGCAGAACGAGTGCGGAGTCGTATGTTTCGAAACCACAGCCAAGTTTTACTAGGTATTGATTTCTGTTTGATAATCATGCATTCCTGGTTGGTCCTTTGTGATTGACTTTCCCATGCTGGGTTTGACCGTCCTCTGTGCTCTGTCCTGGTGATGGAGTAGTCTGAATCATGTGACGTGGATTTTCTTTCAACTCTCTTTCATATCCTTTCAGCTATTTCTTCTCCTCAAGGATATCTAGAGTTTGCTTATCTCACTGAAGATGTAAGAAGGTCTCGAGCTCGGTTAGTTCACTCTCTCCAAAGTTCTCATGCTGCCCATCTGGTTGCCCAGTAGGCTATCATTTCACGTGGGTCCATCCTGTCTCCCCGGCATCCTCTGTCCCTCTATCAGACAAGCCCTTGTGAGCCCCATTCTCTAAGAGGAAGCAGTAAGAGGCAGCAGGAACTCAGCTAATTACTCTGTGTCAGACACCATTCCCGAGAAACTTCTGCACTTCAACTGGATCTATATTCATGATGTTCAGGTAGTTTTCAACATTCTTTCACACATTTTGACTGTTATATTCTTTGCAGAAATAGGATATTCCCCCCTATTTGCAGTTGCAGAAATTGAGAATCCTAGTGATTTCCTGAAGGTCACAAAACCAGCGAAAAGGTTAAATTTCAAACTAGGTCTTTGGACATGTTCTTACACCATAAAGCATCTGATTGAAAGGGTGGGGATCTCAGGTAGTACAGGACACTGGTGGGGATGAGACTCTGGATTTGGTTGGAGAGGGAAAGAGGTGAGTGAACTTCAGTTTCCTTCAAATCACAACATGTGGGGGCCTTTCCTGTCCACACATGCAGCCTGCCGTTCATACTGTCCTAATTATGCATAATCAGCAAAGCATACACTAATAATGAATTTCCTTATGATCCTTCATCTTTGGTCATGCATGGATATAGGCACAGATCTCCTTTTTATTCTGTTGATGGTGAGAAGAGTTTTTATGAATTCTGCAACATCTTAGGAAAAGAGTCATTGGCAATGTTAAGTTTTGCCAACATCTTCTAGACTTGAAGTTAGTTTTTGAATGTGTGGAACAAAAGTGGACTGTCACATAAACTATAGTGGTACACTAAAGGGAGGGAAGGGGGTCATGGAAAGATCTGTGCTTTGCGACCAGACAGATCTATCATCCTGTCTCAGAAAACATCCATCCCCTTCCTGTCCTTCTCTCTCTCTCTCTCTCTTTTATTGCTTAGTTTAGCTAAACATTTGTCGATTTTCAAAGAACCAACTCTTAGTTTTGGTAATCTTTTCTATTATTTACTATTCTTTCATTTATCTGCTCTGATCTTTATTTCCTCCCTTCTGCTAACTTTGGGCTAGTTCTTGTTTTCACTTCCTGGAGGTATAAGGTTAGGTTGTTTGAGAGTTTTTTTTTTTTTTAATGTAGGCGCTTGTCACCATAAACTTCCCTCTTGTAACTGCTTTAGCTGCATCTCACGTTTTTGAATGTTGAATTTCCATTTTCATTTGTCTCAAGATATTTATTTCTCTTTGATTTCTTTTTTAATCCATTAGATGTTCAGGAGGGTTTTTATCTTCAATGTATTTGTGAATTTTCCAGGTTTTCTCATGTTATTGACTTCCAATTTCAAAGAATTGTGGTCAGCAAATATATTTGATAAAATTCTTCCCTTAAACTTGTTGCAATTTCTATCTGTGGCCTAGTATATGATCTATCCTTAATAGCATTCCATGTGTGCTTGAGAAAAATGTGTATTCTGCTACTGCTGGATGGCATGTTCTGTATATGTTAGGTTTATTTTGTCTAAAGTGTTCAAATCCACTGTTTCCTTATTGATTCTCTGTCTATATGATCTTATCCATTGTTGACAGTTGAGTATTGGAGACCCCCAGTGTTCTTGTACTGCTATTTATTTCTACTTTGAGTTCTGTTAGTATTTGCTTTCAATATTTTGGTCCTATGGTGCTGGATATATAAATATTTATAGTTGTTATGTTTTCTTGGTGGATTGACCCCTTTATCATTACACAATGGCCTTATTTGTCTCCTTTGATAATTTTTAGCTTAGTCTATTTTGTCTTTTGTGACTTTCTTTTTTTAAATTTATTTTTAATTGGAGGATAAAAAAGGAATGCATTTGAATTAGTTCTAATGAGATAGATGAACCTAAAGCCAATTATACAAAGGGAAGTAAGTCAGAAAGAGAAAAATATTGTATATTAATACCCATATATATGGAATCTAGAAAGATGGTACTGATGAACCTATTTGCAGGACAGCAATGGAGAGGCAGATATTTTGTCTATGATTTTTGTTTGGAGAATTTAATACATTTCCATTTAAACTGATTATTGATAGGTAAGGACTCTTTAGGGCTTCCCTGCTATCTGAGCTGGTAAAGAATCTGCCTGCAATGCAGGAGGCCCCAGTTTGATTCCTGGTCAGGATGATCCCCTGGAGAAGGGATAGGCTACCGATTCCAGTATTCATGGGCTTTCCTGGTGGCTCAAATGGTAAAGAATCCACCTGTGACGCGGCAGACCTGGGTTCAGTCCCTGGGTTGTGAAGATCCCCTGGAGGAGGACATGGCAACTCACTCCACTAATCTTGCCTGGAGAATCCCATGGACAGAGGAGCCCTGTGGGCTACAGTCCATAGGGTCACAGAGAGTTGGACATCAGTGAAGCGACTTAGCAAGCACGCATACTTTGGTTTCTTTCTCAATATGCTTTATATCTACTGTAGGTTTTTCTTTTGTGGTTGCAATGAGGCTTACATAAATATATTTGTAATTTGCTATTTTAAGCTGATAACAACTAAAATTTTTAGCATATAGAAGCATGGGTTTGAGCTGTGAGGGTCTACTTATATGCAGATCTATTTCAATAGTAGTAGATATTATGGTGCTTTGAGGTCTGTGGTTGGCTGAATCTGCAGGTGCAGAGGAATTGTAGATATGGAGGGATGACTATAAGTTATATGTTGATTAACGCCTGTGTTGTTTAAGGATGAACTCTACTTCTCCCCCTTACACTTTAGGTTATTGATGTTATACCTTACATATTTTTTATATTGTGTGTCCAATGTGTAGTTATTTTAATATATTTGTTTTTTAACTTTTAGATTAATTTTAGGTAAATTATGCATCACCATCACAATATTAGAAAAATGACTTTGACTATATATTTATCATTACCAGAGTTTTACACATGCAATCATGTGTTTTTATGATGTTAATTAACATCTTTTTATGTCTTCTTGAAGAATATCTTTTAGCATTTCTTGTAAGGCAAGTCTAGTAATGAGCTCCCACATGGATTGGAATTTTATGTTCCCTTGTCTGTTTTCTGAGCTATTCTGTGTAGGGAAAGGAAGACATTCTACTCATTTTTGTAATCCTACTGCTTAGTACATTGAGTGCTTCCTAGTAGGTGCTTAATCAATGTGAAAGTGAAAGCTGCTCAATCGTGTCCAACTTTTTGCGATCCCATGGACTGTAGCCTGCCAGGCTCCTCTGTCCGTGGAATTCACCAGGTCAGAATACTGGAGTAGGTAGCTGTTCCTTTCTCCAGGGGGATCTTCCCAACCCAGGAATTGAACCGGGGTCTCCTGCATTGCAGGCGGATTCTTTGCCAGCTGAGCTACCAGGGAAGCCCTTAATCATTGTATGTCGAATTGAAAAAAACCTGATGTTTGAGCCGAGTTTTTACAGATGAGGTGGGTATATCAGGCAGACAGATACAAGGAGGATCTTCTAGCAGGAGCATAACATGTGCAAATCATGACAGCCGAAGGACGAGGCCAGTTTCAGGAAGAAATTTGAGGAAGGTAGTAGAACGGTGAGGGAGTCGGGGAGCAGACTTCCGAAGGGGAGGACTTCAGAGGGATGGAAGTTGTTTCTGGAAATTAAGAGACCAGACTTGTGGCCACAGGTGGGTACAGTCGATGACGGTGTAGGCCCTGCAAGTAAGTAAGTTAAAGCATTGTGAATCTGAGACCCAACCTGGGGGATCCATAAAGGTGCCGAAGTCACCAGAAAGCTGCCAGACTGGGAAGAATATGGAGACAGAATAAGGTATCAAGAGTTTTGATAAATGTGGTGAAGTTCTCTGAAGGGCAAAGTAAGGTCAATATGGATGTAGGGTCAATATGGTCCCATGTAAAGGTGACAGTACTGACCCGCCAACTATGAAGAACTAAGGCAATTTTTAAGACTTATCAGTCGAGCAGCCCCTGGAAAACTCTGTTCTCAAAGGTGCTATCAGAAGGATGCTGTGGAATGATGGTTGATTCTCCTCTCTCAGATCTACCTCCCTGTTACCGCCTAACTGAATCTGGCTTTACCCGGAGACTGCTCAGTGGGGACGTGGCATGTTGCGGGGAACCTGCTCTTCCCTCTAGGTTGGTTTGTCTCAGAATCAGCATCAGTGCTCCTCTGGCTGCCCTGATCTGTTCTCACAGGCCACAGAGTGATTGTAGGCAAAGGAAGCAGTAAGGATGCTGAAAACCTTCCTTCCCTTTGCCATGCTTCCTGCTGTATCCCACTCCTTCATTACTATGTGAATGCTGTTGTGATGGCAGTTTGTATGTTAAAGAATTTCTATATTAAAACACTTTGTCTAGAAATAAAACATATCTTCAGTTCAGTCGCTCAGTTGTGTCCGACTCTCTGCGAGAAAAAAAAGTCTTGAAAACCTTGAGTAGTTTTCTTAGTAGTAGGGATGGGGGGCATCAGTCCATCTCCATTTCTTCATGCAGACCCATCAGTGACATCTGTGGTAATCAGGTCACAGTGCCCATGGAAGTATTGACTCGTAGTTATTCTCTGCTCCACCCATCCTGATTCCATCCTGTGTGGGACCACCTGCATCTGTCAGCTCTGTCCACACCCCAGAACAGTGATGCTCAGGCCTCGTGGTATGCCCTGGGGGTGTGGTTCACCATAGGGAGGGCAAAGTAGACCCTGATTATTTGGGCAGGAGATCTAGGGGCCCCGAGTATCGGCACATTCAGTGCAGGCCTGGGTGGTCATGTCCCCTTGGCCCTGTGGACTCCTAGCCCTCTTGGCTGTGGTGGAGCATGGCTGGAACAGGGCCACTGCACTGTAGTGATTGTGGCAAACTGATTACCACGGATGTTAATTACCTGGCTGTCCAGCTCTCTGGGCACTTCTGCCTTCATGTTGCTTTGTTGTGAATTGATTTTGGCAGAGAAAAGGGCCCAGGCCATGCCATGCTTTTATCCTCTTCAAACAATGGACGCTTTTAGGGAAGAACAAAAATGCACTTCAAGTTTATTCCCTTCTTGAGGAAATAATTTAGAGTTTTAAAACTCCTCAACTACCTTAACCCACAGCCAAGTGTGGCCTGTGATGAGTTACACATCCTGGGTTAGTGTACACTTCATGGACTTCAGTTATTTTCCCTCTTGGCTTTTGCTGAGCTCAGCTGCCTCCCAGTTAGAGGGACACTGTGCTTGGGATTAGGAGGAGAAATGTTACAGGGAATTAGGAAAAAAAAAAAAATCCTGCTCACCTGTGTGCTTGACTTTGCTTTGTGATTCTATTTTCCCTGTTGATTGGACTAAATCCATGCCATCAAGGCGCCACTGTGACCAAACACCAGCTGTGAGAGAACATGGTCAGCTCCTGGTCCAGTCTTGCTGCTGAAAGTGTCTGATTTAGGCCACTGCCCTTTGTTCATGCTGAGAGTGGTGTTTCCAGTATCTCTGTGTGTTGTCACTCAGTCGTGTCCAACTCTCTGTGACCCCATGGACTGTAGCCCTCTAGGCTCTTCTGTCCATGGAATTCTCCAGGCAAGAGTACTGGAGTGGGTTGCCATGCCCTCTTCCAGGGGATCTTCTGGACCCAGGGATTGAACCTATGTCTCCTGCATTGCAGGCAGATTCTTTACCACGGAGTCATCAGGGAAGCCAATATCTCTACTTCTGTAACTAGGAAGGGGGCAGCAGGAGGCTTGAATTCTAGTCTTACTCTGCCTTCCCTTAGCTGTAAACCCTAGATGGGCCACTGAACTTCAGAATGGTGATTTCTTCTTTTATAACAAAAGAACCCTTCCTGCCTCACAGAAATGTTTTGCGGATCTAATGAGCCAATGAAAGTCAATGTCTTCTAGAATGTGTAAAGCCCATTGAAATTTCAGAGATTATTATCTCTATGGTGTGAGCCATTTATCATCTTCTTTACAAAGTGACAACTCTGCAGGAGAGCAGCTTTGCTGTAGAGAGGGTGGAGAGAATGGTGGGGGGCGGCGATGGAACGTGGAGGCTGGGGAAACTAGAAGGGTGGGGGCTGAGGAGGATGAGGTGGAGCAAGCTGTTAAAGGTAATGAAAAGTGACTGATTCAGGATCTCCTAGTGTTTAACGCTAGGCCAGGCCATCAACACACAGTGACTCAATTAATAGTTACTACAACCTTCCCAATATTTTTCTGCCACTTCACCTATTTAGAAGTAAAGCTATAACAGTAACCTGGCCCCCTGTATTTTCTGTCCTTGTCCCTCTCTCCCACCCCCTTTTTCTCTGCTTCAGCATACAGACCTTATTTTTCTAGAACACAACAAACTTAGTCTAGCCTAAGGGCTTTTGTACTTGCTCTTTCCTCTGCCGAACCAACCTTCCCTCAATATGCACATGTCTCACTTTCTACTTCCCTTCTGTTTTTAGTCTGAAGTCATCTTTTTTAGGGAGGCCTTTAATTATTCCCTGACAGTTTATATTACATCCTACTTCCCTGCTTTGTGCTTTGTTATGGGAACCTACCAGTGTCCAGCGTTCCATATATTTTACTTATTTAGCTTGTGTGTCCACTGCTCCCTTTACTAGAATGTCAATTCCCTGAAGGAAGAATTTTCACTGGATTATTTACTGCTGTTTTTCCAGTGACTGGAATAGTGCTCAGGTTACACTTGTTCAGTTGCTCAGTTGTGTCCGACTTTTTGTGACCCCCTGGACTGCAGCACGCCAGGCTTTCCTGTCCATCACCAACTCCCAGAACCTACTCAAACTCATGTCCATAGCATTGGTGATGCCATCCAACCATCTCATCCTCTGTCGTCCCCTTCTCCTCCCGCCTTCAATCTTTCCCAGCATCAGGGTCTTTTCCAATAAGTCAGTTCTTCTCATCAGGTGGCCAGAGTATTGGAGTTTCAGCTTCAGCATCAGTCCTTCCAATGAATATTCAGTACTGATTTCCTTTAGGATGGACTGGTTGGATCTCCTTGAAGTCCAAGGGACTCTCAAGAGCACAGTGTTGAGTGGGTTACACTAGGCAGTCAATAAATATTCGTTAAATGAGAGAATGAATGAGTGGAAAACAGAACTGTGTGGTCTTCTTCAGAGTTAGCTTTTTATTTCTAGAGGTAGCCACCAGTGATATAATTTAACCCAACACCAAATATTTATACAATCCCAAATGCTTACCATTACATCTTTTGATTAGACTCCCTTCCACAAGTAAATTAGCTCTTAAATTTTGGTCTAAACCTGTTCACTGAAATACATAGAAAACTAAGCTGCCTGAAGCACTCCAGACATCCTAGGAAAGTGGATTAACACACCAGCCCGACTGACCCACATTCAATGTTCTGTTAGCCTCTGTTGGATGGGCGTCTTCCAGGGCTGTTTCCTGAGGAAACGATACCCTGACCTGTGATGCTGGGAGCCTGGACTGGAAGCAGCTCATGCTGTATATGGAACAGATGGAGAGGAGAGTTTTGTCAGGGTTTCTGCAGGGATGCGGCCTGTGAAGGGTTTCCATCTCTTTATAGACAGAGGCAGTTTATTCTTACTGGTATTTTTCAGGTTTTCTTGCTTCATCTCCTTCTTTCTCTTCCTCCCCCTCGCCCCCACCTAAAGGGAAACAGAAACATATAACAATTTGCTAGATTGATTTTTGGGAGACAGGAACCCTGTGGTACCGCTTCTGCTGTTTATGAAACAACTTAAAACGTTCTCTATACAAGCCTCTTCTTTATGCACCTCATTAATACCTGGAAGTTTAAATGACCCTAGCTAATGATACGTGGGGGGGAAATTGCCTGAGAATTCTCTAAATGCAGAGCCAAGAATGCTCTTTGCATCTTATTATGTGGAAACTATCACTAAAAATAAGATGACTTTTATGATATTCTCTCTTTGTTTCTAAAGAAGACATCAAAATTCAAGGAATCCTGTGTTGTAAAGTAAACGGAAGAAAAGGAAGCAAAAGCACATAGATGACACTCTTAAAAACTTTGGGATTTAGTGCATTTTTGAGACTTTCCTATCCCAGAACAGAACACTCAGGGGCTGTGGGTGATGCTATTGGAGAGAAGGCCTGGGCTTCTGGAAAGGACTGAGCTGTCTTTATATTGACATCTGAAGTGAAGAGGCTTTGAAGACCTTCAGAAATATCTTCCCATTACTCATCCTTTAAACTGGATCTTGGGAATGCAGATCACGGTACATGAAGCCCTGGGAAGTCTAAACATCATGGTATGAATGGTGGACCTTTCTACTGTGATCTGAGACTGAGGTCATTCAGTGTTTTGAGTTGAAGTCTTTGCAATGAGTTGAAAGTGTTTTAAGCCTGAGATGGGCAAGTTCTAGAGTCCAGGCCTGGCTCCTCTCCGCAGTTTAACTCCTTTGTTTAGCATGTCCTGCCCTGTCCTCTTTCTCCTCCTCTTCACATCTCCGTTCTTCTGATCCAAGTGTGTTTCTTTTGTTTCTTTTCTCTTTTTTTCCCTACTCTCTTTCTCCTTTTCCTTTTCTTGGGCAATGTCTGACTGTAGCAGTTGCTTTCAGATCTAAGAAACTTCTAAAGTTTGTTCCAGGGAAAAGTAGAAGAGACTAACTTGGGGAGAGGAGCTGGACGAGGTGGAGGGAGAAACAGGGGAGGGGTGAGGACACAGGATGTGAGTTGTAAGGCGCCATGTGTGTCCTGACCTTGAGCCTCACGGTCTGCATCCCATGGGAGAGGATTTGAATCGACTCAGGGTGAGGATGAGATTGCCAGTGTCCCTCCCACTGCAGCTCCCCCTCTGCCTCTGTGACTGGGAGAGCCATCCTTCCAATCTAGAGGCTGAATGTGGCAGAGCTTCATTTTCCCACCTCCTTTACAGCAGGACAGTAATCTTCCATAATGGGTAGGAAGGAACATTTGCTGAGGGTCTTTGGGGGGAAATTTTCTCCCCTTGAAAATGCGATGCATGGAGGAAAGACCTCTCTTCTTTGTTTCTGGGTTTATTCCTGCCTACCTGTGGTATTGGAACTGCTGCAGCAGCCTTGCTCCCATGAGGAAGGCATGGTGGAACACTCCAAGTATGGTGGGGCAAAGACACAGAAAGGTCCTGTGTCCTTGAGACCACTGAGCTGCTCACCCAAGTTTAGAGCATCTTATATAATTGGCCTTCATATTTAAGGCATTTTTTACTTGGAGTTTCTGCTACCTGCAGCTGAAAGAAAGCACTTTGATGAGAACAAGCAAGCATGACCTCATGGTTGGGCTTTATTTTGTGATGACTTTTAGTTTCTTTAGTGTCATACATTAAACAGATAAAGTTTTCTGTATATTTGTCCTCTTTCTCTACTGCTGTCTTCTGTCTCTATTTGTATTATTATCCAGAATCAGAAACTTCATTCTCTGCTTGTTTCTATAAATTTTCCTATTAAAATGAAATTCTTCACAAACCCAAAGTTTGCAGCTCTCACACCAGAATTAAAAAAAATCAGTTTCTGATTTTTTCTGCTTTCTAATGGGTGCTAAATGATGCTGGCCTAAATAAGGCAGAGTATCACATCTGGTAAGATCTGTTATATTTTGCTGATGCAAGCACGAGAGGGGTCTTTCCTCTTGTTTTATCCCTCCCTCTGTGTATTCTTTCCAGAAACGAGGTCTGAAGGGTATTTTGTATTTAATGAGTGGAGACTTGTGGTGAAATACATTTTCTGGTGCCATCAGTCCTCTTTGCATTATTGCTTCTGTGTGTGACAAGATAAAAATTGTTTATTAATCTGTAAAGCCAGCTCATCATTTCACTGTGTTCCCTAAGAGCTTCTGGATTTACTCATTTGGTCTCTTTGTTCTGACCCCTCCAAGGAGGATCCTATATTATCTGTCAGCTTCTTAGGATTCAGTGAAGGAGGATCTGAAGGAAAAGAGGGTTGAGGAGGAAGGTGATAAGAGAGGCTGGCCAGGATTGGACTGAAGGAGGTTATGGTAGATTAAAGCTTGAGGAAGGGTATATGGGAACAGGTCTGGGTTCAAGTTATGGGGCTGGGAGCTACGCATGCAGGGCTGGCGTTCACCCAGTTTGTATTAGGATGGCCCAATTGATTGCTCACCACCAGGGTTCATTCTGAGATCAGTCCCTGGGCTGTACCAGTTGTTAGTATTTTGAATATCACCTCTGGAGACATGGGTACTTTAAGAAATCCCTGGGAGACACTGGCCCTCTTTATGGTATTCAGGATTATGAATAGAAGTTTTAGAAAAAGAGCAGCTTGGGCTTTGACATTTCTTTTGCTGTGTTTCTTTTTCTGTTCCTTTTCCTTCCTCCTCCCCCTTTGCCATCCCTTCTTCCCCCTTCCCCCCTTTCCCTGGGTCACCATGTATCCTGAAGCACCATTCTGGAAGATGCAGACTAGAGGTGTTACCTTTATAATCACTGTTTAGGAGGGACAGTAACTGATGCACTGGATTCCAGTTTTTTTAATTCAAATACAAGAAATAGAGAAAGTGTTTTCCCCTTAGGATTTGTCTAAAGGGTTTCAGAATGCTTAATGTAGTTGCCTATAAATTTGTTTGCTGGTTTGAGGAAAGTCTTATCTCTCACCAGGAGGTGTATGACAGAGTAACGGAATGAAAGCCTTCTGAGGTTCTCTTGGGGTATGTTTATCTTTGAATATATTCTTGACTCTCAGAACCACTATCTGTTAAACCATTGTGTCATCAACAGCTATGTTGTGAAATAATTAATACTGCATCCTATTTTTAATTTAGATGCTACCTGCTTTTTAGTCCAAATTCAGAAATACATTCCCTCTGGCCACAAACAACGAAGAAAAATGATTGCAGGTGGAGTTAGAAGAGCCCAACACTGCAGCAGTGGAGACCTAGGGGGGGAAATACTAAATGAAAATACTTTATTTTCGTATAACTCTAGAGCCATGCTCTCCAATAGAAATATAACATGAGCCACAAACATGATTCACTTAGGTAATTTTAAATATTCTAGCAGCCACATTAACAAATGTAAAAAGCAATAGGTGAGATTAATTTTTAAGTGTATTTTTCTCAGTATGTCCAAAATAATACTTGTTCCAAGATGTAATCATGAAAAAAATTGAGAGATTGTAATTTTTATTTCTTTTCACTAAATATTTGAAATCCATTGTGTCTTTTACTCATAGCATGCCTAAGTTCAGGTTCAGTTCAGTTCAGTTGCTCAGTCGTGTCCGACTCTCCGCGACCCCATGAATCACAGCACACCAGCCCTCCCTGTCCATCACCAACTCCCGGAGTTCACTCAAACTCATGTCCACCGAGTCAGTGATGCCATCCAGCCATCTCATTCTCGGTCGTCCCCTTCTCCTCCCGCCCCCAACCTTTCCCAGCATCAGAGTCTTTTCCAGTGAGTCAACTCGTCGCATGAGGTGACCAAAGTATTGGAGTTTTAGCTTTAGCATCAGTCCTTCCAATGAACACCCAGGATTTCAAACGCTCAATAGCTACTTGTGGCTAATGGCTACTGTACTGACCAGCTCAGTTCTAGACTATTTCTGTGGATACTTATTCCATTTTTCACTCAATGTTCATAACAGATCAGGGGGTGCCAGGTCACATCTGCAGAGATGGTTGGTTTTTCTTCAGCTCTTGTTAATTCACTTGGGACCAACTTTTGAAATGTTTGCCATGGGCCAAGAGAAGGAAGGATTGGCTTTGACATGGAATAAGGATACTCTCAGAGGAGACTTGGATTTTTGTGGGCTGGTTGTGGGGATTTGTGGTTATTTATGAGGTCTGTCAGCAGCAGCATGAGGTCTGTCTAGTCAAAGCTATGGTTTTTCCAGTAGTCATGTATGGGTGTGAGAGTTGGAGTATAAAGAAAGCTGAGCACCGAAGAATTGATGCTTTTCAACTGTGGTGTTGGAGAAGACTCTTGAGAGTCCCTTGGACTGCAAGGAGATCCAACCAGTCCATCCTAAAGGAGATCAGTCCTGAATATTCATTGGAAGGACTGATGCTGAAGCTGAAACTCCAGTACTTTGGCCACCTGATATGAAGAACTGACTCATCGGAAAAGACCCTGATGCTGGGAAAGATTGAAGGCAGGAGGAGAAGGGGATGACAGGATGAGATGGCTGGATGGCATCACCGATGCAATGGACATGAGTTTGAGTAGGCTCTGGGAGTTGGTGATGAATAGGGAGGCCTAGTGTGCTGCAGCCCGTGGGTTTGCAAAAAGTCAGACACGACTGAGCGACTGAACTGAACTGATGATCAGAACATCTAAATGGGGTCATTTGTGAAAGTCGGTAGGGGAAGTGTAGTTATCTATCAGGAATAATATGTGATGGAATGAGTTCTAGATCACGGTCAGGAGAACTAGGTGCTAGTTCAGGCATTGATCTAGGAGGAGAGAAGTAAACTTGTTATCCTTGTTATCAAGCCTGTTATAACAATAGGTACCTTAAACCTATTTTCTTTCCTAATTGCTATAATCAGCCCGATAGTTAGATACTATAACCAACTCCCATTGCAGAGGAAGACACTGAGATAGGGAGACGTCCTGCCTTATCGTGGAGTAAGAATGAACTCTCAGCTCCAATTCCAAAGCTGCTGTGTTCTTAACAGTGTAATCCATAGGCACGCCATATGGGTTGTGTACTTCAGTCAGGATTGGACTGAAGAAGCAGAAGCAGTCATGTGTGTGTATATATATGGCAGGGATTTGTTACAGGGAATTGACTTACACAGTTGTGGAGGTTGGTAAAGTGGGCTATGCAAGGATGTTGTCTCGCCATCTGATGCTAGTCTATAGGGCAGGCAGTCATAAAGGGAAGATCACAAGCATGCTTGAAGCCATAAGCACAAGACAGACTCCACAAGGTCAAACTGAAATCTATTTCTGTTCTTGTTGCTTCTGACCTTGGTGATAAAAGTGTTCTGCTGAAGGTGGCGGTTCTTCAACATGGAGCTAAACACATATACTTGACTTAAGAGGCAGAGAATCCGAGGAAGGTTCCAGGGTATGGTGGACCCATTGCAGACTCACAGCAGTGAGCTGAGTCAACAGATGTGTGAGTGACAAAACGGCTGCAGCTTCCCTTCCACCCTCCTGTTTTCCTGAAAATCTTTCATGTGGCCGACCTTCATGGGAAGTATTTAAGAAACAGAATTCTGGGAAATGTAGTTCAGCCTACTCAGACTGACATATTTCAAAGCATCACATAAATAGTCAGTAAATATTCATTGAGGGAATGCGTGAGTGAATAAATATTGCCCTACCTCTCTTGCAAGTTCTCTGGAAGTCAGAACATTTAATTCTGGCTCTGCTTCTTATAAGTCAAGCAATTTTGAACAAGTCACTTAACCCTTTGAGTTTTGGGTTCCTCATCTATAAAACTCCAAGCATAATTCCTGTTCTGCCTGTTTAATTGGACTTTTATAGGGATCAGTTGAGATGATCTGAGCAAGAGCACTTTGAACTCTATAAAGGATAGAACAAATGTGATGTAGTACTTCATTATTTTAATTAGTAATGTTGTTATGAAGTCTTCAGTTTCCTAATGAATCCAGGTGGAGGTAATAGTTTCTGACCAATTTACCTTATGGATGTGCCAGGGAGATTAAATTAGATGAAGTACGTGGAAGTGCTCTGTCAGCTATACCATGGCATATTCTTCAAAGGCAAGACTTAATTGTCATTCAACACTCAGAAACATTTGCATATTGTGTTTTAGTTCTTGGCCAAATGTCTTAGGGGGATAAGTGTGTAATTGGAACCATTGGTAACCCTGGGAGCTGGGGGGCAGTGGCCATTCCTTGGATGAAAGTTGTGGGCAGTGGATGAGGTTTCTGACCTATAGGTCTGGGCTTGCAATTCATAGCAGCCAAACTTGCTCAGCAGAATGAAGAAATCCCTGCGGAAGTTCTTGGTGAAGATGGCATAGAGGAAGGGGTTGGCACAGGAGTTGATGGGGTAGAACAGGACCAGGAGGATCTTTGACTTGGACACAGTGATGAGGGGCACCTTGAGGGAGGCAGAGATGGCAAAGAAGGAGATGGGCGCCATGCAGAGGAAGTCAGTGAAGATGAGCATGGCCATGCGCTTGGCGATCTTGGTGTCACTAGAAGAGGATGTGATGTTGGGGTTCCTCACCGTGAGGTAGATGTGAGCGTAGCAGCCACAGATGACCACAAAGGCCAGGACATTGAGCACAAGGAGGGACATAACGTAGAGCTGCGACAGGGGGCTGTCAATGTCCATGGGCAGGCAGATGCTCACCTTCATGTAGCTGCTGATGCCAAAGATGGGAAACAGGGCAACTGCAAAAGCAAAGATCCAGCCCACCAGCATGACGCTGGCAGCATGGCGGAGCTGCACTTTGCATTCGAGCTGCATGGCATGGGTGATGGTATGCCATCTTTCCAGCGTGATGGCGGTCAGAGTGTAGACCGAGAGCTCACTGGCAAAGACGGTGAAAAAGCCGGCAGCATCACAGCCTGCTCCAGTTTGCCAGTCAATGGCGTAGTTGTGGTACTGGCTTTTGGTGTGGACATCAACTGAGGCTATGAGCAGCAGGTAGATTCCAATGCATAGATCAGCAAAGGCCAGATTGCACATGAGGAACCGGGGGACTGTGAGCTTATACTGGCTGGTGATCAGGATCACCAGCACTAGAATGTTCCCAGTGATGGCCAGGATGCTAATAAACCATATCAAGACTCTGAGAATATCATCCCCCATGATATCTTCACATGGATTAAATGCGTCTGGCTCAGGTGAGCAAGTCACATCAACTACTTCGTTGCATAAGTCATAGTCAAATTCACTGTACACCAAGTCAAATCCTTTGGCATAGCTGGGCTCATCATCTTCTGCCAAAGAGACTCTCTGACCCCTAGCCTGAGTCATGTCATCGACTTCTTGCCTTAAAATAGATTTGTTGCAAACTGGATGAAGGTCAGAGCTAGAAAAATACAAAAAGGAACAGAGTCAACATGTTGAATCCAGAATGGCAAATATATCACTGTCTTTACACAGAATGGGATTTCTTCCTGAGATTTTTTTTTTCTTCTAACAGTTTGTCTGCCCTTGAGACTAAGCTCAAGGGTTAATGCTTCTTACTGTAAATGAACAGAACAACTCGTGTATATATTCCTAGAGTTGGATGGCCCACTTGGGAAACCATCTGGCCACAACCTGAATGTGGGGAGGAAGGCGCCTGGGACTAGCTAAGCCTTACTGTTAAGTGCAGATAATTTACAGACTTGCTATCAACTCCATCCTCTCCCTTCCCCATCTCTATTCAGCCCTCCCTTCATATGCCTGAGTAGTATACATTCCATTTTCTCTACACTTAACTCCAGTCCTAGAAGCTCTGGACTGTCCTCTAACTCAAGTGGGAGTTTGTCTGCATAGATTGGAAGATCAGAGTCTTTGGTTTGTTCCCAGCCAACTCTGACCCTGGCTCTTTGGTACTTGTGCTACTAGGAGGTCTGCTAACTTGCCTGAAATGTTACTGAGGGGTGTATTCTTCTTTATTATTTCACTCCTCAAGGGCCACAGTAGGCCTCAGGCATTGTCTGCAAGATAAGCCTGGCTCTCCCATTTTAGCAGTTTGCTAGTGAGATCCCTAAAGGATCTCAACCTGAGAATGCAGGTTGTGAGGGATTGTTACTCATGCCCTAGGGAGCTGGATCTTCTCCGGTTCACTTTTTCTGTCTTAGTTTCCCCCCTTTGAACCCCAACGTACAAGAGGCCTTGCCAACAGAATATAGGCACTTCCAGAAGGGATTTGAATGAAAGCCAGATGACAAATATTCTATCCAGACAAGTGGATAGTGCATGTAGAGATGGGGGTAGTAGTTCTGAATAGTTTTGAAGCAAAGTCTTAAGGAATGGGGATGTTTCACACTGGGTCTTCTTTTGAATGGAAACATATACACACACACTATTCATTTCCTCCCTCCCTGAGGGACAAGCTCACAGCAATGTTGAGTGACTGCATTTTCCTCAAGCCTTAACAAAATCTCAGAAGTGAGTGGGGAGGTGAGTGTTAAAACTCTTCAAAGACTGCCCCCTCACCCCCGACCATACGAAGGAGAGAGTGGATGGGGAGTGGAAGAGGTAAAGATTCCATTAGGTACTGAATGACGGGGGCTGGTCAAGCCTGCAGTGGACAAGGGCTCCATGACCCTCTAGGAGAAGGGGCTGTTAGTGAGAACCCATTCCTCCCTTCTCTCCCTTCCAGAAAGCCAACTGAATTGCTAGGAAGTCATTTTTCCCTTGGGCCAACAGACTCTCTTTCCCCCGCCCCCGGAGACTGTGTCATTTTGTTTTGTTTTGTTTTAGAGACTGACAGAGCTTCTTACTTACATCAGTCATATTTGACACTAAGGATGTTAAACAGTTAATAACATACATGGAATTGAAAATGTGCACAAAATCTTTTGGTTTAGCCAGAGATCTTGCAAAAAAAGTAAGGCAAGCACAGAGACGGGCAAAGAGGGAACAAGAGAATCACTCTGTGTTTTTCCAGTCATTGGATTGGCGGCAGCCCAGTTCTAAAAACAGGAAGGAAGTAACCTGGCACTTGCAGACTGTGATTCGGTTCACTGGAATGGATCTGACTAACCATCTAGACACAGCCTTCACTTCCTTGGGCTTATGTTGACTGCTGTGATGATGCTTATTGTTGATACTGCTACTGGTATTTGTTAAGTATTGATGCTTTCCTTTCCTGAAACAGAAGTGACCTAATGACATGAGTGGGGAAATGGTAAACAATGTATGTCTATGGGAGAAGACTAGAAAGAAAAATGGAAGTCAGGGAAATAAAGTCTTGCCTCTGCAATACCTCAGCAAATCCTAAGTATTATAAGAAATTGGCAATTCAGATTGGGGTGGAGTTAAAAAGTGGTACTCCTGGACCCCAAGAAATCAATGAACAGTAACTTGGGAAGTGCATGGCAGAGTGGCCGAGAGTCTGAGCTTTGAAGACAGACCAGAGAGTTTGTTCGACTGGTGTCGGTCAAGTTGTTTATAGTATCAGAGCCTCAGTTTCTGCCTTTGTGAGAAAAGAATAGTGCTGTTACTTTTGTGAAACTTAAATGAGATAAAGGTGCAAAGTTTTAATATGCCTGGCAGTGAGTACTAGGCAGGTATCAGCAATATGAAGACAGAGGATGGTGGTTAGGTACTGAGTTCACATTTAGGTCATGCCCTATGTGGGTACTTAATGAATATGCCACAGTGCATCAGTTTAAACTCTAGCTGGAAAGAAAGCACCTGAATACAAGAAATAACAAAACAAGGACAAAATAACAATATTAGCTGAATATAGAACTATGACAAGAACATAACCGGTTCAATGACAAATGAGGGAGGGGAGTGGATAATAAGATTTTTCTGTGAGAGTTCAGAAGGGCCATTAGCCAAAATCTCACAGTCACAGGGCCTAAGATTTACACTTCGGGCATTATTTCCAAGTGAAGATTGGAGGGGCAGTTTCATCATGCAACTTTAAACTCAAATTTCATTACCTAACCACGCTACACCTACTATGGTTTACCATGAAGTGACACAATTAAAACACAAATCCTGTGTTTATTATCTTCTGAATAGCATAGCCATATTGTTGTGGGTTTGTGATTTGCTTAACAGAAAGACCAAACATGATTGTGATTTCTGTCCTCTGTCTTGGAATGTCTTCTTTGAAGAGCTGTGGACCTCTCCTTTGCCACACATGAGAAGCCCTGATATAATGTAAATAGGAACCTGGAGAGGGTGAGGGAGAAGGCAATGGCACCCCAATCCAGTACTCTTGCCTGGAAAATCCCATGGATGGAGGAGCCTGGTAGTCTGCAATCCATGGGGTTGCTAAGAGTCGGATACGACTAAGCGACTTCACTTTCACTTTTCACTTATGCATTGGAGAAGGAAATGGCAACCCACTCCAGTGTTCTTGCCTGGAGAACCCCAGGGACGTGGGAGCCTGGTGGGCTGCCGTCTATGGGGTCGCACAGAGTCAGACACGACTGAAGCGACTTAGCAGCAGCAGCAGAGAGGGTGAGAGCCCAGTGGTCCAGAGGGACAAGGAAACCCTTCAAGCCATGGTACAATGTAAGACAGACCTGGAGATTTCCAGTCGGGTGATCCCTGAGGCTACATCTACACTACTAGGGAGTGGTGAGACCAGAGGAGTCTGGGCAACTGAGTAAGAGAATATATTCCTATGGTGTTGGGTACTGACAGCACGTGATGTGCAGTTCCTTCAGGGGTCTTAACATCCTCTGAGATTTCTCCTGGGGGGTATTTAGTTCCAGGATATTGGCAGTGAAATTGGTATCTTTCCTGACCTGACTGGAATATAAAAGAGGCAGGCCTTCTGCTTCAGCCCAAGCTCTTAAAAATTCTAGTTGTTAAGAAGAAATTCCCTAGCTCTTGAGCAAACTTGCGGGGAGTGTCTGATGCTGGGGAGTTCCCTAATGATGTGTGCTAATTCTAAAGAGCAGCTCCTTTTCTGCAGACCCTTTACTTGGGTCTGAGTGTGGACTGCTACCTCTTCAATACTTTGAAAACATTTTAGGGTGTGTATTGTTTGGTTATTTTGTTTTATTTTGCTTTAGAGTAGGGGATACGTCTGCATGTTAAGGTTGAATAACAGAAGTGGCTACGTTAAGCAGTAAAACAGTATCATGGAAGCTGTGTTCATGCTGGGCTACTGTGCAAGAGTGGCAGCCATCAGCTGACTGAGTGCAACTGCGTGGTATGGTTTGTGTCAGTGAGCTCAGGAGAGGCAGAAACTTGGAGAATTCCTGATCCCCAATACATTAAATCTCCGATTGTTGTTGTTTAGTCACTAAGTTGTGTCCTGCTCTTTTGCAACCCCATGGACTGTAGCCTGCCATAGGATTTCCTGTGCAAGAATACTGGAGTGGATTGCCATTTCTTTCTCCGGGGATCTTCCTGACCCAGGGATTGAATCTGCTTCTGCTACTTGGCAGGTGGATTTTTTTAAACCACCAAACCACCTGGGAAGCACCTGGGATCCACCTGGTGGATCCTTTAAATATCTGGAACATGTAAACTTCAAAGTACTCCCTTTCCATAACCTCAACTTTTTAGCCAGTTACCCACTAGGACTTGGCTTTATTACGATTACCCTCTTTAACCTGGGATTCCTGGGACCTGACCAGCCTTGAAAGCCAAAGTGAACAGACGTCATAATCTTTGTTCTTCGTGTGAGGTGCTAAGCTCCAAAGATGAGTTAGGGAGGTTTAGCGTGGTGAAGGAGGAAATGGCAACCCACTCCAGTATTCTTGCCTAGAGAATCCCATGGACAGAGGAGCCTGTTGGGCTGCTGTCCATAGGGTCGCACAGAGTTGGACACGACTGAAGTGACTTAGCATGCATGCATGCATAAGAGAAGGAAATGGCAACCCACTCCATTGTTCTTGCCTGGAGAATCCCAGGGACAGAGAAGTCTGGTGGGCTGCTGTCTGTGGGGTTGCACAGAGTCGGACATGACTGAAGCGACTTAGCAGCAGCAGCAGCATTTAATATTTGGTAGGTAGCCTGCCATGTGGGTCGCTCTCTCCTGTGAACCCATTTAAAAAAAAAACACTAAGGCTTTGATCTAGAACTTGCCTAAGCGATTTCATCTTGGATGCGGAAGTTGTGGACCAAGTACTTCATTGGAGAAATACCTACACAGGGCTCAAGGGCTGGACAGAGAAGACTCACTCACGTTTGCCGCCTCCAGTTTGCAAAGGCACAGCAGTGGCTGGGGTAGGTGAGGCTGGCCTCCACGAGTGTGACAAATTTTTCCAGACTGGGAAGCTTTTTTAAGCGGTAAGTTGACTTGGCCCGCAGCTTCTTAAGATTTTCTAAGCCATAGCCTGGCAGGGAATGGATCCTGGTTCTTGAAATATCTCTATAAGGAGAAGAGGCAAACATACCTGATTACTATGAGTCTAAATTTTTCTGCTCTGTTAGCAGTCAAAATAGCCATCATAGTAGACCTGTTTTTACATGAGGGAGGAGGGAGACTCTTGTTTAAGATCGGGAGCTCAGTGTTTAATATCTAAAGCTTCATCTGCCTATTAGACATCCAAATGGAGATAATAAGGAAATAGTGATGGAACGAGCAAGCAAAAATCAGCAAGCACTCTGAAGTATTTGAACGATAGCATTGACAAGCGGGGGCATTTCTCATCCCTCCTCTGCCTCAGGCAGCGGCTCCTCTGTGACTGCAGCTTCATCACGCCACTTCATTTGTGGTGGATCCAGCAGCTACCAGTCATCCCAGTTCTGTGCTTCAATTAGATCACATCCTCACTTCCAGTCTAGGATTAGTAGCAATTATCTACCATTGCTAATCCCTGGACTGCTAATTCCCTGCTTGATACTAAGGGAAATTTATGTTTTCAGAGTTAATAATTATCTTGATGTCATACCTCTGTGTATTTTACTTAGTTCCCCTCCTTGTTAGATACCCAACAGATCAAATTTGTCAATGCTATCGTTCAAATACTTCAGAGTGCTTGCTGATTTTTGCTTGCTCATTCCATCACTAACTATTTCCTTATTATCTCTATTTGGATGTCTAAGAGGCAGATGAAGCTTTAGATATTAAACACTGAGCTCCCGATCTTACCCCAAACCTTCTCTACTTGCAGCCTTTCCTGTTGTTCGTGCAAAAACTTGGAAGTCACCCTTGACTCTTCTTTCTCTCATAGCCTGTGTTCCCACCCTCAGTAAAATAATTTGGCTCTACCTTCCACATACATCTGGAATTTAACTGCTTCTCACAGCATTCAGTGCTATCACCACAGGATCAACGTTCTTGGTGTTCCAAGGTCTCTTTTCTAGTTCTTGCCTGTGTATTCTAATTCGGTGGAGCTGGGGGTCCCTGGAATTAAGAGTCTGATCCATGAACCTTTGTCCCTGTGGTGAGCCTTCACTCTCTGAGGCTGAAAGATCCAGCTGTCCTGGCCTGTTCAACACTTAGCCTTGCTATTGCTGTAGAGATTCTCAACTTTCTTTTCTGCCCTAAAGAAAATTCTCTCCAGTTTCTCTCTTCAGGAAATTGGTCCTCTGACCAGTTCTGCTATTGACACTCAAATTATGGTCCCTGGGACCACATTTTTATTTTGCCTGGTACATGGGTCTTGTTATTTCCCTCAAATATGGAAAGGAGCAAAGATTGCCTGTTTTGTCTAAAACACTTCAAGGCTTCCTACGGGGACTGAGATCAAGTCATAAATAAAGTCCTTCAGGAATAAGTTAAACCAGGGGGATTATTTATTATTTACCATTAACATTTTTAATATTTCTAAAATCAAATGATATAAAACAGAAGACTCTTTTTCTTAGTTATGCCTTCATCTCTTAATTTTCGAATATACAAAAACCACATTAATGACGATTTCCCCAAATACATTTTTATATTGCAAGCAATGCCATCATATTTTCTCATTGACTCTGTAAGTTGATTAAAGATGACTGTAATTTCTTCATGCTCTTCCACAGAGGGTCTATTTGCCCTTCCCTTGAATCCCCATGATGTCTTTAGACTACAGTAGAGTATAATGAAAGTGTTACTCTGCCAGTTCTGGACCTTGCTTCTAAGAGCACTGATAGCTTCTAAATCTTACAGAGCCCTAAGCTGCCATGCAAAAACTCTGAATGTTCTGCACAACAGAGGAAACTATAAGCAAGGTGAAAAGACAGCATTCAGAATGGGAGAAAATAATAGCAAATGAAGCAACTGACAAAGAATTAATCTCAAGAATATACAAGCAACTCCTGCAGCTCAATCCCAGAAAAATAAACGACCCAATCAAAAAATGGGCCAAAGAACTAAACAGACAGTTCTCCAAAGAAGACATACAGATGGCTAACAAACACATAAAAAGATGCTCAACATCACTCATTATCAGAGAAATGCAAATCAAAACCACAATGAGGTACCATTTCACAGCAGTCGGAATGGCTGCTATCCAAAGTCTACATGCAATAAATGCTGGAGAGGGTGTGGAGAAAAGGGAACCCTCTTACACTGTTGGTGGGAATGCAAGCTAGTACAGCCACTATGGAGAACAGTGTGGAGATTCCTTAAAAAACTGGAAATAGAACTGCCATACGACCCAGCAATCCCACTTCTGGGCATACACACCGAGAAAACCAGAATTGAAAGAGACACGTGTACCCCAGTGTTCTTTGCAGCACTGTTTATAATAGCCAGGACATGGAAGCAACCTAGATGTCCATCAGCAGATGAATGGATAAGAAAGCTGTGGTACATATACACAATGGAGTATTACTCAGCAATTTAAAAGAATACATTTGAATCAGTTCTAATGAAGTAGATGAAACTGGAGCCTTTTATACAGAGTGAAGTAAGCCAGAAAGAAAAACACGAATACAGTATATTAACACATATATATGGAATTTAGAAAGATGATAATGATAACCCTGTATGCGAGACAGCAAAAGAGCCATAGATGTATAGAACAGTCTTTTGGACTCTGTGGGAGAGGGTGAGGGTGGGATGATTTGGGAGAATGGCACTGAAACATGTATATTATCATATGTGAAACGAATCGCCAGTCCAGGTTCGATGCATCATGCAGGATGCTCGGGGCTGGTGCACTGGGATGACCCAGAGGGATGGGATGGGGAGGGAGGTGGGAGGGAGGTTCAGGGTGGGGAACACATGTACACCCAGGGCAGATTCATGTCAATGTATGGCAAAACCAATACAATATTGTAAAGAAATTAGCCTCCAATTTAAATAAATAAATTTATATTTAAAAAAAGTAATTTTTGTGTGCACATCAGAGAAAAGATTTCCTAACATAAAAAGCACTGATCTGTGAGAGATGAACGTTGGTGGCTTGATCTATTTCCAAAGGAAAGGAAAAAATGGTGGTTGGGACTTTGGTCCGGGTTCCTCACATCAACCACCAGCTGTTCCTCTGCCCAGAACTTGGGCAAAAAAATAGCAAAGATATGGTGATAAATAGTGTTTACTGAGCACTTTTAGAAAAGGCAGAGGCACCAGAGATCAAATTGCCAACATCCGCTGGATCATGGAGAAAGCAAGAGAGTTTCAGAAAAACATCTATTTCTGCTTCATTGACTATGCCAAAGCCTTTGACTGTGTGGATCACAATAAACTGTGGAACATTCTGAAAGAGATGGGAATCCCAGACCACCTGACCTGCCTCTTGAGAAACCTGTATGCAGGTCAGGAAGCAACAGTCAGAACTGGACATGGAACAACAGACTGGTTCCAAATAGGAAAAGGTGTACGTCAAGGTTGTATATTGTCACCTTGCTTATTTAACTTATATGCAGAGTACATCATGAGGAACGCTGGGCTGGAAGAAGCACAAGCTGGAATCAAGATTGCTGGGAGAAATATGAATAACCTCAGATATGCAGATGACACTACCCTTATGGCAGAAAGTGAAGAGGAACTCAAAAGCCTCTTGATGAAAGTGAAAGAGGAGAGTGAAAAGGTTGGTTTGAAGCTCAACATTCAGAAAACAAAGATCATGGCATCTGGTCCCATCACTTCATGGGAAATAGATGGAAAAACAGTGGAAACAGTGTCAGACTTTGTTTTTTTGGGCTTCAAAATCACTGCAGATGCTGATTGCAGCCATGAAATTAAAAGACGCTTACTCCTTGGAAGGAAAGTTATGACCAACCTTGATAGTATATTGAAAAGCAGAGACATTACTTTGCCAACCAAGGTCCGTCTAGTCAAGGCAATGGTTTTTCCCGTGGTCATGTATGGATGTGAGAGTTGGACTGTGAAGAAGGCTGATCGCCGAAGAATCGATGCTTTTGAACTGTGGTGTTGGAGAAGACTCTTGAGAGTCCCTTATACTGCAAGGAGATCCAACCAGTCCATTCTAAAGGAGATCAATCCTGGATGTTCATTGGAGGGACTGATGCTAAAGCTGAAACTGCAATACTTTGGCCACCTCATGCGACGAGTTGACTCACTTGGAAAAGACTCTGATGCTGGGAAAGGTTGGGGGCGGGAGGAGAAGGGGATGACCGAGAACGAGATGGCTGGATGGCATCACCAACTCTGTGGACATGAGTTTGAGTGAACTCCGGGAGTTGGTGATGGACAGGGAGGCCTGGCGTGCTGTGATTCATGGGGTCGCGGAGAGTCGGACACGACTGAGCAACTGAACTGAACTGAGCACTTACCATCTGCCAGGCACTCCAGGGAGATCCTCTCTTATTTTAATTTCTGCTGGAAAAAATTACAGAAGATTCTGCAGTGGGCAGAAGAGACTACTGGTCATCGTTCCCATGGAATGCCCCCAGTGAGTCTCGGGATGCTTGTCTTTGACTGGACAGGGCACGCTATGGAGCTGACGGTCAGTTTGTGGAAAGTGGGCTTCAGCCCAGAAGCATATGGAGCTCCATAACATCCAAAAACTGACTTTTCTTTTTACCACGTTGATTAAAATAAAGCAGGGGTCCCTAGCCTCTCAGATCTAATGCCTGATGATGTGACGTGGAGCTGACATAATAATAATAGAAATAAAGTACACAATAAATGTAAAAAAAAAATAAAAAGAACTCTGAATGCCCTGATAGTGCCATGTTGGAAAAAGTCTAAGCCAGGTACAGAGTGTCTGGAGGATAAGATGCCGTGCGTGCGTGTGTGTGTGTGTGCGTGTGTGTGTCTGAGTGTAGAGAGGTACCAAGGAGCACCAGATACTTGAGTGAAGAGGACAACCTGCAGCACAACCCCCAGACCCAGCCTCCTGAGCTGACATCACGTGGATCAGAGACAAGACAAGCTACCCGAACTTCTGAAACAAAACTGTGGGCAAAATGGAACAATTGCTTTAAACCACTGAGTTTAAGGATAGCTTTTATGTTGAAATAGAGAACTCAAGCAGATTCACGTTGACTCCCATCATCTTCATCTTTTTTAACAGCTGTAGAAGCGTTTTTCCTTGAAAGCCATTAAGCATGCAAATAGCAGTGTGGTCTATACTTTTCTGCCTCTCTCACTTTCCATCTTTTTCTTTGTATGCTGGCTCTCTGTATTTGCATTTTCTCTCTCTTGTAGGGCAGAGGACTCCTTGCATTCTCAGCAGTGCCTTCTACATAGTAAGCACCCAGAAAATTGTGGCTTTGTTCAAAGATAGGTTAAGGAGTGGCCCTGATGGAGGACTCGGAAAGGAAATAGATCACCCCAGCCAGCTGTGATGTCTTCTGACCTCTTGTACTTACAAAGGTCTGGTACCTTGTATTGTCTCTTCTATTGTTTCATACTGTTCAACTTTTCACGTATATTTGTTTTGTCTCCTCAGCTAGATTTTAGATGCTTGGAGAACAAGAATTACTAAGATACTTTCGTTTTCTACCTGGCATTTGGCACAGGGCTGGGCTCAAGAAATCTACTCAGTAGAGAGTTGTCTGATTAGCAGAGATGCCTCAGCATTACGAGAAAGTGAGAAGTTGAAGGAAGTCTTCAGTTCACTTCAGTCGCTCAGTCGTGTCCGACTCTCCGCGACCCCATGAATCACAGCACGCCAGGCTTCCCTGTCCATCACCAACTCCCGGAGTTCACTCAAACTCATGTCCATCGAGTCGGTGATGCCATCCAGCCATCTCATTCTCTGTTGTCCCCTTCTCTTCCTGCCCCCAATCCTTCCCAGCATCAGAGTCTTTTCCAGTGAGTCAGCTCGTCGCATGAGGTGGCCAAAGTATTGGAGTTTCAGCTTTAGCATCAGTCCTTCCAATGAACACCCAGGATTGATCTCCTTTAGAATGGACTGGTTGTCTTACAGGAGAGTAATTCTAAAGGGAGACGTGTGCAAGGGAAACTGACAGAGGAGATCTGGATTTAAAAGGAGCTCAGCTTAACGGTGCTTCTGCAGCAGGCAATTATTTGTGAGTGAGAGTATCAAAGGAACCAAGGAAGAGTATCAGGAGAACCAAGAGTATCAAAGGAACCACATCCTTGTGCAAAGTTTACAAGGAGATAGACACAGATTAAAGAATCAGTAGAATAATGTGTTGAATGGGTTGACCTGTGTGTGGTTCAGTGACTAGGAGTTGGGTGGGGAGGTCTGCTTGGGAAGCATTGGTGCCTGTCTCTCTGTTCAGAGTTCTGGAGCTAGCTTATATTACAGACTCCTCATCGCAGCTGCAAAATATGTGAGTTGCTGTTATTTGCAGTAGATGGCGCCACTTCTGGAAGACTGTGGCATCTTGTCAGTATCTCAGGATCCAGATCTTCTGCTGGTGGATGTTGAAAGGAGAGAGTGGTTGGTAGGAGAGAGATGCAGAGTCCCTTAGAGTTTGGTAAAGCCAATTCTTTAGCAGAAATGGTTCCTGGGTAGTAAAAGTGTTTGTAGAAGTGTTTATTTCAAGCATACTGGACACTTGCTAGGGCAATCAAACAAGGAAACTATCATAAGACTTCCTTATTTTGGACTGACAGAAAAATGTTTCTCTGGTACCTCCACAGATTAAGAAAAATCTATAAACATTTATATCAGTAGGGACAAATAGTAGATACTATTCAGCGTGGAGTGAGACTTAAACTGCAAATATTCCCACGTTTGCTCTGTTCCACTAACATAAATACACAGACACACAGAGTCTAATCACTGACAGTTCCTTCCACGTGGCCTGGAAATCTAATGTTAGATTTTAATTCCTTTGTAAAAACATATTCCACTCTTAGGATGCAAATATCCCCAGGGGGAATAGCAAAACAAGGCATCATCAGTTATTCACATCTTCATGGAAGTGGGTTTGTGTGACTACTGGCTAAGGGTAGGCTTGGAGAGAGGCCCAGAACACAAAGCACAGCAGTGAGGGGTGTTCAGAAGGGTGATTCTGAGCAACCATATTTTGAGTAATTAAGGGACCACAGGATGGGATTTGATCTCTGAGCCTTGAAAGCCAGGTGGAAGAGTTTAGAGTTTCTTTGAGCAGAAGAATTACTTATTGAAAGCTGTGATTTTATTAGATTAGTCTTGAGAGCCTTAAACATGGCACACAATAGGTGTTCATTCATTATTAAATGTCTGGAAGGAGAAAGGAGTGAAGGTAGGAAGGGGATGGAATGGTTATTACACAGATGTGGTCATGAGATGAGAGCTTACCTCCTCACACTGTTGCCTCATCTGTTAAGTCACTGTGTCACATGACAAAGATTTATTGGGTGTCTTCTCTGTTACTAAAGTGAAAGTGAAAGTTGCTCAGTTGTGTCTGACTTTTGCGACCCTATGACTATACAGTCCATGGAATTCTCCAGGCCAGAATACTGGAGTGGGTAACCTTTCCCTTCTCCAGGGGATCTTCCCAACCAAGGGAACGAACCCAGATCTCCTGCATTGAGGGTGGATTCTTTACCAGCTGAGCCACAAGAGAAGTCCAATAATACTGGAGTGGGTAGGCTATCCCTTCTCCAGTGGATCTTCCTGACCCAGGAATTGGACCGGGGTCCCCTGCATTGCAGGCAGATTCTTTACCAACTGAGCTATCAGGGAAGCCCTCCTGTGAATTTCTGCAGAGATTATAATTCTGAGCAGTAGCTTTTGTCCCTCTACCAGAATGAGATAACTTGGGGATGGCATTGTTTATTTTTGGGTCTCTATATCCATCACATCCATTCAAAGATGGGCACAATAAAGGACAGAAATGGCAAAGACCTAATAGAAGCAGAAGAGATCAAGAAGAGATGGAAAGAATACACAGAAGAACTGCACAAAAAATAATGATCTGGACAATTACAACGGTGTAGTCTCTCACTCAGAGCCAGACATTCTGGAGTGTGAAGTCAAGTGGGCCTTAGGAATCACTGCTGCCAATAAAGCTCGTGGAGGTGATGGAATTCCAGCAGAGCGCTGTGAAAGTGCTGCACTCAATTTGTCAGTTAATTTGGAAAACCCAGAAGTGGCCAGGACTGGGGAAGATCAATCCTCATCCCAATTCCCAAGAAGTACAGTACTAAAGAATGTTCAAACTACTGGACAGTTGTACTCATCTCCCATGCTAGTAAGGTTATTTAAAAAATTCTCCAAGATAAACTTTACGTTACATAAACCGAGAACTTCCGAATGTTCCAGCTGGGTCTAGAAATGGCAGGGGAACCAGAGATCAAATTGCCATCATTTGCTGGATCACAGAGAAGGCAAGAGAATTTCAGAAAAACATCTACCTCTGTTTCATTGACTATGCTCAAGCCTTTGTGTGGATCCTAACAAACTGGGGGAAACTCTTAAAGAGATGGGGATACCAGGCCATCTTACCTGTCTCCTGAGAAACCTGTATGTGAGTCAAGAGGCAACAGTTAGAACCCTAAATGGAACAACTGACTGGCTCAGGATTTAAAAAGGAGTACGACAAGCTATTTATTGTCACCCTGTTTATTTATTTATACTCAGAGCACATCATGCAAAATGCCGGCTTGGATGAGTTACAAGCTGGCATCAAGACTGCTGGGAGATACATCAACAACCTCAGATATGTGAATGATACCACTCTAATGGTAGAAAGCAAAGAGGAACTAGAGAGCCTCTTGATGAGAGTAAAGGAAGGGAGTGAAAAAGCCGGGTTTAAACTCAATATTAAAAAAGCAAAGATCATGGCATCCAGTCCCATCACTTCATGGCAAATAGAAGAGTAAAGGTGGAAGGGTAAAAGGTAGATTTCCTCTTCTTGGGCTCTAAAATTACTGCGAATAGTGACTGCAGCCATGAAACTGGAAGACGATTGCTTCTTGGCAGGAAAGTTATGACAAACCTAGACAGTGTGTTTAAAAGCAAAGACATGACTTTGCTGACAAAGGTCTGTGTAGTCAAGGCTGTGGTCTTTCCAGTTGTCGTGTATGGATGTGAGAGCTAGACAGTAAAGAGGCAGAGTGATGAGGAACTGATGCTTTCTGATTTTGGTGCTGGAGAAGACTCTTGCGAGTCCCTTGGAAAGCAAGGAGATCAAACCAGTCAATCTTAAAGAAAACCAACCCTGAATACTCTTTGGAAAAATTAATGCTGAAGCTGAAGCTCCAATAGTTTGGCCACCTGATGTGAAGAACTGCCTCATTGGAAAAGACCCTGATGCTGGGAAAGATTGAAGGCAGGAGGAGAAGGGGATGGCAGAGGATGAGATGGCTGGATGGCATCACTGAATCAATGGACCTGAGTTTGAGCAAGTTGGTGTTGGACAGGGAAGTTGGTGATGGACAGGGAACCCTGGCGTGCTGCAGTCCATGGGGTCATGAAGAGTAGGACACGACTTGGTGACTGAAGAGCAATGAAAATCCCTCATATCTAGCAGAGTACCAGACACACATTGAATAGATGCTCAATGAACACCTACCAAATATGACATGTAAGCCCTGCTATGTTCAGTGAATGAGTGAGGATGTCTGCTTTATTACTGACTGTTCTTAGGGCTGGTGGGCTGGACAGGAGAAGGGGTAGTAATGGGCAGGTATTTTTAATCCTTGTCTTTCAGGCTGGTCTCATGATGGCAGCCTTTCTTTGTAAGTTCCCACTTTGGTTAACATTTCAGCCCATGCTCCATTCTGGAAGTGACTGGTTTTGAGAATTGAAATCCTGAAGAGTAGTCCCAACAGGAGACATCATAAGACAATGGCTGACAGGACTTAGCAATCCTGAACTGTTTCAACATTGCTAGCATTCTTGATTTTGAGCTACAAAGCAGAAAGGGAAATAGCAGTCAGTAATAAGATGCTGAGTCAGGAGAGGCAGGCGTTAAATTGTGCTCTGTGCCCTGTTTAATAAAGTGCATTATAGCCAGTGCCACAAATTTGATTTGAACAATTTCTATTTTTCCAAGCAAAGATGTTATTACAGGTCAATCATTTCCATAAGTGAGAGCACATTTCTGGTGTATACTACACTGACAGATGGCTAGAAGACCTCTGTTTCATGATCCCAGGTGGAATAAAAAGGCAATTTACTATCTATAGGACTGTGGGTATACTGGTAATGGAAGAGAATGATTCTTATACAAATAACTCAGTGTTTGAATCTGAACTATCAAATGAATCTGAGCTATAGCCAAATCAATTTGATAAACCATCAGAATATGATTGTACTGGCTCCAGCCTGCAAAAGCAATGCATTAAATTTTCCCCACAGGAAACAGTTTCCCAAGGAAACAGCATTGCTTGATTGCTTTAAAAAAATAAAAGAAAACTTGAGTGAGTTCAGAATATCAGGTGAAAACTCAGATGGCTGCTGATGTTCAAGGTCAAGACTCATGAGGGGGAAATCAGGATGCTAGACCGCTCTTGGAAACTCAGTGGAGCTTGTCTGTGTGCCCCTGGCTTTCTCTGCATCTATTTCTCCTTGCAATGGAACATCTCATACTTGCACCCTCAGGTGTTCAGGGGCTCCCTGATTTTCACTCAGCTAAAATTTTCTCCTTCAGGAAAGGAGTTATGATTGGTTTGGGTGCTCTCCCCTTAACTCCCTTAGAATCCCTTCCATATATGTACTGGGGCAAAGCACTGAGCCTGCTGGGAGGAAGATTCACCACTGTTGGCTTTTGGAGGAGATATGGAGGCTGGGCCAAGCTTCCCAACTCTCAGTCTTGGTTCAGGGGCTGTGATTCTCAGTGTGCTTCCTGGACTGCAACATCAGCTTCACCTGCAAAGTTATTAGACATGCAATTTCTCAGGCCTACCTCTGACCTGCTGAATCAAACATACCGGGAGTGGGGATTAGCCATCTAGAGTTTTATAAGCATACTGGGTGACTCTGATGCATGGTCAAATTTAGAACCATGGCTCAAGGGCATTGGAGGACCACTTGCAGCTGAGGTGGCCCATGGCTGAGTTCCGCTCTGGGATTGGCCCTCACGTGACCCACCCAAGCCTTGACTTCCCCCTGGGCCAGCCTGCACTCAGTGACTATTGGAGGATCGGCCCCTTGCCTTGATTCAGTCAACTCTGAAGGGCCATTCTAACTCCAGAGCTCCCCCTAGAATCAGCCGAAGCTTCTGCTGCAAATGCATTGTAGTTCAACTTCCCTGTTAGCCTGATTCTGTTTCCATCAAGTACTCCCCACAGAGCACTCTCCAGTAAGCCTTCTGCATGTGAACACCCACATCACAGTCTGATGTGCAGTGAGAGGAATCTGACCCAAGCCACAGTCACAGCCCTAGCCTGAGCTACGTCTATGGTGGGCTGAGTGGTCTACACACACTTCTCCTACCCATGAACCCATAGCACCAGCATAGGCTTGTACTCTGCACACACACTAAACAAGCACCTTCAGGCCAGAGTTTACCTGGGATTGGCATATAAGGCTGGAAATAGAGGATAGACTAGGTTCTAGAGCCCCAGGTTAGCAGCCAGAGAGGCTGGGAGGACATCTGCAGACTAACCTGAAAGCCCCAGAAAAGGAGGCTTGATGTTAAGCTGACCAACCTTCTTGCCCCTAAAGGGAGGATGAGGAGGAGATCAGCAGTTAGAGACTGGGATATAGGCCAGGATCTTACATATATATCCTCATGCATTGAAAAGATGTAGAAATGTATTATCCTTTTTGCGTGGTTGCTAAGTCGTTTCAGTTATGTCTGACTCTGTGTGACCCCCATGGGCTATAGTCCACCAGGATCCTCTGTCCATGGGATTCTCTAGGCAAGAATACTAGAATGGTTTGCCATGCCCTTCTCCAGGGGATCTTCCTGACCCAGGGATCAAACCTGTGTCTCTTATGTCTCCTCCATTGGCAGGTGGGTTCTTTGTGACTAGTACCATGTGGGAAGCCCCTCTACCTTTTTAAGTCATAGCAAATGCTTCATAATTCCTTTGGATTTTCTGTAAATTTTACTCACTGTTTCTGTGGTGAAAGTGTAGAAAATGGGCCTGTGACTTGAGGACTCTGCAAAACTGCTGGTGATGATATCATCCCTCTTCTTGCTGGCACTTGTGGCAGGGCTAATTGGGTGTCTGTGTTGGTGTTTTCCAATGGAGACCCTGGTCAGACATACTGAGCAGTGCCTCAGCCTGGGACCTATTTGTCAACATCAAGGGACATTCTTCTATGCTGTGTGTGTGTACCTTTTACTAGTGTTCTTGGGCTGGGGGCAGGGTCTGGTGTTTATAGTTATTTCCCCCCCTATTTTAGTTCACAGTAAATTGAGGGTCCCTTTTAGATGTTCAGTTGGACCTATTGAAGTACTTTAGGCGACATGGTATGGTGGGAATGCATAGGATATGAGGCAGGAGACCTAGTTTCTGGTCCAGGCTCTGCCACTTACTGCAACAGTGTGATGGTTAGCAGGTTACTTCCCATTTCTGACTCTGGTTTCCTCAGCTGGGTGATGAGCTAGATGAGATCCTGTCCAGCTTGAATGTTCTCAGTAGCAGACAGTTAAGATGCTGCGATGTCATAGTATACCTGGTACAGGTCACATGTGGAAACCTACCCCATCACAGACTTGTTCTGCCATAAAAGATAGGGGTGCTGGTTTAGGCCCATTAGAAACCTTTAGGACTATTCACTAAGTGAAATTAATACACTGTTGTTCTCCTGGTCAAAGACATCAAATACACTTTCTCTGTTTATCTCCCAGGTAATCTAAGAATAAGAAACATTGACTAAGCATTACAAATTCTAAGTGTGTTAGTCACTCAGTCATGTCCCGACTCTTTGCGATTCCATGGACTGTAGTCTGCCAGGCTCCTCTGTTCATGCGTTTCTCCAGGCAAGAATATTGGAGTGGGTTGTCATTCCCTCCTCTGGAGATCTTCCTGACCTAGGGATCGAACCCACGTCTCCTGCATTGCAGGCAGATTCTTTACCAACTGAGCCACCAGGGAAGCCCTACAAGTTCTAAGGACTCTGTGTATTGAAGCACAGGGACTGTATGCTTGGTGCTCCCCATTTGTTACCCCAGGTCCTACTTGATGCTTCATAGCATACATCATAGTTCAATATATTAAGTTGCATATTTAGTTCTATTATCTGACTCTCTTTTATAAGAATATAAGCTTCCTGTGAGGAAGAACTTTTGTTACTTGCACTATACACAGTGCATAGCATAGGGCTGGCACTTAAGAATCTATCTGTTCAATGAGTGAATATACATATATTCACTCAATATATATATATGTATATACACATACACTTACATATATATTATTACTAAGCTTCAAACAGTATTAGGACATGGACATTATTGTTTCTGTCATTGTTTTAGGTGAGGAAACTGAGGTAAGAGAACTGGTTTTAAAACCTGGGTAGTCTTCTCTGGCATCTCTGCTTTAATCATGCAAACATCCCTTCTTTCGTACATGTTGCCTCTCTGAAACCAGGCGTTCTGGATGTCTTTGAACTTATTCAAAGAGATAGAGTTCCATATAAAAGTTACAACAGAGAGACGCCTGGCTCCGGCGGCGCAGACGCGGGAGGTGCCCGGCTCCGGCGGCGCAGACGCGGGAGGCGCCTGGCTCCGGCGCAACCGACCACGTGCAGAATCGTGGCTGAGAGGAGCTACCCCGCGCCCAGAGTTAGGGCGGTGGCCGAGAGGAGCTGTACCACGTTCAGGAGGCGGTGGCTGCTTGGGCACCGGAGGGCCTAGAGGAGCTGATCCACATTCAAAGCAGGAGGGGCGGCCTTGAGGAGATACCCCTCGTCCAAGGTAAGGTACAGCGGCTGCGCCTTGCTGGAGCAGCTGGGAAGAGATACTCCACGACCAAGTGGAATATAAGAATCCAGTGTTCTGGGGAGGAAGGAACAAGATGGCGGAGGGATAAGATGGCAAGACCACTTTCTCCCCCACAAATTCATCAAAAGAACATTTGAACACGGAGTAAAGTCCACAAAACAACTTCTGAATACTGGCAGAGGACATCAGGCTCCCAGAAAAGCAGCCCATTGTCTTCTAAAGGAGAGAGAAGAAATCCAGCTCCACCCACCAGAACACTGACACATGCTTCCCTAACCAGGGAACCCGGACAATCACCCGTCCAACCCCACACACAGCGAAGAAACTACATAATAAAGAGAACTCCACAAACTGCAAGAAGAGGGAAAGGCCACCCCAAGCAAAGCAATATAAGCAAGATGAAGAGGCAGAGAAATACCCAGCAAGTAAAGGAACAAGATAATTGCCCACCAACACAAACAAAAGAAGATATAGGGAATTTACCTGATAAAGAATTTCAAATTTTGATGGTGAAAATGATTCAAAATCTTGAAAGCAAAATGGATTTACAGATAAATAACCTGGAGAAAAGGATTGAGAAGATGGAAGAAAGATTTAATAAGGACTTAAATAAAAAAGAGTCAATATACAATGAATAATGCAATAGATGAGATCAGAAACACTCTGGAGGGAACAAACAGTAGAATAACAGAGGCAGAAGACAGGATAAGAGAACTAGAAGATAGAATTGTAGAAATAAATGAAACAGAGAGGAAAAAAGAAAAACGAATTAAAAGAAATGAGGACAATATTAGAGACCTCTGGGACAATGTTAAACGCGCCAACATTCGAATCATAGGAGTCCCAGAAGAAGAAGACAAAAAGAAAGACCATGAGAGAATACTTGAGGAGATAATAGTTGAAAACTTCTCTAAAATGGGGAAAGAAATAATCACCCAAGTCCAAGAAACCCAGAGAGTCCCCAACAGGATAAACCCAAGGCGAAATACTCCAAGACACATATTAATCAAATTAACAAAGATCAAACACAAAGAACAAATATTAAAAGCAGCAAGGGAAAAGCAGCAAATAACACATAAGGGGATTCCCATAAGGATAACAGCTGATCTTTCAACAGAAACTCTTCAGGCCAGAAGGGAGTGGCAAGACATACTAAAAGTGATGAAAGAAAATACACTACAGCCCAGATTACTATACCCAGCAAGGATCTCATTCAAATATGAAGGAGAAATCAAAAGCTTTACAGACAAGCAAAAGCTGAGGGAATTCAGCATCACCAAACCAGCTCTCCAACAAATGCTAAAGGATCTTCTATAGACAGGAAACACAGAAAGAGTGTATAAACTTGAACCCAAAGCAATAAAGAAAATGGCTACGGGATCGTACTTATCAATAATTACCTTAAACGTAAATGGGTTGAAATTTTCAAAAAGGCTAGGAAACAGTTCTCATAGCCATCAATAGTTCAGTGTTGAGTTCATGAATAGTTTTTAAAGTTTGGGACAAACTGTAGTATTTGCTATTTGAAGTACTATTTGTAATTGGCATATTACGATGTAACATTGGTCTTCATTTCCATCTTAAAACGCCTAAAAATGCCTAACAGGTTTTTAGATTTGTGAATTTTAGTTGAAATGTATTTTACGATGTTACTAAACCTGCAGAAATATTGAAATATTTCAGAGAACTTATTCACTGTACGTTTAATTTATTTTATTTATAAAAGTTATGAACTGTAGAAAGTTTTACTTGTTGGGTCAAATGCTTGTTGCTTCAAATGCTTGTTGCATTTGAAGTGCTAGTTACAAGAAAATCAAATACCTTCAATGTATAAATGCTATTAAGTTTTTAAAGGACTCTGGAGTATAAGTAAGTTTGTTTAAAGAAATTTAGTCTGTTCAACTTGAAAAAAAAATAAATAAAATTGGATTATTTGATTTAAAAAAAATAAAAAAAATAAACAACTTTGCAATAAAAAAAAAAAAAAAAAAAAGCAGAGACACAACTTTGTCAACAAAGGCCCATCTAGTCAAGGCTATGGTTTTTCCAATGGTCGTGTATGGATATGAGAGTTGGACTATAAAGAAAGCTGAGCGCCTAAGAATTGATGCTTTTGAACTGCGGTGATGGAGAAGACTTGAAGAGTCCCTTGGACTGCAAGGAGATCCAACCAGTCCATCCTAAAGGAAATCAGTCCTGGGTGTTCATTGGAAGGACTGTTGTTGAAGCTGAAACTCCAATACTTTCGCCACCTGATGCGAAGAACTGACTCATCTGAAAAGACCCTAATGCTGGGAAAGACTGAGGGCAGGAGAAGGGGACAACAGAGGATGAGATGGTTGGATGGCATCACTGACACAATGGACATGAATTTGGGTGGACTCTGGGAGTTGGTGATGGACAGGAAGGCCTGGCGTGCTGCAATTCACAGGGTTGCAAAGAGTCGGACACAACTGAGAGACTGAACTGAACTGAAAGTATAATCCCAAAGGAGAGGGACTCTGGATGTCCCTGGTCGTTCCACCTGATATCATTCAGCAGGTTTCTCTGAACATAACCATTCCCAGCACAAACAAAACTTTTACTTTACTATGGATCCCTAAAATGCAACTTTCAAACACACCTATGTGTAGAAAAGCCCTGAATTACACTGCTCAACACTGGAGGACCCACAAAGGTGCACTTAGAAACACCGACAGTGAGCAGAGGGGACTTGGAAACTACACACAAAGCGGTGGCCAGGGCAGTTTTGAGGTGAAGAAGTGCTGTTGTAAGCACTTCGTATTCACACATGCTAATTCCCTTCAATTTACTGAGCATGAACCTCACAATGATTTCCACTCAAACCAGTCTTCAGCAGTGGACACTGAAACAGGAGATGCCCACATTCAATTGCTTCAGCAACTTAGGCAACATTCTACTCCACAGAAAAGTACTTTTTGCTTTGAAAACAAAAAAGAATTGTCATTTGCTTTTTTCCCTTTTCATCTGCCCACACTGACAGTGGTTTGTAACTGAAACAAAAATAAAACCAACAAAATAATTAAAAAAAAAAAAGTTACAACAGATCCTTTATCATTGTTAACAATCATTAATAGAGTTTCTGTTCTATCACACAGGATCTCATTCTAGAGATGCATGGGTTCCAACCTGTGGAACCACAGGGGGCAGAATGCAGCTGTCCCCTGGTGTCTGTGGGGAATTGGTTCCAGGATCCACTGCAGACACCACAATCCATAGATGCTCAAGTCCCATGGCCCTGCCTTTCTTATCCATAGTTCTGCATCACAGATTCAACCAACTGCAGACAGTACATATTTACTGAAACATATCCATATGTAAGTGGACTCATGCAGTTCAAACCTGTGTTGTTCAAGGGTGAACTGGAAAGCTTTGTGGTGAAAATGAAAGTGATGTTGATAGATGGTAGGTAGATAAGTAAATAACCTAGGTACTGACTGCCAAGTAAGAGGTACAAGCTAGTGGCTCTCAAGTGCCTGAACTGACCTCAGGATAGCTTTGTAACAGTCATTCTGCAAACCTGTATATCTGTTCATGTGTTTATCTGTTCCTTTGCTTACTATTTCTTCTTGCATCTTGCATCTGACTGCTTCCTTCTGGATACCTTTCTTCTTCGTGTGGTACATTTGTCCAGAGATGTAGTGGGTCTTGCTTAGAGCCTAAGGAAATACATTTTAAAGAAGCTCTTGCAGATCTGGGCCCTTCAGCCATGAGGGCTGTGGGAGTTTCAGGAGGAGGAATTCACTGTTAGCACAGATTGTCAATGAAGAGCTGGGGGTTGGAGTGACCCATGTGGAAGAGCAGGGGCGCATAAAAACAGGAGAGTCACTCTTATTGGTAGAAATGAAGATGAGCAAGCAGCAATTGAAGGAGAGGTGCTGATACAGGGCCATGAGGCACTGGAGGCATCCCAAGATCTGGAATTGAGGCAAAGAGGATCCAAACATAAATGTGTGTACTTCTCACTGGCTTGAACAAAACTCCTGGACCCTGAGGGTGAAGTTGAAGAACTGTGCTTTCTCTTTCAGGGAAGAGATGGTTAAGAATGCTCTAGGAGTCAGACCAGTTTAGGTGTTACATCTGTGCTCTAAAATTCCTGTGACCTTGGGTGAATTGACCCCTCCAGGGAAGCGAGTTTTCCCTTCTCTAAAATGGGACCAGATAGCTCCTACCACAGAGGTTATTATTTTTTTTCATTATTAATTTATTTTTTATTGGAGGCAAATTATTTTACAATATTATATTGGTTGGTTTTGCCATATATTGACATGAATTTGCCCTGGGTTTACAAAAGGATTTAATTAGAAAATGCCTCTTACATTTTGGAAACACTCTCTGGGACTTGGTAAGGGCTCATTAAATAGTTGTTGTTGGTTTTGTTGTTACTGCATCGATATTTAGAGTGTAGATCAGCCCTAAATTGTCCTATACACCTTCGCAGATGGCGCAGATAAAATTTGATCTTAACTGCCAGCCCTGTCCTGTTCAGTTCAGTTCAGTTCAGTCGCTCAGTCGTGTCTGACTCTCCGCGACCCCATGAATCACAGCACGCCAGGCCTCCCTGTCCATCACCAACTCCCGGAGTTCACTCAAACTCATGTCCACAGAGTCGGTGATGCCATCCAGCCATCTCATTCTCCGTCGTCCCCTTCTCCTCCCTCCCCCAACCTTTCCCAGCATCAGAGTCTTTCCAGTGAGTCAACTCGTTGCATGAGGTGGCCAAAGTATTGCAGTTTCAGCTTTAGCATCAGTCCCTCCAATGAACATCCAGGATTGATCTCCTTTAGAATGGATTGGTTGGATCTCCTTGCAGTATAAGGGACTCTCAAGAGTCTTCTCCAACACCCTGAATGGGAGAAAGCTGACTACTAACTTACAGACACTGATCTCTTGGACAAAGTTGACTGCTAACTTACAGATGCTGATCTCTTTCACTTGGAAGCGAGGGAGGCTACTCACAGGATGACCGGTCCAGAGGCTCCTTGGAAAACATCATTAGGCAGTTCTTCCAAATTACTGTTATCGCTTAGATTCCTGGGGATGGAGTTGAGAAAAGAAGGAGGGAAACACAAAGCCACATAAACATCACTGTTAAAAGAGCCATTTCCCTCTAAATGGCCTAGAAGGATAGTCAGGGCTACTTACAGCTCATCGAGTTGGGTTCCATTGAATGCACAGTTGTGTATTTCTTGAATCCCATTCTTACTCAGCCATCTGAAATAAAAGACCCATTAAAAAACCAATAATGTCAGATGCAAACAGTACACGAGTTTCATAATTGGAAGCACTGGGGCAAGGTCAGACAGCTCAGGTTAGTGGCATAAATAAAATACCACCCTAAGACTCAGGGAGCAGGGTGGAAGGGAGACTGATTTATCACTGTATAACCTTTTGTAATGCTGGAAGTTTGCATTATGTGCATGTATTACTTATTCAGAGAAATCAATGAAATTTAATTTTGAGAAGGCACACTTGGGCACAGCAGCCTGGATTCCATAAGGTCTTTGCACATATCATTTGTGTGTAGAAATGATGCCTTGGGAGGAGCAGACAAAGATCTTTCCCATCCTGAAGGACAGAAATCATAGAGTTATTGAATAAGCGTCTGTAAGACAGAGAAAGAACATATTGTATCCCCTTTCTCTACTGCCTTAAGCCTCTCACTCAGGCTCATTCACAGCAGCGGGCCTGGCTGTCATCAAAAAATGATCTAATTAAACTGTCAGACAACCTGAACACTTCCCATGACCCATAGGGACCTGGCTATTGGAGGTTTGTGGAGGTGGCTCTGGGTTAAGCCAGAAAGGAAGAGAAATCAATTATAGAGGCTGTGGGCTGTGGCAGGGTGAGATGGCGTGAGCAGGCGAGGGAGGAGGCTCTGGGGGAGGTGGGACGGGATGGGGAATCATCATCCAAATTGTGCAAAGAAGGTCAGTAAGCAGGTTTGCCTGGACAGGGGAGCCCAGGGGCACCTTGGGCTGACATATCTGCACTGCTGTGCTCCTGGATGGTCTGAAAACCAAAACAGAAACCCAAGTATGGGAGAGCTTAGCCCAGAGAGCCTATGACCACTTGTTCTTGATTTGCCATCGGGTCTTCTTCCTTGTCCGGCTCGGTGGGTTTACAAATAGCACTGTTCCCAAAGCTGACCCAGAGACACTCCCATGTGTCCAGGATGTTGAGAGTTTCTGTTGCTGCAGTGGGGAGCCCAACAAGCTTAACATCAAAGGACACTGTGTGTGTTTTTCTTCCCCCTGAAAGCTAGTTAGCTGAAAATCCACACAGGAGCAATGCAGGTCTTTCAGAACATTAGCAACAAACTGGTGGATTCTGATGGCCAAGAAGTAGCTGTGCACCCCCAATCCTGCCTGCCTCACACCTTCCCAAGTGTACCCAGCACATCCAGCCTTCCTGTCTGATTTGTCAGCTGGTTGGATGGGGGTGACAGTGCTGAAGCAACTGTCCCTAACCAGTGGGAGGTGGATCCTAGGGGCTTTGGACCAGACAAAGGAGTCAACAAGCTTTTTCTGTGAGGGGTCCAGTAATATATTTTAGGTTTTGTGGGCCAAGAGGCAAAATTAGTCTATTACATAGGTACTTTGTGTTAGTTACTCAGTTGTGTCGGACTCTGTGTGACCCCATGGGCTGTAGCCCACCAGGTTCCTCTGTCCATGGGATTCTCCAGGCAAGAGTACTGGAGTGGGTTGCCATGCCCTCCTCCAGGGATCTTCCAGCCCTGGGATTGAACTCACATTGTCCTTTCCCGCATTGCAGGATTCTTTACCATCTGAGCCACCAGGAAAGTCACCAGGTACTTTATATAGGTAATTAAAAAACAATTTCCTTGAGATTTTTATTGACCAAAGTTAAAGTATAATAGTAATAATTGAGTACATTTTTTTTTTTTTTTGTAATATAGGTCTACTATTGAAAAGAATGGATTCTTTTTCTTTTGTTTGGAGTAACATTTTGCTTCATTTAGGTTCAGCATTCATGTTCCTTATCAACAAAATCTTGACTTATAGAAACAAGTCCTAGATCAGGGACTAGATTTGGCCCATGAGCTGTAATTGCCTGACCCTTAATCCAGCAAAGTTCAGTCAGTTCAGTCGCTCAGTCGTGTCCGACTCTCTGTGACCCCATGAATCACAGCACGCCAGGCCTCCCTGTCCATCACCAACTCCCGGAGTTCACTCAAACTCATGTCCACAGAGTCGGTGATGCCATCCAGCCATCTCATTCTCTGTCGTCCCCTTCTCCTCCTGCCCCCAACCTTTCTCAGCATCAGAGTCTTTTCCAGTGAGTCAACTCGTCACATGAGGTAGCCAAAGTATTGGAGTTTCAACTTTAGCATCAGTCCTTCCAATGAACACCCAGGATTGATCTCCTTTAGAATGGACTGGTTGGATCTCCTTGCAGTACAAGGGACTCTCAAGAGTTTTCTTTAACACCACAGTTCAAAAGCATCCATTCTTCGGCGATCAGCTTTCTTCACAGTCCAACTCTCACATCCATACATGACCACGGGAAAAACCATAGCCTTGACTAGATGGACCTTTGTTGGCAAAGTAATGTCTCTGCTCTTTAATATACTATATAGGTTGGTCATAACTTTCCTTCCAAGGAGTAAGCGTCTTTTAATTTCCTGGCTGCAATCAGCATCTGCAGTGATTTTGGAGCCCAAAAAAATAAGGTCTGACACTGTTTCCACTGTTTTCCCATCTATTTCCCATGAAGTGATGGGACCAGATGCCATGATCTTTGTTTTCTGAATGTAAGTGGTGAGCAAATCCATGTGAGTGCCACTTATCTTCTTTCTATAAGGCTAGATAATTAATACTTTTTTCATGAATAGAAATAGATGTGGCTATGTAAAATGCAGACTAATTTAAGATAATTATTGTATTCAAAGTAGCCCTTTTTCTTTACAGATTTTCTTACTCAATAGATGCCATTGTATGCCGAGGAGGTAGCATTTTTTGATGTCAATAATGGATTATCACACAATAAAAAAAATAGGTCCAGAATTCCTGCCCGGGGGGTTATGTTAGGCAGTAGAACTCTCAAACTATTACCAGAGAAGCTGGTAATTGTCAAGTACATGCCTAGTCTCTTAAGAGAGGTAGTGCTGGTTTTAAAACCAGCCTCTTGTTGGTGATGACAAACAGGGCAGAACATCAGCTAAGGAATAACTGAATCATGGTTTTCCTTAGTCTATTTTTGTCCTTTCCCCAGTATGTTCAGTCATTGAAGGCTCAGGAAGCCCCAGAACCTGAGTCTGTCCTCTTTCTAAAGAATGAAGGTGTGGGAGGACATGGCCCATGAAATCTCACTGAGGGACAGGAAGATGGAAGCCAGTTGAGGAAGGGAGGAAACGCATGTGGAGTAAGGCCATAGCTGGGTACTTCCCTGTTCAGATATTCTGGTTGCATGGTCACTGGAGAGGTGGGGAAGGGCTCCAGGGCCTCCTTGTGCGGAAGGGCTCCAGGGCCTCCTTGTGCTGGGCTTTTACTCTTCTTTTCCCCCTGAGCCATTAGCCAAGTGTCTGATAATCCTTCATTGTTGGGCTATTTTTAAAATATATTTTATATATATATATATATATATATATATATGTGGTTTAGGATTTTGAAAGATGCAAAGAGAGCTTTTGCCACCATCAGAGCTACTTTGCCAGGTGTTTTTTTCCCCCAAGTACTCTTGGGTGTCCCTAGAGGCAGAAAGTGCCCTTATAGCCAGAAGTAGGGCCCAGACAAAGAACAACTGGGGACTTAAACTGTGGAGAGCATGGACCTTCTGCTTCTGTTATATATGGGTTAAGGGCCATCTGAGGTTAAGGGAGCAAAAAAAGGGAAAAAAAAAAACCTTTTCTCACAAATGTGAATTTGTCCTTTGGAGACATGTCTGAGAAGTGTTGATTCTTATGAAAACTGTCCTCACTAGGAAAGTAGGCTCTCAGTTCTGGGGATTCACACAGTATCCATGGACAGGAGTCAGTGAAGAGCAGCTATGATCTCTATTTTTTATTTTTTGTAGTCTCCGGTTTCTGAGATGGTGTTCCAAGTTCTTATTTCCTTAAGTTCTTTTCCCCCCACTTGGGAAGAGTTAAGACTAGGTAGGTCAGGAGAGCTTGCTTTCTGTCTGATGTTCTTGACAAAAAGGATGCATATCAGTGTGCAAAACTGTGAGAATGTTATTAGTACACACCACTTTTTAAAAAGTAAGTTAATAGACATCTGACATTATATTAATTTCAGGTTCCCACGTATATGTTTTCTATAAAAATACTCAGTTCCCGGGTGGTCTGGTGGTTAGGACTTGATGCTTTCATTGCCCACTGCCCAGGTTCAGTCCCTGAATGGGGAACTGAGATACCACAGACCTCGGTGCAGCCAAAAAAATAAAAAGAACTGTTCTAATAAACTTGCCACATGAACTCATTTTGAATACATATATTTGAATCACAATATTTAAAAATGACAAGTATGTTTAGAGCAACATTTAAAACAGCGCAAGCATCCAGGTAGTTCTGATTCCGTTGCTCACTAAGCTCCCTCCATTATGCAAGCCAAGAATCCCTTTGCTGTAATACAGTAGGCCAGTGGTACTCAGACACTCACCATTTTCCAGAAGTTCCCTTTCACCTTTTGGCTTTGGAGATTCTGTTTCCTCTGCTCCTCCTTTGCCAATGCTGTGGCTAAATTCCACTCATCTTTTAAGCCACTCCTTCTTTCACTTAACTCTTCCTTCAACTCTCATGTCAAATTGTATTATTCCTCCTTTATGCTTAGAACAATTGCTTTTATTTTGCACATATTTCCTACCGCTTATTTCTTTTGCTTTCTTGTTCTCTCATGCCTCTCACACCTCATCAGCTCATTCCAACACACACACACAGATTTCAAAAATCATGAGCAATATTAAGTGGAAGGATTAGGTATTATCTACAATTTTGTCCTACTGTTGTGTACTCTGAATCCATGCCTTTGATTTTATATTTTCCTTCATACATCCTATTTCTCTGCTATTCCCTTTCAGATTTTTCTGTTGGTTCTCTGTATTAAATTTTTTTGGCTTCTCTTATGGCTCAGCTGGTGAAGAATCCACCTGCAATGAGGGAAACCTGGGTTTGATCCCTGGGTTGGGGAGATCCCATGGAGAAAGGAAAGGCTACCCACTCCAGTTTTCTGGCCTGGAGAATTCCATTGACTGTATAGTCCATGGGGTTGTGAAGAGTTGAACACAACTGAGTGATTTTCACTGTAATAAATTTACGTCGAATACTATGTTTAGCTTTATTCTTCACTATTTCCTCCTCTCTGCCTACTATTTTCTTCTGTTCCCTCCCCTTCTCTTTTGTTGTATTTTTTGTTTGTTTGTTTAACATATAGATGGGTCTCTGGATCATATTACTGCTTTGAAAAGAACCAACATTCTTTCTGGAGTAGAACTTGCTTTTTGTACATAACTGCATATTGAAACACACACGTTTATTTTAAAGAAACACAGCAATTTGTGAAATGTAAAGAGAAAATACTTTTTTTACATATTTAATTGCAATTACCAGTCCCCCAAATGTCATTCTGTGCATTTAACTTCCAAGGATCCCATAAGCACTTGGGTAACCTGAATGCCCTATTTCCTGACCATCTTGGGGAGTGGATAAACTGTTACACAGGCTGCTGGCACAAACGATTAGAAGACAGTTCATTAACAATGTAGAGTACATTTACAAACTTTCCCCAAAATCATAGAGAGTAGCTCAAGCTCATTAAAAAAAGTGATTGTTCTAAGCAAATGTGAAGTCATCTTATATGCCCAGTGTGGGGCTGAACAGGAGCTGCTTGGCATGGTTATGAGGGAATATCCATATCTTCCTGATTCAGACTCCTCCTTGGTCTTTTTCTTTGGGCAACAAAAGCCTTGCCAGGCAATAACTAGCTTTACTGATGCATGAGTTATTCTGTCCCTCAGAACAGATGTTGCATTACAGGAGACCATCATTCAAAGAGCAATTTTAAACACTTGAATCGCACCACAGAATCATAAATTATTAACATGGCTCCATGCTGTGATTTGGAAATGTAAAGATGGGAAGTGAGAGAAAAACACAGAACCAGAGAGAAATTGGAATGGAGAATGCAAAAGTTACACCCCCCCACCCCCCGCAAAAAAAGGAACATACCATTATGACAAAGAAAGCATTACATGAAAAGCCAAATGTTACTCCATTGGATTTTTTTTCTTTACTTACACAATCATACTTTCAAAACTTAGCCCCATGAAAGAATTTCTTTCAACTGTGTGGATGTTTATATTATCTTGAATATCTCTAGAAGAAAGTACAGACAGATTAGGTGTTTATATCAGCTCCATCCTGTGTCACCTCCCCACAATGTAGTCTACTTGGCATGGTGTAGTCTTTAACTGAGGTAATGCTTGAATAGTTATTGTTCTGAAGAATGAGGAGCTCAACGTTTGGGAAATTGATGACATCTAATTAGCATATCAGTTCTTCTTAAAAGTGCAGTTGCAGATTTGCAGTCTGTTGCATCTCTGAAAGTTTTCTAGGCTAATTCAACTGTGTGAGGTTCTAACGTACTCATTTGTTATCCTTGCCTCCACAGTTGGTACCTACTCAATATGACAAAGTCACTTAAGCTGACCTTTCATTTCTACTAAACCTCTCCATTCACCTTAGTTGGGCCTTCATCTTCCTCCATTTCAATCTCCTTCTTAAAGCTAGTTTTCTTCCTCTGACCTCTTTTGAGTCACAGAAAAGTTTGATCTTTGGTTTTCCTCTTCCTGACTGAAGGGATGATGAAAATCTCATTTTTCTGTTTGTACCTCTCATCCTCTGAAGCTTCCCTGTTGAGTCTGATCTAACATTTAAATGTAAAAGGAGTAAACTATCTGGGAAAATTTGAGAAACTAGAGGGGATTCTCTATTTTTTTCTCTCTCCTTCTCTCCTTCCTTCCCTTCAGTTCAGTTCAGTCGCTCAGTCGTGTCTGACTCTTTGCGGCCCCATGAATCACAGCACGCCAGGCCTCCCTGTCCATCACCAACTCCCAGAGTTCACTCAAACTATGTCCATTGAGTCAGTGATGCCATCCAGCCATCTCATCCTCTGCAGTCCCCTTCTCCTCCTGCCCCCAATCCCTCCCAGCATCAGAGTCTTTTCCAATGAGTCAACTTGTCGCATGAGGTGGCCAAAGTATTGGAGTTTCAGCTTTAGCATCAGTCCTTCCAATGAACACCCAGGACTGATCTCCTTTAGAATGGACTAGTTGGATCTCCTTGCAGTCCAAGGGACTCTCAAGAGTCTTCTCCAGCATCACAGTTCAAAAGCATCAATTCTTCGACACTCAGCTTTCTTCACCGTTCAACTCTCACATCCATACATGACCACGGGAAAAACCATAGCCTTGACTAGATGGACCTTTGTTGGCAAAGTAATATCTCTGCTTTTTAATATGCTGTCTAGGTTGGTCATAACTTTCCTTCCAAGGAGTAAGCGCCTTTTAATTTCATGGCTGCAATCACTGTCTGCAGTGATTTTGGAGGCCCCCAAAATAAAGTATGACACTGTTTCCACTGTTTTCCCATCTATTTCCCAGAAGTGATGGGACCAGATGCCATGATCTTAGTTTTCTGAATGTTGAGCTTCAAGCCAACCTTTTCACTCTCCTCTTTCACTTTCATCAAGAGGCTTTTTAGTTCCTCTTCACTTTCTGCCATAAGGGTGGTGTCATCTGCATATCTGAGGTTATTGATATTTCTCCTGGCAATCTTAATTCCAGCTGTGCTTCCTCCAGCCCAGAGTTTCTCATGATGTACTCTGCATATAAGTTAAATAAGCAGGGTGACAATATTCAGCCTTGATGTACTCCTTTTCCTATTTGGAACCAGTCTGTTGTTCCATGTCCAGTTCTACATCTCTTTCCTACCTCTTCTTTTTGCATCTGTCCAGATTCTTAGAATTTCACTATTGAAAATAAACTTGGCATTATATGTTGCCTTTTCTGTTGCTCTTTCAAAGTAGATACCTTGGGAAAAGGTAAATACATTGTCATGAACACTTCAGTCAAGTGATTTCTTTATGCCTAGGGCAGTCTGGGCATTCTGGAAGGAGGAGGGGAGGCTGATGGAAGACAAGGTGAGTTAGAGGAAGGAGGCGTGAAAAGCCCTCAATAGTGAAGAAAGGAGAGACTTCCTGATTTGCTGCAAGCTGGCTCTGTTGACAACTGTCTGACTGAGGAGTCTGCTGACTCAGCCTGCTGACTAAGCTGAAATTAGCTGGTCTTTAGGTAAAGCCGGGATGCTTGCTGTTTACCTTCCTACCCCTGCTCACCTAGAGCAACACATTTGTAGGATGAAGACTACACAGTGCTTTTTACAGGCCCAGTGGCTGTTGGGCAGAACAGCAATGAGTAAAGAGTTGGTGACCGCTCTTCAAACTTACAGTAAAACTTTTTGGAGAGACTGAATCTTGTGAACAGCTGGCAAGTGCTTAATACCTGTGTTGGATATTAACCTGGAGAGAGACAAAATAAGAGTGAGTGAAAAATGAAACTGCCTATTTTAACAATTGCTTATCCAACCAGTCCATTCTAAAGGAGATCAATCCTGGGTGTTCATTGGAAGGACTGATGCTAAAGCTGAAACTCCAATACTTTGGCCACCTCATGCGACGAGTTGACTCACTGGAAAAGAGTCTGATGCTGGGATGGATTGGGGGTGGGAGGAGACAGGGATGACAGAGAATGAGATGGCTGGATGGTATCACTGACTCGATGGACATGAGTTTGAGTGAACTCCGGGAGTTGGTGACGGACAGGGAGGCCTGGCGTGCTGTGATTCACGGGGTCGCAAAGAGTCGGACACGACTGAGTGACTGAACTGAACTGAACTGAGGCTTTCCAAATACAAAATATCCATATTGAGCTTTCAGAAAACTACCAGAAAATCCCATAATACACGTGAATCATGCTTGTATTTTCTATTTTAAGGCTCTAATCAGGGTTTAGGAAGCTGCTGATACCTTAGAGAAAAGAAATGTACACTCAGACACAAAGATGGACTCAATGCACACTTTTGCTAAAAAAGAAGAAATCAACATAATCCAAAAGTAATTTGAAACTGGACAACAGAATTTTCCTAAATGATCCCCTACTTCCAACCTCTACATATTCTGAAGAATTGCCTCTTCTCCTCTCCAAGTGATTCTGTCGATATTAGGGCATGAATGCCATACCCTTTGACCTCAGACGATGCATGTGGGCCCATCAAACTCTTTCCTGGGAGGAAGTTGGAAGTTGGTTAGAGCGGAGTCCACTGATGCCATCATGCTCATGAGATAGTACCTAGATTTCTAGAGCTGAGATTTCCAGAGCTATATTGGATCCTTCCCAAGGCTTTCATGTCTTGGCCTGGGTTCCCCAGGAAGCCAAGCCTGAGATAAAGACTGCCTTATAGATAGTATATTTGATAATGTGACTTCAGTGAGTTGGGACAGGGGAAATGAAACAGAGATGGGGGAAAGATAGTATGAGTTGAGTTGGCCAGCACTACTTGTGACTGGTCTTTAATGCAAGGGACTTGACGTAGGATATATTCAAAATGGGTATCAAAACTGTTGCTCTGGATGAGGAAGAAAGGGAAGCATTGATTCACAGACTACTATTTCCTGTTGGTTGATGGCATCCGCATGATGTTAACTCTCCACTCTGACTTGTACACTTGTGGGTGCCCAGAGACTTCCCTCTGGGCATCTCTCACATTGGTTACAGAAGCTGCCCTGGGACTAGAAATGAGAGGAACACAAGGTCAGACTAGGTGTCGTCCTGCTGAAATTTGAGTGGAGCTGGCTTCCACGGCAGTGGTAAAGAAGATTTTCAGTTGACAATGAGAGTTGTCTGGCATACTGTTTTTCAGCATTTCTCAGGCTCCTGTGAGATACTCAAAATCCTTCCAGACCTCCCCACTCCCATCTCCATTTTCTCTGAGTGTCTTACCTACAGTTGGTCTTTTTGCTGGCAAGCTGAAGAACCTTCACCAGTATGCTCATCATTGTGAAAGAGCATGTGTGTCTGGGGTTTGTGATTCTAGAGCAGACTTTGGTGTCCTGCTCTTTGCTTCTGTATTCAGAGAGCCCATAAATTCTGCCTATGGATTCTCTGTAATCTGGTTCTCAGATGTTTTGCTCCTGCTTGGTTCTCAGTGATCCACGCAGAATACATCTTCATCAGCTCTTCTTTTGATTATTTTGACAGCCCTTGAGATGGTCTCTCTTTGTTTTTCATTTGTGGAAAATGGCTGTTACCATGGTTTTATTAAGACTTCATTGTGTTATTTACTTTAAATTTTTTTCCCACTGAAATATAAACTATTTAGTGTAGAGACCTGAGTTAACACAAGCATATACAGCTGTCTAACAGCCAGCACACTCAAGATAAAACCCAGTGCCACCACCCTTCAAATTATGCTGTGTTGCCCCTTTGTACAATAGTTACCTCTCCTTTTACTTCCTATTCCTACCAACTACTGATCAGTTTCTATTTATATAATTTTGCCTTTTCCAAAATGTCGTATCAGTGCAACCATATATTATGGAACTTCTTTCATACAGTATAAGACATTTGAGATTCTTCCATGTTACTGTATGTTTTGGTAGTTCACTGTTCTTTATTGCTGGTTAGTCTTCCTTTAAATGGGTATAGGACAGAAATGGTATGGACCTAACAGAAGCAGAAGATATTAAGAAGAGGTGGCAAGAATACACAGAAGAACTGTACAAAAAAGATCTTCACGATCAAGATAGTCACGATAACGTGATCACTGACCTAGAGCCAGGCATCTTGGAATGTGAAGTCAAGTGGGCCTTAGAAAGCATCACTATGAACAAAGCTAGTGGAGGTGATGGAATTCCAGTGGAGCTATTTCAAATCCTGAAAGATGATGCTGTGAAAGTGCTGCACTCAATATGCCAGCAAATTTGGAAACCTCAGCAGTGGCCACAGGACTGGAAAATGTCAGTCTTCATTCCAATCCCAAAGAAAGGGAATGCCAAAGAATGCTCAAACTACCGCACAATTGCACTCATCTCACACGCTAGTAAAGTCATGCTCAAAATTCTCCAAGCCAAGCTTCAGCAATATGTGAGCCATGAAATTCAGATGTTCAAACAGGTTTAAGAAATGGCAGAGGCACCAGAGATCAAATTGCCAACATCCGCTGGATCATGGAGAAAGCAAGAGAGTTCCAGAAAAACATCTATTTCTTTTTTATTGACTATGCCAAAGCCTTTGACTGTGTGGATCACAATAAACTGTGGAAAATTCCGAAAGAGATGGGAATACCAGACCACCTGACCTGCCTCTTAAGAAACCTGTAAGCAGGTCAGGAAGCAACAGTGAGAACTGTACATGGAACAACAGACTGGTTCCAAATAGGAAAAGGAGTACGTCAAGGCTGTATATTGTCACCTTGCTTATTTAACTTCTATGCAGAGTACATCATGAGGAATGCTGGGCTGGAAGAAGCACAAGCTGGAATCAAGATTGCTGGGAGAAATATCAATAACCTCAGATATGCAGATGACACCGCCCTTATGGCAGAAAGTGAAGAGGAACTCAAAAGCCTCTTGATGAAAGTGAAAGAGGAGAGTGAAAAGGTTGGCTTGAAGCTCAACATTCAGAAAACAAAGATCATGGCATCTGGTCCCATCACTTCATGGGAAATAGATGGGAAATCAGTGGAAACAGTGTCAGACTTTATTTTTTTGGGCTCCAAAATCACTGCAGACAGTGATTGCAGCCATGAAATTAAAAGACGCTTACTCCTTGGAAGGAAAGTTATGACCAACTTTGATAGTATATTAAAAAGCAGAGACATTACTTTGCCAACCAAGGTCCATCTAGTCAAGGCTATGGTTTTTCCTGTGGTCATGTATGGATGTGAGAGTTGGACTGTGAAGAAAGCTGATCGCCGAAGAATTGATGGTTTTGAACTGTGGTGTTGGAGAAGACTCTTGAGAGTCCCTTGTACTGCAAGGAGATCCAACCAGTCTATTCTAAAGGAGATCAATCCTGGGTGTTCATTGGAAGAACTGATGCTAAAGCTGAAACTCCAATACTTTGGCCACCTCATGTGATGAGTTGACTCACTTGGAAAAGACTCTGATGCTGGGAAAGGTTGGGGGCGGGAGGAGAAGGAGACGACAGAGAATGAGATGGCTGGATGGCATCACCGACTCTGTGGACATGAGTTTGAGTGAACTCCGGGAGTTGGTGATGGACAGGGAGGCCTGGCATGCTGTGATTCATGGGGTCGCAAAGAGTCGGACACGACTGAGCAACTGAACTGAACTGAATTGGGTATATCATCATTTATTCATTCATCGGTAAAAGAACACCTAAGTTGTTTCCAGTTTTTGTGATTATAAAAAAAATACTGCTTTAAACATTTGTGTACTTTGTGTGTGTGTGTTTGAGTGAGAGAGACCAAGATTGACAGGGAGAGAAAGACCATTTCTACTTTCCTTGGGTAAATATCTATGAGTGGGATTGCTAGGTCGATGGTGAGTGTATGTTTAACTGTATTAGAAACTGCCAAACTGTTTTGCAAAGTGGCTATACCATTTCGTATTCCAACTAGCAATATATGAGAATTCTAGCAGCTCTATATCCCTGGTTTTTTTAAAAAAGATATATTCTTTGAATATAAAAATAATATATATTTACTGTGAGACTTATGGAAACATTCACAGAGGACAGTAAAAATCACCTCTGGATTCACTACCCAGAGAAAGCTTCTGTGAGCATTTGGAGTTTGAAATTTCTAACCAAAACAAATAGCTTTCACGATTGCTCCCCATCACCTCTGTGATGCTACTCAGAGAAATACCAACAGAAACATTGCCATAACTAAATATCTGCTAGCTTGACACACTCCTATTCTGCATTTGTTATTTAATCATATCCAGTTTTCTACTGTTTTTAGATCACTTCCCATGGGTCTGTGGAATATTCTTTTAATGAGACATCAAAACAAAGACCACACTTAATATTCTTTGACAATCTATGCTACTATGTGCAGATTCGGAATACAGTATGTGCTCATAAAATGCTAGGTTAATTGGTTGATGTTTCTAAAACATTTCTTGCTTCTGTCACCAGAATTTATTAAAACCCTTATTCAGTTAATTTACTTGTCAGGTATCATGGCTACTTGGAGTAATTAATCTTAAACAGGGAAAGGGAGGTCTGGAGGCCAGGAATCAGGAGAATGGACATGTTAAGAACTTAACAAGCCATTTCATCTTTCCAGACTGGAAAGGACATAGAATATATAAATATCAAGGTAGACATTTTATCAGACACTGCTCTACCCTGCTTCACGTTATTTTGTTCCATCTTTTACTCTTGTGGTTACCATAGCAGCCAGCTACATACAGATTTAACTTAGCAGACACTGGCCTCAGTTATACTGGGTCTCTCATTTTCTACCCTAAGCTCCTCTACAATCTCTGAGTGGGACACTTGTAAGAATCTGCTCAACTCTTTTGAGGCAGGGGGCAGGTTGGGAAGTACTAGGAGGTTGCCGTCTCATAGGGCAACTTTTCTAGTGGTGAACTCTTCCATCCCTTGGGTGAACAATTCTGAATATATTCTAAAGGACACCTTAGATGGACTCTAGCATAATTAGGCCTTGATTTCCTGGTGGCAGTCAGCTGATAAGATATTTCTTAGTTAGCTTCCCTCATTCCTTTTCTTCTTCTTACTTATCTAACCCCTCTCCTCCAGTTTGAATGTAAAAGAAACTGCTTATTTGTTGAGTCCTTGTTCAGACATAGTTTGGGTCACCTAGACTAAGACAGATACTAACTTGTACCAAGTTTCACATTTCCATGGACTCACTGATGGTTATCATCTGTCTTTACTCCAAATTTGTCTCCAGTTGCAGCCCAGCTTTGTTTTTCTTCTTTCTTTTACAGTAAAGTTTCTAGAAAGTGTTGTCTGTGAATACTGTCTTCATTTTCTATGTTCTATTCCTCTTCATCTCGTTGAGGATGCTCCAATTTTTTTTCATGCTGTATCTCTCCCCTGAATCTATTTTTCTCATGCCCCGTGTCTACTAACCCATAAACAATAAATCTAATGGTCACTTTAAATTCTCATTTTTTTTTTATGTCTTTCAGAATTCAGTACTCTCTGTCAAGTCTCTCTCTTTTATTAGTTTCTGTCCAGTTGAACTTTTCTATTATTCCACATCTCTGTTACTCTCTTTAAACGTTTTTTGTTGTTGATGTCCCCTCTATCTGTGGGCTTTCCTGATGGCCCAGAATCAGCCTGCAATGAGGGAGACCTGGGTTTGATCCCTGGGTTCGGAAGATCCCCTGGAGGAGGTCATGGCAACCCACTCCAGTATTCTTGCCTGCAGAACCCCCGTGGACAGAGTAGCTTGGTGGGCTACAGTCCATGAGGTTGCAAAGAGTCAGACATGGCGGAGCAACTAAGTACATGGCACATTGCCTCTCTGTACTCTGACTTCCCTTTTTCTCTCATTTTGCTGGGAAGGTCTCATTTCCCATGGCTTCAAGTAGTGTTGATATGATGACCTCTCCAGTGGTCATGATGAACTAGATTTATAGTTGACTTCTGACCTCTCCAGTCTATCCCTAAAGTTTACTTCACATATCCTGTTCTGGACATCTTATTGGCATAGTGAACTAAACTAGTTCCCCCGCTATTACCTTCACAAGACTGCCCTTTTTCAGTTCTTCCTCATAAATAGCACTCCCATCTATCAGTTGTTAGAAATGTGACATTAAACTTGGCTTCTTCACCCTCATCCCCCAGAATTCAGTCCATCTCAAAGTCCTCTTAGATTCCACTTCCAAAATATTTCTTGATTCCATACAATTTCTTCCATCTCTATCAACACCATTCTGGAACAAACCACCATCATTTTCAAGATTTCTGTCATAGTCTACTGCTTTCCAGACATTTAATCCTATCCTTTTCAAACCCATTCTCCATTCAGCACAGAACATTCATTTTAAAAATGTTAATCAGATGGCATTAGTTCTCTACTTTTCTTTATTTTCCATAGTAAAAATTTTACTCTTTACTGCCTACTCTTGCACCCTTATCTGATGTCATTTCCCCAATTCACTTCAGCACCACTGCTTTCCTTCAATTTTTCAGATACACTAAGTACCTCCCTGTTTCCAGGCATTTGCTCATGCTCTATCTGGAAGGCTTACCATCCATGCCTTACCTGGCCAACCTCAACTCATCCTTCAGAGTTCAGTTACAAATGTCATTTTCTGAGAGAAGAGCTCCCTGATTGCCAAGCTAACTTAAGGTTTTTTATTTTTCCCAGTATAATCATTCTTTTTAGCAATTTTCCTTTACTACCCCTCATCAAAATTCTCAACCATATATGATTTTGTGTTTATGTTCTTTTTTTTTTGATTTTGTGTTTATGTTCTATTCAATGTCTGTGTCTTCAACCCGATTGAACATCTTCAACATCCTTCTGATGACAGAAATCATGTTTTTTCCTGAAAACTTAATGTCAACACAGTGGATGACACATGTCAAGTGCTTGTGTATGTACCAGGTCAGGCAATGTGTTATGTGTTGTCAGAGGTGAACACAAAAAAAGGAATCATTCACTAGCTATGTTTATCATACCTAATGGATTTAATATTTGGTTATATTATCCATCACCTAATGTATAACAGCCTGGCACTCTCTTAGTAAATGAGTAAGAATTTTATATAATTGAAGGAGAAAAAGGTTTCTTATTATCAACAAGAAGAGCACAAGTGCATTATTTAATATCAATAATATGTACTCCCAAAGTCACTATACTTATGGGATGTCTATAAATGTCTGTAGATCCACATTGGAATCTTTGGTCTTTATAGAAAACACACAGCAAAAATGGCTAAGATTATTCCAGTAGTTTTGAGTTTTAGACACTTCAAAAGATCCTGTGACTATCTAGTGAGATGGATTATTGGTGATAACTCTATAGCTGAAACTCTTCATAACCCCAAGATAACTCAGGAAATGGAGTTTGGATGAACACTTACTTTTGAATTCATTTTTCCCCTTTGATCAATAAATTCATATCTGATGGAGCCTGGAAGTGGGTAATCAGCTAGGAGCTCTATGTCTCAATGGGTTTGCTTTGGTCAAATGACTGTTTGCCGTGAAATTATTTTGACTCACTCAACCGCAGTTAATCTTCAAAAACAGGTAAAGGCCTGAGGGTAAAATGTCAGCAAATTTAAGTTCTGCAAATGGATCTTCTAAAGCAAGGTAACTGCTCATAGTCCTCCCTTCTCAACAGCCGGTTTTACATTCTGAACTGGTGTTAACACCTTTCATGCCTGACTGTCCCAAGTATTGAGGTTACAGTGATGAAAATGGATCCTTCTACTGCCAGGATGAACTTAGTGAGGTCCCTTCAGTTGATGGGAACCAATTCCACTATGTCATGACATCTCACTAAATAATATATTTGCTTCCAAGAACAATTGACCCCATAGCTCTAAGGCTCATTGTCCTGAACATCATTAGTGCTTTCATGAATCTTCAACAGTGCTGGTGTGTGTTTTTTCTTAAACTTTCAGTGTTTTGGGCTCACTTGTCTTGCTTTGGGTTATACATCTTCCTTCCATATAATGTCCATCCTATCCAAAAGAGGATGCGGAAGACCATACCCTTGTTGAAATTTCAGGGAATGCGCAGGTGAATTGAGGAGTAAGGTTAGTATAGAGGAAATACGCAGATGGGTCTAGTGCTAAGATGTATGTTGTTGATGGTGAATGTCTTAAGACTCAGGGAAGGGGAGAGCAATGTGAGATGGATTACTCATGGAGGCGCTCTTGCAGGAAGGAGAAGATATCAGATTTTAAGAGTATAGAGCTTATTGGCCTGAACTAGGGAAATGAGTGTGTATAGCTTAAACCACAAGAGGGGTTTGAGAGATGGGGCACAGAGGAGAGTGGAATGGAAAGGGAAGGGAAAGAGGAGGCAATATCTCAACAACTTTTAAAACTGAAGAGAAGCAGGCATTTGATGACTAAGAGATTAGAAACCACTGTTAGGTGCTAAAACAGGAAGTAAGAAGACTTGGGGGTTCACTAAGCAGGGGGGTGCCCATATTTTCACTACCCCATAACCCCATATTCACAGTAGTGGTCAGGACAAACCAATGTGTAGTTATTGAGAACCTAGTACATAATCCTGGAGAAGGCAATGGCAACCCACTCCATTACTCTTGCCTGGAGAATCCCAGGGATGGGGGAGCCTGGTGGGCTGCCGTCTGTGGTATCACACAGAGTCGGACATGACTGATGTGACTTAGCATCAGCAGCAGCAGTACATAATCCACTGAACTGAAAAATGTCAGGCGAACAAGACATCACTCTTCATCACATGTGCTAGCCAAGAGTGAAATTTTTTCTATTCCATCCAAAATCCACCATGGCAGGGAATGATCAATTCTGAGACTCTGTGAACCAGTTTTCTTTTAGTTTGTGAACTGAGGCAGAAGCAGAGTTCATCCCATGGCCTTAATGGCCTCTTGAGATATTTTAAAGAAAGCTGAGCACCAAAGAATTGATGCTTTTTAACTGTGGTGTTGGAGAAGACTCTTGAGAGTCCCTTGGACTGCAGGGAGATCCAACCAGTCCATCCTAAAGGAAATCAGTGCTAAATGTTCGTTGGAAGGACTGATGTTGAAGCTGAAAGTCCAATACTTTGGCCACCTGATGTGAAGAGCTGACTCACTGGATAAGACCCTGATGCTGGGAAAGATTGAGGGCAGGAGGAGAAGGGGACGACAGAGGATGAGATGGTTGGATGGCATCACTGACTCAATGGAGATGAGTTTGGGTAAACTCCAGGAGTTGGTGATGGACAGGGAGGCCTGGCGTGCTGCAGTCCATGGGGTCGCGAAGAGTTGGACACGACTGAGCGGCTGAACTGACTAGATATTTTAGGCAAATTTGATATAAGAATGGGATGCTGTTAGTTGTGTGTCTAGGTTAAGGGTTTATTATTTTTGCCAATGCACATTTCCTAGAAGCCAAGACTGAGGGTTTGACCTTGAAATCCTTTTCTCATCTTCTGATTGGTTTACCATGATATATTTATTTGCATCTAATTTAAGATTGTTTCTTCCTTGTTGTTTTTACATTGTAAAGTGAATTTTTCTGTCTCTTAGATAAAATGTACTTCTTCCTCCTGACCACTCTGGGAGTAGTTAGTTATCCACTGATTCATAAGAAGGAGAGGAATGTACTACAGTTAATTAACAAGAGAGAAGACTCCTTACCTTTTCAGGCTCACTGATACTGAGATTTCTATTAAATGTAGGTCCTTATTGACTGAGAGTTCGTGTCTGTATATACACCATTAGAAAGGATGCTAACATGTACTTTCCAAATCATTAAATAAAGATTTGATTAAGTATAGAATCACATAAACTGGGAGTTAGGTGGGAGTGTGTGTAATAAGCTGTTGTTCAATGAAAAGGGCATTAGACTTAAGACTAGGAACCCTGGATTTAAGCGCTTTCTCTCTCACAAGCTAGATGGTGTTAAGCAGTTCATTTACCTTTTCAGAGCCTCAGTTTCTCCTTCTGTAAAATGATCTTGTATACGCCATTTACCTGAGACAGTAGGGGAGCCTGTTTTCTTGTCTCTCCGGTCTCATGCTTTCAAAGCTGGAAATATTTAACTCCTATTCAGCTCAAACTGGCCTTGGTCTCCATGGAAACCAGACTCTGTAGCAATCGGTGGGAATTTAATAAGCCCCAAAGCAGGGTTCTGAAGATCTCAGCCTTATTAGCCTGGCTGCAGATTCTTTGTGTGTGTGTGTGTGTTAAGATTTATTTATCATTGATTTTTTGGCTGTGCGGGTCTTTGTTGCTGTGTGAAGGCTTTCTCTAGTTGCAGGGAGTGGGGGCTGCTCTTTAGTTGCAGTGTGCAGGCTTCTCATTGTGGTGACTTCTCTTCTTATAGAGGCTGGGCTCTAGGTGCACGGGATTCAGTAGTTTTGGCTCCTGGGCTGTAGAATGCTCGTTCAGTAGTTGTGGTCCCTGGGCTTAGTTGCTCCATGGCATGTGGAATCTTCTTGTCCCGAGCATTGACAGGTGGATTCTTAACCACTAGACCAAAAAGGAAGGCCAGATTCTGTTTTTTTTTTTAAATTTATTTAGTTTTGGCTGTGCTGCATCTCCATTGCTTTGCATGGGCTTTCTCTAGTTGCAGTGAGCAAGGGCTGCTCTGTTTTGTGCCCAGGTTTCTCACTGTTGCAGAGCACAGGCTCTGGGGTGTGGTTTTCAGTAGTTGTGGCACGTAGGCTCAGTAGTTGCAATGTATGGGCTTAGTTGCTCCTTGGCATGTGAAATCTTTCCAGACCAGGGATTGAACCTGTGTCCCCTGCAATGGCAGGTGGATTCTTATCCACTGTGCCACCAGGGAGGTCCCGGATTCTGTTTTGACCTATTATTTTGGCTTAGCAATCAGGCTCTGTCCTATTCTCAGATGGGAAGTGTAGCATAGCTTCAAACTAGCAGCTCTGATACTAGAGGTGCACATGTGCTAAGTAACTTCAGTCATGTCCAACTCCTTGTGACCTGCCGTGGACTGTAGCCGCTCAGCTCCTCTGTCCATTGGATTCTTCAGACAAGAATACTGGAGACTGGAGTGGGTTGCCATGCCCTCCTCCAGGGAATCTTCCCGACTCAGAGATCAAACCTGTTAGAGGATCTGGATTTAAGTCCTGACTGTACTGCTTTTTAAGATGTATGGCCTTAAGGAGTTAGTTGAAGTCTATAGGACTCAAATCTTTTATCTTTCACCCAGGGAAATAAGATTATTCAAAAGGAAGCCTTAGCACTGTGTCCAGACACTGTTACTGATCATGCGTGCTGTGCGTGCTAAGTTGCTTCAGTCACATCTGACTCTTTGTGACGTCATGGACTGTAGCACTCCAGGCTCCACTGTCCATGGGGACTCTCCAGGCCAGAATACTGGAGTGGGTTTCCATGCCCTCCTCCAGGGGATCTTCCTGACCTAGGGATTGAACCCACGTCTCTTATGTCTTCTGCGTTAGGAGGTGAATTCTTTATCACTAGCACCACCTGGGAAGTCCATTGATCATGGTCCAGACTTATATTCCTTTGCTCTCACTGAGAACTTGTCTGATTTTTTGGTTTCCCTAGAACCTGAGCCATGACTTGCTTTCCTCTAGTTCTCTTGGGCACTGAGATGCTGTTTCTGTGTCTGGGTCTCTGTTCTGCTTGTGGGACCTCTATGATGCCTGGGCAGGGTTGTCTGTTACCTTTTGCCTAAGGCTCCGTGTGCCCTGTTGCAACCACTGGAAGCCACAGCTGAACTTCCCAGATTCCTCCTGCCCCTTTTCTCTAATTTCCTCCTGCTGCTTTTGACAAACGTGCCTGGATTAACCTTCTTGCCTGTCTGATTCTGTTCAGTCTTTGGGTCCTGATCATGCTATTCACCTAGAGGCTTGTTGGTCATCTCAATAAAAATTACTGCAAAGCCTTGACAAAATTGAAGATGACTTACCAATTAAAAAAAAATACAAGTGATGCAAATTTGTTTTCTTCTTCTGTGACGACAAATGACTATAAGAAATAATGCTACAAAGCTGATATTTTTAAATTCGACACATTTATCTATTTAAGGGAAAGGTGATGTATTAATGAGGAGGAATACAACAGCATTTTCAAAGGAAAGAATTTGGGGAAAAAATGGAAATTTATTGGTGAAAATGATGCATGTTATCATTTATAAAAACTCACAGTGCGTGTTTTAAAAACAAGGATATGCAACTTTTTGACTCTTTTCACTGGGTTTTGAACCCTTTGATTAGAAACATAAAAATGCAACATCTTCTCAGGTAGTTTGTAAAAACATCTGATTGACATTAAGGAAGAAAATTGACTAGCTGAATTTCATAAAAATGTTTGCATGAAAGAATTGGATTGAACACGAAGCCTGGATGACTCAGGGAGAGTAGCCATAGGCTTGTCTTCCATTGGACCTATTTGTTTCAGTGAAGTTTTTTCTCATCTTTGACAGCCATTAAAATCTAGTATTGATATGACCCGTGAATTGCTATTCCAAATGTTAAACTAAGGATTAAAAAATAATAAAGTGCGGGGGGAACAAGATGGTGGAGGAGTAGGTGGACGTGGAGTACATCTCTCTCCATGGATAGATCAGGAATACACCTTCAGACACAGAACTGTGTGCAGAGCACCAGCTGAGAGTGGACAGAGCACCTGACCAGTGGAAAAGAATATATAGAACCACACAAAACTCGGTAGGACGAAGGAACTAGGGGGAAAAACAGGAGTGTTAGTAGGACTGGACCTGCCCTCAGTGGGTGGGGGAACAGAAGCAGGGGTCTGATCCCCACATCGGGGCAATATCTGAGTCAGAGGAGAAACATTTAAGGCTGAGAGTGAAACAGCTGATCTGTGGCAGCCTAAATGGAATGAGAATCAGATAGTCCTTGCCAGAACCATGCATGCCCCAGACAGGAATCCTGGTCCCCTGGAAACTTCAGTGACTGGAAGCTGGAGTTTAGGGATTGTGGGGGAAATCCTAGGGCAATTGTTGCTGTTGATTGAGGAGAGACAGATCAAGGGGATGTGAGGGAGGAGATCGTGGTGGGAAATGCCTGTGGAGGAAAGCCAGGCAGCCATGGAAGCAAGGTGATACTGCTGAGTCACATGTAGGGGGTGGAGCCATCACCATAGCCTCTCTGTCCTCACACGCCAGCATCGACAGCTGAACAATAGAGAGGCTGGCCATCAAATGCCTGCCACACTGAACTACAGAGTAGGACCCCACCCAGGGTGCTCCTTTAAGTGACTGATGTGCCAATCTAGAGTAGGACCCCAGCCAGGGGGGCCCCTCTATGTGCCTGACATGCTGAACAACAGAAAAGGACTCCAGGCAAGGAAATCGTCTCAGTGCCTGAACAGGCAGAGCTCGGGAGAAAGACTGGCCAAAGTGGCCTTCTGATCACCAGTTACAAGAGGTTTGAAAAAAGATTCTGATAGGAACATAACTCCTGAAGTGGAGGCCCTCTGTGTCTCTGTACACTAGGCACTGCCAGGGTCCCTGTAAGCCAACCAGCTGCACCACCTTCACGCTCAGCTCTCACTGGGGCAGAGCTGCCACAGGCGAAAAAAAAGTCTTGTGTCTCTGTGCACAGGGTTGCTTCAATCATGTCTGACTCTTTGTGACTCTGTAGACTGTGGCCTGCCAGGCTTCTCTGTCAAGGAGGGGAGTTCTCCAGCAAGAATACTGGAGCGTATTGGCCAATACTGGTTGCCATACCCTTCTAGAACATTATATTTTCTGCTGCCCTAGCCACCAACTCCCCTGAGTACCTGGTGCTGCCAGAACCTCTGCGACCCAAGCAGCTGCACCATCTCCACACCTGGCTGTCCCGGGGCAAACCCAAGTCCTCCAGGGCAGCCTCAGGAGCAACCCCCAGTGGAAACCCACATGTAGAGGTGGAAATAAAACCACAGTTGAAACCCAGGGGCAGTGTGGCTAAGGAAGAAGACCCAAAACCTTCCTACCAGCTTTACAAACTGAAGATTAAATCCACACAATCGACTAGGCAGACTCAGTGTCTATGGAATATATAAAAGGTCACTGAGAGCTCCCACAAAAGAAAACACACTAGTTGTGATAGCTGTGGACATTAGAGTCAAGAACACACAGGCATAGGGCCAGATTAGAATCTGAGCTGCCCCCACAGCAGGTCCAGAGATCAGCACAGTGCTGGAGGGCATCCTAGGGAGGTAAGGTAGACTGTGTGAGTCCCAGTGAGGGAAAGGACTGACAGCAGTGACTCAAGAAAAAAATTATTATTCTTATGTTTTCACTTGTTCTGCAGATTCTTTTGGAGTTTTTTTTTTTTTTCTTTTGTCCCCTCTGTTGTAGTTGTTGATTTTATTGGCACTATGAAATCCAATTAAGCTTTTGAGCTTTTTTTTTCTTTTTCCTCAGTCACATTTTTTATTGTTGTTATAAACCTCTGCCTCTATGTTAGAATTTTGCAGTTCTGAGGAGTTTTTCTTTTTTTTAATTTTAATTTTGAATTTGTTTAATCTATTATTATTTTTCTACATTTATTCCTTTCTTTGCTTTTCCTACTGTTCTTTTCCTCCTGCAGTTAATCTTTAATGTATATAAATATTCTTTATCTACCTCTATGTAACTTTGCATATCTATTCTTTCTTTCCTTTCCTCTCAACTTATTAGTTTTGTTTTCATTGCTTTATTCCCCAGTTGGCACCTTGTTTTAGTTTTGTCAGTTTGTGCTTTAGTTAGTTTTGTTCTTAACTGGTAAATATAATTTTTGATTTCCTTTGTTCACCAGGTCAATCTATTGTACTTTATTTTTGTTGGACTGTTTTTACTTTGCTCATGGGTGTATATGTGTATATTCCATTATTTTAATTATTATTTGCCTGATTCTGTAACTGCCATTAGTCTGGGGTTCATCTTTGGTTTCTCATTTTTTTTGATATTTGTTGTAATCTCACTTAATGCCATAAGAAACCACTTGTGGAATCCTTGTTCCAGACCAGAGATCAAGCCCTGAGCCTTTGGAGTGGGAGCACTGATTCCAAGACCATAGACTACCAGAGAACTAACCCTAGGGAGTATCAGACAGTGAGAACTCACAGAAAGGAACCCACTTGAATATAAGACCCAGCATCACCCAACCACCAGTGGCACATCTGCCTACAATGTGGGAGACCTGGGTTTAATCCCTGGATTGGGAAGATCCCCTAGATAAGGAAATGGCAACCCACTCCAGTACTCTTGCCTGGAGAATCCCATGGACACAGTCCACAGGGTTGCAAAGAGTCAGACACGATTGAGTGACGACTTCACTCTTCATTTTCAGCCTTGCCCATCAGAAGGAAAAACAAACAAACAAAACAAACAAACAAAAATTTTACACAAATCTCACCATATATAAAGCTCACACACACCACTGGAGGATAGAAACCACTGGAGGGCAGAAACCAAAAGTAAGAAAGAATTCAACTTTCTTCAAGGAAAAAATTCAATTTACCTTGAAGCCTGGGAAAAGGAGACCTCAACACAGTAAGTTAAAAAAAATAGTAAAAAGGCAGAGAAGTACTACACAAATGAAGACATAAACCAGAAACACAGAAGTCCAAATAAATGAAAAGGAAATAGGCAAACTACCTGAAAAATAATTCAGAATAATGATAGTAAAGATGATCAAAAACCTTGAAAACAAAATGTAGAAAATGAAAGAATCCATTAACAAAGATCTAGAAGAATTAAAGAATAAACATACAGAGACAAACAATTACTGAAATTAAAAATACTCTAATCAATAGCAGAACATTTGAAGCAGAAGGATGAATCAGTGAGCTGGATGATAAAATGGTGGAAATAGCTTCTGAAGAGCATGATAAAGTAAAAAGAATGAAAAGAACTGAGGATAGTCTCAGAGACTTCTGGGACAATATCAGACACACCAACTTTAGAATTATAGGGTCCCAGAATAAGAAGAGAAAGAGTATGAGAAAATTTTTGAAAAGATTATAATAGAAAATTTCCCCAGCATGGAAAAGGAAATAGTCAATGAAGTTCAAGAGGGACAAAGAGTCCCATACAGGATAAATCCAACATGAAACATGCCAAGACACATAATAATCAAACTAACAAAGACTAAACACACAAAAAAAGAATATTAAAAGCAGCAAGGGGGAAGCAACAAGTAACATACAAGGGAAACTGCATACATTTAATAACTGATCTTTCAGCAGAAGCTCTACAGTTCAGAAGGGAATGGCAGGATATATTTAAAGTACTGAAAGGGAAAAATCTACAACCAAGATTACTGTACCTGGCAAGGATCTCATTCAAAATTGATGGAGAAATGAAAAACTTTTCAGACAAGCAAAAGTGAATTAAGCACCACGAAACCAGCTTTATAACAAATGTTAAAGGGGCTTAAATAGTCAAGAAATACAAGAGAAAATAAAAGATCTACAAAATCAACCGCAAACAATTAAGAAAATGGCAGTAAGAACAAACATATCAATAATTACTTTAAATGTAAATGGATGAAATGCTCCAACCAAAAGACACAGACTGGCTGAATGGATACAAAAACAAGAACCATATATATGCTGTCTACAAGAAACACACTTCAGATCTAAAGACACATATAGACTGAAAGTGAGAGGATGGAAAAATATATTCCATACAAATGAGAAGCAAAAGAAAGCTGGAGTAGCCATCCTAATATCAGACAAAATAGACCTTAAAGAATATTACAAGAGATAAGGAAGGACACTACATAATGATCAAGGGATCAATCCAAGAGGAAGACATAGCAATTGTAACTGTCTATGCACCCAATATAGGAGTACTTCAATACATAAAACAAACACTAACAGACATAAAAGGAGAAATTGACAGTAATGCAATTATAGTACGAGACTTTAACACCCAACTTGCACCAATGGACAGGTCATCAAAACAGAATATTAATAAGGAAACACAAGTCTTAAATGATACATTAGATGAGAGGGATCTCACTGATATCTTCAGGACATTCCATCCAAATGCAGAAGAATACACCTTCTCAAGTGCACATGGAACATTCTCCAGGATAGACTACATCTTGGGTCACAAATCAAGCCTCAGTAAATTTAAGAAAATTGAAATCATATCAAGCATCTTCTCTGACCACAATGCTATGAGACGAGATATCAATTACAAGAAAAAAACTAAGAAACACAACCACATGGAGATTAAACAACATATTTTTTTAATAACCAACACCTTGCTGAAGAAATCAAAAGGGAAATAAAAACATTTCTAGGAACAAATGACAATGAAAACATGATAACTCAAAACCTATTGGATGCAGCAAAAGCAGTTCTAAGAGCAAAGTTTATAACAATACAATCCTACCTTAAGAAACAAGAAAAACATCAAATAGACAACCTGACTTTACACCTAAAACAACTGGAAAAAGAAGAACAACACCCCCCCCCCAAGATTAGTAGAAGAAAAATAATGATAAAGATCCAAGCAGAAATAAATGAAAAAGCAATGAAAGAAACAAAGTAAAGATTAATAAAAATAAAAACTGGTTCTTTGAGAAGATAAACAAAGTTGACAAAACTTTAGCCAGACTCATCAAGAGAAAAAGAGAGAAGAATCAAATCAACAAAATTAGAAATGAAAAAGGAGAGATTGCAACAGACAATGAAGAAATACAAAGGATTATGAGTATTATGAACAACTATATGGCTATAAAATAGATAATCTGGAAGAAATGGACAGATTCATAGAAAAGTTCAATCCCAAGACTGAACCAGGAAGAAATAGAAATTATGAACAACTGAGTCACAAGCACTGAAATTGAAGTTGTCATCAAAAAATCTCCCCAAAAGCAAAAGCCCAGGACCAGATGGCTTCACAGGAGAATTCTATCAAATTTTAGAGAAGAGCTACGCCTATCCTTCTAAAACTTTCAAATAATTTCAGAGGAAGGAACACTTCCAAACTCATTCTATGAGGCCACCATCACCCTGATACCAAAGCCAGACAAAGACACACAAAAAAAGAAAACCACAGGCCAATATCACTGATGAACATAGATGAGAAAATCCTCAACAAAGTTTTAGCAAACAGAATTCAGCAACACATCAAAAAGCTCATACACCATGATCAAGTTTGGTTTATTCCAGGGATGCAAGGATTCTTCAGTATATGCAAATCAATCAATGTGATACACCATATTAACAAATTGAAAGATAAAAGCCATATGATAATCTCAATAGATGCAGTCAAATTGGTGCCTTTGACAACATTCGGCACCCATTTATGATTAAAACTCTTCAAAAAATGGGCATAAAAGGAACCTACCTCAACATAGTAAAGGCCATATATGATAAGCCTATGGCAAACATTATTCTCAATGGTGAAAACCTCAAAGTATTCCACCTAAGATCAGGAACAAAACAAGGGTGTCCACTATCACCATTATTATTCAAAATAGTTCTGGAAGTCCTAGCTACAGCAATCAGAGAAGAAAAAGAAATGAAGCCAGATTTGAAAAGAAGTAAAGCTTTCACTGTTTGCAGATGACTTGATACTGTACACAGAAAACCCTAAAGATAGTTATCAGAAAATTACTAGAACTAATCAGTGAATTTAGCAAAGTTGCAGGGTACAAAATCAATGCACAGAAATCACTTGCAGTTCCATATACTAACTGAAAAATCAGAGAAGTTAAGAAATCAATCCTCTTCACCATTGCAACATAAAGAATTACATATCTAGGAATAAACTTATCTAAGGAGACAAAAGAACTGTACACAGAAAATTAAAAGACACTAATGAAAGAAATCAAAGATGACATGAACAGATGGAGAGATATTCCATGTTCCTGTGTAGGAAGAATCAATATTGTGAAAACGACTATATTACCAAATGCAATCTACAGATTCAATGTGATCCCTATCAAATTACCAATGGCATTTGTCACAAAACTAGAACAAAAAATTTCACAATTCATATGGAAACACAAAAGACCCTGAATACGCAAAGCAGTCCAAAGAAAGAAGAATGGAGCTGGAGTAATCAACCTTCCTGATGTCAGATTATTCTACAATCTACAATCATCAAGACAGTATGGTACTGGCAGAAAAGCAAATATAGACCAATAGAACAAGGATAAAAAACTCAGAAATAAACCCATGCACCTATAGTTACCTTATTTTTGACAAAGGAGGCAAGAATATATAATGGAACAAAGACATCCTCTTCAATAAATGGTGGTGGGAAAATTGGACAGCTAATGTAAAAGAATGAAATTAGAACACTTCCTAACACCATACACAAAGATAAACTCAAAATGGATTAAAGACCTAAATGTAAGACCAGAAACTATAAAACTCTTAGAGGAAAACATAGGCAGAACACTTGATGACATAAATCAAAGCAAGATCCTCTATGGTCCACCTCCTAGAGTAATGGAAATAAAAACAAAAGTAAACAAGGAACTGATTAAACTTAAAAGCTTTTGTGCAGCAAAGGAAGCTATAAGCAAGGTGAAAAGATAACCCTCAGAATGAAAGAAAATAATAGCAAGTGACAAAGGGTTAATTTCCAAAATATACAAGCAGCTCATACAACTAAATGCCAGAAAAACAAATAACCCAATCAAAAAGTGGGAAAAAGACCTAAATAGATGTTTCTGCAAAGAAGGCATACAAATGGCTAACAAACACATGAAAAGATGCTCAACATTGCTCATTATTAGAGAAATGAAAATCAAAACTACAATGAGATATCACCTCACACCAGTCAGAATGGCCCTCACCAAAAACTGTACAAACATTAAATGCTGGAGAGGGTGAGGACAAAAGGGAATGCTCTTGCACTGTTGGTGGGAATGTAAATTGATACAGCCACTATGGAAGATGGTATGGAGATTCCTCAAAAAACTAGGACTAAAATCACCATATAACCCAGCAATCCCACTCCTAGGCATATACCCTGAGGAAACCAAAATTGAAAAAGACACATGTATCCCATTGTTAATTGCAGCACTATTTACAATAACTAGAGCATGGAACGGAGAAGGCAATGGCAAGCCACTGCAGTACTGCTGCTGCTGCTGCTGCGTCACTTCAGTCGTGTCCGACTCTGTGTGACCCCATAGACAGAAGCCCACCAGGGTCCCCCGTCCCTGGGATTCTCCAGGCAAGAACACTGGAGTGGGTTGCCATTCACTCCAGTACTATTGCCTAGAAAATCCCATGGATGGAGGAGCCTGGTAGGCTGCAGTCCATGGGGTCGCTAAGGGTCGGACATGACTGAGCAACTTCACTTTCACTTTTCACTTTCACACATTGGAGAAGGAAATGGCAACCCACTCCAGTGTTCTTGCCTGGAGAATCCCAGGGACGGGGGAGCCTGGTGGGCTTCCGTCTATGGGGTCACACAGAGTCGGATACGACTGAAGTGACTTAGCAGCAGCAGCAGCAGCAGAGCATGGAAGCCACCTAGGTGTCTATCGACAGATGAGTGGATAAAGAAGTTGTGATACATATGCACAATGGAATATTACTTAGCCATGAAAGGAATGCATTTGAGTCAGTTCTTATGAGGTGGATGAACCTAGAAGTAAGTGAGTCAGAAAGATAAATATCGCATTTTGACACATATATACAGAATCTAGAAAAATGTACTGAGGAATTTATTTACAGGGCAGCAGTGGAGAAACAGACATAGAGAAGAGATTTATGGACATGGGGAGAGGGGAGGAGAGGGGGAGATGTGTGGAAAGAGTAACATGGAAACTTCCATTACCATGTGTAAATTACATAGCCAATGGGAATTTGCTGTATGTCTCAGGAAACTCAAACAGGGGCTCTGTATCAACCTAGAGGGGTGGGATGGGGAGGAAGATGGGAGCTAGGTTCAAAAGGGAGGGGATATATATATACCTGTGGCTGATTCATGTTGAGGTTTGACAGAAAATAGCAAAACTCTGTAAAGCAATTGCCCTTCAATAAAATTAATTAAAAAATAATGAAGTGCATCCTATGATACTGATTCCTCTGAAATATTATTATATTTAGTGAGGTAAAAATAGGTTTATTGTGCCATATAAAATGGTATATAATAAGGCAGGGTGTATATGTAAAAACACATTTTTTATTCATCTTTATTTCATACTTTAAAATATCATTTGTGTGTATATTTTGTAATATAACCATACATTAATACTATAATTGTGTATAGATCTATAAGTAAACTTATTTGGGGACTTAGGGTTTTTTGGGTTTTTTTTGCTGATGGGGTGAGGAATTCAAGACCATATTGTCCACTACATAGGATATTTGGCTTGGGAAGAGAAGATTGTGATTCTGAAGAGCTGCCAGGTATAAATAATAATAGATTTGTGATGTGCTGCTTAGGAAGGTAGATACAGGATTAATAATAATAATGGTCAACATTTATTGAACACTTCCTATGTACCAGGTACCACACCAAGCACTTAACATTGATTAGTTTATTTATTCCTCTCCTCTAACTTAAGAGACAGGTAACATTACCATCCTCATATCAGAGTGGAGGAGCCACAGCTGAGAGGTTCAGGCACTTTCACAAAGCCACACATAAGAGGGGCAGAGCTAGAGGTCGAACCCACATCTTTCTGACTCTAAAGTTTGTGCTCCTTCCAGGATCAGGCTGATTCCCATTCATTCTCATAAGGACTGACTCTTATTCATTATGACAGTTGCCCAATAGAAGGATTAATTGTACTGTGAAGCACTTGGTTCCCTACCTCTGGTAATGTCTGTGTGGCTGGGATTCTTCATGAGGGGTGTGATATTGTTATTTATTATAAGAAACGTACATTTGGTCTCTGTTCCCCTTCCTGGCACAGAACTTCTGGGTGGGGAGTGTGGTGTGACTTGGAGAGGGCACGGAAGCTCAGAATCCTTTCCCCATACCTCACTCTCTGCATATCTTCTTTTTGGCTGTTCCTACATTGTACCCTTTAATAATAAGCTAGTTATTGAGTAAGCAAAATGTTTCCCTGAGTTCAATGAGCTGCTCTAACAAAGTAACCAAACTCAAGGAAGGGTTATTGGAACCTCCGTTCTATAGCTGGTTGGTCAGGAGCACAGGTGACAGCCTGGACTTGCAATTGGTATTTTATGGGGGGCAATTTTATAGGACCAAACCATAGATCATTGGGATCTGATGCTGTATCCAGGTAGACAGTGTCAAAATTGAGTTGAATTTTAGAGCGCCCCAACTGATGTCTGAGACTTGCTTGGATGTGTGAGGAGAAACCCCACCTTTGGAACTGGGTATAGAGCTGGAAAGGGGAGCAGAACTCTGTGGCCTTTAAGATGCTTTTCAACTTGGAAACTTTGAGCATTTCTCCAAACATGCTATTTTCAAACCTTGTAAGTGCTTTGCTTACAAATGAAAGGCTACAATCATCAAATAAGTCTAGGAAATGATGAATTAATAAGGCTAAGCATTTCTTTCCTGGGGGTTCTCAGAGCCTTAACCACAATATTATTCATTATAAATGCCCAAGAGCAGGAAGTAGAGTGCTGGCTTTCCCCAAACACACTGACCTTGGATTCCTCCTTTATTACAGAGTATCTCCTGAGTTTGGTGTTTCCTAGTTCAACCTTTGAAGCCCTTCTAGAAGCCAGAGTATCGATGCCGATTCTCTGAAAATGCTGTCTCCCTGTAGGACATGGTTGATAAACTCTAAGTGTTCTATTAGTCAGCCCCCTCTACTCCTCTACCATGATATAAATCACAAAGTTTACGGAGTCGCATTGCTGAAAGGGCACACTGTGTCCAGTGAACTTTGATGGAGTTTCTACCCGCATCTTCAGGCATTTCCAGATAGGCCCCTTCAGGGTACCACCTAAAGAGGGAAGGTGTGAGACTGAATAACTCCTCTTAAGCTTCAAAGAGTCCATCAGTCACAGGATAAGATTCCTACTCCCCCTGGCCCAAAAATTAACCTTTCTACACACCATGTCTGGGTAGGAAGAAATCATGTTCTCATGACAAAAATGAATCAAAGGAAGACTAAACTGAAGATAAGTCTTTGACAACATGGGCTGAACTAGAAAGAAATAAAAAGCTTGTGATGGGCTACTGAGCAGCTCTCAATTTGATGTTATTTGCCCTTTCAATGTGGAGCACATATGAAGCCTTCATGGCAAGAGCAGGTCTCAGCATAACAAGATGTCAGAGGTGGACTTTTCCTGAGAGGCTGCGGTGTGAGACATGCGATATGCCAAGTTCCTAGAAACTAGTTGACACAACTCTTAACCTCTCATGCACAGTGGGCATGATAATGGTGCAGGAGCCTTGGGAGAAGGGTTCCTCCAGACAGCCATGAATCTGCCCTTCCCAGCCCCTCACCATGTGACAGGGTGGGAGCTGTTTATTGTGTCATTTAGGTTGAGAGGAGGACTTTGAGAAGACCACGTGACAACTTTCATCATTGTCTCCTCCTGCTTGGGGAACAGAGTAACTGGTGTCTGACTTGGGCCCGGGCTAGAGGCTGCAATAGACCAGAGGCCAGGTGTTTGGGAAATAACTGAAGTGCTAGGAACTGGTTATACAGGTCACATCTCTAACCCAGACTTCTGAAAAGAAAAGACTGGAAAATAGTCCTGCCTTATGTTCATGTAGCACATGTGACTGACACAGTTATTTCATATTCTCTCGTTTGACTTTGGGGCTTCCCTGGAGGCTCAGACGATAAAGAATCTGCCTGCAGTGCAGGAGACTTGGGTTTGATCCCTGGTTGGGTAGACCCCTGGAGAAGGAAATGGCTACCCACTCTAGTATTCTTGCCTGGAAAAGTACACGGAGAGAGGAGACTGGCGGGGTATGGTCCATGACGTCACAAAGAGTTGGACATGACTGGGCAACTGACACCTTCACTTCATTTGACTTCACTGTGAGTTTCTTAGATGAGCATAATTATGGTTCTCATCTTACAGATAAGGGAGGCAGTGCTCGCAGAGGGTCAGTGGATCACTCAAATTTCTAAGCTTGATCCAGAAAGAAACATAGTTAATGCTTACCAGTTCCCTTATCCCATGGCATGCATGTGTGCTCAGTCATGTCTGACTCTTTGCTACCCCATAGACTGTAGCCTGCTAGGTTCCTCTGTCCATGCGATTTTCCATATGCAGGCATTAGAAAGGCCTTGCCTGTGCAGAGTCATTTATTTCTGCCCGTAACTCCATGAAGAAGATGCTATACTTGGCTCCATTTTCGAGATAATGAAACTGAGGCTTAGAGTTTCAGTTAACTTTCCATCTAGCAAATGGAAAAAATGGGACCCGAAACTGGGCTCTCAGGCTCCCATGCTCTTGGTAATCTTTGTCCCATGATATCTCATTGGTTACATAAGGACTTTGAAAACCTAAAGCTCTCTCCAAGTTAGTAGATTCACTGCTTACAGGGTTGCCAAGAGGTAATCTTTGGGGACCTTCTTGGATGCCAATGAACAAATAACTTTCATCAAACTACCAATTTGTGGCAAGCAGTTACTTTTAAATTGCATAGGGGAGTCGCAAAAGACTTAATATTTTAAACAGTTTGCACACCCTTCCCCACAACTCATTTCTAGCATTAATTATTTAGAAAGCTATTTCTTAGGTACACTTAAACTTAGCCCACGTAGATGATCACAAGTTCCAAATGGCAAACAGTAATCTAGTGTCACTCTTGCGCTCAGAACACCGGGTGTATTGACATTGTCTTCACCCATACTCTGCACCTTTCCAGTCATGACATGCTGGAAAGGGGGGTGAATGGGGATGGAGTCAGACACTGCTGGGCTCAGTTCTTAGTTCTGCCAGCTACAGAACCTCTGTGTTTCAAATTCCTCCTTTGTAAATTGGGGAAATTACATGCCTCACTGTTTGAAAGATGGGAAAATGAACTGTGAGACCAAAATACTTAGTTTAGGGTCTACCATCTAGTAGATGGACAATTAGTATCAGTATTCTTCTCTTTTGCTCCAAGTTCAGTTCAGTCGGTCAGTCGTGTCCAACTCTTTGTGACTCTGTGGACTGCAGCAGCCAGGCCTCTCTGTCCATCACCAACTCCCAGAGTTTACTCAAACTCATGTCCATTGAGTCAGTGATGCCATCCAACCATCTCATCCTCTGTCGTCCCCTTCTCCTCCCATCTTCACTCTTTTCCAGCATCAGGGTCTTTTCAAATGTGTCAGTTCTTTGCCTCAAGTGGCCAAAGTATTGTAGGTTCAGCTTCAACATCAGTCCTTCCAATGAATATTCAGGACTGATTTCCTTTATGATAGACTGGTTGAATCTCCTTGCAGTCCAAGGAACTCTCAAGAGTTTTCTCCAACACCACAGTTCAAAAGCATCAATTCTTTGGTGCTTAGCTTTCTTTATAGTCCAACTCTCACATCAATACATGACTACTGGAAAAACCATAGCTTTGACTAGATGGACCTTTGTTGGCAAAGTAATGTCTCTGCTTTTTAATATGCTGCCTAGGTTGGTCATAACTTTTCTTCCAAGGAGCAAATGTCTTTTAATTTCATGGCTGCAGTCACCATCTGCAGTGATTTTGGAGCCCAAAAAAATAAAGTCTGTCACTGCTTCCATTGTTTCCCCATCTATTTGCCATGAAGTGATGAGACCAGATGCCATGATTTTAGTTTTCTGAATGTTGAGTTTCAAGCCAGCTTTTTCACTCTCCTCTTTAACTTTCATCAAGAAGCTCTTTAGTTCTTCTTCACTTTCTGCTATGAGGGTGGTGTCATCTGCATATCTGAGGTTCTTGATATTTCTCCAAGCAATCTTGATTCCAGCTTGTGCTTCATCCAGCCCAGCATTTCTCATGATGTACTCTGCATATAAGTTAAATAAGAAGGCTGACAGTATACAGCCTTGACATACTTCTTTCCCAATTTGGAGCTAGTCTGTTGTTCCATATCCATTTCTAACTGTTGCTTCCTGACTTGCATACAGATTTCTCAGGAGGCAGGTCAGGTGGTCTGATATTCCCATCTCTTTAAGAATTTTCTAGAGTTTATTGTGATCTACACAGTCAAAGGCTTTGGCATAGTCAATAAAGCAGAAATAGATGTTTTTCTGGAATTCTTGCTTTTTTTATGATCTAATAGATGTTGGCAATTTGATCTCTGGTTCCTCTGGCTTTTCTAAATCTAGTTTGAACATCTGGAAGTTCATGGTTCATGTATTGTTAAAGCCTGGATTGGAGAATTTTGAGCATTACTTTGCTAGAGTGTGAGATGAGTACAATTGTGAGGTAGTTTGAACATTCTTTGGCCTTGCCTTTCTTTGGGATTGGAATGAAAACTGACCTTTACCAGTCCTGAGGCCACTGCTGAGTTTTCCAAATTTGCTGGCATATTGAGTGCAGCACTTTCACAGCATCATCTTTTAGGATTTGAAATAGCTCAGCTGGAATTCTATCACCTCCACTAGCTTTGTGTGCTGCTTCCTAAGGTCCACTTGACTTCACATTCCAAGATGTCTGGCTCTAGGTGAGTGATAACACCATCGTGATTATCTGGGTCATAAAGATCTTTTTTTGTATAGTTCTTCTGTGTATTTTTGCTACCTCTTCTTAATATCTTCTGCTTCTGTTAGGTCCATACCATTTCTGTGCCCATCTTTGCATGAAATTTTCCCTTCGTATCTCTAATTTTCTTGAAGAGATCTCTAGTCTTCCCCCATTCTATTGTTTTCCTCTCTTTCTTTGCACTGATCACTGAGGAAGGCTTTCTTATCTCTCCTTGCTATTCTTTGGAACTCTGCATTCCAATGAGTATATCTTTCCTTTTCTCCTTTGCCTTTTCTTCTTTTCATAGCTATCTGTAAGTCCTCCTCAGACAGCCATTTTGCTTTTCTGCATTTCTTTTTCTTGGGGATGATCTTGATCCCTGTCTCCTGTACAGTGTCATGAACCTCTGTCCATAATTCTTCAGGTACTCTGTCTATGGGATCTAATCTCTTTATCTATTTGTCACTTCCACTGTCTAATCATAAGAGATTTGATTTAGGTCATAACTGAACGGTCGAGTGGTTTTCCCTACTTTCTTCAATTTAAGTCTGAATTTGGCAATAAGGAGTTCATGATCTGAGCCACAGTCAGCTCCAGGTCTTGTTTTTGCTGACTGTATAGAGCTTCTCCATCTTTGGCTGCAAAGAATATAATCAGTCTGATTTTGGTATTGACCATCTGGGGATGTCATGTGTAGAGTCTTCTCTTGTGTTGTTGGAAGAGGGTGTTTGCTATGACCAGTGCATTCTCTTGACAAAACTCTATTAGCCTTTGCCCTGCTTCATTCTGTACTCCAAGGCCAACTTTGCCTCTTACTCCAGGTATCCCTTGAGTTCCTACTTTTGCATTCCAGTCCCCTGTAATGAAAAGGACATCTTTTTTGGGTGTTCTAGAAGGTCTTGTAGGTCTTCATCGAACCAAGATCCTTTGTTAATCCTGTTTTGTGAGGTTGGGTGATTCAATCAGCATGTCTGAACCTCAAATTTCCTGTATGTAAAGTGGAACCATCAGTAAATGTCTCAGAGGGCTTTTATAAGACTATGCCAGTGGATCTGAAGTGAAAGTGCTTTCTAATTTGTGATCCCTGTGTTCCACCCCATGCCTGTCAGCAGTCTTCTGTCCAGTAAGCAGTGCTTGCATTTGTTTGCTCTTTCAGACTTTCAAGGTGACTCTGCACGCTGACTCATCTTCCCCTTTACTTTCTCTCCTTACAGCCTTTTGAAGGAGATAGGCTGTCCTTTTCCTCTCTGTTTTACATGAGGCCCTGAAAGGTCTTGTTACTTGCTTACACAAATAGGACCATGGCTAAAGACTGGGTGTGTGGCTCTCCTGTGAAGAGAAGAGATTTTCCTTTGTGTATTGCTGAGTGAATCTGTGTCTTGGTGGCTCCTTGACCAGACAGAGCATAGTGGGTGAGCTTTGTGAGGGAGGCCGTCTAATTTCTTCCCTGGCACATCTCCCAAACACCCTGCTCCGTCTTTTCAGCACTTCTATCTTTGAGTACCAAACTGGTGGAGGAGGAGCTCACTGTCTGTTGAACTAGACATTATTTGCAGGGTGTTTGCTGTGGGTGAACTGATGATTAAACTGCAGCAGAACACTTAATGTCTGCTGAAGATGAAAATATTCTTCCTTAAAGCATCTGTCACTGCAGTATTCATGTTCCATAAGGCCCCAAGCTATTTCTCTAAAAACAGCAGTTGCTTCTCTTCTATTACCCAGACAGATTCAAACCCAGGCCCGCATTTTCATTAAGGACCTATTGTGTGTGTACCCTGCCCTCTGTGGAGATGAGCTGCACACAGTCGTTCTGAATTAGAGCTCAACTGAATCAGGTGATGACCTCTCCTGCAACGTGTTGCTCCCTGGTCTTGAACCAGCCGATCTGGCTGGCTGAGGTGCCCCTGGGAATGCATTTCTCCTATAGCCATGCCCACAGGAAGACAGCATCTTCCCAGATGGACAAGCCAAGGGTTTGGGAGCAGCAGAGCCATCAGGCCTGTGTTCTAACTCACAGCCTAAGAGCACACACTGTGAAAGCCGAAGAGGATGAGATGAATGAGGACAGCAAGAACAAATGGGTCCCTCAGCAAGCGTTACAGAGTGAGCTGGGAACCAGGTGTGTGAGAACTGGATCACAGCCAGGATTCTCTAAACGGAGAAATAAGTAGCTGAGTGCCTTGTTTTTGGTGCCATTCACTGGGTTACAGCCATGAAGACAACCTAGTCGCCATCCTGGAGGAGCACAGGATCAGGTCACCAGAGGAGCCTGCATGGTGCCCTCCCTCTTTCATTACCTGCCCGCCCCCTGTTGTCCACAGTAGAGCCCAGCCTCCTCCAACCCATCTCTGCTTCCCTGGGACTGCCTCATCTCTGCAGAGAAGGTAGCCGACAGTTCCTGTGTTAACTCTAACACCTTAACATGTGGCCTCTCCCGGGGATAACTGTAAATTTACAAGGGGCCAGAAGGACCAAAATAGCCTTTAAACCTCCCCACATTGAGGCTGCAATGGTGGAAGAAGAGGCAGCAGTTTATTTTCAACAGAAGTGGGGCTTCACTTGATGACAATCAGATTGTCACTGGCTAAGCTATGCCTCTTTCTGTCTGTGCCTGAGGCCAGCCCTCCTCCCAGGCCAGCTCGAGTGGCTACTGGATGCTGTTTGCCCCTTCAGCCTGACCCCACGTCCAGTGCCTCTCGGGCTCCTCTGAGCCAGCTGTGCTCATTTCTGAGGGGCCGAAGTGACAGGGCTTATTCTGCGATTCTCCTTTAGCTTAAGAAGCTGAGTTTCTGCTGTACTTAAGACTAATTTACAACTGGTTTAAGTTTTTGATGCATCTGAAGGATCTCAGCATTTAGAGGGTCTCTTTGAATCCTGGGGAAGAGGAGCCTGATCTGGGAAACAAGAGTGGTCTGCAGGAGGCTGGATTTTTCTGTCTTGTAGAGGGGTTTTCTCCTTCCATACAGGACCCTTTGTGTTGGTCTGAATATGCTGAACTCAGGACAGGTAGTGATGCTGGGATCCCCAGATTCTTGACATCACAGTTAGACACCAAGCACTTGAGGGAAGGAAGAGGTCTTGGAGGACATAAAACCCATTTACCTCTTTCATATGCTTTCATATTCTTGAAGCATATTTTATTATTTCCATTTTGCAGATGAGGAAACTGAAACTTGAAAAGATCAGTCCATCACTGTAGGGTTGGGGGGAAGTAGGGGTAATACTCCCAATGAGAAACGGGGTTAGGGCTGATTTCATGCAGTTCATCTGGGACTTGTTTCTCTCTGAACCACCTCTGGACTTGTCTTCACATCCGATTTCTGAGGATGACAGAGACAGGTCTTTATTTCAAAATTAATGAGGTGAGGATATACCTACCTCATAAGAAGGTATATCCTGTGAAAATGTAATCCAGAGACTCTGCAAGTGGATAGAATAGATGGTTAGTTATGTGCTATTTGAGTAGATCCTGTTGGAATTTCCCTCTCAGAAGCCCCCATGGCCAAGAATCTATCATGACAGATTCTTGGGTTTCACATTGCCTTTTCCAGGCTCCTTTTTAAAAAATATGCCACTTCCTTTGGAAAGAATAATATCAAGATCTGAACATACTGATGGGAATTGATAGATGCCACAATTGTCTTGATGGAGAAGGCCTGGACTTCTTGCAGGAGAAATTACTGAACAGGTCAGAGGAAGGAAGAGGAGAGGTGAGCAGCATGAAAACATCACTGTCATTACAATCGTGCGCTAAGATGATAGGAGGTTCTTGCTCTCCTGGGGCTGATGTGCCCAGGCTGAAATCTCATCCTGAACCTCAGTGGTCCACAGGGAAAATCTTGCTGTCTTTCCCTGGAGTTGACAATATCAGGCAAAAGTGGCTCTGCTAGACAGATTACTGATAAAAGAAACAACTGTATAATTTCCATTGTGCCCAAATATCCCTGTAGTCATGACAACATCCTTAGAGACTTATGACACTGACAGCCGGGGAGATGGCTAGTTTCTTCCCAATAATCACAACTACCACGTAGGATGAATTCTGGCCTAGCTGAATTCTTGAGGGGTGCTGACTGCAGGGTGATTCTGTGTGGGGGTCACTCAGGGAAGGGAGGCTTCGGGGGTTACTAGAAGTGAGTGGGCAAAAATCACTAGTCACTTGGGTCCTTGTCTGACCTGGAGGGAAATAATATGGTGGTGGTTCTGTTTTAGAAATGTGTCCCTTGTCCCCCATTGAACCAAGCCTTTCTATTCCTCCAGGGGCCATTATTACTATACCCCTGGATTATGGCCACTGGCCCTTAGCAATTCTCCCTTGAGTATATAGTCTGTACCCTGCTCCCCGTCAAGCTACAGTCCAAATCATTGTCATCCTGTCATTCTACTGAAGAAGCTCTTCTTTAAAAAATTGTAGTTGATTTATAATGTTATGTTAGCTTCAGGTGTATACAGCAAAGTGACTCAATTGTACACACACACACATATACACACATACATATTCTTTTTCAGATTCTTTTCCTAATGTATAGATTGTTACAAAATATTGAGTATAGTTCCCTGTGTTATACAGTTGGTCCTTGTTGGTAAGATTGTCTTGTAATTTTCCTTCTACTACTGTGTTGAAGCTTAAGCTCTTTGCCTTAATTTAGTTTTTCAATCTTCCAGAGCCAGTCCATCTTCATATAGTCAAACTCCTCAGCATATGCCTTCATTTTAGTTGAGACTCAGTATCTCCCTATCCTCTGCCTACTCCATGATGCTTTTTTGTTCTATGGGTTTGATCCCATCTTTCTTTAACAGAAAATTCCTCCTTTTTTGTCTTTCTAAATTTTATTCATTCTCCAAGTTGCAGCTAAATTCTGCCAACCTCCCAAGAAGCTTTCCTTTACTAGCCCAGCCAAAGCATTGAATCAGTCCTCTTATCTATAGCCAGTGCCACACAGCTTGGCAGATGTGTTATTTTCAGGGTTTAATGAATGATAAATAGCCTTTTCTTCCCCAAAAGCTGAGCCCTTTGTGTTGAGAGCTGTCCATTGATGTCACCTGGATCTCTCACAAGGTCACCCTCTTTATCCTTTCTAGACCACCCTTTCTAAACCATAACTCTACCTTCTCTGCTTTATTTTTCTTCACATCACTATTACCACCTGACATTATCCAACATTATCTCTTCAATTAGAATATCAGCTCCATAAGGGCAGAGGCATCATCTGTACTGTCATCTTTTGTATGCCCAAGAAGTAGCCACAACAAAGCCTAGGATATAGTGTGGCCTCAATAAATGATTGTTGAATGGATGATTGAATGAATGAGTTCTCAGTGACTGGCTAATTCACATTCAAAATGTTGGAGGAGGAATGGGAAGGCCCTGATCCTTTCCATTGTGCAGGAACTTTGAAAAATTAACCCTGGTATGGCTCTCTTCCCACCACCACAGAGAACCAAACATTGCTGAACATCAAAATTATAAGAATAGCCCAGTCTACAGGGACATTGCACAATCCTGTCAGAAGAGCTTCATACCCGGGAAGTACAGCCAAGGCCCGCTGAATTCTGTCAAATGCTTGCATTTGTACTGCCCTCCTTGGATTGTTGTGAGGTTCAAATGAAATGAAGTATGATAAAAAGAGATAAATTGTAAATCAACATAAAATAGGAAACATTATCCAAGCAGTTGGTGGTTGGGAATGGCATGGTATTGTGGGCCAAAAATTCCATGAACAGGGAAGTCTGGAGGGCTACGGCCCGTGGGGTCACAAAGAGTCAGACCTTATGAGTGTGCAGGTGCACGCATGTGCACATACATACACACACGGTGTTGGAAATGAACAAAGAAGGGGTTAAGATTATGCAGGATTATTTAATTTTGCTTGTTCGGAGGGAACTTGCTGGATTTGTCAGGAGTTTGGTGAGAAGGATGGCTTTTTCCTTTGAGAAACACAAATGATATATTTTCATGTTTGAATGCTGGTCAGTGGATTCTGTCTATAAGAAGCAATTAAAGACGCCTTCCAAACCTTAGAAATATTGGAAGAGAAAAGCAATATAACCACCAGCAGCACATCATCATCATCATCAAATTAATCCTTGCAAGACTCTCAGAGATGGGTATTCTTTTTTTTAAAGGAGAAGAGAGAACTGAGGTACATAGAGGTGGAGTCCCTTACACAGACTCCCTTAGCTAGTCAAAGACAGGGTCAGGAATTTAATAAGAATTGCTACTGTTTACTGAGAAGACTGAGCACCCAAGAATTGATGCTTTCCAGCTGTGGTGCTGGGGAAGACTCTTGAGAGTCCCTTGGAGAGCCAGGAGATCAAACCAGTCAACCCTAAGGGAAATCAACCCTGAATATTCATTGGAAGGACTGATGCTGAAGCTGAAGCTCCAATACTTTGGCCACCTGATGTGAAGAGCCAGCTCTTTGGAAAAGACCCTGATGCTAGGATAGACTGAGGGCAGGAGGAGAAGGGGCAACAGAGGATGAGATGGTTGGATGGCATCATTGGCTCAATGGACATGAGTTTGAGCAAACTGCAGGAGATGGTGAAGGACAGGGAAGCCTGGTGTGCTGCACTCAGTGGAGGTCAGATACAACTGAGCAACTGAACAACATACTGAGAATTTTCTAAATGTCAGTTCATTCTTCTCAGTACTTCATTCGCTACAATGCAAGGAGGCAGGCAACGTTATCCCTCATTTGCAGAAAGGAAAACAGACCTAGAGTTGTTAAGCTGATTACCCAAGGCCACATAGCTAAGAAGGGCAGGAGCTGAGACCTGACCCCAGCCAGGGGGCCCTGGAGTCTCTGCTTCCTCACTGCTCTGTGCCACTCTTGGGTCCCTGGTCTCTGTTGCAATGTCCAGCAAATGGCTTAACTTTTATTGTCCAAGATGCTACTTTCGTCACTCTTACCAAAACAAATGAAAGAGAGGAAAGCAGAAAACAGGGAAAGAGACTTAGGGGAAGGGTGGGGAAGAAACATCTGGAATAGCTAAGGTGAGCTGCAGTGAAAACTCTGCTGGCATCATCTTTGGCTGGAGGAAGCAGATGGCAAAGCTGCCATTAACAGCCTCCTAAGAAGATCTAACAGGTCTCCATATAAAAGGAAGACGGCTGTCAGTTGGGGGTGGAGGCCCACCCAGCTGTGTAAAGGGTTTGTTAAGATGAAATTATGGTTTACTGAGTAGCAAAGAACAACATCCAGCTGCCTGAGAATTATGCCGACAGGATGCAAAGGCACAGGAATATTGTGTAAACCTTATTTACAGATCAATAGATAATCTTTCATACACAAAAGGTCAGCTCCAGGAAGGCAGAGCAATAAAGAAAGAAATGTTGCTCGTAAATACAATATTGACTTGAAAAAATCCACCCAGATGAATCCTTTGATATATACTCTTCTAGTCAAAGTACATTTCTTTATTCATGAATTTTTTTCTTCCCAGAACCATTTCAGGTTCCTTAGTGAAGTATGAAGGGAGTAATGAAGAAGGCTGATTTCTAGTTGTTTTGAATTCTGTGCCATCAAATGATCAGTATAAAGTGGAATCAAGTTCGAGAATTTCAGAGCAACATTTCTAAGTGTGTGTATGCAGCATTTAGTGTTCTTAAGTCAAATGACAACTCACCCTCTGCTCTCTGTAGTTTCCTGCTTTGCTGGCTGTGTTGATAAACATTTATCTTAAGGAAATAAACAACTACTCCATCCTACTTGGTCCTCTCTGGATTCCTTCATCCATTTTATGTTTCTTCTTTGCCTTGAAGCAAGTAGTTCATCATTCTCCAAAATACCTGAAGTCATTGCCACCCACCCCTACTTGGCTGCTGGATTGCAAAGCTGTTCATGACTGCTGCCCAGACACAAAGAACTGTGGGAGAAGAGGGAAGCTTCACTGGGCTTTGTTTCCGTGACATACTCTTTTAGGTTAGGGGACCACCTCTAAATTTGGGTGATTTCTCTCAGCAATTAGAAAAATATTTAAAAGGACCATGGTCTGAAAAGCCTGAATGATGCTTTGCCAGTAGTGTTTTTGGAGTGCAGAGCTGCTCTAGTTCTCAGGGTCACCTTGGGCTGCAACCTGGGAGCAATGTGCAGCTGGGAAAAGTCTGCCCTGGGCAATAAGTCTGAAGGCTTGAGAGGGACAGCTGTTCGTTCCAACTTCCAGATGGGTATCAGCGTGGCAGTGGTTGTGAAAGAACTTTATACTTTGTGAAATTATGCGAGTATATATACTTTTCAGAGCCATCCAGGAGCATCATTTGACAGTGACACAATTCCTCTAAACAAAGTACAAGTTCTTTTCGTTTTCCAGTTAGAAAGCATGTTTCAAATACTCTGAGAAGGATAACCTCCTCTCATGAACAGATGTGGCTGGAATCGGTCACCTCCAGTTTTGTCTGGACTTGACAGGGTAGTCAGGTAAGACTGAAGATTACTTAACACTTCAAAGTGAGAAAAGGATACAAAGAGGAGTCTGGACTTAATGACAGACGGCAGAGGTTTCAGCTTCTTCCAGAGTCAAAGTCAGAGCTTCATCCTCTCTGTTCTGCCAGAGTTCCCTCTTCAGTCTAGGGCCATGCCTTCCACACATACAAATTCCTAAATTCCTCCCTTGTCCTTCCTCCCTAGAGACAGGGCTGAGGGTCCTTGCTAATAAAAATGAATGGCGCTGGCCACAAAGTACAGGCTAATATTAAACGCTGGAGCTCTTTCTTAACTTTGCGGTGACTCCCCATCCCTTGGATTTTCCCAGTTCCCCATTCGCAGACCTGCTATTATCATCATGGGCTATGGAATGTGTGTGTGAGAAAGTTGTTTCTTCCTGAATCTCTCCTCTGCAGGGTGCTTCTCATGAGCTACATGTGACAGTCTGTGAATAGGGGTGTCCCTTTGCATATCCCAGGTCTCTCTTGTTCTGCTATATTGAAGGCTCTGTGGCCACCCCTATTCCACTCAGACTCTTTCTAAGAGGGAGGAGAAAGGGAGGGATAGTAATTGGGAGGGAGAGAAAAAAAGAAGGAATGAAGGAAACCACCTGGGTAATGGGCACCAATAATTTTATATTTATATAGTTATTTATGGTTTATATGCTAAAAACAACTTGTGAAATGTTTTTACAGGCATAATCTTATTTTTATAACCACCCAATTTATAGATAAAGAAACTGAGGTTTAGAGAAGGTAAAGTTTATCTAGCTAATAAATAACAGCATCCCATCTGGAATCCAGTCCTTCTGATGTCATGTATAGTCTTTTTTTTTTCTTTTCTATACTGCTCCATTAAATGTAAAGGCATGTCCCAAAGTTCTTTTTTGTTGAATTCATGCTAAGCAGCCTGGGTGAAAGCTGAAGGTCTTAGTAGCCACCATAACTCTCTATTAAACCCATACTGTACTTTTATTGAGGGTAGACTTGTAGACTTTGACTGGTTGGCTAGAAATAACCATCCTACAAATACTTAGTAAATTTATTAATGTTTTTGTAGTTTACAGTAGATTTTCATACGTGAACCTCACTTGACAGTCCACAGCTATGCACATCTCAGAAGTCTAGTGATTGGTCCAAGAGTGAATGGTGGAGTCAGGATGAGGCTCTAGATTTTTTTTTATCCTAAGGCCTATGCCTTTTCTGTTACCCCGGGTTTCCTCCACTGTGCTGTACCTAACCCGTGTTAGATTCTGTAGAGTATAGCAAAGTCCATTTAAAGAGCCAGGGCTCCTGAGTTGATCATAGCCCTTATCTTTCAGCATGACTGAATACATAATTTGTGAAGTGTAGGGCTCTCTGTTCAAAACTGTTAAAGCATTTCCAGATGGTGACAGCAGAGTGTTAAACCTGGAATGAGGCCCTCTGAGTGTGGGACCCTTTTGAGCATGGAGCCCTGTTAGATTGCCAGTGAAGCTGGTCCTGCCTCTGACATGACTCAGGAGTGGAAGACTTTGTTTCTTTCTCAGATCATTTCTGGGGCTCCTATCAGAGAGCTGAAGTCCCAGGTCATGTGGACTTTCTTCTGTTAAATCTTTTATTCCCTCCATCAGTCTCCATCAGAGAGCTAAGCCACAATGGCCTAGAGTTCCTTATTATATTAATTGCTAACTCCAGTTCTCATAGATCAATAGTTAGGGACAGAGTCAAAATATCACTAGTAGCTAATGTTTATTGAACATTTATTATGTCACAGGCACTGTGCAAAGCATTTTATGTGCTTTGAATTGATTGCAAGTGTAAGTGTTAATTGCTCAGTCATGTCCAACTCTTGGCTTGACTGTAGTCTACCAGGCTTCTCTGTCCATGAAATTCTCCAGGAAAGAATTCTGGAGTGGGTTTCCATCTTTATCCTTCCCTGTATTACTACACCTTGTCTTGGTGACTTTGAAGCTTTTCCCCATCAATCAGTGGATTCTATTTCTTGACCTCTTAAATCTGGGTTGGTCCCAAGAATGATAAAATGCAACAGAAGAAATGGTGTGTAAATTCAGGGTTTAAGTCTCAAGAGGCTTACAAGCTTACTCTTTCTTTTGGAACCCCAGGTCTGCTGTGAGAACAAGCCTGTGTGAGTTGGCTAGAAATGAACACCACTTGGTGGAGATCTGTCATCCCAAACCAAGACTATCCAGGGCAGCCAGCACCCACTTCACCTGCCAGCTAACTTCAGATACACGAGTTAGCTGAACTGAGGTTCGGCCAAGAGAGTCCAGTTCGGCCAATGGATTTCACTGATCAACTCGCAGACAGGTAAGAAATGATACATCATTTTTGCTTAAAAACTGTCTTTTGGAGGTAAGTAAGTATGCATTCTTATTAAATTAATAGATAACAGACACACATCCATCATTATTTCCAAGGAAACAAGCTTTGAGAGGTTATATTCGTGCCTGTGATCAGTAGTTAATAAATCGTTCTGGAAAGTGTGACTCTATAGGTCAAGTTCTTATCTGTTATTTTGTAGGGTCCCATTGTAGCACTCAGGGTTCTGTCAAGCCCTTAGCTAATTTGGAAGCTGAGTGGAAGAAGCAATGTTTTTGCAGATAGAGTCAGGCCCAAGGGATGGAGCTCAAACACCAAGAATCTCTGTGCTGATAAAAATACCATGTCTATTATTAACCAAAACTTTAATATAAAACATTGTAATCTATCAAAGGAAAAAATGCATGCACGCAGAACAGGAGAGACAATGCCTTTGAGGTCAAGGTCACAAGCTAAATGCTAGCAGAAATTTTAGCTGTATCTCATTAACACTAAATTATGACTGAGTTCTGCAAGAGGTCTGTGTGACAATCCCATTAATGCAAATGGCATTCCTTATGATGTCTGCTTTTTAAATGAAAACCAAATGCAATTATGTCAGTGGAATTTACTCATTAAGCCAAACTAAAACCCACCAGCAAGTGTCTCCTCACTTCCTGTTCTGCCCCACATTTTTGATTACAAGCAGTTGCTCCCCAGAGTTGCAAATGGATATTTTGCTAAAATACGAGTACATAATTTGATATTAGAAGGGGCACCAGAATACAGAAGTTCTTACAGATATCGGAGGTTGGGAAGGTTCTGGAAGGCATCAGGGTCGATGTATAGCAGGTTATTGGCCTTTTCAATTCTACTGCGAAAGAGAAAAGAACGTGCACATGACCTTAATGGTAAGGAATGCTATGGTATTTTTCATATTATGTAAAGAGTATGTTAAGTTATTTACCCATCTAGCCATCTCTTTGTCCATCCATCATTTCCACAAAGATTGAGCATGTATGCGGTGTCTTTTACTATACTAAACTGTGCAAACAAAATATTAACCCTGTCTTATATAACTCTCATCACTGAAGTGTTCCTGGAATCTATTCATCAGAGACAAACCAAGCACGGCTGGGTGAGTCATTTCACCCTGAACTCAGTTGAGTGTTTAACCAGTAAGGATCTCCCAGGGTCTGAGGAGGGTAGGGATGAGACTAATGGGGGAAATGAGTTTTTTTTCTGGTTGGGAGACAAGAGAGAAGGGGATGGACAGCAACAAAGAGGGTGAAGAGTCAAAGGAGATTGGAGAAAAGTAAAGTGAAAGGTCAAAGGGAAACGAAGACTGGGGGACAAGCAATGAACATCTCTGGCTTTCACGGTGCAGTCCCGGCAGACAGCAGCTGGCAAGGTGCCAGTGAGTCCCTCATGCTGCAGTGGAGGCTTCTGTCTCACAGCTCATGGGAATTGATGGCTTCTGCCCTGGGCTGACCTGCGCCATGTCCTGATCAATAGTCTGGAGGTGGGCATGTTCACATTTGGATTCTGACAGAGAGAGGCTGCCCTTTCCTCATCTGGCTGGATCAATGTATATTTGCAGAGATGCTCTGTGTTAATTACTTCCTCCCTGTTTCATTAGCTTTAATGTTGCAGTAACCTGTAGCTACGCAGATCCAAGTACCAGGTAATTAATCATTTTAAATACAGGCAGTGTTACATGGAGGTGAGCACCTCTCCATGTGGGGGAGAGATGAAAGAGCCATCCCATTAGCTCCACTGCCCATTGAGCTGCACAGAGGGACATCTACTTGACCTTGCCCAGAGGGCTGGCTGCCCTTTGGTTCACTTCTCTGATACTCTCTGTGGGTTCTGAGACCCCGGTCAGATCTCTTTTCCCAGAGAGGGTAAGGAAAGGCCAAGCAGAGAGAGAGGGGAAGCACCAGTTGCAGAGGCTTAATGACAACGAAGAAGAATGAGAGTGGGAGGTAGAAAAGGGAAGGGAGGGCAGAGTCTGTCATAATGGACAGACTGTCATTCCTAAACAAATTCATATATATGTATGTATGCGTATATGAATTATGCATATGTGTATATATGTATATATGCTTGGCAAATGCTAAGAAGTTTTTAAAAAGATACAAAAGAGTCAAGAGATTTATGTTCAAGTCCTTATCCTGCTGTGGATTTGGCTGGGTGACTAGACAAGCTTCACAACTTCTCTGTCTCATTCCTCATCTGTAAAATTAGGAAAGTGGTTCAGTGGCTTTCCTAACTGTGTTCTCTGAGAATTTTGTAAGATATTCGTCAGTGCTTCACAGAGGAACCTTTCCAATGACACTAGTTGAGAAACTCTTAATACAGTATCCTTCTTGGAGATTCCAAGTGTATATTTGCATATTACAGACTCTGAGTTTTCCTATAGTGAGTCTGTCTAACTTAATCTTATTTGACCATAGAATCTTTTTCCTTTTTTGTAACACTTAATAATTTTCTGTTTAATGATACAGATAATACACTTTGGAAAAATTTGGACCTGTCTCCAAAGTCTCATCTGGCTTTGATAATTTATAGTACCTTTAGACTGGTATGCAACAGAGGTGTATCTGTGTGAGTACTGGCATGTATATAAAACTAGAATGTCAACAAGAGAAAATACATTTGGTTGGAGTAGTAAAGAAGCCAAGGATTGTTATCATAACTTAGTGTATGCTAGTTTATGTGTTAGATCTACATAACGTTTATCATCTCATTTATTCATCACAGTGATCCTATGAGGCATGCAATTTTATTATTCCCACTTTACAGAAAGAAAGCTAAGTCTTAGCATGATTTTGCATCTTGACCAAGGTTCCATGGTGAGTATGTGGCATAGGCTAGCAGTCAAACTAAGACTGCCCATCTTCAACTACATCATGAGGAATTTATTTTGGGCTTTGACCGTGGAACAAATTTGAATGAGAGGATGAGCTGGAAGTAATACGTGCAGTCACAGAGCTAGGTACTTGAGTTTACTATGCAAAAAACCCTGAGAAGGAAGAAGCAGAATAAGACTAAGCTCTGGACTGGTACCCGAGTCACCAGGCACCTGTTGGACTGACTTTGACAGCCTAAAATGAAATTTTAGGAGTCTGAGGACAGAGCAGAGCCAGGGCCTCCCAGGAATATAAGCGAACTTTAAGGCTACTACCAAAAGCAGCCATGAGCAAAACCCCACAGATTCTTGCTTACATTTCATGTAGTTTGGGCAGATTGGAGAACACATTTGCCTCTATCACTTCCAAGACATCATTCTGTGAGATCTCTCTGCAAAGAAAGAAATGTAATTCAAGTCAGTTCAGCTATAGTCCATAATGGATTTAGGGCTCAGCCTGAAGTCTTGTGCCTACAGTGATTCATGAGACACACAGAACTCTACTCCTGCTCGCAAAGAAGTCAGCTGTAGTGATGAGTGACGCTAACATAAGATGCTAATGCTTGTAGAACGATGAGAGTGAACCCAAGGCAGTGACTCTGGTCAGAAATTATTCAGTCTATAGGTGTAGCCACAGAGGCCCAGAGAGGGAAAGAGACTTGATTAAAAGTATTTAGGGAATATACAAGGTGAAAACAAACTTTAAAAAGACCAGGATCAGCAAACTTCTTCTAGAGGACCATGTAGGAAAATTTTTATTTTTTGGTCTCTGTTGCAACTACTCAGTTGATATTGTTGCATAAAAGTAGGCATAGATATCATGTAAATGAATGAGCATGCCCGTGTTCCAGTAAAACTTTATCCATAAAAACAGATGGCAAGCTGGGTTTGGTGTCATGGGAGATAGTTTGGTGATCCCACCTTGGACCATGGAGGCAAGTTCTCTCTGCTATGCTGCTTTGGAAAATGAGAACCTCAAGTCAGTCTCTTTTAAATACACATCCATGCTGTTACCCAAGTGGAGATTGTTACTGCAAGACCTTTGACATTACTGTTGTCTTGGCCCAAAATACCCAGGAGAGATCCTTCAGGTCCCAGCCTGTTTGCTCCTGGAGTAAGTGGAAGGGAGCAGATGATGAAGTCCACTCTGCAGAAGCCCAGAGCTTATGAGGAGAGAAAGGCGAGAAGGGCGACTTAATCAGTTAATGTTTATAAAGTGGCTCGAAGATGAAACATGCTATTATTAGGCCTCCTGAGGAAGACTCTCATGCAGTTTTAATGTGGCAGCTGAGAGAGTTTCAGAAAATCTCATAGGCGGTGTGCATTCAAATTGGCTCAGGCGAGGTGCTGTCTGCTGGCCTGGGATTTTGCTGAGAAGCTCTAGATATGCTCTTGATCAAGGGAAGGGCCTGGAGAGCAGGACAGGGAAAATGCCTGTAGGGAGGGGAAGTATGACTGTGAGCACAGGGGCTGGCAGCACGGAGGGGGAGCAGGGGGAGGGTGGGGAGCTGCCAGTTCAGTGGCAGCAGGATCCTTTCTCTCACTCCCCCTTTAGCAAGGAGACATTTTGTGAGAGAAGTTCAGTTAGGCCGCTCAGTCGTGTCTGACTGTTTGCGACCCCATGGACTGCAGCATGCCAGACTTCCATGCCCATCACCAACTCCCAGAACTTGCACAAACTCATGTCCATCTAGTTGGGGGTGCCATCCAACCATCTCATCCACTGTTGTCCCCCTCTCCTCTTGTCTTCAATCTTTCCCAGCATTAGGATCTTTTTCAAGGAGTCAGTTATTTGCATCAGGAGGTCAAAGTACTGGAGTTTCAGCCTCAGCATCAGTCTTTCCAATGAACATTCAGGACTGATTTCCCTTAGGATGGACTGGTTGGATCTTCTTGCAGTCCAAGGGACTCTCAAAAGTTTTCTTCAACACCACAGTTCAAAACCATCAATTCTTCAGCACTCAGCTTTCTTTCTAGTTCAACTCTTACATCCATATATGACTACTGGAAAAACCATAGCTTTGACTAGACGGACTTTGTTGGCAAAGTAATGTCTCTGCTTTTTAATATGCTATCTAGATTGGTCATAGCTTTTCTTCCAAGGAGCAAGCACCTTTTAATTTCATGGCTGCAGTCACTGTCTGCAGTGATTTTGGAGTTCAAGAAAATACAGTCTGTCACTGTTTCCATTGTTTCCCATCTATTTGCCACTAAGTGATGGGACTGGATGCCATAATCTTTGTTTTTTGAATGTTAAGTTTTAATCCAGCTTTTCCATTCTCCTCTTTCACTTTCATCATGAGGCTCTTTAGTTCTTCTTCGCTTTCTGCCATAAGAGTGGTGTCATCTGCATATCTGAGGTTATTGATATTTCTCCCAGCAATCTTGATTCCAGCTTGTGCTTCATCCACCCCACATTTCACATGATGTACTCTGCATATAAGTTACATAAGCAGGATTTGGGACCAGTATGTTGTTCCATGTCCACTTCTAACTGTTGCTTCTTGACCTACATACAGATTTCTCAGGAGGCATGTCAGGTGGTCTGGTATTCCCATCTCTCAAAGAATTTTCCAAAGTTTGTTGTGATCTACACAGTCAAAGGCTTTGGCATAATCAATAAAGCAGTAGATGTTTTTCTGGTATTCTCTTGCTTTTTTGATGACCCAGCAGATATTGGCAATTTAATCTCTGGTTCCCCTGCCTTGTCTAAATCCAGCTTGAACATCATGAAGTTCATGGTTCACATGCTGTTGAAGGCTGGTTTGGAGAATTTTGAGCATTACTTTGCTAGCATGTGAGATGAGTGCAATTGTGAGGTAGTTTGAGCATTCTTTGGCATTGACTTTCTTTGGGATTGAAATGAAGACTGACCTTTTCCAGTCCTGTGGCCACTGCTGAGTTTTCCAAATTTGCTGGCATATTGAGTGCAGCACTTTCACAGCATCATCTTTTAGGATTTGAAATAGCTCAACTGGAATTCGATCACCTCCACTAGCTTTGTTTGTGGTGATGCTTCCTAAGGCCCACTTGGGTTCGCATTCCAGGATGTCTGGCTCTAGGTAAGTGATCACACCATCGTGGTTATATGGGTCATGAAGATCTTTTTCGTATAGTTCTTCTGTATATTCTTGCCTCTTCTTTTTTATATCTTCTGCTTCTATTAGGCCCATTTCTGTCCTTTATCGAGCCCATCTTTGCATGAAATGTTTTGCCTTGGTATCTCTGATTTTCCAGAAGAGATCTCTAGTCTTTCCCATTCTATTGTTTTCCTCTATTTCTTTGCATTGATCACTGAAGAAGGCTTTCTTATCTCTCCTCACTATTCTTTGGAACTCTGCATTCAAATGGGTATGTCTTTCCTTTTCTCCTTTGCCTTTAGCATCTCTTCTTTTCATAGCTATTTGTAAGGCCTCCTCAGACAACCATTTTGCCCTTCTGCACTTCTTTTTCTTGGGAATGGTCTTGATCCCTGCCTTCTGTACAATGTCATGAACCTCCATCCATAATTCTTCAGGCACTCTATCTATCTATCAGATCTAATCCCTTGAATCTATTTGTCACTTCCACTGTGTAATTGTAAGGGATTTGATTTAGGTCATACCTGAGTGGTTTAGTGGTTTTCCTTACTTTCTTCAATTTAAATCTGAATTTGGCAATAAGGAGTTGATGATCTGAGCCACAGTCAGCTCCTGGTCTTGTTTTTGCTAACTGTATAGAGCTTCTCCATCTTTGGCTGCAAAGAATATAGTCAATCTGATTTCAGTGTTTACCATCTGGTGATGTCTATGTGTAGAGTCTTATGTTTGTGAGAGAAGGGCACCTCTAATACTATTGTAGCTTCCTTCATGATTCATTTGGTAAATTTAACTGCCTTCATACTTTTCACAGTTGAACATAAATAAGGGTGGTGTGTGCATACATGTTTTAAGAGGATGTGCTGGCCATTGGGTGTTTATTTGCTGCTCTGTCCTTCCAGTGGGAAGAGTGCTGGGTGGAATGAGAGAAGTAGGAAAGGAGTGAGTGAACTGAAAGTCACTCACTTGTGTCAGACTCTTTGCAACCCCATGGACTATTCAGTTCATGGGATTCTCCAGGCCAGAATACTGGAGTGGGTAGCCATTCCATTCTCCAGGGATCTTCCCAACCCAAGGATCAAGCCCAGGTCTCCCGCATTGCAGGTGGATTCTTTACCAGCTGAGCCACCAGGGAAACCCAAGAATGCTGGAATGGGTAGCCTATCCCTTCTCCAGGGGATCTTCCTTACCCAGGACTCGAAATGGTGTCTCTTGCATGGTAGGCGGATTCTTTACCAGCTGAGCTATGAGGGAAGCCCACGGGAAAGGAATGGGAGACTTCAAAAAAGGAGACATTTTTTGAAGACGTTAAGGAGTCAAGTGAAAGAGCTGCACAGGTAGAAAGTAGGCATGGAGGGAAGCACTGGATGACAGAGGGGGTTTAAATGCAGATGAGCCCGTATCATCCAAAAGCTAGTATATTTCCAGGTTCACATACCACCCCCTTGTAGCATCTCAGCCCGATACTGCCTAGAAGACAGACATTTCTCCTTTCCCAAATTCATGTACTGAATTCCTCCCATCCACATTCTTTTATGTGAATTTTTTTTGCCAAAGAGATAAAATTTATTAAAACAAATAAGCCAAGAAAGACTTCTGAATTAATTATTTCAGAAGGTAGTTCATGTTTTATGGCTTCAGCTTCAGAGACAGGAGAGGGTGTTAGGCTTGGAAGGTGGTAGAGAGAGTCTTTGGCTGGAGGGAGGTGAGCAGCATACAGCAGTTGAAAAATACCTTACTGGGAAATCGAGGGTTCTTGCTCCATTTCAAACCAGTTCTGCCTCTAGTTATTTCTGTTACCATTGACTAGGTGTCTACTATTTACCAGCCCTGTACATGCATTCTCTTCAATCCCTTTAGCATGCCTGTGAAGTTGGTATTTTAATCTCCTTGTTAATAAACAGCCCTATCTGTATGCGGAACAGCTCTGGCTGACTGCAAGTCTGGAACACTTTCTTCTACATGCCTTGCCTCCCAAGCCATGTTGGGTCTAATATTTCTATTTCTATATATTTACTCAAGAGAAAGAAAAATTCATGCCCTCCCAAAGACTTGTGCACAGATACTCATAGCAGCTTAATTTGTAATAGTCTCAAACTAGGCAAACCCAGTGGATAAAATGTAACATATTCATACAATGGGATATTCAATTCAGTTCAGTTCAGTTCAGTCACTCAGTTGTGTCTGACTCTCTGCGACCCATGAATCACAGCACGCCAGGCCTCCCTGTCCATCACCAACTCCCGGAGTTCACTCAAACTCATGTCCACAGAGTCGTCCATAAAGTGGAACAAACTGCTGTTCCAACATAGTTGAATCTTTAAAAAAATTATGCTGAGTGAAAAAATGTAGACAGGAAAGGATGCATACTGTCTGATTCTATTTATATGAGGGTCTAGAAGAAGAAAAACTAATCTACAGTGATAAAAATCAGAGTAATTGTAACTTGGGGCCTGGGATGGAGTTTGCTAATGGGAGAGGCAGCAGGTACTTTCTGGGATGATGAAAATGTTCTCTTTCAAGATTGGGGAAGTGGTAACATGAGTTTGTCTAACTTACTGAACTTTAGGTTTAAAGTGGATGCATGTATTTTAGTGTATATGAAACATACCTTATTACAGTTGTATGGCAATACTTTTTATTCAGAGGAAGGAGAGTAAATTCCAGTCCGTTTATGTCTTGAGAACTCTGAATTAAGAGAGCTATTGGAAAAATGTTGTCTGGTCTGAAAGTTCTATCAAATCCTAGTGCAATCGTGGAGATTATAGATAAGGTTCCTTCCCCTCCTTACTGTCTCCCCTGCAGCTCCCCAACCCGTCACTGAAATCTCTGAAGTGAATAACTGAACTAGGTCAGAGAATCAGAGTTTCTCAACACTGACTGCACACTAGAACCTTCTGGTGGACTTTTAAAAAAATTCCAAAGCCTGGGTTCATATCTGAGAGTTGGATTTATTCAGTCTGGGGTGAGACTCTGGCATTATTTTTTTTTTCCTTTTTCTTTAATTCTCCAAACAATAGTGATTGTAATGTGCATAAAGGATTGAAAACTTCTGGTCTAGATGATATTAAGTTCCCGTTTAGACCTGTGCTTTCCATCTTACAGAAGGTTTGCTTCAGGAGCAAGGGCCAATTTTCCTTGTTCTGCTAGGACAACAAATTGGAGAAATAAAGTACTTGGAGCACAAAAGGAAATAAAAATGAGACAAAATAGTAGTAAGAGAAACCTGGAGATAGAACCTGGGAGTGGGAGTAAAATATGAGAGGTACTATTGAATAGTTAGGTTTGATTTTTCATAAGAAAATTTAATCAAAAGATCAACATTTCAAATGTTCAATGTGTAACAAGGGATATTGTGGAAAATATGCAAAAGCATCTTATATTTTATTGTTGCTCAGTTGCTCAGTCATGTTCAACTCTTTGCAACCCCATGGACTGCAGCACACCAGGCTTCCCACCCCTTCACTATCTCCTGGAGTTTGCTTAAACCCATGTCCATCGAGTCAGTGATGCCATCCGACTCTCTCACCCTCTGTCATTCTCTTCTCCTCTGCCTTCAGTCTTGCCCTGTGTCAGGGTCTTTTCCAGTGAGTCAGCTCTTTGCATCAGGTGGCCGAAATATTGGCACTTCAGCTTCAGTATCAGTCTTTCCAATGAATATTCAGGGTTGATTTCCTTTAGGATTGACTGGTTTGATCTTTGATTAGTACTGATAATTGACAAAGTTTTTTGTTTCCTATGCATAGCTTCTCTTCTTTTTCAGTGTACTTAAAAAAATTATTTGGCTGTGATGAGTCTTAGTTACGGCAGGCAGACCCTGTAAATGCAACATGTGGTTTAGTTGTCCTGTGACATATGGGATCTTAATCCCCAACCAGGGATCAAACCTATGCCCCCTGCAATGGAAGGTGGATTCTTAACCACTGGACCACCAGGGAAGTCCCCTTTCAGTGTACTTTTGTGTAAATTAGAGTTAGTGCAGCCAATACCATCTCTAGGAAGGTCAACAGAGGTGACCTGGCTTGTCTAGGATAATACACAACTGTGAGGATCACCCAACTGGTCTTGGAAGGGAGGTTGTGGAATCTTTACATATGAAGAACTGGCACAATTAGGAAACTATTCTCTATCTCAAAAGATTCAGTTTTTCTTTGCAATTATGATAAACTACTGCAGTTGGTGTAATTTGGGGAATGATCCATTCCAGTACTCTTGCCTAGAAAATCCCATGGATGGAGGAGCCTGGTAGGCTGCAGTCCGTGGGGTCGCTAAGGGTCGGACACGACTGAGCGACTTCACTTTCACTTTTCACTTTCACACATTGGAGAAGGAAATGGCAACCCACTCCAGTGTTCTTGCCTGGAGAATCCCAGGGATGGGGGAGCCTGGTGGGCTTCCGTCTATGGGGTCACACAGAGTCGTTCACGACTGAAGTGACTTAGCAGCAGCAGCAGCAGCACTTTCTTAAATTTTTCATAAAGAGGGATGTGATAGATCAGCATTTCTCAGAGTGTGGTCTGGTGGTCTCTGTGGTCAAAATTGTTTTCATAATCACACTAAAATATAATTTTTTTCACTCCCATTCTATGAGCATACAGTGGAGTCTGGGGCTCATTGATGTGTGGATGCAGAAGAAGATGTGAGAGTTCATCTCTCTTCTATTAAGCAGGATGCTGAGATGTTTTGGAAATATGTAAAAAAAAATGGTACTCTTCCCTCTAACATTTTTTGAATATTATTATTTTTCATAACATCTGTTATTTATATTAATATGTAGAAATGTATTACTTTTTAAAAATAGACTAACAGAATATTTCCCAGTTTTAATTTCTAGAATGACAAATGATGAAAAATTGGGGACTATCCAACGTAGGCTGAACGCTGTCCTTCTTGGGGTAGGGGTCCTGATTCTGTGGAAAGCTTGTTTCCAGAGTTGAGACTCTTCTCATCTTCCCAGGCAGTGCTTCTCATGATTCACATAGGAATTACCTGGGTATCTTGTTAAAATGCAGATTCTCTGTGGGAAGATCTTGAGAGAGCCCGAGGTTCTGCCTTTCTAATACCTCGGGTGATGGGGATGTTGCTGATCTTGAGACCACACTTGGATTGCGAGGTTCTTCTGAAGAATGGTAGTAACCCCTGACCAGGCCTTTCTCCCCAGTGTACACGGGGGTGGATATGAAAAGCATGATAGAGGAGGAGTGAAGTTCTTGATTTTAAAAATCTTTTATCTTCTGGAAACCCCTCCCTTACTCTCTTATTGAAGTTTTCCTGTCCTCTAGATTGTCACAAGAATTCTTTCTCAGTTAAAGCATTTGCTACTTTGTTTAGTTATTGCTAATTTTTTGGTGATGGGGGGGTGGTCATTGCCTAATTCCCCAACCTGACTTTGAGTTCCCAGATGGTATTTTATCCATTTATTTTTGTATCTCCAGCACCAAGTGCTAAGTTGAAGCATCAGTTCAGTTCAGTTCAGTCGCTCAGTTGTGTCCAACTCTCCGCGACCCCGTGAATCACACCACGCCAGGCCTCCCTGTCCATCACCAACTCCCGGAGTTCACTCAAACTCATGTCCACAGAGTCAGTGATGCCATCCAGCCATCTCATTCTCGGTCGTCCCCTTCTTCTCCCGCCCCCAACATTTCCCAGCATCAGAGTCTTTTTCAGTGAGTCAACTCGTCACATGAGGTGGCCAAAGTATTGGAGTTTCAGCTTTAGCATCAGTCCTTCCAATGAACACCCAGGATCGATCTTCTCTAGAATGGACTGGTTGGATCTCCTTGCAGTCCAAGGGACTCTCAAGAGTCTTCTCCAACACCACAGTTCAAAAGCATCAATTCTTCGGCGATCAGTTTTCTTCACAGTCCATAAGTTGAAGCATAAGTACTCAATAAATGTTCAGTGGGAGGATGTGTAGATGGAGGAAAAGTAGTCCTTAGGTTCAGAAACAGTATCTTCAAAACTGTGAAGGAGATGGTTTGTCTTCTGTAGTCTTTCACCCCTCTCCTGTAGCCAACATTCGGTATGTAACAATCAAGCCTAGCTTGTCTATGAGCTAGATTTTTCTCCCAGGAATTTTTCTACAATTAATACATAGTGTGGAAGGGACACATGCATGGGTTTGATCTGCTGTGCTAATAGGGTCTGGATGCCCCTATGCGTCATGGTGTTTCCCATTTCCTCTCTGGCTCACAGGTGAGGTCATTGAATTGAACAAACACCCATAGAGGTGAAAACAGGAGAGATGACTGGTTTAACTGTAGGAGTTCTTAAAGCATTTGATCGAATGTTAGGTCTCTTCTGTGGGCAGAATTCTGTTTCTTTGAAGGAAGGGGAGATGCACTTGAATGGGTGCTGGAGGTTATCAGGACATTCTCTCTGGAGTTTCAGAGTGAGAATTAGATTCTCCAGATTTGCAGTCTTCTGGCCAATGAAAGGGTTAGTATTCATTTAAGTACACGTACGGGGGTGGGGTATCAGTAGGATGGACTTAAGGAGTGAATGAACGTGTAGCATTCAGCTAGATGTAGCATAAAATTTTAATCTTGGAGTGATATTCATTTGTCCACCATTTCACCCGACACTCCTTTTCCAAATGCTGGTTTCACTAGGCAAAAAGTTGCTATAGGTTTGTAGGATAGGAAAAAACTGAAGAAATTTAAAGAACATCTATGAATTGGAGAACAGGATGTAATAATACATCAAACACTCATTGTCTTCGCTTTCTTTTTGATACAGGAGATAGTCTGCACCTAGGTTTCCCCTGTCTTTTCCTTTCTCCTCTGACCGTCCATAGAGTATTTTCCTTTAATAAGTCCAAACTACCTCTCCATAACTGGACATTCAATTACATTAAAATGTTTTTAATACCCAGTGAGTCCAATTTCTCTTTTTTTTTTTGTATGTAATAACCTCAAATGTTGACTGTTTCTCTTCCCTGAGCCCCCTGTGGGACCCCTCACACGCACTGTCAGAGTCCTCAGAGACTGCACTGGGTTTGCGTCCTGTCTTGTCTCCTTCACTAGACAAAGAGCTCCCGGGGGACGGTGGCACTGCCTTTCATCTCAGTATTTCTGCTTCCAGCCAGTGTTTGCTGAATGACTGAATTAGCTTTGAAAGATTAGAAAAGATTTTCTCCGTCTGGTCTTGCCCAGTAAAGCTGTGTTCTTGAAAACCTGCAGGAAACGGAGTATTTGCAAATCAGAATGTGTATTAGTGCAGGAAAAAAGCATCTGGTATCCCAGAGCCTAGGAGTGAATCTTTAGAAGAGTGAAGAAGTATTTCAACAAATGTTCAACAAATTTTGACCAAGCAGCTTTTGTATTTCAGGTACTAGGTTCGTGTTGGGGCTCTAACAGTGAATACATTGGGTCCTGGTTTTTATCAATCATCTTTAACTCAGGGAGTCTAGTATTCTAGGCCTGCCTTAGATAGCTGGGTGTTATCTTTATTTGGTGGGCTATATCGCAGTTCCTAGAAAAGAGATAATGGATTGTTGGTATGTTGCATTTGAGTATAACTACTGTGGTGCTGGAGAAGACTCTTGAGAGTCCCTTGGACTGCAAGGAGATCCAACCAGTCCATTCTAAAGGAGATCAGTCCCGGGTGTTCATTGGAAGGTCTGATGCTAAAGCTGAAACTCCAATATTTTGGCCACCTCATGCGAAGAGTTGACTCACTGGAAAAGACTCTGATGCTGGGAAGGATTGGGGGCAGGAGGAGAAGGGGACGACAGAGAATGAGATGGCTGGATGGCATTACCGACTCGATGGACATGAGTTTGAGTGAACTCCGGGAGTTGGTGATGGACAGGGAGGCCTGGCGTGCTGTGATTCATGGGATTGCAAAGAGTTGGTCACGACTGAGCGACTGAACTGAACTGAACCGATATTAAAATAATATACTTTCGTATATAATGTATAATTATATATAGTATATAATTATATATGTACTATATATTAAGTATTATATATATATGATAATATATTATATATACACACATAGGTATATATTTTTACTTTATGTCTTGTCTGTTCCCTTAATTCTTCTAGAAATGTGCCATATGATTTAAGTAAATACATAATGTTCAGGTGAAAATTCCCATGAAAATGCATCTGAGAAAGTGTCATAAAAGTGAAAGTGTTAGTCATTCAGTCATGTCTGACTCTTTACGACCCAATGAACTGTAGCCTGCCAGGCTCCTCTGTCCCTGGAATTCTCCAGGCAAGAATACTGGCCTAGGTAGCCATTCTCTTCTCCAAGGGATTTTCCCAACCCAGGGATCAAATCCGGGTCTGCTGCAGTGCAGGCAGATTCTTTACCATCTGAGGCACAAGGGAAGCAGAAAATGTCGTACATCTCTCTAAATATGTACTCCTGCCCTCATTTAGAATTCCCATGAGGTCAGGTCTGGTGACTTTGCATGAGAAACCTGAGGTCAAATTCTGCCTCTGTTTCTTACTAGCTGTATAACTGTGGGCAAGTTAGAGTCTCTGAGTTTCAATTTCCTTATCTGCAAAATGGGAATAATTGATACCACACAGGGATGTCAGAGGCATTAAATAAGATGGTATGTGTGAAAGCACAATGTTCCTTGTGGGGTAAACTTCAAATATCAATGTAAAGGCTGCCATCTCTTTGTGGTATTTAGAACTGGACTCTTCTGTAACTGGGAAATACTGGGCTAGCCAACCACTGGCTGGAAAAAATAGTACTAGCAAGTGTCCTAGGAACACTTCTATTAACTCCATCTATAGATCATTTGAATTCCTAAGCCAGACTATGACGTTATCCCAAACATCATTCTGAGGCTTACCCACAGTGAGATCCTCTATCTGGTCTGTTGTCCAATAAAGGAGATTAGGCACAGCATGTGGATACCCCAACAAGGATGTCTGCATCACTAAAGTCATAATCTGAAAAGGATGCTGATCCCTTCGATAGTGGGCCTACAGAGTGGGCCATGTTGTCAGGGTGAGCCAACAGGTGGCTCTCCTCTCCACAGGTGGTAGCTGATAGGTGCTTTCCTTTCTCCACATGTCCCACCTGCTTCCTTCTCCCTGGGCAAAATGCATCTTCACTAAAGATGCTCTAAGGATATCCCCAAATGAGACAGAAATAAAGGCACCCTCAGTGACCTGATCTAATTCAGACGTCTGAATTCAACTCCCTCACTTTTAAATACATCAACAACAAACTTGTGTTCATTTTTAGTTTTGTCTTAATTTAAAATGTTAAGTATTAATCTATATGTTGGAATATTTCCATTGCTTTCCTCAGCAGATGAAGAAAGGAACTAAAAATCACAGACGTAATAACTGATGTTTCATTTCAGTTCAGTTGCTCAGTCGTGTCTCACTCTTTGCAACCCCCTGGACTGCAGCACACCTGACCTCCCTGTCCATCACCAACTCCCAGAGTTTACTCAGACTAATGTCCATTGAGTCAGTGATGCCATCCAACCATCTCATCCTCTGTCATCCCCTTCTCTTCCCGCCTTCAGTCTTTCCCAGCATCAGGGTCTTTTCCAATAAGTCATTCTTTGTATCAGGTGGCCAAAGTATAGGAGTTTCAGCTTCAACATTAGTCATCCCAATGAATATTCACGACTGATTTCCCTTAGGATGAACTGGTTGGATTTTCTTGCAGTCCAAGGGACTCTCAAGAGTCTTTTCCAATGCCACAGTTCAAAAGCATCAATTCTTTAGCATTCAGCTTTCTTTATAGTCCAACTCTCACATCCATACATGACCACTGGAAAAACCATAACTTTGACTAGACAGACCTTTGTTGGCTACTGATGTTTGTTGGCAACTGTTGTTTGCTATGCACTTATTCTGTGCCAAGCAATTTTTCTGTGCTTTACATTTATTAAATTGTTTAATCCTGAAAACCCTATGAGGTAAGTACCATCCTTGATCCCTATACAGAATATGAGAATAAGGTATACAGAAGTTAAATAATTTCCCCAGTGCTGCATAGCCAGTGAGAGAAATTTACCTGGGGTGTGAACCTACCACTCATGGGCCCTCAAAAAGATGACAGAAATCAGATGGGCCATACCTCCAGTGACACAGAGAACTGTTTCCACTTCAGAAGATTCTGTTGTTATTGTTTTAATTTCAAATAGAGTAGAAAATTTTGGCACAGCAAAACGAAAAACCTGAATACTACCCCCTCCCTCCATACTGCACAGTACTTAGTTCTGACAAGGCAACATATAAGTCAACGTGAAAATTCACCTTCCACAGATAAACCAAAGTCCCAAGCAGTGACTCATAGGAAAAACACTTTTTTAGGGTATTCTCTATACAAGGGTGAAGCATGTAAGACATTAAAAGGCAGTGCCCCTGTCTATTAAGAATCTGTAGTTTAGTTGAGTAGAAGCAATGTGCATGAGCAGTTGGGAGTGCAAAGTCAGGAGAAGTAGAGTTACATAAGAGAGGAATGACAAATGTCCAGCACGGAGAAGGGTAAACAGTGGCATTCAACACATTTGATTTCCCCCCATACACTATATTTTTCTCTCACATCCTTGCTAAATGTCAACATTTCTCAAGCTGCTAGTATCCTTCAAGATTCCCCTATTAGAACCTTTCTGATGATGCCTCACTTGTCATCAGAACAAGTTTCCCTCTTAGACCAGAGCCCCATGTCTACCAACTGCCAAAGCCATGTTCTATCACGTATTCCACACACCCTTGATGAACAACTAGTCTGGCAGGCTCATTTCTTTCCTCTTCCAACTCTTTCATGCCCTGTTATAACCCTAGACAACAGCTCCATTTTCATCCCTATTGGTCCATTGGACCAACACAAACTTCAAATCTTAGAGTCATCTCCTCTTCAACATGTAACAGATTCTAAATCCTCCCAATTGCTTTTGTTTTAGTATTTCTTGCAAAAATCTCTTCATTTCTCACCATCATTATTGTGATTATGGCTCTGTGCAATTTCCACTGGACCAGCAATTCTTCACAGTCATGTGATGACTCAGGATTTGGGTCGGATGTGGGTCGTGAGTCATCTCTTTCAAACAAATTAAGTGTCCCAATGATTTACTCAAAAATCTGGAGCAGATTCAAGGATATGTAATTGCCTGGATACAGGAGTGTCGCCAGTATTTATACTTGGGAGTCATGAGTAGGAGTGTAATTTGGGAAAGTAAATAGAGTTAGAAGAGGGCAATAAAAAGTGAAGAAGGGAGAAAGAATAAGAGGTTAAGGGAAGGAGATTTTCTGGAGATAGATTAGAGTTAGGAGTTAGAAAAGGTAGATAATTTCTGTATGCCTGTCAGAAATTATTTAAACAGAAATTCTTTAAGTTCCAAGTGATGGGAGATAAGAGGTCGGGCAGGTAATAAGGAAGGGATATTGATCGGGTCACTTGGCTTCAGTGTGGGCTGCTAGCTCTAGCAGAGGCCAAAGGGGAGACTGGAGGGGCCTCTGATCCACAAGGACAGGTAAATTGTCTGTATGTTAGGGAGCCTGGCGAGTCTGAGCTGTGTAACTCAAGACTGCAGGAGTAGTGATGCTGGTGATAAATAACCTTTATTAGACAGTTACTGTGAACGGGCATAGAACTGTTAATGAATGCTCTACACGGGCCGTCTCACTAACGGCATTGTCTTCTTAGGGCCCTCGGACTTGTGTCTGCCTTAGTTCATATGTATGTGTGAGTGGTGCATGACCCTGGAAGCCAGTCAGGCTGGGTTCAAACGCTAGCTTCATCATTACTTCACTAGTTGTGTGACCTTAGACAGGTCAGCTAACTTGCATGGTATTTATTTCAATGGGAGTAATAATAACTACCTTTTAGGGTTTTATGAAAGTTATGGCTCTGATCTATGGCACAGAAGGGATTTCTAGCTGCCCACCAGAATCTGTTTGCCCCCTCTGTTTTCCGGGAGTACAACTCAACCATATTTCCTGGCGATCTTGCTGTTAGGTATAGACTTGCAGGGAGAAGGCTTCTCCCCAGGAATATGAGTAGAAGTGACGTGAGCTGTAGCCCCTCATGTGCTCCTCTGTGCTCCATCTCCCTCCCACCTCCTGGCTGGAGGTGCCAGGGCAACCTTGGGAGCCAGGATTGAAAATGAAGAAGCTGGTGGTGCCCTGTGTTCTAAATCAAGAGCTGAGAAGCACCACGTGGACTGCTACATGAAAAAGAAACACCTTCGTAAGGTCCCTGATATTCGGGAGTTCATTGTCATCAAACCACTCTGATACCTACAGTGGGATTCCAGCATCCCGCATCCTACCTAGTATCTATTCATCAAATGCTCCTCCCATCGGGGCGGGTCTGAACTTTGCATCACCATCTGCTGATACATGGGTGTCTGCAGTAAGTGTTGAGTGCCTTTTTGTTGGCTGGCTAAGAAGGAGTCATGAGGAATATTGCTTGGCCAAATTGGGAGGAAACAACAACAACAACAAAATGCCTCCTCAAAACTAGGTCTGTATGTGACCTCGTTTAGCCAGAGACTTCTGTTCCTTGGTGACACCGTATTTACTACCTGTGATTGAGTTGCTTGGCCTCTTGCAGTGAGCACAACAGCTGGCTGCTCCTTATTGAATTACTGGGCCCTTGGCTTTTTTCTCTCTTTTTCAGTTATTTCATGGGAACAAAAAACACCCTAGCATCCTAGAAAGAACAACTTTCTAACAATGGGGACTACTAAATCCATTATCACACAGACTCTGGGACGGTGTTCGGGTTAAGCAATTTGAGCCCCCAGCTCTGTCATCTTCATCAACGCGGAGGTGAAATCTCTCATACGGGCCAAGGGGAGTACTTCATCACTTTCTCAAATCGCCTGAGTGCTCTGAGATCCATTTCCTCTGTAAGACGTTGCTAAGGCCCTCTGTCCCTCAGTACATTTTACTTCCGATCCTTTGTAGTTGTCTGGGCTATTGAAGATCATATGAATAATGCATGTCACGCAGGAGGGAAAAAAGCACAGTGTTATGCAAAGGTCATGTTGCTTACCGTTATTTTTATTACTTCACTGGAGTTGGGAGACCTTGGTTCTAGTCCTGACTTTGGAACTAATTAACCACTTTCCTTGAGTCAAATCAGTTACCTTCTCTGGGCCTTTGTTCCTCATCTATAAAACAACACAGTTGATCTAGATGATCTCGTGGGTCCCTTCTAGCCCGAGAATTCAGTGGTTTTAATTATTTCTGTGATTCTGTTATTAAAAGGCAGCCAGCCACATCCTTGGCAGGCCTCTGAGACAGCCAGCTTCCATTTCTAACAAGCTGGGATAAAGGCAAGGGCTCCATGAAGCATCTTGATTATGGTGCTGTACTTGTTCCCTTAAAAGCAGGTCCTGGGCAGGCGCAGGAGGGAGCAGCAGCAGGGTAGCCCCCAGTGCCATCCTTCCTGAGCCCTGTACAGGTGAGAAAGTGCCCTCACCTGAGCCATCCTTCTCCTGGAGACAGTGTTTGTTTTATTGTCAGCTTAAAGAAGGCTTCATTGATCTTTCTATAAGCCAGTGTTGATTTCTGCCTTGTTATACTTCCCGAGCCTCTTTACCAAAGAAACAGAAGGGTGGGTGGGTGTGGGTATGGGTGTGTGTGTGTGGAGAGGCAGTTATTGCAGGCTTTTCTGTTCACTCTGTCACCCAGCAGCCCCTTGAAAGCTTCCTGACTTACTTTCTCTGGGCTCTAGAGTACCTTTTTGCTATCCTTGCCACACCTGTAACGTAACTCACCCTCCTTCAACTGGCTCTCATTCTCTTCCCAGCCTCTGTTTTCACTCTTCAGGTCATAATTACTCTCTCTTTTATGCCCTCCATTTTCCACCTCATTAACTCTTATTCCTGGCCCACAAGTGCCTCCTTTATGGGCTGCAGTGAAGGAACTACAAGAATTCACATTTGGCCACTTCTGAATTTGAGTTGCTTTCATTGTCTTATTTTCCTCTTTGGAATGGCTTGAGTCTAGTGCCTTCATAAACACCCCTCATGCAAAGCTGTTATCCCTTCTGCCCTTTGCTACCTTCTCTGAATTTCTTTGAATTTAGAAATTCAGGGGCTTATTTTTCACCAACTTCGTATTTAATTGATTTTACATCCATTTCTGAGCAGTAGATTTTTCCGTCCCATCCAAAATGGTACTCAAAGGCCTTACTCCAGGGCCTTCTTTGCCTCATGTTGGTCCTGAAAGTGTCTTTATTTTTACAGTGAAGAGACCTATGTGGTCAAGAAAAAGAAAGGAAGTTTTTAAAAAGCGCTTCATGTTTTATGAAACTTTGCCTGTGCCTGGAAAAATATGTCATCATTCTAGAAAGTGAGGAGGAAGGTGGATTCTTTCCCAAGATGAGTGTTTGGTTCAGCTGGTTAAGGCCACTCAAGATGTTGGGAACCATCAGCCTAGTTCAGTATATGTCCAAGCCTCTTCTGTGCCTTGGGAACCTTTGTTTAAGCAAAAGCTTAGAGAGGAGCAAAACAAACAATGAGGGAATTGTTCCCATTAAAGATGGCTGTGTCGGGCAGAAGAAGACAACCCACATCTCCTTCCTCACTTCAGCAGCTTCTGTGGGGCCCTTCATTCTCCTACACGTGTCATTTAATTGTGAAATATGCATTGGTCCTATGCCAAAATAATTCAGATAATGAAGATCCTGTTAGGAAGACATCTTTTAAGAAAAGCTTTTTGTTCTGTTTTGGGAATGCCACTGAATGAGAATTTCAAGGTATTAGCCAAGGAAGGAAACACCGTCTGTAGTTATCTTAAAATTTTACTTTCCTACACACGCATGGGCTTCCCTCAAAGCTCAGTCAGTAAAGAATCTCCTGCAGTGCAGGAGACCTGAGTGCAATACCTGGGTCGGGAAGATCCCCTGGAGAAGAAAATGGCAACCCATTCCAGCATTCTTGCCTGGAGAATCCCAAGGACAGAGGAGCCTGGTGGGCTATAATCCATGGGGTCTCAAGAGTTGGACACGACTGAGTGGCTAAACCACCATCACCACACATGTGTGTCATCTCTCCCCTTCCTTCAAACAGATAAACAAGGTACAAGAAACTATAATTACATGGTTAATTAATAACTGTTTGTCTAGGTTAAGACGCTCTTCACCTCTGATGATGAGTATATTTTCATTCATTTACTCAAATTCCATTATAAGGGTCTCCTTGCTGGAGCTGTAGAAACCATGTCAAGACTGAGTTCCAGGAGAGGGGATATCTGTTATGAGCCAGGCCTCATAGAGATAGTGGGCTTTGCAGGTGGAGCTTTTGGTAAAGAAACCCCTGCCAAGGCAGGACATGTAAAAGACATGGGTTTGACCCCTGGGTTGGGAAGATCCCCTGGAGGAGGGCATGGCAACCCACTCTAGTATTCTGCCTGGAGAATCCCATGGACAGAGGAGCCTGGTAGGCTATGATCTATAGGGTTGTAAAGAGTCTGACGCTACTAAATGGACTCAGCACGCATGCATGGAGCTGGCACTGTAGACCCATACAAGCAGTGTGAAGCTAGCAAAGTTACTTAACCTCTCTGAGTCTCAGTTTCCTCATATCTGAAATGGGGACAATGGTGTTTATCTCACGAAACTTTGTGAGGATTAAATATTAAATAATTATATGTTAAGTATTTAAAGTTTTAATAAGTGTTAAAAGAAATGATACATATTCTCATCATTTTAATTTTTCCCTCGAGTCTAGTCTAGTGACTACAAATCCCTTAGGGTCAAGGACTTGGTTATGTTCATAGTTTGTTACCTGTTTCTCCAACAGGTGCACCAGAAATGTGTGCTAAAGGGACGGACAACATTTGCAGGGTTTGAAGTCCTTTAGTGATTATCAGTTACGAAGGATTAAGCACAGAGAGGTTAGGTGATTTACCTCAGGCCACACAGCAAGTTAAAGAGAAGTAAAACCTGGGCTTGCCAACTCCTGTGCTGATGTTCTTTTAAGCACAATGCAGTATCCTGGATCTCACACCTAATTTTAAATTATGAGTAGCTACCTTCTCTGGCTTGTCTTGGATACCTTTTCCCTTTTCCCCCCCAAAAAAATATAAGTATTTACAAGAAAAGAAAAACATTCTGACCAAATATGCCTGTGGTAGAAATTCTGGTACCAATTTAATACATCGAATCCAGATTTAGATTTCAGAATTCATTTGAATACATTTATTTCACAATTTGTGTATCTAATTATGTTTTCCTCTGTCACCAACCACAAGCAATTTCCCTCTATTTAGGATCATTGTGTCTTTAAACGTAAGACATAAGACACAGGAATTACCATAGCAACTTGCTTTCCAATTAGACTGCAATTGCTGACAATCAATATGATTGGACAAGGTCAGTGACAGAGTAAGCCCCACAGTGTTTAAAGAGAGCTGGGGAAGTACAGGGACCATGAGGAAATGAGAAAACGATTGGAAAAATCTCTCCCCAGTTTTGAGTATGAGCTCGTTATTGCTTGCTGCTTGCATAACCTAAGATGTCTCACAGAAGCAACAGTTTCAAACCTGCCAACAAGAGCTGGAGGGATAGAGGCTGAGAGATGTTTAGTTGTTTTAGTTATCTTTTCTTCTGGTCCCCAAACACTTAACAAAACTAAAGACTGAAAATTGCCAACTTGAAAGTGAGGATAAGCAGTCGCTGAAAAGTGAAAGTCGCTCAGTCCCTTCAGTCCGACTCTTTGCAACCCTGTGGACTGTATAGTCCGTGGAATTCTCCAGGCCAGAATACTGGAGTGCATAGCCAGTCCCTTCTTCAGGGGATCTTCCCAACCCAGAGATTGAACACAGGTCTCCCACATTTTAGGTGGATTCTTTAGAGGCTGAGCCACCAGGGAAACCCAAGGAGTAGCTGAAGCGGGAGTTAATGAAGAGGCAAACCAGATCAGCTGTTTTCAGCCCAGAACAGGAACCAGGGTGTTTGAGAGGAAATAGGGTGGTCCACAACCCACTCCAGTACTCTCGCCTGGAAAATCCCATGGACGGAGGAGCCTGGTGGGCTGCAGTCCATGGGGTTGCTAAGAGTCGGACACAACTGAGCAACTTCACTTTCACTTTTCGCTTTCATGCATTGGAGAAGGAAATGGCAACCCACTCCAGTGTTCTTGCCTGGGGAATCCCAGGGATGGGGGAGCCTGGTGGGCTGCTGTCTATGGGGTCACACAGAGTCGGACATGACTGAAGTGACTGAGCAGCAGCAGCAGCAGCAGCAGCGGGGTGGTCCACAGCCAGATTTGCCTGGAGGGGGCTGTGTGATCTGGGGAGGCTCCAGGCATCATGGAAGTGTCACTGGTCTCGAACCCGGCATCATTTAAGCCCCTTTCCATGGCTTCCTCTCCTCCTTCCCTGTACTAGTGTCTGCTTTAAAGAAGAAAAACTCATTGCATTTTAGTGAGGAGTATAGTTTAAGCAGAAAAGTCATTATGACCATTAGGCAGAAGGAAGCAGATAGTAGAAATACTTCTGGCACCTTTCTGGAGCTCTTCAAATTCACATCTGTGTCCTACCATGAATTCATAGCAGGGTGGCTTAAAACATGAGCGTCAGGTCCTTACCCACTTGATGAAACGAGGTGACTGTTCTAGTGGCAGAATCATAGACACTTCTCAGACATAAAACATCGCCACAGAAAGCAAATACAAACCCACACACCCCAGGAGCATTTGTGTGGAGGAGACCAGACCCAGCTTCAGGAGGGCTTACATGTTTGCCTTCCGGCAGGAGAGGCAAGGGTGACAGACTTCTGGCCTTATCCTCCCCATCTCCCTCTCCCCTTCCCAAGCTATTCTCAGCCTACAGATTGAGTGGAAAGAAGCCAATCGTAACCTTGGAAGGCTGAAAGCTGGAGCCCTTGGAAGGTGGTGAGGTTAAGCCTTGGTTTATCAGAGTATCGCCTGACCCCTGAGAAGATCCTGCATGGTTAAGGAAAGGCACCCTGTTAACCATGTGGTTTCTACTCTCCCCTCTCTCCTCTAGCAGAGTCTCTGAGGCACTTAAGAGCCAGGTGGTAGGTGCAGGACTCACAGCTGGTGGCTAAGTTTTAGTTTTCCACTTGCTTATCAGTTGTGTGACCGGCGAACAGGCTCGTTAGTCTCCAAGTCTCATGTGTAAAGTGAATAAACAATTCTCCTAACTACTTCATGCAGTCAAAATCAGAATTTAGTGATGTCTGTGAAAGCATTTGGCAAACTATAAAGCATTAAACATAAGAACACATCTTTGGAACAGTTAAAATGATCACTATCAGGGCTGTTGTGACTGTTAGCTTGCTTTGAGGAGGCCCCCCACTCCCCACCCCATTCTGTACTTCTTTCCCTCCTTCTCATTATGCTTTTCCTCCAGACACTGGTTTTTGAGATAAAACCCATAACTCAGAACCAGCTCGATAAATTCACTCTAAGAACCATTACTGTAGCCCTAGCATTTCTCTCCTCCAGAGAAACAGATAGAGAGGTTAGATAGAGGGTGACATTTAAAACATAAAATGCTGTTGGGAAATAGAATTTAGGCATTAGGGATAAATCGGAGAAAGTGTTTTATTATTATTTTTTTTATTGGAGGCAAATTACTTTACATTAATATATTGGTTGATTTTGCCATACATTGACGCGAATCCGCCCCGGGTGTACACCTGTTCCCGTTCTTGAACCCCCCTCCCACCTCCCTCTTCCCCATATCCTCCCTCCAGGTCATCCCCATGCACCAGCCCCAAGCATCCTGTATCATGCGTCAAACCTGGACTGGTGATTCATTTCACATGTGATAATATACATGCTACAATGCCATTCTCCCAAATCATCCCACCTTCACCCTCTCCCACAGAGTCCCAAAGACTGTTGTATATGCCTATGTCTCTTTTGCAGTCTCGTATACAGGGTTAAGGTTACCATCTTTCTAAATTCCATATATATGCGTTAGTATGCTGTATTGATGTTTTTCTTTCTGGCTTACTTCACTCTGTATAATAGGCTCCACGTTGCTTCCACGTCCTCGCAAAAATTCTACTTTGTGGGGATGGCTTCTTCCAGTGCCCCTCACAAAACGCTGCAGATGCTGCTGCTTCCTCTAAAGACACAGGCTTCCCACTATTATATTTGACATGTGTATCTTTAAACATCAATGCTGGTCTTTATAGGCTTTATACAAAATGTTTCTCTTGTAGAACATAGGATGACTATGTAAAGACAAACTATATTCCTATATACGGCTGGAAAGACAAATCACAAATTGCAAGAGAGGGGAGAGGACAGGAATCCCAACAACGTCTGAGGAGGTCCTTGTGTGCAGCTTTCCCCTTTTGGCATAGTTTTCTCAAGTGCTTTATTGTATTTCACGCTGCTTTCCATTGTCAAAGGGTCTTTACCATTGACAGAAGGGAACAAGGACAGTGAACATTTTATATACATGAACATCATGCCCATCTAAGGAGCAAAGCCGGGGAGTGTTAACTCTTTGTCAGTATCCTCTTTGCTGTCTCCCACCAGGAAGGCATTTTGGATCAGAGTGCTACATTGTGATGCCTGTATTAGTTTTAATCACCCTTCATTACACCTCTGCCAAGTGGCATTTAAGAATGTGAATCTACCCTGACTCCTAGTCTTTCAAAACTTACCTGCCTGTGAGTTTATCATACTATGGAATTTTAGAACTACAGAATAAATCCTGATTAGAGGATCCAAGAGATCATTTATTTCCAATGTTCTTAGGAATCTAGGACCCCAAGAAGATGACTGTTTCCTAGCTGCTCAAGACTTGCTTGAGTGCTTGTAGTTTATATTTCCAGCCATCAGTTTTGCATTTTCATGAAGGACTGCAGTCTTTATAAACTATGAGCAAGATGAGAGTTCCAAGCACACTGGCAGGCCAGTAGGAGAGAGATTTGAGAAGGCAGTTCATTTTAAATAGTCCTTAGATCACAAAATGTAGAACTTGATATTTTCTGCTTGAGGTGAATATCACCAGCAAGCTCAAGCATGTAGCTTTTATTTTATCTTATTTTTTGTGCAATTTATTTTTATCTTTTTACATTTTTTTAATTGGAGTATAGTTGCTTTACAATATCATGTTAGTTTCTCTTGTGCAACAAAGAGAATCAGCTCTGTGGATACATATATCCCCTCTTTTTTGGATTTCCTTTCCATTCAGGTATCACAGAGCACTGAGTAGGGTTCCCTGAGCTATACAGTAGGTTCTCTTTATGTACTATTTTATACATAGTACCAGCAGTGTGTGTATGTCGATCCCAGTCTCCCAATCCATCCCAGCTCCCCCTTTAGTGTCCTTGTTTGTTTTATGCATCTGTGTCTATTTCTGTTTTGCAAATAAGATCAATACCTTTTTTCTAGGTTTCACATATATGTGTTAATATATGATAGCCATCTTTCTCTTTCTGACTTATTTCACTCTGTATGACTTAGTTCACTCTTATTCACCCTCTAGGTCCATCCACGTCTCTACTAATGACCCTATTTCTTATGGCTGAGTAATATTTCATTCCTTATGTGTCCCACATCTTTGTTATCCATTCCTCTGTTGATAGCCATGTAGGTTGCTTCTATGTCCTGGCTATTGTAAATAGTGCTGCAGTGAACATTGTGTTGCATCTTTTGAATTATGATTTTCTCTGGGTATATCCCAGTAGTTCTATTTTTAGTTTTTTAAGGAACCTCCGTACTGTTTTCCATAGCATGTAACTTTCGTTTTAAAAGTTGAGCAACACTTATTTCTCTTGCATTCTCTTTCTCCATTATCCATAATAAATTTGTGGACAGGTAGGTATAGATACTACATATGCTAGATTCTAATAGAAAGGTAAATATATGTTACCATATGTATTAGATTATCAACATCTATTGGCCTGTTGACTACTAACTTAAATAGGGTATGTGTATTCCTGTGATTTATGTGAAGATGATAATACCTATTTCATCACTTTTCTAGTATAATGTGAGAATCAGCTTAGCAACATGTGCTGAATGGCTAAATCAAAGATAGGTAGGAAAGAGCTTTGAAAAGTTAGCTATATTTTTGAAAGACAAAGTATATAACTAATGTAGGCATAATGATAACCAGCTAGAAGTTGCTATGGTAACATGAATTGCCCAGTTTGTGACTGAACTCACTCAGGTATCATTCTTAGATCTATTATCCCAACCCCAACTTCTCATTCCACAGTTTTAAGATGTTGTTTTATTTGTTTTAGATTCTCATCTATTCTCACATGTGAATGATAAGATTTGGCATGTTCAGTTTCTGTTGCTAAATACATCCTTTCATGTTTGGATATTGTTTATATGCAGGTTTTGACTTCACAGCTGTGTGTGTGTGTATAAGAAAAGTTGCCTTTGATGTCCTCAGCATCTTGTTTCTACAACTTCTTCTCTCTATCATTCCTTCTTCCTCAAGATGCTCAGCACCATCAGCCAGCCCCAGTTTGTCAAGGCAGAAGGTAATCTAAACTGTAGTTTCCACTAAGATGTTGTTTACCTCCTTCTGACACCTTCCTATCTTCAAAGGAGAGCCAGAGGAAGGTGATTTATTACAACAAAGCATGAAACGGTGATGTTGGGAGTCCAGGCTGATAATGGAAGTCTGGGGTGAGGGCCTCTGTATGTATAGACACATAGAAATACTGGGTAAAATGTCAAACAGCCAATTAAGAAACTATGTAAGTAATACCATCCTCAACCTGGTCAGAATGGTAAGTGTACATTGAAGCCAAAGAACAAAGGAAAAATTCTAATTAGGTTAATGGCTAGTCTTGGAGTTTCAAAACCCACTGGGAAGATGAGCCCAAATTGCAGATTTGTCTTTGTCTGAGAGGAGTCAGAATGAACCTACCTGTATAAAATCAAGAGTCAGAAAGACTGTAGTTTAGTGAAATGGAGGACTCTAGAATTCTACCTAGTGACTATGAAAAAGCTCAAGAAAGCAGCCTGAGTAGAAATAGTCAACTGCAAGTATTTATAATACTAGATCAGTGACACACAATTACGTTGAATGAAAATTTACAGTGACTTCAAGCGAAAAAAAATTACTTAAAAATTGTCCCAAACTGGAGAAAACAAGACTGCTCAACAGCAGCAAATGAGAAACTGTTAAGATAGTTCTATACTAGAGCGTGAAACTTGCACTGACCGTTCTTCATCCTTCCTAAGATGGGTGGGCTGAGAGTATACAAATCATAAAAAGAAATACCACATGAGAGAAAACAGCTATACCTCCTTGACTGAAGATTAGAATGAGACTGAAAGAGATTTAAAACTAATTAGTTTTAAATGTTCAAAGAGATAAAGGAAGGTGTAGAAATCACAAGATAAAAGAGGACAGTGTGAAAAAGGATAGATGTGTGAAAAGAATTAGTGAGAAATACTGATGTAAGAACAGTTAGGGAATCAAAGACGTAATTGGATTTCATAATGGACTAGACATAAAATAACAAATGAATTAGAAAGTAGATAAGGCAAATCACTTACAATACAACAGCAAAAGAAGTTCCAATACAGAGCTAGTAGCAGATCCAGGAGAGAAGAGGGTAGAAATACTAATAAAAACTTTTCTATAGTTGAAGAAAGACTGCCTTAGTTTGAGGAAACCACTAAGCCACAAGCATAAAAATAAAAACAAATCTATACTCAGTAGTGAAAGTATAGACAAAGGAAAAGAAAATCTTAAAACCTATCAGAGAGGAAAGACAGAGTACCAAAAATTAGACAAATAGTAGCCTTCACACAAGCAACGATAGATACTAGAAGATAATAGAGTTACTTGCCAAGAGTGAAAATTCTGGTCAACTCAGGTTTATTAACTTTACCTAAACTACTATTAATAGGTTAAGAGGGAGCATGGGTGACATTTTCAGATATACTAAGACTGAAGAGAGCGTGATACTTATACATGGACAATTTGATATTGTTTTTCACAATTGAAATAGGACATTTTTATGATTAAAGCAGTACAAGTTTGTTGTAGAAAAAACAAACAGTGCATAAAATTATAAAGAACAATTATATTATGAAGAATAGTTTTTGTCAACAAGAAGGAAATTGACCCAGAAGAAACAAGTGGAGTTTAAGAGCAAAATCCCTGGCAAAATGATAGTAATATTGATCAAGTATTCATTTAAAAGTGGTACTAATTTGGGGCTATTTGAAAACAAGATAGAACTAAAGTGCTGTGCAGAAATGACATGGAAAATTGCAAGGGGGAGACCAGAATTAAAGCACTCAAATGCTGTGTTATTCAGGTCAAACAAAGTGATGCTAATTAATTGGAGGGTTTGATAAATATGTTTTAAAAATGATAAGATATCCACAAAATAGAACATATAACTTCTAGAATAGTAGAGAGGAAAAAGAAGAGACCAAAGAAATTGTTATGGTGACATTTCAAGCACTAACAGGAAAGGTTTTGTTATTGGATGTGTATACAGTGCATGGGGCTTCCCTGGTGGCTCAACGGTAAAGAATCCTCCTACAATGCAGGAGCCACAGTAGATGTGGGTTCAATTCCTGGGTCATGAAGATCCTCTGGAGGAGGGCACAGCAACCTACTCCAGTCTTCTTGCCTGGAGAATCCCATGGACAGAGGAGCCTGATGGGGTATAGTCCATAGGGTCACAAAGAGTTGGACACAACTAAAATGACAGCGTGGCATGGAATATATGTGCACATGTTCTGGATGCCACAAGTCTTTGTATAGCTCACAAATCTAGTAGCCCTGTACATATCCTAATTGTAAATCTAAAGCAAAGTTTTAACAAAGGCAGAAGCTCAGAATGGTAATTTTTCCTTGGTACTCTGGTGTAGAAAATACAATTGTACATGTTGCTGCAGCCAGCTGATTCTTTATCTCTGAGAAACCAGGATACAGGTGCCTCTAGGGGCCATTTTACATCCTTGTTTTCTGGTCAATTTTTAAGGGAGTCCAAAGTCCTTTTTTCTTATGTTGCCAGGCTTTTTTCCTGGAGAGGTGACGTTTACATTGATTTCCATCTAATGATATTCACCATCCACTCACCACCATGTTATAGAGATAACATATCCCTTTTAGAGAGATCTCTATCTACAGTGCTTTTCAACCTCAGCCTTCATGGAGGAGGGCACAGGGCAACACACACACACACAAATGGTCTGTTCTCTCATCTTTCCAAAATGATTAACAAAAAAAGGACCATGCTTGCATATATGACTCTTCAGTATTTTTACCTGCATTCTGCACAGCTTTTTAATCAAACTAGTGCTGACATGTTCCCTGTAGCTCCTACTTTTTTCCAAGCTGAGCTCTTCCACTTATCATAGTCATATATGAGTTCTGATTTTCCTGAATTAGGGATTCTTACCCTTGTCTTTTAACACTTTAACATCCATCATTTTCTTCTAAAACATACTGTCAACATACAATTTCAAGAAAAAAGTTAGAAAAGAACATACATAGTGTCATATTTTAATTAAAAAAATGTGTGTCAGCAGAGAAAAAAATGTGAAAGGCTTCTTCTCACTGAAATATCAACAGTAGGTATATTATTATAAAATTATGTGGATTCATTATTCTTTCTTCAGTGTGTGTTTTTATAGCATGTATTACTTTTATAATCATAAAAAATCCTATCTTAATTGTAAAAACCAAAACCATTGCCATCAGGGACAGAATTCCTGGTTCCACAACCTATGGGTTGTGAGAGGCAGGCAGGCAGTATGTAAGCATGCATTACCCATGTTGTGGTTTGGGAGCTACTTGGAAAAAACATGTTATTGCCTACTTTGTATTTCCTGTTCAGTTGCTGTTAGGCTTATTATAGGAATAGTCTCACAGAAGTACTACAGAGGTGGCCACAAACATACTATGGCATGGAAAATCAATGTGGAATTTGAGTATCTTGTGAGCCACTCACAAGATAGAGACCAGGGGGAAGTCTTAGGGGAGGCACTCCTTATCCCTGCTTTATTGTTGATAAGTCACTCAGTTGTGTCCAACCCTTTGCGACTCCACGGACTGCAGCACACCAGGCTTCCCTGTTCTTCACCATCTCCTGGAACTTGCTCAAGCTCATGTCCATTGGGTCAGTGATGCCATCCAACCACCTCATCCTCTGTCGCCCCCTTCTCCTCCTGTCCTCAATCTTTCCCATTATCAGGGTCTTTTCCAATGAGTCATCAGGTGGCCAAAATATTGGAACTTCCACTTCAGCATCAGTCCTTACAATAAATATTCAGGATTGATTTCCTTGCTGCTGCTGCTGCTAAGTTGCTTCAGTCGTGACTGACTCTGTGCGACCCCATAGATGGCAGCCCACAAGGCTCCCCCGTCCCTGGGATTCTCCAGGCAAGAACACTGGAGTGGGTTGCCATTTCCTTGATTTCCTTACCCTGCTCTAATTTTCCTCCACCCCCGCCACTACTCAGAGGTTAGCATCTCTATGTGTTACTCGATCTTCTAAAAAATGTTTATTGTCATTCTGTCTCTTGCTCAAAAAATCTAAAATCCATGTGGGCAGTGATCTTGCCTTAGTCAGTGTTGTCTCTCTAGTGTCCAGCACATAGTAGGTGCTCAGTAAATACACGTGGAAGGGAGGAATACATGCTAAATGGTTATGCATATGGCGGGAAGCATAGTAACCCTGAAGGTAGGGGAACAGCATAAATAGAGCTGAGAAGACAAGAAAAGGAGTAGCGTGGAGACGGGGCCATGAGGAGCCTGACTTGGTCTGCACGGTAGCTATGTTGGATGGTTGGGGTGGGGTGAAATTATTAAAGGGACTTGAAAATAAAACAGGAGAGAATGAAAATAAGGAGTGGGTATACTCAGAGCATGTTCTGAGTGCAATGCAGGATTTTCTAATATAACAGTAATTCGGGGCTCTGGCATTGATCCAGAGGAAATAGTCTCTCTCTCTGATTTCCTATAAAGGGAAAGTGGACACTGGTACAAAATCTGGAATAGGAATGGGCGAGATGGTTTCTTTTATTGTCTGTCTGTGATAATATTACCCGAGTCAAACATTCAGGGTTTAAAGACTTTGCGTTTGGAATCATTTTCAATTCAAACGACCTGACAATGCAAGATAGCTATACTCATAGAGAAAGAGAACACTTAGGGAGATACAGACCTTTTTCTTTAGGCTTCTCTGAAACTCTAATTAAATGAAATGGATCTGTGCCTCATGCTTAGCTCTGATTTTTTTTATCCAGTGCATTTGAGAGGCACATTGTGAATATGTATTTGAACATTTTGGTGGTGCTCATTTGTGATGAGTATAGATAGAAATGGAATTCACTCAGTATAAAATGTTTACATGCTACAGTGAGCACGCCTCTGCTCTTTCTGAAAAGAGACAGCACGCCTTTTTGCTTAGTCCAGCTTCTGAGGGTGACATGTCAGGGAGCTCTTCCTGTCATGCAGAAATCCTGAGTTGTACTAGAAAATGGAAATTACAATTAGAATGGGCGGAACTGAGATCCTGTCTCCTTTCCAGAAATGTGCATATCTCTTACATCCAAGCTGCATGAAGAATTATTTCAGGCCTCATGTTATCTTTGATTTATGGCCCTAGCAGATTTTATTTTAACAAATATTCTTAGATTATTCTAAAGAAGACTCAAAATAGAGGTTCCTGGGAAACAATGCAATGAAACAGTCTAGAACTGAAAGGGAATCTGGTCTTCTTGGTGGCTCAGATGGTAAAGAATCTGCCTGCAATATGGGAGACCTGGGTTCAATCTCTGGGTCGGGAAAATCCCCTGGAAAAGGGAGTGGCTACCTACTCCAGTATTCTTGCCTGGAGAACTCCATGGACAGAGGAGTCTGACAGCCTACAGTTCATAGTGTCCCAAAGAGTCAGACACAATTGAGTAATTAACACTTTTACTTTTTCACTGGTCTGAGGAGTTTTAGATAAGGAAATGGATTGTTTCCTTGAAACTACCCCCTTGATATACTTGCCTGAAGGGAAGGGAATAGACTCTCTCAGCTCAATAGGGAGCTTCTTCCTGTCTCATCATCAAACATTTACCTTTGAGAAGTAAAGACTGAGAAGTGATGCAATGATCATGGCTTACAACACTTCACTATTTCCTCCATATACATAGCAGTTCATTTTGGAAATGTTTCCAGAGATATAGGCAAGGTAAGTGCACATTCTTCTAAATCCGATTTTATACTATAAAATCTAGAGCGGATGCTTTTGAAACTTTACCTTTCCAGAGTTTGCCCAGTGACCTGGTTCTGGGGCATTTAAGCTGTGGCTTAAAGGTGATCATCTACTTTTGTGTTAAAGAATTATTTGGAGTGAGAATCAGGACAGGTTAGATGTTGACATGGGAGTGAAGAGATTTTGATTGACAAAGAAGGTATGATAGAACAAGAGCAGAGAAACACTGAACCTGAGAATAGGGTGGTCAGAGCAGTGCGGTAAGTGTGAAGGAGAGGCTCTGGCAATGTGACCAAGGATGGTTGTCAAAATTCATCAGTGTTCTTGATAAAGAGCTGAAAAATTCATTGCTGTCAACATTTTATCCTCTATATCAGATGGCTACAGAACCCACATATGTGTTTGTTGCAGTATCTTTCTGAAGTTTTTCAAAGACATGGTTTTGCTTTTAGTCATACATTAGTGAATGTTGGAATAGCAATTTCGTTTTTAAATAAAAGTTCTAAATGTGGCATATTAAGTTCTAAAGAAATAAATGTATTTCTAGGAGTGTTCAAACCTAGACTCCTGGAGTAGGCACGGGAGTAGATTTGGATTAAAAAGACAGAGTTACTGAGGAAGGAAGTGGCTTATTTAGTTCAGTCAAATCCTACCATTTGCACTGTTCACATAGAGGATTGCCAAGAGGTACAGTTCAGTTCAGTTCAGTTCAGTTGCTCAGTCGTGTTCGACTCTTGCGACCCCATGAATCACAGCACGCCAGGCCTCCCTGTCCATCACCAACTCCCACAGTTCACTCAAACTCATGTCCATCGAGTCGGTGATGCCATCCAGCCATCTCATTCTCTGTCAACCCCGTCTCCTCCCGCCCCCAATCCTTCCCAGCATCAGAGTCTTTTCCAGTGAGTCAGCTCGTCGCATGAGGTGGCCAAAGTATTGGAGTTTCAGCTTTAGCATCAGTCCTTCCAATGAACACCTAGGATTGATCTCCTCTAGAATGGACTGGTTGGATCTCCTTGCAGTCCAAGGGACTCTCAAGAGTCTTCTCCAGCACCACAGTTCAAAAGCATCCATTCTTCGGCGATCAGCTTTCTTCACAGTCCAACTCTCACATCCGTACATGACCACGGGAAAAACCATAGCCTTGACTAGACGGACCTTGGTTGGCAAAGTAATGTCTCTGCTTTTTAATATGCTATCTAGGTTGGTCATAACTTTCCTTCCAAGGAATAAGTGTCTTTTAATTTCATGGTTGCAATCAGCATCCGCAGTGATTTTGGAGCCCAAAAAAATAAAGTCTGATACTGTTTCCACTGTTTCCCCATCTATTTCCCATGAAGTGATGGGACCAGATGCCATGATCTTTGTTTTCTGAATGTGGAGCTTCAAGCCAACCTTTTCACTCTCCTCTTTCACTTTCTTCAAGAGGCTTTTGAGTTCCTCTTCACTTTCTGCCATAAGGGTGGTGTCATCTGCATATCTGAGGTTATTGATGTTTCTCTCAGCAATCTTGATTGCAGCTTGTGCTTCTTCCAGCCCAGCGTTCCTCATGATGTACTCTGCATAGAAGTTAAATAAGCAGGGTGACAATATACAACCTTGATGTACTCCTTTTCCTATTTGGAACCAGTCTGTGGTTCCATGGCCACTTCTAATGGTTGCTTCCTGACCTGCATACAGGTTTCTAAGGAGGCAGGTCAGGTGGTCTGGTATTCCCATCGCTTTCAGAATTTTCCATAGTTTATTGTAATCCACACAGTCAAAGGCTTTGACATAGTCAATGAAGCAGAAATAGATGGTTTTCTGGAACTCTCTTGATTTCTCCATGATCCAGCGGATGTTGGCAATTTGATCTCTGGTGCCTCTGCCTTTTCTAAAACCTGCTTGAACATCTGGGAGTTCACGGTTCACATATTGCTGAAGCCTGGCTTGGAGGATTTTGAGCATGACTTTACTAGCGTGTGAGATGAGTGCAATTGTGCTGTAGTTTGAGCATTCTTTGGCATTGCCTTTCTTTGGGATTTGGATGAAGACTGACCTTTTCCAGTCCTGTGGCCACTGCTGAGCTTTCCAAATTTGCTGGCATATTGAGTGCAGCACTTTCCCAGCATCATCTTTCAAGATTTGAAATAGCTCAACTGGAATTCCATCACTTCCGCTAGCTTTGTTCGTAGTGATGCTTTCTAAGGCCCACTTGACTTCACATTCCAAGATGTCTGGCTCTAGGTCAGTGATCAACATTATCATCATTATCTTGGTCGTGAAGATCTTTTTTGTACAGTTCTTATATGTATTCTTGCCACCTCTTCTTAATATCTTCTGCTTCTGTTAGGTCCATACCATTTCTGTCCTTTATCAAGCCCATCTTTGCATGAAATGTTCCCTTGGAATCTCTAATTTTCTTGAAGAGATCTCTTGTTTTTCCTATTCTGTTGTTTTCCTCTATTTCTTTGTATTGATTGCTGAGGATGGCTTTCTTATCAGGTCGGTAGGTGCCCAGTATGCTACTGGAGATCAGTGGAGAAATAACTACAGAAGGAATAAAGGGATGGAGCCAAAGCAAAACCAATACCCAGTTGTGGATGTGACTGGTGATAGATGCAAGGTCCGGTGCTGTAAAGAGCAATATTGCATAGGAACCTGGAATGTTAGGTCCATGAATCAAGGCAGATTGGAAGTGGTCAAACAGGAAATGGCAAGAGTGAACATAGACATTCTAGGAATCAGTGAATTAAAATGGACTGGAATGGGTGAATTTAACTCAGATGACCATTATGTCTACTACTGTGGGCAGAAATCCCTTAGAAGAAATGGAGTAGCCATCATGGTCAACAAAAGAGTCCGAAATGCAGTACTTGGATGCAATCTTAAAAATGACAGAATGATTTCTGTTCATTTCCAAGGCAAACCATTCAATATTACAGTAATCCAGGTCTATGCCGCAACTAGTAACACTGAAGAAGCCGAAGTTGAATGGTTCTATGAAGACCTACAAGACCTTTTAGAACTAACACCCAAAAAAGATGTCCTTTTCATTATAGGGGACTGGAATGCAAAAGTAGGAAGTCAAGAAACACCTGGAGTAACAGGTAAATTTGGCCTTGGAGCACGGAATGAAGCAGGGCAAAGGCTAATAGAGTTTTGCCAAGAGAACACACTGGTCATAGCAAACACCCTCTTCCAACAACACAAGAGAAGACTCTACACATGGAAATCACCTGGTGGTCAACACCGAAATCAGATTGATTATATTCTTTGCAGCCAAAGATGGAGAAGCTCTATACAGTTAGCAAAAACAGGACCAGGAGCTGACTGTGGCTCAGATCATGAACTCCTTATTGCCAAATTCAGACTTAAATTGAAGAAAGTAGGGAAAACCACTAGACCATTCAGATATGACCTAAATCAAATCCCTTATGATTATACAGTGGAGGTGAGAAATAGATTTAAGGGACTAGATCTGATAGATAAGAGTGCCTGATGAACTCTGGACAGAGGTTCGTGACATTGTACAGGAGACAGGGATCAAGACCATCCCCATGGAAAAGAAATGCAAAAAAGCAAAATGGCTGTCTGAAGAGGCCTTACAAATAGCTGTAGGGACTAGCTATATAGCATTATGTCACCCCTGAACTCATTGATCAGCAGAGCCTGTTTTTTATCTTGATGCTGACAACAGTTTATGGAAAAAGAAAGCAGAATGTAGCAGATCTTAGAGCATTTTTAAAAGTACCCGAAGACCTTCTCTTATTTATGTATTGGAGCAAACGGCCAGTACTCTTGCCTGGAAAATCCCATGGACGGAGGAGCCTGGTATGCTACAGTCCATGGGGTCGCTGAGGGTCTGACCCGACTGAGCGACTTCACTTTCACTTTTCACTTTCATGCATTGGAGAAGGAAATGGCAACCCACTCCAGTGTTTTTGCCTGGAGAATCCCAGGGATGGGGGAGCCTGGTGGGCTGCCATCTATGGGGTCGCACCGAGTCAGATATGTCTGAAGTGTCTTAGCAGCAGCAGGCTTGGGAGTAGTGAGCACTCACTTGGCTTTCTCCAGAAGAGATCAGGAAAACTCTTGTGTTTGGACTGGAGTAGAATATTTCTCTTTCTGATGTCATTGCTGCCCAAGTTTAGAGAGCACTGAGGAATTTTAGCGATAGCCTAAGAAACAACTCTATATGGAGAGCTGGGCTCCTTAACAACAGTTCTGCCAAATCAATGGGACTAAAAAGTTTCAGATATAATTTGAGTCTGTCTGTTGTACACTGAAGGGTTTCTGTGGTGTCTCAGTGGTAAAGAATCCACTTATAATGCAGGAGATGTTGGTTTGATCCCTGGGTCAGAAAGATCCCCTGGAGAAGGAAATGGCTACCTACTGCAGTACTCTTGCCTGGGAAATCCCATAAACAGAGGAGCCTGGCAGGCCTACAGCCCATGGGGTTACAAAAAGAGTCAGACACAACTGAACAACTAAACAACATTGTACACCAACCATTACACTGTCTGGATATTGATGAACAAGCTCCCAGTATCCTGACTACAGAGTCACGGGTGGGGCATTAAAAGAGTCAATGTTCTGGTGAATTCAGATACAGTTTCCCAGTGCATGGAGCTTCTTTCCTTCTATTCCTGTTCAAACTTTCCAAGCTCAGTGGGAGTCCATTGTTCATAATGTGATCAAAAGATAAGGACTGTGGAAGCCTGCTGATCTCCTTAGGGAGACCCTCCTTGGGGATCCATTATGACTTTGAATTTGTTTCGTTAATATCTGCCACACTGAACACTTTGCACTTTCCCCTTTGATTATGGAAGCCAAACAGTCTTCACAAAACCTTTTCTGGGTTCTCTTCACCACATTGATCTAAATCCCACCTCTTCGAACTGCCTTCAGCACCCAAGATTTGGACAGCAACATGGAGGTTGCTTCTCTTCTGTTGAGTAACCTCTGTTTCGCATGAATTCCTGATTTCTCTAACTACATCACAACTTTCTTGGAACCTAGAACCAAATCCTATCTTCTCTTTCAGCTTCTAATATGCAAGATTGACTGAGAGATGAATGGATAGATAGGTTGATAAGAGGAGCTTAGGAACGTCTAAGAATGAATCTCAGCTTGTGAAGTGTTCTTTCTGATTGCACAGTCATAAGCAGGTAGGGAGATTCACATTTCCAGTTGGTGAGGATCACCTATTCTGTTTATTACCTTTCCCTTCAGAAATCTTCTCACCCTCCCACCTTTCTTCTTTCCTTTTATACACCACACTTAAAATTGGATGCATAACCTTGTTCAAGAATGTGCAAAACAGGAACATGGTAATGAACTCTTGTTGCTACTATAAACTTGATGAATGGCTTGTGGAGCAAGGGCATTAAATGGCACTCTCAGTCCAGTGATTAGCTCTGTGGCAATCCTCCCTTGGCGGAGAAGGCAATGGCAAGCCACTCCAGTGCTCTTGCCTAGAAAATCCCATGGATGGAGGAGCCTGGTGGGCTGCAGTCCGTGGGGTCGCTAAGGGTTGGACACGACTGAGCGACTTCACTTTCACTTTCCACTTTCACACATTGGAGAAGGAAATGGCAACCCACTCCAGTGTTCTTGCCTGGAGAATCCCAGGGACGGGGGAGCCTGGTGGGCTTCTGTCTATGGGGTCACACAGAGTCGGACACGACTGAAGTGACTCAGCAGCAGCAGCAGCAGCAATCCTCCCTTGAAGCTCATGCAGATCAGCATCGCTTTCATTCTGCTCTAGGTTTCCTGTGAGCTTCATTGATTGTGCTTGGAATTTTTCTGGGTCTTGGCTGGAAGGGTTTCCCAGGTGGTGCTAGTGGTAAAGAACCAGGTTGCCAATTCAGGAGACATAAGAGACATGGGTTCAATCCCTGGGTTGGAAAGATCCCCTGGAGGAGGGCATGGCAACCCATTCCAGTATTCTTGCCTGGAGAATCCCCATGGATAGAGGAGCCTGGAAGGCTACAGTCCATAGCGTCGAAAAGAGTCGGACACAGTTGAAGTGGAGAAGGCAATGGCAACCCACTCCAGTACTCTTGCCTGGAACATCCCGTGGACGGAGGAGCCTGGTGGGCTACAGTCCATGGGGTCACTAAGAGTCGGACATGACTGAGCGACCTCACTTTCATGCCTTGGAGAAGGACATGGCAACCCACCCCAGTGTTCTTGTCTGGAGAATCCCAGGGACAGGGGAGCCTGGTGGGCTGCCATCTATGGGGTCGCACAGGGTCGGACATGACTGAAGCAACTTAGCAGCAGCAGCAGCAGCAGCACAGCTGGCTGGAAGGGTGAGGAACAAAGAAGGTCACTCTGTTTCTTTGCAGCATTCCCACCACCTGCCTCCGTCTCTCTTCCCCCAATCATCTCACTCACGATTCTAGCTGCCTTTGATCTGGATGAAACATGTGCTGCCTTGACCTGCACTTTCCCCATGACCTTTGTCTACTTCAGACCGCAGGGACAGAATCGACTATATTCAGTCTCCTACTTTTTGCCTGAGAAACAGATATCCTGTCACAAGAAAGAGTGCTGAGGCTGAATTTGCCCAGATGAGCCATATAATGGGTTTGCTCCTAAATAGTTGTAAGTGAATTGCAATTTTCAATATCCAGTTTTATTTTGAGGGTACCAATAGAGGGGCTTTCAGAGACTAAGACAGTGTTTTCCTGATTGAACGCTGCTGCTCTTTTTCTGCTAACTTGAGACCAGGCTCCTTTGTCCATGTCATCTCCTTCTCCAGGGTATTTTCCCAACCAGGGATCAAACCCAAGTCTCCTGCTTGGCAAGTGGATTCTTTACTACTGAGCCATGTGGGAAGCCCTCATCTAAGTGACTAGTTTTACTAAGAATAAAGGAGGACTATTTTTACTATAAATGTGATCTGACAATAACAAAGAGAATAAGAAAATCTTTCCCCTTGGTCTATCATTTGGTTATAACAAGCAAGCACATGTTTATGCATTTGGCCTGTACTTTTCTTTGTCTCATATGTATTTTATCAACTCTGTTCGCCACACTTGAACAAGGGCTGTGGGCCATTTCTCTTGAATCCTCCACCATACAGCTCCTTGCCCTGGACTAGTATTTTTTAGATCACATTGTTCCTTCTGGACCATGGACCAGCAGTGTTGGCATCACCTGGGAGCTGGTTAGCACTGCAGAATCCAGGTCCCACCCAGATCTCCTTAGTCAGACTCTCCGTGTTAGTTATTTCCCCAGGTGATTTGCCTGCACGTTGAGATTTGAGATACCCTGACGTAGGAGACACTTAGTAGAAACTCATAAGATGCTCATGCATGTAACTAAAAGAAAAAATCCTCCCTTATGGAGATGACATTCTGTATGTTGACTAAGAAGTTGTAGTTGAATCTACGTGTTCAGTTCAGTCGCTCAGTCGTGTCCAACTCTCTGCGACCCCATGAATCACAGCACGCCAGGCCTCCCTGTCCATCACCAACTCCCGGAGTTCACTCAAACTCATGTCCATCGAGTCGGTGATGCCATCCAGCCATCTCATTCTCTGTCGTCCCCGTCTCCTCCCACTCCCAATCCCTCCCAGCATCAGACTCTTTTCCAGTGAGTCAACTCATCACATGAGGTGGCCAAAGTATTGGAGTTTCAGCCCCAGCATCAGTCCTTCCAATGAACACCCAGGATTGATCTCCTTTAGAATGGACTGGTTGGATCTCCTTGCAGTCCAAGGGACTCTCAAGAGTCTTCTCCAGCACCACAGTTCAAAAGCATCAATTCTTCGGTGATCAGCTTTCTTCACAGTCCAACTCTCACATCCATACATGACCACGGGAAAAACCATAGCCTTTACTAGACGGACCTTGGTTGGCAAAGTAATGTCTCTGCTTTTTAATATGCTATCTAGGTTGGTCATAACTTTCCTTCCAAGGAGTAAGCATCTTTCAATTTCCTGGCTGCAATCAGCATCTGCAGTGATTTTGGAGCCCCCCAAAATAAAGTCTGACACTGTTTCCACTGTTTTCCCATCTATTTCCCATGAAGTGATGGGACCAGATGCCATGATCTTTGTTTTCTGAATGTTGAGCTTTAAGCCAACCTTTTCACTCTCCTCTTTCACTTTCATCAAGAGGCCTTTGAGTTGTGTTACTAGAATGTTAATTCCAAGGAGAGGCAAAAGGGGAGTAGGCAAAAACAGGAAGAAGAAAAGCCAATAAATACAGCTGACTTAGGAAATTTTGGTTAATAACTGATGTTTTGATGAAATAGTGTAGACCAGTTTTTACTACTGGACACAACTTATTGCATCATTTCCTCTTTGGCATGGAAAAGGCTGGCTTCACACTTGGATTGTCATTTCTTGGATCAGACATCCATCTACTCCTAGGACATCTTTTTTTACCCCCACTGCCAAATGCTTAAGACTGAGTAAAAACTGTGAGAAGTGCTGAGCACCTGAATATGAAGTTTATGTACTTGGCAGAAATATAAGGGTTACTTGTTTCTTCTGACTTGGACAGTCTATTACTATCCTGTATTGATATGACTGTAAAAATCTCAAGATGTAATTTTTCTTTAGTAAATTAGAGACAGCATTGCAGGAAGCAAAGCATGTGGCATCTAAGAAACCCACCTCCATCACTTCATAGATGTTGATCTCTGACCAGTCACCAAACTTCTCTAACTTTGATTTTCTCACCCACGCAATGGGCTCAAATTCTTGCCCCAGCTGACTCTGAAGGGTGGGTGTGTGAGATTAAATGAGCTAATAGGTATGAGGTAGGAAGTATGTGACTCCAACAGCAAGGTTAGCACCCTCCTATATCATTTATTATCTGGACTACTTTCTTTGCATTCATAGATATTACAGAATAATAGATTACTGTGTGGGCACTGGAGTCAGAAAGCCTTCCTGGCCCTACCACTTCTTTAGAGTGTGACATTGAGCAAGTCACATAACCCCATTTGACTTCAGTCTCTTCACTATAAAACTTGGACGACGAGGTTATGATAATTAAGTACGATAATGCATGTAAAGTGGCTTATCTCAGTTTCTGCCAAAATAATCACTCAGCGAATGACAGCCAATGGTTGCTGTTCCCCTTGAGAACTCCTTGAGAGCAGAGACTTGTTATCTTCATCTTATTGCTCAGAACACCTAGCAGTGGTTGGCACATAAACCTCATCAAATCATTCCTCATCTAATTAATATATTTTGTGACTCAAGAGGAATTGGTGGAATTCTTGACTGATGGAGGGATAATGCTTCTCTGAGTTTACCTGGTCTCTCTCTGAGTTGCTCACAAATAGAACAGAGCAAACACAGCAGCACATACAGCAGTCAGAGGAGGTGGCCCTGGCTTGAGGAAGTATATTAGCTCTACAAGCCTCATCTTCACAGGTGCTGAGGGAGTGATGGAAGTCATAATCATTTACTCTGTGAACCCTGATCAATCACTTGATGGATTAGCTAGTGTCATCCATCTGGCTGCACTTGTCTTGAGGACTTGACTGAAATCTATAAATCTCTTCTTCTTAAGAAACTCCAACCAGTAATTTTTGATTTGGCCTCATTTCCTTGAAGTTTAGAACTTACCATTTTTTGCAAGATTTTTTTTTTTGTGGAGGTGGGGGTTATGGGTCTTGGTGCTGCAGTAAGCAACCATCCTTTCTCCCTCAAAGTGATAGTCTGCTTTACTAAATGAAGTCACATCTTAAGTGTCTCACCTGATTGGAGTGAGAAGAGTTATATGAAGAAAAGCAGGGAAGGATATATAAGGGAAAGTATGAAGGGGTATGGGGTTTCCCTGATGGCTCAGTGGTAAAGAATCCACCTGCAATGAAGGAGGCGCAGGAGCTGCAGGTTCAATTCCTGGGTTGAGAAGTTCCCTGAAGGGGAGGGCATGGCACACCACTCCAGTATTCTTGTCTGGAGAATCCCACAGACAGAGGAGCCTGGAAGGCTGCAGTCCATAGGGTCACAAAGAGTCGGGCATGACTGAAGTGACTTAGCACATAAGGGGGTACATTGTAAACAAAGATGTGAAGACTGGAACCCCAATTTTTAACACTGAATAAAGGAAAAGCAAAGCCAAACAAAACCAGTCTGAGTTCTCCATGTGGTCAGTCAGATAGTGAGGGGGCCCATCCTTAGGAGATAGACCCTTGAAGGCATTGATATCTCTGATTACAGGGAACATTGTTTCCTCAAGTTTCTGTCCAGGTACACATGGACTTTGCAGTCCAGACAAGTAATTCTAGATAATATTTTTCATGTATTAAAGCAAATCTCCTCAAGCACACGTGCCACATTGACTAAAATCCCACCATTAGCAATTCAGTCCTTTGGAGTTGGCATTACCTACTTCATGTCTTTTTAAAAAGGCACGTTGTCTTGGAGGATCTAATTCTCCTAAGAATTTCAATGCCATTACATTATTCAGATGTTGTTATCACTGGGAAAGAATAACAAAGAACACGATTTAAAAGGAAATGTTGAGAGCCTGATTTGGGGAAGAGGCTCTGAAAGGCTGGGAAGGGATCCAAGAGGCGGAGATAACAAATTCACAAACTTTGCCTGCCATTATGTTTCCAGTGTGCCCAGTCCTGGGCCACATGCTTTGGAGAGGAATATGAGAAAAGAGAAAGGCAAAATCTGTAATCTGTATGTAGTTGAGCTGAGATGCCACGGATGGGAAGCAGAGCACATGTGCTCTTAATAATCCATACCTTGCATTTGTATGCACTTTTAACTTTTCAAAGCACGCTCATATCCAAGTGCAAATTACATGTTTATAAAACACTTGGCATCGACAATTGCTATCTCTATGTCCAGACCCTCTCAGAATCTCAGACCCACTGGGGTGGTTAACTTCCACTTTATTTATTTAGGTTCTTCTGGCATTCATCCTTCACTCTTCCACTTTTTCTCTGCCTGTTTAACCCCTGGAATGGTCTGAACTATAAAAACCCATGTCTGATCATTCTGTTTCTGTGTAGGCTAGCCAGAGTGGATCTGAGTAACACAGGAAGTTTATGAAGTATAAGATTCAGGTAAGTTGTTGTTGGGGGATGGGTAGGCAAGTGGGTCCATATCCTATTTGAATGTTTTAGTGTTTAAAGCATTTTATTAAGTCATAAACAGCCCAGATGGATGTGGTTGTGATGGGCATGGGCTAAATGAGGAAATAAAAATAAATAGTTTGTGCATCGATTGGAGCTTGTATTTAGATTGCATCTTTTTTATTTTAATACCACTCTATTAAAAAAAGAAAACCTAGCAAGAGTCTGTCTGGCAGAGCCAGGAGGCTATTTTTAATGCGAGTATTATGCTGCCTTAATTGTATCTTCTCTGAGTAGACACAAACATTGAGTTACTGGCAGAGAGAACAAAAAGGCCAGTTCATTTTCTGGTGTATCTGTGAGCCCTAACAAACAACATGTTCAGAGGTCTTTGCCACAGCTTGCCTTGTCAAGAAAGTTCAGAAGAGCAAGCAGGGCTGAAGCAGAAGTCTTAAAAGATAGAGAAGATGATGTTGCCTGGCTGTTGATTAGAAAATGGAAGAAGATTGGTATGTGATGGCAAGGCAAAAAAGCCTGGCTTGAGTAACCTCTGTCAATTCTTGCTACCTGTAAGTTTTAGCTGCTGAATTAAAGGCACTAAGCAGAGGTCAGCAGGACCATGGATGCCTTAGAGCATCCAGTAGCCAAGAGGCTGGGGGATGCTAGAGATTGAACATGTGAATGAGGGTGTATCTGCTAGGGAGCATCTCCAGCATGCTTCTTTAGTACCAAAGCTTGCTACTTCACAGTGGGTACTGTGGATTGGTTGTATCTCTCTCCCCACCACCCCAAATTCGTATATTTAGGCTCCAATTCCCTAAACATATGGGTGGGTGGAATTTGGAGATGAGGACTTTGGGAAATGATTGGATAAGGTCATGGGGTGGACCTCTCTCTTAACCATGTGGTGATAAAGAGCAAAAGCAGGGGTAGATTCACACCAGAACCTGACCAGTCTGGTATCTAATCTTGGACTCACAGAACTGAGATTTAAATATTTGTTGTTTAAATCACCTAGTGCAGTATTGTATTCAATATTACAGAAGCCTAAACCAGTTAAGACAACAGGGCTCTCATCTATGAATATGTTCTTTCAATATTCCCTTCTTTGGAATCCCTTCCAGCAAAGGAAACCCTACACTACCTTCATGGATAAAGCAAAAATGGATGGAGATGTGGATGGTTATGATGACTATAAGGGCATCCATAAAATGACTAGATCTCAGGAACTCTTGTTTCCTTTATCAGACTCCTCCCCACCCTGAACACATAGAAAGAAATCAAAGTGAAAACAAACTAGCAAAAAGAGAAAACAAAGCCAAACTTATAAATACAAAGGTAATAAACTATTCTCTTTCTGATCTGGGAAGCTATTAGATACTGTAGAGTCTATTTTGAGGCCCCACCTAGAAACAGTTGAAAATAAGGAGACTTAATGGAAACACTTAAAACCACACCAACCCCGAAAGTGACAAGAAAACAGCTTCTTGTGTTCTTGGTTGAAGCAGTAAATACAACAAAAATACTTATTTTCAGAATATTTATGGAGAACAGGAAATGAGATAAGGACTTTCACCTCTCAGACACTAACTCATGTTTGACCCAGGTCGATAATGACAACTTAATTGGTCCAGCTCTTAGATTTCCCAACTGCTGACTAAGTTAATTTGTGACTTAACAGGCCGCTAGGTTTGCAGAACCGTGAACTAAAGCCAATCTCAGCAGGATCTTTACCCAGAAATGAGTTGGCATGTGGAAACTGGAAGGTGAAGAAAATGCTCCAGGAAGAGGTTTCTTCTCCTCCATTACTGTCCCAGTAGAAAGTCACTCTAGGTTCCGATTCATGGCAATTTCAAGTGCGTAGGCACTCTTGTGTCTCTCTTGCAGGAGAAATCCTCTCTTCTAATTTTAAATGACATCACAGGAAGCTTTTCCAGCCTTAATCCTCCCCTCTGTCACTTGTTACTTTAGTAAGGTAGAATGATTCTGGGAAAAGGTAGACACCGAGAAAAAGCAAGCCTTGTGTAGCAGAAAGGGCCAGATTACCTTGGGTTCAAATTCTAGCTTTACAACAAAAGAACTCTGAGGCTGGCTGATTGCTTACCTTTTCACAATGTCAGTTTCCCTGTTTGTAAAGTGCAGATTCACTGAGATGTGGTATTTGAAACACCTGGCCTCAAATACGTGCTGAGAAATTGTTGGTTTTAGAAAATCAACTTTATTGAAGTGTAACTTAAGTGATTCTATGTGCTAATTTCAACTGTTTGAGGAGTTTTTGCAAATTCATGTATTTTGTAACAGCCACCTTAGTCAAGATATAGAACATGTTCACCAGCCTAAAAGTTTCTTTGGTGCCCCTTCCCAGACAATCCCCACCATCACCCTTTGCCCCAGCAAGTACTGATGTGCTTGCTTCCTGTCACCATTGCTGCTGCTGCTGCTGCTGCTAAGTCACTTCAGTCGTGTCCGACTCTGTGTGACCCCATAGACGGAAGCCCACCAGGCTCCCTGTCCCTGGGATTCTCCAGGCAAGAACACTGGAGTGGGTTGCCATTTCCTTCTCCATCCTGTCACCATAGATTGGGTATATTATTTCTTCAAGCTTTATATAAATAAAATTATTTGATGTATGGTATATTCTCTTATGTTTGCTTCTTTGCCTTAGTATAATGCCTTAGACCCAGCCATGTCATTGCGTTAGTAGTTTATTCTTTTTCATTTATTACTTATTCATACTCTGTTGTGTGAATAGAACACAATTTGTTTATCCAGTAACCTGGTGATGAGTATTTGAATTGTTTTTAGTTTTGGGCTATTATGAATAAATCTGTTTTGAATATTCTTGACCAAGGCTTTGTGTGGACATATGTTTTCACTTCTTTTGGATAAATAGTTTATAAGAAGCTGTCAAACTGTTTCCCAAAGGGGTTGTACTATTTTGCAGTCTTACCAGATACGTTGGATCATTCCATTCTTTCCACGGCTTCACCCATGCCTGCTGTCTCAGTCTCTAAGTCTAGCTGTTCTAGTGAGTATGCAATGGTATTTAAGGTTTTACATTGCATATCTGTAATGACCACTGATGTTGAATAATTTCATGTGCTCATTGTTTATTTCTATATCTTCTTTTGCTAAGTAGCTGTTCAGATCTTTGGCCCATTTTTAATTAGATTGTTCGTCTACTTGTTTTTCCCTTTTAAGAGTTCTTTATATCTTCTTTTTACAAGTCCTTTTTTAGAGCGTGTTTTGGAAATATTTTAGTCCCTGCCTGTGGCTTGGTTTTTCATTTTCCTGATATCTGTACTTTTGAAAAACAGAGATTTTATTTTGATTAAGTCAAAAGTTTGGAAGTTTTAGCTTTTACATTTAAGTCTATGATCTGTTTACATATAAATTTTGTGTATGACATGAGGTAAGGGTTGAGTTATATATATATATTTTTCCCCATATGAATACCAAGTTGCTTCACCACCATTTGTGGAAAAAAGATTATTCTTTCCTTATTGTAATCAACTCTTTCAAGATATAGAGGCTGAGGGATCATTTCCCAACTCATTCTGTAGCATCACTAAAACAAAGCCAAAAAAAGCAATTACAAGAAAAGAAATATACAGACTAACATCTCTACAAATATAGACACAAAAATTCTTAACAAAATATTAGTAAATCAAAACCTGTGAACATAAATGGATTTTGACAGATCTAAGTCAGATAGTTTTATTTAGTTGCTCAAAATAACCCATGTAATTTCCCTCACACTCACTGTGACACTCAAACTTGTCCTCACGGCCTACAAGTTTCTCCATGACCTTATCGCAGGTTCCTCTCTGATCTTGCCTCCTGCCATGTCCCCTTGGTTGATTCTCCTTCAGCCACACCACATAGACACACTATACATTTGTGACAAATACTCTTTCTACAAATTGGATTCAGACTTAAATATCATCCATCTCAGTGGGTTTCAACTGTGGATGTATATTAAAACCATCAAGGGAGTTTTAAAAAATGATCAGTGCTTGGCCCCACCCTAGAAAAATAGAATGAAAAGTCCCTGTAAGTGACAGTTAAGTTTCTAGATTACTTTAAAAGTTCCCCAGGCGATTGTAAAGTGCAGTGCAACCTGAACCTCATGATCAGTTTTTTTTTCCCCCCACTGGGATTTGGATTCCCTCTTCCTATTCAGAGGTCCAGCCACTCCAACACTGACCACTGTTTCTTCCCAGGAGCCTGTAGAATCATCAGTCTTTCCTTCTTGCTTTATTCCAGTAAGTGGGACTCAAAGCTTCTTTGCTCATTAACTCTCAGACTCACAGAAGGTCAGAGTAAGAAGAGCCCTAAGTTATCTAACAAGGAGGTGCTTAGGGAGGCAAAGCAGATTGGAACCCAAATTTTCTAGCCCCAGTGCCATTAGTATTTTAGTTACCTGGCTTTTCCCCTTTCTCTTTATCTGTGCCGAGTGAGGCTGAGGAATATAGAATTGGGAGGATCTTCAGCTTTTTTAGTGTGCTTGCAACAGTTTTCATTCAATAAATCTCTTTCTCTAAAAGTCCTTCTGTTAACTTTTCTTCCCCCAGTGATCTGGGAGTGGAGGCTGGAGTGTCAGACTAGTATTCTCATTTTTATATGCAAATAAATCACTTGATTATATTTTTTGTCCTTATGTTATGATGAATATTTCAAACGAATTTTATATGGTTCATATTTATGGTTTGGGAGCTATTTCACATTTTGGCTCATTGCCGTCTCATCTGCATATACCATATCTCAGCTGATGTTGATTGGTCTCATTTACATATTCATCATGCTCCTATTTTCAAAGATATTTTGTTATACACTAGCTTTTCTTCCCCCTCCAGTGTTATAATACCACATAGATGTGTTTTTAAATTGCACTCATTTCCATACACAAATTTTCTGGTTACCATAAATCACCACATTGTCACCTCCTCCCCCCACCCCCATTTAGTGTAATCTTCACACTTTATACCAAGCTGACATATGGTTCCAAAGTAATTAAAAACAATGTAAACAGTTTACAGTGCACTTTGCAAAGCCACTTCACACTGCAGAGAGTTTAATGATTTCCTTTTCCCCCAGCCAGTCCCAAAGCAGTGAAGAGTCAGGAGGTTTGAGATAGTGATGCTGATGAAAAAAGCTAAGGTGTGACAGTGATCAGTTCACTTCTAACAGAGAAGCCCCTGCTCCACTTCTGCCAAAAGACTCGGTTCCCTCTTGACTTCTTATAGAAGGAGCAGAAGGGGTAGGTTAAGCTGGACTAATGAACGAGTGGATTAGCACAGATTGGGGCAGAGTTACTGGATTCTTTCAGTTATTCTAGGAGGTGGAAGGAGGAACAAATCAAATTTAGCAAATCCCCAACCACCAGGGCTACAGAGCCTTCTCTCTTTACGACGAGAAGAGGACTAATTTTCTTTTTTGACATTCATGGTTTGCTCAACTACCAGGATCTAGTCTTCACTTATTTATTTATTTTCTTTCCGACAATAGACTCAGTTTTGTTTGTGAATCTCCCTCCTCACTTTCAAATCCCTGTGGCTGGGGTAGATATTTTCAGCTCTAGGAATGGAGCCCATTACTCTAGTCACAGCCAGTTTGAACATCATATTCTCTTAGCTGCTGTGGTTGGTCCAGGGATGGTTGTGTGATTTAAACAAGTCAGACTTAAATCTTAAGGCTTTTGTGGGATAGAGCAGGAAAAAGGGCAGTGCTTTCTCCCTGAATAGAACCTGAGACAGTGTCTGAAGGCAGGACTGCTACTGCTTTTTTCCCACCAGGGGTGGGGCTCAGGGCTGGAATGACCACAGGACCAGAGAGAGGGGGAGAAGCTGAGTCCTAAGGACATTGAACCTGAATAGAGTTGTTTCTAAAGTCATTCCTTCTTGCCAAATGTCAAGTTAAATGAGCCATTAAACTCCCTTCTTCTCCTTAAGCCAGTTTGAGTTTTATTTTCTTTGACCTCACAGAACAGAAAGAGCGCAAACAAATACAATGTTTGTATTGCTTATTTTGTACATATTATCTTGTGCCTTTTTGTCCTGGGTCATATTTTAAACTATAGCTATACAAATGCCTGGATCATAGTAGAGTCTCAGCCAGTGTTTACATGTCTATCAACTCCTGTGGCTTTTATTATTATCATTCCTATGATAAATATTCCTATTATTTATCCTATCAGTCCTGTCATTCCATTAGTATTTTTTTTTTCTTTTTGTATCTAGGTAGTTTCTCTCTCCACTATTCTTGCCTGGAGAATCCCAGGGATGGGGGAACCTGGTGGGCTTCCGTCTGTGGGGTCGCACAGAGTCGGACACGACTGAAGCGACTTAGCAGCAGCAGCAGCAGTTTCTCTCTCCAACTAATTATATTTGTTTGTCATTTTTATTCAAGCATTTATCAGACATTTATTGTAGGTATCTGACTGTATGAGACACTGTGGACCCAGTACTGGGTGAAAGTAGTCCTGTCCTTGTGCTCATGGAGCTTAGGGGAGTCAGAGGTTAATTAAACTGTGGCATTGAAAAGTGCACAAGTGCTAAGGTGACAGTCGCCACATAGAAACTAGTGGCGATAGGAGGGTGTTTTACTTTAGTAGGGAGGGTTTGTCCTGGTTGAGGAGGTCAGGGAAGGCCTTCCTAGGCAGGTGACACTGGTGTGGGAATCTGAAGCAGAAGGAGGAACGGACTAAATCAAGAGGACAGAGCAGAAAGAAGTTCTTGTCAGAAGGAAGAGCTCATGCCAGGCAAGGCCCATGGTGGACAGTGTAGCATGGCACACTGATATGAACAAGGGATTAGCAGAGCAAAGGAGAAAGTGTGGGAGGTCTAGTCTAGTTGCTTTTCTTTCTCTCTTTGTAAATTTATTTATTTTTAATTGGAGGATAATTACTTTACATTATTGTGTTGGTTTCTGCCATACATGAATCAGCCATAGTTGTACATATCTCCCCTCCCTCGTGAACCTCCCTCCCACCTCCCAGTCCTCTAGATTGTCACAGAACACTGAGCTCCCTGTGTCATATGGCAAATTCCCACTGGCTATCTAATTTTGCATATGGTAATATGTATGTTTCCATGCTGCTCTCGCATTTCGTCCCACCCTCTCCTTCCCCCACTGTATCCACAGTCTCTTTTCTATGTGTTTAAATTGCTGCCCTGCAGATAGGTTCATCAGTACCATCTTTCTAGATTCCATGTATATGCGTTAGTATATGATACTTGTTTTTCTCTTTCTGAGTTATTTCACTCTGTATAATAGGCTCTCAGTTCATCCACCTCATTAGAACTGAGTCAAATGCATTCCTTTTTAGGGATGAGTAATATTCCTGTGGGTATGTGTACCACGACTTCTTTATCCATTCATCTGTCGATGGACATCTAGGTTGCTTTCATGTTAATTTCTTTTTTATGTTCAGAACAGCAGTAAGGTATGTTGTGTGTGTGTGTGTATACAGGTGATTAGGTGTAAATTTAGAAAATATCACTCTGGTTGTCATGTGATAGATGGGGCAGCACAAGAAGAAAACTGGTGCAGTTTTCCAGGGAAGGACAATGGTAGCTGGAGAAGGAGATATGTAGACAGATCAGAAGTATAATCAGGACATTAAAAACAACAGGACTTGGTGTTGTACTTAATACAAAGTTAAGTTACACTCTGGCTTTGCTCTTGAATAGCAATTCAGGGATGTGGAAGAAACCTGTAAATTCTGAATACAATCTGATAAATATGCTGTTGCTACTACAAGCACAAGATTATGGTTTGGAAGCACTGAGAGAGTTCTGGAAAGGCTCTCCTCTATAGTGGGGGAAGGGGGTAAACATTTGATCCAGCTCCTGGAGGACAAGAAGGATTCTACCAAGTGGAATTTTAGGTAGAAGGACAGCATCTATACAAGAGCAGTGAAAATATATTGTTCACTTGTTCATTTATACATCTACCTGTACCTATTTTTTGGTCTCTCTATGTGCCAGGCATTATCCAATGAACCAGCCATCACATTCTAAATAAGAAATATGATATCTGGGAATGGCAGTGCTGCCTGAAAGTGTGGGCTAAACTGTGTATGGTGGGAGATATGAGCTTTGATTTCTGTGTCAGATGCTTATGGTTCTTAGAAGTTCTTCTGCAAGGGACTTTGAGCAAGACAGGTCTAGAAGCAGAGTGGTGGGAGGCTGGACCTGGGACAGAGTAGCCTCATGCAGTAGGCTGTGCAAGTGACTTTGAACCTCATAGCTGCAGGAGTAAGGTGAGAGAATAGGGCTCCAGAGGTATTTGTGAGGGGTGGTCAATAGGACTGGAAGAGCACCTGCACAGCAGGGAGAGAGAAGGCATATGAGTCACGGAATTTTTCTTGCTTGGGAATCTGGGCAGATGGTAATGTTATCCACTGGGCAATATGAGAAGATCCGAAATTTGATAGATTAGCAAGCGGGGGCTGGGCAGGGAGGAGCCAGCTGAACTGCTTAGAGAGAGGACTGGGCTTGAATGCCGCGAGAACAATTTGAGAGAACTGGGGAGAGCAAAGCAGACTGTGGGATAGCTTCCCCACAAAAAGGCGGAAAGCTCTAACCTAAGACTCGGCCAGTCCTGCTCACAGAATAAAGGACTGAGCAGAGCGAGCCAGCTGTGGTTGGCCCATCCCCCATCCCCCACCGAGACAGGCAGGGAGTGCAGCCAGAGCCAGAGCGGGCAACCGCGGCCCCAGAAAGGCATCTGATACAAACTGCAGACAGGCTTGTTGCTAATCAGGACTTCTTGGGCTCGGGCCGGTCGATATCCCCCTGAGAAGGTGCGCTGGTTGTACACCCAGAAAACTGAGTGGCGGGGACTGAGGAGGCGATAAGTCGCAGAGACAGCGCTTGCCAAACACCTGGTCCCCTGAACTGCTTGGACCAGGGAAGGCACAAAACGCAGGCCCAACCAAGTCTGTGCCTTTGTGGAGTACCTGAGAACCTGAACTTGAGCCGATCAGACCTGGGAAGTGCATACAACCCGGCGCCGGCCTCGGACAGTTCCCGGCAGAGCAACCTAGAGCCTGTGCAGTGTAGACTGGGACAGCATACATGCTGTGAGCGGGGGCAAACCCAGTGTGGCCAAGACACTGAGAGCACTCCCCACAGACGCCAGAGATATTCGTCTGCAGTGTTCCTCCCTTCCCAGAACAGGACTGAACAACTGAGCCTTAAAAAGTGTCCACCCACCCCCTAGTATCAGGGAGGAAATTAGACACTGAAGAGACCAGCAAACAGAAGCTAAAACAGAGGGAACCACCTTGGATATGACAGATAGAGACGTCCAGAGGCTACTCCAAGAATAAGACCAAAAACCAGAGGCAAGAGGCTTAAGCCCGAATCCTGAGAACACCAGAGAACTCCTGACTCCAGGGAACATTAATCGATAGGCGCTCATCATACGTCTCCATACCTACACTAAAACCAAGCACCACCCAAGGGTCAACAAGTTCCAGAGCAAGACATACCACGCAAATTCTCCAGTAACACAGGAAACTAGCCCTGAGCTTCAATATACAGGCTGCCCAAAGTCACTCCAAACCCACTGACATCTCATAACTCATTACTGGACACTTCATTGCACTCCAGAGAGAACAAATCCAGCTCCACCCACGAGAACACCGACACAAGCTTCCCTAACCAGGGAACCTTGACAAGTCACCTGTCCAACCCCACACACAACGAGGAAACTACATAATAAAGAGAACTCCACAAATGGCCAGAAGAGGGAAAGGCCACCCCAAGCAAAGCATTATAAGCAAGATGAAGAGGCAGAGAAATACCCAGCAAGTAAAGGAACAAGATAAATGCCCACCAACACTAACAAAAGAGGAAGATATAGGGAATCTACCTGATAAAGAATTTCGAATTTTGATGGTGAAAATGATTCAAAATCTTGAAAGCAAAATGGAGTTACAGATAAATAACCTGGAGAAAAGGATTGAGAAGATGGAAGAAAGGTTTAATAAGGACTTAGAGGAAATAAAAAAGAGTCAATGTACAATGAATAATGCAATAGATGAGATCAGAAACACTTTGGAAGGAGCAAACAGTAGAATAACAGAGGCAGAAGACAGGATAAGCGAGTTAGAAGACAGAATTGTAGAAATAAATGAAACAGAGAGGAAAAAAGAAAAACAAATTAAAAGAAATGAGAACAATATTAGAGACCTCTGGGACAATGTTAAACGCTCCAACATTCGAATCATAGGAATCCCAGAAGAAGAAGACAAAAAGAAAGACCATGAAAGAATACTTGAGGAGATAATAGTTGAAAACTTCCCTAAAATGGGGAAAGAAATAATCACCCAAGTCCAAGAAACACAGAGAGTCCCCAACAGGATAAACCCAAGGCGAAATACTCCAAGACACATATTAATCAAATTAACAAAGGTCAAACACAAAGAACAAATATTAAAAGCAGCAAGGGAAAAACAGCAAATAACACACAAGGGGATTCCCATAAGGATAACAGCTGATCTTTCAACAGAAACTCTTCAGGCCAGGAGGGAATGGCAAGACATACTTAAAGTGATGAAAGAAAATAACCTACAGCCCAGACTACTGTACCCAGCAAGGATCTCATTCAAATATGAAGCAGAAATCAAAAGCTTTACAGACAAGCAAAAGCTGAGAGAATTCAGCATTACCAAACCAGCTCTCCAACAAATGCTAAAGGATCTTTTCTAGACAGGAAACACGGAAAGGGTGTATAAACTCGAACCCAAAGCAATAAAGAAAATGGCTACGGGATCGTACTTATCAATAATTACCTTAAACGTAAATGGGTTGAATGCCCCAACCAAAAGACAAAGGCTGGCTGAATGGATACAAAAACAAGACCCCCATATATGTTGTCTGCAGGAGACCCACTTCAAAACGAGGGACACACACAGACTGAAAGTGAAGGGCTGGAAAAAGATATTCCATGAAAATAGAGAACAAAAGAAAGCAGGAGTAGCAATACTCATATGAGATAAAATAGACTTTAAAACAAAGGCTGTGAAAAGAGACAAAGAAGGAAACTACATAATGATCAAAGGATCAATCCAAGATGAAGATATAACAATTATAAATATTTATGTACCCAACATAGGAGCACCACAATATGTAAGACAATTACTAACAAGTATGAAAGGGGAAATTAACAATAATGCAATAATAGTGAGAGATTTTAATACCCCACTTACATCTATGGATAGATCAACTAAACAGAAAATTAACAAGGAAACACAAACTTTAAATGATACAATAGACCAGTTAGACCTAATAGATATATACAGGACATCTCACCCCAAAACAATGAATTTCACCTTTTTCTCAAGCGCACACGGCACCTTTTCCAGGATAGATCACATCCTGGGCCATAAATCTAGCCTTGGAAAATTCAAAAAAGTTGAAATCATTCCATGCATCTTTTCTGACCACAATGCAATAAGATTAGATCTCAATTACAAGAGAAAAACTATTAAAAATGCCAACATATGGAGGCTGAACAACACGCTGCTGAATAATGAACAAATCATAGAAGAAATCAAAAGAGAAATCAAAATATGCATAGAAATGAATGAAATGAAAACACAACAACCCAAAACCTCTGGGACACTGTAAAAGCAGTGCTAAGGGGGAAGTTCATAGCAATACAGGCACACCTCAAGAAACAAGAAAAAAGTCAACTAAATAACCTAACTCTACATCTAAAGAAACTAGAAAAGGAAGAAATGAAGAACCCCAGGGTCAGTAGAAGGAAAGAAATTGTAAAAATTAGGGCAGAGATAAATGCAAAAGAAACAAAAGAGACCATAGCAAAAATAAACAAAGCCAAAAGCTGGTTCTTTGAGAAGCTAAATAAAATTGACAAACCGCTAGCCAGACTTATCAAGAAACAAAGGGAGAAGAACCAAATCAATAAAATTAGAAATGAAAATGGAGAGATCACAACTGACAACACAGAAATACAAAGGATTATTAGAGAATACTATCAGGAATTATATGGCAATAAAATGAATAACCTGGAAGAAATGGACAAATTCCTAGAAAATTACAACTTTCCAAAACTGAACCAGGAAGAAATAGAAAATCTGAACAGACCCATCACAAGCATGGAACTAGAGGCTGTAATCAGGAATCTTCCAGCAAACAAAAGCCCAGGTCCAGACGGCTTCATAGCCGAATTCTACCAAAAATTTAGAGAAGAGCTAATACCTATTCTACTCAAACTCTTCCAGAAAATTGCTGAGGAAGGGAAACTTCCAAACTCATTCTATGAGGCCACCATCACCCTAATCCCAAAACCTGGTAAAGACCCCACAAAAAAAGAAAACTACAGGCCAATATCACTGATGAACATAGATGCAAAAATCCTTAACAAAATTCTAGCAATCAGAATCCAACAACACATTAAGAAGATCATACATCATGACCAAGTGGGCTTTATCCCAGGAATGCAAGGATTCTTCAATATCCGCAAATCAGTCAACGTAATACACCACATTAACAAACTGAAAAATAAAAATCATATGATTATCTCAATAGATGCAGAGAAAGCCTTCGACAAAATTCAACATCCATTTTTGATAAAAACTCTCCAGAAAGTGGGAATTGAAGGGACATACCTCAACATAATAAAAGCTATATATGACAAACCCACAGCAAACATTATCCTCAATGGTGAAAAACTGAAAGCATTTCCCCTAAAGTCAGGAACAAGACAAGGGTGCCCACTCTCACCACTACTATTCAACATAGTTCTGGAAGTTTTGGCTACAGCAATCAGAGCAGAAAAAGACATAAAAGGAATCCAAATTGGAAAAGAAGAAGTAAAACTTTCACTGTTCGCTGATGACATGATCCTCTACACAGAAAACCCTAGAGACTCTACCAGAAAACTACTAGAGCTAATCAATGATTACAGTAACATTGCAGGATATAAAATCAACACACAGAAATCCCTTGCATTCCTATACACTAATAATGAGATAATAGAAAGAGAAATTAAGGAAACTATTCCATTCACTGTTGCAATGAAAAGAATTAAATACTTAGGAATATATCTACCTAAGGAAACAAAAGACTTGTACATAGAAAACTATAAAACACTACTGAAAGTAATCAAAGAGGACACTAATAGATGGAGAAATATACCATGCTCATGGATTGGAAGAATAAATATTGTAAAAATGAGTATACTACCCAAAGTAATTTATACATTCAATGAAATCCATATCAAGCTACCAACCATCTTTTTCACAGAACTAGAACAAATAATCTCACAATTTGTATGGAAATACAAAAAACCTCGAATAGCCAAAGCAATCTTGAGGAAGAAAAATGGAACTGGGGGAATCAACCTGCCGGACTTCAGGCTCTACTACAAAGCCACAGTCATCAAGACAGTATGGTACTGGCATAAAGACAGAAATATAGATCAATGGAACAAAATAGAAAGCCCAGAGATAAATCCACGCACCTATGGACACCTCATCTTTGACAAAGGAGGCAAGAATATAAAATGGAGAAAAGACAGTCTCTTTAACAAGTGGTGCTGGGAAAACTGGTCAGCCACTTGTAAAAGAATGAAACTAGAACACTTCCTAACACCATACACCAAAATAAACTCAAAATGGATTAGAGAGCTAAATGTAAGACCAGAAACTATAAAACTCCTAGAGGAGAACGTAGGCAAAACACTCTCCGACATAAATCACAGCAGGATCCTCCATGACCCACCTCCCAGAATATTGGAAATAAAAGCAAAATAAACAAATGGGACCTAATTAAAATCAAAAGCTTCTGCACAGCAAAGGAAACTATAAGCAAGGTGAAAAGACAGCCTTCAGAATGGGAGAAAATAATAGCAAATGAAGCAACTGATAAAGGATTAATCTCCAAAATATACAAGCAGCTCCTGCAGCTCAATTCCAGAAAAATAAATGACCCAATCAAAAAATGGGCCAAAGAACTAAACAGACATTTCTCCAAAGAAGACATACAGATGGCTAACAAACACATGAAAAAATGCTCAACATCCCTCATAATCAGAGAGATGCAAATCAAAACCACAATGAGATACCATTTCACACCTGTCAGAATGGCTGCTATCCAAAAGTCCACATGCAATAAATGCTGGAGAGGATGTGGAGAGAAAGGAACCCTCTTACACTGTTGGTGGGAATGCAAACTAGTACAGTCACTATGGAGAACAGTGTGGAGATTCCTCAAAAAACTGGAAATAGAAGTGCTATATGATCCAGCAATCACACTCCTGGGCATACACACCGAGGAAACCAGAATTGAAAGAGACACATGTACTCCAATGTTCATTGCAGCACTGTTTATAATAGCCAGGACATGGAAGCAACCTAGATGTCCATCTGCAGACGAATGGATAAGAAAGCTTTGGTACATATACACAATGGAGTATTACTCAGCCATTAAAAAGAATACATTAGAATCAGTTCTAATGAGGTGGATGAAACTGGAGCCTATTATACAGAGTGAAGTAAGCCAGAAAGAAAAACACCAATACAGCATACTAACGCATATATATGGAATTTAGAAAGATGCAAATGATAACCCTGTATACGAGACAGCAAAAGAGACACAGATGTATAGATCAGTCTTTGGGACTCTGTGGGAGAGGGTGAGGGTGGGATGATTTGGGAGAATGTCATTGAAACACGTATGTTGTCATATGTGAAATGAATCACTAGTTCAGGGTCAATGCATGTTATAGGATGCTCTGGGCTGGCATGTGGGGATGACCCAGAGGGAGGATAAAGGGAGGAGGGAGGTGGGAGGGGGGTTCAGGAGGGGGAACTTATGTAAACCCGGGGCGAATTCATGTCAATGTATGGCAAAACCAACCAATATAATATTGTAAAATAATTTGCCTCCAATAAAAAATAATTACAAAAAAAAAAGGATATAGATAAGGAGTTTGTCTGGATATGAGGCACTTATGGTTCACTTAGGGGGTAGATCTTGAGGAATCTCTCCATTTCAAAGCAAGAATTATGGCCTCAGAAGGGAGGTGAATTTAGGCAGATGCAGATTTAGGAGCCCTGGTAGTAAGATCTTATTTAATAAATAATGATTTGAAGGTGTGAATATAAAGAAAGAAACTGGCCAAAAAAATGGGGCCCTGGAGTACCTGAACTTTTGAGGGGCAGCTGAGGAATAAGAAAGGAGACAGAACTGGCTGTGGAGTAGTCTGGGGTGTTCACCAGGCAGGCAGAAGGGTGAGGACTCTCTGAAGCAAAAGGAGAAAGTAATGAGAAGGATGGCGTGGATGGTCAGTGTAATCAGAAGCTGCCTGTCAGTTAAGTGCTAAGAGGACAAAGTAGAGTCATCAGTCTGGCAGTTTGGGTGTTATTGGGACCTTTGATAGAATAATTTAACAGTGTTAGAGTGTTTGTGGTCAAATAGCAATTGGACAGGAGTGAGGAGAGACTGAACTGAAAGGCTGAACAGAATGCAGGCTGCTTTTTCAGAAGAGTGGTAGTGACGAGGAAGTGATAGGAAGGGGGAAGAGAAAGAAGGCAGGATTTATCCAGAAAGCTTTTCCCTCTTCTTTTTAATAAGCATACGTGACACTAGGCCACATGTGCAGAATGAATGAAAGGGATTTTGTGATTTGTGGAGAGGGAGATGTTGAAAAGGAAGCCAGTAGTTATTAAGTTCAGGAAACTGGTTAAAAACTGGAAGAATAAAATAAATGAAGATCTGGAAAGGTCTGATTTGAACTCATCAGGGACCAAGAGGAGGAGGTGAGACAAAGGATGAAGGTAAGCATCGGGCTGGAAGGGTACAAATCGTCTCTTCAGAGTTCGGTTCAGTGCTGGCTCCTCTACTCAGGAATGCTTTCTTAGGACATGAAAAGTACCACAAAAATAAGATTTATTATTATTATTTAAATTTATTTATTTTAATGGGAGGCTAATTACTTTACAATATTGTATTGGTTTTGCCACACATTGACATGAATCCACCCCAGGTGTACATGTGCATCTGTGTCAGTACAGGCTGATTCATAAAAGCATGTGTTAGAAATGGACATCCTGTGACTCAGGAAGCTGAGTTTCAAAACCAGCTGCTCCGTCTCTGGGATTATTGCTATGTCAGCTCGATCAACCCTCTGTCACCACAGGAAGTTCTCATGGGAGGCTGAGCACCCAATGAGGGGTCAGTCACATTTTCTGGATTTAATTATATTAAGGTGAATTATTTGTACCTGTATTGCTGTCTTTAGAATGATTTCTATGCAATTTTACTGACTGGTTGAAGGGGCAAGACCTACTCAATCATCATCAAATCTCTGTTAATTCCAGGCAGGGTAATGACTGATCCATCCATGAATACACGTTCAGCCAAAAACTCTCCTACGCTATTCCTTTCCTGTTTTTCTTGGTGAACTCTGCTCAGATGAGTGCCGCATCTTGCAATTCCTGTGCGAGTTGAATGTCTTCAAGAAGGTAAACCCTGAAGACCACAGGTCTTAAACTGGGCTCCCGTCCAACAGGGAGATGCTTGCAGGTAGATCACATAAGCCATCCCGCACTATAAAAACGCCTCCCTTGATATACAGATGAGGAAACCACAGCTCTCAGAGATAAACTGATTTAATCAAGGTGACACAGTTAAGTTTATATTAAAACTAACACTCAAACATAGGATTCTGACCAACCTCTTCTAAGCAAGTGACTTAACCACTGAAATACGTTGCTACTCTCTCTGCTTTGTGTTTTTTCATTAATGGATTACTTCCTCAGACCTGGGCAAGTGTTCTTTCTAAAAGGCAGGTGCAAGAATCAAGATAAAAATTTACTGACTTAAAGAAGGAAAAACATATATAACTGAGGGAGGGGTGTTGCTTATTCTTATAATGAAAAAAACGTTCCCGTCTGTGTAATCCATCTAATCTATTGGTGTACTTACTGGCACTTAAGTTCTGGATTCTGGCTGTTACTATGATGAAAAATACTTTTTCTTAAAGCCTGGGGGATGGGATCAAATACCTTCAAAAGCAGAGTGGGTTACCATAAGCATGAAAGAATTTGCTGTTTTATTTTTTCTTATTACTTTGTACCCCACTTTGAGAAAAGCTTATTTGGGGAAACCCATACATTAAGCTAGCCCAATAAAACTCAAATGCTGAAGATCTTAAAAAAAAAAAAAAGCAAATATTTACATTAACAAAGTCTCTTTTCAAAGGAAATTGTCTTCAGTGCTCTAAACTTTCCCATTACTTCTGAATATTTATCTGTCATTTACCACTTGTCAGCATGGCTTAGGGACAAGAAGTCCACAAAATCTCTAAAGCCCAAATGTTAGTCCCTGCTGTCAATTAAAAATTAATTATAAAATTAATGGAGAGTGTCTTTAAAAATAATGGATATCAGCAGAGAAAATAGGCTCTGGTTTATAAACATTCCACTCACAGGTACTTTGGGAACAAAAGAAAGAAAGTGAAAGTGTTAGTAGCCCAGTCTGACTCTTTGCAACCCCATGGACTGTAGCCTGCCAAGCTCCTCTGTCCGTGGGATTCTCCAGGTAAGAATCCACCGGAATGGATGCCATTTCCTTCTCCAGGGGATATTCCCGACCCAGGGATCAAACCCGTGGCTCCTGCATTGCAGGCAGATTCTTTACCATCTGAGCCACCAGGGAAGCCAAATTTTGTACCAAAAAAGTGAGAATTTTTTGGATTGACCTTATGCCTATTTTAGTGGCCACATGCTGAAAGATTTCACAAGTTTAGGAAATATGGAAAGGAAACAAATCGGACAAGGTGCAAAACAGTTGCTTGGTGTGTCATTCTAGTTCCTAAGCATAACGAATCATGCTGGATGTGATCTGAGGTTTCTGCCTACAGCCATTCGAAGCACCCACACACTCCTCAGGTACATACATTTTCTCCAGGTCTCCAAATCCTGAAAAGGCTCCTTTGGGGATGACTCGAAGCTTGGTGAGAACAAACCTCCTGAAAAGAGAGTGGACATAAAATATCACAACCTATCCATTCATCAATTAGTCATTGAGTGCCTAAGGTATAACAGCAGATAACAGCCAACACATACTATGTGCTTGCCATTTAGTAATGGTTATAATTGCTTCTCCATGATCTCTTTTCAACCATATCACAAAGCAGTGATATGGGCACTATTGTTATCCCTCTTTTGCATAAGAGGAAACTGAGGTTTAGGGAGGGTTAAAAAACTTACCCAGGGTCAGGTGACTAATATGTGGCAGAGTTAGGATATGAGCCTTCTGTTCATCACTACTCTATGTTGCCTCCTCTAGCCCTATGTGAGTCTCCTTATTTTCTCTACTCCAACTCTCAATACGTACTCCCTGTTGTCCTCAGCTGACTTCTTACTTCAGAAAAAAAGGAAACCAGTAGAAGAGAACATCCTCATGGTCTCACGTGGCTCCCAGCTAATCTCTCATCTGCACCTGGGCTTATATCATACACCCTGCCCCACTTCCTGTTACTATGGGTGAGCTGTCCAGGGTCCTGACTAAAAAAAAACATCTCCTCTGATCCGCACCATATCTCTTTCCTTGCCTTGTGAAGGTAGCCACTACAGCAGTTGCCCCCTTTCTTTCATACATTTAATTCACCTACTTTTTCTTCTTTATTGGATCCTGCCCATCAGTATACCAACATGCCTTAATTTCTCCCATCTTAGAAAAATCTTAACCTCATCCATTTTCAGCTTTTGCCATTTCCTTCTGCTGGAAAAATTTGTCTCATGCTTGCCTCAATATTCCTTCCAATGGCTTCTCATCTCAGTCAGGAAAAAGCAAAACAAAACAGATAGTATATAATGACCTTCAGGATCCTACAGGATCTTCCCACTCTCCTTTCCCATAGATCCTCTAACTTCAATTTTGACCCCTCACACCACTGATTATTTCATTCTCTTCACAGTAATCTCTTACTATTCTTTGTACAGGCCAGATTCCTTCTTGCCTAATATTTCTGCATTTGCAATTCTCCCTTCCTGGAGAATTCTTCTCTCATATTTTTCTGGCTTGCTCCTTCAGCCAGCTGCTTGCTTAAATGTCACTTTCTCAGTAAAGTTTTCCCTAACTACCCTATTTAAAATGACAGATCTTAGCTTTCTTCATAGTACTTGTGATATGTTTAATCTTCTGTTTATCTACTTATATATTGATATACTTACTATCTTTTACCCCAAACTAGAATGCAACCTCTGTGAGGGCAGGGGCTTTTGTCTGATTTGACTACTGCTGTATACCAGATGCCTGGAACAGTGAATGGTGTATGACACATATTCAGAAAAATGTTTTTTGAATGGCTATTGAAGTCTGAGAGTTCTAGGCTTGAGGGTAGAATTACAAGTGACTCTTTGGGAATCTATAACAGGAATACTATTGCTGCTCCCTCTCACTTTCCTTGCTTTGCAGTTGGTTAATAGGGATTTGGTTTCCCCCCTACTACAATCCTTCCTTCTGCAAGGCAGTCTGTTAGTGGCAATTCAGTGTGGACTTGAATAGTTTCACAAACCCTCTTTACATTAGTCTCCTATTTTTTAAATTGGTATCAGTGAAATTCCTGTTTAGAAAGTTATCGTTCAAGCCAGCAGCTCTTTTCTTTCACTTTGTTTGTTTGCCTTTTGTTGCCATGTCCTTCCCAGTTCCAGGGTGAGGAACCATGAGAGAGAATTCTGTGTACTGTTCTTGCTCTGCAGGATTTTATATACATAGGAAGGCAAAAAATAGAAGCCTTGGAATCACAAGAAAACAGATGTGGGATACAGTTGATGTAACAACTATAAATGTTATACAAGGATTAAAATGTAAAACTCCCATAGTACATAAATAAATATATATGAGGAAAGTTGGAAGGAGTGTGTGAGCTTCATCCTGGGTCTCCAAGCTATCAGATCATATTATGCTAAAAGCATAGTGTCTGTGAAAGTATTTGATCTAATTTAGGGTTGAGTGTAATGGTTCTGGAACAATGTAACTTATTGAATGCTCATCTGAAAAGAAGCAAGGTCAGTTCATATTCTCTTAATGTACTCACTTAATCTTAGTTAAAATAGACAAATTCCTTCTGTTCCTGTTTATTGCAAGACAGAAAAATTATGAAAACAAACTGTTAAATACAAAGGATAAAACTGCTTTAAACTACTTAGTCTAAAACTTCAAGGGAGTTGAAATACTAAGGTGAATACTAGTTAGTAAGACATGCAAAGAGTGGAATCTTATATAATTGACTTTATTTGATAATGAGTCAACTAGATCTTTTTGATTCAACTTTAGTATCAAGCATATATTCTAAAACTTTCAACGTCTATTCCTGTATTAAGTGGTTCAAACTAAAAATCTTATTGAAAATTTAAAGTCTTCCATCTCCTGAAAGGCTATAAATTAGATCCACTAAAGGGAAAGTTATGACCAACCTAGATAGCATATTGAAAAGCAGAGACCTTACTTTGCCAACAAAGGGCCATCTAGTCAAGGCTATGGTTTTTCCGGTGGTCATGTATGGATGTGAGAGTTAGACTGTGAAGAAAGTTGAGCGCCGAAGAATCAATCCTTTTGAACTGTGGTGTTGGACAAGACTCTTGAGAGTCCCTTAGACTGCAAGGAGATCCAACCAGTCCATTCTAAAGGAGATCAGTCCCAGGTGTTCACTGGAAGGACTGATGCTAAAGCTGAAATTCCAATACTTTGGCCACCTCATGTGAAGAGTTGACTCATTGGAAAAGACTCTGATGCTGGGAAGGATTGGGGGCAGGAGGAGAAGGGGACGACAGAGGATGAGATGGCTGGATGGAGTCACTGACTCGATGGACATGAGTCTGAGTGAACTCTGGGAGTTGGTGATGGACAGGGAGGCCTGGCGTGCTGTGATTCATGGGCTTGCAAAGAGTCGGACATGACTGAGCAACTGAACTGAACTGAAAAGTCACCCAGAAGTCTTATGTAAAACATAACCAATATTGTTTCAGTTGCATAGCTGAGCTTATAAAAAAGTATAAGAAACTTCTAGGGACCTAGAGTGAAATAACTGAATACCAGATGGAAACTGGAGTCATGAATGCAAACAGAATTCTAAGAAGGTAAATTGAAGTCAGTGTATTCTGGGGGTGTCAGGGGGAGGAGGGGATAAAGGAAAGGAGTTGGGAGAGGGGTATCTGGACTTGGTAGACAAAGCATTTGTGTTTTGATCCCATGAGATGAAATATGGAAGTTGGAATGCAAAGATTTATTTATGTGTGTCATTGTCTGTCTACCTACCTATCTATCTACCTATCTATCATATGTACTTTCTAGAAAGAAAGTGGAGAACATAAATTTTCAATGAAATAACATCTGGAGAATTTCCATAATTTATGAAAGACATAAATGCTCAGATTCAGAAACCTCAGCAAGTCTCAGGAAGGAAAACAGATAAATCCATTGTCAGATACCTGTGAATTAAAACTGTAGAGCCAAAAAATAATGTTAAAAAATTTCAAACAGAAGAAAAAACGTCATTATCTTCAAAGGAAAAAAATAATTATAAAGCTTGGTAAAAATATCTTCAAAATTATTAGAGAAAATAACTGCCAATTTAGAGTCCCATTCCCAGAAGTAGTCATTCAAATGTGGGGGTAAAATAAAAAGACTTTCAGAAAAGTTTAATTCACCCTTAACAAAGTTTTAGCAAAAAAATTCCCTTAGAGAATAATTTAATCCAGTAGGCAGGCTCAAAAACAGGAAGGAATGGTGAACAAAGAAATTAGTACTCCTTATTGTCTGCTGCTAAGCTGCTGCTAAGTCACTTCAGTCGTGTCCAACTCTGTGTGACCCCATAGACGGAAGCCCACCAGGCTCCCCCGTCCCTGGGATTCTCCAGGCAAGAACACTGGAGTGGGTTGCCATTTCCTTCTCCAATGTGTGAAAGTGAAAAGTGAAAGTGAAGTCACTCAGTCGTGTCCGACCCTTAGCGACCCCACGGACTGCAGCCTACCCGGCTCCTCCATCCATGGGATTTTCCAGGCAAGAGTACTGGAGTGGCTTGCCATTGCCTTCTGGTTGTCTAGGTAGGTTTATAATGGTTGAAAAACTCACCTATTTAATAAGGAACACTAAAAAATATACTGACCAAGTCCATTCATGATAAAACATTTTGACACACAAGAAAAAGGGAGAATATTCTTAATCTGATAAGGAGTAAAATCTATCTACCACTACAATAAATACATAACACCCAATGATGATATATTAGACACATTCCTTTTAAAATTAGAAATGAGGCAAGGATGCCTGCTGTTGCATCTTCCACTCAGTGAAAAAGATATATTAAGATTATTGATGAAAAACTGTCATTGTCCATAGATAACATAATTGTCTATAAAGCAAACTCTAACCTATGAGATCAGTAGTAGAATTAAGAAGAAAGTCTAGTTGGGTAGGTGGCTGTATAATTAACACACTTAATTTTCATTCTTATATTATTTTAAAGTATATCACTATCAATGGCCATAAAACTTATGTTTAAGGGAAATCACACTGCTGTAAAAATATCAGTTTTAATCCACATTAACCCAGAAATTAAATGAAAGACCCACATAAGACATACTAGTTTTTGTTGTTTCTTTTGATACATGTGAATGGAAATTAACTAGCTGGTTAATACTCACATGGAAGAGAAGTTTTGAAGAATAGCCAAAACAATTTTGAAGTAATAAAACAAGATTGGGAGGATTGGCATAATAGGTGATATGATTTTTATAAAGCTATAGTGATTAAAATGCTGTGGTATTGACAGATTAAATAGTAGACCAGTGGAAAAGAAAACAAATATAGAAATAGACCTTTAAACAAAAGAAAATGACACGTGAGAGAGTAGCATTAAAAAATCTATGGAGGAAGATATGGATTGATCAATAAATGCTTAAATTATTGATTATCCTTGTGGATAAAAATAGAACCTTTATTATCATATTAAAATCTCAATTCCAGGTTTATTAAAAATCTAAATGGGAAAAATCAGTACTTTAAAACTTTCAAATAAAATGTAATATTCTATTGAGAAAATTGTCTTTTAAAAAGGTACAAAAATTGTAAAGCTAATAGATTTGACTAAACTTAAAATTTCTCAAAAATAAAGATAAAATGGGGAAATAGACTGGGGAAAGATATTTGCAATACATACAACTAACAAGGGTTAGCATCCAAAATACAAAGAACTTTACAAAATAATGAGAAAAATACAAACAACCCAATAGAAAAATTGGCAAAAGATAAGAACAGGCAATTCATATAAGAGAAAATGCAAATGGCCAATAAACATATGAAAAGATGCCTAACTTCACCAGTAATTAAGAAAATGCAAACTTGAACAATAATTAGATGCCTTTAAATACCATCATATTGACAAACCCTATGAGGAATACTTCACAGTAGCAGTGCTGGTGAGGCAGTGGAATATTAGGACATTTTCTACACTTTTGATGGAAGGATAATTTGCTGTAAGTACTTTTAGTAGCCACCAGGCAAAATGTATTAAAGTCAAAGAAACAAATGCCTTTGGATCCAATTATTTCATGTCTCCTGGGCACATACGCACCTGGAAACAGGTAAAAGATTAACCACTGCAAAATCATTTGTAAAAAACTGGAGACAAATGCTCATAAACAAGAGAATCAATATATGATAATCAGTTGTGATATACGGATGCAACGCCAAATTACAAAGCAGTGAAAAGGAACAAATTAGCTGGAGCTGCATTCAAAAATCTGGATATTCTGGTGGATGGAGCTGGATTTCTTCTCTCTGGGGTATAATGAAGTGTCCAGTAATGTGTTATGCGATGTCAGTGGGTTTGGAGTGACTTTGGGCAGCCTGTATATTGAAGCTCAGGGCTATTTTCCTGTGTTGCTGGAGAATTTGCGTGGTATCTCTTGCTCTGGAACTTGTTGACCCTTGGGTGGTGCTTGGTTTTAGTGTGGGTATGGAGGCGTTTGATGAGCTCCTATCGATTAATGTTCCCTGGAGTCAGGAGTTCTCTGGTGTTCTCAGGATTCGGGCTTAAGCCTCTTGCCTCTGGTTTTCGGTCTTATTCTTGGAGTAGTCTCTAGACTTCTCTATCTGTCATTTCCAAGGTGGTTCCGTCTGTTTTAGCCTCTGTTTGCTGGTCTCTTCAGTGTCTAATTTCCGCCCTGATATTAGGGGGTGGGTGGACACTTTTTAAGGCTCAGTTTTTCAGTCCTGTTCTGGGAAGGGAGGAATGCTGCAGACAAATCTCTCTGGCGTCTGTGGGGAGTGCTCGTAGCGTCTCAGCCACACTGGGTTTGCCCCTGCTCACAGCGCATGTGTTGTCCCAGTCTACACTGCACAGGTTCTAGGTTGCTCTGCCAGGAGCTTTCCACTGCCGGCACTGGGTTGCATGCACTTCCCAGGTCTGAGCGTCTCAAGTTCAGTTTCTCAGGTACTCCACAAAGGTGAAGACTTGGCTGGGCCTGCGTTTTGTGCCTTCCCCTGTCTGAGCAGCTCAGGTGACCAGGTGTTTGGCGAGTGCAGTCGCTATGACTTTATCGCCTCCCCAGTCCCCACCACTCGGTTTTCTGGGTGTACAACCGGTGCACCTTCTCAGGCGGATATTGACCGGCCCGAGCCCAAGAAGTCTTGATTAGCAACAAGCCTGCTTGCAGTTTGTATCGGATGCCTTTCTGGGTCCGCAGTTGCCCCCTCCGGCTCTGGCTGACCTCCCTGCCTGTCTCGGCAGGGGATGGGGGATGGGCCGACCGTAGCCGGCTCGCTCTGCTCAGTCCTTTGTTCTTTGAGCAGGGCTGGCGGAGTCTTAGGTTAGAGCTTTTCGCCTTTTCGTGGGGAAGCTATCCCAGTCTGCTTTGCTATCCCCAGTTCTCTCAGATTGCCCCCGCGGAATTCAAGCCCAGTCCTCTCTCTAAGCAGTTCAGCCGGCTCCTCCCTGCCCAGCCCCTGCTTGCTAATGGCATATGCAGGCATCTGCACTGCTTCTCTGCTGGGAGTTACCATTTGGTGGGTAATCTGTGGGTTTTAATTGTTTCTTTTTTTTTTTTTTTTCCTCCCGGTTATGTGTCCCTCTAAGGTTCCAAGGCTCGCCACAGATTCATCATTAAGAGTATTTCCTGGTGTTTGGAAACTTCTCTCTTTTTAAAGCCTCCCTTCCTGGGACAGAGCTCCATCCTTACCTCTTTTGTCTCTCTTATTATCTTTTATGTTTTTTCCTACCTCCTTTCGAGACAATGGGCTGCTTTTCTGGGTGCCTGATGTCCTCTGCCAGCATTCAGAAGTGGTTTTGTGGACTTTACTCCACGTTCAAATGTTCTTTTGATGAATTCGTGGGGGAGAAAGTGGTCTCGCCATCCTATTCCTCCGCCATCTTAACCAGGGAACCTTGACAAGTCACCTGTCCAACCCCCCACACAGCGAGGAAACTACATAATAAAGAGAACTCCACAAACTGCCAGAAGACGGAAAGGCCACCCCAAGCAAAGCAATATAAGAAAGATGAAGAGGCAGAGAAATACCCAGCAAGTAAAGGAACAAGATAATTGCCCACCAACACAAACAAAAGAGGAAGATATAGGGAATCTACCTGATAAAGAATTTCGAATTTTGATGGTGATAATGATTCAAAATCTTGACAGCAAAATGGAGTTACAGATAAATAACCTAGAGAAGAGGATTGAGAAGATGGAAGAAAGGTTTAATAAGGACTTAGAGGAAATAAAAAAGAGTCAATATACAATGAATAATGCAATAGATGAGATCAGAAACACGCTGGAGGGAACAAACAGTAGAATAACAGAGGCAGAAGACAGGATAAGCGAACTAGAAGATAGAATTGTAGAAATAAATGAAACAGAGAGGAAAAAAGAAAAACGAATTAAAAGAAATGAGGACAACTCAGAGACCTCTGGGACAATGTTAAACGCTCCAACATTCGAATCATAGGAGTCCCAGAAGAAGAAGACAAAAAGAAAGACCATGAGAGAATACTTGAGGAGATAATAGTTGAAAACTTCCCTAAAATGGGGAAAGAAATAATCACCCAAGTCCAAGAAACCCAGAGAGTCCCCAACAGAATAAACCCAAGGCGAAATACTCCAAGACACATATTAATCAAATTAACAAAGATCAAACACAAAGAACAAATATTAAAAGCAGCAAATAACACACAAGGGGATTCTTTCAAACTGATCTTTCAGCAGAAACTCTTCAGGCCAGGAGGGAATGCCAAACATACTTAGAGTGATGAAAGAAAATAACCTACATATTACTGTAACCATCAAGGATCTCATTCAAATATGAAGTTGAAATAAAAAACTTTACAGACAAGCAAAAGCTGAGAGAATTCAGCATCACCAAACCAGCTCTCCAACAAATGCTAAAGGATCTTCTCTGGACAGGAAACACAGAAATGGTGTATAAACTCGAACCCAAAGCAATAAAGAAAATGGCAATGGGATCATACTTATCAATAATCATCTTAAATGTAAATGAGTTGAATGCCCCAACCAAAAGACAAAGGCTGGCTGAATGGATACAAAAACAGGACCCCCATATATGTTGTCTACACGAGACCCACCTCAAAACGAGGGACACATACAGACTGAAAGTGAAGGGCTGGAAAAAGATATTCCATACAAATAGAGACCAAAAGAAAGCAGGAGTAGCAATACTCATATGAGATAAAATAGACTTTAAAACAAAGGCTGTGAAAAGAGACAAAGAAGGAAACTACGTAATGATCAAAGGATCAATCCAAGAAGAAGATATAACAATTATAAATATTTATGCACCCAACATAGGGGCACCACAATATGTAAGACAATTACTAATAAGTATGAAAGGGGAAATTAACAACAATGGAATAATAGTGGGAGATTTTAATACCCCACTTACATCTATGGATAGATCAACTAAACAGAAAATTAACAAGGAAACACAAACTTTAAATGATACAATAGACCAGTTAGCCCTAACAAGGAAACACAAACTTTAAATGATACAATAGACCAGTTAGACCTAATAGATATCTATAGGACATTTCACCCCAAAACAATGAGTTTCACCTTTCTCTCAAGCGCACATGGAACCTTTTCCAGTATAGATCACATCGTGGGCCATAAATCTAGCCTTGGTAAATTCAAAAAAATTGAAATCACTCCAAGCACCTTTTCTGACCACAATGCAGTAAGAATAGATCTCAATTACAGGAGAAAAACCATTAAAAATGCCAACATATGGAGGCTGAACAACACGTTGCTGAATAATGAACAAATCATAGAAGAAATCAAAAGAGAAATCAAAATATGCATAGAAATGAATGAAAATGAAAACACAACAACCCAAAACCTCTGGGACACTGTAAAAGCAGTGCTAAGGGGGAAGTTCATAGCAATACAGGCACACATCAAGAAACAAGAAAAAAGTCAACTAAATAACCTAACTCTACATCTAAAGCAACTAGAAAAGGAAGAAATGAAGAACCCAGGGTCAGTAGAAGGAAAGAAATCATAAAAATTAGGGCAGAGATAAATGCAAAAGAAACAAAAGAGACCATAGCAAAAATAAACAAAGCCAAAAGCTGGTTCTTTGAGAAGCTAAATAAAATTGACAAACCACTATCCAGACTCATCAAGAAACAAAGGGAGAAGAACCAAATCAATAAAATTAGAAATGAAAATGGAGAGATCACAACCAACAACACAGAAATACAAAGGATTATTAGAGAATACTATCAGAAATTATATGGCAATAAAATGAATAACCTGGAAGAAATGGACAAATTCCTAGAAAAGTACACCTTTCCAAAATTGAACCAGGAAGAAATAGAAAATCTGAACAGACCCATCACAAGCACGGAACTAGAGGCTGTAATCAGAAATCTTCCAGCAAACAAAAGCCCAGATCCAGATGGCTTCACAGCTGAATTCTACCAAAAATTTAGAGAAGAGCTAACACCTATTCTACTCAAACTCTTCCAGAAAATTGCTGAGGAAGGGAAACTTCCAAACTCATTCTATGAGGCCACCATCACCCTAATCGCAAAACCTGGTAAAGACCCCACAAAAAAAGAAAACTACAGGCCAATATCACTGATGAGCATAGATGCAAAAATCCTTAACAAAATTCTAGCAATCAGAATCCAACAACACATTAAGAAGATCATACATCATGACCAAGTGGTCTTTATCCCAGGAATGCAAGAGTTCTTCAATATCCGCAAATCAATCAACGTAATACACCACATTAACAAACTGAAAAACAAAAATCATATGATTATCTCAATAGATGCAGAGAAAGCCTTTGACAAAATTCAACATCCATTTATGATAAAAACCCTCCAGAAAGTGGGAATCAGTTCAGTTCAGTCGCTCAGTCGTGTCCGACTCTCCGCAACCCCATGAATCACAGCACGCCAGGCCTCCCTGTCCATCACCAACTCCTAGAGTTCACTCAAACTCATGTCCACAGAGTCGGTGATGCCATCCAGCCATCTAATTCTCGGTCGTCCCCTTCTCCTCCCGCCCCCAACCCTTCCCAGCATCAGAGTCTTTTCCAGTGAGTCAACTCGTCGCATGAGGTGGCCAAAGTATTGGAGTTTCAGCTTTAGCATCAGTCCTTCCAATGAACACCCAGGACCGATCTCCCTTAGAATGGACTGGTTGGATCTCCTTGCGGTACAAGGGAAGGGACATATCTCAACATAAGAAAAGCTATATATGACAAACCCACAGCAAACATTATCCTCAATGGTGAAAAACTGAAAGCATTTCCCCTAAAGTCAGGAACAAGACAAGGGTGCCCACTCTCACCACTACTATTCAACATAGTTCTGGAAATTTTGGCTACAGCAATCAAAGCAGAAAAAGACATAAGAGGAATACAAATTGGAAAAGAAGAAGTAAAACTTTCACTGTTCGCTGATGACATGATCCTCTACACAGAAAACCCTGAAGACTCTACCAGAAAACTACTAGAGCTAATCAACGAATATAGTAAAGTTGCAGGATATAAAATCAACACACCGAAATCCCTTGCATTCCTATACACTAATAATGAGAAAATAGAAAGAGAAATTAAGGAAACTATTCCATTCACTGTTGCAACGAAAAGAATTAAATACTTAGGAATATATCTACCTAAGGAAACAAAAGACTTGTACATAGAAAACTATAAAACACTAGTGAAAGCAATCAAAGAGGACACTCATAGATGGAGAAATATACTGTGTTCGTGGATTGGAAGAATAAATATTGTAAAAATGAATATACTACCCAAAGTAATTTATACATTCAATGAAATCCATATCAAGCTACCAACAATATTTTTCACAGAACTAGAACAAATAATCTCACAATTTGTATGGAAATACAAAAAACCTCGAATAGCCAAAGCAATCTTGAAGAAGAAAAATGGAACTGGGGGAATCAACCTGCCGGACTTCAGGCTCTACTACAAAGCCACAGTCATCAAGACAGTATGGTACTGGCATAAAGACAGAAATATAGATCAATGGAACAAAATAGAAAGCCCAGAGATAAATCCACGCACCTATGAACACCTTATCTTCGACAAAGGAGGCAAGAATATAAAATGGAGAAAAGACAGTCTCTTTGACAAGTGGTGCTGGGAAAACTGGTCAGCCACTTGTAAAAGAATGAAACTAGAACACTTCCTAACACCATACACCAAAATAAACTCAAAATGGATTAGAGAGCTAAATGTAAGACCAGAAACTATAAAACTCCTAGAGGAGAACGTAGGCAAAATACTCTCTGACATAAATCACAGCAGGATCCTCCAAGACCCACCTCCCAGAATATTGGAAATAAAAGCAAAATAAACAAATGGGACCTAATTAAAATCAAAAGCTTCTGCACAGCAAAGGAAACTATAAGCAAGGTGAAAAGACAGCCTTCAGAATGGGAGAAAATAATAGCAAATGAAGCAACTGATAAAGGATTAATCTCCAAAATATACAAGCAGCTCCTGCAGCTCAATTCCAGAAAAATAAATGACCCAATCAAAAAATGGGCCAAAGAACTAAACAGACATTTCTCCAAAGAAGACATACAGATGGCTAACAAACACATGAAAAAATGCTCAACATCCCTCATCATCAGAGAGATGCAAATCAAAACCACAATGAGACACTATTTCACACCAGTCAGAATGGCTGCTATCCAAAAGTCTACATGCAATAAATGCTGGAGAGGGTGTGGAGAGAAGGGAACCCTCTTACACTGTTGGTGGGAATGCAAACTAGTACAGCCACTATGGAGAACAGTGTGGAGATTCCTCAAAAAACTGGAAATAGAAGTGCCATATGATCCAGCAATCGCACTCCTGGGCATACACATCGAGGAAACCAGAATTGAAAGAGACACATGTACTCCAATGTTCGTTGTAGCACTGTTTATAATAGCCAGGACATGGAAGCAACCTAGATGTCCATCTGCAGACGAATGGATAAGAAAGCTTTGGTACATATACACAATGGAGTATTACTCAGCCATTAAAAAGAATACATTTGAACCAGTTCTAATGAGGTGGATGAAACTAGAGCCTATTATTCAGAGTGAAGTAAGCCAGAAAGAAAAACACCAATACAATATACTAACGCATATATATGGAATTTAGAAAGATGGAAATGATAACCCTGTATATGAGACAGCAAAAGAGACACAGATGTATAGAGCAGTCTTTGGGAGTCTATGGGAGAGGGTGAGGGTGGGATGATTTGGGAGAATGGCATTGAAACATGTATATTATCATATGTGAAATGAATCACCAGTTCAGGGTCGATGCATGTTACAGGATGCTCGGGGCTGGTATGCGGGGATGACCCAGAGGGAGGATAAGGGGAGGAGGGAGGTGGGAGGGGGGTTCGGGAGGGGGAACTCATGTACACCCAGGGAGGATTCATGTCAATGTATGACAAAACCAACCAATATAATATTGTAAAATAATTAGCCTCCAATAAAAACAAAAAATAAAAACAAACAAAAAAAAAACAAAAATCTGAATATATTCCAAAAGCAGAATGTTGAGGAAAAAAGTGTATTATATGTGCAATATATACAGTATGATATGATTTTCGTAATGGTTAACAACATGCAAAATAAAACAGTTTATTTTATATAAATCATGTTTTTTTCATTCTGTATTTTTGATGTTTTGAGATCTTTTGGTTTGTTGATTCTGGAGGTACTACTCTTCCCAGAGACAGCAAACAACTGGCCTCAGAATGTGTGTTTCTTATGCAAACCAACTAATCCACCCCCTTACTCCACCCCACCCCCAACACACACCACTTCCTTTAAGGGGCCTAAATCTCTGTTTCTCTACCCTAATCACCCTAGGGAAGCTCCTGCACTGCAGAGTCCCCTGAAGTTATTTAAACTAACCAGTCGTGTTATGACCAACCTAGATAGTATATTAAAAAGCAGAGACATTACTTTGCCACCAAGGTCCGTCTAGTCAAGGCTATGGTTTTTCCAGTGGTCATGTATGGATATGAGAGTTGGACTGTGAAGAAAGCTGATCGCCGAAGAAATGATGCTTTTGAACTGTGGTGTTGGAGAAGACTCTTGAGAGTCCCTTGGACTGCAAGGAGATCCAACCAGTCCATTCTAAAGGAGATCAGTCCTGGGTGTTCATTAAAAGGGCTGATGCTAAAGCTGAAGCTCCAATACTTTGGCCACCTCATGCGACGAGTTGACTCACTGGAAAAGAGTCTGATGCTGGGAGGGATTGGGGGCAGGAGGAGAAGGGGATGACAGAGAATAAGATGGCTGGATGGCATTACTGACTCGATGGACATGAGTTTGAGTGAACTCTGGGAGTTGGTGATGGACAGGGAGGCCTGGCGTGCTGTGATTCATGGGGTCGCAAAGAGTCAGACACGACTGAGCGACTGAACTGAACTGAACTGAAACCTATTTACCCTGCTTTTTCCCTCTTGAAAGCCACAATAAAACTCTTGCCTGTTTCCCCCCAGCTCCCTTTGCCACATGACAAACCCTGGTGCTTCCTCACAGGCCCCCTTTCTCTTGGGAGCTGTGCATATAACATGGCTTAACCATACTCAAATAATAATAAGACCCATGTCTTCCCTGGTGGTTCAGACAATAAAGAATCTGCCTGCAATGCAGGAGACCCAGGTTCAATCCCTGGGTTGGGAAGATCCCCTAGAGGAGGGAATAGTCAATCCAGTATTCTTGCCTGGGAAATTCCATGGACAGAGGAGCCTGATGGCCTACAGTCCATGGGGTCTCAAAGAGTCAGACATGACTGAGTGGCTAATATTTTCACCATATTCAAATAATAATAAGATCCATATTTCAAAATATATTTAGAGATGCATACACATTTATCAAAAGGAAACTTCTGAGAATGACAGCACCAAAATAAGCACCGTGTTTACCTCTGTGACAAGGAAAAGGAGTGAAACACAACTCTATAAATATTTTATATCTTTCAAAAAGATCTGAACCATTTTGACCAAATGTTAAGATCTGGCAAAGCTGAGTGGTACTTTATGAGTGTTTATGATATCATTTTGTATGCTTCATACTTGAAATATTTCATAATTAGTTTTTCAAGATTGAAATTCTCACCAGTCCATATCCTCAGTGTCATTTATTTATGTCTGTTTTTAAATTAAAAATATCATCATACCTTTCATGTCAGATGGCAATTTTCACACTCTGTAAGGGGGCATAAAGTTGCCTGAACAATTTCTGTAAAGACACACAATTCATCAATATGATTCCAAAAAGAAAATTTTCTTCACTATATTGCAAGTTACTTCATGTCTCTTCCATGATAAATGGGGTGGGTGGGGTTTATTTTTATTTTTTACTTTTCTGAAATGGGGAAGCTTTAGGATTCCCTTGAACTGTCTCTGTTAGAAGCAATTCATTTCTTGGGTGGTCGATTCACCCTTGGCCAAATTTAATTCCTCTTTGTGGATTACAGGAGAATAGTTTAAAAGATCCCATAAAAAGCTTTCTGGCAGTTTGGAAAATAGCCAATATTCTTTCTGAGGAACCTGCCTTTTTATGATGGCCCAAGGTGTAAATGACACCGCTCTCTGTGTTCTTTGAATTTCACATGAGTTTAAAAAATTAAAGTGAGAACAGCTTGGGCACAGGGTATACAAAAAGAAATTGATCATCATCCTGACCTTGAAATGGCAAGAGTTTTTGTGCTTCACAGTCTTTAGGTCAGACTGCTATCCTAATTAACTTTCTGGGAATGTGTTTAGGAAAACTATCCAAGGGGGTGGATTGAATTAAATGAGGAAATCATCTGAAAAAAAAAAGAGTATAACTAACTTGATTTGGCTCTTTACCATGACCCAGGAGATGACTATCTCACTGTCAAAATCATTTGGGCATCTAATTGGGTGTATTTTTCACTCTACCACATGAATCATGAAACCAGCGGGGCAGTGAATAGCAGGAAGGAAGAGGTGGGAAGGTAGGAAGAGCTGGCTTCCTTATATAACTGGACTTTAAGCTTTAAAAAAAAATTCTCCACATTCTGGCATGTCTTAGCTGCCTAGATGTGGGGTGCTATGTCATGTGTAATGTGAGATATTCTGTAAAATACAGAGAAATTGGTTCAGCTGGCTTTAGCCCTTTACCTACCTTCAGGTTGTGTGTGAAAATGCCAACCATTCATTGGGATTGTAAAGGCTCTCATGGAGGTTTCTTGGGACAGAGGTGTCAGTGTTCTTTGTACTTTTCTCTCCCAGTGTGGAAGAGACACTTGTTCTTCACCTTTAGCCAAATGTGGGAGGTATTAGGAGAACTAATTAAAGAGTTTGTCACTAAACTCAGTTTGTCACCCAGATTTCCTGCACATCTGGGTGATATAGAGCCTGGCTTATGACTAAAGTCTGGCCTCTAAAGGTGAGAAATGGCCAGCTGCTTTGGGAGAGAGGTGTGACAAAGGTGTGGGTTTCCCAGAAGCCAGGCCTGTACTCAGCCAAAAGGAACTGGCCTCTCATCCTGAAAAGAATAGATTTGCCTGAATAGTGACCAGACTTCAAAAGAAAACCTGTCTGGAGTGGACTTCCAGAAGCTAGTAGGAAGAAGGAACTGCTCCCTCAGAACTACTCTGAGCAGTGGAATAGGGAGTCTTTAAATAGGATGAAAGAGGGGACCTTGAATAACAGTTGACACTGGACTTTCATGACATTTATGAGAGTACAACAGCTATGGCACCTGCCCTGAATTTCATCTGGGATGGGGAAAACAAGTCAATGGAGCGGGATTGCCTGGCAGTGGCAGTAAAGGAGAGAGCTCCTCCTTGTTGTACCCTACCGAATCCATTCTGATCAGTATGTTTGGTTTCTGTGTCTTCCCCAAATCTTTCTCTGTAGACCTTTATCCACGAGAGAAATGTATTCTGAACTTAAATGGGAGAAGGAATAGAAAACATTCTTGTTCCTGTTTTCTCCCCTGTTATTTAGTTCTCATTACACAGGCTGACAGTGAGCAATTTAGGACAGAGAGGATAATTTGGCTTTTCCTTTTGGTGTAGTTTGAGATAGAAGAAAGATCAGAGCCCCAGCCACAGGGATTATCTGCATACTAGCCAAAAGGCTGGCTAAAGGAGGTAGAGTCCGCTTGCCCAGACGTTCAGTTCCCATTAACCTTCTATTCAGTTTAACTTCCAGATAATCCATCTCAAGGTTCATCTACTTAAAGCTATGGTTTTTCCATCACATGTATGGATGTGAGAGTTGGACTGTAAAGAAAGCTGAGTGCCAAAGAATTGATGCTTTTTAACCATGGTGTTGGAGAAGACTCTTGAGAGTCCCTTGGATTGCAAGGAGATCCAACCAGTCCATCCTAAGTCCTGAATATTCATTGGAAGGACTGATGCTGAAGGTGAAATTCCAATACTTTGGCCACCTGATGTGAAGAACTGACTCATCTGAAAAGACCCTGATGCTGGGAAAGATTGAAGGAAGGAGGAGAAGGAGATGACAGAGGATGAGATGGTTGGATGGCATCACAGACTTGATGGGTATGAGTTTGAGCAATCTCCGGGCATTGGTGATGGACTTGGAAGCCTGGCGTGCTGTAGTCCATGGGGTCTCAAAGAGTCAGACTTGACTTAGTGACTAAACTGAACTCAATCTGTGTCATGTAGACACTGCCACATGCCATTGTGTCAACTCATGATACCATGATGTTGGGAAAGTATATTTGTAGGATAGAAACTCATGGGATGGGTGCCACTCCAAACCCAACTCCAGTGACGCTTCACTGTCCACCAAGTCTCAGGGATTTCCCATCATCAACCTTCTGAGAGTGGTGATTCTTCACTTTTATCATCATCCAATGAATAGGAATTTCTAATAGCTGTTTTGAATCTGCTTTCCTTTTATTTCCATTTATGTCCCCTTATCTCAGCATCTGTGCTGGACTGATAAAGGGGATGAGGCTTTCCTGCTAACTGTATATCATTGCTGACTTTATCTCCTCCTTTGTATAACCTTTACATCAAGGTTGCAGAGACTTCTTTTCCTGACTCACCCCCCACCCAACCCCTTGTTTGCACCAAGTAGCTTTGAAATTACACTCTACACCACATTTTATCACCTGTTCACTTTGATTTTTTCAGCTGTTCACTTTCATCATCTTTTACCTGAATCTAATGCCTGATTGATAACTAATTTATATTAGAGCTCAGGATGAAGAAGCAACATGATAAAAAGAAAAGATCACTAAGGATAAAAATTAGAAATCTGAGTTCTATTCTTGCTGTGCTATAAAGTATGCAAATAACTGAGAAAAGTCAAGTCCAATCAATAAAGTGAGGGAGTTGGGCCTGATGATCTCTAAAGCTCTAGAAGATAGATTTCACACTGTGGTTATATAGTGGAATCCTCTTCAAATGTTCTCCTATTTCAGTCATATTCTGTGTAAAGCAAAAGGAATCATTTTACGTTAAGCGCTCATCACATGGATAAAGCCCATTGTAGGGGATTACTGAATGATAGCTAACCCTCCTTTTTATCAGGTCAAGGTTAAAATCACTTGAACCTGCCCTTTCCTTCCCATCCCTCCGCCACCACTCGGGCCAGACCCACTCATGTCTGCAGCCTTGACTGTGACCTTCTAACAGAATTTCGTCCTCTGGTCTCCACTGTCCAATCTGTCTCATCTAAGACCAGTGTGTTCCTCTGAACACTGCTCTGAATACTCTCCTACCAAAAAACAAGACAAAACAAAAGCAAAACAAAGATTAAAGACACTCAAAGCCCCTTCAATTGCTCACTAGCACCTCTAGGAATCTTAATTCATTTTTCATCCATTTGAGGCGTTGCACATTCTGTATCCACTTGCCTTTCAGAGAGATGTTCTACTACTTCCTGCATAGAAACTCAAACTACCCAGGCCCTCACCATTAATACATGGCTTGTGTTGTATATGTGTTAAAATCCCATGGGTTATGTCTTAGTCTCCCTAAGTATATGGAATGGTGCCATAGAGCAGGAACCATGCCACTTGTCTATATTCCAAAGGGCCTCATCTCAACAGAGCTTTGCATATTTCCCATATTAATGCATGTTAGTAGATGGGGGATATTGTTTATGATGGCAGTTGCTGTTAAGTTTTAGGCTTTTGAGCATCTTTAAATCACAGAATTGTTTGCCCTTTAATATTATGCCAATCATACCAATCAGTTTTGTTCAAAATAATACCTGAGCACACATCATTTTCATCATTCATCATTTCATGAATGATGAAAAAGGAATTTAACTTTCTAGGAATTTAACACAGACTTAGTGAAGAATATAGAAAGGGTTTCATAGGATATGAGAGAGCAGTTGGTAGAAAGTAAAAACTGCAAATTATTGGCCCATGAATGGAATCCAGCACAAGACATGTTTTGTTCAGCCCACACAGTATTTTAAAGAAGTTTGAATTGGTTGCCAGCTCTTCACATTGTGAAAGTTCATCTAAAACTGCAGATCTGTGGCTTTGCTTGAAGACTTAGAAGATCTTGCAACACTGGGCTCCATTCCCACAAAAGTATAATTGGCTACAGTTGAGTGATGGCTGACATGGTTGGTCAGATTTCATTCATGCTGGTCTGTTCTCCTGTCTTGTGTCTTAAGGCTTTGTGTTTGGGATTTCTGGTTCTTGAAAAGCTAGTCTGAAAGTTTGAATATTTTAGAATCCAAAGGTTCTCAACCTTGGGTGCATATGAGAATCACTTAGGGCTGTTTTTGTTGTTGTTTTTTACATACTATAAGTGCCTGAGCCACACCCATGTTGGGGGGAGGGGACTAGGGTGGGGTCGGGGGCAGGTGCAACCAGACATCCTTACTATAAAAGTTCCCCCAGGTGATTCTCATACATAGTGAAGATTGAGAACTCTTGCTTTAGAGGGAAAACAAAAAGAACCAGCAGCAAGCTGCCTTGATCAGTAGTTAGGGAGTTGGCATGATGGGAAAGATTTTTACAAAGTTGTGCAATGCTGTGCTTAGTCGCTCAGTCATGTCCAACTCTTTGCAATCCTATGGACTGTAGCCTGCCAGACTTCTCTGTTCGTGGGGATTTTTCAGGCAAGAATACTGGAGTGGGTTGCCATGCCCTCCTCCAGGGGATCTTTCCAGCCCAGGGATCAAATCCAGGTCTCCTGCATTGCAGGTGGGTTCTTTACCATCTGAGCTACCAGGGAAGCCCACCATATACAGTTATTGATTTATAAATTTTTTATTGATCAACTACTACATGACACACATTGGATTTCTGGGAAGAGCAATGGTAAGCAAGATACATTTATTGCCTACCAATTTTAATTCTATTGTGGCGAATATATTCTAATAATTATAGTACAGAGTGTATGGTGATGACGACAGTGTCAACTTTTAGTGCCTGCTGTGTCAGGGGCTGTGCTACATGCTCCATTTGTACTATCTAATGTAATCTTCAAAACCACCTTATGAAGTAAGTGATTACTTGTATCTGTTTATAGATGAGAGCATTGAGTTAAGAGTGGTGTAGTAACTTGATCTAGAACACAGTGGCAGATCTGATTTTCAAACTCAGGTCTGGTCCCCAAAGCCCATGCTCACATATGTATATGTAAATTCATACACACACACACACATATTTTATATATATATATAAAGTCAGGGGGATAAAAGATTGGAATGAAAGCTAGTAAGATTTTCATGGAGGCAAGTGGAATGAGTGAGGATAAAATATATCAGGAACTTAGGTGTTCCTTTAAAAAGCAGGACCAAGTAAATTAATTCAAAGGGGGGTGGGACCAACAGTCTTTTGAGACTGTGCTGGAAATTTGGGAAAACACAAAGATGCCTCAAGAAGGTGAAAGGAGAGATGTTACCAGAAATTCCCCTGAAGGTCAGTCTTATTAAATTATTATTAATAATTCAGAATTGGTTTTGAATTATCAAAGAATTGTAATAATTGAGAATTGGGTTTGGAATAGAATTCAGGGTCTTGGTCTAGATATAATTCAGGGCTACTCTTACTCTGTCATAGTGAATAAACAGAATTCCACTTTAATGACTCACCAGGGTCTCAGACAGCATCTGATAAAATGGCAAATATATTGTGCCTCTAAAGCGGCTCTTTCAGTCCCCTTGGTTAATGTCAACATGGTTAACTGTGATTTTTATTGACAACATTCAGCTCAAGATGCAATAATGAAAGGCGACTGTCACATAAAGGTCAGTTTGGGGCGACTTCTGTTCAGATATAGGAGGATTAAACAGGAATAAACTTCCTTCTGGAATCTATGGGTGCCACTTGACTGTGACAATCACTGAAGATGAAACCACAAGAACAGCACCAAGAAAACCTCATTGCTGCACCATGAGCCAAAGATAAATTTAAGTCTTTCACAATGCACTTAAAACTAATTTCCGTTTTCTATTTAGGAGTTTCACACATTTAATCAGAAAGCATATGCATTGAATAATTATCTTTTACTGACTCTGTAAAATGCAAATATCAAATGTTCAAATGAACCCTGTTAGAGACAAGAACAAATGCATAAAGCTATCTAAAATAGATTTGGAGTAAAGCAAGTAAGACAGTGCTCAGAATGCAACCCTGGATCTAAAATCACTCCTCGGATAATAAGTATGTTATTTATTACAGGATTTTAAAGACTGATTTGTTTAATCTTTAAGGCAATAATCTGATGATATCTGTACCTAATCCTTAAGAGCAGCATGTATTTTGACAGAAATATTCCCTGAAAAATTTAATTTCCTCTGTGAGGATAAGAAGAAAGCATTATTTGGTATTGTTTCTTTTGAATATGGACCAGAGATTTTGCCAGAAATCAAGATAAATACTTCTGCTTTGCATCAGAAGAACATAAAATAAATATTAAGCCCACATTATTCTTCTCTTGATACTAACTGCTAGCACAGAGTGATCCTGAATAGATAGTTCCTACATTGTAATACAAACAAAGCATTATTTGTCTATGGTACTTAACTGGTAGAAATAAATAGCAATGGTCAGTAGAAATACAAGGATTCTTTCCTTCATTAAAAATGTTACAATCTATAAATGGTAATTTCTGAATTAACTGTGTGTGACCAGCTTTGAAAACAAAAATGTAATAATATTGATACCTTGCATTTAACAAAGAGGGTCATGCCTCCAGTTTTCTGAACATGGGCTATATTTCATTTTACTCTAGGAATGAAATCTCTATCTTGGCTCTTGACGTTTCCTGTTTTGAAAACACCCATTGATCTAAGAAATAAATGTTCCTGTTAAACGGAGTCTTTGCACTAGCTAAAGACTAAAACATGGTGGTGAAGAGCTGGATTACCACTGGTAAGATACAATCTCCACCACACTTTTTCAATTCTGAGCTGTGAAAAGCACACAAATTCTAGTTCGTGGGGACATTGACCACTGGAAAGGGGCTTAAACTTGGCTGAAATGGAGAAAAAATTGGGGGCTGAACTAACATTTGGTGCAGACTTACTATGTGCAGCCATTGTTCAAGGCTGTTTACCACATGCTCTCACTTTTCAGTTCTCATTGCAGTGTGACAAGTATAATTTTTTTCCAAACTAATGTACAGGTTGAGCAAATATGTACAATTCTGAGTTTTAACACATGGATAGATTCATATAGGGCTTCCCAGGAGGTGCAGAGGTAAAGAATCCACCTGCCAACGTAGGAGACTCAGGTTCAATCTTTGGGTCGGGAAGATCCCCTGGAGAAGGAAATGGCAACCCACGCCAATATTCTTGCCTGGAGAATCCCATGGACAGAGGAGCCTGGCGGGCTAGAGTCCACGGGTCACCAAGAGTGAGGCATGACTGAGTGGCAGAGCAGGTGCGAGGATTCACATAACCCTCACCACCACATTCAGGATGCAGAACAGTTCCATTGCCGTGTAACTCCCTGCGCTATCCCTTTGAAGTCACACTGATATCCTTCCCACACTTTAAACCCTGGTAACCACTGATCTGTGTTCCGGTGCTATACTTTTGCCTTTCTCAACTATTATGTAAATGGTACTACCCAGTATACTACCTTTTGAGACTAGCTTTTTTTGCATCAGTGCTTTTCAATTAAGCTTCATCTATTTTGTTTTCTTTATCAGTAGCTTGTTTCTTTTTGTTGCTGGGTGGTATTTCATTGTGTATATGTATATATACATTGTATGTATACCACAGTTTGTTAACCCATTCACCTAAAGGACATTTGGGTTGTTGCCATTTTTTAGTGATCAGGGATAGAGCTACTATAAACATGGAATGTTCAGGGTTTTGTAGGAATATACATTTTCACTTTTCTAGGATAAATAACTTTGAGTGAAATTGCTGGCTTATATGGTAAATATAAATTTAACTATGAGAAACTGCCAAATTGTTTTGCAAAAGAGCTTTACAATTTTGCAGTCTCACTAGTTATATGTGAGAGTTCCCAGTGTGCTAGATCCTTGTCAGCCCCTGGCAGTGTCAGTTTTGTTTTTAGCTGTTCTGATAGATGTGTGGTTTTTATCACATTGAGATTTTCATTTTTTTAAAAAATTAATGGCCACTGAGGTTGAGCATCTCTTCATTTGCTTATCTGACATTCTTATATCTTCCTTGGTGAAATGCCTATCACCTCATACTGGTCAGAATGGCCATCATCAAAAAGTCTACAAACAATAAATGCTGGAGAGGGTGTGGAGTAAAGGGAATGCTCTTGCACTGTTGGTGGGAATGTAAAATTGACATAGCCACAAAGGAAGATGGTATGAAGATTCCTTAAAAAACTGGGAATAAAACCACCCCCCGACACACACAAAATGATGATGGCCATTCTGACCGGTGTGAGGTGCTTCTTTGGTGAAGTACCCTGACTTTTTTGCTGTTGATTCCTTTCTATTGAGTTCTGAGTTTTCCTTTTTTAAAAAGCAATCTGGATACATGTTCATTCTTAGAGATGTGATTTATAAATACTTTCTCCTAATCTGTGGTTTCTTTTTCATTCTCTTGATAATATCTTATGCAGAGCAAAAATTTTGATAAAGTCCAACTTATCAGTTGTTTCTTTTATGGGTAGTGCTTTTAATGTTATATCTAAGAACTCTGCTGAACTCCAGGTGACAGAGATTTTCTCCAGTGTTTTCTAATAGTTTTTTAATTTTATGTTTTTTTTTTTTTTTAGAATCAAAAGTTTTTAATAATTGCCCTTAATAAAAAACAACGGTTACATTTATTATTCTTCTCAATTCATTTACTAAAATCATTTATATATTTTAAAAAATGCCTTAAAAATAGCTAAATAGCACATCAGAAGTGCATAATACTTGAATACTGAGAGCTCAAAATCTAGTGCTAAAACTACTGATAAGAATAGTTACAATAAAAATACATCAAATTAAAAGTACATATGCTAGCAAATAAAATTCGCAGTACCTTAAAAATAAACAGGTTTGTTGCAGAGTATTACCTTTAATTTTATGTTTTACATTCAGATTTATGATCCATTTTGGATTTCAGGTTATTTTTTATGTGAGGTTTAGGTCAAGCTTCTTTTTTGTCATAGGCTCCAAAACTATTTGCTTAAAAAAAGATTATCCTTTTGCTATTGAATTAATTTTTTTCCTTTGTCAAAAAGCAATCAGCCCTAATTGTGTGAGTTGATTTCTAGACTCTCTATTCTGTTACATTGATCTGAGTCTATCCCTTTGCCAGTGCTGTACTTTCTTGATTACTGTAGTTTTATAGTAAGTCTTATACAAAAAAGATCTTCATGACCCAGATAATCATGATGGTGTGATCACCAACCTAAAGCCAGACATCCTGGAATGTGAAGTCAAGTGGGCCTTAGGAAGCATCACTACCAACAAAGCTAGTGGAGGTGATGGAATTCCAATTAAGCTATTTCAAATCCTAAGAGATGATGCTGTGAACGTGCTGCACTCAATATGCCAGAAAATTTGGAAAACTCAGCAGTGGCCACAGGACTGGTCAGTTTTCATTCCAATCCCAAAGAAAGGCAATGCCAAAGAATGCTCAAACTACCTCACAATTGCACTCGTCTCACATGGTAGTAAAGTAATGCTCAAAATTCTCCAAGCCAGGTTTTAACAGTACATGAACCGTGAACTTCCCGATGTTCAAGCTGGATTTAGAAAAGGCAGAGGAACCAGAGATCAAATTGCCAACATCTGTTGGATCATCAAAAAAGCAAAAGAGTACCAGAAAAATATCTACTTCTGCTTTATTGACTATGTCAAAGCCTTTGACTGTGTAGATCACAACAAACTGTGGAAAATCCTGAAAGAGATGGGAATACCAGACCACCTGACCTGCCTCCTGAGAAATCTGTATGCACGTCAAGAAGCAACAGTTAGAACCGGACATGGAACAACAGACTGGTTCCAAATCAGGAAAGGAGTCTGTCAAGGCTGTATATTGTCACCCTGCTTATTTAACTTCTATGCAGAGTACATCATGAGAAATGCTGGGATGGATGAAGCACAAGCTGGAATCAAGATTGCCGGGAGAAATATCAATAACCTCAGATATACAGATGACACCACCCTTATGGCAGAAAGCAAAGAAGAATTAAAGAGCCTCTTGATGAATGTGAAAGAGGAGAGTGAAAGAGTTGGTTTAAAACTCAACATTCAGAAAATTAAAATCATGGCACCTGGTCCCATCACTCCGTGGGAAATAGATGGGAAAACCATGGAAACAGTGACAGACTTTATTTTTTTGGGCTCCAAGATCACTGCAGATGGTGACTGCAGTCATGAAATTAAAAGACATTTGCTCCTTAGAAGAAAAGTTGTGACCAACCTAAACAGCATATTAAAAAACAGAGACAATACTTTGCCCACAAAGGTCTGTCTAGTCAAAGCTATGGTTTTTCCACTAGTCATGTATGGATGTGAGAGTTGGACTATAAAGAAAGCTTGAATGAATGAATGAAAGTCACTCAGTCATGTCCGACTCTTTGCGACTCCATGGATAGTCCATGGAATTCTCCAGGCCAGAATACTGGAGTGGGTAGCCTTTCCCTTCTCCAGGGGATCTTCCCAACCCAGGGATTGAACTCAGGTCTCCCGCATTGCAGGCAGATTCTTTACCAGCTGAGCCACAAGGGAAGCCCCAAAGAAAGCTTAGCATGAAACAATTGATGCTTTGCAACTGTGGTGTTGGATAAGACTCTTGAGAGTCCCTTGTGCTTCAAGGAGATCCAACCAGTCCATCCTAAAGGAAATCAGTACTGAATATTCATTGGAAGGACTGATGCTAAAGCTGAAAATCCAATACTTTGGCCACCTGATGGGAAAAACTGACTCATTGGAAAAGACCCCGATGCTGGGAAAGATTGAAGGCAGGAGGAAAAGGGGACAAGGATGAGATGGTTGGATGGCATCACTGACTCAATGGACATGAGTTTGAGTAAACTCTGGGAGCTGGCGATGGACAGGGAGGCCTGGTGTGCTGCAGTCAATGGGGTCGCAAGGAATTGGACACAAATGAGTGACTAAACTGAAGTGAACTGATAGGAATTCTTGAAACTTTAATGTGAATTCTTTTTTAGAATTGTTTTTATTGTTTTAATTCATTTGACTTTTCATATAAATTTTAACATTGACTAATCTGTATCTTTTGATACTGTTCATGGGGTTCTCAAGGCAAGTATACTGAAGTGGTTTGCCATTCCCTTCTCCAGTAATACTTTGGCCACCTCATGCGACGAGTTGACTCACTGGAAAAGACTCTGATCTGGGAAGGATTGGGGGTGGGAGGAGAAGGGGACGACAGAGAATGAGATGGCTGGATGGCATCACCGACTTGATGGATATGAGTTTGAGTGAACTCCGGGAGTTGGTGATGGACAGGGAGGCCTTGCATGCTGTGATTCATGGGGTCGCAAAGAGTCGGACATGACTGAATGACTGAACTGAACTGAACTGAATCTGTATCTATAAAAATCCTGCTGTGATTTTGATTGAAATTGTGTTAACCTACAAATCAGTTTGGGAAGAATTGACATCTTAGCCTAATTACTTTCCCCAATGATGAACAAAACAGAGTATATCTCTTTTTTAAGTCTTCCTTGGTTTCTTTCAACTGCATTTTGTATCTATCAGGATACAGATCCTTTATTTGATAAAGTTTAAGAATTTCATTTTTTTGAGTGATTGTAAATGGCATTGGATTTTATTTTTGTTTTCTAATTGTTCATTAATTAGTTCATTAATAATGTTAATTTAAATATAAAAATGATTTTTACTTGTATCTTGAAACTTTACTAAATTCACTTATTGCTTCTAGGACCATTTTTCTTTGAGATTGCCTGGACTTTCTAATAGACAATTATATCATCTAATCTAATAATAGATGTATTAATAGGGCTTCCCCAGTACCTCAACTGGTAAAGAACCCACCTTATTTCTGTTATTCAGGAGACATAAGAGATGCCAGTTTGATCCGTGGGTTGGGAATATCACCTGGAGAAGGAAATGGCAACCCACTCCAGTATTCTTGCCTGGGAAATCCCATGGACAGAAAGGTCTAGAGGGCTAGAGTCCATGGGGTCACAAAGAGTCGGACACGACTACACAAGCATGCGTCATCATTAGAAACAATTTTACTCTTATTTTTCAACCTGAATGCCTTTTATTTATCTTCCTTTCTATATTACACTGGATGGGTTTCCGGTACTTTGTTGAACGCAAGTGGTGAAAGTGGACATTCTTGCTTTATTCTTTATCTTAGGGGAAAAGTCTTTCACCTCTCGTGATTAAATGTATTATTGGTAGCTGTTTTTCTTGGTGCTCTTGATCAAGTTAGTAAGTTTCCTTCTATTCCAACTTTGCTGGGTGTTTTTACCAAAAGTGGATATTGGATTGTATTCAAATGCTTCTTCAACATTAATTTGTATAGGCTGGTTGTATGTGTTCTTTTAATTTCAGTCTATAGGTTGCATTGCTTGATTTTCAAATATTAAAAGGTTTGCATTTTTAGGATAAATCCCACTTGGTCATTGTGTGTAATTCTTATTATATGTTGCTGGATTTCATTTGCTTGTATGTTGTTGAAGATTTTTCATCTGTGTTCACAGGGAATATTGCTGTTTCATTTCCTTCTGTCTAGTTTGGGTATCAGAGTAATGCTGGCCTCATAAAATGAGTTGGGAAATGTCAGTTGGATCGACTTGGCTGATGACATTGTTCAATCTTCTGGATACTTACTGTTGTTCTACCTACTTGTTCTTTTATTTACTGAGAAAGGAATATCGAAGCCTCCAAATATAGTTGTAGATTTTCCCATTTCTCATTTCAGCTCTATCAATTTTTGCTTCATTTATTTTGAAGCAATGTTGTTAGGTACATACACATGTAAAATTGCTAAGTCTTCTTGACCCTTTGTCATTATGAAATGAGTCTTTTTATTCTTAGTAGTTTTTGCTCTGAAGTCTATTTCTTTGCTCTGATGTTTGATGTTAATGTAGCCACTCCTACTTTGTTTTGATCAGTGTTTGCATGACATATCTTTATTTATCCTTTGTTTTCAACCTTCCTATACCGTTATATTTGAAGTGGATTTCCTTCAGTGTGTAGTTGAATGTCTTTATTTTAATTGGTGTGCTTCAATTATTTATACACAAGGTACATTATTAATATGTTTAGACTTAGGTCTATCATTTTCTAGTTTGTTTGTTTCTTCTACTTTTTGTTATTCTGTTACCCCTTTCCTTCCTTCTTTGGCTTATTTAAATTTTTTCAAATTATATTTGACTATATATCTTTACATAAATTATTAAGTAGTTGCTCTAGGGATTGAAATATTCACTCTTAAAATTTTAGAAACCTCTTAGAATTAATATTTTATGATTTCAAGACGAATGTGGAAACCTTACCATCTCATAGTCCTTTTAACTTCCTTTCATGTTGTAATTGTCATGTGCATTTCATCTACATATATTGAAAAACCCGTTAGATAAAGTTCTAATTTTTTTCAACTGTCATATATGTTTAAAGAACTTGAGGGGAAAGAATAGTTTATTATATTTATCAATATATTTTTGATATTTTATTATTATAATATGTCTCTATTTTATGTATTATTTATTATATAATATTAACCATTAATATTCTGTTTACTTTTGAGATAATTTTCCTTCAAACTGAAGAACTTTCTTCAGAATTTCTTTTAGAGCAGCTCGGCTAGCATCAAATTCTCATGAATTCCTTTCTTTTGATAATGTTTTAGTTTATCTGTATTCTTTAAGGCTATTTTCATAAAATAGAACACGGGGTTGAAAGTTCTTTTCTTTTAGAATTTAAAGTGTTGTTCCACGAGTGAAAAGAAAAATATAGCATAGCAAAGCTTATGGGATGTCAACAAATTAGATAACCTAAGTTAAACGGACAACTTCCTAGGAAGATGCCAACTACCAAAATTAACCCAAGAATAAACAGAAAATCCGAATCTACATAATAAATTGAGAGACTGATTTAGTACGCAAGAAAACTTTTCACAAAGAAAAGCCCAAGACCAGATATCTTCATTGGTGAAATCTGTCAGCTGTTTGAAGAAGAATTAACCCCTTTTTCACAAAATTAAAAAATTCAAAATTTTGTAAAATACAGAAGGTAAATGGTTTCTAACCTACTCCATGAGACAAGTATTACTCTAATACCAAAATCAAAGGCATCACAAGGAAATAAAATTACATACCAATGATCCTTAGGAATACAGATGCAAATATCCTCAACAAAATATAAGCAAATCAAATCCTATAAAATATAAAACAGATTGTATGTCATGATCAAGTGGAATTTATGCCACGAACACGTGGTTATTTTAACATGCAAATATGAATACATTACACAGTATTAATAGGATAGAGGACAAAATTATATCACCCCAAGAGGTACAGAAAAAGCATCTGACGAAATCCAATACTGAACAAACTAGGAAAAAATTTCTCAACAAACTAGGAATAAAAGCAGGCTTCTTTGATACAAGGCTGCTCTGAATACCTCACAGCTAACAGCATACTTAATGGTATAAGACTGAAAGCTTATCACCAAGATCAGGTACAAGACAAAGATGTCCACTTACAATTTCAGTTTAATAATACTGGAGGTTCTAACCAGAAAAACTGGGTAAGAAGAATAAATAAGAGGATTCCAGACTGCAAAAGAAGTAAAGCTATCTCTTTTCCCAGATGACATGCTTTTGAATACTGAAAATAATTCCTCCTGATAATTCCTAATAGTCTGTCTTTAAGCTCTTGATCAGGATGTTGAACTCTGTCGAAAATAGATGAACTTTTGGATAATCTGGAATTGAAGTGGCTTTTAGAGGAATCTTTCACTTAAATAAGATAGTCTACCTTAGGCGTGCTCTTGAAAAGAAAACATGCCTATGAATGATTCATGTTGATGTACAGCAGAAACCAACACAATAAATACTCTAAAGCAATTATCTTTCCATTTAAAATAAATAACAAAAAAAAGATTCCTAACCTCTCAGGCATCTCACACGCTAGTAAAGTGATGCTCAAAATTCTCCAAGCCAGGCTTCAGCAATACGTGAACCGTGAACTCCCAGATGTTCAAGCAAGTTTTAGAAAGGCAGAGGCACCAGAGATCAAATTGCCAACATCTGCTGGATCATGGAGAAAGAAAGAGAGTTCCAGAAAAACATCTATTTCTGCTTCATTGACTATGCCAAAGCCTTTGACTGTGTGGATCACAATAAACTGTGGAACATTCTGAAAGAGATGGGAATACCAGACCACCTGACCTGCCTCTAGAGGAACCTGTATGCAGGTCAGGAAGCAATAGTTAGAACTGGACATGGAACAACAGACTGGTTCCAAATAGGAAAAGGAGTACGTCAAGTGTGTATATTGTCACCCTGCTTATTTAACTTCTATGCAGAGTACATCATGAGGAACGCTGGGCTGAAAGAAGCACAAGCTGGAATCAAGATTGCAGGGAGAAATATCAATAACCTCAGACATGCAGATGCCACCACCCTTATGGCAGAAAGTGAAGAGGAACTCAAAAGCCTCTTAATGAAAGTGAAAGAGGAGAGTGAAAAGGTTGGCTTGAAGCTCCACATTCAGAAAACAAAGATCATGGCATCTGGTCCCATCACTTCATGGGAAATAGATGGGGAAACAGTGGAAACAGTGTCAGACTTTATTTTTTTGGGCTCCAAAATCACTGCAGATGCTGATTGCAGCCATGAAATTAAAAGACGCTTACTCCTTGGAAGGAAGGTTATGACCAACCTAGACAGTATATTAAAAAGCAGAGACATTACTTTGCCAACCAAGGTCCGTCTAGTCAAGGCTATGGTTTTTCCTGTGGTCATGTATGGATGTGAGAGTTGGACTGGAAAGAAAGCTGATCGCCGAAGAATTGATGCTTTTGAACTGTGGTGTTGGAGAAGACTCTTGAGAGTCCCTTGGACTGCAAGGAGATCCAACCAGTCCATGCTAAGGGAGATCAATCCTGGGTGTTCATTGGAAGGACTGATGCTGGGGCTGAAACTCCAATACTTTGGCCACCTCATGCGACGAGTTGACTCACTGGACGAGACTCTGATGCTGGGAGGGATTGGGGGCAGGAGGAGAAGGGGACGACAGAGAATGAGATGGCTGGATGGCATCAGTGACTCGATGGACGTGAGTTTGCGTAAACTCCGGGAGTTGGTGATGGACAGGGAGGCCTGGCGTGCTGTGATTCATGGGGTCGCAACGAGTCGGACACGACTGAGCGACTGAACTGAACTGAACTTCTCAGGCAATAGAATGCATTCTTTGATTGGTAGGCAGAAAAATGATTTTCAAAAGCAACTTCTCTAGGAGTCCTTGTAGGATGTAAAAGCAAACTCTTTGGTAAAAACTTTTGCCATTTTAGCAGGTAACTAACTTAGTCTATCTGCTAGAAACACAATTTGGGTCCAGCCTTTCTTCTGGGTTTTGTGTTATTATGCCTGATACATAGCTAAAAATGAAAGCTATAAGATCTCTGTATCTGTCTGTCTGTATGTTATGTACATCTATAAATATTTGTACATTATGTTTATGTGATATTTTTAAAAGCTCTCTTTATTTTGTTTAAAAGATAAGCCAATTAAGTGTTCCTTGAAAGTGAAAGTCAGTTGTGTCCGACTCTTTGTGACCCCCATGGACTGTACAGTCCATGGAATTCTCTAGGCCAGAATACTGAAGTGGGTAGCCTTTCCCTTCTCCAGGAGATCTTGCCAACCCAGGGGTCGAACCCAGGTCTCCCGCACTGCAGGTGGATTCTTTACCAGCTGAGCTATCAGGGATTAGGTATTATGTAAAGTATTCCTGAAACTCTCAAAAATGTAGAGATTAAACCAAAGTTTTCCAAGCTCACAGGATAATATTTGACAAATAAAATCTAGCTTAAGTTGTTGGCTTAGTTAAAGCAGGCACATCCTCGGAGTTGGCAACGTAAAATATAACCCAAAACATATTGCTTTTTCTACCTAGATTTATGAGTCTTATAGCTCATGTTATCTCTATGTTACAAAGTTCATCAGCAAGAAAAATAAGATGATGGTTAGCTGTTTAATGTCTAATCTAAGCATACTTGTTTTGAAAAACAAGTAATTTAAATAGATGTAAATAAGATAAAAGTTTACACTAAGTTAAGTTAAATGATGGATATTCGTTGATTATAGGTCATTTCCATACTAAAACATTAATTGCTAAACATAAATTTATCTATCTTTGGATTGTTAACTTTTAAGGACAAAAATATCTGGGTCTATTGAAAAATATGTCTTTTGCCACATTAAGAATTATAACATAAAAATAGATGTGTTGAAAATTACAGATTTTTATAATTATATATTAGTTTGCTAATCTACTATAAGATGCTGATATATGATAGACAGTTCTTAATTGCCTGCTTCTTAGTTTTCACTGGAAAATAGAGGATACTGATAGCTAAAATTTATAATCAATATATAAAAGTAAACAGAAACAGTAAGAATGAAGGGAAACAGCTTTGAATATAAAGAATGGCAGGAAAGGTGATGTGTTTTTAAAGAAGAGTGTTGTCCTGAAGTAAAATACCTGGTTGCTCCAGAATGAAAAAGAAAAAAAGAAATACGGCAAAATATAAATGGATATAGAAAGTTGCAGAAGGTTTGTAGAAAGGATATTATTTATTGTAAGGTCAAGGCTAATTGAAGTTAAATGGATTTATTTATAAGTTTTTAAAATGCGCTCTACAATATACTCATAAAAAACCTAGAGTTTAATTTTCTTTCTGTTAAAATGAGAAAATTTCTTGAATTATTGCTCTGCTCTTTATAAGAGATTATAAAAAGTTTTCTTCTTGTGACCTACCTAGGAAACAAAGATTCCTTGGTTTATCAAAAATAATTTCCTGTGCACATTGTCTTTATCAGATCTTTGATTATTAAGAAAAACTGAGTCTTTTCACTGTTAAAAGAGTTTAAAAAATAATTATATGATTTTTTGTATTTGCTTTTGAAATCGTTTTTTTTTTTTTTTTTTAGTTTTCTGAATGCTGAGTTTGGTTTTTCTTATTTTATTTTACAATATTATATTGGTTGGTTTTGCCATACACTGACATGAATCCTCCCCGGGTGTACATGAGTTCCCCTTCCTGAACCCCCCTCCCACCTCCCTCCTCCCCTTATCTTCCCTCTGGGTCATCCCCGCACACCAGCCCCGAGCATCCTGTAACATGCATCGACCCTGAACTGGCGATTCGTTTCACATATGATAATATACATGTTTCAGTGCCATTCTCCCAAATCATCCCACCCTCACCCTCTCCCACAGAGTCCCAAAGATGGTTCTATACATCTGTGTCTCTTAATTGTCACTTTGATTGAATGACTGTTCCTTTACAGTGACCTATGATCCTATTTGATAAGTGTTATAAGTCTTTTGACATTTTTGACAGACTTCTCCAAATCAATTCTGAATAGTCTTTTTTGGGGTTTTCCATAGGGTTCCTGGAAGATCTCAAAAGACTTATTCTATTTTCTTAGAAAAAGAGACATATAAAATGAATAGGCTTATTTGATATGTGCAGTTACATTGGAAACATTGTCTAATAAAAGTGATGATTAATCTTGTCTAGGTTGTATGTGCATGGGCATATATTACTAATGTTCCTCAAACTATACAAAATTCTGTAAAATTTGTCACTGTCCTTAAGTCCAGATTATCAGTCATAATTCAGGTTGTTATCTTCAAATATTATATGTTACAAAAATAACCAAATTCCTTTGTCAATTGCATTATCATGAACTCTCACTGGATCTTTACCCATGGCCATTATAATTATAGCTCAGTTACTGTTACTGTTTCACTTTCATGATTTCTTGAAAGTGTTTGCAGGCATCTATGATACAAAATTGCAAGAGATTAATGGAAAGACCCTGAAAGGTACTCTCACATACAGGTTTTTGATAATTTTTGGATTGTAACAGTGACCTGGGTAAGGATTTCTAAAATTCTACTGGAAATAACAGTTGATTCTTAAAACTACTAATCAAGCAAAACAAGAATTAGTTACATGAAACTGAATAAACTATTAGAGGTGATTGCAATTTTTATGACTGTTTGAAACATTACTGGTTCTTCAATGATCTGTTTTCTAGCTTTAACAAACCTGCCCACTCTATCCCCTCAATCTTAAATCTCTGTCTCCCTTTCTGTTTCCTAGCCATAATTTATGCCTGTTTGGTAAAATACACTTTTTAAAAATTTATTATTAATTGGAGGATAATTGCTTTACAATATTGTGCTAATTTCTGCCATACACCAACATGAATCTGACATAGGTATACATATGTCCCCTCCCTGTTGAACTTTCCTTCCACCTCTCACTTCATCCCATAAAATATATTTTATAAACAATATAAAATACTTATCTTTTTCTCCTTACCTGATCCCTCCAGAATACTCTGAGTATTCTTATTTTCATGGCAATATAGGTTTCATGGCAATTTAGGTAAGTTTAACAAGAATTTGTATTCCTTATAACAAGATAGAATTGGGCAAGTCATTAGCTTCTTAGCCTAAAGAGACTTTTAAAGATATAATCTTAGATTCCTTATTACCAGACAGTTTTAAAGAACTAAGGTTCACTTTATGGAGCCAGGAAAGCCCCTTGGATATTAACAACACTTTGACTGGAATATCATATTTGATAATATGCGTAGACTCACTATTCTTGCTGCACTATGTAAATAATCAGGTCAAATGTAATGATACTAGATTTGTTTGCAGATAAATTAGTTTTACTGTGATTGTCTTTGATAAAAATGAGGTGACTACAGAATAGTAAAAAATAGAAAAGAATAGTTGAAAACTGTAAGTGTTCCTTCATCAAGAGGCTTTTGTTCCTCTTTGCTTTCTATCATTAGGGTGGTGTCATCTGTACACCTGAGGTTATTGATATTTCTTCTGGCCATCTTGATTCTAGCTTGTGCTTCATCCAGCTGACATTTTGCTTGATGTACTCTACATATAAGTTAAATAAGCAGGGTGACAGTATACAGCCTTGACATACATACTCCTTTCCCACTTTTGAACCAGTCCATTGGTCTATGTCTGGTTCTAACTGTTGTTTTTTGACCTACATAGGTTTCTTGGGAGGCAGGTAAGGTTGTTTGGTATTCTCATCTCTAAGAATTTTCCACAGTTTGTTGTGATCTGCACAGTCAAAAGCTTTAGCATAGTCAATGAAGCAGAAGTAGATGTTTTTCTGGAATTCCCTTGTTTTTTTTGATGATCCAACAGATATTGGCAGTTTGACCTCTGGTTTGTCTGCCTTTTCTAAATCCAACTTGTACATCTCGAAGTTCTCGATTCACATATTGTTGAAGCCTAACTTGAAGGATTTTGAGCATTACCTTGCTAGCATGTGAAATGAGTGCAATTGTGTGGTGGAACGTTCTTTGACATTACCCTTCTTTATGATTGGATGAAAACTGACCATTGGAAAAGAGCCTGATGCTGGGAAAGATAGAGAGCAGGAGAAGGAAGGGGGTGATAGAGGATGAGATGGTTGGATGGCATCACCGACTCAGTGGACATGAGTTTGGGCAAACTCTGGGAGAGAGTGAATGACAGGGAAGGCTGGCGTGCTGCAGTCCATGGGGTCGCAAACAGCTGGACACGACTGAGCAACTGAACAACAAGAGTAAGTGCTCCTGTTACCAAATTCTTTTTGTGTTCATTGTTGCTGAGGTTTTATTATCTACCTGTAAACTTCCAGGAAATCACTACTGATCAAGTATGTACAACATTCTGTGTGGTTGTACTTCACTGTGGGCTGCTTAGAGAGTTCAATAGAAACCCAAGGACAGTCAAATTGCAAACCAAGAAAATCTTTCAGATTGAAGCTGCCATTCCCATTCACTATCTAAAGATGCTTTGAGCTCAAATCTAAAAAAATTCTTCACTGACTGCTCTCTAGACTTGGAAACAAGTCTTATAATTTGCTCCAATTATTACCCTTTAGTTTTCTTTTGTTTCTATAGAAATCCCTCTTATATAATACCTGATTCCTCACACCAATTGAGTTCTAACTGAGATAGAAGCTTGCCTACAGCACTACCTCCTGAAATGAAGCATCTCCATGTTTATTCTGCCCTAAATAATTATGACGTAGTTCAGTGGTGACTCAGACAGTAAAGAATCCACCTGCAATGCAGGAGACCTGGTTTTGATTCCTGACTTGGGAAGATTCCCTGAGAAAAAATGGCTACCCACTCCAGTATTGTTGCCTGGAGAATTACATGTATGGAGGAGCCTGGAGGGCTACAATCCATGGGGTCATGAACAGCAGGACACTGCTTCTGCTAAGTCACTTCAGTCGTGTCCGACTCTGTGCGACCCCATAGATGGTACTGAGCGACTAACCAACGACTTATTTCCACCGAGTCTAAAAAGATTCCTATGATCTGCTTTCAGAAGAAGACACTATGTCCCATACGTTAGAACCAGGAGTCTCAGTTTATTGGAAACATCACCGATGAAAGACTGCATTTAAACCTCCTTAAAAGAGGCCTTATCTTCTAATCTTCAATTACAGAAAGAATTTATAAATTCTATAAATCTTTAGTCAGAGTTGTATTTGACAATTGCATAACCTTGCACCAATTACTGGCTGAATGAGAAACACTATATATTATTGCTAATATGGCATGTTGTGTCTATGTATGTAACTCAGAAAAATGAAAACCTAATTACACATTATCTAAAAAATACAAATTGGCTCTGAAAAATTAAACTTGACTTTGATTATAACTTCTTTGATTGTTTTAGTTGGTTAAATCTGAGTTCCTAGGAATATCTGGGTCTGGGGAGTTTTTCAGTCCTTTAGTAGTATTCTTCTCATAGTCACGATATTAACCTCCCAGGTGCATTGTGTCTTCTTCAAGGGTTTTAAATTTGTTTCAGAAGCCACTCACACATGAGATGATATCCATCAGGATTAGACAGCTCAAACAACTCAATCATCTGACTGCCCATGTCTAGCATGGCAGTACAACTATTGGAAACAGTGACTATATGACTTTCTGTCCCAGCAACTATATTAAGAGTGGTATTGAGAGTAATGCTGTACTATTTGGTCACATCCTGAGCTTGTGAAAAGAATGACCAAAAGGGAAGAATTATTAAAATAAAAAAGTGGAGACCAGTCAGGGTGGAAGATCCCTTAAGCAGACAAAACCAGTTAAGCCACAGAAGTGAAGCCATCTTGCATATTTCATGAATATAAAGAATATTTAATTTGGGCTATTTTTTTTTTACAAATGCCTCTGGTAATCATAAATGAAACTTAAGACATCTTCATAAAATGATATGCAATAATATAACAACTTTTAACCTCCCCTGCTGTCTGGAGATCCCCATTATAATACCCAACCATGGTAAAGGTCCTCATTTTCACTTTACAAGCCATCTGTAACATCCTGCTTCTGAGAGTCATACCAGTTTTAGATTCTCAGTGTTCCTGCTCATGAACAATTTGTTTCTTACTTGATAAAATACTCATATCAAGTAAAGCTCTCTGAATTTTCTTTTGACAATAGAAAAGGTTGTTACCTAGCAAACCATCACATGGAAGAAAATTAGAGTAGGTTTAATCTTTACAAAATTCTAAGCCTGTGCCCTGTGACCTCTTGGAGAAAGGGGTGAGCCTGGAAGCTGGCAAATTGCTTTCTTCAGAGTCCCAGGAGGCTGATCAGACCACCAGGCCCACTTTGATTTTCTCATCATCCAAGTGGTATTAGTGGCAAAGAACCTGCCTGCCAATGCAGGAGACCTAAGAGATGCAGATTCTATCCCAGGGTCGGGAAGATCCCCTGGAGAAGGGAATGGCAACCCACTCCAGTATTCTTGCCTGGAGAATCCCATGGACAGAGGAGCCTGGAGGGCTACAGTCTATCGGGTCGCCAAGAGTTGGACACGACTGAAGTGACTTTTCATGCATGCACACACAACAGAGGATTGGTACCCATTGAGTAGGAACAGGTAGTGCAGCGGAGCGGCCCCCTGAGCCAGAACTCTGTGAAGGAGAGAAAGGGCAGAAACATGGAGGGAACTCTGCCTGGTCAGAGTTCAAAGCCACCCTCCACGGAAAGTCACTCTGAGGACCATTCTGCTCCCATTCTCTTTCCATCATCCATCACATTTTCTTTGACATAGAAAAAAAGGAAAACTTTAAGAAAGAGAAAACATTTATGTTCAGTCTTGTCTTTGCATTCTTTGCAAGCTGTAGCCTTGACAGACGGAGAAGGCAATGGCAAGCCACTCCAGTACTATTGCCTAGAAAATCCCATGGATGGAGAAGCCTGGTAGGCTGCAGTCCGTGGGGTCGCTAAGGGTCGGACACAACTGAGCGACTTCACTTTCACTTTTCACTTTCACACATTGGAGAAGGAAATGGCAACCCACTCCAGTGTTCTTGCCTGGAGAATCCCAGGGACGGGGGAGCCTGGTGGGCTTCCGTCTATGGGGTCACACAGAGTCGGACACGACTGAAGTGACTTAGCAGCAGCAGCAGCAGCCTTGACAGAAGCAAGTTGATTTGCAGAGTTACAAAGGAAAAATGGGTTTCAGAAAGGTGGTGTGTTCCAGAGGGTGTGTGGCATAGTGTGAGGAGACCAGAGAATGCCATGAACGTCAGCAATATATGGGAGGTTGCTTCAGTGGGTCTTTTTTTGATTCCTGTCCACCTCTGACTGTTGCCCTCAAAGGAGCAAGGTAGAGAAAAGGGAGCGGTCACCCCATCCCACCCAGGCAGTCCAGCTGGTCCAGCTGTGCTTGGCCCCAAGGTATAGGCAGCAGGGAAAGACGGAGTGCATTGGTGGAGAGGAGACCAGCCTTCCAAAACTATTATACCTGGGTGTATGGAAGGTGAGAAAGGTTTGGAAGTGGGACTACAGAATTAACGTTTAGTGAATCCAAGTAAAAAATATCTGTTTTGAGCAGAACAGATTCAAAGACTTTGAGGAAAAGGGCTCACGCCATCAATCCTAGACAGGATAAGGGCAGGAATGAGTCATACTTTGTGCTTCTGACTGAGCGTATTTTCACCGATGTAGTCTGGTTTATGTGACTGTCAGAAATGACCTTGAAAAGCAAAATAGGAAGCCAGTACTGAAAGAGCTGGGGCAGTGTCCTCTTTGCCTCTGTGTCCTGGGTGCGGGGAGCTGTTGGTATTTAGAATCTCAATCGTGTTGTGTTGGCAAGCTCCCCTCCTTCACTTTTCCACCAACTGCTGCCACCTGAGACTGGATGGCTTATTTCCCAAGTTCAGTGAAAGGGCTTTGGTCCCAAGAAAGCTCACTTAAGGTCACCTCATGTGTTAGAAGGCCAGACATCTTCCCTTGTGTTTTTGAAAAACAGAAACTAGCAATTAAACTTCAAAAGTCAGGAGGCCAAGAAAAAAAAATAAATGGAAAAGATTTAAATGAGAAAAACAATGTTTCTGCTTTCTCAGAAAGATCAGGCTGAACAAGCTCATCTCAACAATGTGCCTGTTGGTTCCCACTCCCCAGGCTCTCCATCTCATTCTCAACACTGATACATTCAGCCTTTCGGACAAAGCCCCTCTGTCCTTGTGAGCTGTGTTCCCCTGCCAGCTGGCTGGAAGCTGCCAGACCCAAGGCCACCAGGTGGACAAACAAAACTGAGGAGGTTTGTCTGGATGTATGGACCTCTACTGACTGTGTGGGGCTGACTGGTTTTGTCTGCTTCCCAATGGAAATGTAATTGAAGAGCACTGATTCAGAAGAGTTTCGTGGCAAGCTGAGAGTACTCCTCTTCCCAACCATTTGGCAAGCTAGAATTTACTACAAGAGTGAACTATGTGACCTTAAGCAAAGGACTTGGAACCTCTCCACATCTCAGTTATCTCCTCTGCAAAATGGACATATCCCCTTCTGCTCTACCTTCTGATCAAGATTTTAGGAAGGCCAAATGAAGGAATATTTGGTAATTATCAAATACCACACAGGTGTTTTTAGAGACACCTTCCTAGTGTGATTTCAGGAATGCAAAGATAAGGCTGTCTACCTGCCCACCTTTTCTTCCTTGGCCTGAAAGCCTGAATACCTTGAGAAGGAAGCCATTCTCCGTGTTTAACAATAAGATGCCCCTTGACATGCACATCCTCCAGGGAGAAGACGTGCAGTGATACATTTATGCCTGCGGGTGAGTGACTGCATCAGAGGTGCAGAGCCAGGTGTGACAGGAGGCGGGAAAGAGATAGCCAATGGGCCAGCCCTTGCGAGTCGGCTGTGGGTGCATAGGGAAGGATGCAGACGGGGAAGACAAGATTCCTGGAATAAATCCCACTTATTTTACAGTTTGGTGGGGGGCTGACCCAGCCATTCAGTGCTCTTCTTCAGAGATACAGATTGAACTTATTAAAGAATAAGAAGATATATTTTATCCCATCCAGCTCTTTCGGAGGTTTGATGCCATAGAAAGTGGCATTTTATTAAATTCCACCAACCCCCAGGCCCACTGGCATGGAACAACATTCTTGACACCATTCTACGTCCCTGACCATTACCCACATTTTGCTCATGAGATAGGACTCACCCAGACAACCTTTGTGTAGTTCATTTCCCAGGACATTTCCTACATTTCATTTTCTCCTCTAATCCAATGCTTCCCAACCCAAGTGCCATGTCACACTGGTGGGCTATGAGGAGGCCACACATGTGCAAACTCTTTCAGCCCCCTGGCCAGCTGTGTGGGGCCAGGGCTGCCTCTCATCTTAGACAGTCCTGGCACTGACCTAGTGAACCATCCCTTTATTGCCTGAGTCTGTGTGTGCTGTGATATGAAAACAGTTGGAAAGCATTGGTCTAGCTATGTTCTACAATATCTGAAGAAAACATTCTAAATGCAAATCCTACCCCATCATTGTCTTTCAGTAATTCCTTATTACCCAGAGGATAAAGTTCAGATTCTTCAGCAGGATAGCTGTGAATGAGCCCTGTGTGATCTGCTCCTGCTTTACCTCCCAAGCCTGCATTCTGGTCACCTCCAGCTGTCTGCTGTTCCCTGCATGCATCATGCTACTCTTATTTCTGCTTTTTGAACATGCTGTTTCCCCTGCTTAGAATGGCATTCCTTCCTAGTTCTCATGGGCATTTCCTCCCTTCTTGTGAAATTTGCCTCCATTATCACTTCCTTTGGGTGGGTATCTCTAGTCTCTGACATCCTTAGGCTCTGCTAAACCTTTCTTCTGAAGTTCTCACACAGCCTTGCACAAACCACCTCACAGCACTTATCTTACTTCCTGGTTCATTTGTGGACCTGTTTCACTTCATTATAGTTCCAGAAGGGCAGGCTCTGTGTTTCAGTTATCTTACATCTTGAAAATAATAGGTGTTTAATAAGTACTTATTGGGGAATAATTTATCCATCTATGACATTACAAGAGAACTTTGATTTTCAAATGAAAGCTGATTGACAATAGTGAATCACAAAATTCTTCTTAGTGATCACTAACTTTTATTGGAAATGGACTATGTGACAAGTACACAGTGTGGAGAGTTTTATGTGCCTACTTTGTAGTCCTACAATGTAAAAACAACTCTCTCCAATTTTCCAGGTAAGGAAAATCAGGTTGAGAGAGATTTAGGTGACTTTGCCAAGTTTACAAAATTATTTAGCAGCAGAGACATTTCAGGCAAGGCCTTTGTGACTTCAAAGATGGAGTTCTTTTTTCTCTTCCATTGTGACTTTGAAATGCACATTGAAATATATGTTGAGTACACATTCCTTATCTGGACACATCAGTACCTATCAATACCTAAGTGTGTTTGCTTTCTGAGTCTCATATGCATTTTGCTCCCCATACCCCTTGATCTGCTGTATTTGGCCAAACTCAGCCTAGAACTTTGGCACCTTTGGAACTGGTCATAGAGCAGGCAGAGGGCTGAGGAGGCTCGTTAAGTGTTGACTGTCCCATCTATAATTCTTCTATTGTATAGAAGCTAAGCACGGGGATTTCAGAAATGAAAGTGGAACAGAGCATGGTATACCACAGAAGAGGGTAAGGAGACCTGCGTAGTTACTGTCTGGGGTGCTTTTGAGAACACAGCCTGGGCTTGCATGGAAGTGAAATCGTGACCTAAAGGTGAAGGTGATTGTCATAGTGAACAATGATGAGAAGATAGACATTAGAGATAGTTAAGAGTCAGAAGCTAGACATGGGGAGAGGGCATATGGAAAATTCCTGTACCTTCCTGTCAATTTTTTTTAGAAACCTGAAACTGACAAAAAAAAAAAAGTCTTAAAAAGAACATTCAGTGTTAGGGTAGACATTTTTGACAAAACGTTTGTTTCAGGTGTGTGTGTGTGTATACACACAAACACATATATATACACATATACCCGTGTGTGTGTGTTGGATTGTGATGTAAATTATATGTTATAGGTCAAAAAAGTTTGTAAGCATCTGTAGTTAAGTTATATTTGCAAATAAAATTTCAAATTAACCTCAAAAAAGTTAAATGCTTAAATAGATGTAGGACATTCATTCATTTAGTCTGTAAACATTTATAGCCCAATATGTGCCAGGTGGGAAACAGAGGAGCAGTTAGGACCAAAGGAACAATTAGGAGAGCTGGGGGAAGGGGATGAGCCTAATTTTGAATGTGTAGACCAGACATACAGCAAGCTGGTCAAATAAAGAGAAAACCACCAGCCATGGAAAGTTTCCTGCACCTGCCACAATCCTGACAGCTCACTATCACTTTTTCTGATCCCTTGAAAATTAAGGCTTACTCCTTCCTATATCCCTTGATGGGGATATGGGAAGCCACTCTGCCATATTAGGAAAATGAAACTAAACCGTCAGATTAAGAAAAGGATAAAATATCCTTCAGTAATAAATAAATGAATAAGATACTTCCACTTCTTCTAGGAAATCAGGACAAATCTGTTCAGATGGGGCCAGAGGTAAGGAGTACAGAACAGGAACTGTGTAGAATGAGGGCAAAACACACAGGAGTGCCTGGAATGCAGGCCAGGACACTTGCAAGAGGAGGCCAAGAAGAGTGCATCTGGGAGCAGGATTTACATGCTGCGAACTGAGTCATTCAAGAATTCTCATGTTTACCTGTGTCCTACACCCTTTACCTTTTATACAGCATTACTCAGTAACAACAGCCAAGATTTACTTGGTGATTACTCCCTACAAGGCATGGTTTAAGTGTTTTACCTTTATAATCCATCCAATGCTTTCAATAAACCAGGAGATAGGGACAGCCTCTGTTTTATGGGTGAGAAAACAAAGCACAGAGCCGATCCATTTTTGGAAGTAGCAGACTAAACACTTGAACACAGGCTGTCTGCCCTAATGCTGACCCTTAACCAGTTCATATACTGCCTCTGCTTATTAATGTCTTCAGTGTAAATTTTTGTGATGAGGACTTGTCTTATAAATCATTTATCTCTAGGCAGGGACACGATGTTCATCAATATTCCATAAAAGTCAATTAGCTGACACAATTCAAGGAAAATAGAATGGGAGGCGGTTTATCATCTGATTTGTTGTTCACCAGTTGCACATTTGTTACCCTCACTAGGTTTTAAGTCTCTTTGAGGATCAAAGGTCCTATTTTCTCCTTTGATTTCCCTTGCAACACGTGGTTTAGATCTTTGCACAAAGCAGGTGATCACAAAAACCTATCAGTCAGTTCCCCCGTCCCCGGCAATTTAACAGTTCTGTACAGTTTCCAGCCATCACAGGGTTTGTCAGAATTACCAGATCCCCCTGCTTGTGCCACCCTTCTATGGCCTGGAGTGGTTGCTGAGAAATGGCTGCCCAGCCAGGAACAACATTTCCGGACCTGTGCATCCTCGTAGGGCTGTACAGAGTTCTGGACGTGGAACTTAGTGACAGAGCCACCCAGTCAGAAACCTTGCTAGAAAGAGAAATACGTTTTTGTCATGTTAAGCTGTTGTGATTTGGGGAGGTTGATATCAGAAACTTTTTTGGTTGGCACTGTGAAGAAACCACTTGAGGGGAACTTTTGTTTTAATCCATTGACCATTCTTCTCCCCAGGTATTCTTGCTTGATATCAGCAGTTGAGCCTACCTTTATGAAAACACAGTGATTTCTTTAACTAGAAAAAGAAAAGAAAGAAAATGGGACTCCAAGTCTACATCATATAAGACTTTGGGCCATGTAAGCAGAAACCCCCCAGGGACTTGTTTTTGTCCTGATTGGTTATTTGTTGCTATCTTGTCATCATCCAATCATTAGAACACAGGAGAGCCCCTGATCTGAGTGCCAGAGAAAATGGCACCCCCAGAACGCTTCTCTGACAAAGGGCCATTGTGTAGTCAACCATTACATCATCCTTCTCAGCGCCTGTTCTGCTCCTGTGCTTTTTTGACTGGCCCTGTGAAGAAACCGGGTGAGGCGAATTTTTGTTTTAATCCACTGACCATTCTTCTCCCCAGGTATTTTTGCCTTTAAAATGCCTTTGGTCTTTGAATGCAGCCAGATCATAGTTTCTGTTGAAAGAATCATCGTCTCCTTGCTGCTCAGCTGGTCACTTCGTCTCTCCGGCTGGTCAGGGAAAGTATTGTTATTAGACGATTTCTCTTCTCTCTGAGAGGAAAGAGCAGTGATTTGTTCCTCCATTCAGATCTCCAAAGAAGGTGAAAAATGCACTTTCTCTGGTGTCTTTTGTGTCTGAACACCCCACACAGTGGAGGAGGAGGCAGCCACTGCCCAGGGCGGCAGGTTTACTGATTGAGATCGTCATTGAGGAGGCCTCTCCTGACACAGTTTGGCAGCTGGTGCGCCCCATGGTGCCCCAGCAAGCGTCCATTATAAGCCTGCAGAGAAGGCTCCAGGAGCCAAAACAAGAGAGCTGACAGGGAAATCTCTGTGTTCTTTTACACACTCCCACTGAGCTCTGCTGCTGCAATGTGTCTTTCATTTTCGCCTTAGGAATTATTTCTTACACGTGAATAGTGCATTGTCTTTGCAAAGAGTCCACGTGGCTTACCCCATGGGATTCTCACACCCTGGTGCAGTAAGCGAAGCAGGTTTCTCTTACCCCAGCTTCCTCTGTAGGAGGAAGCAGAGGATAACACAGCCTCTGATAGGGATCCAGACAGCACCTAGCATCTCTTATGCAGTCTCTTCACTTCATGGTGTCACTTCTCATAGAAAACGAGATGAAGGTTTGGGTTGTGTGTAAGCCTCTTTCCACTGGAGTCCTCAAGTCCAGCAAAGATAAAAATCCCATTCTGATCTTACATTTCCATTCACGAAAATGAAAATCTGTGTGCCCAAGGTACTTTGGGATAATGTATATGTTTTGTAGTAAGAAGGTGAAGTTGGGTAAGAGAAATGCCACTTTTTAAAATAAAATAGACAAGAATATTAATGGTCTGGAATTTTCTTTAAAACAACATGGGTAGAGGATGATTTCGGGAGGTATTAGGGGATGTTGCCCTGGAGGAAGGCATGGCAACCCACTCCAGTATGCTTACCTGGAGAACACCCATGGACAGAGGAGCCTGGTGGGCTATAGTCCATGGGGTTGCAAAGAGTCAGACATGACTGAGTGACTAAGCACAGCACAGGGGTGTAGAAGAATTGATGCTTTCGAATTGTGGTGCTAGAGAAGACTCTTGAGTCCCTTGGACAGCAAGGAGATCAAACCAGTCAATCCTAAAGGAAATCAATCCTGAATATTCCATTGAAGCTGAGTCTTAGGGATGTTAGGGTTATTTGTTACTTTCTGCACAGATACATTGATAGGATAGAGAAGCCTCTTCTTTGGAATCTTTAAATAGAAGTAGCATGTGAAGAAAGCTGATCGCCGAAGAATTGATGCTTTTGAACTGTGGTGTTGGAGAAGACTCTTGAGAGTCCCTTGGACTGCAAGGAGATCCAACCAGTCCATTCTAAAGGAGATCAGTCCTGGGTGTTCATTGGAAGGACTGATGCTAAAGCTGAAACTGCAATACTTTGGCCACCTCATGCGGTGAGTTGACTCACTGGAAAAGGCTCTGATGTTGGGAGGGATTGGAGGTGGGAGGAGACGGGGACGACAGAGAATGAGATGGATGGATGGCATCACCTACTCAATGGACGTGAGTTTGAGTGAACTCCGGGAGTTGGTGATGGACAGGGAGGCCTGGCGTGCTGTGATTCATGGGGTCACAAAGAGTTGGACACAACTGAGCGACTGAACTGAACTGAACTGATGCAGACCCCCCCTTGGTGAGGATATATGAGAGGATCAAATGAGAGTCTCCATAAGCCACTAGGACCAAATGTTGACTGCCCTGTGTTTTTATTTTGGGGAGGGTAACTTCCCAATAGTAACCAAGTAAAGGAGATGTCTTTCTTATTCCTATAAGCCTTTGTTGTTATGAACAATGCTTTATTTAGGTTTTCAAGTTGCACCAAGTATTTGGATGAGCTGGTGGTCATGCTGTGTGTTTGAAAGGTGTATTAATGCCTTATGAGTCATTAGGGATCCATCCCTGAGAACTTTTATTCCTCAGACAAATCCCAAATGCCCTGTTGCGAGAAGGCAATTGGAGGGGAAAAGAAAAATCCCCAGGAATGTGAAAGGAGAAGATGAGGGAAGGTCGGTAGGTAGGTAGGTCATGTTTGAACAGCAGGAAGGAGGGAGCCAGGATGGCATCCTGGAGGCTGTGATGTAGGAGGCGGGGACAGATATGCTGCTGGGCAGGGTGCCCTTCAGCGCCAGCCTTAACTACTGGCGGCCTTGAGGGCACTCCTGCGTCTCCAGGCCTGTGAAGCTGGCAGCTCCTGGAGCTAGTTCTGCCTGACAGGGCTAAGCCGTTAACACATTGTTTATTCTGCTGGCAGGGCATGGGTTGAAAATCTGTGGATGGCCTTTCTGTGGGTCGGTGCAGGTCCAGAAGGCATGAGGGGCGGGGGATGGTGGGGCAAGAAGAGGCTGAACCCCGAGAAGCCTACATTCTGGGTTCTTATCTTCTCAGCAGCAGTATTTAAAAGGATGATTGTTTGTGAAAACAGTTCATCCCATAGCATCTCTGTCTTAGGTTCGGGGGAGCTGTGGATTCACACAGATGGAGAGAAACCTGATGTTAGCTCAGCAGGTTAGGAGAGGAGATTTAAATTGAAAACCATTCAAGCCTTTTGCAAATTTGTTTTCCTTTTACATAAATGTATGTTTCCCCCTTAAATTTGAGGATAACAGAGTGGCGCCTGTGAGAATATGAGGTGGTTCATTTACTGCCTCCCCTCCCCCTAACCCCAACAGCTTGTTTTAATTGAAGAGTTTCATTAGAAACCTGGATGTTGGTTTCCTGTATTGACAGTTACTTTTGTGGGAGGTGGTTTCTGAACTAAACCTGTGCAGTAAAGGACACACTGAGGAAGGCCTTGGAGCTCAGGTATATGGGCCCCAACACAGATGCTGGGTTTGTTGGCAGCAAACCCTGCCTTTCCCTTGATTACATCCAAAGTGCCTTAAATGTTTTACACTTGTTATCTCCTGTCATTCTCAAGTGACCTGGGAGTTGTCTCAGGAAGACTTATTATTCCCATTTGGAAGATGGAATAATTAAGGCTTCGAGACATGGCAGAATTAGTCGAGTTCATTTCCCCAGATCCCAGATCATGGCAACAAAGTACAGTGCTATTCCAAACAGCAGGGTGGTTATGCTCTCATGTCGCTTCACTGCAGACTTGCTTTCCAGCAATCCATCTTTTTTACTTCCCTCTTTGGTTATCAGAGACCCAAAGACCCCATTTGTACAAACAAATAACTTTGGAACCCCAGCATCAGCACATTGCCAGTTACGGCCACCTGCACTGATAGAAGCTTTGCCAAGTCTCACTTCACGGGGTTGAGTGTTATCTGAATGCCAAACGTGGTGATTGAGGAGCAATCAGTTCTGCATCCTGGGAGCCTCTGTGGACTCTTCCATTCATTGTCAACCAAGACAGTGTTCTCTTAATGCATCGTTTTGACATAATGTGTCACAACCAGACTGCTCTATTTTCCTTTGTTTATAAACCATAGTCTTGCCTTTGGAGAAGTCTTCAGAGAAAAAAAGTGAGTCAACAAGAAGGTTTCCATGTTAGCTTAGAGAGTCCCACGTTTAAACTTTGATTCCAGTACTTAACAGCTTTGTGACCTTGGGTAAGTGATTTACTATTTCTGAGTCTCGATTGCCACAACTCTAAGCAATAAGAAATAAGAAGCTTCAGCAGAACTCAAAAGAGACAGTATTTGTGAAGATATCTCAGAAAGGGTAATAAGTATTATAGCAACAATCATTAAAATTTTATAATATTGAGGAAGTAAGAAGTTGGGGTGGTGTTTTACTCTGCCTCGGAGAGGTTGAGATACCCTGAATTCCAATGAAAGCAGTAATTTTATGGGGGAGGAAGTGTTAAAAATATAGTAGGCTCAGAGCTGAATGTTGTTACAGTGATCAAACACACCTTTGGTTGTCATAAAAACAATGACAGGAAGGAATAAGGATTCCTTGAACGATATTCAGAAAAAGTATTTTTACCCTATACTAAAGGATAAAGGACTAAAATTTGATTTAAGTCATTTGGATGAAAAGTTTGTTTGGCCTCCTTCCTGCTCTTAAAGGATGATCTAGTGACAGCCTGGTTCTAGGGGGCAGGAGGTATGCAGAAAGCAGCTGACTCCCTCCAACCCCAAAGTGGTGAGTGGAGAACACCTGGCTTACAGGAAGAAGGGCAGAGGGATAAAAGACTTGGCCACAGCCCGGCCCTTCATGGGGACCAACCAGAACATCTGGAAGAATGAAAACACAGAGAGAGGCTTCCAGTTGAATGCACCTCCTTGTGTCTGAATGCACAATACCTGCAGGCATGTTTTGAACATCAGCTTTTAACCCGTACCTTATACGTGGAAATCAACCTGTGATATTTATTATTATCTCACACCAAGTTCAAAGAGGTAGATCATTCATTCACTTGACACATATTTACTGACCATCTTCTATGTGCCAGACAGTATTCCAAGTTAGTGGAAAGAGGGAAGAACGGGGTTGACAGTGGTCCCTTTTGAGTTGGACTGTGACATCTAGAGAATGCGATGATTATAATTTGAGGAAAGTGCTGGGGTGAATATGAAAATGGGATTGTTGCAGAGAAGATGAGAGGAGAGTGCTAAGGAAAAGCTCTTCTTGATGAGGGCTCACTTAGGGGAGCAGCTCGGACTTGAAACTAGGAGGCCACATGTATTCCAGTAGGACACAGTCCCCTAACATCATGCTGTAATATATCATGAAAAGGGTAACAAAACCATGCTCTCAGGATCTCCTGCCCTGGTTGCATCATTAGTAAGAGTTGGCTTTTAGCACCGAGGTTTCTGCACTCACTCTGCTGATGAATAGAAGGCCTAGTTGGTGTCAGGCATGGTGTCGAGCTCAGGGATTAAGGTAGTGAATAACGTACAGTTGTTGCTCTTAAGACCCCAATCTAGAGGTCAGAGAGAAGAGTGATTTGGTGTGATGAGTGCAATCACACAGATTCAGGACTGGAGCTCAAGGAGCCTGTGGATTCTTGAAGACTTCTGAGAAGAGGTGACTGTACCACATCCTGTAGGTGTATTTGTGTTGAAATAGGTAATCAGGAGGTTACCTATTTTAATAGGTTCCCCCTATTTTATTAGGGGGGACATTTTGTACCAAGACCTGCAAAGAAGAGAGAAGTTGGCATTTCCCAGGAATTGTAGGAAAATCATCATGAGGAAGGCAGAAGAGTGAGGAACGTATAAAAACCGAGTCTTTATGTGAGCCAAAGTCAAGTCAGGAAGGCTCTCGCTAAGCCCTCTTGGGGAACTTAGGGAGTTCCAGGAGCTCTGAGAGGGTTTCTGCAGGGGTGTGAGATGATCAGATTTGAGTTTTGGACACCCCCTCTGCTGCTCTGTGGTGATGGTGGGAGGATGGGAGTGTGGCAGGATGCCATGATGAGTTTGCAGGCTCCAGCCAAATATGGGGCCCGGAAGAAGCCCTGTGAGGTTAAAGGCAGGGCTTTAGCATCAGACAGATCAGAGTCTCAGCCTTTGCTGTGCTGCTTGTATTCTGTGTGTCCTCTAAACTTCAGTTTTTCTCTCAGTAAAATGAGGATAAAAATAGTGCTTCCTAACAAGGATGTTGTGAAGATTAAATGAGATACTATGAATGCACATAACGTTCTTAGCACAGTATCTAATGCTTCGTCACGTACTTGATAAACGGTAGTTGAAAAAGCAAGCTAGAATTTTTCATAACCTCCAATTATGTCATCAATAGCTTTTCATGTGCCCACATTTTGCTACCATACTTTTTAGAGTAATGTTCTTAAAAATTCCTGCCTCCTTCCCCAAAATCTGCTTTGTTGACTTCAATTAGAATCTAAAAAGCTAACAAAGGAACAGTCACCCTGCCCTGTTATATTTTTGTCAGACTGATAAAGGTGGAAGCATTTTCAGTTGGCCATAAAAGAGTAAGGAAAACACAGGGGAAAGGAGAGCTTGCAGAGGGATACTTGAGTCATTCCATTTACGTCTACTGCTGTGTTAACATGGCGCTGGTCCTTTGGGAACACTCTATTGGTGTTAGCTAGGATTGTTATGGAAACAGTGGCAGATTTTATTTTTTTGAACTCCAAAATCAGTGCAGATGGTGACTGCAGCCGTGAAATTAAAACATGTTTGCTCCTTCAAAGAAGAGCTATGAGAGACGTAAACAGCATATTAAAAAGTAGAGACATCACTTTGCTGACAAAGGTTCATATAGTCAAATTTATGGTTTTTCCAGTAGTTCTATATGGATGTGAGAATTGGACCATAAAGAAGGTTGGGTGCCAAGAATTGGTGCCTTTAAATTGTGGTGCTGGGAAACTCTTGAGAGTCCCTTTAACAGCAAGGAGATCAAACCAGTCAATCTGAAAGGAAATCAGCCCAGAATATTCATTGGATGCTGAAGCTCCAACAAGGTGGCCACCTGATCCAAAGAGCCAATTCATTGGAAAAGACCCTGATGCTGGGATAGATTAAAGGCAGGAAAATGGGGAGAAAGAGGATGAGATGGTTGGATGGCATCACTGACTTAATGGACATGAGTTTGAGCAAGCTCCAGAAGATGGTGAAAGACAGGGAAGTCTGGTATGCTGCAGCCCATGGGGTCACAAGGAGTCAGACAAGACTTAGTGACTGAACAATAAGGATTGTTATCTTTGGCTTGGTCAGAGTTTGGAGGTTGTTTGCCCCAAATCAGGCCAAGAAAAAAGTTCACAAGAAAGATCTACTTCTGTTTTAGATTAGAAATCACTGAGGGCAACTCTGGAATATGCAGATTCCATGTTTATACTCATTCTTCCAGGCTACCAGGTTGCTTTTTTCCAAATTAGAGTGACCTCTTTCCTCACCACACACACCCTTTTGCATCTCTGGAATGTCCTTGGTGTCATCGAAGGAACTTCTATATTGAATGGGACATACTAGCCAACACCTTTCATTTGATTTGGCTTTTTCTGGCTCTGCTGAGTATCTGCTTAATGATAGTTCATAGGCAACGAAGTAAAAGCAGAGAAAAATTGGTTTAAATGTGGATAATCATTTAGTTTCCCCATCTCTGAAATTCAGTCTGATTCATACAAATTAGCAGCTGCTACTGTTTATCTATGCTAAAGACTAAAAGAGTTGAGTTTTATTCTAGATAACTGGGGCATCCTTATTGGAAGCACTGGGCAATGAGACCAACAGGAAGGAAAAGGTTCAGTGATATTAAGAACTTGATAAATGTGTACCAATGAGTTAGATTGAGTATAGTGCCAAGGAGAAGTATTTCAACCTTTTCACCACAGCTGTCTTTCTGGTCTCCTAATTTCTTTGTATATGTGCCCCTATCACCACCTTCACTGTTTATTTTGTTTGACCATTCTTGGAAGTGAACGATTTCATCCCAACTTTTTCACTTGATCTCATGTTATTTTATTTATGACTCCCATGGGCTCCATTTTGTATCAGAGCAATGCTCACCCATTATAGCAAAGAGATAGAAAACCCAATGCAAAGGAGAGGTATGGAATTATTTTAGGAAACTATTAAGTGGTACTGTAAATTATTCACTTAGCAAATGTTGCTGAGCCCTGGACGAAGAACTAGGGTGACACATAGATGTATGTGATCCAGGTGATTTTAGCACTTAGAGATTTAGAAGTGTTTGAGCTTAGCTGATGGGTAGATATGGCCAGTAGCTTTGGAGCATCTCTCTAAAATTGTTGATTTGATGGATGGTTGAGTGGGGAGAGGATTCCTCTGGAAACAATTTGTGTGTGGGGTACTTGAAAGCGGTCAGTTCAAGGAAGAATTAGGAAGATCTTTAATCTCTCCCAAGGCTGTGGATGGTGATGAACACCCTGCAGGGAGGGGCTCCAGGCAGAAGTTGAGGGACTTGTTTCCACAGGAGGAGTGAGGAGTGCAAGGGAAGTGGAGGAGTTGTGGGAGATGAAGGCGGGCTTGGGATGTGTCGAGGACAGCAGCCAGTGAACAAGTTTTGGTTCATGACTTGCTGAATGGGACCTAGTGAGGTAAGAGTTCTCTCTTCTCAGTCCAACTAATGAGCTGCTGCCTGTGAGAGATGGTGGATCCGCATCCCCTGGTCTCTCATGTGGCAGCTGTGGGACTGGAGAGGCGTCTTATGGAGTGGCTTCATTGGCAGCAGACATTGGCAAGTTGGTTGGAACCAGAGGACCATGTCTGACCACATGTGATCTACCCCCAGAAATTGCCAGTGTAACTCAGGGGACCCTTTGCAGGTGAAGTGAAAGCTGACTTTATAAAGGAAGTGAGGCGGTTGGGCAAGAAATAAGATACTTTATAATTTACCATTACTATTACAATATGATTTGTTTCTACTGTGCTGGTAGAATTTGAAGAAATTTAGGTTAAATATATTAAATAATGTTCGATAGGCAAATGATGTGGTAGTTTGGCCTAACATTCAGATAAGCATTCTCTGATTTGGGGTTTTTGTTTGTTTTTATCATTTCTGTCACCTTCTTTTTTATGATAAGTTTCATGCTATAAACCTAAATTATTTCCTTAATTTTCCTTTCTCACCCATCGTTTCTAACCTAACTCACACCAGCACAGTTTCTTCACTTTTTGCATTGACACATTTAAAATCACTGCGTTGGTTTGTTTTATTTGACCAAACCTGATGGCACTGAATTTCTTCCCAGATCCTTGTGCAAATATTATGCAGACTTTTATAGTAGATCGTCACTGAAATCCCAGGTAGCACACATGGCCCTTAAACACTCTCCCTTTGCAGCTGTTACGACTGAAGAGACGATGTTCAACATAAAATAAGTGGACATAAGTAAAAAGTCAGCAAAGAGCCCAGCCTCAGGGTTTGTGACCCATTTCACACTTGGAGCTGTGTGAAGCAGCATGTTGTAACCACTCTAAGCCTCAGTTTCCCCATCTGCAAACTGGGGCTAACACTTTCTACATCATAGGGCTGCTGTGAGGGTTAAATGAGAGTACGTGATCACAGCATGCAGCTGCAGCTACACATACAGAGGTTCAGGGAAGAAGGAGTCCCTTACAGTGCTGTGCTCGAGGTGTGAAATTCCATCTTCTAGGTCAGAAGGATAGTGGAATCCATTGTGAATCGACACTGGGAGGATATGCACTGTGGCCCCCTGAAGATAATACTAAAGAATTCTGGTTTCTGTCCTTGGACAAGGTGGTCTTTTGCGGTTACCTGACACTTCAGTATAAGTCAGCAGGGAAGGCCACACTGAAATATACAGATGCAATGCTGTAACATTAGGTCCTTAAAAGAGCTAGGGAATTTGGTGGGGTTAAGGGGCTACAGTTCATGGGGTCACAAAGAATTGGACACAAGTGAGTGACTAACACTTCCTTTTACTTTACTTACAAGTAGCACCCGATAGAATTCTAGCAATTTCTAGAATCAAGGGGTCTGTGCTATAGTTGAAGTAGGATGAGGCAGACACACTTTCTGAGGTCAAATTCTGGCTCAGTGATGCACTAGTCACACCATGGACAAATTTTACAGGCTTCCTAGGCCTCGCTCTCATCTGTACCAAGAGGCCAGCTGTCTTGCAAGGTTGTTTTGTAAGCTTAATCACACTTGCTAACCTATATAATACGTGCTGGGTAAACCTTGGTTTCTTTTCCATAGTGTTTTCACCTTTTAATTTCTACACCGTTATATTCAGTATATATTAACTGAAAACTAGAATACGAGAGTAAAATGCATTGTAATGTTCCAGGAAGACATTGGTGAGTTTGAGCTTTTCTTCTTTGCTTAATAAATTAGCAGGAATTAGACATTCTTTTGAGACTTCTAGACAGAAAATAGTAATGAACCAAATTATTCTTTGCATGGCCATCCTTTGATGGAAGATTTGCTAAAATATTTAACAAGCTGCTTTGGTGAAGTCCTTGTGTGTGGTGGTATATGGGTGGTACTATTTATTGAGTGGCAACTGTGACAAATACTGGACTGAGCACCTTATATAAATATTTTTGACCTTCACAACAACCTTGAATTCAGATTCCGTTTTTAAGTGTATATGCTGTGTGTGCTAAGTCACTTCAGTCATGTCCGATTCTTTGCAACCCTACGGATTATATAGCCTGCAGGGCTCCTGTGTTCATGGGATTCCCTAGGCAAGAATACCTGAGTGGGTTGCTGTACCCTCCTCCAGGAGAGTCTTCCAGACCCAGTGATCAAACCTGCGTCTCTCCTGCCTCCTGCAATGGCAGGTGGGTTCTTTACCATTAGCACCACCGGAGCTTACCTGGTGGCTCAGACAGTAGATAATCTGCCTGCAATGTGGGAGACCTGGATTTGATCCATGGGTTGTGAAGATCCCCTGGAGGAGGGCATGACAACTCATTTCATTATTCTTGCCTGGAGGATCTCTGTGGACAGAGGATCCTGATAGGCCACAGTCCATGAGGTCACAAAGAGTTGGACACAACTGAGTGACTAAGCACAGCACAGCAGCCACCTGGGAAGCCCCTTTAAATTTGTACTTTTGAGCAAATCAGTATACCTCTCTGACCCTCCATTTCCTCATCAGTACAGAATAATAACCTCTATGTTACTGCTATCATCTGAATGTTTGTGACCCCCTAAATCGGCATGCTAAAATTCTAATACCCAAAGTGATGGTGTTAGAAGGTTGGGGCCTCTGTAAGACGATTAGGTTATGAGGCTGGAGCCCTCATGAATGGGATCGATGGCCTTATAAAAGAGACCCCAGAACACCCCTCACTCCTGCTACATGAGGATGCAGTGAGAATGTGCTATGAACCAAAAAGTAGGTTCCCATCAGATACTGAATCTGCCAACACCTTGATCTTGAACTTTCTAGCCTCTAACACTGTGAGACATAAATCTCTGCTGTTTGTAAGTCACTGAATCTATGGTATTTTGTTACAGCAGCCTAAATGGACTAAACTGCTTGCACATTGTGAGAATCAAATGAGATAATGCCTGTCAAAGTGCTTTTGTAAACTGTCAAGTACTCTGTAAATGTTAGCTATAGTTATGAATTAAAAGAACCATTGGGAACAGAAATCTGGGGTGTTTTGATGTCTAAAAACCTGTAGCCCTGCTCATCACTATAGTTGAGAGCAGTACAGGAAGGGGCTTATCTTTGGGGGTGGTTTCTACTCTGTTCCAGATATTCAGTGAGGGCTTTTACACACAAGTGACTGGAGTCCTGGGCATCAGTGGTAGCCTCTTCTCTAACTTCCTTTGTCTTCAAGCTGTCATTCTGAGAGCCTCAGTGCATATGAAAAATGCAGTTCAGGGCAGAGCGACAAGCATAGCAATCTAAACTCCAACATCACAGTCCATCACAGGAAGACTGAGGACCACCACATCAAAATACCCAAGTGTTTCATTTTTAATAACAGATGTCTTTTTTTTCCCTTAAGAAAAATGTCCACAAGATAATATCTCTTCTCTGCCTCACTGTTTCACGATGTGTGTGAATGTTCAGAACAAAAAAAGGAGCCCACTTTCTCTTGAATGGGATGCTTGTCCACTTATTTATTTGAGAAAATTGTCATCCAAAGCACTTCAATCAAATCTTCTTTTGTATTTCCCTCCCTGGTGTCTGCTCAGCCAGGCAACATGCATGCCACTTCAAATTGCTCCTATCTAAAGCATCAGCACCCTTGCTGCAGCTTGTTTTCCTTCATCCATCTCTTGGTTCTTTCAAAACCCTGGCACTGATGGTGTGAGAGGTGAACTTTTTCCTTTTTCAGCTTTGGGATAAAATATGCTTTGCCTAAAGCACGCTCTGAGCATTTTCCTTTGTACCTTCGTGATGGAAAGAGCGAGCTAGAGACAGACTGACAGACCCACATGGGCATGTTCTTGGCCGACCCAGGAATGAGCTGGTGCCTTTCTGATGCTGCTGACAGAACTGTCATCCTCCTAGCGTAGGATCAGGGATGGGCCTGGATTTCTCTCAGGATGGGGCCACAGAGTGACTGCAAGCTCGCAAAACAGTGAGCTGGCCTCCACGGTTACGACAGTCGGGTTTGTCTTTGTCTCTTGCTCTCAACCTTCATTACTCCAAAGTCTGATTGCTTCTTCCTCGGAAAATTCTCTTGGATCCACCCTTTCTTACCCATTTCTAGTAATATTCTGGTCCAGAGTCTTGTTCACCTCATGACAGAGTAACTGTAATGGCCTTTGCTGTGTCTCCATTTCGCCAGTTTCTTTCTCTCTTTCCCAATTTGTCTTGAACATTTACTTTCAAACCAAGGCTCCAAAAGCATGACTTCACACTCCTGCTCCCAGGCCTACAGCAGCTTTCTGTTGCCTGCTCAGTTCAACTGATGATGCTCTGGCTCACTTTCAAAGTCCCTCCTGGAGAAGAGGTCTCACTTCTGCTGAAGATCAAGGTCCAAAATCTTGGGTTCCATTCTTGGTTTTGCCAGATTCTGGCTCTGAGTCTTTGAGAAGTTCACCTCACACTGCTGGAATCTCACCTTCGATATTTATAACATGAAGGAGGTAGACAAAGCTGGTGGTCCAGAGGAAATTGCAGAGTCCAGAAAATCTCCCCTGTGTGTCAAACGGGGATGGTACGAGAACATCTTCTGGAATCTTTGCAAGAAATGGAGTTGGTATTCATACCACTCCTAATGGAATTTGTCTACACTGGAAACCAGAAAGATGGAATGGTGGAAGGTAAAGGACAATATACTGATATCCACAGACTCCAACGGTGTGGTAACTTTCATTCACAGCTTCTCAAGGCCTGAGACTGAAGCTCTATATGTATTGGATATTCTGCATTGAAGTTCTAATGTGGCAATTGCAGTTTTTACTTGTAAGGACAAGAATTAAATCTGTCATCTGAAATAACTTCATACACTGCCTATATATTATAATTTTGCCATAAAACCATCACTTACTTAAAAAATAAAATGAAGGATGTAGTAGCTATGTTGGGTCTATCTGCCTTTGCGCTAAGAACTATAGTGTTTCTTTCTCATTTCCCTCAGTGCCTGCCTCCCCTCATCTCTCCCTTCTTCCCTTCTTTCCTCCTTTTATCCACATTTTGATTTGAGATAGAAACATTCAAGACGTGAGAAATTTAAGTCACCTACTTACTTGAGTCATACAAACTCTATCTTCTATATTATGTCTGTAAAGTCTCTTGGGAAAGGGCTCATGCCCTCCAAGCAAAGTTCAGATGTCTGGGAGCTCCACCCAGACTTGCTTTCTGGGGCAGGGGTCAGAGACGGAGAGGGGGGACTGGATAGAAACACTGGCACTTTGGCAAGGGGTCAGACAAAGGGAAGAGTATTGATGATAAATGAGCAGATGCAGCAGTTTTCTTCATGGGAGTGAGGGTCCTCCCTACATCATCACTAAAAAAGAGGGTATTGGGTTTATGTCTGTAGCCAGAGGGAACTTGTTCAGCTATTTTATTGTTGTTTAGTTGCTACGTCATGTCTGACCTGTGACCCCATGGACTGTAGCCCACCAGGCTCCTCTGTCCATAGGGTTTCCCAGGCAAGAATACTGGAGGGGATTGCCATTTCCTTAGGAGGCATTTTTTAAAAAGCTAATCCTGAGGTATAAAGTAGTTATTCAGAAACACTTTTTTTTTTAAGTATAAGCTTTTAGTGTAACATTCTAGGAGCAGTGGACAGGTGTGAGTTTAGCCTGTGCAGCATCAGAAAACAAGGATGCAATTTTCATTAGGGTTGTGTCTCTCTCATAATCTTTACTGTGCCTCCCTTCCACCCCTTCGCCACCCCAGCCTCCAGCCTAATTTCTCCTGTTTCTTTCCCCAGTCTGAAAAGACAATTCCATTTTTTTCTAGCTGTTCAGGTTTATAACCTATAGCCATCTTTGACACTGTTTTCCTTCACACCCCATATTTAATTTGTCAGCAATCTTTACTGTCTGTACCTCCAAAATGTGCCCAGAATCTGACTGCTTCTCATCATCTCCACTGTTCACCCTTTCATATGAATCCTCATCATCTCGCAAATAAATTATTGTAATAGCCTCTCAACCTGTCTTTCAGCTTCTGTCTTGACATCCTTCAGTGTATTCTTAACGTTAATTCTGTTAAAGCTTAAATAAGATCTCACCCTAAACAGAATCCCGTGTCCCTACAAGGGTTTACATGCAAATTCCTTACATGCAAATATCTTTGTGGCCCTCTGAATTCATCTGTGCCCTCTCAGTCAGCCACTCTGCCACTCTGACTTTGCTGTTCCTTTACATGCAGACGTGTCCCTGTCTCACAGTCTCTCACTTGGCCTCTTCTGGAACAGTCTTCCCCCAGATGTCCGCCATCTTTAGTCCTTTACTCGATTGCTTCTCCGAAGGGTTTCCTGGCCAGTGCACACACCGCTTCTGATCTTCTAGATCCCTTTCCTTTTTTTCCCTTAGTATCACACATCAACATCTAACACATTACATATCTTATTTTTCATGGTCATTATTAGTCATCTATTGTAGAATATAAGCGGCTTAAGAGCTTATCATCTCTTCTTGTAATCCATTTTGTTCTCTGCTGTATCTCTAGCATATAGAACATTATCTGGCACATGGGAGGCAATCAGTAAGTATTTTTGAATGAATGAATGAATTGTTGCTCACCAATTTTGCTTTCTTTTTTCCTTAGTAAACAACATTCAACGAGTTGGTGATGGACAGAGAGGCCTGGCGTGCTGTGATTCATGGGGTCGCGGAGAGTCGGACACGACTGAGCGACTGAACTGAACTGAACTTGAGTTTTAAGGCTATCCACTGCCTCACATTTGCAGGGCTCTTGATTTTAATATTGGACTTAAAACTGGAAAGCCAGGAATGAACACACGCAAACACACACAGAAATGGCCCTAACTCCCTGGTTGTGCCACTCACTATAGTGATGTGGATGAATTGTCAGTTGCTAACTGACCTAAAGCCTGGGAAACCACAGATGGCTGATGGACTCTGTTGAGTCGTCGTCGTCCTCCTCCTCCCAGGGCAGGGTCTACAGGGCAAGCTGTCAATAAAAAGATACCTGGTCCTTTAGCTTTTTCCTGCTGCCATTTAGTCATGACAGACCTGAAGAAAGAGGCTGGCAAAAGATGCAGGACTTTGACTGCACAGGTGCGATTCCTAGCATCACCCATGACAAAGCTGTCAGGGTCTCTGCACATGTAGGCTGGGAGGAACAGTGACCGTGTTATGAAGCTGGCTTGATTGTTTAAAAGTTGACTGGCTTAAGTCAGAGTTCATTCTCAGGCTCAAGTTTTCCTTCTGTATAGCGGAGAGGGAAGTGACTTCAGGAATCCTCGTGTTCAGCTCTGTGACTTTATAAGAGAGGAAACTGAGGCCCTGAAATTTTCAATGATTTTCCTAGGTTGAATAATGAGGTGCTCCTGGGACTAGACCCAGATTCTTCTCGATGCTGGTCCTGGGATCGTCCCATGACACTGTTTTGCCTCCTTGCCCTGCAATACACCTCTCAGGAGGTGGAATGCGAAGGTTTCAGGGATGGCCTATAGGCCTGCCCCACAGGGAGGCATCCACATCTTCTCCCTGCTTCCTGAACTCATGAGAGAGAAAGATTGTCAGCTTCTGTAAAGCTGGCAGAAAAAGGGTGAGCAGCTAAGCAGAGGTTTGGGCAAACTCATAGAAGGGAAGGCTTACACTTTGAAGAGCTCAGATCTTCAGAACTAGAATAGTCAGTAGTTAGAATCATGTGTTTGGTTCTGCTTCGATAGGATGATTTAAACACCTCTTTGTTTAAATACCTATGTGCAGGAGGAGGCACTCAGTCACGCCTCTCTGATGGGAGCTGAAGATTCAGCAGCAACCAGGCCTTTGGGTGCACACAGGGCAGGGAGACAGCTCCAGGTCAGGACTCCTGGTCTTTCTGGGAGAATGAACATGGTGTCCAGCACTGACTAGGGCCTCCATGTCCCAAGAAGTTATTTGAACATTTTCAACATTATGGGTCTGTGTTTTCAATTTGAGAGGATAGGTAAATATAAACATGAGATGATGTATTATTTTTAAAAACCTTTATTTTATGACATTCCTGGGTTGTAGAACCCTGACATACCTACAAGGCTCTGTACAATGTGATTGGGCAGATCCTACCAGGGTCAAACTTCAAGGAGTTCAGTAATGTTAAATCTGGATATATTAAAATGTTTAAGTTTAGGAGATTAGAACTGGTCTATAATTGCAAGTCTTCAAGATGGGAGGAATTCTTCCTTTTTTTTTTTTGTTTCTCCTTTTCCTTCCATTGCTGTCAGTTTCCTTTCTTAAAACTTTTATTTAAGCTGTGCTAAAAACTCTTTTTCTCCCCTGTCCATGATGTCTTGAAATGGTTAACAGCAGTGTCTTGGGGTCTTTCTTCCTGAGTCCCTATCCTGGATGTGCCACTTGGGCAAATGACTTAATTGCTTAATGCCTACTTGCTTTATCTGAAAGTGTGGATAATAGTAGAGCCTGCCCCAAAGGGTTGCTGTGAGGACTAAAACAGATTATGATACAGTGAGACTCTGAGAGCCATGCCTGACATCCTACATACACATACACATAAGCCTAGTTATTTGTCTTTATTGTTATTATGTCTGGAGTCTCTGCTCTCGTTTTTGCTATCTGTCCTTGGAATATCATTTAACCTCTGATCCTCAGCAGCCAGGAGGGCCCGGACTGCCTGATTATTCCAAATAGCTGGCCTTGATCCGCTAGTGAATGGCATACACTGACCTTCCTTCTGCTTTCTTGATAGCTACTCTGTCAGTGCAGAGAAGCCCAATTCAATTCATTTCAATCCAGTCCAATCCAATTCAATTTAACTCATCAGTTTAATTTAGCGTAAGTCATTCATTTCATTTATTCAGAAATATCTCTTGAGGTCTAAGACATGCTTGATACTTTCCAGACCTAAGACAGCTAGAAATGAAGCATGGGAATCCTTGGTTTTGAGAATCTTACAAATATAAAGGCTTCAGTAGCTTCACATCTTTCTAAGTGGAAAGAAAATGAGACAGACTCTATCCCCTTAGGGGTTTAAAGGAAACCTTTAAACAATCTTGAGGGGAAACAACATGGAACCAGTCGCTAGGAAATGCAATTCTAATATCTAAGTGGTTCTAATTATTCCCTCCTCAAGGCGGGCGGTTCCTAAAGGCTGGCAAATCTTCCCTGGAGTAGACAAGCTATTCAACTTTGGTGGAAACAAGATGTGGCTGTTGCAGGGTTTAGACAACAGCAAAATAAACAAAGACCCAATTATGATTTGAGGGAGGTAGACCAAACTTTTCTATTTAGTCAAAAGGAATTGATTTCCCCTGGAGTGTCACTTACACCATGATGATTATTGGAAGGGAGACAGCTTAACAGAGTGACGCAAAAGCGAAAGGGCTGCATGTTGGTGGCTGATCTTGACTGCTCACCTTCAAGGCAGAGTCAGAAAAATACAATAAGAAAACTGAATGTAACAAAAATCCAGGACAGTTTTGGAAATTGTATGCTCTCTAGCACTGTTTTTTATGAGTTATATAAAATGTTATAAAAGTAGGAAAAAAAGAAAAATACAAGCAATGGGGAGGTAGACTATTTGGAAGATTTTCTTGATATTTCTTGTTTTATGCTCGTTTATTCCCTCCCCCCACCCCCGCTTTTTTTTTTTTTCAAAATCAAAGTGGGTTGGGGATCAACAAACAATACAGCTAATTTCAGGTTGTTGTTGGTTTTAATCGCTTAGTCGTGTCTGACTCTTTGCAACCCCAAGGACTGTAACCCTCCAGGCTCCTGCGTCCATTCTAGGAAAAGTTATCTAGACCTAATTGGGGTCTATTTGCTTACTATGTGAAAGAGTCCAATGTTTAAATTTCTCTGAAGGAATTATTTATTTTAGAAACGTAGTTTTAGATCCAAAGATCTCCTGTGACCTCAGCTTGTCCCCACTCCAGCCAGTTGAAACAATTGAATAAAAACTGATTCTATTTGAGAAGACTTTTAATGATTAAGTAATTTGTATTTCTTAACTGCAAAATAAAGCTGGGTCTAATTTGTCTGCATTCAGTCAAAAGATTTTTAAAACCATTGAATACACTCCGCTAAGTTTCTCTGAACCATGCCTTCGTTCTTTATACCCCAATCTCCACTATCTATTAAAACAGAACTTCATTCCCCCACCACCCCCCCCCCACTAGATTCTTGAATTTGGAGATTTGGAATGGAAATGCTCCAATTTCCCCCACTCTAACCCAAGTGCTGTGCTTGGCGCATTTTTGAAAAAGGAAATTGATAATTCAGAAACAGTACTATATCCTTCAGGAGGAAAAGCTTTTTCTTTGATTTACTGCTGTGCATTAGCTCTGCAGATGTTCTTTCTACCTACGAAGAATCTCCCCTCACTGTTGCATATTTAGATCTTTTCTTTATGTCCAGCACATGTCTGACCTCTTCAAGGAAGTGGCCTTGTTTGTTGATTGCAAGCACAGGCACCTCTGCCTTCAAGGAGTCTCTACATTAGTTACATTTTGTCTTGCGTTTCCTGTCCTTATCATGTTGTCACATGATCAGTTGAAAAGCCTTGCTCATTTTTTCTGTGTCTGTGTGTCTGCTTTCTTCAGATCCATTAAGAGAGTCTATCAGGGCTGCACGGTTGACTCTTATATCCCAACAAATGGCTGTACACACAGTACGTGTTCAATAAAGATGTGATGCCAGCAGTAGCAGGTCGTGGGTGATGTACTGCTTTGTTTAGGGTCTCAATGATTTCTTTTTGGGGAAGATGCTGAACTCAGGATTTTGATATACTTTTGTCTTGCTTGCCGTTTGATACAACTGCATGCTCCCTGTTGCTGAAATTACTTCTGTCAAATGGTCAGGATTGTCAATACACAGGGAGAAGGTCATTTTGTCTCTAGCCTGCTCAGGAGAAAAAAAAAAAATCTGATTTTCTCTTTTGATCTAACAAACCAAAGCAACTGGAAAGCATCCTTTCAGTTGTAATTCCATTTCCACCTGTTTTGCTCACCATATCACAATGTTTAAGAGACTGTTATGGCTGTCAAGAAGAGCAATTAGTGGCCTTATTTGGTGGATGATAGAACCATTACTATTCACCAGACCAGCTTTAGGACATGTGTACTAAATTATTTAAAGCTAATAATGCACGTGAAAGACATTAAAGCTAAAAATGTGATGAAAAACTTCAGGGTGAAAACATCCGTTTCCTCCTGGCATGCCCAAGTGTTCTCCTTTGTTCAAGGGCACACTGAGAACTTCAGAGATGATGATCCTGGGTACCTCACTGCTTTTCTGCTTTCGGCCACAACCTGCTCCCCCTTTGCGGGGCTTGATCAGGAGCGTAGAGAGGCGGGACTCTCCTGGGGGTCCAGTGGCTAAGTCTCTGTGATCCCAATACAGTCTCTAGTCAGGGAACTAGATCCCACATGTCACAACTCAGAAGTTTTCATGCCACAAACTAGATATCCCTCGTGCCACTATTGAGACCCAGAGCAGCAAAATGTATGTATATATAGGACCTTAGCTCCCTGACCAGGGGTGGAAGCCACACCCCTTGGATTGGACGGCAAAGTCTTAACCACTGGGGAAGTCCCTAATACATATATATTAGGGACTGGTCAGGGAGCTAAGATTCTACATGCCTCATGGCCAGAAAAACAAAAACATAAAACAGAAGCAATATTGTAACAAATTAAATAAAGACATCTATTCAAGAATATCTGTGAAAATACAGTTAAAAAAAGGCAAGAGTGTGTTACTTAAATCAAAAGTACTGCCTCCCTTGCCCCTCCCACTTCAGAGAAGTGGAGATGCTGGTACTTCAGAGTGCTACAGTCAAGAACACAGGGTTGCCTCTCCTCCCAGCTTCCAGGTGGAGGGCTTTCTTCCAGGAGAAGCAGGACTTCAGCATTTCTTACTTTGCCTCCAGTGGCCTGTTGCTGAGGTTGAATGCTAGGCAGGTGTGGTTGGGAAGTGGGGGCTCCTTCCTTTATACCAAGGCACACTTGTGCATCAGAGGCTGTCTCTGGTACGGCCTGCTGGGAATGCTAGGAATCCAAATCTCTTGCTAGGGCTCATGAGGTGGTGGTTCCCAGTCAAGCTTGATTGGTTGCTATCCTACCTTCCTTCAAGTGTTTAACTCCTGGAATGAGGGTCTCAGAAGTTTACCTTTGAATCCACTCCTGGCTCCAGAGCCCTGGCTGAGATTTTGCATAAAGTGAAAAGCAGACAGTGAAACACATATCTGGCATTCTCTTCCCAAAGAACTGACTTTATTTGCAACAGAGGGTGGAGAAGTTTAAGCCTGAGAGTCCTTTCAAGAACAGTAAAGCGATGGTAAAGGCAGTTGGGATATTCATAGATCTAATAAACATATAATGTAGGACAATTAGTTTGCAGGGGAGAACCAGGGGAAATAAAACAGTTGGAAGGAGCCCCCTGGGGTCAGAATGAATATCAAAACATTGACTTCATCAATGATTTATTTGAAGGAGCCACAGTTTGATTGGATTAATTTATAAAGGAATTTATGCCCCAGGGAATTTTTGAAAATAGTAGCACAGTCTGACTACAAGTAGCAAAGTTTAATATCTGGGTGTGGTCTGGGAAAGAATAGATGACAGCCCTGCTAATACCTTGTCTTCCCAGGGTGACCGTGGGCATCTTCAAAGTTGTGCCTTCCTGAGAATCAGTGTCAAAGGCTTTCAACAAAATAGCTAGTAGCCACTAAACAGCCAATTAACCAATAACACTGGTAAGTCATGGAAGTGGAACCAGTACCCAGAATGCTATAATAGATTGTCTGAAATGTTCCCAGAAAAAAACAGTAGAAAGATAAAGGAGGAAAAAACTATTTGAAAAAATAATGGCTGAAAATTTTCTAGATTTACTGAAAGCATCTAGTAAGCTCAATATTATTAGAGTGAATATTCACAAAGAGACCCATAAACAGACACATCGTAGTAAAAATGGTGAAAATCAAAGACTAGGAGAAAATCTTGAAAGCAAGAGAAAAATGACTCATTACTTACAAAGAACACTCAATAAGGTTAACAACTCACATCTTGTCAGAAACAGTGGAGACCAGAGGTGGTACTGGGATAACACGTCCACACAAAACCTTACACATAAATGTTTAAAGCAAACATCATTAATAGTCAAAAAGTGAATAAACCAATGTCCATCAACAGATGAATGGATAAACAAAATGTGGTTTACCTATACAAAGAAACATTTTTTGACTATGAAAAGACTATTGATACCTTGAATAAACCTTTGAAAGTATGCAAAACGAAAGAAGTTAGTCACAAAGATCTTATATAATTACATTTATATGAAAGTTTAGAAAAATCTGTAAAGACAGTAGATTAGTGGTTTCTTAGGTCTGCGTGTGGCATCGGTAGGCAGAGGAGTGACAGTTAAAGGGTTAGGTGATAAAAATGTTTCAAAATTGATTATGACAATGGTTGAACATACCTGTGAATATACGAAATACCATTGAAATGTAAACTTTGAGTAGACTGTATACTGTGTGTTATGTCTCAAGAAAGCAGTTTTTGAAAAGCAAGCAAAGGTAAAAAGAAAATCGTGGTGGATTTCTGATGTTTATACCTCCTTGAATGTGAGGGAAAAGAAGTGAATGTGCTGGGGAGTCATCTGTTCTCTGTGGGAGTAGAGAGGAATGTTTTATCACTAAGCCCGACAAAGAGGTTTGGAAATTGAGGTTTAAGACAAATCATTTTACTGAGCTTCATTTCTCATACCTAAAACAAGTAAGGGGAAGGAGGAAGTATATGCTCTCTTAAATTCATCTAGCAAAAAATCCTCGGATTTTGGACTTCCCTGATGGTCCAATATTTAGGACCTTATTACACAACTTCTGGTTATGTTGCCGCTTATCACTGAAAATGGCCAGTGACATCTATTTTTCAGTCTTCCTTCTATGTTTTCATGATCCCACACATTCATTTTCTGTCTCTGCCCTCTTTATTGATTAGCTACTGAGGAACCAAGCCTGCTGAGTGCAGGCCAGGGGTGCAATGCTAGCCCTCAGAGAGCTTTTCTGTTTTTAAGAGGCAAGATATTATGTAAGTTTGGTATTATATGTGACTCCAGCATTGTATGCATTTCAGCTCTGATGATTGTTTTTCTTTAGGGATTGAGTTCAGAGGACTAGGGGGTCCTCTCTCTCTGTCTTTTCATGGTTAATACAAAGATTGGACATTGTCTAATCAGGTATATCAGGAATCTCAATTTCAGTTCTGACATTCAGCAGTGATTGATTCCATTTATCTTAGATCCTAAAATGGGAACAGTAATAGCTGCAGTGCGAGACTGTTGGGTGAGGAACTAGAAGAGGCGCACAGCGTGACGACAGAGTCGAATTAATAGGTGTCTGTTACAGTCAGTCTCTCCTCATAGTTCTCATTTGTTGAAGGGGCCTTTCATTTCTTCATTTAATTCTTGAAGGTATTGAGCATCTGCTCTGTACTAGGAGCATTTCTACACATGAGAATCCTTGCTACCGTGAAGCGTTAGTTCTGATTCCTAGTCGAGGGGCGACAAATAGATAAAAACATTCCCATTACAGTAAGTTTTTGGAGGAAAGACATCCTACACTGCAGCAGTTGGGGTGCTACTATAGTGGGGTGGTCAAGGACGACCTCTCCAAGGGGTTGGCATTTGGGGAGAGACTGAAGAGGAGAGAGAAAACCATTCTAGAGGGAAAGAAAAGCAAGGGAAGGTTTTCAGGTGGATAAGAGTCTGGTGTGTTTGGAGAGCAGAAAAAGGTCCAGAGCATAGTAGCGATGGGCAAGTGATACATGACGTGCACTATGCCTGTGGGAAGGCAGGCAGGGGTCAGAGCACAGAGTATCTTGTAGCCATGACAAAGCTTGTAAGCGCCACAAGGGAAGGGACTGCGTTTGTTTTGCTCACTGCTGGACCTCTGACACCTAGAACAGTGCCTGTTATAATAGTCATGAAAAGTGGATTGAAAAAATTTTATTCTGAGTGAAATTCTAAGTAATTGTATGCTATCTTCTTTTTCAACGTCTAACTGCTGTGTGGGAATGGATTTAAGTGGAACTAGGAGAAGGCAATGGCACCCCACTCCAGTACTCTTGCCTGGAAAATCCCATGGACAGAGGAGCCTGGTGGGCTGCAGACCATGGGGTTGCAAAGAGTCGGACACGATTGAGCATCTTCACTTTCACTTTTCACTTTCATGCATTGGAGAAGGAAATGGCAACCCACTCCAGTGTTCTTGCCTGGAGAATCCCGGGGATGGCAGAGCCTGGTGGGCTGCCGTCTATGGGGTCGCACAGAGTCGGACACGACTGAAGCGACTTAGCAGCAGCAACAGGGGATAGAAACTCTGGGGACTACTGTACTAGCCCAGGTGAGAGAAGATGGTTTGAGCTGGGCTGGTGGTAAGGAAGCTGAGAAGTGGAGACATTTGAGCTATATTTTGGGGGTCTAATCCCCAGCACTTGGATTAGATTTACAGCAAGGAGTTGGTGATATGGGCATTAACACAGATGATGAAGCCTGGGAGAGAAGATTCTGAGGGGTTAAGGGGAGGGTGAGTAAGTGTACTATTTTCTGCTTGCTGGTTTTGAGGTGCTGGCAAGAGATTCAGTGAGATGGCAAAGTTTCAGCTGGGTATTACTTGTCTGGGGCTCAATGAAGAGGTCAGATATGACACATGGATTTTGAATATAGCTAGTATTTAAAGCCATGGGGCTGATGAGATTACTGTAGAGAGAATACAGATTCATGAAAGAATAGGGTCTGGAGGAGCCTGGGGCACTTCATCACTTAGAGACTTGGTAACAGAAGGTCAAGGTCTGGGGTGAGATGTAAGAGGAAAACTACTGTGATGTCACCGAAGCTGGCGGTCAAGGGAGAAAAGTGTTTCAAGCAGGAGGATGGTTACCTGTGGTCATCTAATATTAGGGATTTTATTTGAAGAATAATATAACTACTAAGTAAAACATACCAAAAATAAAGTTTATCGGTACCTGTGACAAGGTAATTTTTAATGCAACAGTGGGCATTGAGTGGATTGAATAATGAATGGGGATTCCAGAGAAGAGAAGGCAGAATAAACAAACAACTAGCTAACTATTGGTTTCCTCTTGAAACACCACTGAGAAGACAAGAAGGGGACTCTTTTTCTTTCTTTTAAAGCCATAAGGGCAGAGGAGCAAGAGCAACAGAATTTTGTAAAGAACATGGAGGAATGTGGATCTGGTATTACTACAACCAGCATCTCTTGGAGGTGACTGGAAATGTAGACGCTCAGGCTCCTCCCCAAACTTACTGAGTCGGCATCTGCATTTTCCCAGTATATTCCTCTGATTAGCTGGCATATTAAAGTTGGAGAAGTCCTGACTTGGAAGACTCTAAAATGAAATCCCAAGCCAGTGAGATTTATGCCACATGATCCCTAAAAACACTCAGGAACTGGAGGCACTGGTGTCCCCAGAAGCAGGACTGGAGGGTGAAGAGGGTTGTGGTGGCCAAAGCAAAGAGGGCTGGTAGAAAAGTTGTTGAAGAAACAGCCATACTACCCACCTGGAGCAGTCAGGCCAGTGCTTCCTCATACCTGAGCAAAGACTCTAAGGGTTTATTTATTTGTTCGGCTGTGCTGGGCCTTTGTGCTGCACACAGGCTTTCTCTAGTTGCGGTGCGCAGGCTTCTCGTTCCAGTGTCTTCCCTTGTTGCAGAACACTGGCTCAAGGTGCGCGGGTTTCAGTAGTTATGGCTCGTGGGCTCTAGAGTGAGGACCTGGTAGTTGTGGCACAGGGCCTTAGTTGCTTAGAGGCACGTGGGATCTTCTGACTAGGGGTTGAACCTGTGTCGCCTGCATTGACAGGCAGATTCTTAACCACTGGGCCACCAGGGGAATCCCAAGGTTTATTCTTTAAAGAGAGCAAAGAATGTCTGAACTGGAGACACCAGACACCACTTATGGATGCTGGGTGCTGAGACCTCCAGTCCTCTTCCCTAGCCACCAGAGTGCTGGCAGTTAGGGCTTCACCCTCCAGGCAGGGGCTTGGAGGAATCTTCTCCAGGGGTTATTGCCCAGTCCAAGAGGCAAGATCGAGATATTGGCACAGTGATTCCCCCAGTTCAGTGGCCCAGCCCTTTCCTTTATTTATACTGCTATGGTTGTTTTCTTTGCTTCCTCTTACCCTATAGCTCTGCTTTCAGAGCTACTTTGTAATTTTCCTATCTGGTTATCATAACTCTTTGTTCTCTTTCCTCTCATCTCTAGTATTTGTTTGGGGGAATCAGATGCCATTCTAAGACTCCATGTTCTTATTGAAGGAACTCAGCAGATTTTCACAGCCAGGGACCTGATAAGCAATTTTGCTACTGTGTGCAGGCTTCCAGATGACCTCTTTGCTGGTCACTGTAAATCTCATGTTTGCTCTTCATTGCCTTTTCAGTTTGTTTTTTAAATTAAAAGAGTGTTTCTAGTATTTTCTGCTGCCCCTCCCAACCCAGTATATTTACTTACAGAATGTCTACATTACTTACCCATAAAATAAACACCAATTAGATGAAAGATTCGTTCCTTCCTGCCCTGAGCAGAAATTAGCCTTTGTGCGCATATGGCAATGGCAAGGGTTTAAGTCTGACTCTCTGTACTTGCTGTGATCTGATGATGGGTAGTGATCATTCTTTTGTTTTCAATTCGTTTTCCTATTCTAAACACAGCCATACAAAGTAGTTTGGAATTTAGGAGGAAGAGAAATTGCTTAGAAATTTAAGAACGTTCAAGAATTCCTTGTTTGTGTCCCACTTATGCCAAAGTAGACATTTTTAAGGTGTGTCACTTTCAGAAGAGAAATCTGGTCTTTATGAACTCGATGTGGTTACCAGATTTCATAGATAACATTCAGCTGCTTTGAAGGGAAGCTGTCATACCCAGTCCATTGACATATGTAAACTCCTTTTACCTATTCTCTCCCAGTGTCTACTTAGTAATATGCAGGAACACAAGCAGTTTTAGGAAAAAAATTATGAGTTTAGGAAAGAAAACAATGCAGCCTAAACTTCCACTTTTGATGCTGTTTTCCATCTTCTGTACCATTCTTCTCCAGCCCAGCTCAAAGCATGCAGACCCTTGTATTTGCCCAATTTGAAAATTTCTGAAAGTGAACGTTGTTTAGTCATGTCTGACTCTTTGCTACCCCATGGACTGTATGTAGCCTGCCAGGCTCCTTCATCCATGGGATTTTCCAGGCAAGAATACTGGAGTGGGTTGCGATTTCCTTCTCTAGGGGATCTTCCAGATCCAGGGATCGAACCTAGGTCTCCTACACTGCAGGGAGACTCTTTACCATCTGAGCCACCAGGGAAGCCCAGGAATACTGGAGGGGGTAGCCTATTGCTTCTCCAGGGGAATTTTCCTGACCCAGGAATCGAACCGTGGTCTCCTGCATTACAGTCAGATTCTTTACCAACTGAGTTACCAGGGAATCCTAGTCAAACTTAAATATTTAAACATCTGCTGGTTAAGCCTTATCATGAATTTGGCGATGTTCATTTATCATTCTGTTTTACTGGAGGTCTGTGTTTTCCTTGTAAAATAAAGCAAGGAGCTTCTGACCTTTTACACAAAAGGGTGTTCTGGAAGTGGCCCTGCACAGCTCCTTAAATCCACCCTAGATTGTCAGAAGAGCAAAGTTAGACATGACAGCCAGATGCTTATCAAATGTCAAAAGGCAGGCATCTCCTCATTGACTTTCACTCAGCATCTGTTTCTTCCAGCTCTCACGGTCTGTGATTTCAGATTGCACAAGGCAACTTGCAATTAATTGTCAAATGGGTAGTTTAGACAATGACCATTCTGGGTTCCCAGGGGGATTTTTGTTGTTGTGGGTAAAAGTGAGGAAAAGCATGATCGTTGTTACTGTTGGATGCTCTTCTCTTTTAGCAGCTCCATGAGAGAAGCCCCGTGCCTCCCCTTTTGATCCTCTTTTCCCAAGTGCCCAGCGTAGTGCCCTGCTCAAATATAATCAATAAATATTTGATGTTGAAAGAAACCTTCGTGAAAAATGAGCCTTTTTGCTTGGTCTCCAAAGCTGAATATATTAAAGTAGAAGAATTCATTTCAGGTTGGAGAAAATAATATTATTTAGGTAGGGGAATATAAGGTATGTTTGGGAGCTGGGACTTAGGAAATAGTCCACAGAAAAAGTGTGGAGAGGATGGAAGATATGAGGGGAAGACAGGAGAGTTAATTTGAGGATAAAATATGGAGGTGCTTAATGTCAAACTTAAGACTTTGGACTTTTGTCCTGAATCTGGACATTCGCGCGTACCTATAGGGGAATTAAACCAGAGCCAGGACTCAGAGCAGAGGGTTGGGAGGGGAGAAAGCCAAAGGCACAAGGGACTGATTCACAAGCTATTACACTGAGATGATGATAAAGCACAAGTGAAGGCACCTCTGTCTCCCAGGGATGTGATCCTATCTCCTGAAACAAATTTGCTAGACTTTCTTAGAAGGACAAGCTATTTTAAATTGGACCCACTCCTGAATTCTAGTGGCTCTGGCCACTAGAATTCTCAAGGCTCTGGCCCTTTCTTTTCCATGCCCTTCTATTCTAGGATGATTTCCAGTCAGCCTTTGTTTATCTAGTTACAAAGTTATTGTTGGAGCCGGATCCCTCAAAAATTCTTTGTTTCAAACCCTCACCAAACTGAAAGCAGTCAGAGACAGGTATCTATGGGGTGGTTTTCCATGTTGCTTTTATAAGTAACAGAAGTTCACAGAACTGTCTATTAAGCCTAAGAACCACACTCTTCAAAATCCCACAACTGAAATCACAGAAATTTAGGAATTACTATTATGTGTGTTAGACTCTGGAGGCCTAGAAGAAACCTATTGGTTTGGGGAAGTTTGGTACCTGAAGATATTTGTAAAAATCAAAGCATTTTAGAATTGAAAGAAACCTCAGCACTATTTTACTTCTGCCCTTCACCAGTTTACTGATGAATTTTCTTTCCCATATCCTCAACTGATCTATTTCACTGAAATAGCTGAACTCTTAGGGTCCCTATTTCTTAAAGATTTTCATCAATCTTAGCATTACTGAGATACAAAAATTGGCTTATGCTGTACATTTTCTAGTATTTGTGATACAGGATTCCATGATGGCTGTGTGTTGGCTCTTGCTGAAAAAATGAAAAAGGTCTGGGAGAAGGTATGAAAGAGAGTGGACACTAGCCACTCCTGAGACTAAAAATATAATTGAGTTCAGATCTATGGCACAGGTTTGGTTGCTTCACTAAAAAATTTTTTTTGCACATCCCTTGAAGACTTTCAGATCAGCATATTCCATATGAAAGAAAAAGGTTATGGCGTGGTTACTTCAGGAAGAGGTCAGATTAAGAAGAAACATCCATATCTCATTATAATCATATCTTAAGCAATTAAAAATAATTACTCTCTTTGCTAGGTGACCTTATGGGATATAAAAGTTAGCATCTAGTCTAAATAAAGCTAAATTGGAGATCTTAAATCTAACAACTAAAAAAAAAAAAAGTCCAATAAACCACAGTGACTGGATAACCCAATTAGTGGTTTTGGAGAAGGATAATCAAACATTAAATGAATTTCCCACTTGCTCCCAAGATTTTCTGCTTCTGAAGCTTAGGCTTGTTTGGTGGAGGACTTGGGTGAGGAAGGTCAGCACTGACCTTTAGGTAAACGAGGAGATGTTTCTTCATCAAGAAGTGCAGTTCTATGCTATCAAACCCTTACTCTTCAATAGCTGATAATGACTCTGTAAGCTATGGCTCTTAGCTAATTCTCAGAGTACAGTTCATCTGTTACTTTAAAGAATTTTTTCCTCTGCAGTATAATTTTTACTTTTCCCCTTTGAAGATACTGCATTCTATCACTGTTCCTTTTTCTGATTCTTATGCAGGAAATATAAACCTTCCTTACCCCAGCCTGATTAAATTCTAAATGTTGGACATAGACATCATTTCTCACTAAAGAAGGTGCAGGATTTGGTTTTGAGAGGAAAGATTATGTATGCATTAGCATGAAATCTGTGCTGTTTGTTTCTTTCAAAGAAATATCTAAACAAGGCAGTAGGAGTCTCCAGATAGATGAATCCAGAGCAGTCTGCACAGTGGGTTGTTTGGTTTTGACATCTGGACAGACTGCAATCATCAAAGCACATTGGGAAACACAGGAAACCTAACATTCAGTGCTTGGAATCTGACCTCAGTTGGCAAAAATTGTATTTCTTTGAACACTTTTGCCTGGATTAAAGTGATTTTGTTTAAGGTAATTTCACTCCTTTCAATATTCTTGTTAAAGATAGAGAAACAGGTATTATTACTTAAATCAAGAGAATTGAGTGGCATTCCTAAAAGAATATTCAACTTGTAACATAGTAGACGTTGTTTCAAGTCTATGTGTCTCTCTTTCTGAATAAATTAATGGATTCCAGAATGATATACAGGCATTTTCTTTAAAGCAAACACATAAAAAAGCAAAGAAAGCAGGGGAACTATCAAATCCTGTAGTAGTTCACCACAGGGGGAGCAATAATCATCTTTTATAAGAATCTTTTCTTCGATATTGAGGAGCAGAGCAAATAAACAGATGTAATTCCCCCTTATTTATTGTATCATTTATTCTATATGTAAATGAGGGCCCAGAACCTACATTGCATTGAGCCAGCCACAATGACTACAAAGAAAATGTTCACTGCAATTGAGGAAATAAGACACACATGAAAAATTAAGAGCAAAGCAAGATTGTAAAATGAACTGCACCAGGGTTCAGATTACATAAAGATGGAATGGTCAGGAGAGGTTTTATCAAAGAGGCAAACTTTGAGCCAGCTTATAGTAAGTAGGTTGGATTTCAAGAGACAAAGAAGAACTTGAAGATTATATAAGCAAGATGTATAACAGTAATAACACCCTTAGACCCAAACTGAGCTTGAGAGAAAGTCTTTTTCATGCTTGTGGAGCAGATGGCTCCTGTTGGGGATAGGTGAGAGGTAAAGTCAGAAAGATGAGCCAACAAATGATTTTGAACTGGAGAATCATGGTGGCTGTGGTGTTTTATGGAGAAAAATGGAATGATGGTGTTTGGGCTGATTTGGAAAAGACTGAGATTGGTAGCAAGGAGATAAATTAAGACAATTATTTAATCCAGTGTGTAGATGTTCAGATTCTAAACAAAGATAATGGCAATAAAAAGAATTTTTGCTTGTAGCAGTATGAAAGGAGTTTATTAAAGTAGTTAGATGTGGGATTTTGGGAGCATGAAACCTACATGATGAGGTGAATTAAACTATCAACATTCAACAAATGAAGAAATCAACAGTGACTTTAGTAGTTTTGTAATCCATTCCTTTCTACATCTCAGAAAGAGAATTGAGATGGCAATGAGATACAGGAGCTTGCTGTGAAGAGAGGAGTCAACACAGGCAGCCTATAGCATGATCTCAATACAGTTCTCCCTGTGCCAAGAATGCCCATTAATGGACTTTTTTCTTCTAGTATTGTGGTCATCGGACCCTGCTAAAGAAAACAATCTGTATCCATAACATCACTGAGACTTTAACTCCAGGAAGAATAACTCACGATCAAAGGGTCCTTTCTAGATTAGTTGACTGCCTCTAGTTGAAGCTGAGTTTCTAGAGTAAGTCTGAAATCAAAAAAATCCTTTGCCTATCATCAGAATGAAACCTGTTCCCTGAGTTCTTGGCAAATACTGAAAGCGCAAAGGAACACCATTTCTTATTCAGAGAGGAAGTGCTCCAGCCACTGGGAGGAGAAGGAGATTATTCTTAAATCAATGGGATACTATAAACTATCTCAGAGCTACAAAAATCTTTACATCAGTTTTTCAAAGCCTTCTCATATCCATTGATTCATTTGATCATCCTGAATGCCCTCTGTGGTTTTTTTTTCCTCTAGTACTTTACAGATGAACAATAATCCCCACCCCCTGCACTTGAGACGCATTGTGCTGAATGTTTTAATCCTACATTTAATGCCCATGGCAACTCTGAAAAAGATACACATTACAATTTCCATGATACACCCAAAGGCTCACATGCTGAAGCAAGAAACAGTCATAGTCTGGGTTAGAACACAGGTCTCTTAGATTCTTGAGTCCTTTAAAGAGTTAAAGGCCCACCTGGACTATTACTTTAGAATTCCCTCTATTCCTAACCCTGCTCAGCAAGTTGAGTACTTTCTCCGTGATGCTGTGTTGTCCCAGGCCACCTAAACCGTTTGCTGTTGTTCAGTTGTTCAGTGTATCCACTGTTTGCAACCCCATGGACTGCAGCGCTGCAAGCTTCCCTGTCCTTCACTATCTCCTGGAGTTTGCCTGAAGCCAGAAACATTTAACTACTCTCAGCTGTGGTCTAAATCAGGAGTGGGCATTCCACAGACTATGGCCCACATCTGGTTGCTCCCTGTTTCTCTATACAGCGTGAAAAAAAAAAAAAATCTCCCTTCTGGTAAAGAAATGCCAGAAAGCAGACAGCCTGATTTAGCAGTGAGTTTTGAAAAGAGGGTATCACTCTAAAATTAAGCCTTATAAGAGGCTATCTCTTTTAGTAACTGGGTGGCACTACTTGGTCCCTGGGGAAACACTGGAAAAAGAGGACTGGAAGAGGTAGAAATGTGTGTGTGTGTGTGTGTGAGCATGTGTGTGTGTGTTGACTGTGTGCATTGAGGGGCTGTATCTTTTGGTGTTCACAGCCATCCCACCAAGCATATTGTATTAAACTTCTAGAAGTTAGGAACTGGAGGCTCAAAAGAAAAGTAATTGTTCAAAGTAGCTTAGGAGCAACTGACTTCTTAGAGGAGCTCAGATCCATCAGTCTTCTCTTGTGTTTATAATCCTCTAACAAGGCAGACTGTGCATAGGCGCATTCTTCCCTGCAATCAGGAGTAACTGTCTCATTTTGGCAGTGCCGCCAAAACACAGTGTTGGCCACCTATTTTCCCTGCCGCTACCTCTGGAAAGGAATGGAGAACTTGTGATGTCAGGGGGAAAAGGAGCAGGCAGAACCAACTCAGCCTTGCAGCTGTTTGTCCCTGAGTGAAAATCTGAAATGCAGCCCCATCGTGTTTGAGCATAGGTAATGGAAACTGGTAAATGAAAAGATGACCACCTTCTGCCATAAAATAAGATCATGCATAGCTTTGGGGAACCAAGATTAAAGGGTGCTTCCAGAATAGCAGCTTTTGTTTAAAATCCTTGGGATAAAACGACTGAGGATATCTATGATCTCCGAGCCAGTTCTCAGATGGGGGAGAGGGGTGGGGAGGGATGGTCATTGAACTATGAAACAGTTCTGCCTTCCTCTTACTTTAATGCTATAGACATGGGATTTTAAGCAAAAGACAGCAACCTGTGAGTCAAAAGGCCTGATTTCTAGTTTGGCTCCGCCTCTGTACTCATCGTGAGAGATTAGGAAATTTTCTACTCTTCATACCCCAGATTTCTCAACTGCAAAATAAACAGATGGAAGTGGAATGATGTCTAAGATCTTGTCAAGTTCTAAAAGTCTGTCTATTTCCTTTTAAAGTAGTTCAGTAAAAATCTAAAGTTGGGAATCACCTTTTCCCAGTGCTATGAAAGATGATCTCCTTCCTTCTATGCCTCCTGTTTTTCTTTCTCCCTTTCTTCACACCCCTTCCCTCTCTTGTGACTCCTTTTCCCCCAGGAAGCAGAGTCTCAGTTCAGGAATTCCTTGCTGGTGCCTCCAGAGCAGTAATGACTCTTGCCTTCTTGAATTCAGTATCCTCAAAAACACACATCGTGCCTTCCATGTCAATCAAAGCCATCTTTCTGCCTTCAATCTGAGCTCGTCTAAGTTTCTACATTTTCCTTAGCCTTCTCTTAGTTCCACCAAAGAGAGTACAGCACCCAAGAACGAATGTGTCAAAAACACTAAAAAGTCTTCCTTTCACCTTTAGATTCAGGTTTCCATGCTGCCCTTCCCTGACAGTTCCGAGACAAACTCTCACTAAGATCCTTAGAGAACCACAGGGCAGGAGTGTTGGGCTGGGGGAGTTTGTTTTACTTAAGCCTTCAGTCAGGGCAGAATACTTCAGCCCAACAGTTATCAGCCTCATGTGAAAATAATAATAGCACACAATGCAAATACCAGCCACGCTGTTGTTCCCACTGATTCAGATACTTACAGTTCGACCGCATCCCTGGGGAGGTCGGAGGGAATCTCTGTCACCTTGCTCTCCTGGCAGAGGAAAACTCTGTTAGAGCAGTGACAGAGTCGATGATGGCATCCTGAGCCCAAGCTCAGGAATGCGAGCAAGGCCACCAGGAGCAAGGCCATGTTTACTTATCCATCCACCTGCTTTCTTCTGCCTCTGCAGAGAAAATCCTGCACAGATTTCAGAGGCTCCACACTGAGCCCTTATGAGAAGAGGTCTGTGTTGGGAGCTGTTAGGGTCACATGACCCACCCAGGGCCGCTTTCCTTTTTTATCGGTCACTTCCAGACAAATAGAAGAATTTCAGAGTGACAGCAGTGTCTTTGGTGGGGGTGGGGTGGGAGAGGTGGAGGGCGTGGCAAGATATGCTGTTCCTTTACCTTTTTTGGTAGGGTTTGCAAATTGAAACTTGATACATGTCTAGAATAGCTTATATTAAATTCGCTGTAAGACTGTCCCTGTGGGTCACTATTTTTTTCTCAAAACAGAGTGACACGCTCGACTTTCTCCAAAACAGATGCAATCTGCAGTGTGAAGCATCATTAAGAGAGTTCCTCAGTGAAGGGCAGGGACCTGTTTCCAGTCTTGGCATCAGTGTCTTCCTCCAGGCTGCTATTGCTAAGTCACTTCAGTCGTGTCCGACTCTGTGCGACCCCATAGACGGCAGCCCACCAGGCTCCCCCATCCCTGGGATTCTCCAGGCAAGAACACTGGAGTGGGTTGCCATTTCCTTCTCCAGGCTACTTGATACAAAACCAGAACTTCTGGGTCAAAGTCACTGATTCTCTTTCTTGCTGAATTAACAACCAAACATGGTGTAGCTCAAAAGCAGGCAGTGTGTTAGTGAGCCCCTGGACAGATGGTAGTAGGTAGGAGGTACTTTTAAGAGAATAGTCTACAGAGATAACTGACTCAGCTGAGTGACCAACAGGTCGGGCTGGGTTTTCACTGGGTTTAGTAGACACCAGCTATCCCACCCTCTGTCACATGTCCTTTGTGGCTTCTCTCATTTCCAGTCTCTGAAGATTGCCCTTGCCTTTTGGAAGCTGGCACAAATGAATTTATTTAACCTATGCTTTTAGCATAGTTTGAATGTTCTCTGTAGGTGACGAGCCTGGCACTTTTGTGGGCACTCCCCATCTTCTTGATGGTGAGGGATCTGAGGAACGTTTGGCCATACTTTCAGTCAAGGGGCCATCTACTTTCAACTCCAGAACCTATGAAGTTTAAAAGGCAGAATATTCTCTAAGATCCTGCCTATAACTTACTACTTGCTCAAATTAGTTTTAACATTATCTTTAGGTAATTAGCTGCACAAAACTGAGTTATGTGGAACTGCTAAACAAGTGTATATCGATCTCCCCGCCTCTCTTCCTCTCCTGTACCTAGCCAAGGAATAATGACATAGAAGGAATGGATTAAATAATCATTAAGGGAATAACAGAAGCAAGTGAATCTTAGGGTAAAATTGTTCCCTGGATGCTTCTGGGAGCAACTGCTTCATTCTAACTCCAGGACTATAAGATCAGGGCAGTATCTATATGGGCTCTGTGTTGTTACAGTTTGGGCTAACACGAACAGATAAATTATTTCATTAAGCAGTTGACCTGTGGAATCATAATAATTTAAATGGAGAAGGGATTTAATTCAATCATCCAGCTAATGCTTGCTGCTGCTACTGCTAAGTCACTTCAGTCGTGTCCGACTCTGTGTGACCCCATAGACGGAAGCCCACCAGGCTCCCCTGTCCCTGGGATTCTCCAGGCAAGAACACTGGAGTGGGTTGCCATTTCCTTCTCCCCAGCTAATGATTAAGTTTGCTTTAAAATGTCCACATTAATTTAAAGGGGTCGACTTAACCTCTTCTTGAATAACTCCAAGTGACCAAAAAACTCATTACGGGTTGAACCTCTCACATATACCCCCACCCCACAAATACCCACTAAGATTTTGGAAAGCTCCAGTTATGACTAAATTAGTCCTTGTATAATGAGATTTTTTTTTTAACTGAGATTTTGACTTTAAAGCTCTTCCCTGTTTACAACTGATAGATAACATGGCTAACCTAAATGAAAATTATTAAAGAAAATCACAGAGCAGCTGTAGACTAAAGAAAGAGATGCCAGTGCCATTGCATCTATGTTTGTCTTTCCTCCTTTCTCTGTTCCTACTCCTAGAAGTGATCTGAATTTTTATTTTGTTATTCCTTTGTTTTTTTCAAATTGTATCATCTAAGTATATATCTTCAAACAGTATACTGCTTGATTTTGAGTTTTATACAAATTGTATTACCCTAACTCGTCTTTTTTATTACTTGCTATTATATTTTACACTTACAACATTTTAGAGAACCATCCATATTTCTCTGTGTAGCCATAGTTTGTTAAAGTTCCCTGCTGTATAATATTCCATTGTGTAAATATACTGCAATTTATTTATTTTTTATTCTCCTGTGATCTTTCTTTATTCTAAGGCTATAAAATATTCTTCTATGTTTCCTTATGCAAGTTTTATAATTTATAATTTTGCTGTGCACATTTAAATCTTTATTAGGTATTAATACTTATAAGTGCTGAAGAATTGATGCTTTTGAACTGTGGTGCTGGAGAAGACTCTTGAGAGTCCCTTGGACTGCAAGGAGATCCAACCAGTCCATCCTAAAGGAAACCAGTCCTGGGTGTTCATTGGAAGGACTGATGCTGGGGCTGAAACTCGAATACTTTGGCCACCTCATGCGATGAGTTGACTCACTGGAAAAGACCCTGATGCTGGGAGGGGTTGGGGGCAGGAGGAGAAGGGGTCGACAGAGGATGAGATGGCTGGATGGCATCACCGACTTGATGGACATGAGTTTGGGCGAACTCTGGGAGTTGGTGATGGACAGGGAGGCCCGGCGTGCTGAGATTCATGGGGTCGCAAAGAGTCGGACACGACTGAGCAACTGAACTGAACTGATGTGTAGTGTGTGTCAAGAACTCAAGTTCAGTTTTATTCAGTGATTATGGTTTTTATCCACATGAATAAATGTTTGTCCCAGAACCATTTATTGAATAGACTCTCTTTTTCTCTCTCATTTGTAAAATTATCTATCACATCTCAAGTAACTACTATTTTGCTTAGTTTTGTGTTTAAGCTCTTTTATAGCCTATTGTCCTCTTTTATCTGTATCAATACTATACTGTCTTAAATATTAGAATTTTAAAATAGTCTTGACATGTGATAAGACAATTTCTTCTTTCCTAATTTACCTCTTCCTCCTCTTTTCTTCTCCCTCCCTCCCTCCCTCTGCCTCATTCTCTCTTCCTTCTTCTCCCTGTCTCTTCCTATCTTTTTCTTCTCTGGTCTGGATACCTAGGACAATGCTTACAAAAGTGGTGAGCATTTCTGTCATGTTCCTGACTTTAAAGAAACTGTTTTCTAATTTTTCATCATTAAAATGATATTTGTTATAGGCTTTTGATACCCATGAGGTTAGATCTCAAGGTAAAGTTCTTAGAAAAGTTTTCTAAGGAATTTTTTTCTACATGAATAGAAATGAATATTGTCAAATGCCTTTTCTGCATTTGTTTTACCCTTACCCTTACAGTAGTAACTGTATATTACTAAGCTACTCATATTCCTAGGATTAGCAATGTTGTTTATGAGTTACTATTATTTTATACACTAAGAGATTTGACTTCCTAATATTTTATTTAGAATTTTGGCATCTGTCTCATAAGCAACTTGTAATTTTGTAACAAATAATGTAATTTCTCATTTTCCTTTATCTTGTTATCCTTTTATGGTTTGGTATTGAGGATGCATTTGCTTCATAGACTAAGCTGGGCAATAATCCCTCTTTGTTTGCTCTTGGAACAGGACTGTTTTATATTGTTTTCATCTATTCCTTGAAAAAGCATAGCTTTCAGTTCAGTTCAGTCGTTCAGTCGTGTCCGACTCTTTGCGACCCCATGAACCACAGCACGCCAGGCCTCCCTGTCCATCACCAACTCCCGGATTTCCCTCAGACTCATGTCCATCAAGTCGGTGATGCCATCCAGCCATCTCATTCTCTGTCGTCCCCGTCTCCTCCTGCCCCCAGTCCCTCCCAGCATCAGAGTCTTTTCCAGTGAGTCAACTTGTCGCATGAGGTGGCCAAGCTTTACTTGCCTGTAAACCATCCTAGCCTGGTATTGTGTGTGTGTGTGTAGATTAAAAATATTCATTCAGCTTTCTTCATTTTCTGGCTATTCAAGCTTCTTATTTCTTAAAGTTTTACGCTATAATTTTTCTAGGAATTTTCCATTTCATTCGAGTTTTTAACTGTATTGTCATAATGTTTTTTGTATTTACTTTTTAAATCTATTAAAAACTATTCCTAATATTGTTTATTTCTGCCCATTTTCTTTGTATTAGCCAACGTTGCCAGATTATTTTCAATTTAATTGCACTCTCAAGGCCTGACTTTTGCCTTGCTGATCATGTTCTATCTTTATTTTAACTTTCCACAATTTTTGCTCTTATTTTCTCCTATTTTTCTTTTTGTTCTGTTTTCTTTTAACCTCTTATTTGGGTGTCAAGTAACTAGTTCTTCAGCCCATTTTCCTTTCTGAATATCCCAAAATCTGTGCCTTAGCTCTATTCAACAAATATTGACAGGTAAATTTCTTGTTATAACTGAGTTCTAAGTATTTCTCAATTTTCTGTTATTTTTTCCTGGACTCACAGATAATGGAGATGTACAGTTTTGAAATCTACAAAATACAGAGATATTTAAACTTATCTCTTTGTTAATACAATACAGAGTATGGTCTGTATTGATTTTTCCCCCCAATCATGTTGATATATGTTTTAAGGCTTAGTACGGTTAATTTTTGTAAATTTTCAATGTGAACTCGAAAAGAATCAATCAATAGTGACAACTTCTGTATTTGTTCCATCAATCCAGCATATTATTATTTTCCTAAAATGTCTATATATTTGCTAACATTTTGAAGGGATTTATGTTGAAATTTGACATGATCAGAATGATACAGTTGTCAGCATTTCAATCTTGTCCTTTTATTTTTCTTTACAGATCAATATTACTTGGGCATATAAGTTAGAATGGAATATATACCTGGTGAATAAAACTTTCTCGAATTTTGTAGCATCTTACTGTACACATAATACTGTCTTTTATCTAAAAATTTATTTTGTCTGATATTCATTTAATAAATATTTTTCTAGTATTTTTTTCTACCTTTGTACTTTCTACCTTTCTGTATCTTTGTTTTAGGCATGTCTTTTATCACCACTGGTAGAATTTTATAACCACTTAGCTGAATTTTTTGTTTTAATACATTCTTATAATCTCTTTTAACAGATTACCTTAATAATTTACATTTATTCTAATTATTTATCCACATGAAATTTTTTTTCTACTATGCCATTTGCTGTCTACTTTGTTCTAGTTTTACATGTTCTATTCTTCATCTTTTTATCTTTTATTTGTTGAATTTTTGTGTTTGTTTCTTTTATTGCTTTGTTTTGTTTTCTTATTCTGTTTTGTTCCATCTACTGTTTTGGATGTTATATACTCTCCTTAGTGGCTCAGACGGTAAAGTATCTGCTTACAATGTGGGAGACCTGGGTTCAATCCCTGGGTTGGGAAGATTCCCTGGAGGAGGGCATGGAAACCCACTTCAGTATTCTTGCCTGGAGAATGCCCATGGACAGAGGAGCCTGGTAGGCTACAGTCCACAGGATCACAAAGAGTCGGACATGACTGAGCGATTAAGGATACAGCACATACTCTCCTTATTAATTTTAATGGTTACTCTCAAATTTTTACTGTATACTTTTAGCTTATACCTCTTATTTAAAAAAAATTAATTTTATAGTCTTTAAAATCCCCTCCTAAAAGATGCATGGACTTTAAATTTTTAAGCCTACATACTAGCCAGACATAATGTATTTTTTGTTATCCAGTATTTTAGTTCGGTCATTATTATTCATCCTCATTATTTTATACATTCAATATTTATTTAGATTCTCTGCCACTTTGGAATGTAACTGGATCTCTGAAGAGTTTGTACTCTCATTTGCCTTTGTCAGTACGGCATTGGAAAGCTTTGAGATTGCTTGTTATCAAATATAATCTCTTTCCAAAGATAAGCCTCAAAATAATGGAAGACAGCTATTTTCAGGGATATGCTGGTAAATGTTTAACAATCAGCTTTTTTTTTTAAAGAAAAAAATCTTTATTTGTAGCATTTGTTAACTTTCATGGAATGAAATTTAACATGAAATGTTAATTTCATGGAATGAATTCACCAGTGTGATGTCAACTAGCTTACAGAATTCTTTTATAAGCTGGTAAGATCTGGTCATAACATACCACTGGATCTTTTGTTCTTCTTGAACCATCATACTTGTTTAGATGATCTCCAACTTCATAGCTTTGAGTGTGCAATAGTTTTATTGGAACTTCACTTTGGAATAATTTCCAACATGAGTTGCTTTATCTCAGGTACCAAAGCCTGCAGTGCTTCTTGGGGTTGTTCTAAAATGTGGAAAGTGAGATTCCAACAGCTTACCAGGAGATTAGTGGTGATAAGTCTGAATTAAATGCCTTATTACTGAGTGTTCAGTCTTGAAAAATTCTGTGGGATACATATATTTTTTTAAACTCCTATAAATCTCCCCAGCTCAGCATCCTTTTTATCCTGTCATTAGTTGTCATTAGCTTCCCTTTGCCTTTTCTTTCATTTATTCTATTTCGAGAAGAGCTTTCTCTTGAGGTCATTTCTCTGTTCTTCCTTGCATCAGAGGATGCCTTGTATTCAAGTATTCAACACTGCCTTCAGGTTGCTCAGATTTCTCTGTAGATTTGCTAGAGATTAAGAACTGTGCAGACATCACATGATGGTGATTATGATTATGGTTGTCTAAAGAACGTTCTCTTAGAAATCTATCTGTTAGGAAGTCAAGGTCCCTTCTAGCTTCGTGATTTTATAAATTAAAGTTTCTCAGGTTACAAAGATCTTGAATCTCACAGATGAGATAGTAACCTGTCTGTACCATTCAACTGGAGGACTTAATACAGTTGTTACAGGCAGATTTTCTGATGATCTCACAAAACTCTGTACAGTTCTTCACCAAGGAATGTTTGTCAACAGGTCGGAAATTCAAAATGACTTATAAATCTGGAATTTATAATTAATTTTCTTTTTGTTTCAGGATAGTCAAGTGAAGATAGGGCCACTGGGAGAATGTCTGTGTGTCTGCTTGTTGGAAAGAGATCTGTCTTATTGATGGAGAGAACTTCTGTTGCAATCTGTTGATCATGGTAAGTCACAAAGCTAGATCAGTTTCAAAGGCTGGGAAAATAGACTCCTACTCTTGTTGAAAGGAACACAAAGGGATGGCAAAGTGGTGGGCACACGCAAGGAGAATAATTGCAGCCACTTCTGCCAGTGTTACTACAGGTATCCAAGCATTTAAAGAGCACATCATTGTTTATGCTGGGTAATTTTTGCTAGTTTTGCTTAATGTTTTCCAAAGTACAAGTTTGGCCAACTAATAGAGACACTGGTGATGATAATGTTGAATATTCATTTTCAGCCTTTAGTAGTTTGTTCAGTTATTAACTTAAGTATATTGCTACCCCAAGAAAGGCAGTATGTTCTTTTGAATTCTATGATGTTTTAAAATGACCAAAGATATTTATTCTCTGTTTGTATTTGGTAGATTTACATTTATTTTAAAAATTTGCCTTTCTTTCTCACTCTCTTTTTTTACATTTTAATGCTGTAATATCATTTGTTTCTATGAATCTAATGCAGTTTTGCTTTCATATTAGTGGCCTTAGTGAAGTATGCTGTGTGACTTACAGCAAGTATAAAAATTCCTTGTGATATGACCAGAGCATAAAGGTATAGTTTATAAATATTCAGTAAAATATGATCTTTGGACACTAAAACTTTCAAGTAGCATCCTTGAATCCACATTATTATCAGTTGTTGTTTAGTCACTAAGTCATGTCTGACTGTTTTGTGACCCTATGGACTGTTGCGCACAATGCTCCTCTATCCTTGAAATTCTTCAGGTAAGAATACTGGAGTGGGTTGCCATTTCCTTCTCCAAGGGATCTTTCTGACCCAGGGATCAAGCCTGTGTCTCCTGCACTGCAGACGAATTCTTTACCACTGAGCCACCTGGGAAGCATTATTCTCAATATTATAGTCTTAAACATGGTTCCTATTAGTTATTTTTTATACAATAAGCTTTCTTTACTGATGTTTTGTTACTCTGTCATATAAGGTATAGCAAGAATTAGATGGGGTTATGTAAACCTGGTAGGGCATTACATAGGAGTCTAGCACACCAGTCGTACAACCAGTCATACTTGGCCTGATGGGCCATAACACATGTTTTGCATGTTGAGCTAGAACAGTCATTTAGGCCATAGTGTTAATGACCCTTCTTGGGTTGAGCAGTGCACAACCTGTACAACTGCCCCTGACAGCCCTGTGCTGGGGACTCAGGATGGGTGCAGTGGTAGATGCTTGATGTGGTGAGGGTAAGTTTATGGAGGACAGGCATTGAGACAGAGTACTCAGAGTGCCTGGGTGCTGGTCCAGAGGAGGATCCTATAGGACACCATGCAGTTGATCATCTGCATTACTTATTTCTAAGGTCAACAAAGGAAGAAGTAGACAGTGGAATTGAGAGACCCAGGCTCTGTGCATAACTGTGTTATTACTGTTACAGCCCCAGAGATTATTTTTTAACTTTTCTTTTATATATCGGAGTATAGCTGATTAACAATATTGTGGTAGTTTCAGGTGGACAGCGAGGGGACTCAACCATGCATATACATGTATCCATTCTCCCCCAAACTCCCCACCCAGCCAGGCTGCCATATAATGTTGAGCAGAGATCCCTGTGCTATATAGTAGGACCTTGTTGGTTATCCATTTTAAATACAGCAGTGTGTATATGTTGATTCCAAATTCCCTAACTATCCCTTCTCCCCAAGCTTTCCTCCCGTGGCAACTATAAGCCCCAGAGGTTTTTAATTATCTGGAAGTCAGTTTCTTCTCCTCCAAACTGTAAGTGTAAACACTCAGCTTACATGGCTGTTGTGAAGACAGCCTGGAATGCAATGCACACGTGAAAGCACTGCGACAGAGTCTGGTGTCAGTGCATGATTTTCTTCTCCTTGTGGCTATTGTAGTAAAAAGGAAAGATGAACATCTCATCACAGAAAGAGTAAGTCCCTTTCATGATGATTTTCCATTTGGTTTATGTGGTGAAGTGGTAGACGAACAACTCTGGTTGCACAATTGTTTAAACCTGTGTGCCACTGACCTTGCCTCACCAGGCATCACAATTATGCCATTGGCAACACTGACCCTTATCTCCCCTTCTTGGACCCTTTCTTCCACTTAGGACTTGGGGAGTTCAAGGCCAATCTATTGTGGGCAGAGAGATGATGTAGCCTCCCGACTTGTCCTTGACTGGATAACAAATGAAGTATACAGTCAAAACAAAAATGTTACAATGAATACTAATGAGAGATGAGGGAGGGGGTTGTTTGTAAGCTTGATGGCCAGTCAGTGCTGATTTTGAACAAAGTGGCGTTTACAGTCTTGTATTAGTTTAATTTCTCATATACAAAGTCACAGGCTCTTTTAAAAACACAGTAAAAAGATTCAAATCACCTTAGTCATTGCAAGTGATCTTTGGGTCAGTATTTTGACTCCCAACATTTCTAGACTTCAGAGAAAGTGGAAATTGCAAGGGAGCACTTGAGATTTGGGGTGCATTGATATGAGGGTCACATGTATCATATATTCAGACACCAGGCAGGGGCTGGTGATAAGGAGGGTGGTGGCTACATCTAGTTCCTGGTTTGATTGTGGGAGGTTTCATAAAAAATTCAAGGTCAATGAATGTTTTCAGGAATACTTAGAGTGAAATCATTGTTAATATAAATTTACATCTGGTATCTTTAAAATAGTTTAGCCCTGGGAGTCGGTGCATACCAGTCTAGGATCCTGCTCTTTGCCTCAGGGAGTTTAAACATTTGTTTATAACGACAGGACTATACAACACATGGCATTCTTTACTTCACAGGACTATAACCAAAAATTGAATAAGTATTGCATTATACCTAATTACAAAGTAGGTCAGCCTCTCAGGTGGTGCTAGTGGTAGAGAACCCACCTGCCAGTGCAGGAGACACAAGAGACTTGGGTTTGATCCCTGGACTGGGAAGATTCCCCTGGAGGAGCGCATGGCAACCCACTTCAGTATTCTTGCCTGAGAATCCCGTGGAAAGAGGAGCTTGGCATGCTACAGTCCATAGGGTTGCAGAGTTGGACATGACTGAAACGACTTAGCATGCATGTAACATGTAGGCTGCAGTGTTCCAGGAAACACTGATTTTGAGCTGAGTCTCCATAGCAGTGAGGATAAATAATTTTTGGCAATTTTCTAACATAATTGGTTTACACACCCACTTAGATGTCTCAACTAAAGCCCTAGTTAAACAAAATATTTTAAATATGAATGTATATGCCAATATATAGACATATTAAAAATAATGGCATGGCAGAATAGGTTCTGCTGTTTATGAAAGCATTAGTGTCAATTGCCAGCAACATAGTACTGCAGGCTAAAAAACTAAGGTCTCTATTTCTATTTTTATTCGTTGGAATGAAAAAAGGTAATACTGACATTCCATTATTTATGAACATGGTTAGGGAAAAGAGAGGTAAGGAAATTTCACTGCTTTCAGAGGATAGTTTCTTTTGATTCCATTCAGGGCCCTGGGCCTTTGCCTCACAACGATGTCCCCTTCCCTGTCAATACCTTGGGCAGACCTGGTAGGGTGAGAGGAGGAACCGGTAGACCTTAGCTGTCAGTGTTCACTGGACTTGGGAGGCACTGATGAATTGATCAGAAGTGTATGGAAGGCCTGCTTCTTGCCTTGCCTTCTGGAACACTGGGTGCTGTGAGCCAAGCTAAGGTAGAATGTGGAGAGACTTCTCGAGGGATGGCTGACACACAGGATTGATGGGAGCTGGGCATTTAAAAATCGAGATCCATTTCTAAGATGGGGAATCCTATATTAAATAGTGCAGAATGCAGAACACAGCTTCTGTTTCCTTTGTGCTAACTTTGCTCTAGACCCCAAGCTAAATACTTACATAATCTCTGATCTTTCTACCAACCCTGCCAGGCAGCTCTGATTATTCTCGTTTTGTGAATAGAATAACTGAAGCTTAGAAAGGTTAGGTGTATCTGCCCTGGGTCCCATAGCTGGTAGCTGATCAGCCCAGAATTGGAATGTAAATGGCATCCCTTGGAAGTCAGTGAACCTCTGCTTAGGTGCCGCACTGCCTTGGAAAGCAAGGCAGCCCTGGAGAGGGGACCGGAAGCAGCAGGCAGGGCTGGTTGGCAGGCAGGCTCTTCTGCTAGGCTGGCTCAGCCACCTTCCAGGGAAGAGGAGCCCCTCCCTATGTTGTTCCTTGGTGACCCTGAAAGTCTTGGACCTTCATTTGTTTCTGCCTTATAGTCCTGCTGAATCATTCTAACCACACTGTGGCCAGCTTACCTACATTAATGTTCTATTTTTGCTTATTGTGGCTCTAAGTTAGCTGGAAATAGCTTGGATTTAATGGCAGCTTTTAGAGTGAGGGTTTTTTTTTTTTTTTTTAAAGAAATCATTTAATTTGTCATGTAAATTAGGACAATTCTGAGAGTGAAAGGGAACTCTGTTAGTAATTCTGCCAGGGGTATCTTGGGTGCCCAGGGCTTATGATCCCCCTACCAAAATGGGATCAAGGGACATAGTTACCATGGAAGTAAGATCTACATTATTCAGACAGGATAGGGAACATCTTCAGGATAGGGAACAGTCAAATGGAAGTAAGCTTCTTCTACTATAGCAATATGATCTTCTGTCTGATGTTAGGGCATGAATTTGGACATCTTAGGTCCCTCAACTCTCACCTACCCTGGACCAAGCCAAGGCAGCACTGATTTACCATGTCTGAGTGACATTGTTATGAGGAGATCTCTTGTTTCCTGCCAAACTTAGTGAATCTGGATTGTTCTAACTCACAGGAATTAAAGAACTTCTTATTCTTGAAGATCTTTGAACATTTTTTGCTTAAAATGTATACATTGGAGAGTAACAAAAATTGCTGGGGTTTCCCTTTAACAGATCATATAACCAAAGGCATTGCAAGACTCTGGAACACATCACATATTGCTGGTCTGGGACTCCAAAGGAGGGAAAATGAGGCATGGAGAAGGGGCCGTGGGGGAAGATAGGAGGAGGGAAGGGAGGGAGCAGAGGCTAGATGGCTTTAAGCCAAAAACATCCAGGAATACCTTGTGACAGTGGACACATCCTATCCCAGGCTCCTCCTCTTTTCAATCCCCAAGCCTCTTGTCATTTGTTCTCTTTGGGCTGACAAATGGATGTTGATTCATGACAGCATCATTGATCAAATGACATGTTGTCTCGTATCATGTCTGGTAATAAAGAAACATAAAAATGCTTCTTCGATTAACTTGACAGTACCCATTTAGATGGTAGCGTCTAGTCCTAAATCTTTCTGAGGATGACAGAAAATTCCCTTTGTCCAAAACATGAGTGTTTTTCATCACTAATGCCCCAAATAATGCTTGCTCAGAAACTAGGCTCCTCAAAGGAATTTCTATCAAATTACTCCTAATAGGGGGAGAGGTGGGTCTCCAAAGAGATTCCTAATAAAGTCAACTTTGCTTTGAGTCTCTTATTTTATAGCAGTAGTAGTGTTAGTCATTCAATCATGTCCAACTTTTTGCTACCCCATGAACTGTGGCCTGCCAGACTTGTCTGTCCTTGGAGTTCTCCAGGCAAGAATACTGGAGTGGGTAGCCATTTCCTTCTCCAGGGGATCATCCCGACCCAGGGATCAAACTCATGTCTCCTACACTGCAGGCAGATTCTTTACCATCTGAGCCACCAGGGAAGCCCCCACTTATATTATAAAAGTATGCAAGTATTACATTCCATTTTACAACATAGCCATGCTTGCTATAGAATTTGTCAAAATATCTTTAATAAACATTGTATGCAAAGATGTGCTATTTTTGCTCTGCAGTTTCATATTATCCCTGACATAAGACCACATCCTCCATTTTAAGAATGAGGGTTAATAAAACCTTCCCACAGAACTGAGGGTAGGGAGGGGTTGATTATTTTTGGAGTCAAAGATCTAGAGTTACCTGTGAAAGTCAAATAAAAACTGGACACATTAATTTGATAACAAAACATTTTTTGCCCAAATTCTTCAGAAGGTCAGAAATACAGTACCAGATAAACAAGTTACCCTGACCATGTTATTGCAATATTGACCTGCAAGGAGCCACGGAAAGGAATCATGGAGAGAAATAGCATAACACAATTTTGGTACCAACCAAATGAAACCCTCAGTGGCTCTCTTCTCTAGGGACATGACTTTATTACCCCTAAACAGCTCGTTTTTTATTTTTTAAATCAGAAGTTGAATTTATAATTTGGAATTTCAGGGTATAGTAGGATTAAAATAAAGTAAAAAATTCAGACTTAACTCTGAATTTTCCCCTTCTCTCTCTCTCTTTTTTTGATGGAAATGTATTTGTCCTTCCCTGAGGGAAGAACAAATGAGTATGTACTTTGGTATTCTTGGAGTAGACTTAAAAAACAGATATATTTTCAAATTCTTTTGATGTTCTGATAAGAATACTATAAACCTCAGGATAAATCTGATGGCATAATATAGTCCTTCCCTATACATTACTGTCAGTATCCTAAAAACAAAAACAGCCAAACAAAAAGTGGATGACCTCCCTAAAACCAAAACAAGGCCATAAACACTGACGATGTTGCTAACATTAAACGGAAAAACAATCAATTTGATTTTAGGAAATATTTCCCCATTTTCTTTACCTTTTAAGTACATGTGTTGATGTAGATAATAAAATTTATCTTCCACAGTAGACTCCTTATGTATTTCTTTAGTCTCTAGAATTCAGTCATGCCACATGAGAGATTTGATTCCAAGAATGGCTAGTACTGGGACTTCCTGGTGACTCTAGTGGTAAAGAATTTGCCTGCTAACACAGGAGATGCAAGAGGTGAGGTTCAGTCCCTGGGTCAGGAAGATCCCCTGGAGCAGGAAATGACAACCCACGCCAGTATTCTTGCCTGGAAAATTCCACGGACAGAGAAACCCAGAAGGTTAGTACCATTCCCACCGTCTGCTCTGAGAATAATTGGGCTTAACAGAGGAGCCTGGTGGGCTTCAGTCCATGGGGTCTCAAAGAGTCAGACACGACTGAAGTGACTTAGCATGCACACACGCCTTCTTGGCTATATTAGTGCCCTTCATTCATTGTCTAGGCCTCTGCTGAGTCTCTCTTAAGCTCCATGCTTGATGTTAAATAGTTGAAAATGTATTGAAACATACTCCTTGTCTTCTGATGTTACAGTCCAGAGTAGAGACAGACAGGTAAGGTGTGCTGGACCATGCTAGGTCAGCTAGCCAAATCTGGGAACTAAGTTTCCCAGGAAAACTTTGCCTGATTCCTTTTCCAAAAGAAAAATAAATTGCATGTTTGGTTTGGTTATCAGAAATGGAGCCGAATCCATTGTTTTCAGGTCTTCATAGTCAGCTACAGCGGTGGACAGAGGCGTAAGTACTGGTGGGCTTCTCCATTTATCATTCAGCTTGTCTTCAAGCAGTGGCTCCAGGCTCACCACCAGGTGCTTGGCTAGTGACATATCAAGCCAGCAGGTGTGCAGAGGCGACTTCTTCTGCAGAGGGGGGCAGTCTCCAGAAACTTCCCCATGAACTCTCCTTTTGTGATCCCACTTTGGTGGCTTCTTCGATTTCTCCTTATGTCCCCACAGCTTTGCTGCAGGGAACCTGGCTAATGACTGTTTTTTCCCCTACCAGATCATCTCATCTCCAGTTCCTTGCATATTTGTGTAAAGTCTAACTCCTATACTAAAGCTCTTATTTCTATAATACTTACAGTATACCTGCTTTCCTGTCCGAATCCTGTGCAAACCACTACAAGAGGATGCTATAATGAAGGCAAGTAGTGAGCACCAAGGAAGATCAGAAAGGAGTAGCCTCTTAATCAGATTGAGTGGGGCTGCAGGCCTGATCAGCGGAGGCTTACCTGGGTGGGGCTGGCCAGGCAAAGTAGGGAAAGGGCATTGCATAGAAATGGCATGAACATTTTGGAGCTGCAAGTAATTCTGGATAATAAGACACACTTGAGAGGTGTGTGGTAGGTGGTATATTTGGAGAGATTAGGCTAGAGCCACATTATACAATCATTTCATGCCTGGCCACAGAGTCTGAGTTTGTGGATAATGGGAAATGTTGGAGTGTTTTTAAACAAGGAAAAGTTTGGTGAGATTTACTTTGGAAAATTTCTCTGACAGTTGCACAGAAGCTGTATTGGACAGAAGAAAGTCTAAAGTCAGGAGGACCAAGGAGACAGTTGCATCAGAACACATTACAACAAAAATGTAACAGAACAAGTTGGGCTCATTGATGCTCCCACAGGAAGAGGGAATAGAAAGAGGGTACCTAGATCGATAATGGGCTGAGGGAAGAAATTTGTGAAAAAAGCTGATGAGGAAGGATCAGAGAGGTTGTAGGATAATCAGAAAAGAGTGGGAGCAAAGGGAGGGGAGAGGGAAGTGGTCAACAGGGTAAAGAGATTGGAAGGACAGGAAATTGCCCTCCCCCTTATAACCATATATACGTTATTGGTAACCATAAGGTGGAATAGGTCCAATTTATATTTGTTTTATTATTTTTTTACTAGCTTGCTGTACACAGAATCTCTTGAGAGAATTGTATTATGTATATAGTGAACTTCTGAAATTAAGGGAACAAAGCAGTCTTAGCCCTAATGATCAGTTAATTTCCCTGGTTCACAGAGTCTGGTAAGTAAGAGCAAATGTGCTCATCAAGGTCTTAGAAGCCACCTCTCCCCACTATCCCTCTGAAAATTCAATTTTGATTCTTGTAAATGATAGACTGTTTCAAACTTGTCAATAACTTTTCAATAACTTAGATGATGATGGGAGAGAGATGGGAAGTGAGATGACTTTTACTAAATTTGACACTTGCTTTGTTTTTCCCTCTTCAGTTAGAAAGCACATTTTTAGATTCTCTGACATCATCTTTCTTCATAAGACAAAGTGCATAAGAGATTCTCCATCAATCTCCACTGTAGCCCAGTGACCTGAGGAGGAAGTTAAAGCTACTTCACTGTATTGATAGGAAAAGCCCACAGAGGCTGAAACCACAGTACAATCTTCTTCTTCCTCAGTCAGTTCAGTTCAGTCGCTCAGTCGTGTCCGACTCTCCACGACCCCATGAATCACAGCACGCCAGGCCTCCCTGTCCATCACCAACTCCCGGAGTTCACTCAAACTCATGTCCACAGAGTCAGTGATGCCATCCACCCATCTCATTCTCTGTCGTCCCCTTCTCCTCCCGCCCCCAATCTTTCCCAGAATCAGAGTCTTTTCCAGTGAGTCAACTCGTCGCATGAGGTGGCCAAAGTATTGCAGTTTCAGCTTTAGCATCAGTCCTTCCAATGAACACCCAGGATTGATCTCCCTTAGAATGGACTGGTTGGATCACCTGGCTGTACAAGGGACTCTCAAGAGTCTTCTTGAACACCACAGTTCAAAAGCATCAATTCTTCGACGATCAGCTTTCTTCACAGTCCAACTCTCACATCCATCCATGACCACGGGAAAAACCATAGCCTTGACTAGACGGACCTTGGTTGGCAAAGTAATGTCTCTGCTTTTCAATATATTATCAAGGTTGGTCATAACTTTCCTTCCAAGGAGTAAGCGTCTTTTAATTTCATGGCTGCTATCACCATCTGCAGTGATTTTGGAGCCCAAAAAAATAAAGTCTGACACTGTTTCCACTGTTTTTCCATCTATTTCCCATGAAGTGATGGGACCAGATGCCATGATCTTTGTTTTCTGAATGTTGAGCTTCAAGCCAACCTTTTCACTCTCCTCTTTCACTTTCATCAAGAGGCTTTTGAGTTCCTCCTCACTTTCTGCCATAAGGGTAGTGTCATCTGCATATCTGAGGTTATTTATATTTCTCCCAGCAATCTTGATTCCAGCTTGTGCTTCTTCCAGCCCAGCGTTCCTCATGATGTACTCTGCGTATAAGTTAAATAAGCTAGGTGACAATATACAGCCTTGATGCCCTCCTTTTCCTATTTGAAACCAGTCTGTTGTTCCATGTACAGTTCTGACTGTTGCTTCCTGACCTGCATACAGGTTTCTCAAGAGGCAGGTCAGGTGGTCTGGTATTCCCATCTCTTTCAGAATGTTCCACAGTTTATTGTGATCCACATTAACTGTAAGTTAATTATACCTTTTACTATCTCTGAGCTTCCTTGATAGTTGGTAAAGAATCTGCCTGCAATGCATGAGACCCTGATTCGATTCCTGGGTTGGGAAGTTCTGCTGGAGAATGGAGAGGCTACCCACTCCAGTATTCTTGGGCTTTCCTTATAACTCATCTGGTAAAGAATCCGCCTGCAGTGCGGGAGACCTGGTTTTGACCCCAGAGTTGGGAAGATTCCATGGAGAAGGGAAAGGCTACCCACTCCAGTATTCTGGCCTGGAGAATTCCATGGACTATACAGTCGCAGAGTCGGACATGATTGAGTGACTTTCACTTTAACTTTCATTTACTGTCTTTGCTCCTTTGGGCATTCAGTTCACAGAGATTAATTTTTTTTCCTTTCCATTATCCAGATTTTTAAAAAAATGCTATTTTCTTCTTTTGTTAAATCTATTCATTTACTTTATAAAGAGTGGGATGAACCATAGTCCCCATGGGCAATTCCTGCCTCCCAGGGGCTGTGACTGAGGAGTCATTGCCCTAGGTTAGCTAGGGCTTTTTACACAGAAGGAATATTTCGAGGCACCAAATCTTTTCCTTTTATACAGATAAATTACAAACCTATAAATGACTTCTCATACAGTGACCTCCTATTGTTAAAAGGTAACCCTCCCAACCTGCCTATAAGCCCCTCACCTCCTAGTATACACACACAAATGGCCACCCACTAGGTATCCAGTTCAGTTCAGTCGCTCAGTCATGTCTGACTCTTTGAGACCCCATGAACCACAGCACACCAGGCCTCTCTGTCCATCACCAACTGACAGAGACTACCCAAACCCATGTCCATTGAGTCAGTGATTCCATCCAACCATCTCATCCTCTGTCGTCCCCTTCTCCTCCTGCCCTCAATCTTTCCCAGCATCAGGGTCTTTTCCAATGAGTCTGCTCTTTGCATCAGGTGGTCCAAATATTGGAGTTTCAGCTTTAACATCAGTCCTTCCAATGAACACCCAGGACTGATCTCCTTTAGAATGGACTGGTTGGATCTCCTTGCAGTACAAGGGACTCTCAAGAGTCTTCTCCAGCACCACAGTTCAAAAGCATCAATTCTTCAGTGCTCAACTTTCTTTGTAGTCCAACTCTCACATCCATACATGACTACTGGAAAAACCATAGCCTTGACTAGATGGACCTTTGTTGACAAAGTAATGTCTCTGCTTTTTAATATGCTATCTAGGTTGGTCATAACTTTCCTTCCAAGGAGTAAGCGTCTTTTAATTTCATGGCTGCAATCACCATCTGCAGTGATTTTGGAGCCCAAAAAATTAAGTCAGTCACTGTTTCCCCATCTATTTGCCATGAAGTGATGGGACCAGATGCCATGATCTTAGTTTTCTGAATGTTGAGCTTTAAGCCAACTTATTCACTCTCCTGTTTCACTTTCATCAAGAAGCTTTTTAGTTCTTCTTCACTTTCTGTCATCTGCATCTCTGAGGGTGGTGTCATCTGCATATCTGAGGTTATTGATATTTCTCCCAGCAATCTTGATTCCAGCTTGTGCTTCTTCCAGCCCAACGTTTCTCATGATGTACTCTGCATATAAGTTAAATAAGCAGGGTGACAGTATACAGCCTTGACGTACTCCTTTTCCTATTTGGAACCAGTCTGTTGTTCCATGTCCAGTTCCATGTCCATGTCCTGACCTGATACAGGTTTCTCAAGAGGCAGGTCAGGTGGTCTGGTATTCCCATCTCCTTCAGAATTTTCTACAGTTTATTGTGATCCACACAGTCAAAGGCTTTGGCATAGTCAATGAAGCAGAAATAGATGTTTTTCTGGAACTCTCTTGCTTTTTCCATGATCCAGCAGATTTTGACAATCTGATCTCTGGTTCCTCTGCCTTTTCTAAAATCAGCTTGAACATCTGGAAGTTCACAATTCATGTATTGCTGAAGCCTGACTTGGAGAATTTTGAGCATGACTTTACTAGCGTGGGAGATGAGTGCAATTGTGTGGTAGTTTGAGCATTCTTTGGCATTGCCTTTCTTTGTGATTGGAACAAAGACTGACCTTTTCTAGTCCTGTGGCCACTGCTGAGTTTTCCAAATCTGCTGGCATATTGAGTGCAGCACTTTCACAGCATCATCTTTCAAGATTTGAAATAGCTCGGTTGGAATTCCATCACCTCCACTAGCTTTGTTCGTAGTGATGCTTCCTAAGGCCCACTTGACTTCACAGTCTAGGATATCTAGCTCTATGTCAGTGTGATTGATCACACCATCGTGATTATCTGGGTTTTGAAGATCTTTTTTGTATAATTCTTCTGTGTATTCTTGCCACCTCTTCTTAATATCTCTGCTTCTGTCAGGTCCATATCATTACTGTCCTTTATTGAGCTCATCTTTGCATGAAATGTTCCCTTGGTATCTCTAATTTTTTGAAGAGATCTCTAGTCTTTCCAAATCTAGATATTAAGAGCCTTAAAGGCTGAGGCCCTGCTTTTTTTTGCCTTTGTATCTCCAGTTCTATGTAGTGTGTCTCTTGTGAATGATAAATATAACTGGAAGGTTTCATTTATTTTGCTGTGGAAATGGGTGCAAAATAGTCATGTTTCATGATTTCAATTTTAGAAAAGCTAATCTTTCTCCCAAGTTTCTCTATGGAGGACCCCAGTGAATGTTTACATGTCCCTCACGCTAATGTTGGTAGTCACTGGTTACTTGGTCCATCAGTTCAGTTCCAAAGTATGGCTGCCCTCACCTGCCACGTTATTACATTATCTTATAATTCCCTTCTCCAGGCTGCTGCTCTCCTTCCACTAAGGGTGAACATTGCCTCCTCCGCTAGATCTTCAATAGCACAGCTAAGAATTGCCTCATTTATAGATTGCTTCAAGTTTAATATATGCTGTTATAAATAGTGGTCACTCCTGGGACACCACCTATCCCCACTCCTCAATCCCTGAGCCTGGAGAGGGTTTTATTCATCTCTCTAATATAAACACACATTAGTTTCAGGGGAACCCTAGAAAAGGCAGTGAAACAGTCAACGATATATTTGTTCAAGTCTGAGATATTCTAATTTAAGTGATACCACTTAAGAAACATTAATTATTAATCTTAATTTAGAATAGTTATCTAAATCTTTAGGGCCCAGTCTGCCTTACAATGAATGCACTCAACTTACCCAATTAAAAATATGCCAACTTCAGCCTACACCATCTGCATTCACATGGGTAGGGAAACCAGTTTTCTTTGAGAACAGTTGCTTGCATTCACAATTGTGTATTGTCAATATGGAACTGAAGAGTCTATCCTGTTGATTTCTCCTAAACTAAGGAAGGCTGTGTCAAAAGAGTCTAACAGTTCCCAAATAGTTTTCCCAATTAAAATAATATTAAAACATTTAAAGTTTGTCTTCACAGATACCCTTTTACATTAGTATTTGTTGAACTAATAAATAAATTTTAGGGAATTCCCTGATAGCCCAATGGTTAGAACCCAGTGCTTTCATTGACATGGGCATGAGTTCAATCCCTGGTCAGGGAACTAAAATCCTGCAAGCCATCTGACCCTACCAAAATAAATAAATAAATAAAGGATTTTAGAGTCCTATGATACAAAAAAATTACTGTTAATAATTACATCTCAAACCAATGGCAAAGAGAGTGAATGGGAATAGTCAGAAAAGTTAATTTAAAATTCTACATCATAAACAGTATTGTTTTTGTTACTATTTGTAAAATAAGATATTCCAGTATTATATCTTATAGAAATGCATAATGGCTCCTTTTAAAAAATATTTTATTGATGTATAGTGGATTTGCAACGTTGTGTTGATTTCTGTTATAGAGTAAAGTGACTCAGTTATAGATATGTTATTTTTCATATTCTTTTCCATTTTGATTTATCACAGGATATTGAATATAGTTCTCTGTGAGATACAATAGGATTTTATTGTTTATCCATTCTATACATACTAGTTTGCGTCTGCTAGTCCCAAACACCTGCTCCACCTCTCCCCCACCCCCCATAAAGGCTATTGATTCTTCCTTGTTCCTGTGCACCCGCCTTCCTCTCTAGTGAAAATGAAAGTCACTGAGTCTTGTCCGACTCTTTGCGACCCCATGGACTGTACAGTCCATGGAATTCTCCAGGCCAGAATACTGGAGTGGGGAGCCTTTCCCTTCTCCAGGGGATCTTCCCAACCCAGGGATCAAACCCAGGTCTCTTGCATTGCAGCTGTATTCTTTACCAGCTGAGCCACAAGGGGAAGCGCAAGAATGCTGGAGTGGGTAGCCTACCCCTTCTCCAGAGGATCTTCCTGACCCAGAAATCGAACCGGGGTCTTCTGCAGTTCTATTAATAATGCAGAGGGTCCCCCGCTGCTGCAAAGTGGGCAGGTCTATAGTCAGATGAGCCCGTATGTTTCACTGAGAACAGCAGGAAATAGGAACCCCGAAATTACAGGTTCACCTTCTGGTTCTATAACTTCCTTTGGTGATGTCTAACAAGTCAGGTCTTTGCTATAGTTTCTTCATCAATCTCAAGAGGGTGATGAGGCTTGTCTCCCTACAAGGAAAAGCCAAAGAAATCCATGTAGGGCTCAAGACCATTGCTTTCTTTACCAATGTGCCTCCCCTGGGGAGCCCTGAGCGCTGAGAAACGGAAGGTTCTTTGTCTGAGGGTGGGCCTTATAGAAACAGGAATGTGGGACTGTGTTTAGGGTTCAGCAGAAAGGGGCTGAGAATGGAGCCTCTGCGTATATTTGAAAGGTGACTCTAAGACCAAGACTTTTTAATGGCAGAGAATCCTTCAAAGAGCTGTGCCCCTCTCTTGCACTGAATGCTGGGAAATCAGCATTGTCAACCTTGGTGCAAGTTTCTCAGAGTGGAACCCACGGGCCACTGTCTCAGAAAAGAAGTTTTGAAAGTTGGTGTGGCATTTCAAAGATAATCTAATAAGTTAACAGGCATACTCTGAATTATTTTAAGATTGTTCATTCCAAGAACTGCCACATAATATCCATGTGGACATTTGCATATGTTATAGAAATTTTATTTTGACTAAGTGAGGATCGAATGACTTCAGGGAGTGATGCACTAATAAAATTATGGGGTTGGGCAAAAAATTCAACCTGAGCAAACTTTTTGACCAACCCAGTATCATAAAGAAACATAAAGGGCGAACAGAGCCATTGGAGAGTCCAGGGGCTTATATGCACCCCACTGTCAAAACAGGATACTCTTGGGCAGTACTCCCCCAGTGACACAGATACCCAGCACAGAATCCATCACTGAACAAGCCAGACTGTCCATACTCATTCACTTTAAGCATGGCCAGACACATGAAATGAGACCTGCTTCTGGCAATCAGGGTTTATTTAATGAAAATTTTGGTAATGCTGCCATCATAACCCTCTTTTCAAGTAAACAAGACAGCATTACAGAGTTATCAAATGACACTTAATTAAAATTGACACTTGAAGATTGTTCGTTGGCAGCGTTTCAGAAATATCTGAGGTCTATTTATTGTGAGCCAGCAAGCAAAGCCTTGAAATAATTAACAACATACTAATGCCAACAGGCATTATCTGAATTACTGAAGCCAAAATACATTAAAAAAAATGTATTAAATGCAGAACCTGACCTGAGGCTCATCCCTCTTCTGTTAAAACCCACACTGACAACCAAGTTTCAGCAGAAGAACACCCTTCATCACATTAAATTAATGTTTTTAATTGGAGTGTTATGGGGCTTATAGTTTAGTTATTAAATGTTTCTAATATATATGTTTGGTTTTGGCTTCATTATTTTAGAATGAGTTTAGAACTTAGTTTTATATTTGTTTACATTTTAATAAAATTGTAATAAAAGTAATTTAAGTCAATACTAGAAGTACTCTTGCCTGGAGAATCCCATGGATGGAGGAGCCTGATGGGCTGCAGTCCGTGGGGTCGCTAAGGGTCAGACACGACTGAGCGACTTTACTTTCACTTTTCACTTTCACACATTGGAGAAGGAAATGGCAACCCACTCCAGTGTTCTTGCCTGGAGAATCCCAGGGAAGGGGGAGCCTGGTGGGCTTCCGTCTATGGGGTCACACAGAGTCGGACACGACTGAGGTGACTTAGCAGCAGCAGCAGAAGTGCACAAGATTTTTTTTTTTCTAAGAGGGCTCTGTGCATCCTTCAAATTTAGGAGACATTGTTACAGCAGTTAAGAGCACAGTATTTGTAATCAGAGAGAGAGACCTGGGTTCAAATCTGCTCTGTCACTTAAAAACTGTAAACTTGAGCATATTATTTAACTGAATTGTTTTCTCCTGGTTTATTAAAAAGGCATAATACTAAAAATACTTCATCATGGGGTATACTGTGAGGAATAAATGAAACAATAGCTTCTCAGTATGTGATCTTTAGCATATAGTAAGTGCTTAGAAAAAGTTAGCCATTGTCATCATCATTATGATTATTTTTTAAAACTTCAATCTGAAGGACCCCAGGGATGGCAGAGCCAGTTAGAGGAGGGAGATAAGAGTGGCTGTGGGAGCAGCTGCTATGAGCCATTACTGTCAACAAAGGTGATGTCTTAAGGAGCCATGGGCTGAAGCAGGCTCAGTAACTCCCAGAGGAAGTAGCTTTCACTCAAGTAGCAACCTGATACTACACTACTTCTGGGAGCAGCTGAAGCTATCCGTCTTGTGAGACCTTATTACCTGGAGGTCCTACCCTCTCAAACAACCCTACAGTCTGGGTCACCTTTGAGGAAGAAAACCATAGTTCAGTCCCTGTTTTCGCTTTGTTGCTCCCTGAGCTTTCTTGACCTGTCCTGTGCTCTCACTGTCACACCTGGCATCTGACCTATTATGCAGTTTTTCTGGTCTTGGCTCTCGATTTTGTTCAGATCCTATCTGTTGTGACCGTTCACGGGACACCCAGCCTCACCTCTTGGACTGTCTGGGACCCCTGCAGCTGCCCTCCACTGTGAGTTCCTCCAGATCCTAACTGGGGAAACCAGAGACTTTCCGTGGGTGTGAGATGGCCAGTAGTAACATCTCATAGCATCAGTTATCTTCTCCATTATTCTCCGTCAGTGTCTGGACGTTTATTGAAGTATATCTATGAGTCTAAGACCCTGATTGGTGATCCAGTGGGGTCCTCCCCGTGCAGTTGTTAGATCACAAGTTTTTCAGATTTGGTCCAGATACCCCAGAGCTGCTGCCCTGCAAAGCAGAAAGGTGGGGTAAACACCAATGGGTTAAGCTGACCTGGAGAGAAAGGAGGCAGAAAGCTATAAGGATGATGGAGGAGAAGAAAAAAGCCAGGCTGTTTCAGCCTTGCAGACCACACGGAATGTTTGCTGTATGATGATTTTTTAAAAACCATTTGCAAAGCTGCTTGAACTCCCACAGAAAGACAGCCTGAGTCCTTATCACGTGATCCACAGCAAGATTCGCTAATCAGGACACCTGGCTAGAGTTACATTAACATGTAGCACACACACCTCTGTCTTCCTAAACCCACAAACCCCTCTGGACAGGTTTTTTCCTCCTCCTTCTTTTTCCTAGAGCATCTCAAAGCCTTTCTGTGATCCCAGAGAACATGAATTATTCACTATATATAGCATCAGGCTTCAAAGTATACTTTTTAAAAAGTAAAACTGCCTAAACCATCCAAGGCTTTGCCTCTGTCTTCACTGTCATTAACTGGCTGGTCATCTTTAGAATCATTACCTACCTTCTTTCCTATCATCTTGTTGTGCTGGTTTGGTTCCCCTTCCTACCTTCCCCTCAACCCCGAACCTCATCCTGTCTTGCCTCAGGCATATCCTGCCCAAGGGTGTGGTTTACACATATAGCCATGTTCCATGTAAATGTCATCATTTTCATTTTAAAGACCTTCATGATCATAAGTGGCCTTCATGATCATAAGATGTAATCTCTTTCACACAATGTCAGCCCAGCTGCAAATTGTACAAACCGAGGTATTTAACCATCTACCTGCGTGTCTTCAGTAGTTTTTAATATTTAAGAAGCACCCCTGGCTTGGGTTTTCTTTCTGGCATTGCCATTGCCTAAATGTATGAGCTTTCTTCTGTCAATAATGTTTCCCAGAAACTGGGAGCCTCAGTTTCCTTATCTGCAAAAGAAGATCTAGGAACAAGGTGAAATTTAAAGATCTGGTGTATACTCAGCACCAAAAGGAAGTACTTAAATAATGGTGTAATTTACATAATCAGTGGCAGTTACTTGCTATACATAATCTAAGTTCATGATATTTTAGCCCCAGATTCCAGCAGTTATAGCCAGTCCAGACATAACATGTTAAGAGTGCAGACTCTGATGTTTGTCAGATTTGAGTTCAAATCCTGTCTTGGCTTCTTGACCATGTGACTTTGGGCAATATATTTCATCGGTGAGTCTTCTCATCTCTTAAAGCTTTGTTACCTCATGTGTGATATGTGGACCATAAAAGTACCAACCCAAAAACCGATTTGTTTTTGTGATCATCAGATAAGATGCTGGATATAAAGTCTTTAGTTCAGTGCTCGACACTTGATAAATATTTGTTTTTAAACTGCAACTTAGATGTGTGAACTCTGGCCATTCTGTCCTTTATCCAAGATACAGAGAAATGTTGAAAATGTGTGAAGGGGAAGAGGCAAAGTGATCTGGTGTTTTCCAGAACAATCTTGTTATTTCCCCCCCTCATTTTATTATGAAGAATTTAATACATACAAAATAATAAATATAACATACATGAGATATGAATCAGAATACTAACAGGGTCCCTTATGAAAACACCATGAACAGTGAAAATTTACCTAAACCCTTGACATTATTGGGTTGTCCAGGAAGTTCATTCAGGTTTTTCTATAAGATGTTATGGAACAAACTTTTTGGCCAATCCAACACTATGAATTTTACTGATTCTATTTCCCTGCTTTTCCTCAAAGGTAACTACTATATTTGGCTGTTTGTTTTTATTTCCTTATTTTCCTTTATAATGTTACTACATATGTATATATCTCCAAACAACATATTGTCTAGTTTTGTTTTCTTTGGGGCTTTATGAAAAGGATATAATACTGTACACAGTCCTGTGAAATTTGCTTTTCTCATTCAGCATTTTTTTCTGAATTCATTCATATGGCTGCTATTTTTCATTTTTATTGCTGCATAGTATTCCATTATCTGAACACTTTGTAACTAAATTATCCGTTCTTTTGTCAATGGGTATTTGTACTATTTCAATGTTTTTTTTTTTTTCTGTTGAGAACAATGCTGTTATGAATATAAACATTGCTGTTTGTGTTTACTTTTCTATCTCTGGCTGCAATTCATGCATTTCTCCTGACCTGAATGAGCAACATTATGATGGTTGGCTTGAATTCTGTCAAATAAATCACATACCTGTATCATTAGGATTAGTTTCTGGAGATTTAACTTGGTCCTTTGGGACTTATTTCCCTGTTTCTTCATTTTTCTTGACTTTTTGTATTGAAATCTTCACAATGGGAAAAACAGCCACTTCCAGTCTTCACAGGCTGGCCTCATACAGGAAGAGATCCTTACTGATCAGTCCAGCCAAAGACTTTGGGTGACCTCTCAACCGTTCAGGCTACTTTAAACCTCTGTCTTCAGTCTTACTGCTCCCCAGCCATCTAAAGCATTCAGAACCTGTCAGTTCTCTGAAATAGGAGGAATAGTAGTTAGTCCCTTGGGCAGTTCCCAGAAATGTAGAAACACTAGATGTGTGGTTCACCTCCTTCTGTCCCCAGGAAGGAGAAGCAGGGAGCTGGGATTTGTTCATTTGTTTATGTGGTGCATCACATTGATTGATTTGTGAATATTGAAAAATCCTTGCATCCCTGGGATAAATCCCACTTGATCATGGCCTATGATCCTTTTAATATATTTTTTTTTTTGGATTCAATTTGCTAGTATTCTGTTGAGGAATTTTACATCCATATTCATCAGTGATACTGGCTTGTAATGTGTGTGTGTGTGTGTAATATATTTGTCTGATTTTGGTGTCATGATGGTGCTGGCCTCATAGAATGAGCTGGGAAGTGTTCCTTATTCTGCAGTTTTGGGGCATAGTTTAAGAAGTATAGTGTTAATTCATCTCTATATGTTTGCTAGAAGTCACTGGTGAAGTCATCTAGTCCTGGACTTTTGTTTGTTGGGGAATTTTAAATTACTAATTCAATTTCATGTTGAATGAAATTGAGTAAGTAATTTAAAAATTATGATATATCCAATGTAATAGGACACAGTAAAAGCAGTGCTAAGGGTAAAATTGATAGCTGTATATGTTTATATGGGCTTCGCTGGTGGCTCAGTGGTAAAGACTCTGCCTGCCAAAGAGGAGACTTGGGTTCAATCCCTGGGTCAGGAAGATCCCCTGGAGAAGGGAATGGCAACCCATTCCAGTATTCTTGCCAGGGTAATCCCATGAAGAGAGGAGCCTGATGGGCTAGAGTTCACGTGGTTGCAGAGTTGGACATGACCTAGTGACTAACCAGCAATGACAATGTACGTGTTTGCTTTGACTCCCTAGGTTATGCTGTTGAATACGGTAGGCACTATCCTCTTGGCCACTGAGCACTTGCCATGTGGCTAGTCTTAGTTGATAAATGCCTTAGGATTTAGTACAAAAAAATATAAGATATCTAGTTAACATTTTTTATATTAGTTTCATGTTGAACTGAAATACTGTGTTAAAATGTATTAAATCCATTGTTAAGAGTAAGTTTACCTTTTTTGTAAACTATTTTTAACGTGGCTATTGGAACAAATTATAATACATTATATGTGACTTGCATTAAATTTCTGTTGGACAGTGCTACTATAGGGTATAATTAGGGTATTCTTAGGAGTGGAATTTCTGGGTCATAGGGCTATGCTCATCAGCTTTACAAGATGATGTCAATTGGACTTACAAGTGGTTGCACTAATTTGAATTTACATCCTAAGTGTATGATCCTTCCTTGTTCCACATTTTTGTCATAATTTGTATTGTTAGGTTTTTGAAATGTTTGTCAGATTGGTGATTGTAAATCACATTTCATTGTCTTATTTTGATTACTCTGATTACTATTTAGTGTGAATATTTTCCTCACCTATTTATTAGTCATTTATTTTTCTTCTTCTGGGAAGTGGTTTGTCAGTATCTTTTGAAGATTCTTATGTGGGATTGTTTGCACTTTTCTTGTTGATTATTTGAAGGCATTTAAAATATAATCTTTGTTCTATTCTTTCTCACAAATTATGGCTTGTATTTTTATTTTCTTATTGGAATCTTTTGGTGAATAAAAAATTCTTAATGCAGTCATTAAATTTTTTTTTTTCCAATTTTATTTATTTATTTTTTTCAAGTTGAACAGACTAAATTTCTTTAAACAAACTTACTTATATTCCAGAGTCCTTTAAAAACTTAATAGCATTTATACATTGAAGGTATTTGATTTTCTTGTAACTAAAACTTCAGATGCAACAAGCATTTGAAGCAACAAGCATTTGACCCAACAAGTAAAACTTTCTACAGTTCATAACTTTTATAAATAAAATAAATTAAATGTACAGTGAATAAGTTCTCTGAAATATTTCAATATTTCTGCAGGTTTAGTAACATTGTAAAATACATTTCAACTAAAATTCACAAATCTAAAAACCTGTTAGGCATTTTTAGGCGTTTTAAGATGGAAATGAAGACCAATGTTACATCGTAATATGCCAATTACAAACAGTACTTCAAATAGCAAATACTAGAGTTTGTCCCAAACTTTAAAAACTATTCATGAACTCAACACTGAACTATTGATGGCTATGAGAATTGTTTCCTAGCCTTTTTGAAAATTTCAACCCATTTACATTTAAGGTAATTATTGATAAGTACGATCCCATAGCCATTTTCTTTATTGCTTTGGGTTCAAGTTTATACACTCTTTCTGTGTATCCTGTCTATAGAAGATCCTTTAGCATTTGTTGGAGAGCTGGTTTGGTGATGCTGAATTCCCTCAGCTTTTGCTTGTCTGTAAAGCTTTTGATTTCTCCTTCATATTTGAATGAGATCCTTGCTGGGTATAGTAATCTGGGCTGTAGGGTATTTTCTTTCATCACTTTAAGTATGTCTTGCCACTCCCTTCTGGCCTGAAGAGTTTCTGTTGAAAGATCAGCTGTTATCCTTATAGGAATCCCCTTGTGTGTTATTTGCTGCTTTTCCCTTGCTGCTTTTAATATTTGTTCTTTGTGTTTGATCTTTGTTAATTTGATTAATATGTGTCTTGGAGTATTTCGCCTTGGGTTTATCCTGTTGGGGACTCTCTGGGTTTCTTGGACTTGGGTGATTATTTCTTTCCCCATTTTAGGGAAGTTTTCAACTATTATCTCCTCAAGTATTCTCTCATGGTCTTTCTTTTTGTCTTCTTCTTCTGGGACTCCTATGATTCGAATGTTGGAGCGTTTAACATTGTCCCAGAGGTCTCTAATATTGTCCTCATTTCTTTTAATTCGTTTTTCTTTTTTCCTCTCTGTTTCATTTATTTCTACAATTCTATCTTCTAGTTCGCTTATCCTGTCTTCTGCCTCTGTTATTCTACTGTTTGTTCCCTCCAGAGTGTTTCTGATCTCATCTATTGCATTATTCATTGTATATTGACTCTTTTTTATTTCTTCTAAGTCCTTATTAAATCTTTCTTCCATCTTCTCAATCCTTTTCTCCAGGTTATTTATCTGTAACTCCATTTTGCTTTCAAGATTTTGAATCATTTTCACCATCAAAATTTGAAATTCTTTATCAGGTAAATTCCCTATATCTTCTTCTTTTGTTTGTGTTGGTGGGCAATTATCTTGTTCCTTTACTTGCTGGGTATTTCTCTGCCTCTTCATCTTGCTTATATTGCTTTGCTTGGGGTGGCCTTTCCCTCTTCTTGCAGTTTGTGGAGTTCTCTTTATTACGTAGTTTCTTCGCTGTGTGTGGGGTTGGATGGGTGACTTGTCCGGGTTCCCTGGTTAGGGAAGCATGTGTCGGTGTTCTGGTGGGTGGAGCTGGATTTCTTCCCTCTCCTTTAGAAGACAATGGGCTGCTTTTCTGGGAGCCTGATGTCCTCTGCCAGTATTCAGAAGTTGTTTTGTGGACTTTACTCCGCGTTCAAATGTTCTTTTGATGAATTTGTGGGGGAGAAAGTGGTCTTGCCATCTTATCCCTCCGCCATCTTGTTCCTTCCTCCCCAGAACACTGGATTCTTATATTCCACTTGGTCGTGGAGTATCTCTTCCCAGCTGCTCCAGCAAGGCGCAGCCGCTGTACCTTACCTTGGACGAGGGGTATCTCCTCAAGGCCGCGCTTCCTGCTTTGAATGTAGATCAGCTCCTCTCGGCCCTCCGGTGCCCAAGCAGCCACCGCCTCCTGAACGTGGTACAGCTCCTCTCGGCCACCGCCCTAACCCTGGGCCCGGGGTAGCTCATCTCAGCCACGATTCTGCACGTCGTCAGTTGCGCCGGAGCCGGGCGTCTCCCACGCCTGTGCTGCCGGAGCCGGGCGTCTCCCTAAATTTTTTAAATATATACTAAAATATTTTCTTTCAATGGTCAATTTTTGTTTCTCTGTCCTAAAATCATAGAATTATGTTTCAAAGTGATGTCTTTTATATCTAAGTCTCAATCCAATAGGAATTGATTTCTGTGTGTAATGTGACCTTGGAAGTAAAATTTCAAGTTTTCCATATGGATAACCAATTTTCCTAGCATCACTAATTAAACAGTTTCTCATTTCCTCATACATATCAATATAAGCAAATTGCATACATGTAATGTTGTTTATGGATTCTTTTTTCTGTTCTATTGTATTTGTCTATCATAGAGACCAGTCTGTTGTTCCATATCCAGTTCTAACTGTTGCTTCCTGACCTGCATACAGGTTTCTCAAGAGGCAGGTCAGGTGGTCTCCAAATAGGAAAAGGAGTACATCAAGGTTGTATATTGTCACCCTGCTTATTTAACTTATTTGCAGAGTACATCATGAGGAACGCTGGGCTGGAAGAAGCACAAGCTGGAATCAAGATTGCCGGGAGAAATATCAATAACCTCAGATATGCAGATGACACCACCCTTATGGCAGAAAGTGAAGAGCATCTCAAAGGCCTCTTGATGAAAGTGAAAGAGGAGAGTGAAAAGGTTGGCTTGAAGCTCAACATTCAGAAAACGAAGATCATGGCATCTGGTCCCATTACTTCATGGGAAATAGATGGGGAAACAGTGGAAACAGTGTCAGACTTTATTTTTGGGGGCTCCAAAATCACTTCGGATGCTGATTGCAGCCATGAAATTAAAAGACGCTTGCTTCTTGGAAGGAAAGTTATGACCAGCCTAGATAGCATATTAAAAAGCAGAGACATTACTTTGCCAACCAAGGTCTGTCTAGTCAAGGCTATGGTTTTTCCCGTGGTCTTGTGTGGATGTGAGATTTGGACTGTGAAGAAAGCTGATCACCGAAGAATTGATGCTTTTGAAATGTGGTGCTGGAGAAGACTCTTGAGAGTCCCTTGGACTGCAAGGAAATCCAACCAGTCCATTCTAAAAGAGATCAATCCTGGTGTTCATTGGAAGGACTGATGCTAAAGCTGAAACTCCAATACTTTGGCCACCTCATGCGACGAGTTGACTCACTAGAAAAGACTCTGATGCTGGGAGGGATTGGGGGCGGGAGGAGAAGGGGACGACAGAGAATGAGATGGCTGGATGGCATCACCGACTCGATGGACATGAGTTTGAGTGAACTGCGGGAGTTGGTGATGGACAGGGAGGCCTGGCGTGCTGTGGTTCATGGGGTCGCAAAGTTGGACACGACTAAGCAACTGAACTGAACTGATCATAGAGACAGTTCTTATTATATAATTGCAGATTTATGATGAATTTTTTCTCTGGTTGAGTAAGGCCTCCCTGTCTGGTTAAGTAAGGCCTCCCTTTCTTCTGAGTATTGACTCATCTTGGATAGATTTTAGAATAAGCTTGTTGAATTTCTTTAAAAAAAACTTCTTCAGATTTTGATGAAAATGCATTTGAACAATGGGTCAACTTAGGGATAATTTATATATATTCATGATATTTAGTCTTCCAATCCTAGATCATTGTACATCATTGAACTCAGAGATCATTTATTTAGTTCTTTAATCAAGTTCTATAATTGCCTTTTACAAATTATTTTCACATTGTTTGTTAATCATATTCTTAGATAAAATATATGTGTTACATTTCTGTTGTTAATATACAAAAGTGTTTTTTTAAATTATATTTTCTCATTGTTTTTACTGTATAGAAATGTAATTAACTATATATCAATCTCTTAACTAATTCTATTCCAAAACTCTTATAAGTGCTAACATTTTATCTGCAGACTTCTTTTGGTTTTTGTTGTAGACAGTTATATAATAATTCTTAAAAGATAAAATTTGTTTCTTCTATGCCAGTTCTTATACATTTGATATTTTATTCTCACTAAGATCATTAAGATCTTCAATACGGTGCTTAATAGAATACAGTGACTAGTGAGCACCATTGCCTTATTTTTTGCTTTTAAAAGACAGTTTTGCTATTTAACTATCCAGTGGATCATGGCTGTAGATTTTTTAGTTGTTTAGTCGCCAAGTCATGTCCAACTCTTTGCAACCCATGGACTGTAACCCACCAGGCTTCTCTATCCATGGGATTTCCCAGGCAAGAATACCGGAGTGGGTTGCCATTTCCTTCTCCAGGAGATCCTCCTGGATCAGGAATCGAACCCATGTCTCCTGAGTTGGCAGGCAGATTCTTTACCACTGAGCCACCTGGAAAGCCCAGATTTTTAAGTGGACACCTTTAACTGAGTTAAGAGATTTTTAGTCTTCTGCCAATTTGCTGGAAACACTTATTATAAACTGAATTTTATTAAATACTTGTCTGCGCCCTTAATGTGATAACTTGATTTTTGTCTTTTAATGATAATCTGGTAAACAGCCTCACAAATTTTCTAATGAAATGTTAGTCTTGATAATGTTATGGTTTCATTTTTAAAACATTGCGAATATAATTTACAGTTACGCTTTAAAGCTTTTGTATCTTTATTTAGTCCTTATTCTGCTTACCCTATCAACTGAATTTGATGCTGTTGGTCACTCTGGGTTTCTTCCTTCATGCCTGGTCACTCTTCAGTCAGCATTGTTAGCTCCTCCTTAGAGTGCTCACTCACAGTGTGAGTTGACCCCCATACTCAACCCTTCTCTTCTCTTTTCTGTCTACCTTCACCCTCTTGGTGATCTCTTCTAGTCTCATGGCTTTAAAAACCATCCATTTACTGACCCTGTCAAGTGTTCGGCTCTACCCTGTACCCTTCCTCCCAACTCCAGACTCATGTCTGCCCGCCTATTGGGTTTCTCCCCTGGATGCCTACTGGACATCTAAAGGCTGATGTTTCTAAATCTGAACATCGACTCCTCCCACTGCTGTCCCTGTTAGGGTTCACAAGGGGCTCCTAACGCATAGTTTAAAAACGACCCATTGTGGTGACCAGAGAAACAAGGGTTGAAGTCACAGTAACCACATTGCCCTGGTGGGGATCCTGTTTTCTCCTTAAGGTGATCTCCTGTTTTTCCCTGCTGGTGCCAGTTTCTCAAGACTGTGTGACCACCCAACCGTCAGACGCCTTCGATTATGTGATCACAAGATCCCAGCTGCGGGCTAAAGATAAACTAAGGCCCTCTCCCTTTGGGGCACAATTTCCCAGCGATAGGGTATAAGAAGGATTGGCTGTAAAGGGCGAGCACTGGTTTCTCTCTAAAGCCAGTCACTTGCTTTCTCTCTTCCTATAATAAATCTTTTTGGTCTGAATGCCTGGCTCGCGCTCTTTTTCTCCACACTTGCCGTACACTCCCCTTTAGGAGATAATAATTCCATCCTATCAGTTGTTCAGACTCCTTGGCAGCTTGCTGGACTCTAATACTCTGCATCCAATCTATCAGCACATCCTCTAGGCTTTCCCTCAAAATAAATCCAGAATCTGGCCATTTCTCATCATTTTTTAGAACTACCAAGTTCCAAGCCACTGTGATTTCTCAGTTATTGTAGTAACCTCCTCACTTGTCTGTTTTGCCATAGAGTGTTATTAGTCACAGCATAATAGAGTGTTATTATTAAAACACAGATCAGATCAAATCCTCTTCTAATATTGTCATTTCTCACTCATAATAGAAGCCAACATTTCTTGCAATAGCTAGGAAGCCCCACCCTGTCTGGCATCCCTTATCTCTCTGAACTGATCTCCTACTACTCTCCCTCAGGTTTACTCTGCTCTAGGCTCCAGCCGACTGGTCCACCTTATTAGAACAATCTAGGCATTTGTCAGCTTCAGGCCATTTTCTCTTCCTGTTCCGTCTGCCTGGAATGTTTTCCCTTCAGATACATTGTCTCCTCCATTACCTCCAGGTCTGTACTCAAAGGTTTCACTCTCACTGAGGTTTGCCACGGCCAACCTACCTAAAATTGATACAGTCTTCCCCTTTATTCTCTTGCCTCATTTCTAGTTTTATTTTTCTCATTATTTATCATTCTCTAATATACTATATAATTTATATACTTATCTAATGCCTATCTTCTTTCAAGAGAATATCAGCTCCATGAGGTGGGGGTCTCTGTTAATATCTGTAAATATTCCATGTGTGTCTGAAAGTCAAGTGTTTGGCACAACATGCTTCCCATATTCATTACTGAAGCTTGGGAATAGTAATATTAATATCTTTATGCTTGCTGATTTTTCTTCTGCCTGACCTGTGAATCACTAAGAACGGATTTAATACCTCCCACAGAGTGGTTCAGTTCAGTTCAGTTCAGTCGCTCAGTCGTGTCCAACTCTTTGCGACCCCATGAATCACAGCACACCAGGCCAGACTGCAAGGAGATCCAACCAGTCCATTCTAAAGGAGATCAATCCTGGGTGTTCATGGGAAGGACTGATGCTAAAGCTGAAACTCCAATACTTTGGCCACCTCATGCGACGAGTTGACTCACTGGAAAAGACTCTGATGCTGGGAGGGGTTGGGGGCAGGAGGAGACGGGGACGACATAGGATGAGATGGCTGGATGGCATCACCAACTCGATGGACATAAGTTTGAGTGAACTCTGGGAGTTGGTGATGGACAATAGCTTTGTCATTTTTTCCCCTCATAGTTGTTTCAGTTTTGTTCTACTTGTTTCAAGGTATCTTGGGGCAGTACAAATTTAGAATTATTACATCACCCAGGAAAAATTTTTTCACTGTGGTGTGAACTTCTTTATAGTTTTATATTTGTAAAAACCTACATTGACTGGAATAATACAGTTGTACTAAAGACCAGAAATCTTCAGTTAATGTTCACTTAGTATGTTTATTTCATCTCTTTATACTTGATATTTCTCTTTCTATGTGAGGTTTGCTTCATCTAAAGGGTATATAATACTTAATTTCTTTGTAATCAAGTCTGATCATTCATGGCATTTCCCAGAGAGCTCAGTCCATCCTCATTTACTATAATTTCTGAAATATTTTGATTTACTTATTAGCAGCTTATTTTTCAGCTTTCTATTTGTCTCACTCTTCCTGTCTTGTTGGAGTTTCCTCCTTTCTTGTTTTCTTTTGAATTGACCGAATCCCACCCACCCCTCAACCAGTTCTATTGTCTATTCTTCTTACAACTATTTGGAAGATTTATACTCTAATTCTGTTTCTCATATAAAAGATTTAACATCCATACTTTATATACTTAAGTCTAAATTTCATGGATTTTTACTGTCCTTCAAAACCATAAAGCCCTAGAATACTTTTCTGTTTATCATGAGATAAATAAATAGGAAGAATCCACGAACTGTGTGATAGACACAAAGGAATGAGAATGCCCCTCAGCTCACTTGCTCACTGTCCTCTATTTTCCTCTAGAGAATTTATTATCCTCTGATTTTATCCATTTGTTTATTGCCAGCATTTCTGTACTAAACATGTGGATTTCACAAGGACAAGAATTTTCAACTGTTTTATTCACTTTTGTCTACTCCGTGGGTCAAAGAGTTCCTGCTTATAGAAAGCGCTCCTTAAGTATTGTTGAATGAACAAACGCTTTAGTTGCAAACACACACTCCAGACTTATGGATATAATTGCTTAGTTTTTTTTAATTTGTTTAATTTTAGTTGAAGGATAATTGCTTTACAATATAGTGTTGGTTTCTGCCGTAGAGCAACATGAATCAGCCGTAGGTAAACACGTCCCCTCTCTCTTGAACCTTCCGCACACTTCCCATCCCTCTAGGTTGTTACAGAGGTGTTACCGAGCCCCTGTTCGAGTTCCCTTAGTCATGCAGCTAATTCCCATTGGCTGTAGAGAGATGATACTGATGAACCTGTTTACAGGGCAGCAATGGAGACGTCAACATAGAACAGACTTACGGACACAAGCTGGGGTGCTGGAGCGGGGAAGAGGGAGAGGGTGGGATGAATGCAGAGAGTAGCATGGAAACTTATACACTACCGTATGTAAAATTGCTTGCTTAGTTTTTTAATGCTCTTATTTGTTTTTAACCTCACCAATTATTTTTATTATTTTAAAAATAATATTGATTTCACTATTTTTAATTACTTTCTTATTTTGTATAAGAATTGTTTGTTTAATCGACATACTTAGCAGTTTCCTTACCCACTATTTGTCCTTCAGTTCAGTTCAGTCGCTCAGTCGTGTCCGACTCTCCGCGACCCCATGAATCACAGCACGTCAGGCCTCCCTGTCCATCACCAACTCCCGGAGTACACTCAAACTCATGTCCACAGAGTCGGTGATGCCATCCAGCCATCTCATTCTCCGTCGTCCCCTTCTCCTCCCGCCCCCAACCTTTCCCAGCATCAGAGTCTTTTCCAGTGAGTCAACTCGTCGCATGAGGTGGCCAAAGTATTGCAGTTTCAGCTTTAGCATCAGTCCCTCCAATGAACATCCAGGATCGATCTCCCTTAGAATGGACTGGTTGGATCTCCTTGCAGTATAAGGGACTCTCAAGAGTCTTCTCCGTCATTTTTCTTTTCTTTTTTCTTCAATAATATTCTTTATAAGCTTTAGTATAGGTCTGTAGGTTGCAAACTTTTTCATTTACTGTTTATAAGAGTATATATTTTTTCATTCTTATTATTGAAAGACAGTTTTTAATGAGATGCAAATGTAGGTTTGAGATGGGACACAAATGACAGTTATTTCATAATTTGAAAATATTGGAAGATGCTCTTCCTCAACTTTCTGGCTTTTCTTTGTCAGAAAGTTAGGTGTCAGTCTAAATACTGTTCTTTGTATGTAGTCTATCTGTTCTCTGTAGTTATTCTTAAAAAGTTCTCTTTACTTTTGCTGTAATTTGATTGTACTCTACCTAAAAATGGATTTTTAGTATTATACTTCTTGGGGTTTAATGACTTCCTTGATTTGAATGTTCAGGTCTTTCATAGAGGCTGGGAAATTCTGGACACTATCTCTGAATAGTATTCATTCCCCACTTTCTCTCTTATTTCCCTGCACTGCTGTACTGAGATGTGTGTTGCTCCATTCCCCATGTTCTTAACCTCTCCTATTTTCATTTTTTCCCATTTCTCTCTGCTTCTTCCTATTCGGTTGCATCATATCTATCTTCCAGTTACTTAGCCTCTCTTTAAGCATGTCTTTTTAATGCTTAATCCTTCAATTGCATTTTTTTTAAAATTTTGGTGATCATTTTCTTTAACCCTAAAAGTTTATCTGAATCTTTACCAAACTAGTTTGTTCCTTTTTGATTGTCTCCTGCTCTTTATTCTTATTTTATTTCCTTTTTTATTTCTTACATGTGAAGTCTTTGTACATCTGATTTCTTTTATTTGTATTTCTACTGACTTTCGCTGTTTGTTAGAGTATAAGAGACCTATGTGAGGTGTGTTCCTCCGAGGGATGTACTTTTGATTCTTCAGGCATCTAAGGGCACTACTACAGAACCAGGTTTACTTTAAATTAAAATGATCAGATTGTGTTTTTTACCTGATTAAAAGAAAACAAAAACAAAAACTCGTGTAAATTCAGACCCAAAGTCGTGTGGATCTCAGAGGATCAAGAGCAAATTCATCTAGTTTTTTGACTCCACTGGGTAGGTTATCTTCCAATTCACCACATATATCCCTTCCTGAGCCCTGACTTGGTGTTGGGTGATCAAAGGTCCAGGGCCCTGTTATGTACTTGCACAGGTTTAGTTAACTGTCCCCCGGATATGCTGATGCTTTGGCTCAAACGGATCCCTGGATGTGCCTTGGTATGCAAGGTTCATCGCCCCAGACTCACATTCTCATTTTTTTTGAAGTTAGAGGAATTCATTTACTTTATTCTTGTTTCACTCATCAAATTATGAAGGTCATTTTAAAATATTTTGACTAACACTTTAACATTTTTTGTAACAGTATGTTGTAGGATTCCTGATATGTTATGTTGTTGGAAACAAAATTGTGGAACAATCTTTCTTGATAGCCTTTCTCAGATACTAATTACCAGACTAGTCCAGAGATACAGGCAGAATAGAAGCCACATCCTGTGTCTACATTGTCTGAGAATTGTCTTCAAGAGCAGATGTTCAAGGTAGAGCTATAATCTTTAGAAAACCCACATAAAGAAAAGCAAACAAAGAATGTTAGCTTAGTCCAGCTATTATCACTGTATTAGAAAACTGATCTGCATTTTATTTACTGAGCTCCTGAAAAGATTGTTAAATGAGGTCATTTAGAGGATGTGACCACAGGTTGACTATGAACTGGACTCAGACAATTGAAAGTTGTTCACCCCTCCTCTGTCCTTGGAATGTATTAATATATTCCACCCACCATTCCCACACTAGGAGTTGTTTTAAGGACACAGCCTTGGGAGAGTAATGTTATTGAAACCAGTTAAGTCTTCTATATAAACTTTTAAAATTTTGGCAGGTAGGTGTGGAGATTTACTCACCCTGTGGTACCCAAGACAGGTCTCCTATGTAAGTTCCCTCGCTTATTAAACCTGCCACCTACCAGTCTGGAGTGATGTGTCTCTCTCTTTGGAGTTTTTCCTGGCCCTCCACATATGGAGGCCAGCTTCAGATTTTACCCAGGAAGCACCCATGGGTTCAAACCAACAAAGACTGGTTCCAGTTTTCCTGCTCAAAGGTATTACAGTAATAAAGTTTACAACTTTGAAGACCATGTGCTGTGTTTGTGCTCAGTCACTCAGTAGTTTCGTATCTTTGCATCCCCATGGACTGTAACCCACCAGGCTCCTCTGTTCATGGAATTTTCCAAGCAAGAATACTGGAGAAAGTTGCATTTCCTATACCAGGGGATCTTCCCAACCCAGGGATAGAACCTGAGTCTCTTTCAAGAGAAGTAGATGGATTCTTTACCACTGCATCACCTGAGAAGCCCTTGAAGACTATAGAAGGAGGTAAAAGATGAAAAAGTAAAACCACTTAATGGCAGATAATCTTGTAATGAGGAATTGACCTTAAAGGAACACAGAGAAACTAAGGATTCTTTGCGTTGTGGCAATCTTAATTTCTATCACTGCACTTACAAATTTTGCTTTTTTCTGAATCTGTCATATTCTTTTCTCATATTTTATTCTTTCTTTTATGTTTTTGAAAATGTTTATTTTTAGTTTCTATTTGATCTCTCAATTATTTGAAGTTTTGAGAGGGTCTGATTCTATTTTTGCTGATTCATTCATTGTACATTGTTAACATTTATTTTGGAATTTGGGATTGTGACCTCATTTTGCAGTGTGTTTTTCTCTAGAAATCCCTGTGTGATGAGAATTGAGAATATGTCTTCATGGGCTGGTTTTTTTTTTGTTTGTGTCAGTCGCCAATCCTACTGGCTTAGGATCAATTTCATGCACCTTCCTTGGCCTCCCCCACTGAGTTATCTGGGATGCTCCAGCTGAAGTGAGGCAGGAGCTTGTCTGTCTGGAAGGAGAGAGGAGAAGCTGGATGGATGTACTGTGGGAGTCACACACATAACAGGAGGCCAGCAGGAGTCAGACAGTTCTGTGGTGATGTGCTGGCACTTTGACATTGTCTGGAGGAGGTGCGCAACAGAAACCCCTGCTGTGGCTACACTGTCGACTGTATTTCTAGTCCTGCAGACCCTAGGCATTGTCCATGATGCCTCTACCCAACTGTTAGAAAACCATCCAGTTCTCATAAAGCGAGAAACTTTCTGGTCAGAAACCTTGGCATTTCCAAACTGCAAAGAAGAAGAAAAAAAAATCTTGCTTTCTCCCTCTCCCTTTATCTCCATGTGTCCACTTATTTGTTCCTGAAATATAGGAGGGGCTGGTTTTCTTCCTAGCAGCCCCTCCTAAAAAGGAAGGTCAGGGGCTAAATCTATGCGTAGTTAACACATGGTTAAATTTTATGGAAAATGCTTTCTTTTGTTCTCCTACATCGTGCTTGTCAGCTTGACTCCTGGGTGTTTCTCTGTGAGTTATGGTCAGTGTGGTCAGGTCCAAGTGACAAAGCTGTGTGTTGAGCAAGCCCTGTGTTCTCATCTTGTGGCAGCTGAACTCATTTAAGAATGATTTCCCAGGCAGCTTCCCTGGTGTTTGAGTGGATAAAAATCCATCTGCCAATGCAAGGGACACAAGTTCTATCCCTGGTCTAGGATGATCCTACATGCCACGGAGCAACTAAGCCCATGTGCTATACCTACTGAAGCCCGTGTGCCCTAGAGCCTGTGTTCCGCAATGAGAAACAACCATAGTCAGAAGCCCTCGCGTCACAACTAGAGAGTAGCCCTCACTTGCCACAACCAGAGGAAACTCTCACGCAGCAACAAAGACTAAGCACAGCCCTAAATAAATAGATAAATAAAACATGAGAAAAAAGAATGATTTCCCAGGTTTTAGTTTGAGGGACATGGAGGTGGCTGAGGCTATATAATGATCCCCAGCTTTATAACTGGGGAATTTCAATCTTCAGAGCTGCTTTTAAACTCAATGAAGAAAAACACGTATCATTTACCTGGGTGTCAATAGTCAGAGGTTCACTGAGCCTCAGGAATGGCTCAGTGTTGAGATGGATATTTTGGCAGTGGGTATACTGGCTCCTGGGGACAGAACAGAAGAGATGCTATTCTCTTATCCTGGCTTCCTTGTCTTGCTGTCATGTTTCCAGTAGGAAGATATCCCAGAAGCCACTATGAGTTTAGTTTTTCCCTTTTAAGAAAAATTCAATTCTGTTTCACAGAAAATAAAAGAAACAAATGCATAAGGTGGAGACAAGACTAATGATAGATAGTAAGTAAGCAAGTAGCATGTGAGTCACAGTGAAAACTCGTGGCGTTAGTAACCAATGAGGCACAGTAGACCTAGCTAGAATAGATGGAACATTTGTACCAGATGAACTCCTGCAGTGGGGTTTGGTCGCTATCTTCGACTCAAATTTTGACACCTTCAAAACTTCCCTAATGTATCTTTTTGTGCATACAGAGGATCTAGTTCCTCTATAGGTTCCTCTCCTATTTTTACAGAAGATGACCTTTCTCACATTAACCAGGATGGTCTACTCACTGTTTGTGCACCACCGCCATTTGCCTTTTTGTCCTCATCCCCCCATGCTGTGATACAACACGTGTGTTTTGAACCTTCTAAAGCTGGATCATGGAGAAAGCAAGAGAGTTCCAGAAAAATATCTATTTCTGCTTCATTGACTATGCCAAAGCCTTTGATTGTGTGGATCACAATAAACTGTGGAAAATTCTGAAAGAGATGGGAATACCAGACCACCTGACATGCCTCTTGAGAAACCTGTATGCAGGTCAGGAAGCAATAGTCAGAACTGTACATGAAACAACAGACTGGTTTCAAATAGGAAGAGGAGTACGTCAAGGCTGTATACTGTCACCTTGCTTATTTAACTTATATGCAGAGTACATCATGAGGAACGCTGGGCTGGAAGAAGCACAAGCTGGAATCAAGATTGCTGGGAGATATATCAATAACCTCAGATATGCAGATGACACTACCCTTATGGCAGAAAGTGAAGAGGAACTCAAAAGCCTCTTGAAGAAAGTGAAAGAGGAGAGTGAAAAGGTTGGCTTGAAGCTCCACATTCAGAAAACAAAGATCATGGCATCTGGTCCCATCACTTCATGGGAAATAGATGGAAAAACAGTGGAAACAGTGTCAGACTTTATTTTTTTGGGCTCCAAAATCACTGCAGATGCTGATTGCAGCCATGAAATTAAAAGACACTTACTCCTTGGAAGGAAAGTTATGACCAACCTTGATAGTATATTAAAAAGCAGAGACATTACTTTGCCAACAAAGGTCCGTCTAGTCAAGGCTATGGTTTTTCCCGTGGTCATGTATAGATGTGAGAGTTGGACTGTGAAGAAAGCTGATTGCCGAAGAATTGATGCTTTTGAACTGTGGTGCTGGAGAAGACTCTTGAGAGTCCCTTGTACTGCAAGGAGATCCAACCAGTCCATTCTAAAGGAGATCAATCCTGGGTGTTCATTGGAAGGACTTATGCTAAAGCTGAAACTCCAATACTTTGGCCACCTCATGCGACGAGTTGACTCACTGGGAAAGACTTTGATGCTGGGAAAGGTTGGGGGCAGGAGGAGAAGGGGACGACAGAGAATGAGACGGCTGGATGTCATCACCGACTCGATGGACATGAGTTTGAGTGAACTCCGGGAGTTGGTGATGGACAGGGAGGCCTGGCGTGCTGTGATTCATGGGGTCACGGAGAGTCGGACACGACTGAGCGACTGAACTGAACTGAATGTTTTCTTGTCATCTCTTGGATTGTAGATCAATTGTACATACCAAGAGAGCTTTTAAGAGCTTGGAAGACTAAGGTAGGGATAGGGGAAGGTGTTGGCTTCCTGTTATGGTCTTTGAGGGATTCTACTAAGAGAAAAGCTGACATGACTAAAGCTACAAAAGGGATAGAGATCAATATTAGTATAATAAGTTCTTTCCACCTGCCATCAGCATACTTTTTGGTCCTGTTCAAGCCCCATATCCTGCACAAGGGCTTCTCCAACTACTCCAGCCCACTCATTCCATTCTTCTTGCATTTATGCTGCAGATATTTCTTTAGCACCTATTGAGTACCAGAAATTGAGCAAGGTGTCAGACATTTCTGCTGGTCCTAGTGTTTCCAGGATATGATTTGTTAATAATGCAGTTTATTTATTGATTTAAAGTTGTCATTTAAAACTATAACTCAGCCCTAAGTCTATGGCAGTTCAATGAGAAAGTTCCAGCCTATGTGATCTCACCCCCATGAGGTACCACAAAAAATGAGATGCACACTCAGCAGCATTAACTGAGTGCCCACATGCAGGTTAGACAGGACTTCTGACTTTGGGGAGTTCATTGATTCCTGGGAACAGTGTTAAGTCAGTATATTGGGATCATTGTAGATTATCAAGAAAAGATGCTGGGTTTCCCTCTTCAGGGATTACATTTTCATTCTTTCCTAAAATCAAATCAAACCAAAGGAAACTATCATATATTCTGAACATGTAGACAAATGCCAAAGCTGCAGAATCACATTGTGAAGAGGATGAAACTTTTTTACCGTTGAATAAAGTTTCTTCAGAGGGGTTGGCATTCATATCTCCCTGCTACACATTTCCTGTTTCTCTGTGTTCTTAGCATAAGATGATGGACTGTCAACTGTCATCATCAAATGAACCTATAAGTTTACTACTTCATTTATTCATTCTTTTTTTTATTTGTTTGTTCATCAAGTATTTTAAACTCATGCTATGTGGAAAGTTGTGAACCAGATGATACTAGAGGCAGCGTCAAGCTGAGAGGGAGGAAATTTGAATTACAGGTCTTGTTTTGCAACTGAGTGTATGATCCTTGGTGAGTCATGAAAATGCTATGTATCTCAAATTCTTTATTTGTGGAATGGGGATTAAAATCTGTACCTCACACTCACAAGATGATCTAGGAGCATAAATTCTGAAATAAATGGTCAAATAAATAAGAGGAAAGGAGCAAATCAGAATTCAGAAAATACATGTGGAATCAATTATGGAAATAAAATCACCTTTAGATAATTGCTGCAGGCAAGATCCACAGTAAATGCTAAAAACTGGATAAAACTTAAAGGAGAAACAGCATATTTGCACGGCCACCAAGTATCTCCCCAAAATATTTATCAATCACTGCGGGGGTTTTAACACATCTATGGATTATTTGATATTCCTCTTTTTAGGAAATGGGGCTAATGTTTGTAGTTTAGTTAAAAATATTGAACCAAAATTAATTCCTTAGTTTTGACAAATGTGCCTTGGTTATATAAGATGTTAACACTGGGAGAGGTGAGGTAAAGGGGCTGCATGAATTCTCTGAACTATCTTTGCAACTTTTCTGAAAATCTATAATTATGTCAGAATCAAAAGTTTAAAAAAATGCTGTACCTCATGATGCTGTTTAAGGAACTTCTACCAACATATTTGAAAAACCTAGAAAAGTATCCAGTATCATAGTTACATAAAATATGACTTTTATTTTTATTATGAGGGAATAGAAATAGTAAAAAGGGTCGGGTGGGGAGGACGCTGCTGGCTTACATGAGAGATGAAGGGGAATAGTTTAAGTGACATTTTTAAAAGATCTAAAACTAGGGTCTAATTCCTTCGTATCAGAACATCAGCTTCAAGAAGGGAGAGATTTTCCTTTAGTCTGTTCAGGGCTGTATTCCAAGCCCTAGAACAGTGCCAGACACATATCAAGTGCTCCAGAAACATTGTTGAATGAATGAATGAATGCTGTTCTATACTGGTCATGAAGGGAGGCAGAGTTAGAATGTGCTGATAGTAAGAAGAGATTATAAACCCTCAAGGAGTGGTTAGGATCTGGGAGAATAATCTGAGTCTTAATCTGCTTGAATAGAGTGAGGAGGGCAGTCAAGGTCAGAGCAAAATGAGAGTAAGCAAAGGTAGAGCAAGCGATCGAGGAAGTACCGGGATGAGAGGCACCCAGGAGAGCAGAACAGCTCAAGCACAGAACCAGAAGTGAGTGACTAGTGTCTGGGACAGCCCTCAGAGCCTCTCCACAAATCTAGGTCTGCTCCTGAATAATGTTTCAGTTCCTCTGAATAAGTCAGTCCACTGACTGGGGGCAGGAAAAGCTGGTTGCTTGGACAAAGTCTTCTTGTTGTAACTAGACAGGGGTACACCTAGGTACATGACACCCTTAATTCCAGAACAATTAAGACTATGGATTTCTGCCTGCCAAAGTGGTTTCCAGCTTCTGAACAGAAGCATCTGCCAGCTATTTGGGGAGAGGTAGCATGACTGATGCTCGGAGAAGGCAATGGCAAGCCACTCCAGTACTCTTGCCTAGAAAATCCCATGGATGGAGGAGCCTGGTGGGCTGCAGTCCATGGGGTCGCTAGAGGTTGGACATGACTGAGCGACTTCACTTCCACTTTTCACTTTCACACATTGGAGAAGGAAATAGCAACCCACTCCAGTTTTCTTGCCGGGAGAATCCCAGGGACGGGGGAGCCTGGTGGGCTTCCGTCTATGGGGTCGCACAGAGTCGGACACGACTGAAGTGACTTAGCAGCAGCAGCATGACTGATGCTACTTAGCAGCAGCAGCAGAGAGCACACATGCCCTGCCTCGATGTAGTTGTCTAAACCATACAGCTCACCACGCCCTTCAGGGTTGGGATGTGCCGTCTAGCATAGCTAAACATACTGCAGACCTGGACCAGCAATTGTTTAGTTCTGGGGAACTTTTAAACGGTGTTTTCTAGTTAGTGACTATTTCCTGGGGTTGGTGGGGGCTCATTCGGCAGGCTGGCCTTTTGTTGTTTCCTGGTGAAGGAAGCCCTGTCCTCCCACTGAGTCCCTAACCAGCTCGAAGGAGCACTGGTCGGATTAACTGAGACCACGCGGAGGGCAGAGCTGCCAGCATCTCTTTCTCCATTTATATAACACAGAAAAATTAGTTCCTTCCCCCCCTCCTTCAGACTGATTTAATTTTTCCTAAATTTCCCAAGCTGAGCCCCACAATGTGGGCTAAGACTGGCTTCCAGGCTTCTGACCATTATTCCTGTCGACTTGCAGTTTCCAGCAGAAAGTTTTGCCCAGAGTTGGTAGCTCAGCTGTTTCGAATCATAACGGGGAGGAAAAGTGGCAGGCGGGCTGTCAAACCTGATGCAAATGATATTTTATAAAAAGTGGTTTAAATTGGCTGAAGCTGTTTTTAGACTGATCAGTTAAAAAAGTATGTAGGGCATCTTTCTGACTTGTAGAAACGCAGCTCCCAGGAATTAGATGTTTCATCATACACTTTGGGAGAGGTTTGTCGGTGGACACAGGCACTTCATAAAAAGTAGATGAGGATTTGTTAATGTGGAAATATGTAAATTGGGTTCAAACTGCCCTCAGTTAATTGGAAGGGACTCGTGAGCTAAGCAGAGAGGAAGGGAAAGAGATATTGGAGAATATATTGAATTCTTGTCTACCCTGGAGAGTTAAGTTTTGCTATTGCTTTCTCCTGGGGCTCTTTGAAGAATTGCAGGAATTCTGCCCAAGACACCAGAGCAGGTCTCCTTAACTCTTTGTGATTATAGTTACAGGTCTCCCCAGCTAACTGAAAAGCAGATTGTCCTATGAAACCTTTCTAACCTGAAATGGCATAGAGCAAAGAAATAATTACCTTAGGACACATCTTGCTAACAGAATGTACAAAATAGGTTGAGATAGAGCACAGGTGCTCACAGACATAGTTCAGAGCCATGGCAGCTTGATGTGGAGTCTACTTCTGGGAAGGCAGCTTGGCAGGGCTACTCTTGCTACTCAGGATGCCTGATGCCTCTGTCATGGCTCAGTTCTCAGCAAAAAAGTGAATATTTATCTTCACTTTTTGCCTGTTTTTAAAAATGAAAATCGGAGTTTAGCAAAAGTAGGTACTATGTATTATTACTATGTAATAAGATGGTATAAAGCAAACTTTTGAAAAACAGGGAACTTGTCGCCCATGTTCAGTCAGAACAGAAGAGGCAAGTGGTGTTTTGAGGCTTGATAAAGGGATTTCAGTGTTAGCAACTGGGGAAAGTTAACTTCTTCCTGAGAAGATTGTGGTCCTATCTTGGTATCTGCAAGGAGTCGGTTCTAAGACCCACCATGGATACTAGTATCTGTGGGTGTTCGAGTTCTACAGTGGGTTCTCCTAATCCACAAGTTCCTCATCCACAGATTCAGCCAACTGCAGACCGTGTACTAGCTTTGCCATCTGTGTTTGGTTGAATATGCCAAAAGAAAATCTAATGATATGGAGTGGTGGAACATTAGGATATGGAGGGCTGACTGTATATTTACTGGAAAAAAATCCATGTAAAGTGGACCTGTCCTGTTCAAACCCATGTTGTTCAAGGGTACCCTGTGGTTTCCTTAAGATTAGACAAGACAGAAACTCAAAGGTCCACTGAGAAACTTTGGAGTCTGTGTATTATATTGATATCTGGGCCCAAATGACCTTCTTTTCTTTCTTTCTAGTCAAATCCTACTCTCAGGCATTTTCCTAACTCCACAGTCAGCCTAGATACAACACGTTTACAACACAGTCAGCTCTCTAGAGCTGACTCTACCACTCCAAGAGGTGTGTCTCTTCTCTCTTGTTCAGTCTATGAAATTTGGCTCTTTGAAGCTCATCTCCAGTATAATCTAGATGAGATACACCATATTGGACATACTTGATCACATTTGGTTCAACATAGAGATGTTGGAATTTATGTAAGAATGATGAATGTGAGAATGGCTATAGAATCTCCCTCCTCAGTTCAGTTCAGTTCAGTTCAGTTCAGTCACTCAGTTGTGTCCGACTCTTTGCAACCCCATGAATCGCAGCACGCCAGGCCTCCCTCCTGCTGGTTATCAAAAGTTCTAAGTGGGTTTATTCGGTATGTCTCTGCTTCCTCCCTGGATTCATCCTAGGACTTAGGGGATAATTAATTGGTGGTTGTGGGGGAGGAGGACCAGAGGGAGATAACAAGAAGGTTTTGAGGGGTGGCTTTAGGTGATTTGGAGGAGAGGCCCAAGAGTAGGTGAAATTCACTCACAAAAGAAAGAGACATTAACAAGTGTTGCTATTCACTAAAGTCCTTTTCATGGTGTTAGGTGTTAGAGAAAAAGTGAGAATTGGAGCTGACATAAAAAAGAATGAATTTGAGTCAGTTGTAGTGAGGTGGATGAACAGGTAGAGCTTGTTATACAGAGTGAAATAAATTAGAAAAACAAAACAAATATTGTTTACTAACACACACATATTTATGTATATATATATATATGGATTCCAGGAAAAATAGTACTGATGAATCCATTTGCAGGGAAAGAATGGAAACACAGACATAGAGAACGGACTTGTGGACACAGTTGGGGAAGGAGAGATTGTGACGAATTGGGAAAGTAGCATTGACACATATGCATTATTGTGTGAAATAGATAGCTAGTGGGAAGTGGTTGCATAAAACAGGGAGCCCAGCATGATGGTCTGTGATGACCTAGAGAGGTAGAATAGGAGAGGGGAGCGGGGCTCGAGAGAGAGATTTTATGTATATATACATATAAGAGTTGACTCACTGGAAAAGACTCTGATGCTGGGAGGGATTGGGGTCAGGAGGAGAAGGGGATGACAGAGAATGAGATGGCTGGATGGCATCACTGACTCAGTGGACATGAGTTTGAGTGTACTCCGGGAGTTGGTGATGGACAGGGAGGCCTGGCGTGCTGTGATTCATGGGGTCGCAAAGAGTCAGACACGGCTGAGCGACTGAACTGAACTGAACGTAAATATATATATATGTATGTATGTATGTATGTATATATCCTCTCTCTATATATATGTATATAAAATTATGGCTGATTCAAGTTGTTGTATAGCAGAAACCAACAGAACATTTGTAAAGCAACTATTCTCCAATTAAAAATATTTGGAGTTGAATTATTTTCATATTATTTTGCTTGCATAGACCATATTCTTTGACTATGGTACCATTCTGGTACGAAACCACAGGGATCACAACACCATTAGCATTATATTTGGCTTAACCAGTTGGCCAGTCTACATATACAGCTGGGTCTTTACTCTCTGCCTTCTATGAGACAAGCATACATTGTGGTGTGAGCCCTGGAGGCATTTACCTGGAAAGACAAAAGAGTGGAAACACATAAAGAGATGTTGGTGGTTCACTATGGTGATAACTGTGAGGAGAGACTCTGTATTACACAGGACTTGAATTGCTCATTTCCTACTGGAACTGATCTCATCTTTTTTGGCTTTGTAGTGTATCTAAATGCTGACCTTGGTCTTTCAGGTCTTTCTTCATGTTATATTTCAGTACTCTTGTTTCATTTTGGCTATTCTCTCTTGACTTTGTGAATCTCTCTTAATTCTGACTCCCTGCTTTTGTTCCAGCTGTCACCCTCACTTAGGGATATTCTCTCCTCTTTCCTTCATCTGTTCATATCCTATCCATGCTTTGGGAGGGGACATGAAATTCTAATGATCTGTGAAACTTTTTCAGGTTCCCAAGTTCACCAGAATCTTTCTGTGTTCATTGTACTCCATTTTCAAATATTAATTGTTTTACACAGTTTAGTCATAAGATTGAGAAGATTAGAAACAAGAGTTGGAAGGACACTTACAGACCTCCCTTCAGTTTTTCAGATTATACAGCTGAGATTCAGTGACATATTCTTACTGACTTCAGACCATCCACTGAGAATAAATGTTAATGTTTATAAACTGGAAATTGCTGTAGAAATCGTTGTTATTCTTAAAGTGGCAGAGCTATGTCTAGGAGATAAGTTCTCTGACCCCTTCCTGCTCCATCCATTAAATCAAGCTGCCTCTAGCAGATTGCTATCCTTCTCTATAAGCCTTGTCTGCCCAGTTTGAGCTGGGAGATCAAAGTTGGGAGGGAAGCATTATCATGTGGCAGCTGTCATGTACCAACTGCATTTGTGACAAATAACCCGTGAGATATTGTATCATACTTATTCTTATAAATGAGGATACTCAGGCTCTGAGAGGTTAAAATATTTGCCCAAGGTCACACGGAAGGCAGTTAAGGAGTATTCAAATATAGATCTACCTAACTCAAAAGCTTGTGTGTCTCCTTTCTCTTTTCTATATATCATGCTCCTCGAGGCAGAGATAGATTCTTTTTTATTTCCACCAACCTTTACCCATCTTTGGCCATAGTATATGATCAGTCACAATGGTCTGCTTGATTGATGGCTGAGTCTTCCATAGGAAGTCTCTATAAACCTTGCTTATTTCAATGATCTATTTCCAAGGATAATCCATCTCACAGACCCTATTTTCTAATGGTTCACAATCATTTAAAAAATTCCTAGGTTACAAGAATGTCATATGCTTTGGCTCTCTAGAGAAAGATGTGAGAAATTTGGCTGGTGCTTGCACTCTTCAGTTAAAAGTTACTCTTGAAATATAAAGAGCAATTCATCTTATTTTTCAATGGGTGAGTTCTGCATGATGATAGGCAGGAACAGAAATGGGGTCAGGGTCCGTCATAGACCAGACTGATGTGAAGGTTGCTCCCTGCCTGAACACAGCATTGTACAATAACTCTTCTGGACAGTGCATAGATATAATGACTTGGGTGCCTACAGTGGGCTTTGGTCACCTCAAGAGGTTCTCTTTTTCTAGTGTCAGTTTTCTCTCTCCCTCTCTTCTCTCTCTCTCAGACATTTCTCTTACTGAGCCTGGCGATTTTCCCTCTGGGCTTGCTCAGTTGTCTTTATTAGATGAGATGCCCCTTGTGACACATTATGCTGATGTAGCCCCCAAAACTTGTTAATGTCACTTGTTATAGGGTAAATTTATCCATCAGGAGTGCTGGTAGATGCATATATGTGGAATTTAGAAAATAGTACCGATGAACCTATTTGCAAAGCAGAAATAGAGACAGACGTAGAGGACAAATGTATGGATACTAAGGGGGGTAAGAGGGGGTGGGATGAAATGGGAGATTGGGATTGACATATATATATGTGTGTGTGCATATATATATACACACATATTAGTATGTATAAAATAGATAACCAATGAGAACCTACAGTATAGCACAAGGAACACTACTCGATGCTCTATGGTGACCTAGATGGAAAAGAAATCCAAAAAAGAGGTGATATGTGTACATATAGCTGATTCACTTTGCTGTATAGCAGAAACTAACACAACGTTGTAAAGCAACTGTACTCCAATAATTTTTTTTAAAATAAGGGTTCTGTTAGAGGCCTAATGTCTTTAATCCCAGAGTGAGTATAATTTAGGATTCTAAGTGGTATGGAAAGCTTGTGAGAAGGTGGTTTTGGCTGAGTATCTATAGATATTAGATAGGGAAAAGGAAGGCGTATACTTTTATTCTCTTCAGGCTACCCAAGAACCCATTAAGTACCATACATTGAAAATGCACCATGATTTGTCATGAGATGGTAGTGGCTGTGAGATGAAGAGATAAGGAGTAAAAGTCCAGGTTAGGGGGTGTTCACCATGAGACCAAAATTGTCTTGAGTTGTAACCTTCTCTCCTCTGTTCTATTTGCTGACCTTCCCCTTTGTGGCTCTGGCCACTGTATGACTGCCATTTACCTCATTAGGTGATTTAGCAGAAGCCACATCTATCTGGCCTTCACCCAGCATCCCTTTTATTTATTTATTTATTTTTCAGGCAACTACTGGTGAGTGATTTGATCTCAAATGGTAATCTACACACTCAAAAATGACCCTCCGGCATACACTATACAGAACAGGGTACCTTTTGTCCAATTTTACCTGGACACTACCTATCATTTTCATCTAATGATGTGAGAGTCTATTTGCCAAACAATTGCAGCTTGGACTGTGGTTTTGAATAATGTCACTGGCAGATTGGTTTATTCAGCCTCTGGGGATGGCATCTCCTGATGGCCTTCCTAATACCCCAGTGTTTATTCTTTTCACTGCCAAAGTGCTCTCCCATTCATCTGAACGATCAACTCTGCCAATAACCCGTCTTTTAAATAACACCCTATTGCCTTTCTGTGTCTCCTGAGGATAGAAAGGTTAACAAGTGAGTTTTCTGCTTCTACAGCATGCAGCTGCTGAGAGAGTTCTTGACCAGATCACATCTTCATTTAAAGCAGTCTTATACAACCTTGGCTAATTAAAGATAAAGGGACCGTCTGATGGCATTTCAATGCATTCTTCTCCTGAAGGTTGGAAGGTTCATCCTCGTGACATCTGTCACAAACTACTCATTCGTGACTACTGTCTTCTTTTCAATGTCTTGGGTGCTGAGGAACTCTGGAGTGGTTCAAGACATATCCCTGCCCTTAGGGAGTTTACAGTCTAATACATTCAAGAATCTGTGTGGATTATCTTTAATACGCATTACACATTATGCCAAGGTATTAAATGAAAAATGTGGGCTGTGTCCTTGAGTGATCATAATACAGTAAGATTAGTTATATACAAAACACAATGCAATGTCTTGTGCAAAAAAAATGACATGGGGTGTGTTATAAATGCTCAGTGACAAGGAGTGTCTAGCTATTTTGCAGGCATGCCACATTTTTAATGCCCAATGCCAAACGCATTTACTTTTATGTTTCTTTTCTTACCAAAAATCTTTTGATAAGATTTTTCTTAGCAAAAAACTTGCTTCTCTTTTTGTCCTCTTCAAATAGTGTCATTCTAGCCAACAGAACTAACACAGTGATTTTTTTCTCTCTTCTCTTCTATCTCCCCCTTTTCAACCAAATGTCAATCCTACATGGTAAATGTTTCACAACTCAAGCCTTCTCTTCACCTTCACCACCCTCCTCTGCATTCTCTTTTCATTTGTAATTTGGGTTCTTGCAATAATTTCTAAGTGACTGATCTGGATACAGCTGTTTCTTCATCTAATGCATCCTCTACCCTGCTTTCAGAGTTGCAATTCTGATTTTATTTGATTATTTCATTTTATTTAAGTGTTCATAGCAGAAATGTTCAACTGTGTAACCATGGCATATAAGGACCTGCATCAGGCATTAGCAAACTTTTTCCCATAAAAAGTCATTAAATATTTTAGGCTTCACAATAAAGTCTCTGTCACAACTATTCAAGTTTGCCACTTTAGTGCAAAAGCAGCCATAAATAATACATAAACAGATGAGTGTCGATGTGTACCAATAAAATCTTATTTATAGATACTAATATTTGAGTATCATATAATTACATGTGATAGTATCCTTCATTAGAATGATACATGAAATAGTACCTTTCTTTTGATTTTTTTTTCAAAAACTAAAAATGTTAAAAACCATTCTCGGTACATGGGCAATATCAAACAGAGGGCAGGCCAGATCTGGTCCACAGGTGAAACCCTGGCCTACAGTCTGAACCTTCCTCACCTCCATTCTGACCCTCCTCACCTCCATTTCTTCACCTTTTCTTCAGTCAATTCTTTTGTTCCTGCCATGGCAGACTGTTCACCTCTTCTTGTACATGCCCTCTACTCTCATATTTCTACACTTGTGATTCTTTACCCTGGCTGCCACTTGGGCAAAAGGATTCAATACCAGATCCCATGGAATCTTATATCCTTGAAACCAGCCCATGGACTTTTGCATGTAGTCTTCCAGAAAGCCATGCTCCTATGAATATCCTATGTCATCTCCCAAGTTATTAGGAAAAGTGAAGAGCTGAACTTTCCCTTGGTCTGCAAGGTCATAAAGCAGTCTCTAATAGTGTCCTGGATGCTGTCTTGTCACTTAATCATGAGGTAGAAGTTATCTGTGGATTTGGGGATTTTTAATGACCTGTCCAGTCTTGTGGGGGATATGAGGAGCTTCAACAACAATGAATGACACTGTTGTAGCCCTCTTCCAGAACCCTTGGACTTGGAGGGTATTATGCTTAGTGAAATAAGTCAGAGAGAGAAAGACAAATACTATATGTTATCTTTTTTAGTCTTATCTAATTGATGATCCATTATTTTTCATTGTCTGCAATTTACACTCAGCCTCAAGACTTTGATTGGGACCTATCTTTTTTGTTGTTTTTCCCTTTAAACAGGTACCTTTCCAAGAATAAGGACTTTTTACAAGGTGCTGTAATATATTATAATTGATAAGATCTTAATTCACAAAACTCAACACATTTTGTTAATTCATTTTGTACTTAAACTTTCATTTCAAAGAATAAAATAATGCCATTTGTAGCAACATTGGATACAACTATAGATTACCATACTAAGTGAAGTAAGTCAGAAAGAGAAAGACAAATATGATATAACGTACATGTGCAGTCTAAAATATGGCACAAACAAACCTATCTACCAAACAGAAACAGGCTCACAGACACAGAGATTAGACTTGTGGTTGCCAAGGGGAAAGGGGCAGAAGGAGAGGGATGGACTGGGAATTTGAGGTTGATATATGCAAACTATTGCTTTTAGAATGGATGAACAGCAAGGTCCTCCTGTATAGCACAGGGAACTATATACAGTCTCCTGGGATAAACCATTATGGAAAAGAATATTTTACAAAGAATGTCTATATGTGTAAAACTGCGTCCCTTTGCTGTACAGCAGAGATTGGCACAACATTGTAAATCAACTATATTTCAATAGAAAAAAGTAATATAAACTTTTTTTAGATATGAATTATGTAATCTTCTATAATGTGTTTTACTGATTTTTAATGCAGGCTAAAAAATAGTATAATAGCAGTAACAGAAAAAAAAGTCAAGTTACAGTTAGTGGTGTATATTAGCATCTAGCTCATTGTAAAGTTATTGAATTTTGGTCATTGAAAGTTGTTGATTTGGTCATCAAAGTTATTGATTTGGTCAAATCGCCCTTGAAAGGCAGTTGGTACTGAGAAACGTCATGGGTTTCTGGCTTCTTATCCAGCTTTGGAACCCACCTTATATGCAGAAGCATATAGTTTCTGTGAAGCCTCACTGATGTCTTGAAGATGCAAGTACTTAGTACTTACGTCATAAAGGTCCCCTTTTCAAACACAAGCTGCTACAATATTCTGTTTTTATGTTGTAAAATTTCTGAAAATATGCTGGGTCCGGTGGATCAGATTACCCATTCTGAGTCAGATGTGACTTTACTATTGTACTTTACTATACTGTTGTATAGCATGTTAGTTTTCTACGCTGCCCTAGTATTGACAAACTTGGTAGTTAGTTGGTCAGAAGTCTGGATGGGCATGATTGGATCCTCTGCTGAGCTTCAACAAGACAGGAGGCTCCTTGCTTTCTTCTTTATGTTTTGCAGGTGGTCCTCCTACACATGGCAGGATGAACCCCCTTTCCTGATTCCAATGTCTCTGACTTTCCCTCAGACCATTTCTCTCTTGCCTCCAGCCAGAGGCAGCTCTCTGCTTCTAAGACCTATGTGATTCGACTTGGCCACCTTGATAATCCAGAAAAATCTCCCTATTTTAAGATTAGTAATCTTTTCTTAATCTTTTTATTTAATATTGGATTATAGTAGATTAGGGCTTCCCAGGTGTTGCTAGTGGTAAAGAACATCCACCTGCAAATCCAGGAGACGTAAGAGATGTGGTCTGATCCCTGGGTCAGGAAGATCCCCTGGAGAAGGAAATTTCAACCCACTCCAATATTCTTGCCTGGAGAATCCCATGGACAGAAGAGTCTGGTGGGCTATAGTCCATAGGATAGCAGTGAATCGGACATGACTGAAGTGCTTTTGCATGCACAGTAGATTAACAATGTTATGTTAAGTTTCAGGTGTACAGTAAGGTGATTCAGTTATCCATATATGTGCATGCCACATCCTTGTTTGTTATTAATTTTAAATATAGCAGTGTGTACATTTCCATCCCAACTCCCTAACTATCCCTCTCCCTACCCTTTCCTACCTCATAAGTTTGTTCTCTAAGTCTGTGAGTCTGTTTCTTAATTACATTTGCAAAGTTTCTCTTCCCCTGTAATACATTTATCCTCAGATTTTTTTTTTTTCTTAGGTTTCTGCTGATTCTTGGCTTTCTGGGTCATATTTAAAATAATGGCAGTTCTGTTTGCTTGGAGTAGTATAGCTGTGGGCTTCATTACATGGTGTTATGGGCAGGGTTGTCATCAATGTGGTATAGGCATTTTCTGTAGAGTTGGTTAAATTTCCAGGAGTAATAGTGTTCTATGGTTGTGGTAAGAAAAGAGAGCTGCTGGTGGTGGGGGTTGGGAGTGGGTATCTCAAGATTATATATGCAGGCTTTCACATTTTCTCCCCTTTCTTGGTATAATATCACATCCCTACTCTCACCAGGGCTTTCTGCCCTCCAGATCAAAGACTCCCTGTTTTCTTCTTGGGAGAATACATCTCTAGTCTTCTGGTGGAGTAGAAGTATTCAGTAAATCTGGAAGATGATCTTCAGGTCCAACTGAAGATGGTAAACAGACTTCAAACTGACTCCCATTTGGAGCTCCACCTTTCCCACATCCAGAGGTGGCAGGCAATGCCCCTTTCTGAGCCTTCCATGAGATTATGAGTTACGTTGCTTCTCGCATTCCCTGCTTCATTCAAGATTCAACTTCTGGGGTTTGCCCTTGTGCATCTGCTTCTCAGCTGTCTCAGTGTTGTTGCTGTTGCCTCCTCTCTTGTCTATGTGAGAAAAACTTGAAAAAAATGCTTTTCTATCTTCTCAATAGATCTTGAAGGGGAGCAAAGGTAAACACTTTGTTCACTCTGCCATCTGCCGTCTTTCGCTGGCACCTGATCCAATTGCATTATTGATCCAGGCATGTTGTCCTTTCAGGCTCTACTCCATCAATGTAACCATTTCACTTGAGTTGCTCATTCAGATGAACAAATAAAGATGAAGGGTAAGCACAATACACAAGGCCCTTGCTTACTCCAGGGCCTCCTAGAATACACTGGTGTGGAGTATGGACTTTCAGATGCAAATATCAATACCCACATTTCCTCCCCAACAATAACCTTCAGAAGCAGCTGCACTTAGCTCGGTTTAGCAAAGGATCCTCCAACAAGTGTGGAAATTGTGGTTGAGTATTCTCCAAGCTCTTTCAGAAAGAGAACCAGAGATGAGTCTTTCTAATTGTATTCCCTCAAGTAGAAAAAAGTCCACTTACCTGTGTAAATCTGAGCACTTAAGCGAGACATCCAGGTTTTTTTTTTCTCCTCAGAAGTAACCATGCCATTGACAAGTTACCATGGATTCTGAAGGCAGATAGAGAGTAACTGTAACAGTAATAGGTGGCAGACTGTGGTTTAATTGGAAAACCCTTCGTTCCCTTGAATCTGTACTTTTTCTTGAGCTGCTCAGTTATTAGATAGCTACTCACTAAGCACTAGCTTCAGTCCAGGCAGATTGTTACTCTTATGGAGTTGAAACTAAAAAGAGATGTGTGTCACACTTGTCACAGTGCTTGGGATATTTGGTTCTTGATAAATACTTGTTAAAGTGAAAACATGGACCTTGTTTTCAAATAGTATGTTCTCTAGATAGTGAGGCAAACATATTTAGTTAGCGTGCATAGAAGGAAAAAAAAACTTTAGGTAGGTCTGAAAACTAGAGCGACAATCTGGTAACAATTTATTACTAACCTGTTTCTCTTCCCCTGAGTGCCTGAAAAACTTGATCAAGTTAAAGGGAAGGGAAATAATTGCTTGATAAAATGTTGTGCAAAATAGCCAAAGCATTAAATGTTGTCTGATGTGCCTGGAGATGTCAGGGCTGCATGTATAAATTCCCTCAAAATTTTGTGAAAGAAAAAGGGCAAGGAAAATATTAGATCTTAAAGTACTTATGTCTAACTTCTACATTTTTTTCTTCTTTTTCTTAGTGAAATGAGGCTATAGATCTGGGTATCATAGGCTCATAAATATTGTATACAAAGCATTTCTGAATAGACTGTTTTGACTAGATTAACCAAGTTGTTCAGTGCAAAACCCATTCCTATTTAGGTTTGAGTGACATTTTAAAATCCAGAATCCCTTAATTTCATAGATAATGAAACTGATGTATTCATCTAGTTATCTTATTATGTGAATACAGTGGTAGTCTGGGACTTAATTTTTAAAACTAGTATAAAACACTCAAGGAATTTTGTACCATGTATTCTTTTGTGATCGTTTTAGTCTTGAAAAATATATGCCATCACTCAAAGGGAAATATTTAAGCTGTTTTAATATGTGTGGCAGATACCGGTTACTGGCACATAGCTATTTACCACCCTCTACTGGTGGTACATTTCCCAGACCCACTTTGGGCTCAAAGGAGGTTCTGTCAATGGGAGACCTTCTAGGAGAATCAGAGGCAGGAGAGCAGGAGAAGCCATTCTGCTTCTGCTTAAGTATTGGCGGAAGAACCAGCATTGATAGCAGGAAGTTCATGGCTCTTATTCAGGATTGGGTGGTATCAGCAGCGAGTATAGTCCCTTGGGATCTTACAAGGGCACTGAATGCTCCTTGATCTCTGGTCAATATCACCCTCCCTCTTTTGCCCTCATCCCGCTAGAACTTTCAACAGTTTTGTAACTAATTTTTTTGTATTAACTATCGGTGTCTCTCTCTGTAGGCTATAAAGATTGATTTCTGTTTACTTCCCCGGGTACTGGCTGATAAAGAACAGAGTCCCTTAAAACTACGATCAGCATTTTCTTGTCTTTTAGTGAACTATTCTGTAATTTCTGGATATTTATCTGATACTCTGGTTTCTCTACTCTTGTCCTTCTTAAGACACTACTCTTATTTGGAGGTTGTAGATGTAACTACATAGATATTATCCCTGGGTAATCAAATAGTCTTTAACCTTATCCTATTTTACATGGCTTGAATGTAAAGCTATGTAAAATAGGATTTTATTTTACTTTACTCTTCAACTGAATGTTACATATTTAAGTGTTCTTGAATTAACTATTGATTGTATTGTTAGCATAACAAATTCCCTCAAGACTTAGTGGCTTAAACCAACACTTGTTATCCCATGGTTTCTGTAGGTCAGGAACCTGGTGTGGCTTAACTAAGTCATCTGTCTCAGAATCTCTCTCAAGACCATACAGTGTTGGTGGGTATTTTGGCTTCATTTGAAGGCTCAACTAGCAGACGATCTGCCAACACATGATTGTTGTTTGGATTCTTATCAGACGAGCTCACAGCATGGTATGCTGGCTATTTTTGAGACTATATATATATATATATATATATATATTTAAATTTATTTATTTCTGTTAGGCTGCACTGGGTGTTTGTTGCTGCATGCGGGCCTTCTCTAGTTGAGGTGAGTGGGGACTACTCTCTAGTTGCAGTGCATGGGTTTCTCATTGCAGTGGCTTCTTTTGTTGTAGAGCACAAGCTCTAGACACCTGGGCTTCCTTAGTTGCAGCACCACAGCCTCAGTTGTTGTGGCTCACAGGTGTGGTTATCCCGAGGCATATGGAAATCTTAGTTCCCAGACCGGGGCTCAAACCTGTGTCCCCTGCATTTGCAGGCATTCTTAACTAATGAACCACAAAGGAAGTCCTGAGACATAGTCTTTCATACCTAACCTTGGCAGGGACAGCCCATCACTTTTTCTGTTTTCTATTTGGTAGAAGTAAGGTACTACATCCAGTCCACAAACAAACGGAGAGGAACAATACAAGCGTGTGAATACTGGATGTGGGGGTCATTTAGAGTCGCTTCAGAAGGTGCCAAGCACATTGCTTTCCTAAAGAAACAGTGCCTTTCTTGATTTCTACTTTGGTGCCTAGTAAAATATTGATGAAAGTTGGGCTTTTGTGTGGTGTAGAGACAGCCTAATTATTTTGGTTTCGGTGACTGCTTATATAAACTTATTAGCAGTAGATAAAGGGCTTCCCTGGTGGCTCAGAGGTTAAAGCGTCTGCGTCCAATGCGGGAGACCCGGGTTCGATCCCTGGGTCGGGAAGATCCCCTGGAGAAGGAAATGGTAACCCACTCCAGTATTCTTGCCTGGAGAATCCCTTGGACGGAGAAGCCTGGTAGGCTACAGTCCATGGGGTCACAAGAGTTGGACACGACTGAGCGACGGAAGGGAATGGAAAGGTAGCCAAACAAGTTGACTTACCTTGCTTTCTCCCTGGGTTATACATTTATTTTTTGAGACTGCAATTAATACATTATTAATTTTCACTTGTATGTTGTATAAGATTACCACATAAATGAATCACCTTAGCTCTTACCAGTTTGAAAGATTTTCTTTAGTTACAAAGAGAGCTTTAGGATCTTCAACTCAACCTCCACTCTGGAATACATCTTTTAATGGCCACAGAAATGAAAAACGTGCCACCTGCAGACTTTCAGATAAACCGATCCCCATTTCCAGAGGGTGTGGAAATGTCTACTTTTAATGGGATCTTTCAACATTGCATCATGCTCGCACTTCACACTCTTCCTTAAATCCTGATAAATAACAAAGTGTTCTCTTTGAATAGGGGGCAGGTTTCTACTATTAAAGATGCTCACATGGCAACCGTGTGCTATCTCCCAGGAGTCCTGCCAGTGCTTTTATCATTTGAAATCTAAAGGGGCTTAAAGTGGCTTCGTTGAAACCCTCTCTGTGAAAAGTTAAAATCCTTCCATAAGTCAGAATGAGATGCAGCTATATAAAGACTCAGCAGTTACATTACTTTCCAGGTAGAAAATGTCTTGGCTATGCTATACCGTACTACATTTGAAGAATAAAGTTTTTATATAAATCTCAGATAGCTGAGATATGAGTACACAAGTTTTAAATATACACACTGAAATATTTGCTCTGAGACTTTGCATGAAGGCAGAGGCAGCATTACCCGAGTAGCAGATGTGGAGAGCAAGTGACAACCTGACACCTTAGACAAACTATTTCCAGTTTGACTCTGATGCCAATGATTCTGAGAGTCGCTGCTGTGGGTGAATTAATGTCCCCTTTCCAAATGTAGGAAGGAAAACATGTAAGTAATTTTCAGAAGCAAATACCTTTGGGTAAATTAGTCAGATTATTTCCATAGGAAATTTCTTGATAGATGGCAAAATATGGAGAGATGTAAGCTAAGTAGATGGATAGTGGGGGCCATAGGGCAGTTAGGCCGTTGGAAGAACAGATGACAAACTACATAAGGTGACAAAGCACCTCATGAATAAGGCATTTATTTGTGTGTCAGATGCTGTGTAAAGCGTCATGTGTACATATATAACCATCCTCATATCTCTCTTCATGGCTAGAAGTGGCAGAGCTGCGATTCAGGCTCAGCTTTGTCTGACTCTAAAGTGAGTGCTGTTTCATCACAGTTTCTCAAAATTATTTGGAATTTAAGATGAGAAGTCCCAAAGATAGAATTGGCAACTTACTTCCTTAAGTGTATGTGTGGTGAAAGAGAAAATGAGAGAGCCATCCTACACTAGAAATGAAATGCTTGTTACTGCCTTTAGAGAGATTGCAATTGGATCAGTTTTTCTCTCCCATGGAAACTGTTTGCTTAGTTATCTTGAAATTTCTGTCTTGAGTGCTCCAGGACACTTGGCATAGATGGTTTAAGGGAACTTAATATGAGGGACCATATTTGCTCATGTGACTCCTTTCCTTCTGGCAAATATTGGACCAAACTACATCCTCAGAAACAGAAGCAAACAATAATTGATGGTCATGTTAATAACCCTGAAACATCAAGAAAATGTCAAATTGTGTTCAGTGTCCTGAACAGGCCATGGTCATGTTAATAACCCTGAAACATCAAGAAAATGTCAAATTGTGTTCAGTGTCCTGAACAGGCAAAGTATATTATATATAATATATATAATATATAATCAGGCAAAGTATGCATCTAATATTTCAGAAAGATTTTTAATGTTTATTTTTCTAAATATTAGCACCTCATTCTACTAATGTCAACTCATTAGTTGACATGTTGCTTAATTTGTAAAAAGGCCTAAGAGGTGTTTGGCATGGTTCTTGTCATCAAGAATTTCTACTCTTGTTCATTCAACAAATATTGGGTAAGTACCTACTGGATACTGGACAGAGGTCTAGAGGCTTGAGATAAAGCAGTGAATGAACTCATACAGAACAAGAAGACAAAAGACATTAAATAGTTGAGGGGGTGGTTAGATGTAGTGTACAGACTTCTAAAATTTGATGATTACATAAAGAAGGGAAAAGTACAATGTTTGGGGAAATTTGCACTTGGCCAAATAGAGGCAGGTTTTAATTTCTCAAAGAGTCTAAAGTTTAATTTAAAAAGATCTGACTTCTCTTAAAATTGCTGTCTGACCCACACATCCTTTTCCCCAGAGACACTGCACTGCTACCATCCATCCACTCACTCATTCATTAATTTATTCAACATATACCTGAGTGCCTGCTGCATGCAGGATAATGGGTTGGGCCTTATCGATGTATATGAACAGAAGAGCAAGTCCTGCCCCTCATGGGAAGATTTATGTGTTGCAAAGTACTAGCGAGGGAAATAGCAAAGAGTTATTTGACAGGCTACATATTGAAAGGCCTCTCTTAGGAGATGGCATTCATGCTTGAAACCTGATGCCTCAGAAAGAGGCAGACCAGTGAAGAAGTGAAAGAAGAGCATTGCTAGCTCAGCATTCAGCTTTCAGACGTATGCAGGGGAGAGTGAAATTAGCATGTATAAAGAAAATGAAAACAAGGAACAGTTTGGCAGGTGCATTGGGAGTGAGGGTGGCAACTGTATAGGGTAGGAGAGGTGGCTGGGCTTCCCTGGTGGCTCAGACAGTAAAGAATCTGCCTGCAATGCAGGAGACCCAGGTTTGACCCCTGGGTTGGGAAGATCCCCTGGGAATGGCTACCTGCTCCAGTATTCTTGCCTGGAGAATTCCATGGAAAGAGGAGCCTGGTGGACTATGGTCCATAGGGTCACAAAGGAATTGGACATGACTGAGTGACCAAGCACAGAGAGGTGGTCAGGGATCAGACTGTCAGTACCTTGGAAGTTATGATAAAGAACTCGGGTTTTATTTTCAATGTAAAGGAAGTTGCTGATTGGTTTTAAGCAGAGTGGTCTAAATCATGTTTATAAATACTATTTTGGCTACTTTGTGGAGAATGAACTAAAGATGAAAGACAATTAGGAGGCTTAGTTACAGACCAGGTGGAAATATCACTAGCATTTCACTTGGCAAAACTAGTAGATCATAAAAATGCAGCCTGTAATTTTGCCTTCCATTTGTTTGAAGCACTTATTCTTCTTTGGTTTAGAGATATTGAATCAACTCAACAGTGGCAAATAGCTTTTCTCTGGGGAATCGCTGACTCAATAAATTTTCAAAGCCAGTGTCCAGTTTAATTCACAGTGGTGTCTTTTTCTCTAGATGTTCAATAGCCTCTTCTCTTTTATTTCTCCTCCTCCTTCCTCTTGTTATTGCTGTTATTGTTATTTTCCTAGTCCTCCTTGATTCCTCCAAGTAATGTTTGTTATCTCATGCCACACTTACTCTCCCTCCTTCCAGCTCAAACAAGAGGCTTCTCACATTCTCAGTCATCCCAGTCTAGTCAAAATGTAGATTATGTCCACAGTCTATTCTGCGTACAGAGCAGGAGAAGAAATGATCCTTGTAAGATTAAGGAGATGATATCATGTTCATCATTAACAACATGTACATGAAACAACTTGGTGATGAGAATCACGATTGCCAAAGGAGAGCACGGTCAGTGGGGGAAATAGAAGGTGAGGCAAGGCGGCACTTGCTCCAGGCTGGAGGAGAGTTGGCTTTGAACGAGCCTACAATAATCAGGGTTCAGTTCCAGAGCCTATGAGTAGAGCAAATTCTGCCCTACCCTCTGAATATCTACCCAGGGAGGAGAGAAGAATGGATGTCAAGGATATAAACTCCTTAAATGCTGGGAAATATTGAAGGCAAAAGGAGAAAGGGGCAGCAGAGGATGAGATGGTTAGATAGCATCACTGACTCAGAGGACATGAATTTGAACAAACTCCAGAGATAGTGAGAAGGAAATGGCCACTCACGCCAGTGGAAAATCTCATGGACAGAGGAGCCGAGTGAGCTGCAGTTCACAGAGTTGCAAAGAGTCGAACATGACTGAGTGACTAACACTTACTTACACCAGAGATAGTGAAGGACAGGGATGCCTGGTATTCTGCTCTCCATGGAGTCGCAAAGAGCTGGACACGACTGAGCACTCAACAACAGACTGCTGTTAGTCATCTTGGACTGCCGTAACAAAACACCATCAAGTGGGTGCACTAAACAAGAGACATTTGTTTTTTCACAATTTTTGATGCTGTTAAGTCCAAGATCAGGGTGCCAGCACAATTGGTGTCTGGCGAGGCCTCTCTTCTAGCTTGCAGATGGCCACACATGGTGGAGGGCAATTATTATGGAATCATGAACTCCTTATTGCCAAATCCAAACTTAAATTGAAGAAAGTGGAGAAAACTACTAAACCATTCAGATATGACCTAAAACAAATCCCATATGACTATACAGTGGAAGTGAGAAATAGATTTAAGGCACTAGATCTGATAGAGTGCCTGATGAACTCTGGATGGAGATTCATGACATTGTACAGGAAACAGGAATCAAGACCATCCCCAAGAAAAAGAAATGCAAAAAGAAAATTGGCTGTCTGAGGAGGCCTTACAAATAGCTGTGAAAGAAGGGAAGCGAAAAGCAAAGGAGATAAGGAAAAATATACCCATTTGAATGCAGAGTTCCAAAGAAGCAAGGAGAGATAAGAAAGCCTCCCTCAGCGATCAATGCAAAGAAATAGAGGAAAACAATAGAATGGGAAAGACTAGAGATCTCTTCAAGAAAATTAGTGATAACAAGGGAACATTTCATGCAAAGATGGGCACAGTAAAGGACAGAAATGGTATGGACCTAACAGAAGTAGAAGATATTAAGAAGAGGTGGCAGGAATACACAGAAGAACTGTACAAAAAAGAGCTTCACAACCCAGATAATCATGATGGTGTGATCACTCACCTAGAGCCAGACATCCTGAAATGTGAAGTCAAGTGGGCCTTAGGAAACATCACTACGAAAAAAGCTAGTGGAGGTGATGGAATTCCAGTTGAGCTATTTCAAATCCTGAAAGATGATGCTGTGAAAGTGCTACACTCAATATGCCAGCATATTTGGAAAACTCAGCAGTGGCCACAGGACTGGAAAAAGTCAGTCTTCATGCCAATCCCAAAGAAAGGCAAACTACCACACAGTTACACTCATCTCACACGCTAGTAAAGTCATGCTCAAAATTCTCCAAGCCAGGCTCCAGCAATATGTGAACCGTGAACTTCCAGATGTTCAAGCAGGTTTTAGAAAAGGCAGAGGCACCGGAGATCAAATTGCCAACATCCGCTGGATCATCGAAAAAGCAAGAGAGTTCCAGAAAAACATATATTTCTGCTTTATTTACTATGACAAAGCCTTTGACTATGTGGATCACAATAAACTGGAAAATTCTGAAAGAGATGGGAATACCAGACCATGTGACCTGCCTCTTGAGAAACCAGTATACAGGTCAGGAAGCAACAGTTAGAACTGGACATGGAACAACAGACTGGTTTCAAATAGGAAAAGGAGTATGTTGAGGCTGTATATTGTCACCCTGCTTATTTAACTTATATGCTGGAGGAAGTACAAGCTGGAATCAAGATTGCTGGGAGAAATATCAATAACCTCAGATATGCAGATGACACCACCCTATGGCAGAAAGTGAAGAAGAACTAAAGGGCCTCTTGATGAACGTGAAAGAGGAGAGTGAAAAAGTTGGCTTAAAGTTTAACATTCAGAAAACTAAGATCATGGCATCCAGTCCTATCACTTCATGACAAATAGATGGAGAAACAGTGGAAACAGTGGCTGATTTTATTTTCCTGGGCTCCAAAATCACTGCAGATGGTGATTGCAGCCATGAAATTAAAAATCGCTTAGTCCTTGGAAGGAAAGTTATGACCAACCTAGATAGCATATTAAAAAGCAGAGACATTACTTTGCCAACAAAGGTCCATCTAGTCAAGGCTATGGTTTTTCCAGTGGTCATGTATGGATGTGAGAGCTGGACTATAAAGAAAGCTGAGCACTGAAGAATTGCTGCTTTTGAACTGCGGTGTTGGAGAAGACTCTTGAGCGTCCCTTGTACTGCAAGGAGATCCAACCAGTCCGTTCTAAAGGAGACCAGTCCTGGGTGTTCATTGGAAGGACTGATGTTGAAGCTGAAACTCCAATACTTTGGCCATCTGATGCGAAGAGCTGACTCATTGGAAAAGGCCCTGATGCTGGGAAAGATTGAGGGCAGGAGGAGAAGGGGAAGACAGAGGATGAGATGGTTGGATGGCATCACCGACTCGATGGACATGGGTTTGGGTGGACTTTGAGAGTTGGTGATAGACAGGGAGGCCTGGCGTGCTGTGGTTCATGGGGTTGCATAAGTCAGACATGACTGAGGACTGAACTGAACTCATATCATATGAAATATTATGCATATGTACAGACTCTGTCTCTTCCATGAAACTAGGCTCTATAAACACAGTGATTGGGTTCTTTGCTTATTACTTTTTTCCCAACTGTTTAAATGATAGGTGCTCGGTACATATCCACCTAATGAATGTTTAAATTTGAGGTCTAATAGAAATTTATCTTTGAAAAGTCCTTCTGTGATTTATATTGGGATTCTGCATTAATATCTTATTTTTTACAATGATATACATTGTAATACATGCTGAGAAAATATGTGTAATTCATGCTAAGAAACTCTGAAAATATTGAATACCTCTCTATAAGCTCTTGCATCATTTGCATTATGGGCAAACTGACAAGAATTTATAGTGTTACATAAAACCCTCTGTGGATTACATTGACTATCTTCTCTTAGAAAAATCTCTCAGTCCGTTGGTCCAGGAAATTTAGCCAGGAACTCAGGACTCCCTGCAACCTGGTTTCCATCTACTGTCTAGTTGTCAGTTCTTCTCCTTCAGTCTGCTGACTCCACTAGAAACTGTTTGCTAGTTTATCTGTTTCAAAAACATGCCCTGCAGCTTTGTCCCTGTTGCTCTCCTAACTCTGCTGATGGTATTCTGAGGTAAACTTTTCCTAAGGCTTCACATATGGTGGTGGTGGTTTAGTCACTAAGTCTGACTCTTTCAGCCCCCCAAGATCCTCTGTCCATGGGATTTTCCAGGCAAGAATACTGGAGTGGTTTGACATTTCCTTCTCCAGGAGATCTTCCTAACCCAGGGATCGAACCCTCGTCTCCTGCACTGCTGGCAGATTCTCCACCAGCTGAGCTACCAGGGAAGCCTTCACATAAAATCCTATTTAATCCTTACCATGATCCTATGAGGTGGATATTGTTGTACATATTTTAGCTGAAGAAATTCGGGGTCAGAGAAGTGAAGTAACTTGCTTAAAATGACATGGCTAGTAAGTTGCAAACCCAAGCCACTACCCCAAAGTTTGTAATCCCCAACATGATACCTTCACTTCTGAAAGGACCTATCTGCATCTCCCTAGATCCTCAAGGCCCAACTTAGATGGTGCTTCATCCATCAAGTCTTTGCTGAATACTCTAGTTCAATAATCATCCCTTCTGGTAACAAAAATAGCTATTATTTTTTGACTGCCTACTATGTACCAGGACTTCTGTTAAGTTCTTTTATGTTAATTATCTCATTTAATGCTCTCATTGACCTTATGCAATTAGTATAACATTATTACAGATTAGAAGGTAGCTTCAGAATGATAAGGTTATCTTATTCAAGGTGACAGAGCTATAATATTTCAGGGAAGGGGTTCAAACCCAGGTCTGTCTGGCCTTGGAGCCAGAGTTTTGCCTTGTAATCTCCCATGTTAGAAGTACAACCTATTCCACCAGGCATGGCTGGTTATAGGATGTGTTAATGTGAATAATTTGAAGTCATCCTGATTCGAAATAAGGGCAAGGAGTGACCAACACATCACAGATCTGTATAAAAGAGTATAAGTTGGATGGCTGTATTAGTTTTCTTTGATGCTGTGACTACCACAAATGCAGTGGCTTAAAACAACACAAATTTGTAATCTTATGGCTCTGGATATCAGAAGTCCTAAAATCAAAGTTTTGGCAGGGCTGAATTTTTTTCTCAAGTTTCTAGGAAAGGACATGTTTTCTTGTCTAGACTTTACAGGCTGCTGGCATCACTTGGCTTGATTCTATCCTACAGCTTCAGTGTCAGCAGCGTTGGATCCTTCAGATTTTTTCCTTTGACTTTTAAACTTCTCTCTTAAAAGGACCCTTTTGATTACATTGGTCCCTATAGACAATCCAAAGTAATCTTTCCATCATGAGATCTTCCACTTAATCACATTTGGAAAGTCCCTTTTGACAGAGAAGATAACACATTCATGTTTGTGGGATTAGGACATGAACATCTTTGGGAAAGGGGGAGGCGTTATTCAGCCTGTCACAGTGATGGTGGTGTTCAAGACTTTCAGCTCTCAAGGGCTAGGGAGAGGGAGTTGAGGACTGATTGTTTTAATCCATGCTATGGGTCTTTTTATTTTAAGGAAAAACAGAAACAGTTAATCTAAAGGAAAAAGCTCTAATGGTGAGATTTCAGGCACTGCCACTTGCAGCACTTTACAAAATTCAAAAGGTAAATCATTGCCTATTGTACTGACACAGAACACCAACTAGGAAAAATTCCTGCAGAGATTTCTCAGTGTCTTCACTAGGGATAAACCTGTGATGATCAGAAAGTCTTCGATCCTGTTGGAGTTCTACAAGTAGAGACATGGTCAGATAGCAGGGCAGGGGCTGCCTGGAGGCCATGCCATGGAGATGACCTTACCTGTTTTTTAGGTGACGGAGAGATGGCATTTGGATGCCTGACTGACTTTTCTAAGTTTTCATTGCAATTGAGTTGAAGGGTTGGAACTGAATTGGTGATTGCTTAAATCTCAGTCCAGTGCCCTTTTTCATTCTGACTGAACTTGATGGATGTTTTTAAAGGCAGTGGAGAGAAAAGGGTGTCTACTAGGAAAGAACAGTATAGACAGCAGAAGGCCAGAAGCTTAGAGCAGCATGTCAGTGGAGCACCAAATGTCTTTCCATGCTTCGCTTTTTAATAGAGCCCTACTTTCCTTTTTCTCCTCTTGCTTCCTTTGCTCTCTTTAAGACAATGTCAGGGTCTGTGGTGGCGGCCCTGTGGTGTGGGTACAGGAAATTTTGGAGGTGATAGAGGAGTATAACCAATGCTTTTTCTTTCACTCCAACTCTGTTCCTGACATGGCTTAGAAGTTAGGTGGGTAAAGAGCAAAACACTTGTTACACTTGTGGAAAGTGATTTAGGTGGTATGGTATGCCTGTCCCTATCTATATTTCCATGTGAACAACGCCTACGAGAACTGGACTCTAAACCTGATGTTACCCTTCCCCTCCTGATTCTGCAGCATAGGCAAAATTCTACCGCACAATGCTGAGTTTTTTAAAAGCCGCTTTATTGACACATGACTGAAATATAAAAAGAGATATATTTAATGCATAGAACTAGATAAATTTGGTGATCAGATATACCCATGACACTATCACCATCACCATCATCAAGGTCATGAATGTATTCATCACCTCCCAAAATGTCCTTCTACCTCTATTATTATTATTGCAACACTTAACATAAGATCTACCTTCTTAACAAATTTTAAGTATCCAGGACAGTATTGTTAGCTATAGGTGCTTGAAATATAATGGATATCCAGAACTTATTTATCATATATAACCAAATGCTGAAGTTTTTGAGGCTACTAGATCAAGCCCTTGGAATAAAGATATACATGTAATTCTAGCCTCTGGCAAACAGATGGGCAAATAGTAAGAGAAAGAGATAGCAGGCATTTGCAGAGTAACTTGAAGGAAATAAATTTCTTTATACTGAGAGAATTTTAACATAGTTAATTTCAGCTAAGGACATATTCTTTGAGTTGGGTAACTGTTTATTGCATTTAAGATCTTGGTATATATTTGGTGAACTCAGTTAAAGCAACACTTTTTGAGGAATATTGGCTTCACAAGAAGTATTTAAGTCTCAAGATACTGCATATTAATGTTTCCACTCTGGAAAAAAATATCTGAAGATACAACATAAGATTTGCTTCAGCCGGTATGATTTCTTCTTTGTCTATTTACTTCATCCAAACAGACATCAACTCCCCTGCTCATTCACACAGACATGGTAGAGCAGACGTGCTCCCCATTTTAAGGAAATTTGCTGTAAATAGAGTCTGAAATGAATGATACTTTCTACTATAACCAATACAGAATTGCAGGTAAAAGTATAGAAGATATTTGGGAGAGAGGGGATTTTCTTCCTATAAATAACCACCAAATTTTATACCCTGTTTATATCCACTTTAAATCTCCTTTACCACCAAAAGGAATTTAAATGCTTATTTCTCTCTCAGTGTAATATCTAAGTTTTTTTTTCCCTAATGCTTCCATCTCTAGAATGCATACAAGCCTGCTAACAGTTGACTTGGGAATGGACATCCAAAGGTTGATCAGCTATCATTTCACAGGCCAGGGCTGAATCAACAGCATAACTACAAGCAGCTGGAACATCTGGAACAACATCATAGGAGTAAAGGGAATGATGTCTCATGGCCAGATCTCAGACTAACTCAAACAAAACAAGTTCATTCTGATGATAAATTCACTTTGGCTCTTGCTCTTGTGTTGGAAGCATCCAGTTCCTGCCAGAACAACCAGTATGGCTGAAAGGAGGAAGTTAAAACAGCAATTAGATGATACTAATGTGACTCCAAAATAATCCCTCCCTTGGTTTCAGTTCTTTGCTTGCCAGGGCTTTGGCCAGCATCCCAGTGCTTAATTGCATTTTGCAAGTAGCCATGGTACACAATTGCCATTGTATCTCCCTAACTAATTTCAGACACAATCCTCATAACCAGTTCACTAAAAGGGAACTGAAATACCTCTGACCAAAAAAAATGAAAGTATTTTCTAGTTTAAAGACTGATTCAATTAAGGGAATAGTTGGTTCTGAGAGAGAAAGAATAGGAGGTAAAATAGATGAATAAATCATACCCTTGAATTCTAGAAGTCTCTTTCAGTAAAGCATGATAGAGCAACAGTTAACAAGATTTGAGACATTGCTACTGTTGAAATTTTATACACATTTTCAAGTGGAATAGATTTTAATTGGAATTCAACCTTATGGTAATTGAAGGGCAGTGGAGCTTAGTAGAATGGGTCCTGGTCTCATTCTGGAGATCACTGGTTCTAGGCCCAATGAACTATTTTAGTCTCATCTATGCTAGTTGCTAAATATATAAACTTGGAGAAGCCACTTGGAAATTTAATATCTCCATTTTCTCCTCAACGTATTGAGGATAAATGTTTCCCTTGTCTAATTTGCAGGATTGATTGTTAAAACACTTGGAAAATTGCGAAATAATGAGTTTGAGGACTCATGTTAAAATCTTAACTAGTAAATATTTCTAGTAAAAAATAAATAGATGTGTATCCACTATAGCCGTTTATAAAATTATAACGAAGGCTGGAGGAAGATTAAGAAGTGTGAGTTTTAAGGGAGATGAACAAAAAGCATCCACAAAAAGAGCACAAGGGAAATATTACCTCCTTGAGATAATGCTAATCAGAATAGACAAACTCCATTAGGCTACAGTGCAGTGGGAATGGAGCTGGTCAGCCAGCAGTTGACACCTCTGAGCACTTACAGGCCCCTGATCACTATGATGGCCATTGTGGGAATTAGAACAGGAAAAGAGGTCCCTGCCTCTGTTCTTAAGGGGACCATAATCTAGCTGAATAAATAAGAGCCAGATATTATGCCACTGGACAAGAAAATATGCACTTATAACTTGTTAAGTACACATTTAAAGGTCAGTAAAAGTTGAAGTCACGAAAAAGAGAAAAAAAATCAAAAGAAGAAGAGAACAGTTTAAAGAGGCTTCATGGAGGAGCCAGGATTTGAGTGGGACTGAAGCCATGAAATTAAAAGACGCTTACTCCTTGGAAGGATAGGTATGACCAACCTAGATAGCATATTAAAAAGCAGAGACATTACTTCGCCAACAAAGGTCCGTCTAGTCAAGGCTATGGTTTTTCCAGTGGTCATGTATAGATGTGAGAGTTGGACTGTGAAGAAAGCTGAGAGCTGAAGAATTGATGCTTTTGAACTGTGGTGTTGGAGAAGACTCTTTAGAGTCCCTTGGACTGCAAGGAGATCTAACCAGTCCATTCTAAAGGAGATCAGTCCTGGGTGTTCATTGGAAAGACCGATTCTAAAGCTGAAACTCCAATACTTTGGCCACCTAATGTGGAGAGTTGACTCACTGGAAAAGACTCTGATGCTGGGAGGGATTGGGGGCAGGAGAAGAAGGGGACAACAGAGAATGAGATGGCTGGATGGCATCACCGACTTGATGGACATGAGTTTGAGTGTACTCCAGGAGTTGGTGATGGACAGGGAGCCCTGGCGTGGTGTGATTCATGGGGTCACGGAGAGTCGGACACGACTGAGTGACTGAACTGAACTGAACTGAAAGAATGTTAAGATTTGAAAGTAGAAAATAGGAAAAAGTTTAGCTATTTCAGAAGGGAACATCATGAATAAAAGTGTAGAGGAAAATAGCTATGATGAAAAGAGATGTGGCTGTGTTAATTGAAGCGTGATTTATAAATCTTGTTTATAGCTCCTACATACATAAGCAGCTATGGCAAAGTTTCTTACCAAAAGGCCTCATGCATTTAATACCTATACCAAACAGTAACTCAGTAGCTCATGTAATGTACAAATGTCTGAATCTTCCTGAAAGATGACAGAGATCCTAGAGAAACAAGGCTCACCTGAAAATGGTGTGAACACTTCAAGTACGAAAGAACAAATGAAAATGAAAGGACCGAATCTAATAAGGGTCAGAAACAGATGTCAAAGTCAAGTTAGAGAATCAAGAGTTCAAAGAGATGAGGTCAAACAAGAGCAGAGTCTCTAGAGAAAGCTCAGAAAAGAGGGCCTTGAACCTTTGCCTCTAAGACCAGCTGGTCACCAGGGCTTCCTTTTATGAACTATCAGAAGACATTCAGGAGTCTGGTTCAGAGGCCTGGGGGTTGGAGAAATGGACAGGAGGCCATTTAGATCAATGCAGTAACAGCTTTCAATAATCAAATTCTACTTTGCAGTCCTGTTCCCTTAAGATCCTTGTCAAAGGAAGAAAGCTGATGCTTACTATGCCTGAAGAATCATGGAACCTGAAAGTGGATTTAAATAGGTCTTCTTATTTTATTTTAGCTGAATTGTTAATACCAATATATTTGAAGGAATCTTTGGGAAGATTTGACTTTATAGGTTGGAAGGTAAAACATAGTTAAGATCCATTATATATATATGTATATAATAAACTAATTTCTTTATTTTAACTGGAGGATAATTACAATATTATGATGGTTTTTGCCATACCTTATTAGGTAGGAAGTTAGAGATCAACCAGGCCTCCCCTGGAGAAGCCCCTGTGGTTATTTTGTATCCACTGCGTGCCTAGGGTGCATGTGCAGGAGTTGAGAAGTCTCTGGTTATTTTGTCGTATATCCCTGTACTCTCCTGGGTGTGTCTGGGATGGAGTTTAGAGATCAGCTTGCATCCGTTTCAGCCAGGCCTTCCCTCATTGCTCATGTCTAACTTCCTACCTAACAACATCAGCATGAATCGTCCATAGGTATATATGTTTCCCGCCCCCGCATCACAAAACTCCTTTCCACCTCCCTCCTCATCCTGTCCCTCTGGGTTGCCCCAGAGTACCAGCTTTGGGTGCCCTGCTTCATGCATCCAACTCACACTGGTCATCTGTTTTACATAAGGTAATGTATATGTTTAATGCTGTTCTCTCAAATCATCCCACCCTCACCTTCTCCCACTGAGTCTCCTTTGCTGCCCTGCGTGTCGGATCATTGGTAGCATCTTTCTAGACTCCATATATTTGCATTAATATACAGTATTTGTCATTCTCTTTCTGACTTCACTGTGTCTAATATGCTTCAGGTTCATTCACCACATTAGAACTGACTCAAATGTGTTCCCTTTTATAGCTGATTTAATATTCCATTGTGTATATATACCACAACTTCCTGATCCATTCATCTGCCAATGGAAATCTAGGTTGCTTCCATGTCCTAGCTATTGTAAAGAGTGCTGCAATGAACCTTGGGGTACATATGTCTCTTTTAATTCTGGTTTCTTTAGGTTATATGCCCAGATTCCTTAAAAAAAAACAACTGGCAATAGAACTGCCATAGGACTAAGATCAATTATATTTTGAAATATCAAATTTTGACTTCCAATAGTTATAGGGGACTATTCATCCTATACTACTTGAGATAACAAGAGAGACAATTAGGGAGATAAAATTGAATTGTCGAAGTAATTGATTTGAATATGTCTATAGAGTAATCTCATGTAGATTTAGTAATTCTGTCTGCAGCTTTCTCCAGAGAGACAAACATTCCTGTTTAGGGTATCAGTGCCCATTTTTGCAAAGGTAATGCCCTGGTGGCTCAGTGGTAAAGAATCCACCTGCCAATGCAGGAGATGCAAGAGAGACAGGTTTGATCCCTGGGTCGGGAAGATCCTCTGGAAAAGAAAATGACTACCTATCCTGTTATAGCAGCCTCAGTCTAGGACCAGGTTTGGCAGAAGCAAAAAAGGGAACACAATCAGAATAGTTGTTACAAAGCCCATTCATTTTATTAAACCTTATTCACTTTATTAAATTGTATTAACTTCATTAATAAGTTTAGTGAATTCAAGTGAGAGTCTATTAATTAGATTATTGCATAAAATAATGATCTGGGTTTAATTAATCTGATTTACTTTTTCTTCTTGGTCCCTTTGGTTCTGTTTTATTAATAACTCATAAGTTAAAAAATCAAAGACTAGAAGTTATGAGCAGGAAACCCAATCAATTGAATTAGCATGTGAAAAAATTGAGATGCTACTGCATGTCTTAAACCAAAATAAATGCCAGATTAATTGAAATTTTAAACATAAATAACAGAAGCCTGAGAGAATTAGAAGAAATAAGTGAATAATTATACTTGATAAAGAAGAATTGTCTATGCAAAGTCCCTAATACAAAGATTATAAGGGAAAATATTGATAGATTAGATAACATAAATTTTTAAAATTTGGTGATTGGGGGTGGGAGGAGACGGGGATGACAGAGAATGAGATGGCTGGATGGCATCACTGACTCGATGGACATGAGTTTGAGTGAACTCCGGGAGTTGGTGATGGACAGGGAGTCCTGGTGTGGTGTGATTCATGGGGTTGCAAAGAGTCGGACACGACTGAGCGACTGAACTGAACTGAAAGCAAATGCGATGCAAGAGACGCTGGCTCCGGCCGCGCAGACTGATAGAGTGTCTGATGAACTCTGGACGGAGGTTCGTGACAGGAGACAGGGACCAAGACCATTCCCATGGAAAAGAAATGCAAAAAAGCAAAATGGCTGTCTGAGGAGGCCTTACAAATAGCTGTGAAAAGAAGAGAGGCGAAAAGCAAAGGAGAAAAGGAAAGATATAAGCATCTGATTGCAGAGTTTCAAAGAATAGCAAGGAGAGATAAGAAAGCCTTCCTCATCGAGCAAGGCAAAGAAATAGACAAAAACAACAGAATAGGAAAAACAAGAGATCTTTTCAAGAAAATTAGAGATTCCAAGGGAATATTTTATGCAAAGATGGGCTTGATAAAGGACAGAAATGGTATGGACCTAACAGAAGCAGAAGATTTAAGAAGAGGTGGCAAGAATACACAGAAGAACTGTACAAAAAAGATCTTCACGACCAAGATAATCATGATGGTGTGATCACTGACCTAGAGCCAGACATCTTGGAATGTGAAGTCAAGTGGGCCTTAGAAAGCATCACGACGAACAAAGCTAGTGGAGGTGATGGAATTCCAGTTGAGCTATTTCAAATCTTGCAAGATGATGCTGTGAAAGTGCTGCACTCAATATGCCAGCAAATTTGTAAAACTCAGCAATGGCCACAGGACTGGAAAAGGTCAGTCTTCATTCCAATCCTAAAGAAAGGCAATGCCAAAGAATGCTCAAACTATAGCACAATTGCACTCATCTCCCACGCTAGTAAAGTCATGCTCAAAATTCTCCAAGCCAGGCTTCAGCAATATGTGAACCGTGAACTCCCAGATGTTCAAGAAGGTTTTAGAAAAGGCAGAGGCACCAGAGATCAAATTGCCAACATCTGCTGGATCATGGAGAAAGCAAGAGAGTTCCAGAAAAACATCTATTTCTGCTTCATTGACTATGCCAAAGCCTTTGACTGTGTGGATCACAATAAACTGTGGAAAATTCTTAAAGAGATGGGAATCCCAGACCATCTGACCTGTCTCTTGAGGAATCTGCATACAGGTCAGGAAGCAAGAGTCAGAACTGTACGTGGAAAAACCGACTGGTTCCTAATAGGAAAAGGAGTACGTCAAGGCTGTATGTTGTCACCTTGCTTATTTAACTTCTATGCAGAGTACATCATGAGGAACGCTGGGCTGGAAGCAGCACAAGCTGGAATCAAGATTGCCAGAAGAAATATCAATAACCTCAGATATGCAGATGACACCACCCTTATGGCAGAAAGTGAAGAGGAACTCAAAAGCCTCTTGATGAAAGTGAAAGAGGAGAGTGAAAAGGTTGGCTTGAAGCTCAACATTCAGAAAACAAAGATCATGGCATCCAGCCCCGTCACTTCATGGGACATAGATGGGAAAACAGTGGAAACAGTGTCAGACTTTATTTTTTTGGGCTCCAAAATCACTGCGGATGCTGACTGCAGTCATGAAATTAAAAGACGCTTGCTCCTTGGAAGGAAAGTTATGACCAACCTAGATAGTATATTAAAAAGCAGAGACATTACTTTGCCAGCAAAGGTCTGTCTAGTCAAGGCTGTGGTTTTTCCCGTGGTCATGTATAGATGTGAGATTTGGACTGTGAAGAAAGCTGATCACCGAAGAATTGATGCTTTTGAACTGTGGGGCTGGAGAAGACTCTTGAGAGTCCCTTGGACTGCAAGGAGATCCAATCAGTCCATTCTAGAGGAGATCAGGCCTGGGTGTTCATTGGAAGGACTGATGCTAAAGCTGCAACTCTAATACTTTGGCCACCTCATGTGATGAGTTGACTCACTGGAAAAGATTCTAATGCTGGGAAGGATTGGGGGTGGGAGGAGACGGGGATGACAGAGAATGAGATGGCTGGATGGCATCACCGACTCGATGGACATGAGTTTGAGTGAACTCCGGGAGTTGGTGATGGACAGGGAGGCCTGGCGTGCTGTGATTCATGGGGTCGCAGAGTCAGACACGACTGAGCGACTGAACTGAACTGAACTGAAAGCAAATAAAACCACAGACCCAAATTAAATACAAATCTCAGTCTGGAAATGTATTTATAATACATTTGACAGATGGAAGTTTAATTTCCTTAATACTTAAGGAAATCTTATAGGTCAGTAAGCAATGAAAATTCCCATGGAAAAAGAGAAATGATAACCATAAGAAAGAATATTTATCATAACTAGTAGTGAAATAAATCTAACGTAATTAGCAGTAAGAAAAACACTAAGCTTGATAAAGAAAAATACCCAGTGTTGGTAAGGATCTGGAGGAAAGATAATCCTGTACACTGAAATAACAGTGGTTAAATTTTATTTAGTCTATAAGATTCCATTTTATATTTTTAAATATTCACATTTAATCTTCAGAACAACTCTAAAAAATAATAGCATTATTTTCGTTATTTTTCAGATATGGAAATTAAGACCTAGAGGGATTCAGTGAGTTTCCACATATTTTCAACCAGAAATCATTAAGCTAAGACTTGAACCTGAAGTCTGTCTCAGAGACCATCATCTTACTCATCAGTGTGAGGTTATCTCTGTTTAAGGGGGATATGAATTGATAATGCCTTTCTGGAAGGCAATTTGGCAAAAACCAATTCAATTTCAAAAGTTGTTAAACTGTTCATACCCTTTTACCCAAGAATTTTTCTTTTAGGAATATAGTAAGTGATGTGAGAAAGATGCAAAATTATACTTGTAATGATATTTATTCAATTGTGGGCCACAGTAAGAAGATAGTCCAAATTTCAAAGTTAGAGGAAATGGCATTACAACTTTCAGGGACATCTGCAGTGGAGTGTGAGGCATATATTACAAAAGATGATGTAACAATATAATGAGGGTCAGGGAAATATGCTTTATTTGAGTTCTAAAAGTCTAGAACAACAGCTCCTGTATTCCATTTATTGCCAAGTCCAATTATAAGCTCTTCTGTGGTAATTATAAGCTCTTCTACTTTTTATTATTAACATTTAGAGAGAGCCTGCTATTACTGAGTATTTATGACCAAAATAGACAAATACATTGTTGTCATGGAGCTTACCTTCTAGTGGGGGAGACAGACTATAAGCAAAAATAAAGAAGGAAAACACTGAGCATATCAGTGGGTAAAGAGAAAAAAATAAAGCGTATGCAATGTTGGCAGGAGGGTGACAACTGAAATTTATGTAGGGTGACCAGGAAAGTGACCTCCCAGAGAAGATAACTTTTTATTAAATAATGCATATCCCATGACAGCATTGAAATAGAGAGTAATAAAATCATTTCCCTGAGGTCTGGCACCCAGTTAGTATTAATACAAGAGGCGGAACATGAGCACTCTGATTCCATTATGCTATAAATAAAACTTTTAAGGTTATGTTTATAATTTTTAATAGTAATTAGTTATGAGTGGTGAAATGTATTGATTTTTAAACTATAATATTTGTTGATACATGAGACATGGTGTCTTATTGCTGATGTGTGTGGCTGTAACATTGGTGGTGATGAAACCGAAGAGTAGCCGATTAGAAATCTTTAGATGATTTTTGAATGCATTTCAGGGCTCACTAGACTGACTCACTTCTCTGGCTTCTACTGTAGTTGCTGTGCTTCAGTTCAACACTTTGATTCTCATCATGATAACCTTTATGTCCCAGATATGGGGTCTCCAGTGTGGCTTCTCCGCTGGCCTACCTGTATGGTGGCACCACATTGTCCAAGTCACTGACTCCCTTCTGTACTTCCTACTCCTTCTGGCCCCACCTTCAGTTAATTGTCAAAAAAATTTGTATATCATAATTTTCTTATCCATACCCACTTCATTCCATTATCATGGCCGTGGTACCAATTTATTGTTTAATTTTTTCCCTAACCAGGAGGCAACTTACAGATAATAGCTGGATTTAACCAAACCCCATCAGGTCACTCTCCTGATCATACACTTTCAATGAGCTCCCCAGTTACTTTTAAGAGAAGAGCAAATTCCTCACTCTGACATTCATGGCTAAAAGTGATGGACGTTTCCCATCTCAGGCCTTACTCCCAGTTGTACATATTTTTTAATCCAGCCATTACAGGGATACTAATGCTCACCAGACAATCTACTTTCCATGTACATATTTGAGCTCTTTGCAGTTCCCCTAGACCTATGACCATTTCTGGTTTATTGGCTAGGAGTAGAAAAGACACGTGTTGCTTCCATTCTAGAATGTAGAAGAACAGGTGGGAGTTCTCCATACTTCTTTATTCTCTGGAAGCAACAGGGGAAGCTGCATATTTCAGATCATGCAAGTAAAAAATGGTGGCATCTGAGTGTCCCCACTGATCTCTGACAGATGTGTAGAGTGAGCAAGAAGTAAACCTTTGATGTGTTGGTGTGTTGTTACATTGGGCTCCTAATTTGTTACTATAGCATCAGTTCAGTTCAGTTCAGTCACTCAGTCATGTCCAACTCTTTGCGACCCCATGAATCACAGCACGCCAGGCCTCCCTGTCCATCACCAACTCCCGGAGTTCACTCAAACTCATGTCCATTGAGTCGGTGATGCCATCCAGCCATCTCATTCTCTGTCGTCCCCTTCTCCTCCTGCCCCCAATCCCTCCCAGCATCAGAGTCTTTTCCAGTGAGTCAACTCGTCGCATGAGGTGGCCAAAGTATTGGAGTTTCAGCTTTAGCATCAGTCCTTCCAATGAACACCCAGGATTGATCTCCTTTAGAATGGACTGGTTGGATCTCCTTGCAATCCAAGGGACTCTCAAGAGTCTTCTCCAGCACCACAGTTCAAAAGCATCAATTCTTTGGTGATCAGCCTTCTTCATAGTCCAACTTTCACATCCATACATGACCACTGGAAAAACCATAGCCTTGACTAGACGGACCTTTGTTGGCAAAGTAATGTCTCTGCTTTTTAATATACTATCTAGGTTGGTCATAACTTTCCTTCCAAGGAGTAAGCATCTTTTAATTTCATGGCTGCAATCATAACCTAGTTCATCTCAAGGAATCCATCAGCCACAGTGGGTAAACTCACCAGTCCCTGCCAAACTTTGTGCTTTCTGTATCCTTACCTTTGCCTTGGTTTATGCCTACATTGGGAACTTTCTTTAATCAATTCCTTCATTACCTCATCACATTAATCTGCTTATTTAAATTTTACTCATCCTTCCAGAATCATCACAAATGCCAACCCTGCCTTAGTGCTTCTCTTTATTTGCCAAATCGGATGTAGTTTATCTTTCTTCTAATCATAAAGAAACTTGGCGGTTACCTTTTTGATTACTCTTCACAATTTCTGTCTCATTTCATAGTTATCGGTATACTTCTTTTTTCTCTCAGTTAGAATAGCAGGCCCTTCGGAGGGTCTGAGTCATATGTGTATGTCTAACCTTTGCAGCTTCTTATACCTAATAGTTTTCTGGAAAAAAAAAAAAATTCGTGAAACTGAGTTGAAGACTCATTAAGTATACAATACAGTTTTCAAAATTTCTACCATAATGGCTAGAGATATCTTCAAGAAAATTAGAGATACCAAGGGGACATTTCATGCAGAAATGGGCACACAAAGGACAGAAATGGTATGGACCTAACAGAAGCAGGAGATATTAAGAACAGGTGGCAAGAACACACAGAAGAACTACACAAAAAAGATCTTCATGACCTGGATAACCATGATGATGTGATCACTGACCTAGAGCCAGACATCCTGGAGTGTGAAGTCAAGTGGGCCTTGGGAAGCATCACTATGAACAAAGCTAGTAGAGGTGGTGGAATTCCAGCTGAACTATTTCAAGTCCTAAAAGGTGTTGCTGTTAAAGTGCTACACCAAATATGCCAGTAAATTTGGAAAACTAGCAGTGGCCATGGGACTGGAAAAGGTCAGTTTTCATTCCAATCCCAAAGAAAGGCAATGCCAAAGAATGTTCAAACTACCACACAAATGCACTCATTTCACATGATAGCAAAGTAATGCTCAAAATTCTCCAAGCCAGGCTTCAACAGTATGTGAACCATGAACCTCCAGATGTACAAGCTAGTTTTAGAAAAGGCAGAGGAACCAGAGATCAAATTGCCAACATCTGTTGGATCATAGAAAAAGCAAGAGAGTTCCAGAAAAACACCTACTTCTGCTTCATTGACTATGCTAAAGCCTTTCTTTGACTGTGTGGATCACAACGAACTGTGGAAAATGCTTAAAGACATAGAAATACCAAACCACCTTACCTGCCTCCTGAGGAACCTATATACAGGTCAAGAAGCAACAGTTAGAACTCGACGTGGAACAACAAACTGGTTCCAAATTGGGAAAGGAGTACATCAAGGCTGTATTTTGTCACCCTGCTTATTTAACTTATATGTAGAGTGTGTGTGTGTGTGTGTGTGTGTGTGTGTGTGTTAGTCATTCAGTCATGTCCAACTCTTTGCCACCCTATGGACTGTAGCCTGCTAGGCTTCTCTGTCCATAGAATTCTCCATGCAAGAATACTGGAGTGGGTTGCCATTCCCTTCTCCAGGGTATCTTCCCAACTCAGGGATTGAACCTGGCTATCCTAAATTGCAGGCAGGTTCTTTATCATCCGTCAGGGAAACCCATATATAGAGTACATCATGTGAAATGCTGGGCTGGATGAATCACAAGCTGGAATCAAGATTGTCGGGAGAAATATCAATAACCTCAGATATGCAAATGACACCACCCTTATGGCAGAAAGTGAAGAGGAACTAAAAAGCCTCTTGATGAAGGTGAAAGAAGAGAATAAAAAAGCTGGCTTAAAATGCAGCATTGAAAAAGCTAAGATCATGGCGTCTGGTCCCATTACTTCAAGGCAAATAGATGGGGAAACCATGGAAACAGTGACAGGCTTTATTTTCTTGGGCTCCAAAATTACTGCAGATGGTGACTGCAACCATGAAATTAAAAGACACTCGCTCCTTGGAAGAAAAGCTATGACCAACCTAGATGGCATATTAAAAAGCAGAGATATCACTTTGCCAACAAAGGCCCATATAGTTAAAACTATGGTTTTTCCAGTGGTTGTGTATGGATGTGAGAGTTGGACCATAAAGAAGGCTGAGCACTGAAGAACTGATGCTTTTAAACTGTGGTGTTGGAGAAGACTCTTCAGAGTCCCTTGGACAGGAAGGAGATCAAATTTGTTAGTCCTAAGGTAAATCAACTCTGAATATTCATTAGAAGGACTGATGTTGGAGCTGAAGCTCTAATAATTTGGCCACCTGATGCGAAGAACTGACTCATTGGAAAAGACCCTGATGCTGGAAAAGATTGAAAGCAGGAGGAGAAGGGGACCACAGAGGATGAGATGACTCAATGGACATGAGCTTGAGCAAACTCTGAGAGATAGTAAAGGACAGGGAAGCCTGCTGTGCTGTAGTCCATGGGGTTGCAAAGAGTCAGACACAACTAGGCTACTGAACAATAACAACCATAATGGCTAAAAAAAATAGGATCTGGGTGTTTGGGGAACTGACTTTTATGTAATGATTTTTTATGCAGATTAGTTTCCTGTTTCTCTTCTATTTTCATCATTGCATGTTAAACTTCTTTTCACTTTTGTCCTCTCAAGATGTAGGACATTGCTTGGTACAAAATTAAGTACTAGATAATATGTCAGTGAATCAGGGAAGATTCAGTACATAAAATATTACGGTGTTAAAAATTGAGTTAGCTAAGATTTAATTGTGTACAAGACCTCTAGACCTGTAAATAGTCATCGACATATAAGATGAGAGAGTTTTAAAGTTAATAGTGCATTCAGAGAAAGGGAAATGAAAGCTAAATTTTGAAGGTGTTACATTTTGAAAAGGATTCTCATGTAAAGTATCTCATCATTTGATTGTTAATCACTCTCTGAAATAGGCAGGTATTATTCCCACTTTGGACATGAAGAAACTAAATCCCACAAGGGTTAAGTGACTTGTGCAAGGTCAAACAGGTTTAAAAATGGAGTTCTCAGACATCCCAGTTCCTGGGCCACTGCTCTTTACTCTAAATGTTCTGGCCTTTCCTTATCTAAGGTCAGGACAAGGAGCATCTTTAGGATCATCATTACTCTTGTGTAATGTGTTATTTTGGCAGCATCAAGTAGATTAGGAGCTGAAGAAGGTGCATGTACACACACGCTCACACACACACAATTATACAAGCCATCTCCAGTCTAGGCTAAAATAGGATTAATCCTGTGTTCGTTGCTGGTGAATGCTGAATCCTTCCATATCGGTGTTTGTGTTTAAGACTAAGTCCATATACACACTCTGTAATTGAATGTCAAGAAATATGAAAATATATTGTTTTATTGCTACTGTTCATTGATTTATAGAAGTGATTTATTGTCAATGGACATGCAGTAACACAAATCACTTTGCTGACACCATCAGCTGCCTTAACTAGGTTGTCAGTTCACGACATTAAAGGTAATGGATGGTGATTATTTTACAGTAATGGGTTTAATCAACGCTTTGAATGACTTAGCAGTCATGTCAGAGTAGAGTCAACTCATCATTCATCAAGGCAGCATTTTGTTTACCAACATCATCTATAATTCATTTGATTGTTGACAATCATCAGCAAATACCTCTCAGGCAAAGTTTTATCAGAGATGGAAATCTGCACAGCTGCAACCTGCTCAGGAACTCCGTGGGGCTGTCTGAGCAGACACAGATGGGGAGGGAAGGATGCCATTCCTGTGAACCCCCAGAATGAAGGCACCTACCACCTGGGCTTCCAGTCTTATCTCCATCCCCATGGATTGGATTCTTTTATTTCCATCTCTTTAATTCCCTGATTTCATAGGGTCTTTAGTTACCCAGGAAGATTTCAGAAAGATCTTCAGTCCAGGAAGTAGGAAAGTGAGAAGCATGTGATCTTATTGTTTGGATCAGTTCAACCCAGCTAAATGCATGGTCTTGAACTCTGCTACTTGTAACTAGTCACAGTGGGAGTCACAGTGGCAGTGCATCTATTACTGAGGTTCTGATGTGTCTGGGCAGGTTTGGTGACCCAATGGGGCAGATGGAGCAAGTACCTACTTTTGTAAGAGATTGTTGGGCTTCCTATAGGAAACTTCAGCAGAAACCTGGAGACTTTTTGACCCTTTGAACATTTCATATTTATCAACAGAAAAAGTTATATACATGAAATATTTTTACATATGATTTTAGGGAGTTTGCAAACTCTGGGAAGTTGAGCTATTGGCAGTAGAGTAGAGTTAGGACCTTGGATTCTGGAGGCAGCTACACTTGGAATATTTGCTCTGCCATTATGAGTTGTGAGCCTTGGGCAAGTGACTAAACATCTTTTGGTTTCATCTATAAATGGGAGCTAATTTTATCTTTGTCATGAGGGTGGTTGCAAATATGAAACATGTTCATGTAGATAAAGTGGTTAGCACCATGCCCTACACAATAACTTTTCAAAAAGTGTTGGTTCTTATTTTTGCTATTGTGTTTTACTTGTGAATTCAGTTTCAGAGATCCCATCCTAATGGATGAATCAGAAAGCCAAATTAAAGTAGAAACAAAAATTGTCTGAATTTGTTATTATATTTTTGTCCTGCTCATCTACTCAATTTTAAGTGCAACCCCAGCGAGAAATACAAGGGGAAAAAACAGTCATCCCAGATGTCCTAGATGAGCGAGGCCCCTGGTGAGCCTGCAGCTGCATTGTCTAGCACTTCTGCATCAGTGGTCCCAGAAGAATCCAACAAAGTTGCCTCAGCCAACCGAAAGATGATAAGATATGCTATATTGTTATTTTAAGCCATTAGATGTTGGGGTATAACTGATGCAGTATTTTAAACCCGATTTTTCATTTAATATGCTGTGAGAAATATCTTATGTTCTTAAATAGAACTCAAGAACTCTATTTTTAAACAATTTCATTATATCCCATTACAACATGTACCATAACCAGTTTTAGCTAATGCCTTATAGTTTGACATGCTTACATTTAATTTTTAATGTTCAGCTGGTGACTCCTTAATGCCACTTCCACAGTATGTGGTTCAGGGAATGTAAACTTATTTTAAAGCAAATTTATGTATTACTCATGCGACGAGTTGACTCACTGGAAAAGAGTCTGATGCTGGGAGGGATTGTGGGTGGGAGGAGATGGGGACGACAGAGAATGAGATGGCTGGATGGCATCACCGACTCTGTGGACATGAGTTTGAGTGTACTCCGGGAATTGGTGATGGACAGGGAGGCCTGGCATTCTGTGATTCATGGGGTCACAAAGAGTCAGACACAACTGAGCGACTGAACTGAACTGAACTGATGTATTACTCCATTCTAAATTGTTTGAGAACAGTAGCCATGAGTTCATCAGCCCTTTCCTCCTGTAAGCTCTTGCCCTTTGCATGGCAAATAGTCCTCAGCGTGTTTATTGAATTAGAAAAGAATAAATAAATGTTATATAAGTACTTTTGAAAAATATCAGTAAATAGCCTATAAATTTCAATAGTGTGTCATAAATGGGCAAAAGATAATTGGGAGTTCTTGGTACTGATGCTCTCTCTTCTTCTACCTAAGACTTTTCTGCCATCCAGAAGCACCGAGAAGTGAGTATTTCCATCAAATTCAGTGTTGCTACATCGAAACTTACTATCACTATGCCCCATTCTTTCAATGCCTTGCTTAGGACGGAGGTGATAACTAGCTGTGCTGATGAACTAATCTGTATGAAACTGAGTTTACTGTGTTAACCTTCCCCAAAGATGTGTATGTTCGTAAATAATTTGTATTGCCTCATATCATATGCCAATACCTCATTTTTATGACAAGAAAATACTTTCAGGCAATTTGCTGTTTAAGGGATTTTGTTTCTTTGGTTCCCTCTATAAATAAGGATAATTCAGAGAGGAACGCATTGCATTTTTCAAGAAATTATCATTCTTCATCAGGCTAATCCAGTATTCATTTAGGTTTGAATTGAAATGTTTTAGAAAGGTAAAAGAATCAAGATAACCAGTTCATTTTCATATTAAACTCTAGGGCAACTTCTTTTGTGTTTTGCTTCTTTTGGATAAGGGGAAGTATGTTGTGATCTTCATTTTTAGTTAGGTTTTAAAGTATATTTAATCCCTAGTTAAAGCATATTATTCATGTTTAATAGGGAAAATGAACAAACTTAAGGATGTCAGCTTCAGACTGAAGCTATTTGTATAATGCTGTCTGAAAGAAAAAGAAAGTAAAAGTGAAGTCGCTCAGTCATGTCCAACTCTTTGTGACCCCGTGGACAGAGGAGCCTACAGGCCATTTCCTTCTCCAGGAGATCTTCCTGACCCAGGGCTTGAACTCAGGTCTCCGTAGGCAAATGCTTTACTATCTGAGCCACCAGGAAAGTCCATAACGCTGTATGCTGCTAAGTCGCTTCAGTCGTGTCCGACTCTGTGCGACCCCATAGACGGCAGCCCACCAGGCTCCCCCGTCCCTGGGACTCTCCAGGAGAGAACACTGGAGTGGGTTGCCATTTCCTTCTCCAATGCATGAAAGTGAAAAGTGAAAGTGAAGTCGCTCAGTCGCGTCTGACTCTTAGCGACCCCATGGACTGCAGCCCACCAGGCTCCTCCGTCCCTGGGATTTTCTAGGCAAGAGTACTGGAGTGAGGTGCCATAACGCTGTCTAGGAGGTACCAAAACTTCACAGGTTATTTTCACTTTCACCTGGAAACTCTTTTCCTTTGCTGCTTTGCATAGTTAATCATTTTGAATATCCACTCATTTTACTTCACTTTCCCCACTAGAGCATTCTGTCTTTGCAAGCATGGGAAAGAGAATCAACATTCCTCGAGCAAGCCTGTGGCCGCACAAAATAGACCCTCTTATTCACATTTTATAGCCAGCAAAACTGAAACTCAGATGACTGCAGAGGAAATTGGTTTATATGAGCTGACACTCAAATCTCTCTGGATCCAAAGCATGTTGTTTCTGAAATTTGAACAATCAGAAGGCCTAGATTCTAGTCATGGTTCTTGGCAATGCTTGTGAGGTCTTGAGCAAATACATGAGCCTCAATTTTCTTATTAGCAACAAATTTCCACTTTTCTATTCAGAGGGATGGCATTGCTTTTCCTTCCTATCCCATGGGTTGATATGATAATAATTGAGAATATGTTTTAAAAACTGAAATATCTCATAGAAATGTTTGTCCTGAAACCTCACATTATGAATGAGTTTAAATAATGTGATGGCATCCACATATGGGCCCTGAGCATCTTGGCCATCCCCATGAGTAAGAAAGACTAAAACTCCTTCGATTGTCCCTTTGAACTGAGCCTGTGCGTCCTGTGTTTCATGACAACTGATTGATTTTCTTTTCTTCCTGACTCAAAGCAGTCTTTGGATTTTTTTTTTTTTTTAAACTTACGTAACAGAACTGAGGTCTACTCAGCAAGAATAGCTTTTGAAGGGAGAAAAGGTGACAACTATAGAGAAGTATGTGTCTTCAGAACACATATTTTGAATCTGGTCAGAGAAGAACTGAGATAAATTGGATGCCCTCTCAATACAGTGAGAGCTCCCTTTTAGTCAGTGATTGCCATGACAGACTATTTGCGTTCAGTGCACCAACACCCCTTCTATTGTCCTCCAAACTCTAGGTACCTTCCCCCGTTTTTAAAATTTTTGTTATTTTTGTCAGTTCTTTTCTTCTTCTAGCTCTGCTTTTTAAAAACTTATTTAGTTTTAATTGGAGGATAATTGCTTTATAATATTGTGTTGGTTTCTACCATACATCAACATGAACCAGCCGTAGAAATCTTTCCTTTTCTTTTACCACTTCTGTTTCTCTACAACAGTTTTTTCTCCTATTTGCTCATTCTCTAAAACATCAAATTTTTTGTGCCAAGAATTGGATACTAAATCATGAGGAAATATTGGCCATTATTTGCATTATGGTTGGCATTAAGTTTTAGTGCTCCTTTAACCTTCCCACCTGCAAAATGAACATACGATGTTTTCTCCAGTTTTTTCATTCTGAGTATTGAAAAAGTATTTGGGAAAATTTTGAGTTCCTCAGAGTCACACTGATTGTCTACCCTGTCTTTTTGTGATAACAAATATTAGTTCACTGTTTCAATAACTTTTTTCCTCCAAAGGCAATATGCACCTAGTAAAATAATGTAATATTTCTGTCAGGTTGAACTATATAAGATGACTGTATGTGTAGGGGGAAAAAATGGTCAAATACCAGCAATTTCATAGATTCAATATCTTATCCTAGTACCTCAAATGGTTTTTTTCTCCATACATGCTTACTTTCTACTATGTGGCCCAACCATATCCATCCTGCTTTCCTAGAAAGAGATGATATCATCATGGGTTCTTACTAACAGATATTGTGAAGTAACAAAGTTTTCCTCTTCTGCAGTCTAGTGTGATGATTCATCAGATGATACAACTCAGGAGTTTATAGATGATGCAGTTGTGAGGAAAAACTGTATCACCATTTTGCAGGTGGACATGTTCGTGCCATTTCAGGGCTCTGGTAAGCAAAGTTGTACAGACCATTCTTACAAATTAAGAGGAAGAAATGGGGATAGCAAGGATTAGGTTGTGGCCTGGGCCTGGGTTCCTAGGTGGCTCAGTGGTAAAGAATCCATCTGCCAATAAAGGAGATGCAGGAGATATGGGTTCGATCCCTGGGTTGGGAAGGTCCCCTGGAGGAGGAAATGGCAACCCACTCCAGTATTCTTGCCTGGAAAATTCCATGGACAGAGGCGCCTGGCAGGCTATAGTCCATGGGGTCCCAAAGAGTAAGACACAACTGAGAGACTGAACATGCATGTTAGGCCAGGGTGGCACTAGTAGAAGGGGTGCTGAGAGGATCCCAAAGCCTTTTCTCTAGGAAATTGTCTTGTTTTGGAAATGAGCTTCTGACTGTTAGAAGATGTGGCCAGAGAGTAGGGAAGCCTGAACTCTTGGAATTAGAGTCTTTGCCTCCAAATCCTACTTCACCACTTACTCCAAGTAGTATCTGTATTCTTATGATAAAAATGGAATTTTATGATCTCTTTCATTGTAACTTTTTAATCTCCATGTTTAAAGTCTGCTTTTTTCATTAATTACATTTCTTTCTATAAATTCATTCTCAAAATTCATGTCCAGTTCAGTTCTGTTCAGCCACTCAGTCGTGTCCAACTCTTTGCAACCCCCTGAATCACAGCACGCCAGATTCATGTTAGAGGTCAGTATTACAATGCCCAGTAGGTTAGATATTTCTACATGTGTCAGTGAATCATGCCAAGAATGCTGCTGCTGCTAAGTCACTTCAGTCGTGTCCGACTCTGTGCGACCCCATAGACGGAAGCCCACCAGGCTCCCCCATCCCTAGGATTCTCCAGGCAAGAACACTGGAGTGGGTTGCCATTTCCTTCTCCAATGTGTGAAAGTGAAAAGTGAAAGTGAAGTCGCTCAGTCGTGTCCAACCTGTAGCGACCCCACGGACTGCAGCCTACCAGGCTCCTCCATCCATGGGATTTTTCTAGGCAAGAGTACTAGAGTGGCTTGCCATTGCCTTCTCTGATAGTGGACTCCTAATATCGTGTGCTAGGTCCAGAGTGGCAGCTATAACCTCAATGGGGGCAGCAGTGGTTGACTCCTGTCAGTCTTTCTGTTAAACAGGAATTTATTTCATTTTATAGAGCAAGGAACTTGGGTGGTTATTAGATACAGAAAATGTGTACCCTACAGTAATTTTTTTTGTCTCAGTTGATTATGCTTTTAACACTGTTGCATTATTTTTCACTCATAGACACTGCCTGTATAGCATTCATGATTATAAAAATGATATCAACCATTTATTGAGCATTTTTTTACATGGCAGGTTCTCTACTGAAAGATTAACATACTTATTTAATCATTACAAAGTTCTTGCATGCTAGGTACTGTTAGTAGCCTCCTTTGCAGATGGAGAAATCTAAATTTGAGAGGTTAACAAGCTCCAGATGATTCAGTTAGAAAGGGTAGGAACAAGAGAAGTTATGATTTGTCTGACAGCGAAAGCATGTTTGTCTATGACCTGTAGGTTATATCATTCTGATGAGCTTATAAGGACAGAAACAAGAATCCAGCCAGACACTTAAATGACTTCTGACTGAGGGATGAGATAAATGCAGATAAGGCAGTAAGACAGTGAAATAGCCAAGTAGTCTTAGCATCTAGACACAGGAATAAAGCTCTGCATCCCCATAGCCACATTATCAGGAAGTCTGCTTCATTTATTCCAAATTGACCGCCCATTCATCTTCAAGTGACCCTCCGCTCTTCCATTTTGAAACCTGAAGTATTTCTAAGTGAAATAAGATGGAGATCCACTCAAACCATAACACTCTTTCTTTTAAGGATTGAAACACAGGTATTAAAACTTAAATATTCCACTAGCCTTCAGTGGCCTGACATTTCTTCTCTTACATTGATTTTGCTCACCTTGGAGATGGAATTTGAAAATAGATTAAATAATTTCAGAACCTTTGTTACTATGGTGACCCAGGATGGAGCTGGTGAGATTTCTTCCCTTTATATCTTGATACTAAGAAATCTGCCTCTTTGTCCCTGTCTTTTACAGAAGCTCACGGTATGATAGAAGGGATAAGGTGTGGGAGAAGTGTTATTACAGACACACTGGGAGAAGTGCTGCTTTGAAACTGGCCTCTGTCTGCCTCTGAGGGGTTCTGGTATGGGTAATTCTGTGACTCATGCTCAAAAACTAATGAAGTTTTGAGTGGTTGGAAGCTTGATAACCACACTGTGCTGTGCTACTTATTTATTTAATTTTTAAGAATTTTTTTTGATGTGACCTTTTTAAAAAAAAATCTGTATTGAATTTGTTACAGTATTGCTTCTGTTTTATGTTTTGGTTTTTTGATTATGAAGCATGTGGAATCAGTGATTGATCACTCCATTCTTCTGATTACTCAGTCCAAACCCTTTGACTTTTCTCATTTTTGCATATCTATGTTGAATCCAGTGGTAAATGATATTGATTCTACCTTCACTATCTATCCAAAATCTGACTACCATTGCCTTGTTCCTTGGTCCTGCCTTGGACCAAGTCACAACCTTCATCTGTTGAACTTTTGAAATAGCCGCCTTGTTTTACCCATGTAGTCCCTTATCTACACTTCATTGATTGATTCTTTTAAAGCATAAATCAGAGCATGTCAGAAAACTCTTATTCTGAGTAAAAGCCAAAGTCCTTGAAATTATCCACAAGCCTTGTGTGTCTGCCTGCCCTCCCACTACCATATCTTATTCTTCATCCCTAACCACTCATCCTCTTACTTGCTTTGTGCCATGCTGGCCATTTCATTGTTCCACAAACTCTCCAAGACAACTTGACCTCAGAGCGTTTGTACTATAACCCTGGTTGCCTGAAAGTGTCCTTGCGTCATATATGCATGGCTGCTCCCTCACTGCATCCTTCAGGCTTTTGAGTGTTATCTTTTTGAAGACGCTTTCCCCAAACTTCCTCCACCCTCCAACATTCACACTTCCATTTGCGTTGTTTAATTTTTCTCTATTGAATTGTTTAGCACCTGACATGTATATGTTTATTTGGTGGTTGTTGACCCACATAGAATGTAAGTTTAGTGAGGGCAAGGACCTCTACTGTTGTAGATTAGGGTTTAGGATGGTATCTGGCTCTGTGGAAATCTGGAGAATAAGTGAATAAAATCCACAATCTGCAGTCATCAGATGCAGAAAAAGCAGAAAAATAGGTCTGTGAAATAGGATATGCACATTTGTGTATAAGGAGACATGTGTGGGCAGAGAGGAATAATCATCTTTGTGTCAATGGGAGGGCCTCATAATCTTAGTATGCTTGAGTGACAAGGATACCGAAAGACATACTTTTCCTTCTCTATTCTCATCTCTGTTATTACCGGTAATCTATTTATGTCTTTGTCAAATGCTTTGTGTGTGTATAATCTTTTTGCTTACATTATTTAGAGAAGAGATGAGGGAGTTTATTCCCTTAATATTTTGGGTAATGCCTCCCTGCATCATCTATTAGCAGTGATAACTGTTTATCCGGGCCATCCCTCTTTATCCTGGCATCTGCATGATTTCTTTTAGTCACATTCCCATTACCCTCTAATTATGTAAAATTATGTTATATTAAGTATAATTTCTGCTGGTAGCCACAGGGTGGCATTCATGTTCTTTGCTATCACTTGAATGACTGATAGATTACAAGGTCACTTTGAGTAGATAAATAGCCTATAGATCCTTTTCAATGAGGTTCACATTCTGATTTTTCATATTAACACTGGTAAATTGCAGAATTTATTATGCTTTTCCACCTGAGCCTCATTTTGCTTCCAGCACCTCCAGTCCCTTCCTACAGGAATCCAGGATGACTCTATCAGATGGCCTTGTTTCAATATTCAACTCAGTCAAAGAGTATCTAATGAGAGCCAGCCGCTGACATGCCTTGGTATTCATTTCAACTCAGCCATCATAGGAGGATTTGCCAGCAGCCATGGCTCTGACTGAATGTTTGCTGGTAAATACTAATCTGAATAACAAGTAGGATCATTCACCCCAACAGGTGTGTGCCAATCTAGGTGGGTTCTCCAGACTAGTCCTGGGGCTATAAAACCAGCTCTTTAATATTTAAACATGACTTTGATTATAAAAGCAAAACATGCACACACACAGAGAAATGATTACATGGGGAATTTCAGCTGTAATGTGGTATCTGGTCTGGATTTCAAGATGCAGAGCTTAGCCCTCCTTCCCTCCTAATCTTACCCTAGAGTCATTCACTCATTCATTCTTTTCTATACCTCAATTTCCTTTAACTTGTGGTGAGTTCATCTATTATTATGTATTTTATCACATTCATATCTCAAGTATGATTTTTCTCATGTTATAGATGAGGAAAGTGGAGATTAGCAAGGCTAACTGTTGAAGGCAATGCTGAAAATAAACTTTACAGGTGATATATATCTAGAAGATTTTGATGAATTTTTTTCTTTTTCTGCATCATCACAGTTGTTCCGGGGGTGGGTGACACAAACACCTCTTATTACCTCCAGGTCCCCCAAGTCTAGAAGGCTTCTGTCCTCTCACTGTCTCAGCAAGGAATATCATGATAGTGGCTTTGCTAGCATTGCTGACTTTGACCTCCTCTCCATGTAATCTAGATTACTTTTCCCTCCTGGAGTCATCTTACTGAAACTATGATGTCATTTTTTTCTTACTCGGAAATGTGGGATCTTATCAAAAAACTCATGTTATTTTTATCTCTCATTGACCCTTTAAAATTAATTCACTGAAAATTTCTTTCTCCTTCTCTGAAAGTGACCTCCATGAATTTTCCAGTAACTTCTAGGTAATAGAAAGCCCTCTGGTTTCTTTAAGCCACGAATATAAACTCAATACAGAAAGCAGGATATCCAAACTGATACATTAAATAAGCAAGACTTTAATCTTCATTTAATGGAAAGATCTCTCCCTTCACCTGCAGCTAGGGCTTCCTGCCTTCAAGGAGCAGAATGCAATCAGATCCAGGCTTTTTGTTTGGTCACCTGTTTTGTCTGCTAGATATTGTTCCTTTTCAGGGTTATAGTGCATGTAAAGAAGAATAGTGGAATGAACAGCTTTTATTCAACTAGTTTAATTATAGGGCTGTTGTGTCTGACTCTTTGTGACCCCATGGACTATAGCCCACTAGTCTCCTCTGTCCATGGAATTCCCCAGGAATTCCCCAGAATACTGGAGTGGGTAGCCATTCCCTTCTCCAGGGGATTTTCCTGATCCATGGATTGAACCCATGTCTCCTACATTGCAGGCAGATTCTTTACTGTCTGGACCACCAGGGAAGCCATCATTAGAGGAGAGTTTTGCCTTCCTGATGTCTGAAAGATGTATAAAGTGTCTTTCTTATGGAATTGGTGGATTCTTCAGAGGCTCCCCGGCTAATTTCTCAGACTGCAGCTTCTTTCATTTGGGAATTGCCTCTTCTTTGACTTGCCATTCCTTTTGCCACTCAACTTCTGGTTTTCTGGCAGTCCACTTCACATATACCCTTGGTTGGAAATTCGTGGTCCCCAGAAGCAACCCTTTAGATGCAGTGTCACTTTAAACATGATCCTAAGTTCATATGTTCCATACCTAGTCCCCTGCATTCTTGCATATTTGATCATCACTGAGTATAGTTACTCTCCAGACAAAGCATTTACTCTGCTACTGTAAGATTCTTTATCTGGCCTCTCATCTTTGGACTCTTTCAGACTGAGTCAACAATGTTCTTCTGTGTTCTACTGCAGAGAAAGTTTTTCAAACTCTAAGACTAGTATTATAAATCCTTTCTCTGAGCTTTAGAAAATCCACCCCTCCATTGCATTTCTCTCAGTACCTTTTTGTCTTCTTTGTGGGCCAGTTGTCTCACTGGCTGTCTGAAACCTATTTTGAAAAGCCTACTGCTGCTGTTGCTAAGTCGCTTCAGTCGTGTCCGACTCTGTGCGACCCCATAGACAGCAGCCCACCAGGCTCCGCCGTCCCTGAAATTCTCCAGGCAAGAACACTGGAGTGGGTTGCCATTTCCTTCTCCAATGCATGAAAGTGAAAAGTGAAAGTGAAGTCGCTCAGTCATGTCTGACTCTTAGTGACCCCATGGACTGCAGCCTTCCAGGCTCATCCATCCATGGGATTTTCCAGGCAAGAGTACTGGAGTAGGGTGCCATTGCCTTCTCTGTTGAAAAACCTGCCTCTTCATCAATTCATTTTTGTTTTTAATATCTGTTGTTTGGGGCTTACAAATTGTCTTATTATATAAATTTCAAAAATATTTAAATTCCAATCTTCAGATTAGTAGACTAAGTAGTTCAAACTAATCTCACTGAGCATAAACCATATACCAAATTTTACTTTTTAATCTGTTGGAAGGCCTTGGGAAACTAAGAAGTTTGGGAGAAATTATTACACCAGCATCTTGAAAATCCCAGTATTTGGGGTCCATTTCTGCCCAAGAGCCATATGCTGACCAAATTCACATCTAGGAAGTGGACTAACTCTTTTGACAGATTAGAAGAGTCAGCAGAACATATCTGAATTTTAGGAGTTTCCTTGAGATGCTTCTAAAGAGTTGCATCCTAGGTGAAATGAGTAAGTTTTAAACCTGCTGATGCATTAATTGCAACGCTTTGAATCCTCTCAGTAACTCAGGAATTCTCAGACATTATAATTACATTAAGGGGATGCCTTCCCTGATTATAGTTCTCACAGGCACTTGGATGAAACAAACCAAAGTTCCCTATCAAGGAAACTAGCATCATCTTAGGATCCAATCAATTCCGTAAATATTTTTTAAAAAATACAAATATCTGGTACAGAATCAAATAACCAGGTGTCTGCAGATAAGAAAACATAAATGAGATATAGTAGAAACATCAAAGATAGAAAACAGGCCTACAAGGACTTCAGATACTGGAATTTAAAACAATTTAACCTATCATCTTCAAAAAGACAAATGATAAGGTGGCAGAAAATATGACACTCTAAATAGTGATCTTGTGTCCGACTCTTTCCGATCCCATGGACTGTAGCCTACCAGGCCCCTCCGTCCATGGGATTTTCCAAGCAAGAGTACTGGAGTGGGTTGCTGTTTCCTTCTCCAGGGGATCTTCCTGACCCAGGGATTGAACCCAGGTCTCCTGCATTGTAGGCAGACACTTTACTGTCTGAGCCACTAGGGAAGTCCAAAAAGTGATCTAACAGATTTTAAAAGGAATTGATATGAATTCTGAGATTGAAAATGCAAAACAAAATTATGAATTCAATGAAATTGTTAAACAGCATATTAGACAAAAACGAAGAGAAAAGTAGTGGCCTGAAATGTAAGTTGGAAGAAAATATCTGTAACAAAATACAGAGGGACCAAAGAATTGAAAATATAGGAAGATGGGCAAGACAAAGATGACACAGTAAAATCCAATATATACTTAACGATAGTGATTTATGTGCTGGTAAGTGTCTGTCTAGTCTTTGAACTTGGGGTGGTTCCATGGATATTTGATTTATTGTAATTCATTGAGTTGAACATGTATGTTTTACATTCTTTCTGTATATGTGTTTTATTTCAAGACAAAAACAGAGGTTTAAAAAATAAGGAAAAACAATTACTCTGGGTGGTGTGTGGAAAGTAGATTTGAAGAGATAAGAATGGAAACGGGTTGCAACTTGCCATAATCTATGCAATAGATGGTGGTGTACAGAAAAAGAGCTAGGTGAATGGATTCTTGACATGGTTTGGAGATAGACTTCCTAAGACTCTTAGATTCCACTACCTTAGTAGACTTAGGCTTAGTTATTCCACTAACTTAGAGAACTTAGTCTGTTCTCCCCAGAATAGAATTATGTGTAGACTAAGTTCTGTTCTGGAGAAGGCAATGGCAAGCCACTCCAGTACTATTGCCTAGAAAATCCCATGGATGGAGGAGCCTGGTAGGCTGCAGTCCGTGGGGTCGCTAAGGGTCGGACACGACGGAGCGACTTCACTTTCACTTTTCACTTTCACACATTGGAGAAGGAAATGGCAACCCACTCCAGTGTTCTTGCCTAGAGAATCCCAGGGACGGGGGAGCCTGGTGGGCTTCCATCTATGGGGTCACACAGAGTCGGACACGACTGAAGTGACTTAGCAGCAGCAGCAGCAAGTTCTGTTCTCTTTAGAAAGGAGGTATAATATCTCAGTTTTTAGACTGAGTATAACTGATGAGGCCGCTGACTGAGGTGGAGAACAAGAAAGGGACAAACTAGAAGGAAGAAATCATGAGTTTTATTTTGGAGTGTACAGAGACAATACAGTGGAGACCAGGACTGACTCTCAGAGCGCTCTGGAGAATGTGGTATCATGGAAAGAAAGGAAACGTGTTTCAGGAAAGAAGGATTAGTCAAGCAAGATAAAGACAGAGAAGTGACTTTAGAATTTGACATTATTAGTCATTGCTATAAGATTATAGCATTGCTATTATAGCATTAATTGTTATTGTTCCTACAATATTATTAGTCATTGCTATAAGAGCAGTTTTGGTGGAGAGGTAGATAAGGGATGTGAGCCTGTTTGAAGTGAGTCAGAGACAATGGGAGTGGGGAAGTCAGGAAGCAAGAATTAACAGCTCCTAAGATTTGGCCACCTCATGCGACGAGTTGACTCACTGGAAAAGACTCTGATGCTGGGAAAGGTTGGGGGCGGGAGGAGAAGGGGACGATGGAGAATGAGATGGCTGGATGGCATCACCGACTCTGTGGACATGAGTTTGAGTGAACTCTGGGAGTTGGTGATGGACAGGGAGGCCTGGTGTGCTGTGACTCATAGGGTCGCAAAGAGTCGGACACGACTGAGCGACTGAAGTGAAATGAACTGAACTGAACTGAACTGAAGACATTTTGCTGTAAAACTGAACAAGATAAGTTGTGTCATGGCTAAACAGAGACATGGGGGGGCAACAATGAGTTTTTGATAAGGAATAAACAACCCATTTCTAGATTGTTGAGAATTCAGTGACAGGAAAATGATGATATTAAAGAAAGATGGAGTACTTCCAGTAGGTCCTTGAGTAGAAAAGAGGTTATGGGTATATTGAGCATCCATTATGTGACAGGCATTGCTCAAGGAACGATGTGTATACAGCATAAAAATTCATTTTCTGCCCTTGGGGACAACATGGAACAGGACTAGGAAGTGGAGAGAGAGCTTTGTAAACCAGCCATTGCATTATACTCTGATACAGAAATGCATGGAATATGCCAGGAAGAAAGTGCTCCTGGATAAACCAAATAAACCTTGGAAATAATGGAAACTTTCTCAAAGAAATGATTGACCCTTAAGGATTCATTTAAATCTTACCAGATGTGGGAGGGATAACATAGTAAAAGTTCTTTTATAAGTTTATCACTACTGAATGTCCCAACATTATCACTTGTCAGAGTATCCCTGCCTCCAAACATGAGTGTCTGAAGATGCCTTCATGTCAACATACCTGTGATTGCCTAATGTGTCATGCTATTTTGTGATGTACACACTTGTTGATATTCTGTGAAATGCTCTTGCTTCCCAGTAAATTTCTGCATGTCTCCAAGACTCAGTTTAACAGCTACTTTATCTCCCACACACTTTCCAGAGAAGACAGAAAGAGGGGGCTCCCAGAACAAAAAGTCCAGTTCTTGCTCTCGCCTTCATGCCCCTGGGGCAATTTATAAGTGCCTCTATGGGTGCTTGTGATTTTTTTAGGAAAGCAGTTACCATAGTGGTTACAAGTATGGACACAGTGCCAGGTTCCCTGAGTCAAATCATAGCACTACCATTTACCAGCTGTGTTATCTGGAGCCCATTTCTTAATCCCTCAGTTCAGTTAAGTTCAGTCGCTCAGTCGTGTCCAACTCTTTGCGACCCTATGAATCACAGCATGCCAGGCCTCCCTGTCCATCACCAACTCCCACAGTTCACTCAAACTCATGTCTACAGAGTCGGTGATGCCATCCAGCCATCTCATTCTCTGTTGTCCCCTTCTTCTCCCGCCCCCAATCCTTCCCAGCATCAGAGTCTTTTCCAGTGAGTTAACTCGTCACATGAGGTGGCCAAAGTATTAGAGTTGCAGCTTTAGCATCAGTCCTTCCAATGAACACCCAGGATTGATCTCCTTTAGAATGGACTGGTTGGATCTCCTTGCAGTCCAAGGGACTCTCAAGAGTCTTCTCCAGCCCCACAGTTCAAAAGCATCAATTCTTCGGCGATCAGCTTTCTTCACAGTCCAACTCTCACATCCATACATGACCACGGGAAAAACCATTGCCTTGACTAGACGGACCTTGGTTGGCAAAGTAATGTCTCTATTTTTTAATATACTATCTAGGTTGGTCATAACCTTTCTTCCAAGGAGTAAGCGTCTTTTAATTTCATGGCTGCAATCAGCATCCACAGTGATTTTGGAGCCCCCCAAAATGAAGTCTGACACTGTTTCCACTGTTTCTCCATCTATTTCCCATGAAGTGATGGGACCAGATGCCATGATCTTTGTTTTCTGAATGTTGAGCTTCAAGCCAACCTTTTCACTCTCCCCTTTCACTGTCATCAAGAGACTTTTGAGTTCCTCTTCACTTTCTGCCATAAAGGTGGTGTCTTCTGCATATCTGAGGTTATTGATATTTCTCCCAGCAATCTTGATTCCAGCTTGTGCTTCTTCCAGCCCAGCGTTCCTCATGATGTACTCTGCATATAAGTTAAATAAGCAGGGTGACAATATACAACCTTGACGTACTCCTTTTCCTATTTGGAACCAGTCTGTTGTTCCATGTACCCTAGGTGTCCCCATTTCTTCCTTTCTAAAATGAGACTAATGAAGCCTACCTGCTGAACTTGAAAGTGAATTATTATAACTCAAAAAAAAAAAAAAATAATGGGAAGGTACAGAGGATGTAGATGCAAGGGATGCTCAAAATGAAAATTCCAGATTTTGTGGGCTTGCCTGTTGGTCTGTCCTTTTCCCCAACCTGCCTTGTTCATGTTAGAGGGAAAGTTGCTCCTGATTTCTTGACTGTTTCAGCTATGAATTATGTGTGATTCTAGAAAGGAAACTTTTTATTTTTGACATTTTTTTTGTCTTTTTGCATTCTCTTTCTTTATTATTTTGAGTGTGCTGTCCATTTTGTCAATTTGTTCCCATAGAAACCACTAAAAATTTACAGTTTGCTTAAGTAGATCTGAGAAGAGGCACAGGTTGTTGTGGGTATGAAGTGAGTTTATACTGGAAAACACTTAGAGCAGCATCCAGCATGTGAAAAATGCTCGATACATTTAGCTGTTATTATTATAATTACATATGTTTTTCAACTATGATGACAATAGCTCTTATTTATATTTGTTTTATGCATCCTTCCACTCTTCCAACACCCACCAACTTACCCTTGCATGACATGAAGAAGCTCAATAAAGATGTATTGGAAAGGATACATGAATGGATTTCCCTCCTCTCTCCCTAACTGGTTTTATAGCAGCATTCTATTCTTGGTGTCTCCTTTGGGCTTAGCATACATTTGGACATAAGGCACTCATAGCATAGTGCTGTGGGGATGATTTTTTTTTTAATATTGGACCCTAAAGATTTCTAAAATTACAAGAATATCAGGAGAGATGGTGCATTAAATCCTTAACACCTTAGTACAGTTGCTAACAGAGTCAGAAGCTGCCAGAAAGAAACCTCAAGCTCAAAGAGTTGAGTCTCCTTCTTTGTGAAGGACATCCCTTCTCACATCCTTGACTGATGGCTAGTCATTTAAGCTTTACTTAAAAGTAGGTAATCAGAAAGCTTCTCTCTGGGGAGAAGGTGAATGCTGGATGCCATAGTGGGAGTAAGAGAAAACTGAAAAAGAGGGGCAAAGGACAGAGAAGATGGAAAGAGGGAGAACCCAGAACAGAAAGTCCCGATCCTCTGCATTTCCCTGCAGCTTCTGCCCTCTTGTCCAGCCTTGCCCAGCTTACTGGAAAAAAGAGTCAAGTACATGCTGGAGGGAAAATTGGTTCTGACTTTTATCTTTTGAAATCATAAGTGTAATGACAGAGACACATGTGTGATTTTAAAAAGGAAACTGTTTGTACTTTTTCACAGGGTCCATTTTGTTCTTTGTGGTTTCTCTCTCTCAATTATTTTTTCCAAGTGCATTGTCCATTTTGCCAATTTGTTTCCATGGAAACCATTGACAGTTTACATATTGTTTATGTGGATTTGAGAATAGACAATAGTAATAAACTCTGATATGGGCTATAAATAGCAAGAGTGTTCTGGACTACCCATCTTCTACCCCTCTACTTAACTACTTAGCAAATCAAGTTTATGATAATAATTTAAAGAACATGAGACTCTTTTTTCTTTCCTCAATGTGAGTGGTAGGAGGGAGGAGAAGGCTCTCCAATCCCCATCTCTTTGGATATTATCATGGAAGTCATGCCCAACTGAAGAAGAATGGGACTTTCTCAAATGAACAGATGGATCATTAGGTGGGGTCTGCCCACATGCAGCTCTTAGCATTTACTCTTTTCGGGGCACCTGGGGCAAATGAGGCTTCTAAAAATGATTGCAAACAATAAGGAAGGAGGAGCTTGGGATTTTGGTCCTTTTCACTAATGGCGAAGTAGGTAGACAAAGCAGGGAAGAGGTTGTTGCTGAGAATTGCAACAGACAGATGCCTAAAGGTGGAGGCAATTTTTTTGCCTTGCAGGGAACCAGCTCCATAGTATCTAATACAAGAGCAGAAAGACTGAGCCCCAAAGGACTGGCTGGCTCAAAAAGAGGGTTTCCTCCATTTAGATATTTGCACCTCCAGCTTCATTTCTAGCCTCTGCCCCCCAATAACCATGATGCTTAGAGACCATTCCTTGTTGCTCAGGTCTAAATGAGGAGGGAGAATGTAAAAATGTCTGAGTCCCATAAGAAATAAAAGAGGAAAAGAAATAAGGGTGAAAGAAAAGTTAGGAATGGAAATACGTAGAGAGATTTAGAGAGTGAGAAAATTTAAGACTATATTGAAGGAAAAAAATAAATCATTAAGTTATAATGGTCAATATTGTAAGACCGACTAATGAAAAATAAATGATTATTCATCTGCTATTTCCCAGCATTCTGCTACAGCACAGTGAATTAAAAAATGAAGGCTGAAATTTCTTCCCTAGAAAATTTATGACAGATTAAGGAAAGCTTGAATGTCAAAGTAAGTTTATTTCCCCAATCCCACAGGTCTTCTCTGTGGGGGAACTAAAAATTAAAGCTGATGCAGTGGTAGATGGAAAGTCATGCTTCGGACAAGGCTAAACAGCCTCCGAGAAAACAGCCACTCTTCTTGCTGTGGGTTCGTGCTGGCTAAGTATCAGTCTAGACGCCAAAATATCCCCTGGTCCAATGCTTTGGAAAGTAAAGAAGTTGAAATTAACTTACATTTACAGTATGGTAATGAGTGAGCTAACGAGATTAGCTTTTGCGATCACCCTACTCCTTTGTCCTGATTTAAACACTTGCTCTAAGGCTCAGTTGAGATATTACTTCTCATCACCAAGAGGTGGAAAACTGGGGATATAATAAGAGGCTGATGACCATACTGTATCTCAGACTTTTTACCAACTAGATGTTCCAATTCAGCATGGAAGGGAGTGGAATCTAGGAAATTCTTGATCTGACTCTTCTCTATATATACACAGATTAGAATCTCCAGAAAGTGTGGAGATGGCATTCCTACAGTTTACAGTGCCAAACTTATAACATTGGATGAAGTGTTTTAAATGACGTTAAAATAGCCATTCTATTTATTGATTCTAGTAGCCTGAAGTTACATTGTGAGTATATGAGATAAGGGGCTGTAAATAAGGTTGTTGTTGTTTAGTGTCCAACTCTTTGCAACCCCGTGGACTATATAGCCCACAAGGCTCCTCTGTCCATGGAACTTCCTAGGCAAAAATACTGGAGTGAGTTGCTGTTTCCTTCTTCAATGGATCTTCCCAGTATAGGGATTGAACCTGGGCCTCTTGTATTGGCAGGCAGATTCTTTACGGCTGAGCTACCAGGGAAGCTATAAGTGAGGTAACAGAACAATGAAACAAGAACTCAGGACCTTGGTGTACATCAATATCCAGAATAATTAGATAGAAATGAAGCTCTAATGGGGATCTAAACCTCACTAGGCAACAAAGAAACCTCTCAGGAAGGACTGATGAAGGGGAGCCATCCTTTCAAGAAACCCAAGGGACAAGCCAGATGGATAAAATATCCAGTGAATGACAGATCTTTGCACAAGATGCTGAGAACTTTGTCTGGTGACAGTTTCACCAGCTAGACCAAAGACACGCAAACAGATGAATAGCCAGATAAATATTGCATATAGTAATTATGCACCAGCTATAAATATGGTGAGTTGATGTTTTCTGCCCTCAGGGAAGTGCAGTTAAAATTGGGATAGCGATTTTGATGAGAAGGGAATCAGAATTCAGGGAACTTGAGTTCAGAATTTTAAACAGCCCTGGAGACTGGGTCATCGTAATAAAGCATTATACATCACCAAGGAGAATTTCATTTTCCTGGGTCACTCCCACAAGGTTTACATGCCAAGAGGTTACAATTCTGTCCTGCCTGTTTGTTTCTAGCAGTAGGATTCCTTGGGCTATAATGTCCATTTATGTTATAGTCTTTAGCTAGAGGCAATCTGGCCCAGTTGCTTTTTTCTTTCCTTGAATGCTCCACTGGAGTAATAATAAGATTAGATTTAAAAAGAAACCACCAAACATCTTGACCCCTGTCTTTACTGAAACTTGTTCTTGAACATTAAGGAAGTGTAAATTTTGACGCTGTGGTATAGGAAGGAAAAAAAAAACCTCTAAGCACCTCAGAAAGTTATATCTGCTAGTGATTTATGTTTTCTGCTTTGTAAGCTGTGATAGAAATATAGTTTTAGATATGAGGATAAAGTTTAATATCCTAGAGTTGGAAATATACATTCTCTGCACAAACTTTCCCCATGCTGAGTTGTTATAATTTTGGTTAACTGTTTTCCTTTCTTTTATTCTTGAAAAATCTTTGTTTCCTTTTATTGTATGACATGCATAGGTCAACAGCAATTCTAGGAAATGGCTGCCTTCTCTGCTTGGAATGCCACTGTTTTGATCCCAGTATCATATCCCCTCTCCAAGTCTTCTTCCTGACCCACTCATTCACAAAGACCCATCTTAAAAGTTACCTGTGAAGTCCTCCTAACAACTCTCCTGATATTGATGTAGTAAAGTGTTCCCTTTACTTGTTTCTTTTCTAGGAAGATCAGGGATGTTTTCTCATTAACCCCTGTATTCCCCTGTGCCCAGGAACGCATACTAAGCACCTCCTGGGTGGGGAGGATGGGGATGAGAAAATAATGGATTGTTATTAGTACAATATTGGTAAAAAGGAACAAGTACACCAAAAAATCATATAGTTTCTAAATGTATGATTAATATCGTAATTTACACAATTATACTATGCATGTTGATTCTGTTACTGCAAAATAAACAAAAATTTAAAATCAATAGAAAATGACAAATCTTTTTTGTTAGTCCATGGCAAAATTTCAGATTTACATGGTAAATAATTATTTTGATTATCTCTTTTGGTATTATAGTAGAGGATTTAAACAGTTATGCTTAAAATGTTATGAATCAGAAATGCAGGAAGAATTTGACTGGTTGGTTCGTACAGTTGGAGGAGTACCTCATGGTAGCAGTTTTGTACACGGGGACTTTGGTGCTTCTTGGTTTCTTTCTCTGTCTCTCCATGTGACGGAGCCTCTCACCTGGCCTGGACTTCTTACTGGATGGTGTCTGAGTAGTTGCATTTCTTACCTGGTGGCTGTTTCCCAGAGGCAGGATGGATACTGCCAGGCTAGGTAAGAGCCATCCCTGGAACTGGCATGAGTCAGTTTCTGCAAACTCTGTTGATCAAAGCAGACAGAGTCCAACCAGATTTGATGGGGTGGAGAAATGACACCACCTCGTAATGGTATGTGACAAGATTACATTGAATGAAAGCATGTGAGATGGAGCATGATTTTGCCGCCATCTTTGGGAACTATAATCTGTGATGTAATTAATACACGTTTGACAAATCAGTGCCCAAGGGACCATGCCATGAAAATCAATTAACTCTCTAGAAATGTTCAATGCCTCTCAGTGTGATAAGGTTTAATCCAGTGTAAGCTGCTTTTTTTCATCTCTGTCACAGAGAGGAAATCTTTGGGGAAGAGAAGGGAAACCAAGCCTGGTATTCTTCATTTAGATCTTTCAATCACATTTATCTTATCAAACATACTACAGAATCACAAGTGAGAGAAAGTTCTACTTGGACTGTGAGTACTTGCCTTATAGAACTCATTTCCCCCAAAAGTTGGCTTTAGGTAAATTTATGGGTAATAGATCCTCACTAGGTACAAGAAGCAGAAGTGTTAGAGCTATATACCTAACCTTTGAGGCTGACAATATAGAGAGCAAGGTTTTTCAGGTTGTGAGTTGTGATCCTATTAGTGAATCATGAAATCTGTTTAGTAGGTCAGGACCAGTGGTTAAACACTAAAAAAAAAAAGAGGAATCGGATGGAATACAAAGTATCCATTGTTACATGTAACCTAGAAGGTAAATATAATATACTTAAGTATGTATAAGTGAGTGTTGTTGCATGTGTATGTATGAGTACTGGATTACAATGTAAGCTCTATTTCTAACTGGGACCCACAGTCAAAAATGTTTTCGAAGCCACTAAAATAGAGTGTCTGTGTCCTCTTGTGAACTCTCTCTTGGTGTCACTTTCGAAGGCAAGACATGGGACTGGAAGGACTGTCGGTTTGATTCAGCATGGCATTTCTGATGTTCTTATGAAAAATATTTTATTTGGGGCCCAGAATGACAAATAGTTCAGAGTCCAATAGAAACGTTTCCTAAGAGAAGAGATTGCTTTATGGACAGTACAGAAAAATAAAATGTCTCACCTCCACAGCTTATGCCCTGTGTTGCCTATAAAGAGTTTTTATAGAAGACTATTTTTTTTCTTTCTCCCTTTTAAAACTTACATTTGGTTGAATAGATTTCCCAAGAGCTTAATGCTTCACCTACACAATGTTTCTAACCCTTGATAGGCTACAAGATATGGTCCAGGTTAGATCCGGAAGTGCTGTGACATGCCTCGTTGTACATTGAGAGCTGCTTCCTATTGGGCTGGAAAACCCTGGGCACCATCCTTAGCACAGGTGTGGAGGGTGGAGCACAGATATGTTTTTCAGACTCTCGTTTTTCACATGCCACTCTGTCTCCTTTCCTTCAGTAGACTCTTTCCCTACTCCTATCTCATCGACACCTGTTAAAGCACAATGGTATAGTCTAGTGTTTATTTTTGACTTTCCAAATTAAGCCCCTTTAAAATTATAATTCATTGTGAGCAGTAAATATATTTTATAAAAATACTTTTCATGTACGCTCTTGCACTTAATATTCAGAACAAGCTAATGTGCTGGTTATCATAAATATTTTCATTTTAAAGTTGGAGAAGTTGAGACTCAGCGAGATTGACTGCTTGTGCAAAGTCATACATGTGTGTGAAGCAGCAGGCCCGGGACTTGACTACAAACCCCACATTATGTTTACCTTGGCCAGAGAAAAATGGGCCCGCGTTAGGTCTCTGGACTTGCACAGCTCAATTCAGTCGCCCAGTTGTGTCCAACTCTTTGTGACCCCATGGACTGCAGCATGCCAGGCCGCCCTATCCATCACCAACTCCCAGAGCTTACTCAAACTCATGTCCATTGCGTCAGTGATGCCATCCAACCATCTCATCCTCTATCTTCTTCTCCTTCCACCTTCAATCTTTCCTGGCATCAGGGTCTTTTCCAATGAGTCGGTTCTTTGCATCAGGTGACCAAAAAGTATTGGAGTTTCAGATTCAGCATCAGTCCTTCCAATGAACACACAGGACTGATCTCCTTTAGGATGGACTGGTGGGACCTCCTTGCAGTCCAAGGGACTCTCAAGAGTCTTCTCCAACACCATAGTTCAAAAGCATCAATTCTTTGGCACTCAGCTTTCTTTATAGTCCAACTCTCAAATCCATGACTACTGGAAAAATCATAGCTTTGACCAGACGGACCTTTGTTGGCAGAGTAATGTCTCTGCTTTTTAAAATAATGTCTAGGTTGGTCATAGCTTTTCTTTCAAGGAGCAAACATCTTAATTTCATGGCTGCAGTCACCATCTGCAGTGATTTTGGAGACGCCCCCTCAAAGAAGTATCTCACTGTTTCCATTCTTTCCCCGTCTATTTGCTGTGAAGTGATGGGACTGGATACCATGATCTTAGTTTTCTGAATGTTGAGCTTCAAGCCAACTTTTTCACTCTCCTCTTTCACTTTCATCAAGAGGTTTTTTTAGTTCTTCTTTGCTTTCTGCCATAAATGTGGTGTTGTCTGTGTATCTGAGGTTATTTGTTTCTCCCAGCAATCTTGATTCCAGCTTGTGCTTCTTCGAGCCCAGCATTTCTCATGATGTACTCTGCATATAAGTGGAATAAGCAGGGTGACAGTAAACAACCTTGACATACTCTTTTACCTGTTTGGAACCAATCTGTTGTTCCATGTCCAGTTCTAACTATTGCTTCTTGACATACAGATTTCTCAGGAAGCAGGTCAGGTGGTCTGGTATTCACATCTCTTTAAGAATTTTCCACAGATTATTGTGATTCAGTGTCAAAGGCTTTGGCATAGTCAAGAAAGCAGAAATAGAGGATTTTCTGGAGCTCTCTTGCTTTTTCAATGACCCAATGGATGTTGTCAATTTGATCTCTGGTTCTTCTGCCTTCTGTCTTTCTTCTAAATCCAGCTTGAAGATCTGGAAGTTCATGGTTCACATACTGTTGAAGCCTGGCTTGGAGGGTTTTGAACATTACTTTGCTAGTGTGTGAGATGAGTGCAATTGGGTGGTAGTTTGAGCATTCTTTGGCATTGCCTTTTTTTGGGATTGGACTGAAAACTGACCTTTTCCAGTCCTGTGGCCACTGCTGAGTTTTCCAAATTTGCTGGCATATTGAGTGCAGCACTTTCACAGCATCATCCTTTAGGATTTGAAATAGCTCAACTGGAATTCCATCACCTCCACTAGTTTTGTTGGTAGTGATGCTTCCTAAGGCCCACTTGACTTCACATTCCAGAATGTCTGGCTCTAGGTTGGTGATCACATCATGGTTATCCGGGTCATGAAGATATTTTTTTGTATAGCTCTTTTGTGTATTCTTGCCACCTCTTCTTAATATCTACTGCTTCTGTTAGGTCCATACCATTTCTATCCTTTATTGAGCCCACCTTTGCATGAAATGTTCCTTTGGTATCTCTAATTTTCTTGAAGAGATCTCTAGTCTTTCCCATTCTGCTGTCTTCCTCTATTTCTTTGCATTGATCGCTGAGGAAGGCTTTCTTATCTCTCCTTGCTATTCTTTGGAGCTCTGCATTCAAATGGGTATATCTTTCCTTTTCTCCTTTGCCTTTAGCTTCTCTTCTTTTTCTCAGCTGTGTGTAAGGCCTCCTCAGACACCCATTTTGCTTATTTGCATTTCTTTTTCTTGGGGAGGGTCTTGGTCAGTGCCTCATGTACAGTGTCATGAACATCCACCCATAGTTCTTCAGGACTCTGTCTTTCAGATGTAATCCCTTTAATTTATTTGTCACTTCTACTGTCTAATCATAAGAGATTTGATTTAGCTCATATCTGAATAGTCTAGTGGTTTTCCCTACTTTCTTCAATTTAAGTCTAAATTTGGCAATAAGGAGTTCATGATCTGAGCCATAGTCAGCTCCCAGTCTTGTTTTTGCTGACTGTATAGAGCTTCCCCACCTTTGGCTGCAAAGAATATATTCAATTTGATTTCAGTATTGACCATCTGGTGATGTCCATATGTAGAGTCTTCTATTGTGTTGATGGAAGAGGGTGTTTGCTGTGACCAGTGTGTTCTCTTGACAAAACTCTGTTAGCCTTTGCCCTGCTTCATTCTGTGCTCTACAGCCAAATTTGCCTGTTACTCCAGGTATCTCTTGACTTCCTACCTTTGCATTCCAGTCCCCTATAATGAAAAGTACATCTTTTTTTTGGTGTTAGTTCTAGAAGTTCTATAGTTCTTCATAGAACTGTTCAACTTTAGCATCTTCAGCATTACAGGTCGGGGCATAGACTTGGATTACTGTGATATTGAATGGTTTGCCTTGGAAAGGAACAGAGATCATTCTGTTGCTTTTGAGACTGTACAGAAGCACTGCATTTTGAATTCTTTTGTTGACTATGATGACTAGTCCATTTCTTCTAAGGGATTCTTGCCCACAGTAGTAGATATAATGGTCACATTTGTTAAATTTTCCCATTCCAGTCCATTTTAGTTCACTGATTCCTAAAATGTTTATGTTCACTCTTGCCATGTCCTGTTTGACCACTTTAAATTTGCCTTGATTCATGGACCTAACATTCCAGGTTCCTATGCAATATTGCTTTTACAGCATTGGACTTTACTTCTATCACCAGTCCCACCCACAACTGGGTGGTGTTTTTGCTTTGGCTCCATCCCTTCATTCTTTCTGGAGTTATTTCTCCACTGATGTCCAGTAGCATATTGGGCACCTACCAACCTGGGGAGCTCATCTTTCAGTTTCATATCTTTTTGCCTTTTCATACTGTTCATGGGGTTCTCAAGGCAAGAATACTGAAGTGGTTGGCCAGTGCCTTCTGCAGTGGACCACGTTTTGTTAGACCTCTCCACTATGACCCATCTGTCTTGGGTGGCCCTACATGGCACGGCTCATAGATGCATTGAGTTAGACAAGGCTGTGGTCCATGTGGTCAGTTTGATTAGTTTTCTGTGGTTGTGGTTTTCAGTCTGTCTGCCCTCTGACTGATAAGGATAAGAGGTTGACAGAAGCTTCCTGATGGGAGAGACTGACTGTGGGGGAGACTGGGTCTGTTCTGATGGGCAGGGCCATCCTCAGTAAATCTTTAATCCAATTTTCTGTTGATGGGCGGCACTGATGTTTGACCTGAGACCAAGCTACAGTGGAGGAATGAAGATGACGGTGGCCTCCTCCAAAGGTCCTGTGCACGCACTGCCACCCTCAGTGCCCCTACCCTGCAGCAGCCACCACTGACCCACGCCTCTGCCGGAGACTCCTGGACACTCCTGGGCAAGTCGGGGTCAGTCTCTTGTGGGGTCACTGCTCCTTTCTCATGGGTCCTGGTGTGCACAAGGTTTTGTCTGTGCCCTTCAAGAGTCTGTTTCCCAGCCCTGTGGGAAACACAGTAACCAAATCCCACTGGCCTCCAAAGTCAAATTCCCTTGGGGTTCTCAATCCCTTTGCCAGATCCCCAGGTTGGGAAATCTGCTGTGGGTCCTAGAACTTTCTTAACAGTGAGAAAATGTGTTTAGTATAAGTGTTCTGCACTTTGTGGGTCGTCTGCTCGGTGGCTCTATGGTGGGGTTAATGGCAACCTCCTCCAAGAGGGTTTATGCCACACTCAGGACTGCTGCACCCAGAGCCCCTGCCCCTGCGGCAGGCCACTGCTGACCCGGGCCTCCACAGGAGGCACTCAAACACTCAAAGGCAGGTCTTGCTCAGTCTCTGTGGGGTCTCCTGGTGTGCACAAGGTTTTGTTTGAGCCCTCTGAGTGTCTCTGGTGGGTATGGGGTTTGATTCTAAAAGTGATTTTACCCCTCCTACCATCTTGCTTGGGCTTCTCCTTTGCCCTTGAATGTGGGGTATATTTTTTTGGTGGGATCCAACATTCTCCTGTCAATGGTTGTTCAGCAGGGAGTTGCAATTCTGGAGTTCTCACAGGAGAAGATGAGTGCACATCCTTCTACTCCACCATTTTGTACAGTGAAGTGGACTTGCACAGTGTTCTTTAAGGCTCTTTCCTAAGGATGCCTTCAGGGCATTTATTCATTTACTGATCCAGCTGTCAAAATCAGGAGATGGCACAAATTTTTCCATACTTCTAAAAGTCCATGTCACTATAAAATAATAAAAGTGATAATGGAAAATAGCCAATAATGGCCAAGGGGAGGTGTTTAATGGAGGCACTTTGTCTGTCTGGGGCTTGTCAGATTTCTGTGCCTCTGTATAGCTCTTGATTTGGGTGCTTCGCTGTTGAGCCCCCAAGTACTGGCATATGATTTTACAAATGAGACACCATATGACACCTCTGTGTTGTTCTTGAAGATATACATTCTTTAAGGGTATATAATGTGTGTAAGAAAGAGACTTTGATTAGAATTTTTTTTTGTATTGTTTTTCTAGGCTCCTTGGGAACCTGTTAGTTTAGTATAACCACTGTTATTAACAAACAAGGGTTCTCATACTGATTCTGTTCTGTGGGTTGAATTGTCTCCTTAGTTAAATAATTTGAGCATAGTTATAATGTAACCAGCTGCATTATTATACATTGTATTCCAGTACTAACTTCCCTTTCTTAACATTGGTAAAACTCTCATTCCAATGAGACCCAGGGAAAGGTCTCTGTTTTCACCTTTTTTACACCTCTCTCATGTTTTTATGTGTATCAGTGCATACCATATTCTTACCTGGGTAAATATAAAAACTGTCACTATATTGGGGCTGATATCCTAATTATAGATATAATTTATGTGTCACAAGTCTGAATGGTGAGAGTCTATAATATAATGACACAGTTACATTGATAACCAAATTATCATAGAGAGTTCTCATCCTGTTTAAGTTCAGGAAGTCTAGTCTTTTTGCCACATGGTTCCTCCTTGGAGCCTGTTCATACTTCCTCCACAAGTCAGCCTGAGGTCCCCTTCCTGTCCCAGCCAGCCTCTGGCTCCTGACTGCCACTCTGACTTATTGCCTGTCATTGATTGCATCCTTGAGCCTGACTTCCTTTAGGTTTGTCTGCTCCTTCTGTACCCTAATCTCAAGGCTTGTGGGCATTAGCAATACCTCTGTTCTTGCCTCCAGAAAGGGGCATGGTTTTTTCCTAAGCTACTGCTCCTGAAGATTGGCCAGAAACCCCAACTATTGCAAAAAGAGACATTTCCTAAAGAGCCTATATACACGAATCAGATTTCAAAGTTCATTGGCAGATGAGTTCCCTGCTTAGTTCCCTGGTGTTCACCCATGACAGGAATAAGCTGACACAACCTCCATTTTCCACCAGTTACTAAAAATCTTTATGATTCTTTTCATTTTAAAGTCTAGACCCAGTAGAAATTACCTTATCCTGCTGCCCTTAAGAAAAATGGTTAATGCTTACGTTACATCTGTGTGTTCAAATGGACTTTACAAAGCATTACCTCCAAGAACTAAGACTCCTGGCCTTAAAAACAAAACCAAGAAGCACAAACAACTTTTTTTTTAAATAGAGGTTTTCCTTGCTCTGAAAAAAAAAATAGTTAAGGTTTGGTCTATTCTGGAAACCCCACTGCAGAGACTTCTACATCTTGCCATTTTCAGCTGTCTGAAAGTTCAAAATCTTCACAACATTTTGGCCACTTTTTAATGTTTTACTCTTTTAAATTAGCTGTTTAAAAGTTGGAAGTACTAATTTCCCTAAAATTTGGAAAGTGAAGAAAGAATATATGTGTTTGTCCAACCAGTCCATTCTAAAGGAGATCAATCCTAGGTGTTCACTGGAAGGACTGATGCTAAAGCTGAAACTGCAATACTTTGGCCACCTCACGCGATGAGTTGACTCACTGGAAAAGACTCTGATACTGGGAAAGGTTGGGGGCGGGAGGAGAAGGGGACGACAGAGAATGAGATGGCTGGATGGCATCACCGACTCTGTGGACATGAGTTTGAGTGAACTCCGGGAGTTGGTGATGGACAGGGAGGCCTGGCGTGCTGTGATTCATGGGGTCGCGGAGATTTGGACACGACTGAGCGACTGAACTGAACTGAACTGAACTGAAACCTATTAGTACTGATCTTCAGCTATTTACGTTTTTGAAACTTTCTTGTAAGTTTCCATTTTAACTTTTTATTTTGTACCGGGCATAGCAAATTAACAATGTTAAATGTTGTGATATCTCAATGGTGTGAGAGTTTCAGGTGAACAGCGAGGGGACTCAAGCATACATATACATGTACATTTAAGTTTATTTTTTATTCACCTCCTACCCCATGCACACAACCTCCCCATCCTACACCCTTGATAAAGTGGTATAAACTGTTGTCCTCCTATAGCCAAAGGTACATCATTCCTGTTCTCTCATCTCTTCCCACAAAATTCTGGAGCCTGAAGATGTCACCCTGCTTGTTTAACTTATATGCAGAGTACATTATATGAAATGCTGGGCTGGAAGAAGCACAAGCTGGAATCAAGATTGCTGGGAGATACATCAATAATCTCAGATACGTAGATGAGACCACTTTTATGGCAGAAAGCGTAGAACTAAAGAGCCTCTTGATAAAAGTGAAAGGGGAGAGTGAAAAAGTTGGCTTAAAACTAAAAATTTGGAAAACTAAGATCATGGTATCCAGTCCCATCACTTCAAGGCAAATAGATGGGGAAACAATGGAAACAGTGAGATACTATTTTTTTGAGGGGGCTACTCCAAAATCACTGCAGATGGTGACTGCAGTCATGAAATTAAAAGACGCTTGCTCCTTGAAAGAAAAGCTATGACCAACCTAGACAGCGTATTAAAAAGCAGAGACATTCAGTTCAGTTCAGTTCAGTCGCTCAGTCGTGTCCGACTCTCCGCGACCCCATGAATCACAGCACGCCAGGCCTCCCTGTCCATCACCAACTCCCGGAGTTCACTCAAACTCATGTCCACAGAGTCAGTGATGCCATCCAGCCAACTCATTCTCTGTCGTCCCCTTCTCCTCCCGCCCCCAACCTTTCCCAGCATCACAGTCTTTTCCAGTGAGTCAACTCATCGCATGAGGTGGCCAAAGTATTGCAGTTTCAGCTTCAGCATCAGTCCTTCCAATGAACACCCAGGATTGATCTCCTTTAGAATGGACTGGTTGGATCTCCTTGCAGTCCAAGGGACTCTCAAGAGTCTTCTCCAGCACCACAGTTCAAAAGCATCAATTCTTCAGCAATCAGCTTTCTTCACAGTCCAACTCTCACATCCATACATGACCACTGGAAAAACCATAGCCTTGACTAGACAGACCTTTGTTGGCAAAGTAATGTCTCTGCTTTTTAATATGCTATCTAGGTTGGTCATAACTTTCCTTCCAAGGAGTAAGTGTCTTTTAATTTCATGGCTGCAATCAGCATCTGCAGTGATTTTGGAGCCCAAAAAAATAAAGTCTGACACTGTTTCCCCATCTATTTCCCATGAAGTGATGGGACCAGATGCCATGATCTTTGTTTTCTGAATGTTGAGCTTCAAGCCAACCTTTTCACTCTCCTCTTTCACTTTCCTCAAGAGGCTTTTGAGTTCCTCTTCACTTTCTGCCATAAGGGTAGTGTCATCTGCATATCTGAGGTTATTGATATTTCTCCCAGCAATCTTGATTCCAGGTTGTGCTCCTTCCAGCCCAGCATTCCTCATGATGTACTCTGCATAATAGTTAAATAAGGAGGGTGACAAGATACAGCCTTGACGCACTCCTTTTCCTATTTGGAACCAGTCTGTTGTTCCATGTACAATTCTGACTGTTGCTTCCTGACCTGCATACAGGTTTCTCAAGAGGCAGGTTAGGTGGTCTGGTATTCCCATCTCTTTCAGAATTTTCCACAGTTTATTGTGATCCACACAGTCAAAGGCTTTGGCATAGTCAATGAAGCAGAAATAGATGTTTTTCTGGAACTCTCTTGCTTTCTCCATGATCCAGCAGATGTTGGCAATTTGATCTCTGGTGCCTCTGCCTTTTCTAAAACCTGCTTGAACATCTGGGAGTTCACGGTTCACATATTGCTGAAGCCTGGCTTGGAGAATTTTGAGCATGACTTTACTAGCATGTGAGATGAGTGCAATTGTGTGGTAGTTTGAGCATTCTTTGGCATTGCCTTTCTTTGGGATTGGAATGAAGACTGACCTCTTCCAGTCCTGTGGCCACTGCTGAGTTTTCCAAATTTGCTGGCATATTGAGTGCAGCACATTCACAACATCATCTTTCAGGATTTGAAATAGCTCAACTGGAATTCCATCACCTCCACTAGCTTTGTTCATCGCGATGCTTTCTAAGGCCCACTTGACTTCACAATCCAAGATGTCTGGCTCTAGGTCAGTGATCACGTTATCGTGACTATCTTGGTCGTAAAGATCTTTCTTGTACAGTTCTTCTGTGTATTCTTGCCACCTCTTCTTATTTGCCAACAAAGTTTCATTTGGTCAAAGCAATAATTTTCCAGTAGACATATATGGATGTGAGAGCTGGACTATAAAGAAAGCTGAGTGCCACAGAATTGATGCTTTTGAACTGTGGTGTTGGAGAAGACTCTTGAGAGTCCCTTGGACTGCAAGGAAATCAAACCAATTCATCCTAAAGGAAATCAGTCCTAAATATTCATTGGAAGGTCTGATGTTGAAGCTGAATCTCCAATACTTTGGCCACCTGATGGGAAGAACTGACTCATTTGTAAAGACTCTGATGCTGGGAAAGATTGAAGGTGGGATAAGATAGAGATGACAGAGGATGCGATGGTCAGATGACATCACCAATGCTATGGGCATGAGTTTGAGTAAGCTCTGGGAGTTGGTGATGGACAGGGAGGCCGGGCGTGCTGCAGTCCATGGGGTCACAAAGAGTCAGACACAACTGAGCAACTGAACTGAACTGAACTGAAGATGAACCAGGGAAATGATTTTCCAGGACCCCTGCCTGGCCCAATTTTTCTCTAGGCCTAGAATTCCATCAGCAATCCAGTGATCTTGATAAGCTGGGCATCAGTCAGTTCAGTCACTCAATCATATCTGACTTGCGACCGTATGGAATACCACATGCTAGGCATCCCTGTCCATCACCAACTCCCGGGGCTTGATCAAACTCATGTCCATTAAGTTGGTGATGCCATCCAACCATCTTCTTTGTCATCCCCTTCTCTTCCTGCCTTCAATCTTTCCCAGCATCAGGGTCTTTCCAGTGAATCAGTTCTTCCCATCAGGTGGCCAAAGTATTGGAGTTTCAGATTTAGCATCAGTCCTTCCAATAATTATTCAGGACTGATTTCCTCTAGGATGGACAGGTTGGATCTCCTTGCAGTCCAAGGGACTCTCAAGAGTCTTCTCCAATACCACAGTTCAAAAGCATCAATTCTTTGGTGCTCAGTTTTCTTTATAGTCCACCTCTCACATCCATACATGACCACTGGAAAAACCATAGCTTTGACTAGATGGAGCTTTGTCGGCAATCTCTCTGCTTTTTGATATGCTTTCTAGGTTGATCAGCTGTGTATATTGATCAGATTTCCCAAAGAACAAAAGAATTGCCATTTTATTCTTGTCAATCTTGTTCCTTGCTCTGGGCAAACCAATTGGAAGGGGTTCAAATTGTCTTTCCTAATGTTTACTTTGACAGACAGTTGTCTCTTTAACTTCCAAGCTCCTCTCTCCCCAGCTGAGTTGGAATCCTGGGCCAAATTCCCATCTGCACTTATACCAACTAGGGCCAGTTTGCTGACATTTAACATTTCCCACTGCCAATCATTCACAGAAGCCTTGTCTATTCAGTTAAAAGATAGTAGGTGTTGGGAGAGGAGGATGTATAGGAATGGATGAGTGAGGAAAAAAAATTTGATTCTATAAATAAAAACACGGATGAACTGGAAATGACCAAATACCTTAGAGCCAGGATTCGGGGACTGTATTTTCAGTACGCCTGCTTATTATTGTGTATCTCTCCCTCTCTCTGTCTCTCCCCCCACCACCCCCACACACTGCCCTAAACATAAATCATAAAATGATGTATCAGCACATAAGGTCATTAAACCTACATTTCTGTTTTACAAAGCAAATTCATTGTTGTCATAAAATTTTCCCTTACTTCCCTGTAATGCATCATGATTTGCATTAGATGTGTAGCCTTTTGTGAGAGCTATTAATATGAATGAGGATTTGATTGGGTAGATTAGAATTTGCAAGTGTTTAGTCAGTTCCACCCTCCCCCCGCTTCTTCCTTTCTTCTTTTAAAAATAAGTCATTGAGTGCCTACTATACATACAGTACTAGCTAAGTTTTGTTGAAGAATTCCAAAAAGTGTAGATGAAATTGTCTTTGCCCTCCAGACAATTGTAGCCTGGGAAAATAAAACAAATGCAGAAAGTGTCAGTTGTCACGTGACCATCATCATCACCACTACAACCACCCTCATTATCCTGCTGTTTATGTCATATATTAAAATCAGTTCAGTTCAGTTGCTTAGTCGTGTCCGACTCTCTGCAACCCCATGAATCACAGCACGCCAGGCCTCCCTGTCCATCACCAACTCCCACAGTTCACTCAAACTCATGTCCATCGAGTCGGTGATGCCATCCAGCCATCTCATTCTCTGTTGTCCCCTTCTCCTCCCGCCCCCAATCATTCCCATCATCAGAGTCTTTTCCAGTGAGTCAACTCGTCTCATGAGGTGGTCAAAGTATTGGAATTTCAGCTTTAGCATCAGTCCTTCCAATGAACACCCAGGATTGATCTCCTTTAGAATGGACTGGTTGGATCTCCTTGCAGTCCAAGGGACTCTCAAGAGTCTTCTCCAGCACCACAGTTCAAAAGCATCAATTCTTCAGCAATCAGCTTTCTTCACAGTCCAACTCTCACATCCATACATGACCACTGGAAAAACCATAGCCTTGACTAGACAGACCTTTGTTGGCAAAGTAATGTCTCTGCTTTTTAATATGCTATCTAGATTGGTCATAACTTTCCTTCCAAGTAGCAAGCGTCTTTTAATTTCATGGCTGCAATCAGCATCTGCAGTGATTTTGGAGCCCCCAAAAATAAAGTCTGACACTGTTTACACTGTTTTCCCATCTATTTCCCATGAAGTGATGGGACCAGATGCCATGATCTTTGTTTTCTGAATGTTGAGTTTTAAGCCAACATTTTCACTCTCCTCTTTCACTTTCATCAAGAGGCTTTTGAGTTCCTCTTCACTTTCTGCCATAAGGGTGGTGTCATCTGCATATCTGAGGTGATTGATATTTCTCCCAGCAATCTTGATTCCAGCTTGTGCTTAGTCCAGCCCAGCGATCCTCATGATGTACTCTGCATATAAGTTAAATAAGCAGGGTGACAAGATACAGCCTTGACGTACTCCTTTTCATATTTGGAACCAGTCTGTTGTTCCATGTACAGTTCTGACTGTTGCTTCCTGACCTGCATACAGGTTTCTCAAGAGGCAGGTCAGGTGGTCTGGTATACCTATCTCTTTCAGAATTTTCCACAATTTATTGTGATCCACACAGTCAAAGACTTTGGCATAGTCAATGATGCAGAAATAGATGGTTACCATTAAATGTCAAAAGGCCAAAATGACTAGATGAGTTCAGAGCAGAGGATGATTGTGAGCTCAGGGAATGTTTCATAGAAGTGATGGAGCTGTAACACAATTTTTATGAAAATGTTCAGTTGCTTAGTTGTGTCCAACTCTTTGTGACCCCATGGACTGCAGCATGCCAGGCTTCCCTGTCTTTCACCATCTTCTGGAGCTTGCTCAAACTCATGTCCATCGAGTCGGTGATGCCATCCAACTGTCTTATCCTCTGGCTCCCCCTTTTCCTCCTGCCTTCAATCTTTCCCAGCATCAGGGACTTTTCCAATGAGTCAGCTCATCGCATCAGGTGGCCAAAGTATTGGGGCTTCAACTTCAGCATCAGTCCTTCCAATGAACACTCAGTAGATTTGGAATAAATGGAAATAAGGTGAAGGAATACATTGCAGGTGGAGAACAAAGTATCTGCAAACTTCTTCTCCCTGAGGCAAGGGGGGATCTGCTGATGAGTTCCTCAGAGCAGAGACTATGCCTTTTACACTGAACATCCAGCTTGGAATCTAGGAGCACATGGAACAGGCTGTAGGAATGCTGAGTGGAAGGCTGAGATTCCAAACAAAAGCGCAAGGGCATCCACACTCACCCTCTATATCTGAGGCTGTATATTTTGATATGGAAGATTTAGGGGACAAAGTGTTTTACCTATTTGGCTTTGTTTTTTAAGTCTCTGACAGTCTTTGTAGACAGAGTTTATGAGCCACTGTGTGGGAAGAGAGATATTTTAGGGAAGATGGGTGATGAAGACAGGAAAGTTGACTACTCACAACTTATATGATTCTAGCCCCCAAACAGGAAGCCCACCCCATGTTATCCATCTCTCCTTTCAAACAAAGTAGATCTTAGCAGTCTGGATGTTCATAAACTTTTCAGTGAATAACATTCGTACTTTCCTTTTATAAGTGTTTCTTATGAACTTGGAATTAATATTCCTTTTATTATAGTCGAGGGACAGTAAATCAGGACAAGGTGATTTTTTTCAATTCTAGTCCAATACTACAATCAATGAGTCTAGTGGGGGAAATGGCCCAAAACCCACATCTGTCCAAGTTTCCAACTTCTCAGTGAAAATTAAGAAACAACTTTGAAATGTTTTTTTTTCATAAGATTATGGTTGCTGCCTATGAAATAAAACAAAGATATTCTCCATTCCTGAGACTTTTTCATTCCTGTGGTGAACTTGGTTCAACTTAGAGGGAGGAATCATCATTCATCCTTCCTGCTTGTAAATGGGAATGTGTAATCTGATTGGGTCAGCTGTCAATAGTTTGACATTTTTCCCCCAACAGCAGAGTTGCACATATGCCCCAAAATCTGAGATCTTATTGCTAATTTACCAGATTTATTGGGTTATTTTTTTATTACACTCTTCAGGGGCAAAAGCAGAAAAAAAGTCTAATTTCTGATGCCGCTTTAATCTGATGAATACTGTTGGGAACTAATAGAAATGCAGCCATAAATTCAAAATGCACTAATGTGCTAGTTGGGGACCAGGAATGGGAAGGAGATGTGTTTGTGTCACTTAGACTTAGAAAGTAGCATCCATGATCTCAGTGATAAGGGGTACAATGTAACAGGCAGCTAAGGAAATGCAAGGAGTTTTAGAACTAATTCTATTTATTTTCTTGGGCCTAGACAATTAGGAGCTGAGCTTGATCTTATGTTCTTTAATAATGAAGCTTCAGGGCCCAGAGTGCCCAGGGAGTATAGCTAGCTTTATAAGACTCTGCTCAAGTGGCTGTTAATATCTTCCCGCCTGCAGTCCTGGGCCACTCTCCCCGGGGATGGCAGCAGTGATGGTGTATATGAACTGAAAAGATGAGTCATCTGCTCAGAGAGCTCATGATATGTCTTACTTGTTTCTGTATAAACAGTGTCTAGAACTGTGCCTGGAATGAAGGAGTTTGTCAAACACAGCATGTGTTTGTTGAACTGTGTCTTTTATTGCCTGATATGGTCTGCTGCTGTGACTTACCTCTAGGAATTTATCAAATATGCACAGATAAAATCACCAGGGAATATAAAAGTACTATTTCACTCTCCTTTTCTCCTTTGTCTCTAAGTTGGCTGGAAGAAATAGAAAGAAGAGAAGAGTCTGTTTTCTCTATTAGAGCTTTATGTGAGTCCTAATAAATTGCAGAATCCTCAAAAACTCCACTGACTATTCCCCTCAGTTTTATTGAGAAGTCATTGACATATTTTATTGTATAAGTTTAAAGCACACAGCATGATGGTTTGATTTACATATACACACACACATACATATGTATATGATTACCACAATTGATTCAGCTAACATCCATCTTCTCATATAGATAACGTAAAAGGAAAAGAAAGAGGTAAAGAAAAAAAAACAGTAATTTTCTCCTTAAGATGAGAACTCTTCAATTCAGTTCAGTCACTCAGTCATGTCTGACTCTTTGTGACCCAACGAACCACAGCTTGCCAGGCCTCCCTATCCATCACCAACTCCTGGAGTTCACCCAAATTCATGTCCATTGAGTCGGTGATGCCATCCAGCCATCTTATACTCCTTCATCCCCTTCTCCTCCTGCTCTCAATCTTTCCCAGCATCAGGGTCTTTTCAAATGAGTAAACTCTTCTCATTAGGTGCCCAAAGTATTGGAGTTTCAGCTTTAACATCAGTCCTTCCAATGAACACCCAGGACTGATCTCCTTTAGGATGGACTGGTTGGATATTCTTGCAGTCCAAGGGACTCTCAAGAGTCTTCTCCAACACCATAGTTCAAAAGTATCAATTCTTTGGCAATCAGCTTTCTTCACAGTCCAACTCTCACATCCATACATGACCACGGGAAAAACCATAGCCTTGACTAGACAGACTTTTGTTAACAAAGTAATATCTCTTCTTTTTAATATGCTGTCTAGGTTGGTCATAACTTTCCTTCCATGGAGCAAGCGTCTTTTAATTTCATGGCTGCAATCAGCATCTGCAGTGATTTTGGAGTCCCCAAAAATAAAGTCTGACACTGTTTCCACTGTTTCCCCATCTATTTCCCATGAAGTGATGGGACTGGATGCCATGATTTTAGGTTTCTGAATGTTGAGCTTTAGGCCAACTTTTCACTCTCCTCTTTCACTTTCATCAAGAGGCTCTTTAGTTCTTCTTCACTTTCTGCCATAAGGGTAGTGTCATATGCATATCTGAGGTTATTGATATTTCTCCTGGCAATTTTGATTCCAGCTTGTGCTTCATCCAGCCCAGCATTCCTCATGATGTACTCTGCATATAAGTTAAACAAGCAAGGTGACAATATACAGCCTTGACGCACTCCTTTTCCTATTTGGAACCAGTCTGTTGTTCCATGTCCAGTTCTAATTGTTGCTTCCTGACCTGCATACAGGTTTCTCAAGAGGCAGGTCAGGTGATCTGATATTCCCATCTCCTTCAGAATTTTCCACAGTTTATTGTGATCCACACAGTCAAAGGCTTTGACATAGTCAATAAAGCAGAAATAGATGTTTTTCTGGAACTCTCTTGCTTTTTTCATGATCCAACAGATGTTGTCAATTTGATCTCTGGTGCCTCTGCCTTTCCTAAAACCAGCTTGAATATCTGGAAGTTCACAGTTCACGTATTGCTGAAGCCTGGCTTGGAGAATTTTGAGCATTACTTTACTAGCGTGTAAGATGACTGCAATTGTGCGGTAGTTTGAGCATTTTTTGGCATTACCTTTGCTAGGGATTGGAATGAAAACTGACCTTTTCCAGTCCTGTGGCCACTGCCGAGTTTTCCAAATTTGCTGACATATTGAGTGTAGCACTTTCACAGCATCATCTTTCAGGATTTGAAATAGCTCAACTGGAATTCCATCACCTCCACTAGCTTTGTCTGTAGTGATGCTTCCTAAGGCCCACTTGCCTTCACATTCCAGGATGTCTGGATCTAGGTGAGTGTTCACACCATTGTGATTATCTGGGTCATGAATGTTGTTAAAAAAGTAACCCCCCACCCCGAGAACTCTTAGGGTTTATTTTTTTAACAACTTTCCTATATCACTATCATACAGCAGTGACATCTGTAGTCATCAGGTTGTACATTATATCCCTAGTACTTATTTATCTTTAATTTGTACTTTCTGATCACCTTCCTCCAATTTCCCCTCCCACTTAGCATAATGTCTTCAAGGTTCATCCATATTGTTACAAATGGTAGAATCTCCCATTTTGCATGGCTGTATTATATTCCATCATACATGTCTCTGTATATGCATACACATATGCATACACACACATATATATATATATATATGTATATATATACACAGACACCATAACTCCTTTACCTATTTGTCCATTGATGGATACATGGTTGTTTTCCTGTCTTGGCTATTGTTAATAATGCTGCTATGAACATGGGGTGCAGATGTATTTTTTTTTAATTATTGCTTTTATTACTTTTGACTGAAAGTTCGAAAGTGGAATTTCTTTTATTGCCTTTCCAAAGTGTTTTTTTTTACCCCTAAGTGGCCTTTTCTAGTCCTGATCCTTAATTTCACTTACTAAAATTATACCTCTGACCATCTTGAAACAATTCTCAATTGATACCAATTGACATTGGCTTTCCAATGTTCATGTCCATAACACCCACATGTAAGTGGGAGTGGGAAGATCTGCCATATTGAGGCAATTCTCACAGTGCTCCATACTCGGTTCTATCGTAGGCACAGGCTCTGCTTGGAACCCCGGATTCTGAGTGATGGCCAACTAGTTTCACAACACTCAGATAGGGCTCATGTTGTGTGGGAAGCTTTTACTGCCTCCCATTCTGCGATAGGGTTCTTCCCTTGCATGCCTCTAAATCCCTATGTGCTTACCAACTGTAGTACTCACTTCTCTCTCAGGCTGCTGACTTCAGAACCCTTTCCCCCCAACACACCAAATCATGAGATTCTTAAAAACAGGGGATTCATAAGTTTGATTCAGCTCTGTTGTCTCTACCTAGCACAATGAATGGCAGTTATTAGGAATGCAGATACTGTACATGTTTTTTAATTAATGAGTGAGGTCATTCTGAAGAAATTATTCAATATGATTTGGCAAATGGAAACATGGTATAAAGAGATGAAGATGGAGGATGGAGAAGCTTTTTAAGGTACTTCTTGGATTGATCTAATTTGCAAAAATCAACTACAGTCCTGGGTCAAAGATGATAAAACTGAATTCTCTACCCCTTGGGGTAATGAGCATGATGTCTTTCCCTCTTTACACAAACGATTCCCCTGAGAATATTGGAGTGACCTTACCATTTTCCTGTACATAGAGACAAACATCTGAGCAGACCTTCCTGGCCCAGATGATTCTATGCACAAGGTATCCAAGACCATACTCATAGAAGAGGGGAAATGGCAGCATTCTTGAGCCCTCAGCCTCTCTCCATGAGCCTGAGTCGAGGGCTGCACTAGGTCTGCCTAGATGGGATGATTGTCACTTATGGGAAAGAAGGTACCGTGAACTTCACAGGCTCCGAAACTTAGACAACCCTGAGGGAAAAGATGACACTTCCCCTACAAGCCGTGTTTCTGTCTATTGAGGCCTTCTTATCCAGGCCTGTGTCAGGTGCTAGTCTATTATTTCTGTGAAGTTGTATGAATGAGCAACACTCATAGGATATTTGACCCAGTAGTTTCCCTCCTGGGGCCCAGAGCTTACAATGTGGTACAATGCCATATCTGTTGACATATTTTTAAAGTTAGAGTCATAAATGTATTATATATTCAGCAGCTTACTGTGAGTGGTCCAGAGGAGAAAAGTCAGCAGTGACTGAAGTTGTTCCAGTTGAGAGGTGAGATCATTACAGTCTTCAGGTCCCAAGGACACTTTTCAGATCCCAAGGCCTCTTTTGGTTCCTATTATCAGGCTGTCTTACCCATCCTCCAGTGCTACCTTCAAATTCATCAAATGACCAGGAATCTGGCTTGCAGCTGCTCTCTTATCCCCTTGTCTGCCATGTTTTTGAGTGATTTCAAGCTCCATGTGCCATCTGTCCTCAAACTTTGGATTCTTGGTTTCCTTTTTTAAATAATTTTATTTATTTATTTATTTATTCATGACTGTGCTGAATCTTCATTGCTGCACAAGCTTTTCTCTAGTTGTAACAAGCAGGGGTTATTCTCTAGTTCTGGTGCATGGCTTCTCATTGTGGTGGTTTCTCTTATTTCAGAGCACGGGCTCTAGGGCGAGTGGGCTTCAGTAGCTGCAGTACACAGGCTCAGTAGTTGGTGTGCCCAGACGCTAGAGCACAGGCTCAGTAATTGTGGTGCACAGGCTTAGATTCTCCATGGTTTGTGGGATCTTCCTGGATCATTGACTGAACCCATCTCTCCTGCATTGGCAGGCAGATTCTTTACAACTGAGCTACCAGGGAAGCCCCAGATTCTTGGTTTCTTAATCTACTTAATAACATCCGTACTCACATCTATCTGGAACCTGACATCGCTTGAACATTTCCTACTGTAAAATCTTAAATCTAAGCCCTGTCACCCAGGGAGAGAAAAGAGTACAGATGGAGAAGAGCTCTGGAATGCCCCAGCATGTAGACATCAGGTAGCATCAGGTAGAAGAGAAAAAAATTAGCACAGGACAGTGAGATTGGAAGAAAACCAGAAGAAAACCACAGGAACACAGAATATGTTTTTTGAAGGCAAAGGAGTCAACTGTGTCAAATGCTCTTAAGAGGCTGATTAAGATGAGAGGAGAATAGCTGCTGAAGTTAGCAATAATTATGTTAGTGGTGCCATTGATGAATGTATGCGAGAGCTTGGACACGGTATCCTAAACAATGCCAGGCTCTGAGTAAATACTTCCAGGAAGGTGAGGGTGACTGGAAGCAGAGGGGACTGTAGAAAATTAATTGGCTTGTAGACCATTGGGAGTGTGATTTATGACAAAGAGGAATGATTAATCAACTAGGGAACAGATTCTGGAGATTATGTGAAGTCTTTAGCTAATACTATAAAAATATTGGGAGGAAATAAGTAACCTAGAGGGAGCCAGAGAACTAAAAACAATGATCAGTAGGGTTGAGACATCCAGACAGAACCAAATAGGAGTTAAAGCAGGGACTAGATAGAATAGGCACTGAGTGAAAGTCACTCACTCGAGTCCAACTCTTCGCAGCCCCATGGACTGACTATACAGTCCATGAAATTCTCTATGCCAGAATACTGGAGTGGGTAACCTTTCCCTTCTCCTGGAGATCTTCCCAACCCAAGGATCAAACCCAGGTCTCCCACATTGCAGGCGGATTCTTTACCAACTGAACTATCAGGGAAGCCCAATAGCTTCTTGGCCTTTTGGCTAAGATCAAGTGTAGAATTGGCACTAAATATTAATATTTCCTGAACATATGCTGGGTATTGCTCATTAAATACAGAGGAGCTGAAAGTTAGATCAGAAAAGGAATTTCAGGGAAAGAAAGGAATATCATACTGAAGAAAAATCTGGGGCTTCTGAGGAACCCACTGGGTCAAAACTAGACACTGAACGTAAGTGGATTTTTCATAAGGCAGAACCAGTAGATGGAATGCAGATCATTTCTTTAGCTGACCACAGCTCTACCTGTGTCCAGACTCTGCAGCATAATGTGGAGAGATGAGAGGGCTTAGTTAAAGCATTCTGCCTAAGTAGGCCAGGGGAGTCCTACTCTTTTCTGAATCATAATGTACCCTCAAATGCAAAGTTGCTCTGGACCATCAAATGATTTCTCTGAGCCCCAATGTACTGAACTGTAAATTAAGGGATAATTTGCTCAGTGAATTACAGGAAACCATGTACTTTCCCATCTTTCCATGACCTGCCTAAAAGACAGTGATTATCAAACTGACCCAAACCAGTACAAAGTTTGTTTTTGATGAGACATACATATGTTGCAGTGGAGCTGTGCACCCAGCAGAAGGAAGCTTGAAATAGCAATATCCAGAAAAGATGTGCTGCTGGGACTCCATCTTTAGCCTCATACATTATGCCTTTGTTTTAAAAGATGCAGAAATCTAAGCAAGGAACTGGAACAATTTGCTCTAGGCTGGTGACAAATCCTGTGGGCTGGTACGTGGCAAAAAGAGTTATTATCTCATTGTCAGTTTTCTTCTCTCTCCTTTCTGATGTGTCAAGACAATTCAGAAACTGTTTTTTATTAAAAAAAAAAAAAAAAACAACCATGTGATCCTTTATTCAGACATGAATTGAGGACCACCTATGTGCTGGGGGTAGAAAAATAAATTTGGATGACATGGTCTCTGCCCTTAAGGAATTTAGAATCTGATGAGGGGAATACATAATCAGAGAGTTAAAATAGTTATAGGTCCCATAATATAAGAATAATGTGTACCGTGGATATCTCTCCAACCTGCATTCCACTTGCCCTGTATTGGACAGTGCAGGGGATTGGCCTAGCCTTGGAAGTGGGGTTTGTCAATCTTGCCCTCATATATGTCTTCATTGAACTGTTTTTAATTTGGTATTTTGAGTGTTCCATCTGTAACTCCAAAAGGATCAATAGACTAATACAGGTAGCAAACATTTTAATGTACCCACACCTGTTGTAAGTCATGGGTCATCTGTAAGGCAGGTTATTAGCACCATTTCTTAAATAGGTAACCCAAGGCTTCAGGTCACATAAAGTACCTGGTTCATTGTACTTCAGAATCACCTGGGAGCTTTGTGAAGCACAGATTGCGTGAATGCTATTCTCTATCCCCAGGGTTTCTGATTCAGAAGATCTGGGGCACAAATTCACATCAATAGCAAGTTTCCAGATGGTGCTAACTCTGCTAGTCTGATGACCACACTTTAAGAACCAGTGCTCTAATATTTCTTAGTATCTGGTAGAGCTGGGTAATGAGCTCTGTCTGCCTGTAATAACCACGCCCCTTCCCCTACACCACCCCTTCTCCTATTGTACAAGTATTATTCTCAACAGCTCCTTTATGGAAGTTTAGCTTAACATCAGCAACATTGGACTCAGTTTGGCAACACAGACATTCTAGTGATTGTTCCCGTAGAGTGACCATACAGCCAAGGATGCCTGAGATAGTTCTGCTTTGTGTCTGTTAATCTGATGTATGGCCATTCTCTCCTCTTCCTCTAACAAGGATCCCAGGTTTGCTAATACATTATATGGCCCTCCTACTTTTAGGGATTCGTGGCTCAACGATTCACATTCACATTTTAAAGACTGCATGAAGAACTCGAAAAGGTTGTAGATTTTTGTTTACCCCCATGCTGTTAAACATACTTAAGTAAGGGACCTTTCTATTCTACTCAGGTAACTGCTTTGAACATTTTAGTGAATGCTGACCTGTGTGCATTTTCTCATGTTGTATGTTTTGAAGCACGCGTCCAACTAGGAAATAGGCTCCTAATATCTTTATGTTTTACATTCTGTAACCATCCACAGTAACTTGCTGGGCACCTGGCACCCTCTCAGCCAACAATTGTTCTTTAAACAAAAAAATATATATTCTCCAAGTAGAGACTTTGTAGGGCAGGGTACATTTTTAATGTTCACTTACATGCTGTTGAGATGTGAACCACGAGTAGAGCATTTTGTTGTGGGGAAAATCAGACCTAGAGGTCCACGTAGTCTTTCAGCTCAGCCCTGATTGACTGAGACAGACAAATAAGAGCTTCCATATACGAATGAACTTGTAATTGTGACACTCATCATCCTGGAAACTCCCTCTCTTTGCAAATCAATGAGAAAGGAAGCCATGCCACATCCAGGGCATTTTGCTTCCTGAGTAGCCTTGCAATGGATAGATGGAGTCAAAGGATAAGAAACTCTATGGACTTAACACACTTGGAGTTGGGGTGGGATCTGCACTGATGTAACTCCTAAAAATAAACTAATAAATCTAAAATCTCATACACATGTGTTGCTTGCTAGGTATTTAGTGAAGTGCAGAATTGGTGGACACACACATGTGCATGCGTGCACACACACACACACATACACCTACCCCATTCTTCCACTTATAAAAATAAATTTTTTAAAATTTCTTAGATTATACACTCACTGTACACACAAGCCAAAAATTATATTTGTAAAGAGGGAGAACTTTCCTTGTTTTAAGTCTGTCTCAGGAAAATCTCAAATGGCTGTTGTACAAATTCCAGGCATAACTTTAGAACCAGTCCAAAAGCCACATCGTCCTAAGATTGGTTCAACCACCCACCTTTCTCTGATTAACTTCTTTCAACTTCATAAACCACCACACATATCTTCCCTAGGATGTCTGCCTTCATCTTCTCTCTGGACTTACCATCTTCCTCCGTGGAATGAGGGTATCCTTTGCTGGACTCTGTCCCATGAAAAGTGAAAGTGAAGGTGAAAGTCACTCAGACGTGTCCGACTGTTTGCGACCCCATGAACTTAGACCATGGAATTCTCCAGGCCAGAATACTGGAGTGAGTAGCCTTTCTCCAGGGAATCTTCCCAACCCAGGGATCAAACCCAGGTCTCCCACATTGCAGGCGGATTCATTACCAGCTGAGTCACAAGGGAAGCCCAAGAATACTGGAGTGGTTAGCCTGGCCCTTCTCCAGCGGGTCTTGCCAACCCAGGAATTGATCTAGGGTCTCCTGCATCACAGGCAGATTCCTTACCAACTGAGTTATGAGGGAAGCCCTCTCATCTGCCCCAGAGCCTCCCATGTTATGCTTGACGACCTCTGTCATCACTGAGTGCTGGAGAAGGACAGTGTATTACTCATTTATATACCCGGTGCCACCAGGGCCTAGCTCAGTGATTATTGGTTGAATCTATGGGGTCTGTCACTGAACCCCTAGAACATGGGTGATATCTTAATAGGGGCAAAAGGACCCCCTAAGGCGGAGAATATTGGTTCTTAGAAATTTATACATTAAAGTGGTTTGTGGCCCTCTGAAGGGCTATGGTGCAAAAACAGATAAAAGGTGGCATTCCATTTTCACTGGAGCAGGTATGATCAGGGAAAAAAAAAAAATGTCTAGAAAGGCTCCTCAGTGAGTGATAATTGGGTGGTAGGGGTGGGGGGTGTGTGGGAAAGTTGAGAAATGCTCCCCTCAGATTGTTTCTGGAAAAATGGTCAGAAGGTTGTGTCCCCAGAGCATTTGCTAAGATGAAGCAACAGAGTATCCTCAGCAGATTACCTGGCACCACCCCAGATTTCTGCTTCACTCACTTAGAGGAGGAAGGGGACTGGCACATAGCAATGTGCTCAATAAACATCTGAGCAAGTGTTTGCTCTCCCAATGTCTCGTCAGTACCATCACAGGACATTTTTTCTGGATAGGTTTCCTCTTGTCAAGTGAGGAAAGCATTGTCAAGTGAGGAATTCTTATCAAGCATTCCCACTGACTCTTGTATCTATTGTATTTGTTACTCAAGGCAAATTTTCACTAACGGTTGGAAAACAAAATTGCCCCAATGGGACAACATCCACAGCATAGAATGAACCGTGCTTCCTCAGTTCTGGCCAAATTAAAATGTTTAGCGGAGTTAGGCCTCACTGCTCATGTCAGAACATGTGGCATCTTCATTCTAGAATGAAGTTAAAATGTCTTTCTTTTCATCCTCAGCCATGATCCTTGGGCCATTACATTCAAAAGTCCCTGTTAACCACACAGTCATATCACTTTATTCAAAAAAGCCTCTAACAGGGCAAGGAATATAGAGTTTCTGAAAGCATTGCCAACCTATGTGAGTCAGAAGCCAAAGGCCTCTTCAGAGGGTGTGGAGATTATCAGCTACTTTTTTCTATTTTTTATCCAGTTATTAATATTCCTGCCGGGAACCAGCAATGCCGTTTTGCCGTTTTTCCTTGGGTGAGTGCTTTCGTCTCCTCCTTTCCTCTCTGCTTTTTCCTTCTCTAGGATACCTCGATCTATTTGCTTACTTGATTCCCATTCAGTGTCTGCTTTCCTTTTGGGCAGCTGTCCTGAATTATTTAATCATTGTTCTGTTTTTCTTTTCCTGTTCATTCCTTCTCCTTTCTTCTCTTTGATGGTCTGTCTCAGTTCCCATCTGCTCTTATAGACACCTCATCCAGCAGTCCTCTTCTTTCTGAACCATAAATCATGATGGGGCAGACTGTGTGTGGACACTAGACAGGAGAGATCGGGCCCCAGGTGGGTGCATCGTGATTTTCTGTTAGGTGATAACAGAGTTGATCATTTTTCAGGGAACATGGCAGGCAGCCTGTAATTGGTGATGAAGATACATCTTTCCATTGCTTCTGCTAGACTCTACAGAACTTGGGTACACTGTATCCGTAGATTTCATACTATTCCACTAAGATTTTCTCCTGGTACCTCTGGATCAAGGTAAGGGGAAAATAATATTGTTATTAATTTTCATCCTAATTTTTCAGTGTTCAATGTTTTTATGGTTATCGGTGGCTGAAAAAATAGCTTTCAAGAGGAGAAAACCCTTGTATTAATACACATAGATCCACACAAATTCACACCCACGTATCACATATGCATTTGGGAAACTTGTGACATTCTATGACATGGTCCTTTGGTGACCTTTTCTGAATGCTTCCCCTCTCCTGACCCCAGGAGCCTTTCCGTGGAAGGCACATGCTTTCTCCTGTAGTCCTCTATTTCCAACCTGGATAAAGAGGACCATAGGATAAAATTGTTAGGTATACATGACAAATGCCTACCAGGAAGTTTTCCATTAAGAGCCATGGGGAAGGGGCCTAAACCTAAACACAGAACTTCTATAAAAATTTTGGCCTTCTGGCAAGTCAGTGCAGGAGACACTTTTGGGTAATGGGAGGCCATGTTGATATATTTCCTAAATCTTCTCTGCTTTGTTCCTTTACTTGTGAAGTAAATTGAGGAGGACTCAGTAAGCCACTCCAGTACTCTTGCCTAGAAAATCCCATGGATGCAAGAGCCTGGTAGGCTGCAGTCTGTGGGGTCGCTAAGGGTTGGACATGACTGAGCGACTTCACTTTCACTTTTCACTTTCACACATTGGAGAAGGAAATGGCAACCCACTCCAGTGTTTTTGCCTGGAGAATCCCAGGGACAGGGGAGCCTGGTGGGCTTCCATCTATGGGGTCACACAGAGTCGGACACGACTGAAGTGACTTAGCAGCAGCAGCAGCAGCAGCAGTCGCATGCCTTGAGATGTCCTCTGTCAACTGCTGCTTAGACTGTTCTTTGGCCTCACTTTGTGGTAGAGATGCTGCCCAGAGATGGTTACAAATGAGAGTTTCCAAAAGGAAGCTGTATGGAAGGTCATCCAGAGTTTGTACTCTGTGCACTTAGTTCCTTTTTCAGTTCAGTTCAGTCGCTCAGTTGTGTCCGACTCTCCGCGACCCCATGAATCACAGCACGCCAGGCCTCCCTGTCCATCACCAACTCCCGGAGTTCACTCAAACTCATGTCCACAGAGTCGGTGATGCCATCCAGCCATCTCATTCTCTGTCGTCCCCTTCTCCTCCCGCCCCCAACCTTTCCCAGCATCAGAGTCTTTTCCAGTGAGTCAACTCGTCGCATGAGATAGCCAAAGTATTGGAGTTTCAGCTTTAGCATCAGTCCTTCCAATGAACACCCAGGATCGATCTCCATTAGAATGGACTGGTTGGATCTGCTTGCAGTATAAGGGACTCTCAAGAGTCTTCTCCAGCACCACAGTTCAAAAGCATCAATTCTTCGGTGATCAACTTTCTTCACAGTCCAACTCTCACATCCATACATGACCACGGGAAAAACCATAACCTTGACTAGACGGAACTTTGTTGGCAAAGTAATGTCTCTGCTTTTTAATATATTATCAAGGTTGTTCCTTTTTACTCAAGTATAAAACTGTTTATTCATTTTCATTCATTCAACCAATATTTTTCTCTATTCCTATACACAAAACAATGGGTAAGTCACATTGAATGTTACAAAGATAAAATCTGGTCTTGTGTCCCTGCATTTGTGGTCAAGGAGGGATAATACATTCCAGTATTCACTAAATTGTGGTGCTTTTAAAATACTGGAGTCATGTAATGTTAATGGGTATTTGGGGAAACTGGTTTCCAGGATAAATGAATGGAGGTAGCATTGGGAAAAATCAAGCTGAAGAATGTTTAATGTTAAGAGACATTGTCATGGTAGGACCAAGAGAGTGGAGTTCTAGATTCTATCTGGGCAAGGCTGCCTAATTCAACATGGAAAGTGGTTAAGTGCTAAAAGAGAGATACAGATAAAGTGTTTTAAGTGAGGAGAGGATTTTTTTTCAAGCCAGGAAAATCAAGGAATCCACAGATCAGACTGCATTTAAGTCGAGCTCTAAAGTTGGGTAGAATTAGAACTGAGATTTGTGAAGATAAGCTATTCAGAAGAATGCTACTTGAAAAAGATGGAAAACAAGATATATATGTTAAAAGTTAAGTGAAATGGACAAAAATACAGCTTGTTGAAGAGTCATTTTTGGTGGAAAAGGGTTAGAAAGGTAGATTAAAATTCTGGACAATTTGACTCAAATGAAGGAGGTATTTTTTCCAGTGGAAGTAAGTACTTCTTTTCTGGAACAACAACGGACACAGAGTTTGAGAGATTGGGCAGTAGAGACTTAGTGTCCTGTATCCTTGAACGAGTTGCCTCATGTCATACTGATGCTCTGGATTCCATCTGAACAAGTGGATGACCATATTGACTTCTTGGGTTATTATGGGCACAGTGGATGCCCTATGGAATGTGTTTAGTATAGTATCTGATATATGTGATTACCTTTAATACTTTAGTTACTAGATATTAATCCTTTATTTACTAGATATTAATATTAAGCTTTTAGTTGCTAGATCCCATGAGTAAAGTATAAACAAAAATTGTACATGTTCTCAAAAATAGAGACCACTTGTCAACTCTACCTGCTTTGACCAACCTCTGTTAATTCTTCAAGTTTTTTTGATTTTCTGTGACCCAGATCTCCATCTGTTCTTCTATATTTTAAATATGGAAATTTGGCCATTTCAGGCTTCATTTTCTTTGTTTCTGTGGATTTACTTTTAGTCCTCTCTGCCTTTTCCTCAGTCCTCCGTGGGTTTGTGGTAACAGTTGACTCTACACACACACACACACACACACACACACACACACATATACACATGAGTGCTTACTATGAATTTATTGATATATAGGATGCATAGCACACATTTGCAAATAATAGTAACATAAACAATATTCTTTATTGCAAATTCCATAAAATCAATTGATTTTCATAGAATAAGTTTGTTGATTTTTTAAAAATTATTTTATCTGCAGATAATCTATGGTTGCCACTGATAACCAAAGACAATTTCTTTTTTTTTTTCAATTTTTTTTTTTTCTTTTACAATATTATATTGGTTGGTTTTGCCATATACTGACATGAATTCGCCCCAGGTTTACATAAGTTCCCCCTCCTGAACCCCCCTCCCACCTCCCTCCTCCCTTTATCCTCCCTCTGGGTCATCCCCGCACGCCACCCCCTAGCATCCTATAACATGCATCGACCCTGAACTAGTGATTCATTTCACATATGACAACATACATATTTCAATGCCATTCTCCCAAATCATCCCACCCTCACCCTCTCCCACAGAGTCCCAAAGACTGTTCTATACATCTGTGTCTCTTTTGCTGTCTCGTATACAGGGTTATCATTTGCATCTTTCTAAATTCCATATATATGCGTTAGTATACTGTATTGGTGTTTTTCTTTCTGGCTTACTTCACTCTATATAATAGGCTTCAGTTTCATCCACCTCATTAGAACTGATTCAAATGTATTCTTTTTAATGGCTGAATAATGCTCCATTGTGTATATGTACCAAAGCTTTCTTATCCAATCATCTGCAGATGGACATCTAGGTTGCTTCCATGTCCTGGCTATTATAAACAGTGCTGCAATGAACATTGGAGTACACGTGTCTCTTTCAATTCTGGTTTCCTCGGTGTGGATGCCCAGGAGTGTAATTGCTGGATCATATGGCAGTTCTATTTCCAGTTTTTTGAGGAATCTCCATACTGTTCTCCATAGTGGCTGTACTAGTTTGCATTCCCACCAACAATGTAAGAGGGTTCCTTTCTCTCCACATCCTCTCCAGCATTTATTGCATGTGGACTTTTGGATAGCAGCCATTCTGACTGGTGTGAAATGGTATCTCATTGTGGTTTTGATTTGCATCTCTCTGATTATGAGGGATGTTGAGCATTTTTTCATGTGTTTGTTAGCCATCTTTATGTCTTCTTTGGAGAAATGTCTGTTTAGTTCTTTGGCCCATTTTTTGATTGGGTCATTTATTTTTCTGGAAGTGAGCTGCAGGAGCTGCTTGTATATTTTGGAGATTAATCCTTTATCAGTTGCTTCATTTGCTATTATTTTCTCCCATTCTGAAGGCTGTCTTTTCACCTTACTTAGAGTTTCCTTTGCTGTGCAGAAGCTTTTGATTTTAATTAGGTCCCATTTGTTTATTTTTGCTTTTATTTCCAATATTCTGGGAGGTGGGTCATGGAGGATGCTGCTGTGATTTATGTCGGAGAGTGTTTTGCCTACGTTCTCCTCTAGGAGTTTTATAGTTTCTGGTCTTACATTTAGCTCTTTAATCCATTTTGAGTTTATTTTTGTGTATGGTGTTAGGAAGTGTTCTAGTTTCATTCTTTTACAAGTGGCTGACCAGTTTTCCCAGCACCACTTGTTAAAGAGACTGTCTTTTCTCCATTTTATATTCTTGCCTCCTTTGTCAAAGACAATTTCAACACAAATATTGTTCAAAATTTTCTTTGCATAAAAGAGAAATATGAAAGTAAAACAACAGAAATATGTGTCAGAAATTTATTCTTTCATCAAGGACATGAGAAACTTCATTGTTGAGTCAAATAATAGTTTTTTAACAGTTTAAAAAAGATACTTCCTTAACTTTTTGCACTAATAACAGTGTGACAACTGTAAAATGACACACATAAATTGAATGAGCGTTATTACTATTTTCTCTACTACTTTAAAAAGTCTAGACATATAACAAGACAAACCTTATTTCTAGGACAGAGTGGTGGTAGTGTGTATATTTAAGGTATAGTATCTGCCTTCCCAAACTTGAGATCATAATTTTTGGATCAATCATCTAGCGTGGAGAGCTAGTTATGTACCATGTATTCATGTGCTGAGTCTTGCAGAGGATTCAGAAAAAAATCACATAATGATCAGTGCTTTGAAGTTTGCTCTCACTATATTCTATTCTTTGCTGGGACACATGAATTTACTAAATTGTAGCCCCCAAATCGGAGAAGGCAATGGCAAGCCACTCCAGTACTATTGCCTAGAAAACCCCATGGATGGAGGAGTCTGGTGGGCTGCAGTCCGTGGGGTCGCTAAGGGTCGGACACGACTGAGTGACTTCACTTTCACTTTTCACTTTCACACATTGGAGAAGGAAATGGCAACCCACTCCAGTTTCTTGCCTGGAGAATCCCAGGGATGGGGGAGCCTGGTGGGCTTCCGTCTATGGGGTCACACAGAGTCGGACACGACTGAAGTGACTTAGCAGCAGCAGCAGCCCCCAAATGGCAGAATTGAGTTAAAGAGACTAGAATTCTGTTCTCAGGGCTCTTTCTCATTCACAGACTGATCTAGCAGCTTGATCACTTAAGATGATATCAAGGCAGGTTGGCAATGAATTAGCTGAAGGTGGCATTTATGTTTGCTGAAGATATCGGTACTGAAAAATCATTCTCGTTGGCAAGATGCTGGCACAGCTCTTTCTCCTGCTTTCCCCCTGCAGCTTCTTGCATTGAAAAGGAAGAATGTTCTGCTTTCATTTTTCCAGCACAGACCTGCCTCCACTAGTGCCGTTTTAATTTGGTTCCAGAATACCCCTCAGTCCAGCCTGCTTTAGTCACATCACAGCACATCCCAATAACATTTCTCAGCTCATGTTTTTCTACTTGGCATCAGCAACTCTAAAATGAATGCTGTAGTTCATAGAGAGTCATGTGATGAAGCACTAGGTAAAACATCACAACTCTGGTTACCATTTCAGGGGGGCACCCTAACCGGCATTAAGTTTCTGAAACAAATTTCATGCATAGAGATTTAATTAATTTACCAGGATTACAATTTTGCTTAATAAATAACTTGTAGTCCTACTTTATGTCATCAAAATACACCTTCTCTAGAAAATGTCAATGATAAGCTGCCATGATCCATTCTTACGAACTTCTCTAAAATCCTGTATATAAATGAGATACATCTAAGTCTCCAATTTAATCTTTTTTATAAAGGTTACTCTTTCTGTAACTTCTGAGCTACTGAAGCCAAAGTGCAGGAATTTTTCAAAGCAGTGCTACAGGCATGGGAAATAAAATTGCTGTATACCAACCACATCTTGCTGAGGTTAGAGTTAATTTTGATTACTAAAAATGGAGCTGTGAACAGAAATTGCCAATTGCACAGGTGTGGCTGTCCGCAGTACATTTAAATTATGTAAAGATTAGTCCCCAGGTTCAAATATCTGTATATTCCCTCCCAGATCGCTCTTTGAAATGATGCAGCTGGATACTGGGACCCATGTTGCTAGGTTGCCTGTCCTGCTGGGACATGTTTAAAGTTATATTCACTAACCCAGACTATTGCCATTACTTCCACTGGGATCTACTGAGCTAATCTGTGTCTTTATCCTGTAGAACTTATTTGTGGTTTTCAGTTCAAGCTGTTCCCCCCCTACACACACTGCCCCAGTTCATTACTACAAAGCTCATTCCACACCAAAACACAGTTGCTATTTATATCATTGTCAGCTTGCTGGAGCCTCTCATATCTTTAGGGTGTTTTCTTTCTCCTTCACCCACCTTGTGCAAAGGCAAATGCCATCCTTCATCTTAAAGGTTAATGTGGATGGAGAAATCCTGTGATCCCAAAGGCAGTGCAGTGAGTTTCATGAGCATTAGTACCTGTACTGTTTACAGAGGATGGACAGGGCAGGTTTGCTCACTGCCACATGCCGGCAGACACAGTTAGGACAAGTGTGTGCTTAATCATTTTCAGAGAAACAGAAATGCTACCTTTTTCAGATGTGCCTTGGAGAAGGACATGGTGAATGTTAAAAACACAGGTCTCCAATTACCAAATGAAAGCTGAGTACATACTGTATTCACTGTATCCTTTCCATGAAAGTTCCATTCATGGGGATCTTGCTATTTTTTTAATGCCCTTTCCTTCCCTCTTTTGGTCCTTTATTTCCTTACTTCATCCCTCCCTTCTCCCCTTCACTCTTTCCTTCCTTCTACACAAGTAAGTGAATTCCCTATTAGCAATTCAAGTAAACTTTTGGTAGAATAGAATCATTTGTTATAAATGAATATTCCCAAGGTTGCCTCCAGGATCCATAGCTGCTGCTGCTGCTGCTAAGTCACTTCAGTTGTGTCCGACTCTGTGTGACCCCATAGACGGAAGCCCACCAGGCTCCCCTGTCCCTGGGATTCTCCAGGCAAGAACACTGGAGCGGGTTGCCATTTCCTTCTCCAATGTGTGAAAGTGAAAAGTGAAGTCGCTCAGTCGTGTCCGACCCTTAGCGACCCCACGGACTGCAGCCTACCAGGCTCCTCCATCCATGGGATTTTCCAGGCAATAGTACTGGAGTGGCTTGCCATTGCCTTCTCCGGGATCCATAGCTACAAGGGGGTAAATATAATAAGAGACAGTGTTCAAAAGCTGGAGTCAAGTATTCACTCATCTCTCTGAATGATTTTTTTTCTGACCTACCACAATGCGATACTTTTTAGGGGATTAAAGCATTGTCCACTATAAAATACAAGATATTGAATGTTTATTTTAAATGTCTGTTTCTCTCACCCACCAAACTACCATGATTTTTCACCTGTATAATTGCAATAAGTTTCTGACTGGGCTCTGTTATTCCATTGTTCTGGTTGTATACAGATGGTCCCTGACTTACTGTTGTTGGACTTTACTCTGGTGCACAAGTAATATACATTCAGTAGAAACCTTACTTTGAATTTTGAAATTTGATTTTTTCCCAGGCTAGCAATACAATAGGATATTCTTTCCTGATCCTGGGCAGTGGCAGCAAACCACAGCTCCCAGGCAGCCATGGGATGATGAGGGTAAACAACCAATGTACCATTCTGTACCCAGACAGCCTTTTTGTTTTTCACTTTCAATGAAACTTGAAAATGAAAGTATTCAATGAACTATTTAGTACTTTATTATAAAACAGGTTTGGGTTAAATGATTTTGCCCAACTGAAAGCTACTGTCAGTGTTCTGATCATGTTTAAGGCAGGCTAGGTTAAGCTATGATGTTCAGTAGGATAAGTGTATTAAATGTATTTTCTAATTAAAATATTTTCAAATTGCAGTGGGTTTATAGGGACATAACCTCATCAAGGAAGATCTATAATTCATCCTACAGCTTACAGATCGAGCATTCCTGAACACAAACCAGATCATACCATGAGGTATATACTTAGAATAAAATCTAAACCCTTATCCTGGTTTGCAAAGCTCTACATGATCTACATTACCTCTCCCATCTCATCTCATTTTATACTCCAGCTACCATGCTCCAGCTACTCTGGCTTCCTTTCTATATTTATCACAAATTAAGTGGGCTCCTATATTAGGGCTTCCTTGGTGTCAGTTGGGAAAGAATCCGCCTGCAATGCGGGAGACCTCGGTTCGATCCCTGCATTGGGAAGATCCCCTGGAGAAGGAAACCCATTCCAGTATTCTAGTATTCTGGCCTGGAGAATTCCATGGACTGTGTAGTCCATGGGGTCACAGAGAGTTGGACACGACTGTGTGACTTTCACTTTCACTTTTCCCATATTAGGACCTTTGCACATGGCCTTCCCCGTGCCCATTTCACTTTATTCTCTCTGAAATTTACAGAACTGGATCGTTCATGCCATTCAGACTTCACCTTAAACATCACTTCATCACTGAAGCTCTTCTTGACTACCCTAAATGTATTAGTTGTCCAATTAATCACATCGCCCAGTTTTAATTCTCTGCATAGCTGTGAGCATTATTTGGCTTGTTCCTGTTTTCTTAATTTGTCTTTGTTTCTTTGTTGTCCACGATCTGTTTTTCACATATCAGAATGTAACTTAATGACACGAGGATACTTTTCTGTCTCGCTCAATATCATATCCCCAGTGCTTACAATGGTACGTGGCACATATGGAGGCATTCAGTAAATGTTTGGAAAATGAATAAATAAATACATGCAAGAAATGCAAATACGCCACCTACCAAGAGAGGTCTGTCATGGTCCCATGCCTTTACTTCCCTCCTTCCCCAGCTCAGAGTCCATCCCCATGATAATCTCTACCTGCATGTCCTGCAGTCCCTTGCCCCTCCCCCTTCAGCCATTATGCCCTGGTCAGACTCCAGTGCTGGGTAAACCTAATTATCCACCTCCTCGTAGTTAAATATGGGTGGAGGGAAACACATAATCATGCTAGCCAGATCCGCTTTGAGTCCATGATCATAAACTTTAAGTGAGATCTTAGTGCAGCCTAGAAATTATGCTACCATGTTTAACCTAGTCTAAGATTCATAGTTTTTCACATTTGTGAAATCAGCATGTCCTTTATAATCATCATCAATTCCTGTCATCAAGATGGTGGTGGTGATGTTAGAACTTGGTTGCATTCCTGGGGATATGGCCAACTGAATGGCAACTCCTCTACTTTTCAGTCAAGAAGCTCTTTAAGGATCATTTGGGGAAAAGCCATGAATCCTGCTTCTGGTTTGGAAACTTTACATGAACTTTTTCTTGTAGCAGAAAATGCACCAGCATCAAACTTGCAGAAAGGGTGCATGTGTTCATTTTCCCTCAGTCCTCTCTTCTCATTCTCTAATTGTTTTTGTGGAAGTCTTACAACCTATTTTGAACAAGTCATATATATACATGGCTTAAAAATCAAAACAATTAAAAAGTTTGCAGTGAGCTGTGTCACTTCCATCTCTGTCCTATTCTCATTTCTTCTGCCCTTCCAACAGGTAAACTGTTCTATTAAATTTCTTATGTATCTTTCCAATGATTCTTTATGCAAATATGAGCCAAAATAAATATATATTCTTATTTTATTACCCAAAAGGTATCATACAAAGCAAACTGTTTCACCTTTCTTTTTTCCCACCTAGTGGTGGGTATGAACTACAGTTCAGTGCGTGTTAATGCACAGAGTTTCTTCAATCACGTTTTCAGTCATACATTCTCATTCTACAGATACATCATGGTTTGTTGAACTGAGCCTTATTGGTAGTCACCTGGGCTCTTCTCAATCTTTTGTCACAAACAGTGGTGCAATAACTTTACACACATGTAATTTTAAAGAGATATGAATACATAAGATAAATGCCTCCCTCAGTAGGTTGCTAGGTCAAAAGGGAAAGTGCATGTTTTGGGTCAAATTGTGTACCCTAGAAAGATATGTTCAAGTCCTAGCTTTTGAAATCCATGAATGTGACCTTATCTGGAAGTACAGTCTTTGCAAATGTAACCAAGTTAAAATGAGGTCATTTCAAGTTAAATTGAGGTTAAGTTAAAATGAGAGTCCAAACTAATCCAACAACTATTGTCCTTATAAGAAGAGGGAGTTTAGACTGAGATACCCAGGAAAGAAAACTGTGAAGATGGAGACAGAGATTAAAGTGATGCATCTATAAACCAAGGAATGCCAGTGACTGCCAGAAACTACTTGAAATTAAAGAGGAAAGGAAGGCTTCTTCCCCATGACCTTGCTGACACCTGATTTCAGACTTGTAGTTTCCAGAACTGTGAAAAAAAAAAGTCTATTTTAAGCTACTCTGTGTGTGTCTATTTGTTACTGAAGTCCTAGGAAACTAATACAAAGCATTTGCAATTTTGATACCTATTCCTGGGTTACCCTCAACTGGATATTTGCCACGTGCCCTGTCACGATCAAAGCATGGCCATGATTGTTATCCCTTCAGCCTTAACAACAAAGAATATTGTTAAATTTTTCATTTGCTGATAGGTGGTAAATAATACTTCAGTGCAATTTTAATTTATATTTTCCTTTTCATACTTTCATATCTTATCCTATGTTGAAAGGCTATTAATATCTCTGTTTCTGTGAATTCTCTGGTTTTATCTTTTGCTGTTTTTTTTTTTGTTGTTGTTATTGTCATTTTTGTTCCAAATCATATTACAGGATTAGTGTTTTAGTGATATATATTGCAAATATCTTTTTATAGTTTATAATTCATCTTGTGAAATACTGACTTGCTAAACTTCTATTTAGAGTAATTTATTAATCTTTTGTGTGGCTTCTGGAATGTGTCATAGTTGGGAAAGTTTTCTCCACTCCCAGTTTGTAAAGGATTTCACTTATGATTTCTTTCAGAACTTTATCCCCCCTTCATCAAAGCAGTTCATTGGAAATCTTGAAAGGGTAAAGTTGGATCCAACTTTATCTTTTTCCAGATGGTATATATTTTATTTCAACACCATTTATTCTTGAAATGTTACCTTTATCATATATTAAATTCATATGAATCTATTTCTTGGAATTCTGTTGTTACATCCGTCAGTCTTTCTATTAATATTCCAATAAAATGTCTTAATTCTTAAAGTTTTGTAATATATTTTAATATGTAGGCAAGCTAGTCAATTTCCACCCACTTTCTCTAATGAACCCACTCTAGTTAAGCCTCTATTCCCACTAACTTACCCAAATTGCTTTCATCAAGATTTCCAATGACATTTGTGTAACTTAGACAGATGGCTGGTGTCAGCCCTCATCAAATTAGATCAGTCCATAATATTTGACATAGCTGGATAGTCCTTCCTTCTTAAAATACCTTCTTTGGGGAGAGCCTTCTCTTCCTACTTCACCACTTGCTCCTTCTCCGTCTCCATTGTACACTCTTTCTATTTCTCTGAACCGCCCATTCCCCAGTTGTCCCATTGCTTGGTTTTCTGTCATTGTTTCCACCCTCCCCATACTCATTTTCTGGATGATTTCATCTGGGGACAACATTTTAAATACTACTGTTCATTGGAAGGACTGATGCTAAAGCTAAAACTCCCATACTTTGGCTACCTCATGCGACGAGTTGACTCACTGGAAAAGACTCTGATGCTGGGAGGGATTGGAGGCGGGAGGAGAAGGGGACGACAGAGAATGAGATGGCTGGATGGCATCACTGACTCAATGGACATGAGTTTGAGTGAATTCAGGGAGTTGGTGCTGGACAGGGAGGCCTGGTGTGCTGTGATTCATGGGGTAGCAAAGAGTCGGACATGACTGAGTGACTGAACTGACTGACTGACTGACTGACCTCTATCCTAATGATGACCACGTTTTGTAACTCCAGCCAGCCTCTCTTTCATGAACTCAAAACTCAATATTCAACTGTTTATTCAACATTTCTACTTGTACTCAAAATGTAGTCTCCCCAACACCGAATCCATGCTTTTCCTCTACCAAATTTGTTCTTCTTTCATTGAAACAAGTTTGGAGTAATCCTTAACTCTTTTTTCTCATACCTCCCGTCCATTTCATCAGCTTCATCTGAGCTCTAATTTCAAAATATTTCTGAAATCCAAATGCAGCATCTTCACTGCTATGCTGTGGTCCCAACCACAGTTATCTCTTGACAAAATTATTGTTTTATCCTCCTACCTGTTCTCTACCTCTTCTATAGTCTATTCTTTCCATAGCAGTCACAGAGCAAAGATCAAAACCTCTATCATGATTTGAAGGTCCCGAATACTGTGACCTCCATGGTGACCTCATCTCCTACCACCCTTGCCTACCCTCTTTCAGCTGTAGCATCCTGTGCTATTCCTCAAACCTGCCCACACATTCCCATTGCAGTCTTGCCACTTGATTTTCTCTAATATTTTATTTCATTAAATATTCACAACCATGTACTGTGATGATTGCTACCCTCATTTTTCAGATGAGAAAGTGAGAGCAGAGAATATAGAAAGTTCTTCCCAAATCTGTGCAATTATTACTTAGCCAAATGGCACTTTATGAGCTTCCCTGGTGGATCAGACTGTAAAGTGTCTGCCTGCAATGCGGTAGACCCACAATCCCTGGGTCAGGAAGATCCCCTGGAAAAGGAAATGGAAACCCATTCCAGTACTCTTGCCTGGAAAATTCCATGGACTGAGAAGCCTGGTAGGCTACAGTCCATGGGGTCACAAAGAGTTGGACACGACTGAGCAACTTCACTTTAAATGGCACTTTAATCCAAATCTCTTTGGTGGCTAATTCTGTACTCTCTTTTTTTTTTTATCACAGAAACTTCCTGGCTTCTTGCATCATCTCTGTTGCTGTGTCATTTGGAGCTCAAGTCTGGGTAGTATATCTTGGCCTTTGTCTATTCACCTTAGAAATGAGGACTTCAGTTCAGGTATTCTCAAAGTTCCCACCTATTCAGATGCTCTGTAACTTCATGAAGGAGAGTGCCCAGCAGTGCTCAGACTAAGAATAGTGGTGATTTTGGTGAAGAGAGGCGAGTGCAGCAAAACATGGGCAGATGTGGTAAGAGAGGACACTTGACCACTGCAGAAGTGGGTTGGTACTAAGACTTGTTTAGTACCACTTAGGAGTATTCTTCTAGGTCTGTCCCTCTTGACTGCATATTATTTCAATTCAGTGCCTAGTGTAAATAAACCACCTTGTCTTTACAGGGTACTCTTTTCCACCATCTCTATTATCAAATCTGACAGTCAAGGAGACAGATAAAAACTTGCTTTTCCCTAAACCCGTGACCTCAGAGGACCTTCTATTTCCATTCTTAGGCTGGTCTAGCTACTCTTCTCCCTAATTCTGCTTACAGTCAGGGCAAAAGTTGTCACACTAAAAGATGAGGTACCTATAACCCATTCTTCACAAATGAAACCAATCAGAGGGTCAGGGAGATGATACCTTGGTTTCTGACTCTATAAGTGTCAGTGTCATCACACCAGCAGATCTTGCTCACTTCTCCAGGGCTTATCAAGAGACGATGATATCACTCTGTTCAGAGCCTCTCCCCCCACCACACACATAGATGGCAGGAAATTGAAACTCAGTTTTCAGCTGGGATCCCTGCTAACCTGTAATCAGCCAAGTTCCATGGTTAGAGCTATTTCATGATCAAACAAGCACCTAGGCCCAGCCTTCTAAGATTCATGTGGCTGCCACATCCAGCTGATCTGGGGTGGTATTCCAGGAGAATATGATGTGAACAGAAACTCTGGAAATGAGCAGTTACTTAATAAAACCTTATATATGGTAAGAAATCATACTTAGAGAATGAAGGAAATAAATCCAGAATGTCTTTCCTTAACTCCTGTGATTTGTGGTCCCACTCTCCTTGGAACCCAGGCCAAATGCCCTGCATCTGTGTTTTCTGCCGAGGGCTAAGTGACACTGTAATCTCAGACCAGAAAGCTCTCTGTGCTTCACTGGTCATAACCTAGTTAGCCCTCACACTGCCGTGGTAGAGGGGGGCTACTGTTTCTCTGACTTCACAGAGCCACAGAGATGAGTAACTGGTAAAAAGGTGACACGGTGAGTAAATGGCACAGCCAGGACGTGAGCCTGCCTGCTGTGACTGCAGAATCTGTGCTCTGAACAAATGCTGCTCTTTCTAATCTCATGTAAGCCCAAGAAGTCGGCCAACTTATTATGGCTCCTACTTCACAATAGTAGAACAAGGCAGGAGTGGGTTCTGTCCCTTGGTTATGATTACTGCCTCAGTTATGAGAGTGAGAATGGAACCCAGCCCACACCTTTCCAGTACCATAGCCCTCATTCTTTGTTTCACTGTCATCTCTGCCTTCTTCTTGCTGCTGCTAAGTCACTTCAGTCGTGTCCGACTCTGTGTGACCCCATAGACGGAAGCCCGCCAGGCTCCCCCGTCCCTGGGATTCTCCAGGCAAGAACATTGGAGTGGGTTGCCATAAAGATTCCCCTGAGAGGGTATTGGACCACCCAGCTATGAGTGTGTTTCTCAGCTTATTCTTATGTGTAGAGTGTGTGTGGAAACTTGGACAGTGGAGAGACCCAAAGGGATGCAGTGACTAAGGTCACCTATGCCCCTGTAACTACGCCATGACTCTCTTTGTTAACATTCATAATCAGATATGTACCAATATGACGTAAACCAATACCTAAAGAGATGGAGAGCCATCTATTGTTGAGTGCACTGAGAGAGAATATTCTGTCTCGAGCCCCGGCTAAAAATAAACTGTTGACAGGACACACATCCTCCCTCACGCTACGGTATCTCAGGAACAGAGGCAGAATTTAATCATTTCATCCTCTGAAGTGAAGGCCTCTGTGGTTTAATATGCACACATCACAAGTTTCAAATTTCACTGGTGAAATTCAATCTTCAACAAAAACCTAGCTGTCTCTTTGACTTGAAATGTGTTCTAAAATGTTTAATAAAGGTCTATTGAAACCAATAAAGCATCTCCGGAAAATGTTGGTTTAACCCACACATCCAATTCTATTTTTCACAAATTCAATTTGTGTCATTTGGTTCAAGAGACTGTTCTCTGAGCCCCAACATAAGTGGGTGCCAAGGTTGACACTTATGCATGGAAAATACTTTGGGAAAAATCATATAATTGATCTCACGTGTCAGGTTTGCCAGAACTTGCCTGGCTCCAAGTCTTTGCACATCTTTTCTGCAAACAGTTAAAAAGTGCTGGACCAACAGGGTTTGGCTCTTCTCTAATCACTGGATCTGGGTAACTCCAGTCTAACTGGTGGTTGGATGGGTGTGGAGGGGCCTGGGGCCTCTGGAATCCACTTTAATTCTTCTGAATAGACTCATGCTGTTTGTTTATAAGACCTGATCCTTGTACCTTGCTCCTAATACTGTCTTCCCAGATCCTATGTTCATGACCCTGCTTACCTCTCTGCTAAGTGCCCTGATTCTTCAGAAAATGGAGAACCTCACTTGCCTATGCTAATCCTCCTTGTCCTCAAATCCAGGGTTTCTCAGGTTTGACACAATAAATGTTGTGCTTCTGATAGCTCTTTGTTTAGGAAAGCTGTGCATTGTAGGGTGTTTAGCAGCATCCCTGACTTCTTCCCACTAAATGCCCGCAGCACCCCCAATCCAGTCACAGCAATAAAAACGTCTCCAGACATTCACGTGTTCCTTGGAGAGGGTGGAACAAATTGCCACTAGCTGAGAACTGATGGTTTATTTCCATCCAATGGAAATAAAGGACTGATGCTCTGCCCTTACACCCCAGGATGGTTGTGAGCAACCTCCCAGAGGCTTCTGTGATTTCAGTGAGGCCCAACCAAATTTGGTTGGCCAAAAGTTTCATTTGGGTTTTTCCATAAGATCTTACAAACCTGTTGGCCAGTGCGATATAATATGAACCTCTAATGTGAGTCATGCGTGTAATGTTAAATTTTTAATAGATAGAATGGCAGCTGAACAAAAAAAACAGGTAAAATTAGTTTTGGTAACATATGCTATTTTATCCAATATATCAAAATTATTATTTTGTGCTAAATATTTGACATCTGATGTATATTTTACACTTACAACACATATCAGTTTGGACTAGCCGCAGTTCAAGTACTCAGTAGCACCATGTAGCAAATGGCTTCTTTATGGGCAGCATTAATGTAAATTTCTAAAATACCACCTATTTTTCAATTTACTTCAAGACTCAGAATAATATGGTGATGTAAGCATGGGGCTGGGGTTTCAGGTGTATCTGATTGAAGTATTTCTGTGTTTCTTTCCAGTACTATGGCCTTGAAACTATAATTTAATCTTTCTAAACTTCCGTTTTAATATTTTTATTGGAGAAATAATTGTTCCTCAAGCAGTTTTCATCATGGTTACCTCAAATAATGTATATAGTGCCTAGTGTGTTTGTGTTAGTCCCTCAGTCGTGTCCGACTTTTTGTGACTGTCGCCCGCCAGGCTCCTCTGTCCTTGGAATTCTCCAGGCAAGAATACTGGAGTGGGTAGCCGTCCCTTCTCCAGGGGATCTTTTCAACTCGGGGATTGAATCTGGGTCTCCTGCATTGCAGGCAGATTCTTTACCATCTGAGCCACCAGGGAAGCCCCACATAGTGCCTAGAGCAGATGCTTAATAAGTAGAATATCTCTGTTGCCTGTACCCCCGCTCTCAACAGCAAATGTTTGTATTAAATTCTGCTACTCCTAGTCTCTTGCTCGAAACACTACCAATGTTCCATCCTTTGGACACCATGCTCTGGACCTAATTAGATACTCAATGGACATGTTAAAAACTGATTCCTCCCAGGGAATCCAAGTTTATCCTGCTTGGTCCTGCCCTGCTGCTGTTAATTAAGTGATGTTTAGTGATATCTACAGAAAATGACAATTTTAAAAAATGAACCAGCCCTCTCAGTTTCCTTTGATTTTTAACTGTCATTGTTCCTCCTTTTACGGCAAGTCAATAACATGAGATATAAGGAAGAATTCTGAGATGCATCTTTTCCATCAGGCAGGATCCTGTGTAGCATGGTCTTTTAAGCCACAGTGCCATAATGCTGGCAGGTTTCTTCTGCAGAGACCCTACATTAACATTTTGGCCAATGTTAAAAAGAGAACAAATGCCTAGACCAGCTTGGCTTGACTCGTGGCTGGTTCATCCATCCTAATGTATAGAATTCATAAAAGATAAAAATGTATCACCATGGTAAAGGCAGCCCATGTTATCTATTGCACAGCCATAAATATTCATTTAGTTCAGAACTCACGTCCAGAGGTATTGAGGTCAGTTGTTAATGATGGGAAGCTGATAGTGTTTCTGTACAGAACTGATTTCTTCATAGTTTGCCTACTGTTTTGGGGAATTCTTCCTCATGTCAACCCTCTTTCACTTGTGTCCAAACAGGCATTGGCCAGCACGATATGCTAATCAACACTTTCCCATTTGGCTCTGGATTGTCTTTGTCAAAGCCTTAAAGGAGGTCATGTTTTCCCCTAATCACCAGAAGTTATTGTGAGAAGTCTATCAGCATTAGCTGAGAGATGTATTCTTAGTATCTAGGTATGTGTCAGGCACTGGGGACACCAGATGATTAAAGAAGTTTTCACCGGTCTGGACTTCATAGTGCAGGAGGGAACAGCATGTAAATAAATGATTACAATAAGATATACAACTTGGGACCACAGAGAAAGGAGAAAATTTTTATTTATTCATAAATTTATTGAGCACTGAATCTCTGTGTTATATCATGTAAGTAATTTTTAGATTACACCTTTTCTAATTGCTGCTGATTCTGAATTCATGCACATATTCAATTAAATCAGACAAGTCCACAGAAAGACTCATCAGTTTAAGCATTTGTGGCCACTGTTTTACACACTCATTTCTCAGGCCAAATTAATGATGGGAGGGCTCTGGTTAATAAAGAGTTGCTATATATATGCATAATATAATTTTAAGATTAGTTATCAGTTAAAGGTCATAACACTGTGAACTCTAAATTTGTTTTAAAATTAAGTTCTTCTCCTGTTGCTAACTTAACTGTTCTTTAGTATCTTTCAGGGTCTTAGACTCTTCACACACACACATACACACACACACACACATATATATAACTCAATAATGTCACAAATGTGAACTTATAATGAATTGTGTTTATACACAGACACACACATATATATGTGTGTGTGTGTATATATATATATTTAAATAACAGTTAAAATCTTAGCTTTTCACAGCAAGCTTTTCTTCTTCAAGTTTGTTTTTAAGTCAGTGTCACAGTAGTCCTATAAGGTGAAGTATTATCACAGTATTATTTTTCAGATAAGGTCAATTGAACACAAAAGAGTCAGTGACTCACCAGGCCTTACGTAGAATATCTTTACCTGTGTTGCCAGAACTGTATCTCAGGTTTCCTGAGTCTCAGTCTTTGAACCTAATGAGAAAATTTTTGTTTGGTTTACTTAATATGTGTCTAACTTTTAAAGGGTATTTCTGAACAGGTTTCCAGTCTTTTAAATATTCTAACAACATCAGTATTTATCCTTTGGTTGAGAAACTTCACAGTTTGATATAATCAATCACTATTGATTGTCTACGAGATATAAAATGTACAATTACAGAACAGACAGCAAAACTGCTTTCCTCAAGAAACATACAATGTAAATATGGATACATAAGATTGCCTTGGCATGGGGTAGGATAATTATAATAGTTGTCTTGAAAATGTGCTGTTTGTTCTAACCAATGAAAGTACTGTTGGTCAGAGTTCACTGCGTAGCATTTCTGGTTCTAGTTTCTCTGTGATATGTTGGCAAGAGAATAGACAAATCTTCCAGTGGAACAGAACAGAGAGTCCAATGATATACCCACATATCTATAGTTTTCTGATTTAAAGCAAAGTTGTCCCTATATTCAAAGGAGAAAAGGATGATATTTTCAATCAATAATGCTGAGTTACATGGATATTCATATGAGAAATAAATGTAATGTGATGCCTGCCTCACACCGTACAAAAAGTTATTTGAGATGAACCATAGACCTAAGTGTGAAAAGCAAAGCAATAGAACATCTAGAAGATGATACAAGAGAATATCTGCATGTTTTTGGAGTAAACAACTATTTTAAAAATATAACTCAAAAATATTAACCATAAAAAAGATTGCAAAATGGTCTTTATTATTATGTAGTTATAAAAAGCACTGAATAAACATATCCTATAAACCACAGACAGCAGATGAGTTAAAATGGGTGTCATTTAATTCAATACAGAAGATAGTAACTTGGCAATCAACTTAAATATTTCAAATATTCACTCCACACATATAAAAATATCAAGTCTAATAAAAAAAATATTACAAAAATAAAAACAATGAATAAATAAATACACATTTGTTAAAATTTAGAACTTTCATTCACCAAAAGGATCAGTAAAAGAGTGAAATAGTGGTGAGAAACACATTTCAATGAATATATCTGACAAATACCTATTTTCACAACATCTACAAATTGTTAAAGGACATCTTATACAGGACATATATAAAGGACATCTACAAATTTTATTTTTAAAACGTCATATGACTGAACTTAAAGCAAAATGGGCAAAAGACTTGAAGACAATATACAAATATTCAATTAGCATGAGAAAAGGTGCTCAACATCATTAGTCCTCAAGAAATCACACATTAAATCACAATGAGACACCACTGTAACCCTCCCTGAAGTCCCTAAATCAAGAGGTCTGATGATGATATTTGTCACTGAGGATACAGAGCAACTGAAATTCTTATTACTGCTGGTAGGAGTGTAAATTGTTAAAACCACTTTGACAATTCTTCAGCTATATTTACTAAAGCTGAACAATATATGTACATATAAACCAACAGATCTGCAAAAGAAAGTTCATCATATCTTTATCCACAATAGCCCTAAACTATAAATGCCTAACAGTGGGAAAATGAATAAACATGGTTTGTGCACACAATAGGATAATACCCAGATAAACAAAAGATAAATTATTGTTATAGTTGTATGAACACAAATTAATCTCATAAAGTATTGAGAAAAAGAAACCCAACACAAAAGTAGTACATATTGCTTGATTCTATTTACATGAATTTTCAAAACAGGCAAAAGTAAAACACACAAAACACACAAAGAGTGTTTGTCTTTGGATAACAAGGAGGGGTCACCAAGAAATTCTAGGAAATGACAGGGTTAAAGTAATGCTAAAGCTGAAACTCCAATACTTTGGCCATCTCATGCGATGAGTTGACTCACTGGAAAAGACTCTGATGCTGGGAAGGATTGGGGGCGGGAGGAGAAGGGGACGACAGAGAATGAGATGGTTGGATGGCATCACCGACTCGATGGACATGAGTTTGAGTGTACTCCGGGAGTTGGTGATGGACAGGGAGGCCTGGCGTGCTGTGATTCATGGGGTTGCAAAGAGTCGGACACGACTGATTGACTGAACTGAACTGAACTGAAAGTGTGCTATGTCTTTTCCTAGTGATGGTTATAAGGGTATAGACACATAAAAATTCTTCAAGTTGTATATTTAAGATTTGTTCAACTTATTGTAAGTTTTACATTATGTAATAAAGAGAATAATAATCCCCCAAAATGTCCATAGCTTCAGTTCAGTCCATAGCTTAATCCCTCATATTTGTGAATATATTCCTTATTGGGCAAAAGAGATTTTTGCTCGTATATTTAAGATTAGGTTTCCCAGGTGGCACTAGTGGTAAAGACACTTGGCACTTGGCACATTGGCAAGACACCCGCTTGCCAATGCCCAAGACATAAGAGATTCAGGTTCAATTCCTGGGTTGGGAAGATCCCCTGGAGGAGGGCGTGGCAACCCACTCCAGTATTCTTGCCTGGAGAATCCCATGGACAGAGGAACCTGGTTGGCTATAGTTCACAGGGTCCAAAGAGTTGGACACAACTGAGGTCACTCGGCACACAATTAACATTAAGGAAGCTGAAGTGGGGAGATTATCCAGGACTACTTGAGTGGACTTGATCAGTCCTTAAAAATGGAAAAGGATAAGAGTGGGTTAGCATGCTGAAGCATAGGAAGGACTCAGTCCATCACTCTGAATTTGAAAATGGTGCCCCTTGAACTTCCAGAACGGAACATAGCCCTGATGGTGGCTTTATTTTAGTCCAGTGAGACCCATGTTACCTTCCTGACTTACAGAACTATACAGTGATACATTTGTTTGTGGTGATTAGTTACAATAGCCATAGAAAACTGATATAACAGAGAAATGAAAGGATGTTGAAAACAAAAACTCCTATCTCTCCTTTTTGAAGGGTCTTAAAAACGACATCTTGTCCACATGCTAAACCTGATTACTCTATTCCTGGAATGCCTATAGAATTGCCTTCTACTACCATTCACCCTATTTTATCTTTCTTCTGCATGGGATTATGAATTCTATGAGGTCATCTTCATATCATCTACAACACCAGGGATTGTGCATATGTGCATTGTATAGAATCAATGCTCCGTAAGTGTTTGGTAAATTAAATTATATGAACCACTTATCTGTAAGAGAGGCAGAGACCAAGACAGATAGGATCACACTAATGTGGTCTTGGAGTCAACTTAGCAAGCTCTCCAGTGCAAAGACACATTAAAGCTAGGAGTCCTAAATAATGAGGCTGAGGTGGTTTAAAACAGCAGGCTAGCATTTCCATATCATTCTAGATTAAATAAAACATTTACCATTTCATGCTTTCTTTCCTAGTAATTTTTGTCTTGTCTTTCACGTTAATGATTTGTTCCACATGGCCACTTATTTAGGATAATAGCAAGCCAATAGGCATGACAAAAAGAGACGGGTCCATACCTGATCACCAATATTCCATTACCCTTCCTTGAGCTGCAGGCCTGGTGAAACTGCCAGTGCCTTAAAGGAACTGGGCTTGCGTCTGCATATTAGGAATTCAGTGACTACAGTAGCGGTAATCAAATTATACAGTAAGTGGAGCGACATGACTATATTGGGAGGCTGCTGTTGCAAAGAGCTGTTTTCCTTGTGTCCAAACAACAAATATTTTTTAGAATGTATTATATGTGTGGCCCTTGTGATAAATACTGTGGGGGTTATGAGAGAGAGAATCTATATTCTTTATACTCAAAAGTGTATAATACAGTTGGGGAAATAAAACATTTAAGAAAAATAACACAGGAATGGGGCCAATTGTTTGTTGTTTAGTCACTTAGTCATGTCTGCCTCTTTGTGACCCCATGGACTGTAGCCCACCAGACCCCTCTGTCCATGGGATTTCCCAAGCAAGAAGACTGTGGTGGGTTGCCATTTCTGACTCCAGGGGATCTTCCCAACCCAGGGATTGAATCTGCATCTCCTACATTGTATTATATTGCATTGTACTGGGGCTAAAATATTGTATGAAACTGCAGGAGAGAGGGAGAATTTGGAAAAGCCTTTGAGAGTTGGAGAAGTTAAGGGAGGAGTTATACTTTGGAATTAAAGGTGGAAAACTGAGGTTGTATGGTAGGCAATAGTGCACAGAGTATACCAGGAACAGCTTCCAGTCCTGTTTATCTAGGGCAGGGTTTCCCAATCTCAGCACTATTGATGTTTGAAACTGTAATTTTTTATGGGGGATTGTCTTGGGTATTGTAGGGTGTTTAGCAGCATCCCTAATCTCTACCAACTAAATGCCAATAACTTCCTCCCCCTCAAAGCCATGAGAACTGAATATGCAGTCTGAGGGTAAAATGATCCCCCACTGAGAATCACCATGCTGAAGTAAACATTCCCAGAGGGAACTCATAGGAGTTACATGGCATGGCAAGGAGTTTGCCATATAATAGGGAACCACTAAAAACATTTGTGAGGGCCAACAGGCTGGAAATTGTAGTTTGAAGATAATTTATCTGTTTGAGATCCTCACTCAAAATTGGAGCAAGGCATTGTGGGGGAAAGGAAGAACAACCCAAATCCTACCACAATAGTCCAAGCACAAATGGAGGAAGATTGGCCGGCCACAGGATTAAAGAGCTCTCCACACCTGCAGGTGTTTTTAATGCTCTACCACTTTAAAGTTGTTTTACATTTAGATCATCATTTCAACATCACATTGCACATTTCATCTGAATACCAAGTACCCAGAGATACATCTCTTTTTAGAAGCCCCTACTTATGGGCTTCCCTGGAGAGAGGAACAGCCACCAACAGCATCAGAAACAATCTGTAACTTGAGGAGCTTGGCTGGGACTGCTCCACCACCTGATGGCCAGGGATAGCAGTGTAGGCAGCACAGGACGAAATATGTGGTGCCAATCCTCTGGGACTATCCTCTAAGCCTGTAGAGAGAAGAGAGCAGTAACGTAGAAGCCTCTATAAGCCTCCAAGGCAATACCTTTCTTGAATTCCACTCTCTCTGTAAATTTCAATTTTATACCTAATTATGGTTTAAAAAATATTTTAACAAGTATTGCATTTTTCTTTCTTTTTTTTTCCCCCTAGTGAAAGGAAAAGAGAAATAAGTGTATCTTGGGCTCTTCATTCTGGTGGCTGTTTGCTAAGCTCATGGAATCAGGCTGAGATATTGGTACACCCATGAGCATGGCTGAGCTGCATGGAGGGCCACCTTCTTCATGATCTAAAACTGACACTGTGATGGGGTATTTAAAAACATATGAAATTTTGTGAAATATAGCATAATAGTATAAAATGAGTAATTTCAAAAGCATAAATACTTTAATAACTATTTCAGTTTTCAAACTTGAAAAAGTTTATACAGTAATATTTTAATGAGAAATTTCATAGAAGAAAACTTCAAGTGTTATTGATAATTTAAAAAATAAACTCAAATGAATGGACATAAGAACCTATACCTAAGTGGAAAGGTTAAACAAATATGGAAGGTGTAATTTCTTCTCCATTCAGTTTATGTAATTTTAAATATTTAGGGGGATACAGCAACATACTTTTTAAATTGATTTAGAATCCTTGTACAACTGAGATTACGCCTCCTCAGAAGTTCTAGAAAGGTTTGAAATAAACCAGGAATAGTGTACATTTCCCAAATGTTAAAACTTGAAAGAAAAAAACAAAAGAAGCTAAACTAGTTAAAATAGAAATTTTGACTATAAAAACAGATTTCTGGCATATATGCTGGTGGTTGGTCATGGTTTAGTTGCTAAGTCATGTCTGACTCTTGTGACCCCATGGATTGTAACCTGCCAGGCTCCTCTGTCTATGGGATTTTGCAGGCAAGAATATTGGAGTGGGTTGCCATTTTCTTCTCCAGCGGATCTTCCTGACCCAGGGATCGAAATTGGGCCTCCTGAATTGCCAGCTAATTCTTTATCGCTGAGCTACCATGGAAGGCCAAAAAATATATAAACCATTGCAAAGTGGTATTTCAAATAAAACATTTTCTCAGTAGTGGGGAAAAAAACACTGAAATTCGATAGATAGGTATCCAGATTTAGGACACACTGATAGAATTGAAAAGATCTCTGCAAATAGATTAAAATTTCCACAAGGACACTGACTACATATATTCTGCTATTCTCCACATTTTCACCCAGTAAAGTGATGGGCAGATGACAACTCTCAATCTACACCTGTCTGAAATTAAATTCACCATGACCCATCAGTAAAATGATTTGTTAAAGAATGAAGTTCATGCTATCATATCACAGATTGAGGAAATGTTCTACCCAATAGAAATATAGTGCACAGACTTGGAACATGAGTTCAGGACTCAGACAACAGGGGTTTATATCCTACCTTCACATCTTCAAAGTATATGACCTTAGAAGATTTATGTATTTTCTGTGATTATAAAATGGGACTAAAACAGAATCCACCTTACAGGGAAATTATGCAGAATTAATGCATCATATATAAATATATTTAAATACTTCATATATTTATATATACTTGATAAATAAAAAATATTATTGGAATAGTGAATTCAAATTAAATATACATAGTTTAGCATTTTAATATTAATATTTTAAATATTATAATTTTCAGCATGCTCACAAGGGGCCTCCTAGGAAATCCTTTGGCACTAGGAAGACCAGGGATTTTAATATATTGATTTACTGACAGCAGGTTGTTTGCCTCAGTCATGGATCACTTAGGAGTCATCAAGGAGTAGGAAAAGCAAGGTCTGGGATGAGACCTCACCTGTAACACTGATTCTGTCTGGGATCTTGCTTTTCTGATCCTCATGCCCTAGACCATAACAAAAAGATGATCTACCTCCCTTATTAAGAAAATTAACATGTGTCATCTACTGCAGAATCTGGGCCACAAAGAAGTTTAATGCCTCATTTATCTATCTTCTCAAGAAAAGAGACTTCGTGAGATCCTTCCTCATCCTAGAAAACATCAAAAATCTAAGAACTTCTGATAGAAAAGTTTTCATTCTCCATCTAAATGCAAAAATATTTCCATATCAATGACAGTCAATCCCAAATGCATATCTCTCAATCACCTTTACTTTTCCTGTCATATTCATCAAGTAAATGGGCTTGATTCAAGTGGGCTACAAAGCTAGCTAGAGAAGGGGCAGCCAAAACATTACAGAACAAGGTCCTGCGTGATGAATTTTAAGGATAAGGCACATCTACTTCATAGCAATCACTTCCTTGGCCCATGAAGCTCTTCTTTTTTTTTTAATTGACTACAGTATGTAGACATACTGTCAAAGGATTTAAATCAATTTTATACAATAGCTTTCTTGAACTACCATTACTCCAACAGCTTCATATCTGCAGCTGATTTGGAGACAATTGTGACTAAAATATCAGAGCTGCAGCTCTTATTGAAAAATTCCTCTCTGTAGATTGTTATTTTTCTGACACTTAAAAGCCTAATACCAGAAAGGAATGAAATCCCATTTTGCATCTGCCTTTTTTAATGTAGGCTTTTAACTATCATAACTCCTAAGCTGCAATTCTCGCATATCAACTTACTCCAAACAGAACATTGGGATTAATGGTCTGGTATTAAAAGCAGAAACAAAAATGCAATTGCTTTGGGAGGCACTTAAGTACAATGATACCTAGCAGAAGAAAAAGGCTTGATGCCCAGCGGAATAGCTAGCTTTGCATTAGTTATCAATACAATAATGTTGGAAAGTAATAGATCATTCTTCCGTTTACTGGCATTCTGAAACTATGGATGTAATTCATGTGTTTAACCCTTGATAAATTGGGTTCATTTATTGTACCACTGAGAATCAATAAAAAAGACCAATATAGATTTCTCTTGCTCTTCACCTCTGCTAAAGGCTAAGCTTCCTGACATCAGGGATTCCAGGTCATTAGCCTTCATAGATTCCTTGGAGAAGGAAATGGCTACCCACTCCAGTATTCTTGCCTGGAGAATCCCATGGACAGAGGACCCTGGCAGGCTATAGTCCATGGGGTCACAAAGAGTTGGACACTACTAAGCATACACACACACACACACAGTGCCTTAATAAAAGCCATAACATTCATTCCATTTCAGGTCCTCAGTGTCTGTCCAATACTGTCCAGGCCCTGGGGACACCAAAAAGAAATGACTCTTTCTCTCAAATACTAGAAGGAAAAGGAGACGTAATCAATTAATAGGAAACAAAGATGTTTTAAAATACAAGTAATAGAAATTTGACATCCTCTTCTAGACCAGTTGGAAAACAAGTAGAGACTTCCTTCCCTAGAAATTTCCATAAAAGGGAAAAGAAGGTTAGTGTGCTTCAAAGCAGGTTTACCAAACAAAATCAAAACATTGTGAAACACTTCCAGCATAAGATGACTTGGCCTCTGGACATATGTCTGTGGAAGGAGGGGTGCTGAAGACCAAGAGAAGGATTCAGAAATAAAAAGTAGACTACAATTTGAGAGGACTATCGGGACATTGGAGATTGCTAGAAATAGTTTTCTAGTCATGACCTTTTCTCTCTGGTAGGTAATCTGCATAATTGCTGTCATGGAAGACAGAAGGAACAATTCTAGTCCAATCCCCTCCATAGGCAACAAGCTCATATCAGCATGGAAACTGAATGGCGGTGGACAGATGCTCACATCATGAACTGCAGACACGCTGATCTATCCCAGAGCATTCTTCTCCCTGCTTCCTGTTCCTTCCATCTACTAATGGAGGACCAATTAAATATAAAAGAGAGTGGAGGACCCCAGAAAAGAGTCCTTTTTGAGACTGAGGTGTTAGGAGATTCCCTGGGTCAGGAGATGCTTATGAGCAAGGTGAGGGAGAGGTAAAAAGGAAAAACTAAGCTATAATATGAACTAATATACTGGAAGATTAAATTGAGAAATTATCTCAGAAGACATCAAGACAAGGTAGATCAGGAATTTCACTACTAGAATGGGTGTTCAAGGATCTCTGAGAATACGCTCCACAGAGAAATAAGCATAACTGGCAAGGATTGTGTATCTATCTATCTATCTGAAAGATATATGTGAAGCATATAGAATAGAATAGGCCTATTCTATTTACTGACTGGTGGCTCAGTCAGTAAAGAGTCTGCCTGCAATGTGGGAGACCCGGGTTCAATCCCTGGGTTTTGCCTGGAGAATTCCATGGACAGAGGAGCTTGATGGGCTACAGTCCATGGAGTCAGAAAAAAGTCAGACTTGACTGAGTGACTAACACTTTCACTTCACTTTCATAGAATATAAATATATTATGATGTAATATGGGGCTTCCCAGGTGGCACTAGTGGTAAAGAACCTGCCTGCCAATGCAAGAGACATAAGGGACACAGGTTTGATCCATGGGTGGGAAAGATCCCCTGGACAAGGGCATGGCAACCCACACCAGTATTATTGCCCAGAGAATCCCATGGACAGAGGAACCTGGTGGCCTAGAGTCCATAGGATCGCAAAGGATTGAACACAACTAAAGTGACTTGGAACAGCACAGCACATGATATAATATATGAGAAGTCTGTCCTCACTGCATGCGTTAAATGAGGAAGCATTCATTTAAGAAAATCTACCAAATCTCAGTAAGAACAGCCAGAGTGTGGCACTTGAATCCCAAGCCATTCCTTTTCTAACTGCAGCCCAGGCTCCTCAGCTCAGTATGTTGGAAGCTTTCTTCTGGTGAGTGTGGTCGAGAAGACGGGGTTGCTTAATCCTCTCAGCTCATAGTCAAGGTATCTTACTAGGAGTGAAGGCCCTGAGCATGTCCCATCACTCCTAGCTCCAAGTTTCAGAGGCTAATTTCTGACAAGTGTGGCTTCCTCCATTCAGCTTCTACTTGTGAGGTGGAGGCTGTATGCTTGGGGTGGCAAGGCAAGAACACTGGGCCCTACTTGCCCTTACCTCCTCTTGCTTGTAGGACAGGGGTTCCAACCCTGGGAGAGGAAAGCTGAAGAAATCAGAGGCTAGTATCCCTATTCAGCCCCCTACTGGTAAAGCAGGGTGCCAGGAGAAGCAAGCCACCATCCCCTACCCCTCATCTGCAGAGCTGTGGCTCAGAGTTTTCCAAAGCAAGATGACATAAAATGAACTCTGTGGAAGAAAAAAAACAAGGAGATCCATACTGAGACATAGCGTAGTAAAAAGGCTAAAAGTCAACAACAACATGAAAAATTTGAAAGCAGCAAGAGGAAAAGGATTCGTTACAAACAAGAAAACCTCAATGAGTTTAACAGCTGACTTCTCATCACAAATAACACAGGCCAGAATGCAGTAGGTGATGTATTCAAGTATTTAAAGAAAAGAATTGTCAATCAAAGATTTATATCCAGCAAAAAAAAATCTTTTAAAAATGAAAGTAAATAAAGATATTCTCATATACACAAAAACTAAAATTTATTACTAGCAGAGCCATTTTAGAAGAAATACTGAAAGGAAGTTCCTCAGGTTAAAAACAAACCCAGATAGAAGTTCAAGTCCAGATGAAAACATGGGGCATCAGTAAAGCTCCCTGCTTGTTGTTCAGTTGCTAAGTCATGTCTCATTCACTGTAATCCCACGGACTGCAGCATGCCAAGGCTTTGCTGTTGTCCACCATCTAGCAGTCTGCTCAAGTTCATGCTCATTGAGTCAGTGATGCTACATAATTGTTAAAAAAAACCCAGTATATATAAATTTTGATATTTTGTTCTCTTAACTAATTTAAAAAGAGCCTTTATAGGCTCAGTCAGTTCAGTTCAGTTGCTCAGTCGTATCTAACTCTTTGCTACCCCATGGACTTCAGCACGCCAGGCTTCCCTGTCCATCACCAACTCCCGGAGTTTACTCAGACTCATGTCCATTGCATTGGTGATATCATCCAACTGTCTCATCTTCTGTAGTCCCCTTCTTCTCCTGCCCTCAATCTTTCCCAGCATCAGAGTCTTTTCCCATGAGTCAGTTTTTCCCATCAGGTGGCCAAAGTATTGGAATTTTGGCTTCAGCATCAGTCCTTCCAATGAATATTCAGGACTGATTTTGTTTAGGGTGGACAGGTTGAATCTCCTTGCAGTCCATGGGACTCTCAAGAGTATTCTCCAACACCACAGTTCAAAAGCATCAATTCTTCAGTGCTCAGCTTTCTTTATAGTGAAACTCTCACATCCATACATGACTACTGGAAAAACCATAGCTTTGACTAGACAGAGCTTTGTTGGCAAAATAATGTCTCTGCTTTTTAATATGCTGTCTAGGTTGGTCATAGCTTTTCTTCCAAGGAGCAAACATCTTAATTTCATGGCTGTAGTCACCATCTGCAGGGATTTTGGAGCCTCTCCCACCCCCCCCCCCCAAAAGTCTCTCACTGTTTCCATTGTTTCCCCATCTATTTGCCATGAGGTGTTGGGACTGGATGCCATGATCTTAGTTTTCTGAATGTTGAATTTTAAGCCAACTTTTCCACTCTCCTCTTTCACTTTCATCAAGAAGCTCTTTAGTACTTTGCTTTCTGCCATAAGGGTGGTGTCATCTGCATATCTGAAGTTATTGATATTTCACCCAGCCATCTTGATTCCAGCTTGTGCCTCATCCAGCCCTGCATTTTGCATGATGTACTCTGCATATAAGTTCAATTAGCAGGGTGCCAATATATAGCCTTGACATACTTCTTTCCTGATATGGAACCAGTCTGTGGTTCCATGTCCAGTTCTAACTGTTGTTTCTTGACCTGCATACAGATTACTGAGGAGGCAGGTCAGATGGTCTGGTATTCCCATCTCTTTCAGAATTTTCCACAGATTGTTGTGATTCACACAGAAAAAGGCTGTGTTGTAGTTAATTAAGCAAAAGTAGATATTTTTCTGGAACTCTCTTGCTTTTTTGATGATCCAACAGATGTTGGCAATTTGATCTCTGGCTCTTCTGCCTTTTATAAATCCAGCTTGAACATCTGAAAGTTCACAGTTCACATACTGTTGAAGCCTGGCTTGGAGGATCTTGAGCATTACTTTGCTAGCGTGTGAGATGAGTGCAGTTGTGTGGTAGTTTGAGCATTCTTTGGCATTGCCTTTCTTTGGGATTGGAATGAAGACTGACCTTTCCCAGTCCTGTGGCCACTGCTGAGTTTTCCAAATTTGCTGGCATATTGAATGCAGCACTTTCACAGCATCATCTTTTAGGTTTTGAAATAGCCCAACTGGCATTCTATCACCTCCACAAGCTTTGTTCATAGTGATACTTCCTAAGGCCCACTTGGCTTCACATTCCAGGATGTCTGGCTCTAGGTGAGTGATCACACCATCATGGTTGTCTGGGTCTTGAAGACACTTTTTGTATAGTTCTTCTGTGTATACTTGCCACCTCTTTTTAATATCTCCTGTTTCTTATTCTTTTCCTCTATTTCTCTGCATTGATCACTGAGGAAAGCTTTCTTATCTCTCCTTGCTATTCTTTGGAACTCTGCATTCAAATGGATATATCTTTCCTTTTCTCCTTTGCCTTTCGCTTCTCTTTTTTGCTCAACTATGTGTAAGACCTCCTCAGACAACCATTTTGCCTGTTTTGGATTTCTATTTCTTGGGGAGGGTCTTGATCTCTGCCTCCTTTACAATATCTCAAACTTCTGTCCATAGTTCTTCAGGCACTCTGTCTATCAGATGTAATCCCTTGAATCTACTTGTCACTTTCACTGTATAACCATAAGGAATTTGATTTAGGTCATACCTGAATGATCTAGTGGTTTTCCCTACTTTCTTCAATTTAAGTCTGAATTTGGCAATAAGGAGTTCATGATCTGAGTCATAGTCAGCTCCCAGTCTTGCTTATGCTGACTGTATAGAGCCTCTCCATCTTTGGCTGACAAGAATATAATCAATCTGATTTCAGTATTGACCATCTGGTGATGTCCATGCGTAGAGTCTTCTCTTGTGTTGTTGGAAGAGGGTGTTTGCTATGACCAGTGCATTCTCTTGGCAAAACTCTGTTAGCCTTTGCTCTACTTCATTCTGTACTCCAAGGCCAAATTTGCCTGTTACTCCAGGCATCTCTTGACTCTACTTTTGCATTTACAGTCCCCTGTAATGAAAAAGACATCTTTTTTGGATGTTAGTTCTAGAGCTCATTAACCAATGCTTCAGTCCTCTGTTAATCACTAAAATTGCTAGCAAGCAGTCTTGTCATATTCTTGCCCTTAAAGGGAATATGTCCAGACTGTATGAATAGACACAAGTAAAGCAGCTGAAAGTTCAACACCTATTATTTTTTAAAAAAATTAAAGTAAAAATATCTTAGAAAACCAGAATTAGAAGTTAAAGTTTTTGAAGCCTGATAAAGGTTGTCCAACAAAGGTCTACAGGAAATAAATGAAGAAATTCTGGACATATTCCCTTTAAGGGCAGGATATGACAAGAATGCTTGCTACCACTTTTACTGATAAACAGAGCACTGAATTAATGAGCTCTTTCTCTCTCTCCCCCTACAATGCTGTGTATGTACATATGATGTATATATATGACCTACAAGGTGTGGTAAACATAGAGATGGGCTGCTCAGACTCCCCTTTATGAAAGGACCTCACCCAGCTGCATGGGATGCAGTTGGCTTATGGCCCCCTGTCCTCTGCTCTTCAGGGTTCAGTTCTTTGGCAGAGAAATTTCTCCCCCAGTGTCATATCCTTCTGAGAGCTCCTGTTATCTGGTCATTCAACAAAGCAGCGTATAAAGGCCTGGCTATTTTGACCCAATGTAACAGAATGTGGGGACAGTTCTGGTCAGCACTCATTTCAGAACTCCCGCTGAGATGGCTGAGGCTCTGTCTGGTCTGCAGAGCAGTTCAGCTTCTCTCTCTGCTGATTCCTCTTCTTTCCACTCATTGGTATTGATTCTCCAATAAACATCTTGAACACTCACTCTTTCTCCCACAGGAGAACCCAGTAGGGGACAGAAGGGAATAAAGATGACAATTGACGTGAAGACATAATGGAATGAATAAGAGAGTTCAGAAATATTGCTGATGAAAGGATCTGTAATTTTTTAAAATCAATATTTTTGGGTATGGTAGACGAGCAACTTATAGGTCAAATTTCTCACAGTAACAACTAAGAAGACTAGTTATTCTAGACTTATTCCTCTTCTAATTCTTCAAACAATGGGAAACATGTTTGAAAGAATTGGAGAGCTGAAATGATAGTCAGGACTTGAGGAAATAGGGAAAGCCAACTTTCCCTTTGGTGCATTTGCTAATTTTTATTAACAACAGTGAGACTAAGAAGCAAAGCATAAGGGAACTATTAAGAGGTAGAAAATCTCAACAGAAAGTTTAGCATTCCCACTTTTAAGAAGAAAGAAAAGAGCAGCTTTGAAGAAAGCAGATATGAAAATCTAGTACAAAGGCATAATTAAATAAACTGTGTTGCTAACCCAAGAACCAACCAATGTGAAATAAAATAAAAGACCTAGGATTAAACCACATATGAATAAGAGGTATCAGACATTATCAGGGCAAAGAATGGATGTTTGAAGAAATGATATTGAAAAAATAGGCCCACTGTTTTGAAAAATATAAAAACAAAATTCTACCTCCATCTTGATCTTGAACTCCAATTGGATTAGAGGCCCAAATGATTAATTATAAAGCCAATAAGAAAAACATAGAAAATATTTGTCATCTTGGGATAATGAGAGAATTCTTTAGCAACACTTAAAATGAAAAATACTTGCAAGAAGAAAAATTGATGAACTTGCCTGCATTCAAATTACACAATTCTTGTCACTGAGGTACTCCATAGACAAAGTTACCAGCTTTGTGACAAGGTTTAAAGGTGGTATTTTCACCATTTACACAGGCAAAGGATAGATACCTATAATATAAAAGAATACTTGGAGTAAGTAAACAATAGGAAAGTAATAAAATTTTAGGCAAAATGTACAAACAATTCACAGAAAGAGATTAAATAGCTAATATATAATAATAATGAAAACATTGATTGTAAGAGTGATAGCTAATACTATATTCCCAAGAATTATGTTTTATATATATATTGATTTTTAAAATACTAATGACAATTCCCTAAAGTAGGTATTATCTTAAATATATAAATGAGTATACACCTTCATAAATGTCCTCCGAAATACAAATTAAACTAATCAGATACCACGTTATAAGGATCATGTTACAAAAATTAGGAAAAATAAAAAATAGCAAGCGTTTATTGAGGATACAATTAAATAGAAATACTCATGAACTGCTGTGGAAATTATGATGGAGGGGTCAATTCTGGAGGGAAAAATAGGTCAGTGCTCACTTGAAGTATGTAAATATCCTGAGGTAGTGTCACAACCCCTCCATTTATATCACAGGTTGATAGTGAGACATAAACAATGGTACCCATTTAAGAATTAAGGTAAAAATTAGGGTAAGGAAAAAGTAAGTGGTCTTCAATATAAAATGGAATATCTAATATGCTTATGTGGTAGGATATCATATAAAGAAATATATATATATGAGTGAGTGAAGTCGCTCAGTCATGTCCAACTCTTTGCGGCCCCATGGACTATAGCCTATCAGGCTCCTCCATCCATGGGATTTTCCAGGCAAGAATACTGGAGTGGGTTGCCATTTCCTTCTCCAGGAGATATTCCCCACCCAGGGATTGAACCCAGGTCTCCCGCATTGTAGACAGACGCTTTACCATCTGAGCCATCAGGGAAGTCTCTCTCTCTATATATATATATATATACATACATATATATATATACACACACATACATATACCATCGTGGAACAAAGTTGAAACAGAATGAAAAGAGCACACACATATCACCAATTTTAAGTTTACTTGTATACCTAAGTAAATCTGTAAAGATGGATTTGGTGATTATATATTTAAAACACTGGAGTGAGTGCCTAAGTAGAAGAAGAATGAGAAAAGTGGTAGGAAATGAACGGGTGGTTCATTTAGAGGAGTGAAAGAAAGTATTGTCAATATTTTGAGAGTGTAACCCAGTGTTATAAAACTAAGAGGAAGGAGGGAGGGAAGGAGGAAGAGGGGAAGGAAGGGAGAGAAATGGAAGGGAAGAAATCCCATTATAACTAATTTAAGCTGTTAGGAAATTCCTTCTCTCATATACCTAGAAGACTTAATCCAGTGGCTCTGTCTGCTTTTCTGCAGGAGACTCCTGGGAAACTCTGCTGTTCTACCATACGTATTTTTAAAATTATAATGCACTTTAGTTGATTTACAATGTTGTGTTAGTTTCAGGTGTACAGCAAAGTGATTCAGTTATACATGTACATATACTCATTTTTTTTCAGATTCTTTTCTCATATAGGATATCACAGAATATGAGTAGCGTTCCCTGTACTATACAGTAGGTTCTTGTTGGTTATCTATATTACATACAGTAGTGTGCATATTTCAATCACAAGCTCCTAATTATCCCCCTCCCTCATGTTTCTTCTTTGGTAACCATAACTTTGTTTTTGATATCTGTAAGTATGTTTCTGTTTTGCAAATAAATTCATTTGTATCACTTTTTAAAATTAGATTCCAAATATGAGTGATATCAAATGATATTTGTCTCTGTTTTTGACTTCACTTGGTATAATAATCTCTGGGTTCATCCATGTTGCTGTAAATAGCATTATTTTATTTTTTTTATGACTGAGGAATATTCCATGGTATATATATATATATGCATACCACATCTTCTTTATCCATTTCTCTGTCATGGACATTTAGGTTGCTTTCATGTTCTGGCTACTGTAAATAGTGCCACAATGAATGTTGGGGTGCATGTATCTTTTCTAATTATGGTTTTCTCTGGATGTATGCCCTAGAGTGGGATTTCTGGATCATATGGTAGTTCTATTATATATTACTATATGTTAATTTTTTAAGGAGCCTCCACACAGTTCTCTGCAGTGGTTGTACCAGTTTTCATTCCCAGCAACAGTGTAGGATGGTTTCCTTTTTCCACACTCTCTCTGGCATTTATTGTTCATAGACTTATTGTTGATGGCTATTCTGATCAGTCTGATGTAATACACCATTGTATTGGGTTGGTCAAAAAGTTGTCTTGGGTTTTTCCTTAGCATCTTACAAAAAAACCCAACAAACTTTGTGGCCAACCCAATAGTTTTAATCTTAATTTCTCTGATAATTAGTGATGTTGAGCATATTTTCACATGCCTATTGGCTATCTGTATGTCTTCTTTGGAGGAATGTCTATTGAGATTTTCTGCTCATTTTTTTTGGATTGGATTGTTTGGGTTTTTTTGAGGTTGAGTTATATGAGCTGTTCATATATATTGGCGATTAATCTCTTGTTATTGGCTCCATTTGTAAATGTTTTCTCTGTGGGTTGTTTTTTTCAATGTGTTTCTTTGCTGTACAGGAGCTTTTAAGTTTAATTAGGTCCCATTTATTTATTTTGTTTTTATTTTCATTAGGAAGTAAATAATAAAAGATATTGCTGTGATTTGTGTCAAAGAGTGTTCTATTATTCTAGAGCTCATCAATGAATTTGATAAAGTTTCAGGATACAAAATTAATACACAGAATCTCTCACATTCCTGTACACTAACCACCAAAGGTCAGGAATAGAAATTAATGAAATAATCCATTTACCATCACATCAAAAAGAATAAAATACCCTGTGTACTATATGTATCCTCAGGATGGTAAACACGAAGGCAGCTCCAGACCCACGTGTACCTAAGAAGCTCAGAGGAGAGAGAGAGATGATAGTCTTTGGACACTTTAAAAAAAACTTTCCCAGAAAAACCACAGTAACAGTAGACATCAACTCCAGTCTTACTAGCCCAAATTTGGTCACATGTTCTTTCCTTAAATAGTCATTGGCAAGGTGGTAGGATTATCTTAGAAATACTCCCACCAACGGAGTGAGAAGGAAGATTGGCTTCCCCTCTGACAGTGGTCCTGAACAAGGGCAGTTTTGTTCCCTAGGGAACACTTGCCAAGGGCTGGTGACTTGTTTTGTTTTTTTTGTTTTTTACTTGTCACAACAATGGGTCAGTTGCTACATCTGCATCTATTGAGATGCTGTAAAACATGCTGTGTCCACATGAGAGGCACCAGCAATGAGTTTTCCAGCTCAAAACGTGAATATTCTTGCCCTATGGCATATGAAATCTCTGTGAAAGTGATGAATTTCTGAAGAATATAGATAGGACCTCCAGATAGTGAGAAGGAAGAGAGAGACACATAAATCATTGTTACCAAGTAGAATGTTATGGAATGCCAAATAGAAAGGGAAAGAATTTGTGGGACAGTAAGGTAATACTCCGGAGAAGGCAATGGCAAGCCACTCCAGTACTATTGCCTAGAAAATCCCATGGATGGAGGAGCCTGGTGGGCTGCAGTCTGTGGGGTCGCTAAGGGTCGGACACGACTGAGCGACTTCACTTTCACTTTTCACTTTCCACTTCCACACATTGGAGAAGGAAATGGCAACCCACTCCAGTGTTCTTGCCTGGAGAATCCCAGGGACGGGGGAGCCTGGTGGGCTTCCGTCTATGGGGTCACACAGAGTCGGACACGACTGAAGTGACTTAGCAGCAGCAGCAGCAGCAAGGTAATACTCTATCTGGTAGAGGATTTGAATGGATGGATGCTTTCATGAATGGATTGGGAAAGCTATTTGGGGCAATAGACATTGGTTTGGTCCCAACCTTGCTCACTATGTAAACTTGGTGAATTATTTAATCCCTCTGTAACTTTGGTAAATACAGTGTCAATGTACAGAGGTTTATTGCATTTCTCTCTATGCAAATAAACATCTCAAGTATTTAATAAAAATATAATTTATAATAGCATTCAAAAAACACAATCAAATCTAGAGAAGTATTTTAAGATTTTTATCTAGAAAGTTAAAAATTACTGAGAGGAAATTTTAAAAACCTACATAGTAGAAGAATATACTAATTTCATGTTATACTTTTCCCTCTTAGTCTATAGTTTTTTTTAGGTTTATAGTTTTAATTCTTGACTTCTTCTGGGATTGGTCATCTGAAAGTAGGAATAACAATATCTATTAATATCTCATGGTAGTGATATTGTTTAAATGAGCTAATCATATAAACTGATCACCATAACATTAATATTCAATACATGCTAGACATTATTATTACCAGGTGCATGAGACTCTGGTGCTTACAATGATTCTTGAAGGCAGGAGAAATTTTCCAAGAATAAAATACAGAGTTAGGCAGCGTAAAAACATTCCAGATCACAGGCAATCCTGAGCAAAATCTTGAGCCATGAAGCAGTATTCATTAAGGGAATTTTGTTGGGTTGGGGCCAAGGTTACACACAGGGTAAAGGTGTCAAAAGGGACTCAAGGGGTTATTAGAGGCCAGATTAGCTGTTTTCTCACACTCTTAACATAGCTTTCTATTTGCTTTATTCTAGTTGTAAATTAAATGGCCTTCTTTTCTTTTCAAAATGTAATTCTAAGTCATTGCCAGTATCATTGAATGTTTAGGACTGACAGAAGATACATTTAGTTTAATTTGAGGCTGACATGATGGTTGTAAGGAAAACCACAGATTTCCTTAAAAACATCATGCCTCATCCTTCACAACCAGTGATGGAAGATGTTCCTTGTTGTATCAGAAGTCCTTATCAAGAGATTCCACAGGGAAGTCAAATCTTGGGATGATTTGTGGCTTCCAAGCCTGTTGCCTCCTTCCCACACAGAGATTCTCCAAGGCATGCAGAGGTGCTGTCTGGTACAGCTGGAAAGAAGGATGAGAAATATTCCTATGAGACTGAATCCAGCTCAGTGACATGTTCAGCTTGAAAATGCCTGAGAAGGATGTAGATTTTTTAAAGAAATACAAGGTCACTTATACTAATATGCCTTTAAAGGATTTAAACAGGAAGAAATAAATTGCTAGATAAAGATTAATGTGTTTCATTTTTCTTCAAAATTCTACCTTGCCAGGATAAACAAAATGAGGAAAAAGGCAGCAGAATGGACATTAGCCTGTATTTTCTTCTCAGATAGTAGAGAATACAAATTTCAGAGCTGAAGGCAAAGACATTCATCCTGCCAGCTCTGTGGGGGAGGACAGAAAAAAAGCAATGTGCTTTATACTTCATTTCTATTCTAACCATCAAATCTCCCATGGTTTCCCCTTAAAATATAAAAATGAAAACAAATTGCATTCAAATGCTCAAGGAAAGATAAGGAGGATGTGGTTTGTTTTGTTGTTATTTCTTTATAGTTCAAATATGTCTGTGCCCTTTTTTTTTTAAAGAATGACAAGTTCTCCCACTCGAGATGCAGTACGTCTGTGTTCCCCAGGGGAGTCAGCAATCAGCACGATCCTGTGCTGTATTTGGAAGCTATGATGAGGTCAGACAGGGCCAGGGGCCTGTCAGTGTTCTTGTGCAGACAGTGGAGGGGATGAAACACACAGCTGATTGGCAGTGGGCTCCACAGCATCACTCACTGTCACGATGAAATGGCAGACCTCCTCTAGGGCTCTCCTTGAAGCTGCCTGCCCCAGGATTTGCGCAGTTCTGCTCTACTGTCACCATTTTCTAAAATCATCCATTGCCACCTAACAGAAGAGACTGTCAAGAGTTGAAAATTTTGTCTCCTTTTAATAATTTATTCTCTTTCCCTGTAACCTTCCCAGTACCTTATTGGCACTCAGGGGCTATCCCAGAGCATCTATTTGGAGGAAGTCCACACAGTGTGTGTGTTCAGCCGGGATCCTGGGCTGCTACTCCTAGCAGAGATTAGTATCCAGAGTACATACCAGCCGTATTCTCCCAGGGATAGAATGTGTGTATTCACAAGGAAATGTGCTTCCAAAGTACTAATAATTGCTATACCGTCTTTATCCTTATTTTCCAAAATCACCACCTAAGCTGTTTCTGTTCATCCATCCATCAATCAACCTTTTTCTCTCCTCTTTCTTTTATTCTCCCTTCCTCCCTCTCTGTCTTTCCCTCCTTCCTTCTTTTTCCATTCCTTCCTCCACCTTTTTCTTTCTTTTTTTCTTCCCTTCTTTTCACAAATGAAAATTTTAAGAAAGAAAGTTTATCATTGGATTACCTGGCGATAAAAATTAAAAAACAATGAAAACAATTTAAATTGCAATTAAAACAATTTTAATTGAAGATCTAAGCCTGAGGATTGACAAGAGTCTTATTCTTGATGTAATCAGAAGAAATGGAAAGAGAGTATTTTTCCCAGTATCATTTAATGTCGATCAATGCCCTGTCCATTTGACACTTAAAAGCTCACATCTGTTAGCACCAGAAGAGATAAAACACTAAATTAAGTTCCATTGTTGTTGTTTTAAACATAATCATGGTTGCAAGGTCACTCATAGCATATTTATTTGTTTGTTTATTCAAAAAATTCTTATTGAGCGTGTGATCTGTGCTCAGCAGCATTCAAGTTGTTGGTAATAAAAAGCAATAAAGCAAACAGACAAAACCCCGCCCAACATTCTCTGAGTTGAGATTGAAAATACACAAGTAAGCTATAAGTAAAATATACAGTGAGTGTGCAAGAGACATGGGTTTGATCCCTGAGTCAGGAAGATCCGTTGGAGTAGGAAATGGCAACCTGCTCCAGTATTCTTGCTTGGGAAATTCCATGGACAGAAGAACCTGACAGGCTATAGTCCATGGGGTTGCAAAGAGCCAGACACAACAGAGTCTAAACACATACACACAAACACAGTGAGTTAGAGGGAAACCCTATAATAGAAAATACTAAAGCAAGAACGGAGGATAGAGAGCACTGGGGTGAGATCTGGGTACATTTGGTAAAAAAAAGCCTCGGGCAGCAGGAACAGCACATGTAAGGGGCATGTCCTCTCCACTGGAGGACTGGGGAGTGAACCCTGGAAGGAGCAGAGTGGGCAAGAAGAAGCGTGAGACAGAAGGGTACAGATAGGTAACTGGAGGGACGGGTGGCTCCTATTTGGCCTTGCAGGCCATTTTGGCTTTTACTCTGCAGAGAATAATAACAGGCACACAAAATTTGCCTTGACTGCACCCTATCTTCTTGTAGCAATCTTCTCTCCCTATTGGTGTCTTTCCTACTCCTGTTGCCTCTCAGATGGCCTGCAGCATTTACTCTTGATTTTCTGTGGGGTCCTATTCTTAGGAATCGATCTAGAAAACATACTCAGAGTTAGGGGGCTGCTAGTTCTGAAAAGTTGAAGGTGGGGGAGCATTCTTTTATAAACATTCTCTCCTGAGTGGGTTCATGTCAGGGGACTAGCTATGTCAGTGCCCTGATTTTATATCCTATTGCAGAGTCAGGGAGAAACAAACCCTTTACAATTTACAATTTTCCACACTTGGGTGTGTGGATTAGTTATTTAATCCACATTAGTACACTTGTACTAAAAGGACAAGGGAAAAACTGTAGAAAGAGCACATTAAAACAGCTTCAAATTTATGCAGAAATATAAATGAGGTGAAACTATATATCATGACTCAGAATACAGCCATCAACTTTGTGATTTCTGGGTTGGAAGGAATAAGATTCTTGCAGATACTAATTTTGCATGGATTTAGGGAATGAGGAGCTGGCTGCATATTATGGTGGTTTGAGAAGAGTTGAAAGTCTCCCTGTGTGCCAAATGCTTCCATATTTTATCATGGTGCAGGAAATTTGGATACAAGAAATTGATTATTAAATGTAGGTTATTTGAGAGTAGTGACTTAGTACTTCATAACCAGTAATTGATGCCATAACTGAGATTAATCCGTTTGGTTGGCTTATTTTCCAGTGAGAGATAAGATCCATCATTTATAAGTTCAGATATAGAAGAAAGGGGAGAAATCAGGAAAGATATAGAAAACGGAACTCTATCAATGTGGGACTTCTTACTGAGAAGCCATGGCTAAAATGTGTGTGTATGTTTGTGTGCGCGGGCACGCATGCACCATATAAGGTTAGGGATATCTCCCCAACTCCTAAAATAGCGCCTGGAACATAATAGTACTCAAAATATATTTTTTATTTACTCAATAAATGGATCATGAAAAGATGAGAGTAAGTGAAAGTTAGGTTATAAATACCTCTCAGATAGGGTATATTTTTGACTAAGGAGAAAAAAAAATGGCTGCTTGAAGTGACTTTCCTGCGGACAGGGCTGATATAGTGATATGTGTGCTGGTTGTTAGGGGAGCGGCAGTGGATGGAGTAGGGTAAAGAGATCACCACAAAGCAAGCCTTGTAACCTTTATAATCTATCTCAGATTTTAAAAAATTATCTGTAAGCAGTCTATAGACATGGCACTGATACCCAGGGCCTGAGGGCCAGGCCCTCCTCTGCATCTCCATTGCTCAGAGTAAATAAGGGACTCAGATTTTGTTTGAAGAGAGAAAATTCTTGTCACCCAAGGTACAGATGAGTTTTGGAAGTCCATGTTTGCAGAGAAAGAGAAGTGGGAGGGGGAGAGAGAGATACTTCCAGTATTTTATTTCTTTTTACTTATCTATATTTTTTGGAAGTACCACACTGCTTGTAGGATCTTAGTTCCCAGATCCAGGGATCAAAACTGGGCCTCAATAGTGAAAGTCCTAACCATTGGACTATCATGGAATTCCCTCTAGTACTTTCTTTTTTTAAAAATTATATATAGATATTTTTTTCTCTTTTTTTTATTGGAGGCTAATTATTTTACAATATTATATTGGTTGGTTTTGCCATACATTGACATGAATCCGCCCTGGGTGTACGTGAGTTCCCCTTCCTGAACCCCCCTCCCACCTCCCTCCTCCCTTTATCCTCTCTCTGGGTCATCCCTGCACACCAGCCCCGAGCATCCTGTAACATGCATCGACCCTGAACTGGTGATTCGTTTCACATATGACAACATACTAAAATGGGCTACTCAAACACTGGCCTAGAAGTGTACTAGTATAAATGAGGCTGACCTCGCTATCAGGCAAATCTGAATTTATCTGGTGCTCGTATACTTGGGAATATATCACCTGGGGAACCTTTTAAAAATGTAGGTCTCTAGGCCCACAGTGATTCAGCTCTAGTGAATTCTAACTTGTTTTTTTTGTTTGTTTGTTTCAAACAAATTTTTCCAAGTTGTAACCTTGGGAATAAGAAGTTACCTGGGTATGGATCAGGGCCACATTTGACAAGCCCCTTAGACTTATCAATTTCGTTTTCCTCCTTTGAAAGATAGAAGTACTAATAGTAACTTCCCTTAAGGTATATAACATTAGAGGATCCAGTACTCCCTGTACAGTTATGTACAGTTTTGTTTTACCATTCACCAGCTCTGTAACTTTGGTTCCATGCTCTTCTTAGTTCACACTTTTTATGTAAATCATCCCCTGTCTCACTGGACAAAAACTAGGATTTTAGAGTCAGGTATTCAGAATTCTGTACTGCTACCTACTTGCTGGGCAATTTGCAAAAGGTCTCTGAAGCTAGTCTGCACATGGGTTATGTGTGTTTGTAGTTTCTTTTCATCTGAAAAAGGAAGATATCTATAATATATCACAGGGTTGGTAGGAGGACTAGGATAGTATGATGCCTTTAAAGCACTCAGCATCATGCCTGGCAGAGTGAGAGCACAAACGTTGCTTTTGGGTTAGTTGCATTCCAACCGGAGTTCGCTGTGTAAAATGAAATTCTATTTTAATTATGAGAGGAACATGCAACAAGAGGCATCAGTAGCAAAGGTATGATTTGAGACTATTTAAAGGGTACGGACAGCAAACTGTTTCTGCAAATAATTTAGGGGCAGGAGCAGGAAAGAGGGACTTTGCCTATGAATTTGAAAATAAGTAACATATAGTCAAGTCCATCTCGAGAAGACATTCTCAACACCTGCTCAGAACACTGGAATTTTAAACCTTAAGTGAACCCCCAAACCAAGGCTGGGCATAATTGAATAACTTGCCTGAGATCATAGAATAGCAGACTTAAGATGAGCTGAATTCTCTTATGTTGTATAGATGTTTAATATAGTCCAAATGAGTGAAAAGTAACTATAATAACAAATGTAGTTACTGAAAATATCCACATCACATTTATGCTCTATATCCCCAATTTTTAGGCCTGCTGAATTTCACCACCACGTAGTAATCTAGCCTCTGATTACTAGAGGTTAGTAACCAGCCTCTAGCCTGACGGTTTGTAGTATTAGTGCAGTGACTGAAATACAGGTGAGTTTCTTCATTTTTGAATGAGAGTTAAAAGTGGCATCTTCCAAGGAAGATCGCAGTGAGACTTATGTTCAAAGGACTCAGCACAAATCCTGAAGCACAGCAGTTGTTAAAATTTTGGTAGCTATTAATATTATTGCTGTTCATTGTTTCCTTAGAAAATGGATCAGTGTTTTCCTCTTCCAGACATCATTTAAGCTGAAACCCTCACCATAAATACAATACTCAGACCCTCTAGAAGGAATTTCAGTGATGAGCTGGACAAGGAAGTGATTTTCATGTTGAGGTACTTCTTGGAACCCCCGATGTGGACTTTGATGATTCTGGAAATCCCCCGGAATGGAAGAGAACTAATGTTGAGGATGTAAGTACTACTCAGAATTCATGTTCTTCCAGACAACTTATGTACATTTTCTCATATTTCCTTACAACACTTCTTTTAGGTTATCCATAGCCCTATGATACAGATGAAGGGACTGAGTCTCTGAGACATTAAATGACTTAGCACAAATCATCATTAGTGGTAGAGCGTGAATTCAAACTCTACTTTGTCTTCTTCTCTTTCTCCCTCTCTTCCTCCTTTCCCTGTTCCTTTGTCTCCTCTCTTAAGCAGCTGAAAGTTTTCTAATTCAATTCTTTTATTCTTGCAACCAGACAACAATTGCTTGTTAGTCACTTACTCTACAGTAGGAATGGTATTAATATACAGTAAGAATGATGATAAAAACTTAATCTTGGAGGGTGAGAGATAAAGGTACTGACCTAAGTACCTTTGGGAATTAATGGAGTCTGTAAGACTGAAAGCAACAGAAAGCATACATAAGCACTGTACTCTAGTATGGGTTAAAAAGTCTGATAATTCTATCTAGGTATAGTGGAATTGAACAATTGAGTACTAAATGGATGATAGCTAGTGGCAGCCAGGGTTTTCACTGTCACACTGGGATTGGATTACAGGTAAGCCTAAGGGGAATACCATAATGATCCCTGTGGTCATGGATGAGAATTGGAGACATGAGTATGAACTCATGATTAGCCTACTATTGATATAGATGGTTGCATATAAAAATGTTTACACATATGTACATAAGCACTAGTTAGGATACATACATATATGCCCTTGCTCTGTCAGAGGAAAAAGCCTGGAAGTAAGGACATTTCAGTCACCATGAGCAGTCACCATTAGATCTTTGTTTCTAATACCATTCTGTGTTACAAGAAATCAGGGCTTCTTGGAGAAATAGCTAATTCTAGGACTGCAGTAGAAATATATAGGATAAGTTACATCTTAGAGTGTCAGGAAGTACAAAAGTGCTCAAAGAGAAAAGAAACAAAATACAGTGATGGGACTATATCTAAGGGGCACAGAAGTCAACCTGAAACAGTTCCCAATGGCCAAAGATGGAAACATTGAATAACAATAAAGTAGTATTGGATTATAACCTAAAGTGTAAATAAAGTAAATGTCTGTGAGTTTGTACTAATATGACAAAAGAAAGGGAGAGAGAAAAAAAAGAAAGAAAGTTACATCTCCTGAACTGAAGAATTCCAAGTAGTTTATGTAGCTACCCCACCCTCAGAGATGGAGCATAACTTTGTACTCTTTAACTGTGGACTATACATTGTGCGGAGAAGGCAATGGCAAGCCACTCCAGGACTCTTGCCTAGAAAACCCCATGGATGGAGGAGCCTGGTAGACTGCAGTCCGTGGGGTCGCTAAGGGTCAGACACGACTGAGCGACTTCACTTTCACTTTTCACTTTCACACATTGGAGAAGGAAATGGCAACCCACTCCACTGTTCTTGCCTGGGGAATCCCAGGGACGGGGGAGCCTGGTGGGCTTCCGTCTATGGGGTCACACAGAGTCGGACACGACTGAAGTGACTTAGCAGTAGCAACAGCAGCATACCACGATAGGCCACTTTTCCAGGAGGCCACTGAGACCCCCCTAAGTCCTTATTATTAAGGACAACCATGGTATTCAGTGCCTTCTCTTTACGGGAGGGGTGTGTGTCTGTGTGTGTAGGTGAGTGTGGCATAGAGAATATGTTTGTGTTTTTATGAGGGGCCAAAATATGGAGGGAATCATGGCAGATACCAAATTCATGGGCCAACAAATAAATGAAGAAGAAAAGAAGAATCAAGGTGAAATGTATAGAAGCAAAGGCAAGTCTAACTACTTCTGGTACACGGTAGGGAGAAAGCTGTGGAGGCTTATGGTGGCTATGTGGCACTTACATAAGCACACCTACTTGTCCACACACTGTGTGAGATGTTTGAATACCTGACACGTGTGACATCTTGGACTGCCACTTTTAAAGGGGGAGCCTTTAAAGAATCAGAATAATATCATTTCAGAGAGAAACGAGTCATCGGTGAGCATTTGAGAAGATAAACTGTCCGTTTATCAATCTAGCAGAATCAGATGTTTTGATCTAATTTCTCAAAATATTATATCATTCATCAAGATAAAGATCCAATCTTTAACATTTTAGATTTGTGGTATTCATTAGATTATAAGAGAAGGTTTACTCTCACAGCCAAACAAATCAAAGACAGCTTTCAGACGAAGACTATGCAAGCATATTGGTTTAAGCAATGATACCCTATGGCAACAGAGAAATCAATAAAAAAATTTTAGGATTAATTCTTATATATTATGCTTAATTAGCTCATACATAAGAAATATGCCTTTATGTTATGGATGGGGCAAATGTGTTTTAAGTGCATAGATGATTTAAAGGGATCTGGGATGAGGAAAAAGCAGAATACAGCAAAGGCAAAAGGTATGAGGTCATCCATTAACCTACTCACATAACCAGGCTGTCTGGAAGCACTCGTGGAGGTGGCTCGCTGTGCACATGAGTGATGTCAGGGGAAACAGGGGCGTCAGATGCCCTCTCTTTCTCTAGCTAATTTCTCACGTCTTTAACAAAGTTTTAGGGTACACTGCCATGGCAGTCATTGCTCTCTGTATCCAGTATGTGTTTTTGCCTGAGACATTTCCGCACACATCCCTTCCTCAAGAAAAGAAATTTTGCTTAGAAGCTCTCACTGATTGGACTTGGACCAAGAGTGGATACTTTCTTAAGGGCAGGCCGACCAAAGGCTAATCAGTAAGTCAATATGTGCAAAAGTCATTGTAAGAATCAGAGTTTGTGTTATTAGCCAATTAATTTGGTCAGTTGTCTATAAAATTCTGATAGGAACATTTTAGAAGATTTTCTAGATAGGAGGAGACACATGGATAGGAAGAAGGCACGCAATAAGGGAGATCATGGGTTCTGTGAGAGATGCAGAGACTAAGTTCCCAGACTATTTCGGATCCTAAATTCTAATTCCTTAATCAGAGTCTCATCTTTTAGAGATTTCTTCAGTCTCTACTCTTTGCAAATGAAAGCCCCCAAAGTATAGGGAGACATTTGGATCCAGAAGGAAATATGGACTTGCAGTTAGAATACATGGGTTTGTACCTTAGTTCTTTTATTTAATGAGAATTTGGACAAGTAATTTAGTGTTACTTGGATTTAGTTTCCTATGATATTACTTTTTAGAGACGCTGTGAAGATTAAATGAGCTAATGTATATGATAGTGTGTGGTAGATGAATGGTAACATTTTTTACCCATTTTCTGGTTTTAAAACTGTATCTATGTAAGTGTACCCTTGGAGAGGATAACACTGAATGTTTAGTAATAAAATAAAGAAAGGCCTGTCCCAGTTACCATGTCCCAGAGGGGCTGGGCAAGGTTAAAGATGAGGATGGATTATGAGTCTTGATCCCTGGTAGACAAATTTAATTGATATACTTATTTTCCATGGACTTGAGCTTCCCTGGTGGCTCAGAGGTTAAAGCGTCTGCCTCCAATGCGGGAGACCCGGGTTCAATCCCTGGGTCGGGAAGATCCCCTGGAGAAGGAAACGGTAACCCACTCCATTATTCTTGCCTGGAGAATCCCATGGACGGAGAAGCCTGGTAGGCTACAGTCCACGGGGTCGCAAAGAGTCAGACACGACTGAGCGACTGAACAGAACGGGAGATATGTTTATTTTAGATTTTCTGAAATACTGAGTTAACTAAAGTCCCTAGGCTAATATATGAGGGAAGAGAAGGTCTGAGTTTCTCAGAAGACAAAGCAATGTCAGTTGAAGTCAAAGCTATTGTTTATAGTATTGTGATCTGTACAAACCCAAGCTGGATAGAATTTTGAGTCAGTCATTTAAGTGCATTCTTCTTTTTAACCTTTGGAGAAGTCAAGAGATGTGAATAAGTTTGCCTGATTCTTTACACAGTTATGGAAAAGTTCAGAACCTTTTTTTATTGTTGTTCTGCTAGAGGAACTGTTACAAAGTTTTCTTTCTGATTGACTGGTACCTACCTAACATTTTTCCTTTCATTACACCTCTGAAGCATAGAACATTTGATTTGGAGGTTGAGGATTGAGCTGAAAACTAGAAGACAGAGAAGCAGATCTAGTTCTAAATCTGGAAATTCAAATCAAAGAGTCAAGTGAGAAAAGCACAAATTAGTGGTCATCCTTCTGTACTATGCACTTCAACCAAACTGCTTTGGCTGATCTAGGCTATGGATTTAATACAGGATTCTTAAATTGAGAGGTTTCTATTGCTTTTTTCCTCATCATAGGGCTCATCATAGGCAGTTTGAATTCTAGATGTGTACTGTATAAGGTTACAACTGTTTGTTTTTTTCCAAAATTGAGATTATAATCATTGCTGAAGAGGTAGAAGTGATGTTCTTCTAGGGGGAAAAAGAAGGGAAAAAATGAGGACTCATTATAACCCAGTAACACAGTGATGTTGAATACAAAATTTAGCCCTCAGGCAAGCTTTTGCAAAGGTTCAGATCTTTTTGGCATAAATTTTTTCTCTATTCTGTGAGTCTTTTCTGTACTCTTTACATATCTCGTACTTCCAAATAAGAGAATTTTAGAGTTAAAAGAATTTTTAAATTCTTGGATAATTTCTATCCTCATTGCAGTGAGACAAGTAAGGCATGAAGAAAATACTATGACATCACACAGGTATTTGGAATCATAGGCAGAATTACATTCCAGAGTTCTTAACTCTCTCCCAGGGGGACAGTCTTTCACACACCATACCATCTCTGATGCTGGCTCTGTCAGTTCTACAAAACACCATGTTTCTCCTCCATTCCACCCATCTCTTTGTGCCCGCAGAAATTACTCCTACCTTAGCTCAAACACCTCACTCAAATAAGGCACATTGATGTAGAAATCATCCCAGGCTTTCCCGACTCAGCCAAATATGACATTCTTAATCTGGGTCACTTGTTTATCCTCAGGGGTTATAAACTTTCTTAAATTTAATGCAAAAGTTTGGGCCCAAATGCTTCCTGTTAAATGGTCCATGGATTTCATCAAAGAGATTAAGAACCATGGCTTTAAAACATAAATTGTAAGCCAAATACTTGGCCTTCTTGAATTTGATGAATGGCATTCCTCCTACTACATTCTATTAAGATTCTGTGCATCAATTAGATATGATACAAGCTTAACAGGGAAATATAGATATTATTACAAGGTTCATCAGTTGCCATTGAAATATCTAGCCCTAAATATCTTTTTTGCAAATATGTCCCACCTCTTGAATCTCAAGGTAATTACACCTTGTTTCTTGATGATGATGACAGATGGCAGGCATAGGAGGTAACACAGAAAGCAGCACCAGATGCTTTGGCCCCCACAAACTTTGAGTCAGACTTGTCAAATGAGCCCTAAACTAGCAAATCCAGTCCACTTCCTCTAAAAAAAACAAAAGAAAAACTATGATGGCACAGAGCACAGCTAAGTTTTATTCTTGAGCAAGAGTTCTTTTGCACAGTCAACTGGTTAACTATATAGAGTTTTTCTGCACAGGCAACTGGTTAAATCGTAGAATTTAAGAAATGCAAGGAAAATCTCAATTTTTCTCATTTGGCAGATGAGATAACTGGGGTCCAAATCACTTTCCACTCTTTCCTGCATACCTCATCCTACTTTGGAAAAATCAGAGGACCAAATAACACTACTTATCAGTTCAGATTTGGGTTCAATACAAATCCTCATGTTGTTCACTTTTGCTAAATCATAAGGCTTAGGCAGTAAATGGGCAGCTTGCTTGGATAAGAGGGAATGCTCAGAATGAATTTGTGCAGGTTGAGGTCGGTCTGCAAAATTCCTAGGTTCTGACATCCCTTGTATCTTTGTTTTCAATGTAGAAACAGTGTCTATGTCAAGTTTAGGAGGACAAGTGTTACAATCATTTATTTGTTCATTAACTTATTCAATAAATATCACATTGGACAGGCCAAGCATTCCGCAAAGTGTTAAGAGGCATACATATAAAATGAAACCAAAATTAAAAAAAAAACAAAACCGAAGTCCCAGCATTAAGTAACTCATAATCTATCAATGGTATTTACTCCTGATATATTTATTGAACATTTACTGTGTGCCGGAAACTTCCCTAAGCATTTCAGTTTTTCATTTCATTTAATTTTCTTAACTTTATGAAATATTTTAAAAGTGAAATTCGTTAGGCAAATTGATCTCGGGAACATGTTAAAGTTTTATTAAGTGTGATTACATGGAAACTATGAAGAAGCATATTAAGATATCTGAAATTGAGTTAAGGGTGATGGATGATGGGGAGAACTTATATACTCTACAGAAATGTTGTTCAGTGTGTTCTAGAAATTAGGGTCAGTCTGAAAACTGTTTGTTACCTGTCTGAGACAGGGTATGCTCAAAAATTGAGAGAAAGCATTTAGACACTTCTATAGGAATTTGCTCTTGCTGCAACATTCAATGATTCATTGGTCCTCTCATCCCACTGAACAGGATATTGATCATTTTATGGGTTTTTAGACTTATATGGTGAATTATTTGTAGTGGTGTAAAGTGAACGGGTTCTCTAGAAAAAAAAAAGCTAACAACAACAACTAACCTCACTTTGATTTGTAGTGTTTTCTGATTTCTGGTATAAATACTCCTGTCATGACTTATTTCAAGCCAGCAATGTAATGTCAAGTACTGAAACTTTAATAATTGGCTCTTCCAAGTTAACACTAGCCAGCTCTAGCACGTCAGCATGTCAGTGTGATATGCATACTAGTCATGTAAGATAGGACCACATGTTCACCCATGATAGATTAGGCGATGAAAACTAGTTCTGAAGTTACAAGGTCCAGATTACTGATTAGTTGCACATTATTGTAAATGCTTCCTGTTTTTAATAAGTTGATCTAGGTTAACCCTAGGACATGGTTCAGAACCATCTTCCCCAAGATACTAGTTGTAAAGAGAATTTGCCCTTGCCAAGACCCATTCTTTTACTTTTTCCCTCTCCATTTTCCTGGTAGTTAATTTTGTTTATGTCATTTTCATTGTTTATCTTATTATCACTCAGCAGGTAGTTTTCACTGGTGAACCAAGAAGTAGACCAATTGGTATTCAGTGACTTTTTTCAATTGGGAGATTCTCAACCTTCAGTTCTGCTAATATTTATTTTCTTATTTACTTGGTGATTTTCTCTCCTCCATTTTTCTCTATGCAGTTCTTCTGGAACACCTTAGATTTCTTGTTGTTTTTTCCTCTACTTTTTAAAAAAGCATTTTAATGAGGTATAATTGATGTACAAATTCTATAGTTGATATATACAAATGTGTTTAGACAAAAATATACATGTGTGAAATTATCACAGTCAATTATATAAACTTATCAATTACCTCTAGAAGTTTCCTCCCACCCCCTTTGTTTCTATTTTTATTTTCCTTTTGTGGTAAGAGTATTTAACATAAGACCTGCCCTCTTAGCAAAATTTAAAATACAGTATTTGCCATAGGCCCCGTTTTACAGAGTAGATCTCCAGAACTTCTTTATCTTGAGTAACAGAAACTTCATATTCTTTGGTGCTCCCTCTTCCCTCCCACCTCACAGCCCATAGCAATTACAATTCTGTCTTCTGTTTCTAATGAGTTTTACTATTTTAGTTTCCAAATATAAGTGAAATCAGGCAGTATTTTTCTTTCTGTGACTGGCTTATTTCCTTTAATATAATGTCTCATAGGGAGAAGGAAATGGCAACCCACTCCAGTATTCTTGCCTAGAAAATTCTGTGGATAGAAGAGCCTGGTGGGCTGCTGTCCATGGGGTTGCACAGAGTCGGACACGACTGAAGCGACTTAGCATGCATGCATGCATTGAAGAAGGAAATGGCAACCCACTCCAGTATTCTTGCCTGGAGAATCCCAGGGCCATAGGAGCCTGGTGGGCTGCCATCTATGGGGTCGCACAGAATTGGACACGACTGAAGCGACTTAGCAGCAGCAGCAATATCTTCTGGATCCATCATGTTGTCACAAATGACAGGATTTCTTTCTTTTATGAGGTTGAATAATATTCCCTTGTATGTATGTGCCACATTCATTCATTGATGAGAATTTAGGTTGTTTCCATATCTTGGCTGATGTGAATAATGCTGCAGTGAGCATGGGAATGCAGATACTTCTTCAAGATCCAGATGACTTCAGGGAGTTTGTGTTTCTCAAGGTTCAACTGCTAAGAGCTACTTAATACTCTTGCAGAACACCAGTTATTCAGTCATTATTTTGGTTGGCCAGGCTCAGTTGTACCTCTCTGAATTTTTACTCTAGAGAGGGAAAAAGAGGAAAAAATTTTGATTCTCCTCTTTCTTTAGTTTCTTCTTTGCCTCTGACCGAGAAAAATAATCAAATAAAAAATGAGCAAAAGCACACTTTACCAAAGAAGAGATGAGAGCAAACAGACAAAAATTGTGGTCATTAAAGAAGTACAAATAATACCCATAGTGAGTACCACTGAATACTCAACAAAATGGCTGAGATGAAAAAAACAGTGGTAACATCAAATGACAATACCAAGGGCTGGCCAGGCACTGGAACACTGGATCCCTAATACATCACTGATGGGAATGCAAAATGGTACAGCCACTTTGGAAAATGATTTGGCAGGTTTTTGTAAAGTTAAATCTATACTTACCATATAACACAACAGCAAGCTTATTCCTAGGTATTTACCTGAGAAAATTGAAATTATCCATACAAAGATCTGCACATGGACATCTAGACAACTTTAGTCATAATTGCCCAAAACTGAAGACATTCCAAGTGTTCATCAACCTGTAAATGAATGCTGTTGCTGCTGCTAAGTCACTTCAGTCGTGTCCGACTCTGTGTGACCCCATAGACAGAAGCCCACAAGGCTCCCCCGTCCCTGGGATTCTCCAGGCAAGAACACTGGAGTGGGTTGCCATTTCCTTCTCCAATGTGTGAAAGTGAAGTCACTCAGTCGTGTCCGACCCCTAGCGACCCCACGGACTGCAGCCTACCACTGCAGGCTCCTCTATCCATGGGATTCTCCAGGCAAGAGTACTGGAGTGGCTTGCCATTGCCTTCTCCGGTAAATGAATGAAGTTCCCTATAATGGGACACTACTCAGTAATAAAAAAAATGAAAGGAACCCAAGGCAAAGATTGTATTAACACTGTATGCTTTTACTTATACTTACAGATGAATATCTGATTTATATGTAGTTTAAGGCAAAACTGTAGAGACAGGATGGAGAACATATCAGTGGTTGTCAGTGATTAGGAGTAGGACAAGGAACTGACTTTAAAAACATATAAGTTCCAGTTAAACTTTCTGAGGGAGCTTCCTTGTAGCTCAGATGGCAGTGTCTGCTTAGCACATAAGAGAGCCGATACTCAGAGCAGTGGTAGATTGACACCAGAGGCCTCTGTGAGAACTGGTGGGAAGCCCTGGAATCAGTAACCAGAGTTGTGGCTCCTGGAAGGTTGCCTGAATCTGGTGAGTGGAGTGCAGGCCCAGAAGCCAAACCATGGCAATACCAGTGGCTCCGTGGTGGCAGCAAATGTAAGCACAGCTCCCTGTTTCTTGGTTCCCCTCACTGAGAACACATTTATACCATCAGAATATTTCTGAAATAATACATTGAGATCAAGCCCTGAGCCTTTGAAGTGGGAGCACTGACTCCAAGACCCTAGACTACCAGAGAACTAACCCAAGGGAGTATCAAATAGTGAGAACTCACACAAAGGAAACCACGTGAATACAAGACCCAGCATCACCCAAGAACCTGTAGCACCCTGTGCAGGATGCCTCATCTAAACAGCAAACAAAAAAAATACAAACCCAGTCATCAGCAGGAAGACTACCACCTCATTCAGGCTTGCCCATCAGAGGAAAAACATACAAACAAACAAAAGATTCAGCACAAATATCACCCTATACAAAGCTTACACAGACCACTGGATCAACCTTAGGAGGGCAGAAACCAAAAGGAAGAAAGAATTCAACCTTGAAGCCTGGAAAAAGGAGACCTCAAACACAGTAAGTTTGAAAAAAAAAAAAAAGAGAGAGAAAAGGCAGAGAAATATTATGCAAATGAAGGAACAAACTAGAAACACAGAAGTCCAAATAAATGAAGAATAAACAGGCAAACTACCTGAAAAAGAATTCAGAATAATGATAGTAAAGATGATCAAAAAACTTGAAAATAAAATATAAAACATGCAAGAATCAATTAGCAAAGGCCTTGAAGAATTAAAGAATAAACATACAGAGACAAAGACAATTACTGAAATTAAAAATAGAAGGAATCAATAGCAGAATATCTGAAGGAGAAGAACGAATCAGTGAGCCAAAAGATAAAATGGTGGAAATAACTTTTGAGGAACAGAATTAAAGTAAAAAGAATGAAAAGAACTGAGGATAGCCTCAGAGACCTCTGGGATGATATCAAACACATGAACATTCAAATTATAGGGGTCCCAGAAGAAGCAGGGAAAAAGAAAGGATATGAGAAACTTTTTGAAGAGGTTATAGTTGAAAATTTCTCCAACATGGAAAAGGAAATAGTCAATCAAGTCCAAGAGGCACAAAGAGTCCCATAAAGGATAAACCCAAGGAGAAACATGCCAAGACACATACTAATCGAACTAACAAAGACTAAGAACACAAAGAAAGAATATTAAAAGCAGCAAGGGAGAAGCAACAACTAAAAATAAAAGGGAAACCCCATACATTTAACAGCTAATCTTTCAGCAGAAACTCTGCAGGCCAGAAAAGAATGGCAGGATATATTTAAAGTACTGAAAGGGAAAAATCTACAACCAACATTATTCTTCCCCGCAAGGATCTCATTGAAAATTGATGGAGAAATCAAAAGCTTTTCAGACAAGCAAAAGTTAAAGAGAATTCAGTACCACAAAACCAGCTTTACAACAAATGTTAAAGGGACTTATATGGTCAAGATATACAAATGAAGAAAAAGATCTACAACAATGAACTCCAAACAATTAATAAAATAGCCATAGGAACATATATATCAATAATTACTTTAAATGTAAATGGATTAAATGCTCCAACTATATGACACAGACTGATTGAATGGATACAAAAGCAAGACCTATATGTATGGTGTCTACAAGAAACCCACTTCAGAACTAAAGACACACATAGACTGAAAGTGAGAGGATGGAAAAATATATTCCATGCAAATGAGAAGCAAAAGAAAGCTGGAGTAGCAATCCTCATATCAGACAAAATCCTTAAAATAAAGAATATTACAAGAGATAAGAAAGGACACTATATAATTATCAAGGGATCAATCCAAGAGGAAGACATAACAATTGTAAATGTCTATGTTCCCTTGTAGCTCAGTCGGTAAAGAATCTGCCTGCAGTGCAGGAGACCTGGGTTCGATCCATGGGTTGGGAAGATCCCCTGGAGAAGGAAATGGCAACCCATTCCAGTATCCTTGCCTGGAAAATCTCATGGACAGAGGAGCCTGGTGGGCTGAAGTCCATGAGGTCGCAGAGTCGTGCACGACTGAGTGACTAACACTTAACACTTATGCACCCAACATAGGAGCATCTCAATAAGAAAAACACTAACAGACATAAAAGGATAAATTGATAGTAACACAATAATAGTAGGAGATTTTTTTTCAGTGGTGAAAAACTGAAAGCATTCCCGCTAAGATCAGGAACAAAACAAGGGTGTCCACTTTAATCACTATTATTTAACGTAGTTCTGGAAGTCCTCACTACAGCAATCAGAGAAGAAAAAGAAATAAAAGGAATCCAGATCAGAAAAGAAGAAGTAAAGCTCTCACTGTGCAGATGACACAATACTGTACATAGAAAACCCTAAAGATAGTATCAGAAAATTACTAGAGCTAATCAGCTAATTTAGCAAAGTTGCAGGATACAAAATCAATACAAATAAATTACTCGCATTTCTATATACTAACAATGAAAAATCAGAGAAATTAAGGAATCAATCCCATTCTCCACTGTAACAAAAAGAATTAAATATCTAGGAATAAATTTACCTAAGGAGACAAAAGAACTGTACATGGAAAATTATAAGACACTTATAAAAGAAATCATAGATGACATAAACCAATGGAGATATATTCCATTTTCCTGGGTAGGAAGAATCAATATTGTGAAAATGACTATACTACCAAATGCAATCTACAGATTCAATGCAATCCTTATCAAATTACCAATGGCATTTTCCACAGAACTAGAACAAAATATTTCACGATTCATATGGAAACACAAAAGACCCTGAATAGCCAAAGTAGTCCAAAGAAAGAATAGAGCTGGAGGAATCAACCTTCCTGACTTTGGATTATACTATAGAGTTACAATCATCAATACAGTATGGTACTGGCACAAAAACAGAAATATAGACCAATGGAACAAGATAGAAAGCCCAGAAATAAACCCATGCACCTACGGGTACCTTCTTTTTGACAAAGGAGGCAAGAATATCCAATAGGGCAAAGACAGCCTCTTCAATAAATGGTGCTGGCAAAACCAGACAGCTATATGTAAAAGAATGAAGTTAGAACACTTCCTAACACCATACACAAAGATAAACTCAAAATGGATTAAAGACCTAAATGTAAGACCAGAAACTATAAAACTCTTAGAGGAAAACATAGGCAGAACACTTGATGACATAAATCAAAGCAAGATCCTCTATGACCCACCTCCTAGAGTAATGGGAATAAAAGCAAAAGTAAACAAGTGGATCCTGATTAAACTTAAAAGCTTTTGCACAGCAAAGGAAACTATAAGCAAGGTGAAAAGACAACCCTCAGAATGGGAAAAATAATAGCAAATGAAACAACTGACAAAGCGTTAATTTCCAAAATATACAAGCAGCTCATACAATTCAATGCCAGAAAAATAAACAATCCAATCAAATAGTGGGAAAAAGACATTACTCCAGAGAGGACATACAGATGGGTAACAAACACATGAAAAGATGCTGAACATTGTTCATTATTCAGTTCAGTTCAGTTGCTCAGTTGTGTCCGACTCTGCATGACCCCATGAATCATAGCAGGCCAGGCCTCCCTGTCCATTACCAACTCCCGGAGTTCACTCAAACTCATGTCCACAGAGTCGGTGATGCCATCCAGCCATCTCATTCTCTGTCGTCCCCTTCTCCTCCCACCCCCAACCTTTCCCAGCATCAGAGTCTTTTCCAGTGAGTCAACTCGTCGCATGAGGTGGCCAAAGTATTGCAGTTTCAGCTTTAGCATCAGTCCTTCCAATGAACACCCAGGACTGATCTCCTTTAGAATGGACTGGTTGGATCTCCTTGCAGTCCAAGGGACTCTCAAGAGTCTTCTCCAACACCACAGTTCAAAAGCAGCAATTCTTCGGCGATCAGCCTTCTTCACAGTCCAAATGCAAATCAAAACTACAATGAGATATCAACTCACGCCGGTCAGAATGGCCATCATCAAAACGTCTACAAACAATAAATGCTGGAGAGGGTGAGGAGAAAAGGGAATGTTCTTGCACTGTTGGTGGGAATGTAAATTGGTACAGCCACTATGAAAAATGGTATGATGCTTTCTTAAAACACTGGGAATAAAACCACCATATGACCCAGCAATCCCACTCCTAGGCATATACCCTGAGGAAACCAAAATTGAAAAAGACACATATATCCCATTGTTCAGCACAGCACCATTTACAACAGCTAGAACATGGAAGCCACCTAGATGTCCATCAACAGATGAATGGATAAAGGAATGTAGTACATGTACACAATGGAATATTCAGTTCAGTTCAGTTCAGTTCAGTTCAGTCGCTCAGTTATGTCCGACTCTCCGCGACCCCATGAATCACAGCACGCCAGGCCTCCCTGTCCATCACCAACTCCCGGAGTTTACTCAAACTCATGTCCACAGAGTCGGTGATGCCATCCAGCCATCTCATTCTCTGTTGTCCCCTTCTCCTCCCGCCCCCGACCTTTCCCAGCATCAGAGTCTTTTCCAGTGAGTCAACTCGTCGCATGAGGTGGCCAAAGTATTGCAGTTTCAGCTTTAGCATCAGTCCCTCCAATGAACATCCAGGATTGATCTCCTTTAGAATGGACTGGTTGGATCTCCTTGCAGTATAAGGGACTCTCAAGAGTCTTCTCCAACACCACAGTTCAAAAGCATCAATTCTTCAGCGATCAGCCTTCTTCACAGTCCAACTCTCACATCCATACATGACCACGGGAAAAACCATTGCCTTGACTAGACGGACCTTGGTTGGCAAAGTAATGTCTCTGCTTTTTAATATACTATCAAGGTTGGTCATAACTTTCCTTCCAAGGAGCAAGCGTCTTACTCAGCTATAAAAAGGAGTGTCTTTGAGTCAGTTCTAATGAGGGAGATGAACCTAGAACCTATTACACAGAGTGAAGTGAGTCAGAAAGAGAAAGATAACTATTGTATTCTAACGCATATATACGGAATCTAGAAATATGGTACTGAGGAATTTATCTGCAGGACAGCAAATGGAGAAACAGACAGAGAATAGACTTATGGACATGGAGAGAGGATAGGAGAGGGTGAGATGTGTGGAAAGAGTAACATGGAAACTTACATTACCATATGTAAAATAGGTAGCCAACGGGAATTTGCTGTATGTCTCAGGAGACTCAAACAGGGGCTCTGTATCAGCCTAGAGGGGTGGGATGGGGACAGAGATTCAAAAGATAGGGGATACATGTATACTTATGGCTGATTCATGTTGAGGTTTGACAGAAAACAACAAAATTCTGTAAGGCTATTATCCATTTTAAAAATAAATTTAAAAATACATTAGAAAATTTGGTGGGGTAATGAAATATACTGTATTTTGATTATGGTGGTGGTTACATGATTATAGATGAAAGTGGATACTTCAGTCCCAATTAAATAGCCTTGAAATGACTGTAACCCTAGCCATCCCTTGACTGTAACCTTGAGACCTTGAGCTAGAACTCCCCAGCTAAGCTGCCACCAGATTTTTGACCAAGAGAAACTGTAAGATAACATGTGTTTGTTGTTTTGAGGTGCTGTTTTGGAGTGATTTATTATGCAACTCTGTCTATATTTATATTTATATATATGTACCTCCTATTTTGTGTTCTATCTATCCATCATCTGTATTCTGACACAATCTGCATAGTTTTAGATCCACTGAAAGTATACTCACATTAAACAGAATCAGTTCAGTTTAGTTCAGTCACTCAGTCGTGTCTGACTCTTTGCGACCCCATGAATCACAGCACGCCAGGCCTCCCTGTCCAGCACCAACTCCCAGAGTTCACTCAAACTCACCTCCATCGAGTCGGTGATGCCATCCAGCCATCTCATCTCTGTCGTCCCCTTCTCCTCCTGCCCCCAATCCCTCCCAACATCAGAATCTTTTCCAGTATACTTACAATATAAATCTGATACTTTATAATTTGTACTATTTCTGTTTACTTATTCCTCATGTTGCCTTTTATCTGCCTTACCAAAAAGGCTTATCAAAATGATTCCCTGCATCATTAAGAGGACTTTCTTCAAAATCATTTATTTATCATAAAAGCCATAATTTTAAACTATTTATAAATGGCAGTGCAATCATTCAGTAATCATTTTTTGAGTCTTAAAAGGAGTGCGTCAAGGCTGTATATTGTCACCTTGCTTATTTAACTTATATGCAGAGTACATCATGAGGAACGCTGGGCTGGAAGAAGCACAAACTGGAATCAAGATTGCTGGGAGAAATATCAATAATCTCAGATATGCAGATGACACTACCCTTATGGCAGAAAGTGAAGAGGAACTCAAAAGCCTCTTGAGGAAAGTGAAAGAGGAGAGTGAAAAGGTTGGCTTGAAGCTCAGCATTCAGAAAACAAAGATCATGGCATCTGGTCCCATCACTTCATGGGAAATAGATGGAAAAACAGTGGAAACAGTGTCAGACTTTATTTTTTGGGGCTCCAAAATCACTGCAGATGCTGACTGCAGCCATGAAATTAAAAGACGCTTACTCCTTGGAAGGAAAGTTATGACCAACCTTGATAATATATTAAAAAGCAGAGACATTACTTTGCCAACCAAGGTCCGTCTAGTCAAGGCTATGGTTTTTCCCGTGGTCATGTATGGATGTGAGAGTTGGACTGTGAAGAAAGCTGATCGCCGAAGAATTGATGCTTTTGAACTGTGGTGTTGGAGAAGACTCTTGAGAGTCCCTTGTACCGCAAGGAGATCCAACCAGTCCATTCTAAGGGAGATCGATCCTGGGTGTTCATTGGAAGAACTGATGCTGAAGCTGAAACTCCAATACTTTGGCCACCTCATGCGACGAGTTGACTCACTGGAAAAGACTCTGATGCTGGGAAGGGTTGGGGGCGGAAGGAGAAGGGGATGTCAGAGAATGAGATGGCTGGATGGCATCACCGACTCTGTGGACTTGAGTCTGAGTGAACTCCGGGAGTTGGTGATAGACAGGGAGGCCTGGCATGCTGTGATTCATGGGGTCGCGGAGAGTCAGACACGACTGAGCGACTGAAATGAACTGAACTGAACTGAACTGAACCTCTGTGCAAGACATCAAGCCATGTACAGAGGCTACATTGTTGTAAGAGATCCATGCAGTCTCCACTTTCATGGGGCTTACTGTCTAGAAGGGAAGGGAGACAGTAAGTGAATAATCCAGTCACTGAATATAATTGTGATAAAATATCATGAAGAAAACATTTAGGATTCAAATTTTTCAGTTTGGAAAATACCTTATAGTATCCATTGGCACCTCCATATGTAAGAAAATATTCATTAGTTCCTGATTATAAAACATATTCGGTGACTTCCCTGGTGATCCAGCATTAAGACTCTGGGCTTCCAGTTGCAAGGGGTATCGGTTTGATCCCTGATTGGGAACTAAAATCCCAAATACCATGTGGCAAAAAACAACAACACATGTTATAATTGTGCACATTTTGAAAAACAAAGTTCTAATTGTAGAAAAAAATGAGAAACTCAACAAGATTTAGAAACCAAACAAAAATAATGTGAAATTGCCTTGTGCCCTTTTGAATACCTCTGCTTGGAGTCGGTCCTCCCTTTCTTGTCGTGGAAGGAACTGGAGCTGTGACTGACCTAGCATATGAGATTCATCCTAAGCACCAGCTGCTGCATCGCAACCTACATCTTGCCCACACCTTGGGTCAGCCGAATTAGAAATGTTGATGCTTCTGTTTGCAGCCTCAAGGGTCTAGTAACAGCAGCCAGCAACCATTCTGAGGGACCCTGAATGGCCTTGAAGTTGTTTATGGAGTTGGTGTGAGCTGGTGCAGGATGGTGAGAAATCATGGGGGTGGTTGCCCTGGGACTGAGCTGCTGTTGTCTAGGCAACTTTATTAAGAACCTTCTGTTCCTCGGAAAATGAAACTTAAATTAACTCTTGAGTTCTGAGAATCATGGCATTTCATTCTTAACTGGTCTTTGGCATTTGTAAACTTCTTGGTCTCTTCAGTTTAGTTCAGTTGCTCAGTCGTGTCTGACTCTTTGTGATCCCATGGACTGAAGCACGCCAGGCCTCCCTGTCCATCAGCAACTCCCGGAGCTTGCTCAAACTCATGTCCATTGAGTCGAGCAAGCCATTCAACCATCTCATCTTCTGTCGTCCCCTACTCCTCCCACCTTCAATCTTTCCCAGTATCAGGTCTTTTCCAATGAGTCGGTTCTTCGCATCAGGTGGCCAAAGTTTTGGAGTTTCAGCTTCAGCATCGGTCCTTCCAATGAATATTCAGGACTGATTTCCTTTAGATCTCCTTGCAGTCCAAGGGATTCTCAAGTGTCTTCTCCAACACCACAGTTCAAAAGCATCCTGGTTGGGGTCCTAAAATACCTATCAAATGGAATTGCTCATAAAGGTCTCTTCATTCTTAAATTCCAATTAAAACAAATTCTTTCACCCTCCAGAGTGGTAATCAGTATATTTCTAGAATGAGATCTATCCCCAGAGTCAGTGTTCATATCCTGATTTATCCAATTCTAAGTCTCCAAAAACAAAAACCCAGAGGGTGTGATTTTTTAAAAGCATGTTTCTTCACCCAAGTGTAGTGTGAAAAAAATTGCTTTTCCTGAGTTTTAGCTGCGGCAGCCTCACACCCCTAATACACAGCATGAAATGAATAATGTGCTACAATGGGGATCAATGTAGCTTCTTTCAATATTTCCAACATGAAGAGTTTCTTCTTCAATGTTAGAACAGTTTTTTGTTCTGTTGAACAGGAAACAATAATAGTTGATTCCTTTATAAATACTTAGAGTGTACCAGGGACTATTTTAGACACTGTTTTGATAGTAACGCATGTAATCCTCACAGCAATCTTATGAGACAAATGGGTTTATATATATAGTTAAAGAAATTGAGGCACAGAGGTGAAACAAGTCAATCAAGATCATGAATCAGTAAAATTCAAAGCCAGGATTTGAACTTGGGTAATCAGGGTTCAGAGTCTGTGCTCTTAATTACTGCTGTAGCACTTTTGAAGAAGTCAGGTTGTGCTCTGCAGTTACAGTACAGGAAATATAACCATTTTAAAACTGGAATTACACTTGGCACAACAAAACACTCACACTAAGAGAGGTACACAGGAACTAAGACTAAATCAGAAAATTGCAGGCTATAGACTCACACATCCCAGATAGTTAATTTAGGCTCACATTATTAACTTTCATTCTATCTCTCTCTTGTTCTCTCGATCTCAAACTTTCTCTCTTTCTGCTCGAAAAAGCATTGGCTTTGAATTCCAGTTTGAATTCATCTTGGCTTCACTGTGCCTGTCATCTGTCCTTTTATGCTATTGCGCAAGTCTTTTGTTTTCCTCATTGTGAGATCAGGCCACCAAAGGTGGCTGCCCTCTTGCTGTCTGTACATCCCCTGCTACACTGCACAGTGCCTGTTTCACCTGAACCCTACTCACATGACTGACCTTCCTAAACATTTGCCCCCCACCCCTGCTGATGATAACTCTAACCTTTAGAACAGAATACCTCCACCTTGAGAGCTTATCAAAGGGGAGGTGAGGGGCATCCCCTTATGCTTGTTTCCCTGGTAACTGATGAGCCAACCTGATACTGGTAACCTCCCCCCACCCCAGGAGCGAGAGGAGACTGCTGCCATGCCCTGACTGCCTTCTGCCACACGGTGGCGTGTCACTCCAGGACCTTCTTTCAGACAGGTAAGACTCCCCCATCCACTAAATCATTGATGTCCTTGTTTAGTATGGGCTCTTTCCTCTGTCTCCAGGATGGGCAAGTACAGGGCTTGCAGGCCTGCAGGGTGTGGCCCAACATTCATGTATAAACTTGGTCCAGTATTTCCACTGCAGAGTTCAAAGGAGGTAGAGTATATGAATACTATGTGAAATATAAAGCAGAAGGAATTTCAGGGATTGATTTTTATTATCTATATGTGGATAAGATGACCACTTATCTGGTGTAATCTGAAATCGTCCAAGGAGTTCTTGCTTTCTTCACATATCTCTCATTCTATTTTTTATCAGTGCTTGAAATCCCACCATTAAAAAGCAAATCCTTTAAGTTCTGAAGTTTTGCACCTTAAAGAAATGATTGTTTAGATGTAAATACCAATGGGAGGCATAATTCTTCAAACTTTCCTGCTAATGCACAGGGAATGATCTAACTGATATTTGACTACCTGCCCCTGTGGGAATGAGATAGGGAGGCACTAGCCTGGGCAAAGGGTGATAGGAAGTAAACACTTGGCAGATAGTAGATTGTTGCTAAATCTCAACCTTGGGCTATTCATAAAACAGATATCCATGCCCTTTCTTCAGTGATGATGTCACCAACTCTGATAATCTTTGTATTTCTCTTCGAGCAGTTTGAGTGCAATTCTTTCCTTATTCAAATTGTATTTTTGTTCATTTATTATGCTATATATATTGAATACCCGCTCTGTGTTATACATTGTTTAAAGTGGATTCCATACAAAGGTGAGGAAGACAGTGTCTAGAATCGCAATTTAAAAGGTAAATGAAAATAAGGCCAAGGAAGGCCTTGGAACTCATATTAGGGAATTTGAATTTTATTGGTATTTATATACTATTAAGCAGGGGAACTGAATCATTTTTGTAGTTCCAGACCCTCTCTGGCTTCTATAACTTTCCCCTCACCCACTGTGCTCCATCCAGGTACATTCCCACTTTGTCTCCAAGCACAGACATTCAACTTAAATCAGTCTTGCCCCCAGATCCCCATCCCCTCATTTCTTTTAAGCCTTTGCTGAAAGGTCAACTTCTCAGTCAGACCTTCTTTGTTTACCCTATATTTATAAGATTAATCCTCCTTCCTAACACTTTCTATCTGCTGCCTCCAGCTCCCTCCTTCTCTCATATATTTGCCAAAATCTAATGAGTTTGAGTGAACTGCGGGAGTTGGTGATGGACAGGGAGGCCTGGTGTGCTGTGATTCATGGGGTCGCAAAGAATCGGACACGACTGAGTGACTGAACTGAACTGAACTGAATATACTATGTAATCTATCTATCTATCAGGCATTAATCTATCTATCAGTCATTAAATCTATCAGGCATCAATCTATCTATATCATCCACTTACCCGTGACCTCCCTAAAATGTAACCTCCCTGAGGATAGGGATTTGAGTTGAAAATAGTTCTTGGCACATAGTAGGAGGTAGAACATATGTACTTGCTAAATAAAAAATGGAAGATTTTAAGTGGTCACTCTGGATCCAATATGGGGATAGGATTGGTGGCAGGCCTGGGGTCAGGAAGGGCAACTGGAAGCTGTTGTGGAAATCCAGACAAGGGCATAAGAGTGACCTGCACCACTGATTCTAGAAATTTTTAGAGAAGGAATGAACATGGCTTAGTACTTGATTGAGAGTGATAGTGGTAGAGATGGAGGTAGAATATCCATAAGGGGAAAGAATAGTTTAAAATGATGCCTGGGTCTGGTAGATTGAATCATTTGAAGAGAAAATATTACTTGCATCCTCACTGATGTTGGATTTGGTCATGAACTCCCTTTGGCTGATAGACCATTAGCAGAGCAATGTGAGCAAGAACTTAAAATGTCCTTGCATGGTTGGTTGGCTCTTTCAACTCTATGAATGCAGTATCTCAAGAAAATGTTCAAGGTAACCATTTGCCTTTTTCTCCTAAACCTCAGAGTCTACACATGTGCAGAAGACCTGGACCCATCTTATTAACCTGAACTAAGCTACATGACCCTGCAGAGGAAGTAGAGTTGCCCAGCCACGCTCACACGATCAAATAAAATGATAATTAGCTCATCCACTCATAAGAATGGATGTATGAATTGGAAGCCACTGAGTTTTGAGGTAGTTTGTTATACATTGTTATTATAGCAGTAGCTGACTTAGATGCCAAGGTAAACTTGGAGTACTTGAAAGATAGTTGATACTTCTTATAAACACAGGGAATCTAGAAAAAGAGCCTATTTGAAGGCAGCAAGGTACTGCAAGGAGATCCAACCAGTCGATTCTAGAGGAGATCAATCCTGGGTGTTCACTGGAAGGACTGATGCTAAAGCTGAAACTCCAATACTTTGGCCACCTCATGCGACGAGTTGACTCACTGGAAAAGACTCTGATGCTGGGAAGGATTGGGGGCGGGAGGAGAAGGGGATGACAGAGAATGAGATGGCTGGACGACATCACCGACTTGATGGACATGAGTTTGAGTGAACTCCGGGAGTTGGTGATGGACAGGGAGGCCTGGCGTGCTGTGATTCATGGGGTCACAAAGAGTTGGACATGACTGAGCGACTGAACTGAACTGAAGGTACTGAGTTCAGATCTGCACATGTCAGGTGTGAGGTGCCTGTATGACATCTAAGCATTTTGGTCTATTTGGTAAAGAGAGAATTCTGTCTGTAGCCCAGGAGGGACAACTGAGCCCATAGGGACAGCTATGATTTTAGAACGATTACCACATAGAAAATGATGGAAGCAATGAAGGAGCACACAGAATGAGAAAAGACCCTAGGACAGAAACCTAAGAGGCATTCCATGTTACAGGACAGCAACTGAAAAACCCTCAGAAAAGCTGGACTTCATCAGCAAGCTGAAGACAGCAGGGCATAGGTGAGAGCAGTGTGTTTTCCAGCCCTGGTTTGGAACTAGGTTCAGTATGTATCTCCCAGACCCAGAGAGGGAACCCTGACTAACAGCTTCTCTGAGTCTGCTTCCATTCCCTTGTCCACATCCTCCACTGCTCTCAACAGAAGCAATAAAATCTCCTGAGGACTCAGAAGGCCATTTTCTATTGCTCCTCCTCAGGCTCTGTGTGACAGCCATTTCTGAACCCCTTGTTATGGAAACACATAACAAGTCACAAGTTCCCTCTGATTATTACGAAGGGCAAGGAAGGGCAGAAGTGTTCTTCTCTGCTCAATGATCCATGCAGCTTGAGCATTATCCTTCGTAGGCAAATTCAAAGCAGAGATAAGTAGAGATGTACAGCCCAGCAGTTCTCATAAATGAATTTAGTTCAAGTTGAATTAAGGTGATCTTCGAAAATGTGTTCCAAAATGATTCTCTTCAATATCGAGGACACCAAATCATTCTGAAAAATGGCCTAGCACTTTTGGTAAATGTTTCTATTATAGCCTTATAATTCTATAGAAGGTAGACTAGGGACCTCTAATGAGCTTATTGAAATGGTGAACACTGCATGCTATTTAATATTTGCTGTCACTTTTCTGAAGGCAAAAAGACCTCTTCATTCTGTTTTCACTGACTGCTCTCAGCTGAATTGTGAATGGGTAAAAAGACCATGTTTGCCAGGCATGGAAAAAACAATTTGTTGAAGATGGAAATTACACATTATTGTTCTTAGTGAAGAAGGGTGATGGCATTTGAAAGAGATGGGGACTTTTTCTGCTAGAGAATTCTTATAGCACCTTTTTCAGATTTTAGGGGAATAGTCGGCCTTCTGACTTCTCTCATTGCTTACTGATCAGTCTTACCCACACTTGACTTAGAACTTTCTGAATCCCACTTCATAAAGTCCTGCATTGGTGAGGAATATCAAAGGAGCTGGGGAAGGTTTCCCAGAGGAGCCATATCTGGGGGAGATATGAAGGAATATAACTTAACTAGCTACTGAAGGAGGGATTAGGTGTCTGTATTCAGTACAATGTGCAACCATTAAATATTTCAAGCATTAGGGGAGATTTATTTTGGGAAAAGATCACTTTGATAGCTTATTGAATAGAAGCAAGAGTTGGTAAAGATGAATCAGTTGGGAGGCTATTGTAGTGAAGTTGTCCATGTAAGAGATACTTGCAGGTTGGATTAGGGTGAAGATAGTAGCTATGGACCTGAAAACATGCATTTAAGGAATAATTAGAAGGTACATAGGCAATGGTTGGAAATGGATATGAAATGATGATGATGAAGAGTGTAAAAATCAATTTAGGGGACTGATCACATTTTAGAAGAGAACCAGTTTCTACTCTTGATTTAGTTGAAGTGCAAATTGAAGGAAATTGGTGCTGGGAGATAATGAATTTGGCTTAGGATATTTTAAGAATGAACTATCATTGAGACATCGAAGTGGAGATATCAGGTAAGCAGGTGGATATATTGATCTAGACCACAGAAGGAAGCCTAAAGATTGGTTTGTAAATTGCATTGATGGTAATTAAAGCTGAAGGCATGAATAAATTCTTGAAGGAAGAGGATACTAAATGAGTAAAACAGAGGGTCTTGAATAGCTCAAGATAACTATAGAATTTGACACTGTGGGGAAGGAAGGTAGGATGGCAAAGACAAGGCAGGGAGCAGTGAGGAGGAGAAGCCGGAAGATGATATGGAGCAGAGGAAGAGAATGTTGTAAGAATAGGGAAGTGGCCAACAGCGTCAGAGAGATGTGATGAGACTGACAAACATCCACTGAGTTCATTGGTTTGGAGGCATTTGGTAACTAATATGGAGTGGAAACCACATTAGAGTGGAGTGTGGCTACTGAGCATATGTACCTCATGTTAAGTTTGACTTTGATCATGAACTCCTTATTGCTAAATTCAGACTTAAATTGAAGAAAGTAGGGAAAACCACTAGACCATTCAGGTATGACCTAAATCAAATCCCTAACGATTATACAGTGGAAGTGAGAAATAGATTTAAGGGACTAGATCTGACAGAGTGCCTGATGAACTATGGACAGAGGTTCGTGACATTATACAGGAGACAGAGAGCAAGACCATCCCCAAGAAAAAGAAATGCAAAAAAGCAAAATGGTTGTCTGAAGAGGCCTTACAAGTAGCTGTGAATAGAAAAGAAGTGAAAAGCAAAGGAGAAAACGAAAGATATACCCAACTGAATGCAGAGTTCCAAAGAATAGCAAGGAGAGATAAAAAGCCTTTCTCAGCAATCAGTGCAAAGAAATAGAGGAAAACAATAGAATGGGTAAGACTAGCAATCTTTTTAAGAAAATTAGAGATACTAAAAGAACATTTCATGCAAAGATGGGCTCAGTAAAGGACAGAAATTATATGGACCTAACAGAAGCAGAAAATATTAAAAAGAGGTGGCAAGGATACAGAGAAGAACTATACAAAAAAGATCTTCATGACCCAGATAATCACAATGATGGATCACTCACCTAGAGCCAGACATCCTGGAAAGTGAAGTCAAGTGGACCTTAGGAAACATCACTCTGAACAAAGCTAGTGAAAGTGATGGAATTCCAGTTGAGCTAATTCAAATCCTAAAAGATGATGCTGTGAAAGTGCTGCACTCAATATGCCAGTAAATTTGGAAAACTCAGCAGTGGCCACAGGACTAGAAAAGGTCAGTTTTCATTCCAATCCCTAACAAAGGCAATGCCAAAGAATGCTCAAACTATCAAACAACTGCATTCATCTCCCATGTTAGAAAAGTAATACTCAAAATTCTCCAAGCCAAGTTTCAACAATAAGTGAATCATGAACTTCCAGATGTTCAAGCTGGTTTTAGAAAAGGCAGAGGAACCAGAGATCAAATGGCCAACATCCACTGGATCATCGAAAAAGCAAGAGTTCCAGAAAAACATCTATTTCTGCTTCATTGACTATGCCAAAGCCTTTGATTGTGTGGATCACAATAAACTGTGGAAAATTCTTCAAGAGATGGGAATACCAGACCCCCTGACCTGCCTCTTGAGAAATCTGTATGCAGGTCAGGAAGCAACAGTTAGACCTGGACATGGAACTGGTTACAAATAGGGAAAGGAGTACGTCAAGTTTGTATTTTGTCACCCTGCTTATTTAACTTATATGCAGAGTACATCATGAGAAATGCTGGGCTAGATGAGGCACAAATTGGAATCAAGATTTCTGGGAGAAATATCAATAACCTCAGATATGCACCACCTATGGCAGAAAGTGAAGAAGGACTAAAGAGCCTTTTGATGAAAGTGAAAGAGGAGAGTGAAAAAGTTGGCTTAAAACTCAACATTAAGATCGTGGCATCCAGTCCCATCACTTCATGGGAAATAGATGGAAAAACAGTGGAAACAGTGTCAGACTTTATTTTGGGGGGCTCCAAAGTCACTGCAGATGTTTACTTCAACCATGAAATAAAAAGATTCTTACTCCTTGGAAGAAAAGTTATGACCACCTAGACAGGATATTAAAAAGCAGAGACATTACTTTGCCAACAAAGGTCTGTCTAGTCAAAGCTATGGTTTTTCCAATAGTCATGTATGGATGTGAGAGTTGAACTATAAAGAAAGCTGAGCACTAAAGTATTGATGCTTTTGGACTGTGGTGTTGGAGAAGACTCTTGAGAGTCCCTTGGACTGCAAGGAGATCCAACCAGGCCATCCTAAAAGAAATCAGTCCTGAGTGTTCATTGGAAGGACTGATGTTGAAGCTGAAACTCCAATACTTTGGCCACCTCATGCAAAAAACTGACTCATTTGAAAAGACCCTGATGCTCAGAAAGATTAAAGGCAGGAGGAGAAGTGGATGACAGAGGATAAGATGGCTGGATGGCATCACCGACTCTGTGGACATGAGTTTGAGTGAACTCCAGGAGTTGGGGATGGACAGGGAGGCCTGGCGTGCTGCGGTTCATGGGGTCGCAAAGAGTCGGACACAACTGAGCGACTGAACTGAACTGACTGAGAGAAACAGGGCGTTAGATGAATCAAGGGGGAAATGACCAGTCAAAAGAAGTTTTTGTTTATTTGTTCTTTTATGGAACAGAGGCGATCATGTTTAAAAGTCTATAAGATGATGCAGATGATAGTAGTGTAGTGGGAGAGAGAAATTGTTTTGAATGTGAAATTGTTTTAGGGAAGAGCAAGGACTAAGTCACACTAGGGCAGGTGTGTGCATGGAGGATGGCGAGGCAGTGTAGGTCACTGGAGGAGCGGGGGTCAAGGAAACCAACAGCCAGGGTGTTGGATAGGAAATCCATGTGCATAAATAGCAGGGCTTGGAATGGAGAATAAGGTTATATTCTCAGTGCAAAAATCTGTATTCAATAAGAGGGCATAATCAAATGTGAGACAGATGCCAACAGTGAAGAAGGGGAGGGAGGGAGGGAAGAACTGCTATAAAGCCCAGGCATCCAAGGAGACATTTCTGTGGTACAGAGTAAGGAGGGCATCGACTCTGCCTGTGGTCTCTAAGGCCTCATCTGACAGGATTCGAAGTGGGCCCTGAAGGGGCAGAGCATGCTCAGTTAAAGTCAGGCATCCTGGGGCGTTCTTGGGGTGCATCTGGGGTTTGAGAGGATTTTTCTGGATATAGAGTAGCAGATTCAATGTCAACAAGGAAAGGCTAAGCATCACCAAAAATCATAATTGATTTTCTTATAAAATGTTTTCAGTTCAGTATAGTCGCTCAGTCATGTCCGACTCTGTGACCCCATGAACCACAGCCTCCCTGTCCATCACCAGCTACCAGAGTCCACCCAAACCCACATCCATCGAGTCGGTGATGCCATCCAGCCATCTCATCCTCTGTCGTCCCCTTCTCCTCCTGCCCTCAATCTTTTCCAGCATCAGGGTCTTTTCAAATGAGTCAGCTCTTCACATCAGGTGGCCAAAATATTGGAGTTTCAGCTTCAACATCAGTCCTTCCAATGAACACCCAGGACTGATCTCCTTTAGGATGGACTGGTTGGATCTCCTGGTAGTCCAACAGACTCTCAAGAGTATTTTCCAGCACCACAGTTCAAAAGCATCAGCTTTCTTTATAGTCCAACTCTCACATTCATAAATGTCTTCACTAAGTATTTAAATTTTAAATACTAAAATAAGACAAAGAAAATTTTTAAAAATGAAATATTTCAAAGCTTATCTAAGTCTAGTTTTGGTCAGGATTTTCCTGATGGTCCAGTTCTTAAGACTCTGAGCTTCCACTGCAGAGGGTTCAGTTCCTTGTGGGGGAACTAAGATCCCACATGCTGCCTAGCATGGCAAAAAAGACGAAAATAAATAAATCCACTTTTGGTCAATTCATTTGGAGCTTTTAAATAATAAATTTTATGTCTTTTTTAGACTATAATTAGGAAGCAAATAGCTTCTGACTGGGATATTAGTGATTTCACTGTTTTTTAATATCAAAAATAACCATAATTACATTTCCACTGAACATTATATGTCAAAAAAGTCCATTAAATAGACAGGGAACTTCACCCAAGAGCCACTCTAACAAAGAAAACAAATCTTTCACTTGAATGGGGATTTTCAGTACACGCAATTGCAATGGGCACACAGGCTGTGCTATAAAAATATATCAATTGTAAGAATGTGGTTCACCCTGAGAGCAGTGGACCTTCTACATGGATAAGATTAAGTGCTCAACAGCTCCCAAGAGCCACACACAGTAACCAGAGCCTCAAGAGCTCTTATCAACTCAACCAGGAAGGAAGATTTAGGTTAAATGTTGTGAAAGGAAAATAAAAATGGATGCAGTGTTGCTAAGAAAGCCCTCTACTCTGAGGGCACTGAGAAAGTATGACTCAATCATGTCCCAGCCAGGATAGAATCTGACCTTTGGACCACTTAATGTCGATGCAAGCATCCAAATCAGTGTTCCAGAAAGTCAAAATACTGATGGGACCCTTACCCTAAAATAACTCATGACAGTCTATCTACTTATTGGACCCTCACCCTACATAATTTGTGACAGCCTGTTCCTTAAGGACAAATGTTTCCTTTCCTGTTTCCGAGTCAGTCATAATTCTTGCTAAAACAACCTTGTGGTATTTGCCTTTTTAAGTCTCTGACACTTTCTCTTCCCTGGAACACTCTTTCAGTTTTACCAGAATGTTTATCTACAAAATTGCAATTCTGAAAACCCCAAATAAACTATTTGCAATGGTCTGCATTTGATGGGCTTCCCTCATAGCTCAGTCCATAAAGAATCTGCCTTAGTACAGGAGACCTAGGTTCAATCCCTGGGTGGGGAAGATCCCCTGGGAAGGAAATAGCTACCCACTCCAGTATTCTTGCCTGGAAAATCCCATAGACAGAGGAGCCTGGTGAGCTGCAGTCCATGGGGGTCGCAAAGAGTTGGGCATAACTGGGCGACTAACACTTCACTTCAGTGTTAGCACACAGACAAAACGGATTTTCTGTTACTGCTGCTGCTAAGTCACTTCAGTCGTGTCCGACTCTGTGTGACCCCATAGACAAAAGCCCACCGGGCTCCCCCTTCCCTGGGATTCTCCAGGCAAGAACACTGGAGTGGGTTGCCATTTCCTTCTCCAATGTGTGAAAGTGAAAAGTGAAAGTGAAGCCGCTCAGTCATGTCCGACCCTTAGCGACCCCATGGACTGCAGCCTACCAGGCTCCTCCATCCATGGGATTTTCTAGGCAAGAGTACTGGAGTGGCTTGCCATTGCCTTCTCCTTTCTGTTACTATTGCATACTTATCAATACTTTTTCTACTCCTTAGAATATACTCAGCTCTATTTGGGTGGAGCTTAGAGAATCTTTATTTTCTGTTTAGAAAGTTGACGAAGGAATGAGAGATACTGTGTAGTGGGCAATTTTAGTTGCTGCTGCTGCTGCTGCTGCTAAGTCACTTCAGTTGTGTCCGACTTGGTGTGACCCCACAGACGGAAGCCCACCAGGCTCCCCAGTCCCTGGGATTCTCCAGGCAAGAACACTGGAGTGGGTTGCCATTTCTTTCTCCAATGTGTGAAAGTGAAAAGTGAAAGTGAAGTCGCTCAGTCATATCCGACCCTTAGCGACCCCACGGACTGCAGCCTACCAGGCTCCTCCATCCATGGGATTTTCTAGGCAAGAGTACTAGAGTGGCTTGCCATTGCCTTCTCCGGGGCAATTTTAGTTAGAGACATTTTAATAACATGGAGACAGAAGACAGTTTATAAAATGGGTTATTAGTTGAATAACCGGGAATGGAACCCAAGATTTCTGATTCTCAATTTGCGATTTAGCTTTGGGCCTTAGTGCATCACATAGTGTCATTTTATTTCCATTTTAAATGCCCAGAAGTGCTTTATTCATAGACACCTCTGTTGCCAACTGTCTTTTTAGAACCTGGCTCCAGTTTTTTCCCTTTCTCCAATACATAGCAAGCATGAATGCTATAAATTGCCAAAAAAGAAATGGCACCCAGCCTTACAAGATTAGCTCTAAGAAGACACAATCATCACAGCCAGTGATAAGAATTTCTATTCCTAATTGGCTCTGATAGGGAGTAGGGATATGGTTCTTGAGACCTAAGTCACACAGACGTTGGAAAAGTGAAGAGAATGGTAATTTTCCAATGTCCCTGATTAAAGCCATCTGTGCTTCCCTAGTGCTATTCCCCTAATGCATTCTAATGCAAAATAGCCTCTTCTCTTGTTTATTTTGGAACACAGCTGTTGTCTTAATTGAGCTTAACAGATAATGGAAGCACTGTTGCAGCCCCACTCCGCTTCTTTCTGGAAACAAGCAGTTTGTGGGATTTAAGGAAGAGATGGGAGGGGCCCATCTTTGCTATTGGGAATCTATCTGTATGTCTGTTCTAGTTCCCCAAATGTACTTATTTTTTCTGTTGTAAAAATATGGGAGGTAGAAAATATATATGTGTATATGTGTGTGCACACATGTCTGTCCTATTTGAACTTGATTTGTTTTTACTGTGTTGTTTGATAAATTTCTTTCCACCTTGTTATCACATGATACATCCAGTGATTCAAGTTAAGGTTTCAAAGAAAATTTTTTTCTTGTACTTACCTTCTCCAAACTGAAGGAGTACAAATAACAGAAGTAAAATATATGCAATAATAGCAAAAAGTTGGGAGTGAATGATAAAGAGATTATAGTATCATAAGGTTCTTATATTTGTCAAATGTGAAGATGAGTTGAAAATAGTGAAATATTAACTGATTCGATATTGATTCTATCTGGACTGTGGTAAATTAAAAATGCAACTACTGAAAAATAATTTTTAAAAAGTCTTATAGATAAAAAAGCAATATAGGAAGTAAAATGGAATGCAAAAGATATTAACCTAAAGATAACAGGATGAAAGGGGGAAATCATTAAAAAAGTTAAAATACATGGGATGAATAGAAAACAACAGCAAATTGGTACATAAATACAATAAACTAAACACTACAATAAAAGTGAGATATTGTCAGACTAGACCAAATAAGCAAGGCCCAAACATAAAAGTGAAACACTTTAAATTCTAAGACACAGATGGTTTGAAAGAAAAAGTTTGGGAAATTATGTGCCATGTTAATAGCATAAGAAAGAAAAAAGAGTGCTTCACACAAAGATTTCATAATGATAGAAGTACTAATTTAGTGGAATGACATGATATTAAACTTGTATATAACTAAAAACAGAACATCAATATTTATAAAGCAAAAATTGACAGAGCTAAAGAAAGAAATAAATCCATAATCATAGTTGGAGATTTTAAATATTTTGTTCTCAGTAATTGTCAGACAAAGTTGACAAAAGAATACGCAAGGATATATTGTTGTTTAGTCGCTAAGTCATGTCCAACTCTTTTGCAACCCCTTGGACTGTAGCCTGCCAGGATTCTCTGTCTATGGGATTTCCCAGGCAAGAATAGTGGAGTAGGTTGCCATTTCCCTCACCAAGGGGATCTTACTGAACCCAGGGATCAAACCTGTCTCCTGCCTTGGCAGGCAGATTCTTTACCACTGCTGCTGCTGCTAAGTCACTTCAGTCGTGTCCGACTCTGTGTGACCCCATAGATGGAAGCCCACCAGGCTCCCCCGTCCCTAGGATTCTCCAGGCAAGAACACTGGAGTGGGTTGCCATTTCCTTCTCCAATGTGTGAAAGTGAAAAGTGAAAGTGAAGTCACTCAGTTGGGTCTGACCCTTAGCGATCCCACGGACTGCAGCCTACCAGGCTCCTCCATCCATGGGATTTTCTAGGCAAGAGTACTGGAGTGGCTTGCCATTGCCTTCTCCAGTCTTTACCACTGAGCCCCCAGGAAAACTATACAAGGATACCGAGCTTGTTAATAACACAGTCAACCCAGTAGGCCTAATTAACATTTAAAGCATACTAAATCCAACAGTTATAGAGCACATATATGTTTAAAACTGGTTTCAAATTTGAAGATACTTAAATCTTATAGACTAATACGTCATGATCTATCAGGTGGGCTTTTTTAGTAGTATAAGAATTTCAACATATATAAATCATTGAAAATAATGAACTACAGTAAAAGAATAAAGGAGAAAAAAATTATGTAATTGTCTTAATAGAAGCAGAAAGATGTTTGAGTAAACCCCCTCCTGATTATAAACTCCCAGGAAACTCCCAAGAATAAAAATAAAAGTTCATTTAATAAAGGGCATCTGTGAATATATTGAGTGCTCACTCCTAAGAATGGGGAAAAGGCAATGATGTACACTCTTATTTTTTTAGTATTATTTTCAAGGTTCCCACTAGTGTAACAGTAAGAAAAATTGTAAAGATTGGAAAGAAAAGGCATGATATTTTTCATTTAAAAAATATTAAAGAATCTACAAAATTACAAAAATTAATAGGTGAACTTATGTCAAAGGGTAAATAGGTAGATGTCCATAAATAATCAAACAATTGGAAAATAAAGTTAAAAATAAAATTCATCAAAAATATCAAATGTTTAACAAGTACTTAAAGTATATGTAAAAACCATTATCCTGAAAACTATAAAATATTGCTGAATATAGAAGAAGAAAAGTAGTAGGAAAGGCCATAACTATGGATTAGAAGACATATCAATTATTTTCAAATTTATCTATCTATTCAATTCCTGTCAATGTCCAAGCAGTCTTTTTTTAAAAATGGGAGCTGATTAAAAAATGAATTAATCTGCCTAAATAAGGCAACATAATATAATTTTTCTGCGTTTTGAGGAAAAAAGCCATAAAAGTCCGGTGACAAACTGGCAATTGAGAATGGGTCTTGTTTTCTGGGAGACAGTAGAGAGTGGTGGGGTCTGTGTCACAGTGGAGACGCCTGCTTGTCTCAGGAGGGCAGCACCTACTGAGCCATAGGGATTGCTGCTATGCAGCAATGGTGATAGCCAGAACTGCCAGGGTTTCTGAATTTTCAAATGAAGCTAGAAATCAGGATATTTATGTGAAAGTTTCTAATTGTTAATTTTTGAAACAATTCCATACATTTTTTTCTAACTGTAAGAATGGGAAAAATAAAATGTCTAAGGTCATGTGACGAGTTGACTCGCTGGAAAAGACTCTGATGCTGGGAAGGATTGGGGGCAGGAGGAGAAGGGGATGACAGAGAATGAGATGGCTGGATGGCATCACCGACTCGATGGACATGAGTTTGAGTGAACTCCGGGAATTGGCGATAGACAGGGAGGCCTGGCATTCTGTGATTCATGGGGTCGCAAAGAGTCAGACACGACTGAGCGACTGAACTGAACTGAAGGTCATGTTTTATGCCTATGTGCTCAGGTAAAGACTTTAAGACGTGGTCGTTCTGTAAAGAAGCTACTCAGTGGGGGGATAGGATTGAGTGTGCCTTTGAAGACTTAGATCCATAATTTTTCATATTTGTTGAATACTCTATATATGTCAAGCAGTAACTTTAGCAGCTACTTAGATCCTACATAGGAAACATTTGAGCCTTGGAAAACTTAAATAGCATACACATGGAGGAGCTGACATTCAATCTCAGGTTTGTGTGATTCCAGAACTCAGATTCTCATATTTCTTCCAAGAATGGAGAAATGAGGAATGAAGGAATGAGAGAAGTCCATGTCAGGAAGCAGTGCAAGTAAGGCGTGAGTCACAACCCCGCACAAAGCCTGTGGCCTTCTAATTCACGTCATCTCCTCCGACTTGCCACCCAGAGGCACAGCAAAGTTTTTGTTTGTTTGTCTTTATTGTTGTTTAAATACTGTATCTGGATTTAAAAAGCACATACAATATACTGTGTCTGCATTTTGACAATCAGCACATTTACTCTTTACATACAAACTTCTCTTGGAATGTCATTGTTTAGGACTTACCTCTTTCTCTGCAAACAAGGCTTATATTCTTGGCTCATCTCAGTGAGCATACTAATTTCAAGAACTAATAATTTCCCTGAGCATCATGAACTAATAATCTCCTCGAGCATCTGGAGTCTGACAAATGAGCTGCGTTATCCCTCCTCACGTATGATTAACAGCAGAATGAGAAGGCAAGCTCAGGAAAGATGGTTAAGCACAGAGATAAAACAGAAAACAAACAAAACTGCAGGGGCGCACAGAGGAATTCTGGGTAATCTTCCAGCCTGCCTGCCCAACGGGATTGCTGAAGCAAGCTTTCCCCTCCCATTACTTTCTGAGAAACTCGGCCTTGTCAGCATAATCCTTATGTGGATTAAGAGGAGAAGGCCCAAGGACATGGGATGTTGTTCCAAATAAGGGTGGGTGCTTTCCCTCAGAGCACCACAGGGGCAGTAATGCTTCCAGAGGGCTGTATGCAGGTAAACTGAGTTGAGTTGGTTCTTACTAGCACATCATATAGGGAGGGAATCCTTACCACATATAGATGCTAAGCCATCTCCTATTGGTGTAGGCTCTTGGGCTCCCAAGTTACAATATTTGTGCCTTCCCTTCTTCCCCTTCACTTGCCCTGATCACCTACTCATTCATTTCCTTCAGGAAATCTTACATGGCAAATACCAGGAACAAAGGCAAAGCAAAAGTAGCCAGAAAGAGTTTGAAAAATGTCACTAAGGGGAAGACCATTGAGTGTATTTGTTAAAGGCAGTGTTACTCAGTTTTTTAAAAATAATTTAATTCAGTGGACATGCCCTCAGAACACTCACAGTTGGTGGGGTGGGTAAGACCCACCCTTATGCTCGCATAATAAGTGCCACATTTATTATATGCCCAGTACTTACAGATCAATTCTTCGGCGATCAGCTTTCTTCACAGTCCAACTCTCGCATCCATACATGACCACGGGAAAAACCATAGCCTTGACTAGACGGACCTTGGTTGGCAAAGTAATGTCACTGCTTTTTAATATACTATCAAGGTTGGTCATAACTTTCCTTCCAAGGAGTAAACGTCTTTTAATTTCATGGTTGCAATCAGCATCTGCAGTGATTTTGGAGCCCAAAAAAGTAGTCTGACATTGTCTCCACTGTTTTTCCATCTGTTTCCCATGAAGTGATGGGACCAGATGCCATGATCTTTGTTTTCTGAATGTTGAGCTTTAAACCAACCTTTTCACTCTCCTCTTTCACTTGCTTTTGAACTGTGGTGTTGGAGAAGACTGTTGAGAGTCCCTTGTACTGAAAGGAGATCCAACCAGTCCATTCTAAAGGAGATCAATCCTGGGTGCTCATTGGAAGGACTGATGCTAAAGCTGAAACTGCAATACTTTGGCCACCTCATGCGACGAGTTGACTCACTGGAAAAGACTCTGATGCTGGGAATGATTGGGGGCGGGAGGAGAAGGGGACGACAGAGAATGAGATGGCTGGATGGCATCACTGACTCTGTGGACATGAGTTTGAGTGAACTCCGGGAGTTGGTGATGGACAGGGAGGCCTGGCGTGCTGTGATTCATGGGGTCGCGGAGAGTCGGACACGACTGAGCGACTGAACTGAACTGAACTGAACTGAACTTACAGATCACAGAGGAGGGTGCGAATGATTTTGCCTGAAGCCAGTTGGGAGTAAGGAAGGGAAAGGCTCAGGCATTAAGTGAGTGGTTGGGTCCACACAGCTTGAGCACTGCACAAGTGTCCAGCCCCTTCCGCCACGCAGTTGTGCAGGGCAATCCTTTCTATAATCTCCCACCCAAGTTGGAACACTTTCAGCGGTAGGACTTCTCTGCAGTTTTTAGCATTCTTTGGCCTCCACTCCTGTGAGATGCTTTCACTTGATCGGTCTCACCCTTGATAACTGCCAGGAGCCTTTACAGGAGAGTTGCAAACATCCTGGATTCAGCAAAGGATTGATGCATGGCTTGCACAGGTCCCACCCTGATGAAGGGACTGACCCTTTGCTGCTCTGCATCTCACCTGAATCCTGCCTGCCCTTTTTTTTGCCTGTTTCTTTGCCTCATCCTCTCTTCCCTACGGCCTTACCTGCACATTATTGCTCTGCTTCCCCCTGCACACCTCCTGCCTCTGCCCTATTTACTTTCTTTACTTACAACCCAGATACCTGGACTCACTTCTTTTTAGTATTTTCCCCCTGGATTTTCCTTAGGGCTTGACCTGACTTTTCCGTTTTCATGTACTTTGCTATGAAATGATTGACATTTTGCTAATCTGCATGATAGGTATTTACATGTGCTTATTCCTCAGGTCTATGCTCCAGCACTTCTCATGTTTTATAGAATAGGAGCCATGCTTCAGAGTCAGACAGGACTGGGTTTGAATCACATTTAATCACTGTTTGTTACTCAAACTCTGAGTCATAGTTCTCTCACAAACTTGGTATAATGATAACACCTGCCTTGCTTAAGTCATGGAGGAGTTGCAAGTAGCTAATGAAACAATGCCCATAAACTAGCACAGTGACTAAAACATAGTAAATTTTCAATAAATGTTACTTATGGTGACAAATGGTACCTCAGTTCAGTTCAGTCACTCAGTCGTGTCTGACTCTTTGCGACCCCATGAATCACAGCACGCCAAGCCTCCCTGTCCATCACCAACTCCTGGAGTTCACTCAAACTCATGGAGTTCACTCAAACTCATGGCCATCGAGTCGGTGATGCCATCCAGCCATCTCATTCTCTGTCGTCCCCTTCTCCTCCTGACCCCAACCCCTCCCAGCATAAGAGTCTTCTCCAGTGAGTCGATTCTTTGCATGAGCTGGCCAAAGTTTTGGAGTTTCAGCTTTAGCATCAGTCCTTCCAATGAACACCCAGGATTGATCTCCTTTAGAATGGACTGGTTGGATCTCCTTGCAGTCCAAGGGACTCTCTAGTCATGTCTAAATAGATGTTCAATAAACACTGTGAAATCAATAGGGAAAATGGCCAAAAGATCCAAAATAAGAACGCATACACAAATATCCTTCAGAGCTGAAGTTGTATTTATAAATCAGGCTCATGACATATTTTATGTCCAAAGCTACATTTTCTAGGATAGGAAGGCTGTAGAGAGTACAGAGCAGGGGACTAAGGAATCAACTCTCAAGTCGCTAATTCCTTCTCTGTTAAAGGATGGAAGGTTGGCCTCAGTCGTGCTGTCTGGCTGTGCAGGAATGAGGTCCTGAATTTGTGAGCTCTGCCACTTCCGGATACACAAATACAAAACACAGCTCCATAATGCAGTGTGGAAATTAAGTATGACACGCTATATCAGTTCTAGGCACATTAGCAGAAATTGAAAATGGTTTCACACTTACACATTTTCAATGGATGATAAATAAGGTTAATGGATTGTGACTGAAATACTCCTGCCCTCTTAAATCTTCCAGGAAGCTTTTAAAACTGGTAAATACATATTCTTCATGATGGTTTGGAAAAATCTGCCCTAATTCAATTTTGAGCTGCTTAGGACTGTGCAAAAAATGAAAAAAACCTGCCTGCAGAAATATTCAAGCCTTGGCCCTTAAAAAAAAAAAGGCATTGAAAATGATACTTTAAATCATCAGCTTCTTAGAGTCTTTTGAAGGCTTACACATTCAAGTTGGCCAGGTGTTAATCTTCTTTTAAGGACAAAATCCAAGGTCAGTATTTTATCTTGCATGTTTTGCTTAGGAGGCTTTGGAATGCTCAGGGCAATTCTTTGAATCACTTTCCATGTTGTTCACATATATGAGAAATTGAAGAGGGAATGAGGGGGCCACGCATCTTGCCATCTAGTTGGATGCAATGTCCTCCACTTTGCCAGATGTAGTCTTGAGGGAACTAAGCTCACTGAGCCAACGGAAGAACATGAAAGAAGAGCTGGGACTGTGACACTGCATGGAGTTAGCCAGTCTTGCTCCCCTAATAACTCCAAAGGCTTGACAGATGCATTCCATGAAGAGCCTTGGCATCCAATTGTCTTCACCGAAAAGCTCAGCTGGACTATGATAGAGTAGAGTTAGCAGGAGGTCCCTTGCTGTGGCATCTCAGAGGACAGCTCAGATACCAGGAAGAAGGAAGAAATCTGAGACAGCAGCAGTTTTCTCAAGGAAATCTGGGCTGAACTCAGGGCACAGAGACTGTTAGAAAAGGAGAGGGAAAGATGGATGATGACAGACATGAAGAACAATTCCAGCTGGGACTAAATAGGTGGGTCTCACATTGCAGTTTCTGAATGTTATCACCTTTGAGGGGGAAAAGGGAAATAGATCTTCTTTTAACCCATGTCTGAGGCATAGGAGAAATTGTTCCACTGTACAATCAACACAGCTCTGCTATAGAGAAGAGTGTTTGAATTTGGGTAGAGAATCTAGATTCAAGCCACTTATTAGCTAGATAGTTTCAGGTTTTTAAAATTTTTTTTCCTGTTTTGACATTTTAATTACTTCCTTTGGAAAGTGGGGTAGTCAAATCTACCTCAAAGGATTATTTTCACTATTAAATGAGATAGAAATATTCAGAAACTTAAGTGAAAGTGACAGTCACTCAGTTGTGTCCGACTCTTAGTGACCCCATGGACTTTACAGTCCATGGAATTCTCCAGGCCAGAATACTGGAGTGGGTAGCCTTTCCCTTCTCCGGGAGATCTTCCTGACCCAAGAATTGAACCTGGGCCTCCTGCATTGCAGGCAGATTCTTTACCAACTGAGCTATTAGGGAAGCCCGTAAACTTTAGAGGCCCACATAAATATTATCTTCATTTGCACTACCATTAATTTCTCAGGAAGTAATGTGGCAAGATGGAGTTTCTTTTTCCTTAGGAGGATCTCAAGTTCAGAGACCTTAAAATAACATGACTACTAGTGGATGGACTAGGGAAGTAAGTTCATCTAATTCACATTTACAACTTACTTTGATATAGCTTCCGTAGCATTGACATCAGTCAGTTGAGTCGCTCAGTGATATCTGACTCTTTGCGACCCCATGGACTGCAGCACACCAGGCCCCCCTGTCCACCAACAACTCCTGGAGCTTACTGAAACTCATGTCCATCGAGTCGGTGATGCCATCCAACCATCTCATCCGCTGTCATCCCCTTCTCCTCCCACCTTCAGTCATTCCCAACATAAGGGTTTTTTCAAATGAGTCAGTTCTTCACATCAGTTGGCCAAAGAATTGGAGTTTCAGCTTCAACATCAGTCCTTCCAATGAATATTCAGGACTGGTTTCCTTTAGGATTGACTGGTTGGATCTACTTGCAGTCTAAGGGACTCTCAAGAATCTTCTCCAACACCACAGTTCAAAAGCATCAATTCTTTGGTGCTCCACTTTCTTTATAGTCCAACTCTCACATCCATAAATGACTACTGGAAAAAAACCATAGCTTTGACTAGACAGACCTTCGTCGGCAAAATAATGTCTCTGCTTTTTAATATGCTGTCTAGGCTGGTCATAGCTTTTCTTCCAAGGAGCAAGCGTCTTTTAATTTCATAGCTGCACTCATGGAGCCACCAAAAATAAACTTTCTCACTGTTTCCATTGTTTCCCCATCTATTTGCCATGAAGTGATAGGACCAGATGCCATGATTTTGGTTTTCTGAATGTTCAGTTTTAAGCCAGCTTTTTCACTCTCCTCTTTCACTTTCATCAAGAATTGACATAGTAAGTTAAATAAAATGAATATTTTTTTAATAAGTGATGGTGAATCAAATATTGGTTTGTCTTAGATTTACTGCTAAGAATTTAGAAGAATGAACTCCTGGGTGAAGGAAGGAGCCAGAATTACATAGTTCTATAGATAAGTGGTTCTCACTATTTTTTGGGGGTGTGGAACCTTTAACACTTCGACCAACCTGATAAAGATTTGTCAAGTGCTTTGTTTAACCAAGTAAGGACACTAACACAGAACAAAACATAAAACTACAACCTGCTGTCACTCTCATTTCATAAAGGAAACCCCCTTCTTTCCTATGTTAGAAAGACATAATCACAGGGATTTTTTAATAGCATTAAGAAATCATACTTTAAAATCCTTCTCATGTTCTCAACAAGCCAAAAAATTGTCAAGACCAGTGGGATCTGCATACCTGCATTTGGAAATCCTTTGCACAAATGTCTCTGGATATATCAGTCTTTTGAGATTTCTCCTAAATTCAGTTTCTCCCTGCCTTCTTCTCTGCTATGTCTGAGTAGCTATGCCATGTTAAGAAGAAATAGGGACAAATGAAACTCTAAAATTCAGATTCTCATGAAGCTAGTAACCTTTGTTATGGCACTTCCTGGGATAATTGCTTTCTCATTGCAATGGGCATTTGACAGACACATATTTTCCCTTGTATGTCTTTCATCACGAACACAGAAAGCAAACCACTCAGGGTAATGGAATAAAGTACCACATTAAGATCTGTAAGCATATGTGCATTTATTCATAACAATGCTGAAAGGATTTACGACATTTAAATCAATTGCACATGTATTCACCATATAATTAAATTAGCACTTATGGAAGGCATCATAAGGGCTCCTATTACACTGCTTCCATTGCAAATAATTACTAAAAAAAAAAAAACCTTGTAGTATTAGGGACAGTGTTCTCTTTGTAATTACAGAAGGGCAATTTGTTTAAAAGCTTCCCTGACGTCATGTATGCAATAGCTATTTTATTTGTCATTTCAGCAAAATGCAACAGATAGGTCTTTGCCAAAGGACATGGTATGTGTCATTGTAACCTTTTACATTATTTAAACACACATAATGAAGCCAAGTAGACTTAGGTAGTTATTAGCTACTTGAGTTGGCTGATTTTAAAATCAAATAGAAAGTTCTGGGAAAAAAGAGGAATAATAACCTCAAGATTTATATTGACAGCAATAACTACACCCATGGACTGAATCTTACTGGTTGCTGGGAAGGGAACTAGATTTAAAACATGCAGTGCCTTCAAGTCTCACAAATAACTAATTCTTATGAATAATCTCCATTTTATTCATGAGGAAACTGAAGCTCAGGGAGTTCCTTAGGTAAATTGTACAGGGTCAAGTCAGAGGCATTGGGAGGTAAAGTTGTATCAATGCCCATTTATTCCCAGTATAGAACATTACTTTTTTAGTTAAACAATAGGTGAAAATCCACTGTGAGCTGTCTTAACATTTCCTTTTAAGAAGAACCCAGTTTAAACTATATGCTGATGGACAGATGATTCTGTAAACAGTGACATAAATTTCTCACTCAATTGTTTCCAACTTTCTTTGTAAATATTTTTGACTGTCATAAATAAAACAGAAATAGATTTTGTTTGTTTATAATAAGACAAATACTTAGGACAAAAATCACAGAGCAAAAGACTTTTTTCTTCTTCCACAATAGAGAACAAAACATCACTGAAAGACCTTCTGTAACACCACAGGGAACCTCATTTGTGCAGAGAAATACTGAGATTGAGACAGGATAGGATATTGGTTATATACTGTTTCCCCTTTCAAATAATTTTGATGACTTCCTTAAAACATGGCAGGGCTCACCTCTCAAGCTATTTCTTCAGAATACAGTCCACTGGGTAAACATGAGCAGTGAGCCCTTTAGAAATATACAGCTTTAAAAGACTCAGCTGAAATTGCTAATTAGTAGAAAATCACATTTCAAAAGCCACCATAAGAGTGACAGCTACATCAAGAGCTTGCTCTTCTCTGTAACTCTGAAACCATTCTTTGTATTGTTGGATAGCAGTATATCCCTGACATATTTTGTTGTTGTTCGGTAGCTAAGATGTGTCCAATTCTTTGCCACCCCATGGACTAGCATGCCAGGCTTCCCTGTCTGACACTGTCTCCAACTCATGTCCGTTGAGTTGGTGATGTCATCCAACCATCTCATCCTCTGTCTCCCCCTTCTCTTGCCCTCAATGTTTCTTAACATCAGGGTCTTTTCCAATGAGTCAGCTCTTCGCATCAGGTGGCCAAAGTATTGGAGCTTCAGTTTCAGCATCAGTCCTTCCAATGAATATTCAGGGTTGATTTCTTTTAGGATTGACTGGTTTGATCTCCTTGCAGTCCGAGGAACTCTCAAGAGTCTTCTCCAGCACCACAGTTCAAAAGCATCAATCTTTGGGACTCAGCCTTCTTTATGGTCCAACTCTCATATCCATACATGACTACTGGAAAAACCATAGCTTTGACGATATGCATCTTTGTCAATGAAGTGATGTTTCTGCTGCTTTTTAATATGCTGTCTAGGTTTGTCTTAGGTTTTCTTACAAGGAGCAAGCATTTCTTAATTTCATGGATTCAGTCACCATCTGCAGTGATTTTGAGCCCAAGAAAATAAAATCTGTCTGTCACTGCTTCCACTTTTCCCCAATTATTTGCCATGAAGTGTTGGGACCAGATGCCATGATCTTAGCTTTTTGAATGTTGAGTTTTAAGTCAGTTTTTTCACTCTCTTCTTTCACCCTCATCAAGAGGCTTTTAGTTCCTCTTTGTTTTCTGCCATTAGAGTGGTATCATCCTCATATCTGAGGTTATTTCTCCCAGCAGTCTTAATTCCCCTTGTGATTCATCTAGCCTGGCATTTTGCTTAATATACTTGGCATATAAGTTAAATAAGCAGGGTAACAATACATAGCTTTGATGTACTCCTTTCCCAGTTTTGAACCAGTACATTGTTCTATGTCTGGTTCTAACAATTGCTTCTTGTCCTGCAAACAAGTTTCTCAGGAGACAGGTAAGGTGGTCTAGTATTCCTGTCTCTTTAAAAATTTTCCAGTTTGTTGTGATCCACACAGTCAAAAGTTTAGCATAGTCAATGAAGCAGAAGTAGATGTTTTTCTGGAATTCCCTTGCTTTTTCTATGATCCAATGGATGGTGGCAATTTGATCTCTGGTTCCTCTCTATTTTCTAAATCCAGTTTTGTACATCTGGAAGTTCTCGGTTCACATACTGTTGAAGGCTTTCTTGAGGGATTTTGATCATTACCTTGCTAGCATGTGAAATGAGTGCAATTGTTCAGTAGTACAAACATTCTTTGGCATCCCTTTCTTTGGGATTGGAATGAAAACTGACCTTTTCCAGTCCTGTGGCCACTGCTGAGTTTTCCAAATTTGCTAGCATATTGAGGGCAGCACTTTAACAATGTCATCTTTTAGGATTTGAAATAACTCAGCTGGAATTCCATCACCTCCACAAGCTTTGTTCATAGTGATGCTTTCTAAGGCCCACTTGACTTCACACTCTAGGCTGTCTGGCTCTAGGCGAGTGACCACACCATTGTGGTTGCTCAGATCATTAAGACCTTGTTGTATAGTTCTTCTGTGTATTCTTGCCACCTCTTCTTAATCTCTTCTACTTCTGTTAGGTCCTTGCTATTTCTGTCCTTTATTGTGCCTGAATTTAGAGATATCTTGGTATCTCTAATTTTCTTGATGAGACTTCTAGTCTTTCCCATTCTATTGTTTTCCTCTATTTCTTTACATTGTTCACTAAAAAGACTTTCTTATCTCTCCCTGCTATTCTCTGAAATTCTGCATTCAGTTTGATATATCTTTCCCTTTCTCTTTTGCCTTTCACTTATTTTCTCAGCTATTTGTAAGGTCTCCTCAGACAACCACTGTGCCTTCTTGCATTTCGTTTTCTTTGGGGTGGTTTTGGTCACTGACTCCAGTAAAATGTTACAAATCTCTTTCCATAGTTCTTCAAGCCCTCTGTCTACTAGATTTAATCCCTTGAATCTGTTTGTCACCTCCATTGTATAAACATAACGGATTCAATGTAGGTCATACCTGAATCGTCTAGTGGTTTTCCCTACTTTCTTCAATATAAGCCTGAATTTTGCAATAAGGAGTTGATGATCTGAGCCACAGCCAGCTCCAGGTCTTGTTTTTGCTGACTGTGTAGGGTTTCTCCAACTTTGGCTGCAAAGAATATAATCAATCTTATTGACATATTTAATTATGAATATATTTTTCCCAAGAAGAGGACTTTTCATTGGGATTCTATCATCTAAAAAAAAATACTGTCACAATAGATCAATGTCTTTCAACTGATATAAATTGAATAATAGCATATTGGAAATCTCTTTCTCTCTAGGAAATCACATTGCACATTAGCCTTATAAAGTCTCTGAGTTCTGCAATAAAGAAAACAGTTTAAGTTTCTTTAGCTGAACAGTTACATTTTGAGAGTGCATCTCAGAACTATTTCTAAAAAACCCCATTTGTGAACTTGTTATCAGGAGTAGTCTGAGAAACAAGGCAGTAAGATGGGATATGGAAGCAAGATAACTCACTGCCCAGTGGGCAAGGAAGACCCCAATACTAGTAGTAAAGAAATCACAGAGGGCTCCTGGCACCAGATGGCAGTAGAATTGTTCAAATTCTCACCGATTGTGAATTGGGATGTTGTATGGATAGAAAGGATGCAATGGCTAGTGTGATTCATCAGGTGCTTGAGAATTTCAGAGAAAACAGCATCTATGTGGATGATGGGAAGGGTTAACTATTGCTAAGCACCACTGGTGCTGCAGAAATGAAAACAGAAAACTACGGTTTGTTACCCAGAAATTGAAACCCAGTTTTGAAAGTCAGAGGGACTCCTCAGTAGCCTATGACGATGTTTTCATTTTCTGAAGTAGGAGAGAAGAGAAAGTGGATTACCACTTCTAGGATTTAATAGTCACAGTGGCTGAACCCCAGAGGATGTTCAAAGCTTGACCAACACAAGTCTGTTAGTTACTCCATGGTCAGAATGTAGGTTGGGAAATGGATAGCTCTTGATAAATGATGAATATCAGTTAACTGTGGTGACTGAGCCAGATGGACAAGAAGTAGCTAGCACACTGGAGGCTTTGGTGGAAGACACTGGAGCTCCAAAAGATAGAAGGTAAACCTTATGAAGATTGAGGGGCTTGCCACATCAGTAATATGTCTAGTTGTTAATGTGTGTTTGGAATATCTGATATGAGTAAAATACACGTTATGAGACACTAAACAACTTCTCACTGTGAATGGGTCCGGCAAGTCATATGGCGAGGCAGGCCCATTCCTATCATGAGACAGAGTGGCATTTGATATACCTGGGACGATGCACTTTTGTCATGATTGGGCCCAAGCAAACTGGCAATTCAGTCTCCTATGTCATTCCCAGTGGTCCTCAAAGCTCCTTTTTCAGCTCACACTTGTGATGATATGAGAGCTTCCTTCAAATGTGTCATCTTGGTATATGACTGCAAACTGAAAAGGAATGGCAGCTGCACAGGCCTTTAAAGAGGGGAAATAATCTCAGAGGATAGAGTGGAACACCAGGGTCTCAAAGAAAGTCTATAAGAAAGAAAGAAAAGAAAAAAGAATAGAAAAATGGCTTAAGGTTAGAGTATATAAAAGAATTCATGAGCAGTTGTATTAATGAAATGTCTGGCTAGCTAGCCAGGAGCTTGAAAGAAGAAACACTGGAATTTGGGAACGAGGTCTGAGCTAGTGGTATGTGGAAGAACGTGTTTGGACAGAACATGAAATGGAGTCTTTGTGCAATGTGTTAATACCAGCAAGAGGCTGTCCTACCACGTCAAGAAGGGAAATGTTCCAAATGCATGTGTTGTGTATGAGTAGGAGAGGAGAAAGATAAAATCCATACATACTTCTCATTTTATTTTAGTTTGATATACCATTTATTTGATTATAAGCTATTTATAATTTTATAATACAGTGAGTATAAAATAAGCATGTTGGGGAAGAGACATAAGGGAAGAAAAATATTCTTTGAGTGAAGATCCTTCAGAAAGTGTACAGCAGTATGGAGGGTGGGGGTAGTGTAGGGTGAAAATCAATGATATAATCTTTCGATTTAAATAAGACAGAGCAAGTAAAATGAACAGAAGCCACTGCACCTAAATGCAGAACTTCATTTACATAGAAACAGGAACAATTTTATGTTCAAGAAATGTCAGTTTTCTATAAATACGGAGGTTCAGTCATTACCACCAGAATTATTCATTATACTATGATTCAAAACAAGATGAATATACTGGGCCAACATTAGAACTCCAATCCACAAAGTGGCCTTTCATGTTTTTTCAAAACTGGGTTTGTCCATCCAAAAATAGAAGTTTGCTGAGTATGTGATAAGGTCAGAAAATAAAAAGGAAATGAACTCATTTCTTTCCCAATACAAGTGAGCAAGGATTAGTCATTATAAACATTTGGAATGCTTAACTGACTTGCATAGATTACCATTTACTTAATTATTTTAAATTGTAAAATTTGGTAATGGGAGAATATTGGCATCTGAGTTTTCCTTCCAATTGTTTCTCTCTCTTCATCCCTATCTTCAGCCACTTCTTTCTATGCTTTCCCTACCTATATCACATCCATTCTTTAAGCCCTGTGTGAGACTTTAAAGTCTTTTCTAATGACTTGCTTTTAGGATTTTCTTGGGGACTCTGTGTGTGTGTGTTCAAATATACATATATGCTCTTATTTATCTTGTTCAAGGTTTAGGTGGACCTTTTCAAACTGAAATCTCATCTCTAACTTCAATTTCAGGATATTTTTGTCTATTGATTCTTTCATAATTTCTTTATCATCATAACCTCTATTCTTTCAATCTGGAACTCCTCCTATAAGAAACATTATATACATCTTGAATACCTGCTCCTAGTTTCTGCCTTTTTTCTCATGTTTTGTCTCTTCTCCGCTTGACTCATGTTTTCTTCCAGATCACACATTTTGTCTTCAATGGTGATCATTCTAGTGATTTAGTTCAGTTACAAATACATTGTTGTTGTTGTTTAGTCATGTCTGACTCTTTTGTGACCCCATGGACTATAGCCTGCCAGGCTCCTTTGTTCTAGGCAAGAATACTGGAGTGGTTTGCCATTTCCTTCTCCAGGGGATCTTCACAACCCAGGGATAGAACCTGTTACTCCTGCATTGCAGGTGATTCTTTACCACTGAACCACTATAAATATGTTTATACTTAATTGCCAAACACTTTTTCTTGTTTTCTGTCATTCTGTCATAGCATGACAAATTTTTGTATACACTGAAGTTCCATAGAATTGTTTCTAAAGTCTTTGAGATCTCAATTATCTGTTTCTTCCAGGACTAGTCTTTCTATGTGTTCACTTTGCTCTTATTATTTCATGATGTTGGTTTTTCTCAAATGAGTGGTAGTCCTTATTGGTTTGTTCATGTTCATACGTGAACTGGGTTAATGGAGTCAGGTGGCATGGTGTTTCTTTGAAGTTATCCCATTCTTTTCTTCCACTGACTACTACCTAAATGGAAGGATTCATTTAGATTCTGGGTATGAAGGCATCATGTTTCAACTAACAGTCTACTATTTAGCTGCAGAGTCATGGAGTTTCTTCAGTTTTAGATCTCCCCATTGCCAGATAAGACATTTTTCTACTAGCAAAGAAATTTATTATGATTTTTCCTTCAGCAGAGCTGCCGGTCACTTTCTCTTTTTTCTTTTCTCACTCATAGGAATTTTAAGTGAGCCCACAGATTGAGTCTGAGCCCTCCTCAGACAGCATTGTTGCTTTATATTTTGGATTTTACCCTGGATAAGATTTTTCTTCAGTCCATTCCTCCGTGTGTGTGTGTGTGCGCGCATGTGCATGTGTGTGTGTGCACGCATGTGTGTGTGTGTGTGTGTGTGTAGAGAGAGAGACCAACTAACACAGATACTTTAAATATATTTCCTTAATAAATAGCTCTAATGTATTGCTCCAGGAATCCATTTTGTTTTGTTTCGTCTTGTTTTGTTTCATGTGTTCACTTTGAGCTTGATATTTCCCTGAGTCTGTGATTATCTTCATGATGATTTTCATCTATTCATGCTTTATGCAATGGTTTACCCAGTCCATCTGCTTTTTATATCTCAGGACTCTTTTACAATAGCTTAGATTTTCTTATTTTCCATCTGTTGTGAACCAAGTCTTTTCTTTAAGTTGGACTGAATTTACTAATGGGTTAGCATATTTATACATTCAAATTCAGATTTGAAATATGTTCTTCAACCACATAGAATGAGAGATTATATTTAAAAACAAATGGTTGTTTTGAAGAGTAGCTTTTCATAATGAACTATTGTTAAATTGAACTAATATATCAGTAAATTTTATATATATAACTTATTTTTTATTAGTAAAATGTCAAGAAAGGCATAAAGATTCCATATCAAATGATATCTAAAATTCATACTTTGAAAATCAGACTTGACTATGAAGAGAACTTTTTTGACACAAGCTTCATCTTGATCTAATCTTAAAATGTGTATCCTGACTATTTATGTTACTTACTTTATTGACTAAAAAGAAAATAAATGTAAAAATTTTACTCTTTTTCTCCACTAAAATGTTAATATCTGAGTATATTAGAAAACTAACAAGGAGGCAACTTTTTAATCTTTTTTAATGCAGAATTAGATCTTGGCTATAGCTTAAAGCTACATGAATCCTCAGGTTGTTCATTACTGGTTAAGATGTTTCCTCTCCCAGGGGCACTTGCATTTTAATAGAGAACTCTTGTAGCACAAAAGCCTTCCAGACTAAAAGAAATTAATCTCTAAAAGTGAAACCTGAGATATTATGGGAACTCTTGGGGCAAAGAAGAGGAGGAAATTTTTAAATGGCAGTCCTTCCTACAACCTTCAAATTACATCATACCTATCATAAAACAAGGTTTAGTAGGGAAAAGCAGGAAATCATATAACTCCATTTTTTTTCATAGGAAGTAAAATTTGTTTTCAACAGTAGAAAACACTAAAGGACTATCAGAATGTACCAAATCATTTACATATTTTGAGAAATATGTACTATGACTCTTTTGATATAGTAAATCATTGTATAAAGTGTTACTTTAATTACCCAGTCCAAATAATCTCCTTTCTCTTAATCCCTACCAAACCAAAGAGTTGATTCAGATGATTTGTACAAAGTATGCAGTATTAAGGGGCTTCCCAGGTGGCACTAGTGGTATAGAACCCACCTGCCAATGCAGGAGACAAGAGATTCCCTGGGTTGGGACGATCCCCTGGAGGAGGGCATGGCAACCCACTTGGTATTTTCACTTAGAGATCCCATGGACAGAGGAGCCTGATGGACTGCAGTCCACAGGGTTGTAAAGAGTTGGACACAACTGAGGCGACTTAGCATGCACTCACACATACAGTATTAAAGGACATCCATGCAGGGACACAAATAGAGTGCCTGGTAGAGTGTCAGAAATTTTTGGAGTAAATAATATTAATGATGATAACCCCTGAGTTGAGTGAACTGCCAAAATTCTAGATGCCCATAAAAGAGACTGAGGCCATAATATACATCCAAAATGTATATTAAAATTGACCTCTCCAATCGAGACACAGTGGGTCAGGTAAATGATATAGTTAGGTGATAATTGACTCTGAGTGATCCAGTAATTTTTCTTTTCTCTCTTACTCCATCATGAGTTTGAGTGAACTCCGGGAGTTGGTGATGGACAGGGAGGCCTGGCGTTCTGTGATTCATGGGGTCGTGGAGAGTCGGACACGACTGAGCGACTGAACTGACTGATTAGAGGAATGAATCTTGGTTTTCTTTTCCTTCTAAATTTCTTGTACAATCAACTTCTAAACCTACAATTATGTAAATAGGAATGGTAGGTGTTCTGTTCTGTTCAGTCGCTCAGTCGTGTCCGACTCTTTGCAATCCCATGAATCACAACACGCCAGGCCTCCCTGTCCATCACCAACTCCCAGAGTTCACTCAGACTCAAGTCCATCGAGTCAGTGATGCCATCCAGCCATCTCATTCTCTGTCATCCCCTTCTCCTCCTGCCCCCAACCCCTCCCAGAATCAGAGTCTTTCAGTGAGGCAACTCTTTGCATAAGGTGGTCAAAGTATTGGAGTTTCAGCTTTAGCATCAGTCCTTCCAGTGAACACCCAGGACTGATCTCCTTTAGAATGGACTGTTTGGATCTCCTTGCAGTCCAAGGGACTCTCAAGAGTCTTCTCCAACACCACAGTTCAAAAGCATCAATTCTTCGGTGATCAGCTTTCTTCACCGTCCAACTTTCACATCCATACATGACCACGGGAAAAACCATAGCCTTGACTAGATGGATCTTGGTTGGCAAAGTAATGTCTCTGCTTTTTAATATGCTATCTTACTTCCTTCCAAGGAGTAAGCGTCTTTTAATTTCATGGCTGCAATCAGCATCTGCAGTGATTTTGGAGCCCAAAAAAATAAAGTCTGACACTGTTTCCACTGTTTCCCCATCTATTTCCCATGAAGTGATGGGACCAGATGCCATGATCTTAGTTTTCTGATTGTTGAGCTTCAAGCCAACTTTTTCACTCTCCTCTTTCAATTTCATCAAGAGGCTTTTGAGTTCCTCTTCACTTTCTGCCATAAGGGTGGTGTCATCTGCATATCTGAGGTGATTGATATTCTCCTGGCAATCTTGATTCCAGCTTGTGCTGCTTCCAGCCCAGCGTTCCTCATGATGTACTCTGCATATAAGTTAAATAAGCAGGGTGAAAATATACAACCTTGACGTACTCCTTTTCCTATTTGGAACCAGTCTGTTGTTCCATGTTCAGTTCTAACTGTTGCTTCCTGACCTGCACACAGGTTTCTCAAGAGGCAGGTCAGGTGGTCTGTATTGTAAATAGAAATAGTAGATAGCACCCTCAAATTCTAGAACTGATGGAGACCATAGAAAATGAGCTCCCTGCCCTCTGCCCACCATTTTGCTTAAAGAAATGAAGAAAAAGTTGATCAAAAAAATAAGATTTCTATTTCCAGCCAGTTTCAGTTCAGTCAGAAGAGATCTAAAATGAATTTGGACCTTCACACAGGTCAAACTAGAACAATTGTTTAATGACTATGTGGAGATGCTATTTTGAAAGCCAGGTTCCATTTTCTTTCTTTCTTCTTCCTCTCCTTTTTTTCAAATAAATAGTTATCTTTAAAAAGAAGCTAAAAACTGAGAAAGAGATTTTTAGTTCTCAACATATAGAAAATATCAACTAGAGTGTTTCAATATTCTATTCATTCAATAGGAAGAAGCAACATATGAAATGTCTTATACCTTCAAGTATTTATATAGACAAATATTCTGGTCGTCTTAAGAAATTTCCTCTCTGAACTCTCTGAGTCTTGACTACTTTTAAATTTATTTTGGTGGAAGCAATAACTGATTTTATTCAACCTAGTAGTCATTTTCTTAGAAAAGTATCCCCTTCATGATGAATAAAATCTTTGAACAAAACAATTAAAGAAAGATTTTAGGATTACCTTTTTTTTTTTTTTTTTTTTAGCTTAGAAGAATTATTATCTATCTGGCTTTAAAAAAAATTGTAAGAAACATTACCCCAGACTGCTCTGGAATAACAGATGTCACAGATAAAGAAGAAACTCTTTAAGTCATGTGTCACAGAGAGAGCAGATGTGCCCTCAAGGAAGAAAAAAAATATCTTGTTTTCATGCAATTATCTTTTTTAATGAAAATAAATGAAGGAGAAAAACTCACAAGACCTTATCAACATCAGTATCTTCTCTCTCTCTCCCTCCCAAACAGTTTCCCCTGAAACTAAAGTAGCTCTTCAACCTTCTCAATTCTTGAATCGCCTGCTAAGTAAGCACCCATCATGATAAGTACTGAAATCTGAAAAGAATCTTACTGATTGGTTTCAAAAGCAGCCATTCAACCTCACAAGAGTAACTTTTTTAATTAAGAATTGAACAGTAGGTAGATTACAAGAAGATGGTAAAACAGATAAAGGAAGCTTTAGAAATGCAAAGCGAATCTTAGATAATAAATGTGAGAAGGGATTCTAAACATGATGGCCCCAAATGTATTTTATGCTACAACTCACAAGATCAGATGAGGAGAAAATCAGAACATTACAGTCCAGAATAGGAAATTAAGATACTTGGATCAGAGAAGGGACTAAAGTATTTCATAATTGCACTCTTGTTCCATTTATATAAAAAAGAACAATGGGAAAATTGCAATGGGTTGTTGAGAAGTGTAGAAACAACAGAAGCCTTGGACACCAGATGGCTGATATAATGAGAAATTCAAGTGTCAAAACTCCAATGAACCTACCCTAACCTATCCATGAGTGGGGTGGGTGGTGAAGTGCTGGGGATTATACTTTTCTTTTTTTTTCTATACATTTTCAGTTCAGTTCAGTTCAGTCGCTCAGTTGTGTCCGACTCTCCGCGACCCCATGAATCACAGCACGCCAGGCCTCCCTGTCCATCACCAACTCCCGGAGTTCACTCAAACTCATGTCCATCGAGTCGGTGATGCCATCCAGCCATCTCATTCTCTGTCATCCCCTTCTCCTCCCACCCCCAATCCCTCCCAGCATCAGAGTCTTTTCCAGTGAGTCAACTCGTCGCATGAGGTGGCCAAAGCATTGCAGTTTCAGCTTTAGCATCAGTCCTTCCAATGAACACCCAGGATTGATCTCCTTTAGAATGGACTGGTTGGATCTCCTTGCAGTCCAAGGGACTCTCAAGAGTCTTCTCCAACACCACAGTTCAAAAGCATCAATTCTTCGGCGATCAGCTTTCTTCACAGTCCAACGCTCACATCCATACATGACCACGGGAAAAACCATAGCCTTGACTAGACGGACCTTTGTTGGCAAAGTAATGTCTCTGCTTTTTAATATACTATCTAGGTTGGTCATAACTTTCCTTCCAAGGAGTAAGCATCTTTTAATTTCATGGCTGCAATCAGCATCTGCAGTGATTTTGGAGCCCAAAAAAAGTCTGACACTGTTTCCACTGTTTCCCCATCTATTTCCCATGAAGTGATGGGACCAGATGCCATGATCTTTGGTTTCTGAATGTTGAGCTTCAAACCAACCTTTTCACTCTCCTCTTTCACTTTCATCAAGAGGCTTTTTAGTTCCTCTTCACTTTCTGCCATAAGGGTGGTGTCATCTGCATATCTGAGGTTATTGATATTTCTCCTGGCAATCTTGATTCCAGCTTGTGTTTCTTCCAGCCCAGTGTTCCTCATGATATACTCTGCATATAAGTTAGATAAGCAGGATGACAATATACAGCCTTGACGTACTCCTTTTCCTATTTGGAACCAGTCTGTTGTTCCATGTACAGTTCTGACTGTTGCTTCCTGACCTGCATACAGGTTTCTCAAGAGGCAGGTCAGGTGGTCTGGTAGTCCCATCTCTTTCAGAATTTTCCAGTTTATTGTGATCCACACTGTCAAAGGCTTTGGCATAGTCAATGAAGCAGAAATAGATGTTTTTCTGGAACTCTCTTGCTTTCTCCATGATCCAGCGGATGTTGGCAATTTGATCTCTGGTGCCTCTGCCTTTTCTAAAACCTGCTTGAACATCTGGGAGTTCACGGTTCACATATTGCTGAAGCCTGGCTTGGAGAATTTTGAGCATGACTTTACTAGCGTGTGAGATGAGTGCAATTGTGCACTAATTTAAATACTCTTAATTGGGCTCATTTATTCTCCCATTAGGAAATTTTGCCCCTCTCTGGAATACTTGTTAATATTCTACCAATCTTTATTCCCTATTTGCTCTTGGAATTCTCCTCCTGGTTTTCTCAGGCAATGGTGTAAAAAGCAAGGAGAGGGGCAATGAACAGAAATTCATTTCTCACCTGTTAGAGGCTTTTTGTAGGTATTGTAATTAAGGACATGAGGTGCTATTAGCCTGACCTGAGGACTAACATAATTTTTTTTTTAAAATGTGAGATACAAGTTTTAAATTGTTGAGAATAATGGAAATCAGAATAAAGAAAAGGAGTCTAGTATGGTTATGAAACACCAGTGTCATAAGATGAACTTGAACTTTGTGTGAGGGGTGGGAGAGACATACACAGGAAGAGGGACAGGAGGGTGAAACAAGGAAGTAGAAGAAACAAGACTGAAGGCACAGGAACAGGAGTGTGGAGCGTTCTTAGGAAGATAAAACTGAACTTAAAATAGAAACCAGATCATGGCCCTCTGCCACTTAAGTCTTTCCAATGATTTTCCATCATAACAAGAATTAAATGTAAATTCCTTCCATAACTTTCAACGGCTTGCATGATTTGTTGTTGTTCTTGTTGTTCAGTTGCTAAATCATGTCCCACTCTTTGTGACCCCATGCACTGCAGCATGCCAGGCTTCCCTGTCCTTCACTATCTACTGGAGTTTGCTCAGATTCATGTCCAACAAGTCAGTGATGCCATCCAACCGTCTCATCCTCTGTTACCCTCTTCTCCTGCCCTCAGTCTTTCCCAGCATCAGGGTCTTTTTCAAAGAGTTGGCTCTTTGTATCAGGTAGCCAAAATATTGGAGCTTCAGCATCAGTCCTTCCAATGAATATTCAGGGTTAATTCCCTTTAAGATTGACTGGTTTGATCTCCTTGCTGTCCAAGGGACTCTCAAGAGTCTTCTCCAGCATCACAATTTGAAATAATCACTTCTTTGGTGCTCAGCTTTCTTTATAGTCCAATCCTCCCTGGTAGCTCAGATGGTAAAGAGTCTGCTTGCAATGTAGGAGACCTGGGTTCCATCCCTGGGTTGGGAAGATCTTCTGGAGATGGGAATGGCTACCTAGTCTGGTATTCTTGCCTGGAGAATTCCATGGACGGATGGGCCTGGTGGGCTATATAGTCCATGGGGTCAGAAAGAGTCCGTCTGGACTGAGCGACTAACACTTGGATGGTTTTAGTTGCTAACTACTCTTCAGATATTGCTTCCTTCCTTGTTATTTTAAGTCAGGCTGTTGTCACCTTAAGCCTCTGAATTATCTTTTTCCTTCTGTGGCATGCCCTTCCTTCTCTCTATCTCTGCTTGGCTTGCTCCTTGATATCATTCAAGTCTCGGCCCAAATGTTATCTCCTAAAGAAGTCTTCTTTGACCCCTTTCTCCAGATCCTCTCTATTGCATTTATTTCACTTTCTTCTTAGAAGTGATCATTCCTGACAATTACTAGTTTATTAACTTGTTGAATGTCTCTTCCCACCCCAACTTCAGATGCAGGAGGATTATTGCCTGACTCTGTCTATGGAACATCTAGTGTGAGTTCTAGCATGGTGCTACACGAAGTATCTAGGCTGTGAATTGTTACCAGTTTACCAAAATGTGGACTGACAAACTGCCTCCTTCATCAAGAAGGCTGTTCTGCTAAGAAAAGTCAGCTAAACAAAACAATGTATCTAGTGTCACACTCAGTTTACAATCTGGCACAGGCTTCCCATCTGCTCATGGACCCCTGAGCAGTCCATGCATGGACTGTCACAGTCTGAAGCCACTTTGAGCAGTACTGGTATAGCTTCTTAGAGAAACTGGAAAGTTCTCTTCCAGCAAAGCTGGAAGCTAGTGGCTTACTAAAATATATAATCGTTTTGGTGGTGTATTATAATTTTCATGTGGACATCATTGTCCGTGATAGTTTGTGAGAATGAAGGAAGCACTTGCATCTAGCTAGTGAGAAGTTAGATGAGGTCATCAGAAAAGTTGATGTGGCTCTACCACCAGCAATTAGAGCCAGGAGGAACCTGAGCCTGGGGAAAACAATGAAAAATGCCAATTCGTTGAATCAGTTGGCCAAACTTAATAACAGAAGTCATTAGTGATGGGATTTTTCACCTAGGACACACTAAAGTGACTCAAGAGAATGTTATTTTGTCTTTCCACAAAAGATCAGCTTGCTATGCACCAAATAGAAGATGGACACTACACTCAAAGAGGTTAGGATGCCTGGGAAATACCTTTCTATACTCCAGTAATTAGAGGCAGTGGAGATTTACAGAAAGGAAAATCTAAAGTTTAAGATTCAATGTCATTAAATTACAATTGCTATAATAGCCTACGTAGATGGAGTGTTTCCCATGTATCAGACATTTTGGTGCACCCATTATGTCAGCTTAACTCTCTCAATAATCCTTAGGGTAGATACCACTGTTTCATTTTAACTGAGGTTTAAAGAGGTAGCAAGTGGGAAAAAAATCAGTATTTTTGAGCGCAGGGAGTCTTAAATGAGAGCTAATGCTCTCAATACCTAGGCATATGGTCTTCCTCATGTAAGAAGTTCAGCTTCAAAGATTCACCAAAAAAAAAAAAAAAGCTAGAAAAAGTGTTCAGAATAATTTTAAATATCCAGATATCTTTGGTCCAGTCACTGGTGAGACCTGATATTGAATATACTGCCATAAATGCTATAAAATGATTTTTAACCACTGGACTCTACAATTAGGGGTTCCTTTATTTGGACCTTGATGACTTTTCAGATTGCCAAGTTCTCCGAATAAGAAGGCAGGAATAGACACTTCACAGAGTTGAATCTTACTGAATCAGAATCTCTGAGGTTGGAAATCTACATTTTTTAAAAAAGCTTTCCAGGTGAGACATGTTTAGAAACCATTGCCTCAAGCTAAACTCTTATTAAGAAATAGTTAGGAGGAGTACCTGACCAGAGGAAAAGAATATATAGAACCACGCAAAACTTGGTAGGACAAAGGAACTAGGGGAAAAAACAGGAGAGTTAGTAGGACTGGACCTGCCCTCAGTGGGTGTGGGAACTGAAGCAGGGGTCCGATCCTCACATGGGGCAGTTGTCTCAGTGAGAGGAGAAACATTTAAGGCTGAGAGTGAAACAGCTAATCTGTGGCAGCCTAAATGGAATGAGAATCAGACAGTCCTTGCCGCAGCCATACATACCCCGGACAGGGACAAGGGTCCCTTGGAAGGCGAAGAGGCTGGGTTTGGGAGTGTGGAGCAATCCTGGAGTGAGGGCTGCTGTTGACTGCAGAGATATAAATTGAGGGGAGGTCAGGGAGGAGATTGTGGTGGGATATGCTTGTGGAGGAGAGCCAAGCAGCTATGGAAGCAAGATGATACAGCTGAGTCACACGTAGGGGGTGGAGCCATCACCATAGCCTCTCTCCCCCCACATGCCAGCATCTTCAGCTAAACAATAGAGACGCTGGACCATCAAACGCCTGACACATTGAACTACAGAGTAGGACCCCAGTTGGGGGGCTCCTCTATGTGCCTGACGTGCCAAACAACAGAGAAGAACCCCAGGCAAGGGAGCCCTCTACATGCCTGAATGGGCGGAGCAATGGAGATAGACTGGCCAAAGAGACCTTCTGATCGCCAGCTACAAAAGGCTCGATAAAACACTCTGATAGGGCCATAACTCCTGCGGTGGAGGCAGTCCATGTGCCTGCACACTTGGTGCCACCAGGGTCCCCACAAGCCAAGCAGCTGCACCACCTTCATGCTCAACTCCAACTGGGGCAAAGCTGCTACAGGCAAAAAGTCTTATGTCTATGCACACAGGGTCACTTTGGTTATGTCCGACTCTTTGTGACCCTGTAGACTATGGCCTGCCAGACTTCTCTGTCAGGGAGGGATTTTCCAGGCAAGAATGCTGGAGTGTATTGGCCAATAGTAGTTGACATACCCTCCTAGAGCACTATATTTCCTGCTGCCCTAGCCACCAATTCCCTTGAGTACCTGGTGAAGCCAGAACCCCTGTGACCACCTCCAGACCTGGCCCTCATAAGGGCAAAACCATGTCCTCCAGGGCAGCCTCAGAAGCAAACCCCAGTGGAAAACCCACATGTAGAGATGGAAATAAAACCACAATTGAAACCCAGGGCAGTGTGGCTAGGGAAGAAGACCCAAAACCTTCCCACCAGCTATACAAGCAGCAGATTAAATCTACACAATCAACTAGGCAGACTCTGTGTCTATGAAATATATAAAAGGTCACTGAGAATTCCCACAAAAGAAAACACACTAGTTCTGATAGCTGTGGACATTGGAGGCAAGGATACATAGTAGTAGGACCAGATTAAGAATCTGAGCTGCCCCCACAGCCAGTCCAGCGATGAGCACAGTGTCAGAGGGCATCCTAGGGAGGTGAGGTAGACTGTGACTCCCAGCGAGGGAAAGGACTCTGACAGCAGTGACTCAAGAAAAACATTTATTATTTTTATGTTTTGATTTGTTCTGTAGATTCATTTGGATTTTCCTTTCCCCTCCTTTTCCCTGCTCTGTGGTAGTTGTCGATTTTATTGGCACTATGAACTCTAACTAAGGTTTTGAGCTTTTTTTTTTTCTCTCAGTCACATTTTTTTATTGCTGCTATAAAACTCTGCCTGTATATCAGGCTTTTGCAGTTCTGTGGAGTTTTCCTTTTTTGTTCTTTTTTCCTCTTTTTTTAATTTTAATTTTTAAAAACCTATTACAGTTTTTCTACATTTATTCCTTTGTTGCTTTTCCTACTGTTCTTTTCTGTTTGCAGATAATCTTTAATGTATAGACATCTTCTTTATCTACCTCTATTTAATTTTGCATTTCTATTCTCTTTCTTACTTTTCCTTTCAACATATTTGTTAGTTTTATTTTCATTGCTTTATTCCCCAATTGGCACCTTGCTCTAGTTTTGTTTTCCAGTTTGTGCTGTTGTTAGTTTTGTTCTGGTAGATATAATTTTTGGTTTCCTTTATTCGCCAGGTCAATCTACTGTACTTTTTTTTTTCTTTTCTTTCCAGTTTTATTGAGATAATTGACATACAACACTGTATAAGTTTAAGGTGTACAGTGTAATTATTTGACTTACAGACATCATGAAATGATCACCAAAATAAGTTTAGTGTATGTGAACATCCGTGTACTTTATTTTTGTTTGAATGTTTTCACTTAGCTCATGGGTGTATATGTATCTGTTTATATTCCATTATTTTAATTATTATTTGCCTGATTTTGTAACTGTCATTTGGGGTTCATTGTTTTCTCATTTTTAGATATTTGTTTTAATTTCAATGCCATAACAAACCACTTGTGGAATCTTAGTTCCTGACCAGAGATCAAGCCCTGAGCCATTGGGATGGGAGCACTAACTCCAAGACCCTAGACTACCAGAGAACTAACCCTAGGGAGTATCAAATAGTGAGAACTCACACAAAAGGACACCACTTGAATACAAGACCCAGCATCACCCAAATATTAGTAGCACCCTGTGCAAGATGCCCCATCTTAACAACAAAAAAAACAAAAATACAAAAATCAGCAGACAGGATTACTACTTCACTCAGCCTTGCTCATCAGAGGAAAAACATACAAACAAACAAAAAACTCAGCACAAATCTTAATCTATATGAAGCTTACACAAACCACTGGACCAACCTTAGGAGGGCAGAAACCAAAAGGAAGAAAGAATTCAACATTGAAGCCTGGGAAAAGGAGACCCCAAACACATAAATTAAAAAAAAAAAAAAAGGCAGAGAGAAATACTACACAAATGAAGGAACAAACTAGAAACACAGAAGTCCAAATAAATGAAAAATAAATAGGCAAACTACCTGAAAAAGAATTCAGAATGATGATAATAAAGATCAAAAACCTTGAAAACAAAATATAGAAAATGCAAGAATCAATTAACAAAGACTTTGAAGAATTAAAGAATAAATATACAGAAACAACACAATTACCAAAATTAAAAATAGAAGGAATCAATAGCAGAATATCTGAAGCAGAAGAACGCATCAGTAAGCTGGAAGATAAAATGGTGGCAATAACTTCTGAAGAGCAGAATAAAGTAAAAAGAATGAAAAAAGCTGAGGATAGTCTCAGAGACTTCTGGGATGATATCAAACTCACCAACATTCAAATTATAGGAGTCCCAGAAGAAGCAGAGAAAAAGAAGGGGTATGAGAAAATTTTTGAAGAGATTATAGTTGAAAATTTCCCCAACATGAAAAAGGAAATAGTCAATCAAGTCCAAGAGGCACAAAGAGTCTCATACAGGATAAACCCAAGGAGAAACATGCCAAGACACATACTAATGAAATTAACAAAGAGTAAACACAAAGAATATTAAAAACAGCAAGGGAGAAGCAACAACTAAACATAAAAGGGAAACCCCATATATTTAATAGCTAATCTTTCAGCAGAAACTCTGCATGCCAGAAGGGAATGGCAGGATATATTTAAAGTATTGAAAGGAAAAGATCTACAACCAAGATTACTGTACCTGGCAAGGATCTCATTCAAAATTGATGGAGAAATCAAAAGCTTTCAACAAGCAAAAATGAAGATAATTCAGCACCATCAAACCAGCTTTACAACAAATGTTGAAGGGACTTATACAGTCAAGAAATACAAGAGTAGAAAAAAGATCTACAAAATCAACCCCAGACAATTTTAAAATGGCAATAGGAACATATATATCAATAATTACTTTAAATGTAAATGGATTAAATGCTCCAACCAAAAGACACAGACTGGCTGAATGGATGAAAAGCAAGACCCATTATATGCTGTCTACCAGAAACCCACTTCAGACCTAAAGACACATATAGACTGAAAGTGAGAGGATGGAAAAATATATTCCATGCAAATGGGAAGCAAAAGAAAACTGGAGTAGCAATCCTCATATTGGACAAAACAGACCTTAAAATATAGAATATTACAAGAGATAAGGAAAGACACTACATAATGATAAAGGGATAAAATTTAAAGGAAAACATACCAATGGTAAATATCTATGCACCCAACATAGGAGCACCTCAATACATAATACACACTAACAGACATAAAAGGAGAAATTGACAGTAACACAATAATAGTAGGAGACTTGAACACTCCACTCACACCAATGCACAGGTCATCAAAACAGAAAATTAATAAGGAAACACAAGTCTTAAATGATACATTGGATGAGATGGATCTCACTGATATCTTCAGGACATTCCATCCAAATGCAGAAGAATACACCTTCTTCTCAAGTGCACATGGAACATTCTCCAGGATACACCACATCTTGGGTCACAAATCAAACCTCAGTAAATTTAAGAAAATTGAAATCGTATCACGCATCTTCTCCAACCACAACGCTATGAGACTAGATATCAATTACAAGAAAAAAAACTGTAAGAAACACAAACACACAGAGATTAAACAACACGTTTCTAAATAACCAACAGGTTACTGAAGAGATAAAAAGGGAAATAAAAAAATTTCTAGAAACAAATAACAATGAAATCACGACCACTCAAAACCTGTGGGATGCAACAAAACAGTTCTAAGAGGGAAGTTTACAGCAATGCAATCCTACCTCAAGAAACAAGAAAAACATGGAAGAGACAACCTAACTTTACACATAAAACAACTGAACAAAGAAGAAGAAGAAGAACAACAACAACAAAAAACAAAATTAGTAGAAGAAAAGAAATCATAAAGACCCGAGCAGAAATAAATGAAAAAGAAATGAAAGAAACAATAGTAAAGATTCAGTTCAGTTCAGTCGCTCAGTCATGTCCGACTCTCTGCGACCCTATGAATCACAGCACGCCAGGCCTCCCTGTCCATCACCAACTCCTGGAGTTCACTCAAACTCATGTCCATTGAGTTGGTGATGCCATCCAGCCACCTCATTCTCTGTCGTCCACATCTCCTCCCACCCCCAATCCCTCCCAGCATCAGACTCTTTTCCTGTGAGTCAACTCGTCGCATGAGGTGGCCAAAGTATTGGAGTTTCAGCTTTAGCATCAGTCCTTCCAATGAACACCCAGGATTGATCTCCTCTGGAATGGACTGGTTGGATCTCCTTGCAGTCCAAGGGACTCTCAAGAGTCTTCTTCAGCACCACAGTTCAAAAGCATCAGTTCTTTGGCGATCAGCTTTCTTCACAGTCCAACTCTCACATCCATACATGACCACAGGAAAAACCATAGCCTTGACTAGACGGACCTTGGTTAATTAAGCTAAAAGTTGTTTCTTTGAGAAGACAAAGAAAATTGACAAGCCTTTAGCCAGACTCATCAAGAAAAAAAGAGAGAAGAATCAAATCAATAAAATTAGAAATTTTGAAGTTACAGCAGACAATGCAGAAATACAAAGAATTATAAGAGACTATTATTGACAACATATGGCAATAAAATAGATAACCTGGAAGAAATAGATTCTTAGAAAAGTTCAATATTCCAAGACTGAACCAGAAAGAAATAGAAATTATGAACAACCCAATTACAAGCATTGAAATTGAAGCTGTGATAAAAAATCTCCCAAAAAAGAAAAACACCAATACTGTATATTAATGCATATATATGGAATTTAGAAAGATGGTAACAATGACCCTCTATGTGAGATAGCAAAAGAGACACAGATGTAAAGAACAGACTTTTGTACTCTGTGGGGGAAGTCGAGGGTGGGATGATTTGAGAGAATAGCTTTGACACATGTATATTATCATATTTGAAATAGATCGCCAGTCCAGGTTCAATGCATGAGACAGGTTGCTCAGGGCTGGTGCACTGGGATGACCCTGAGGGATTGGATGGGGAAGAAGGTGGTAGGGGGGTTCAGGATGGGGGACACATGTCCACCCATGGCTGACTCATGTCAATGTATGGCAAAAACCACTACAATATTGTAAAGTAATTAGCCTCCAATTAAAAAAAAAAAGCAGCAGGCCAGGACCAGATGTTTTCACAGGAGAATTCTGTCAAACATTTAGAAAAGAGCTAGTGCCTATCCTTCTAAAACTCTTTCAAAAAATTGCAGCAGAAGGAACACTTTCAAATTCACTGTACAGGGCCACCACCACCCTGATACCAAAACCAGACAAAGACAAAAAGAGAAAACTACAGGCCAATATCACTGATGAACACAGATGCAAAAATCCTCAACAAAACTTTAGCAAACAGAATTCAGCACCACATCAAAAGCTCATACACCATGATCAAGTTGGGTTTATTCCAGGAATGCAAGGATTTTTCAATATACACAAATCAATGTGATACACTATACTAACAAATTGAAAGATCATTTCAATAGATGCAGAAAATGCCTCTGACAAAATTCAGCACTCATTAATGATTAAAACTCTTCAAAAAATGGTCATAGAAGGAACCTACCTCAAAATAGTAAAGGACATATATGATAAGCCTACAGCAAACATTATTCTCAATGGTGAAAAACTGAAAGCATTCCTCCTAAGATCATGAACAAAATAAGGGTGTCCACTTTCACCACTATTATTCAACATAGTTCTGGAAGTCCTTGCTACAGCAATCAGAGAAGAAAAAGAAATAAAAGGAATCCAGATTGGAAAACAAGAAGTAAATCTCTCACTGCTTGCAGATGACATGATACTGTACACAGAAAACCCTAAAGATAGTATCAGAAAATTACTAGAGCTAATCAGTGAATTTAGCAAAGTTGCAGGATAGAAAATTAATACACAGAAATCACTTGCATTTCTCTATACTAACAATGAAAAATCAGAAAAAGAAATTAAGTAATCAATCCCATTCACCATTGCAACAAAAATAATTAAATATCTAAGAATAAACTTACCTAAGGAGACAAAAGAACTGTATCCCCCAAATTATAAGACATTAATGAAATAAATCAAAGATTACATAAACCAATGGAAAGATATTCCATGTTCCTGTGTAGGAAGAATCAATATTGTGAAACAACTATATTACCAAATGCAATCTACAGATTCAATGCAATCCCTGTCAAATTACCAATGGCATTTTCCACAGAACTAGAACAAAATATTTCACGATTCATATGGAAACACAAAAGACCCTGAATAGCCAAAGCAGTCCAAAGAAAGAAGAATAGAGCTGGAGGAATCAACCTTCCTGACTTCGGATTATACTACAGAGTTACAATCATCAAGACAGTATGGTACTGGCACAAAAACAGAAATATAGACCAATGGAACAAGATAGAAAGCCCAGAAATAAACCCATGCACCTATGGGTACCTTCTTTTTTACAAAGGAGGCAAGAATATCCAATAGGGCAAAGACAGCCTCTTCAATAAATGGTGCTGGCAAAACCAGACAGCTACATGTAAAAGAATGAAGTTAGAACACTTCCTAACACCATACACAAAGGTAAACTCAAAATGGATTAAAGACCTAAATGTAAGACCAGAAACTAGAAAACTCTTAGAGGAAAACTTATACAGAACACTCGATGACATAAATCAAAGCAAGATCCTCTATGACCCACCTCCTAGATTAACAGAAATAAAAGCAAAGTAAGCAGGTGGGACCTGATTAAACTTAAAAGCTTTTGCACAGCAAAGGAAACTATAAGCAAGGTGAAAAGACAACCCTCAGAATGGGAGAAAATAATAGCAAATGACAAATAACTGACAAAGCCGTTAATTTTCAAAATATATAAGCAGCTCATACAACTCAATGCCAGAAAACCAAACAACCCAATCAAAAAGTGGGAAAAAGACATTACTCTAGAGAGGACATACAGATGGGTAACAAACACATGAAAATATGCTGAACATTGTTCATTATTAGAGAAATGCAAATCAAAACTACAAAGAGATATCACCTCACACCAGTCAGAATGGCCATCATCAAAATGTCTACAAACAATAAATGCTGGTGAGGGTGTGGAGAAAAGGGAATGCTCTTGCACTGTTGGTGGGAATGTAAATTGATACAGCCACTATGGAAGACAGTATGGAGATTCCTTAAAAAAACTAGGAATAAAACCACCATATGACCCAGCAATCCCACTCCTAGGCATATACCCTGAGGAAACCAAAACTGAAAAAGACACATGTATCCCATTGTTCAGTGCAGCACTATTTACAATAACTAGAACATGGAAGTCACTTAGATGTCCATCTTCAGATGAATGGATAAAGGAATGTGGTACATATACACAATGGAATATTACTCAGCTATTAAAAGAAATGCATTTGAGTCAATTCTGATGAGATGGCTGAACCTAGGACCTATTATACAGAGTGAAGTGTGTAAGGTATAGTTCGGGCCGAGGCAGAAAAAGGAAAGACAACCTCAACAGAAGTAGGTTACCTTTATTCAGGCGAGGAGAGGGTGACAGTCAGCCTAACGACCAGGCTGAGTGCCGAGAGGGATCAGGGAGGCTCCATATTTATAGGGAGGTTTGTGGAAGTGATAAGGGAAATGTTAATCAGGCGGGATGGTTTGGGTATTCTTTAGTTGAGATGGCATTTGTAGTTGGGCAGGGGATGATAAGTCTTTTGGGCAGATGTTGGGAGTGGAACGGAGAAGGCAATGGCAAGCCACTCCAGTACTCTTGACTAGAAAATCGCATGGACAGAGGCGCCTGGTGGGCTGCAGTCCATGGGGTCGCTACTAGTCAGACACGACTGAGTGACTTCACTTTCACTTTTCACTTTCACACATTGGAGAAGGAAATGGCAACCCACTCCAGTGTTCTTGCCTGGAGAATCTCAGGGATGGCGGAGCCTGGTTGGCTGCCATCTATGGGGTTGCACAGAGTAGGACACGACTGAAGCGACTTAGCAGCAGCAGCAGCAGCAGGGAGTGGAAAGTTTTCAGGCAGGGGGTGATAAGTCTTCAGGGCAGGTGTAGGGGGTGGAAGGTTTCTGGATAGGGGGTATAAGTCCCAGATAGATGCAACCAGCCTGGAGCATCAGGGCGGGAGCTAAAATTCTGTTTTGTTTTCTCTGAAGTTAGGTGATTCAGCAAGGGCCTTTGAGACTGTTGTTTTCTTTTCTAGGCCCAAAAGACTCCTTCAAAGTGAGTCAGAAAGAGAAAGATAAATATTGTATTCTAATGCATATATGTGGAATCTAGAAGAATGGTACTGAAGAATTTATTTACAGGTCAGCGATGGACAGGCATAGAGAATAGACTTATGGACATGGGAAGAGGGGAAGAGAGGGTGAGATATATGGAAAGAGTAACACAGAAACTTACATTACATATGTGAAATAGATAGCCAACAGGAATTTGCTGTATGGCTCAGGAAAATCAAACAGGGTATCTGTATTAATATAGAGGGGGTGGGATGGGGCAGGAGATGGGAGGGAAGTTCAAAAGGGAGGGGATGTATGTATACCTATGGCTGATTCATGCTGAGGTTTGACAGAAAACAACAAAATTCTGTAAAGTAATTATCCTTCAATAAAAAAATAAATTAAAAAAAAGAAGTAATTGGGAGCTTGTTCAGTGCCAGACTGATATTGGTATTATGACAGTGGGGAAAAAAGTAAGGGAAAATAAAAGTATTAAGTAGAAACAATATTTTCTAGAGATTTTCCCAGGTGCAGCGGTATGGAAAAGTGTGCCTGATGAACTCTTGACGGAGGTTCGTGACATTGTACAGGAGACAGGGACCAAGACCATCTCCATGGAAAAGAAATGCAAAAAAGAAAAATGGCTGTCTGAGGAGGCCTTAAAAATAGCTGTGAAAAGAAGAGAGGCAAAAAGCAAAGGAGAAAAGGAAAGATATAAGCATCTGAATGCAGAGTTCCAAAGAATAACAAGGAGAGATAAGAAAGCCTTCCTCAGCGATCAATGCAAAGAAATAGAGGAAAACAACAGAATAGGAAAAACAAGAGATTTTTCAAGAAAATTAGAGATATCAAGGGAACATTTCATGCAAAGATGGGCTCGATAAAAGACAGAAATGGTATGGACCTAACAGAAGCAGAAGATATTAAGAGGCGGTGGCAAGAATACACAGAAGAACTGTACAAAAAAGATCTTCACAACCAAGATAATCACGATGACGTGATCACTCACCTGGAGCCAGACATCTTGGAATGTGAAGTCAATTGGGCCTTAGAAAGCATCACTACGAACAAAGCTAATGGAGGTGATGGAATTCCAACTGAGCTATTTCAAATCCTGAAAGATGATGCTGTGAAAGTGCTGCACTCAATATACCAGCAAATTTGGAAAACGCAGCAGTGGCCACAGGACTGGAAAAGGTCAGTCTTCATTCCAATCCCAAAGAAAGGCAATGCCAAAGAAGGCTCAAACTACCGCACAATTGCACTCATCTCACACGCTAGTAAAGTCATGCTCAAAATTCTCCAAGCCAGGCTTCAGCAGTATGTGAACCTTGAACTTCCAGATGTTCAAGCAGGTTTTAGAAAAGGCAGAGGCACCAGAGATCAAATTGCCAACATCCACTGGATCATGGAGAAAGCAAGAGAGTTCCAGAAAAACATCTATTTCTGCTTCATTGACTATGCCAAAGCTTTTGACTGTGTGGATCACAATAAACTGTGGAACATTCTGAAAGAGATGGGAATACCAGACCACCTGACCTGCCTCTTGAGAAACCTGTATGCAGGTCAGGAAGCAACAGTTAGAACTGGACATGGAACAACAGACTGTTTCCAAATAGGAAAAGGAGTACGTCAAGGTTGTATATTGTCACCTTGCTTATTTAACTTATATGCAGAGTACATCATGAGACATGCTGGGCTGGAAGAAGCACAAGCTGGAATCAAGATTGCTGGGAGAAATATCAATAACCTCAGATATGCAGATGACACCACCCTTATGGCAGAAAGTGAAAAGGAACTAAAGAGCCTCTTGATGAAAGTGAAAGAGGAGAGTGAAAAGGTTGGCTTGAAGCTCAACATTCAGAAAACTAAGATCATGGCATCTGGTCCCATCACTTCATGGGAAATCGATGGGGAAACAGTGGAAACAGTGTCAGACTTTATTTTTTGGGGCTCCAAAATCACTGCAGATGCTGATTGCAGCCATGAAATTAAAAGACACTTACTCCTTGGAAGGAAAGTTATGACCAACCTAGATAGTATATTAAAAAGCAGAGACATTACTTTGCCAACCAAGGTCCACCTAGTCAAGGCTATGGTTTTTCCCGTGGTCATATTTAGATGTGAGAGTTGGACTGTGAAGAAAGCTGATCACCAAAGAATTGATGCTTTTGAACTGTGGTGCTGGAGAAGACTCTTGAGTGTCCCTTGGACTGCAAGGAGATCCAACCAGTCCATTCTAAAGGAAATCAATCCTGGGTGTTCATTGGAAGGACTGATGCTAAAGCTGAAACTGCAATACTTTGGCCACCTCATGCGACAAGTTGACTCACTGGAAAAGAGTCTGATGCTAGGAGGGATTAGGGGTGGGAGGAGATGGGGACGACAGAGAATGAGGTGGCTGGATGGCATCACCGACTCGATGGACATGAGTTTGAGTGAACTCCGGGATTTGGTGATGGACAGGGAGGCCTGGCATGCTGTGGTTCATGGGGTCGCAAAGAGTTGGACACGACTGAGCGACTGAACTGAACTGAACTGCCTTGTTAAGGGTTGTGAGGGACTTTGCAGCAAACTGACCCAATGAAGTAGTTTGAAGTGTTATAGCACTTTCCACAGATTCGACTTTGTCCCTTGGAGGAATGAATGTCCTGGGGATAAACAACCTGAATGAATACAATATCATCCTTTGGACAGACAGCCAAAAGCCAACTTTAAGCATTATTATGTGTTGATCAGCACAAACAATGTCACATTAAAGTGAATAGCCATGACTTCATGAGCAAGTTCTTCCTATCAAAATCACAGATATTAATGATATATTTTTCCTAACAATGCATTGTTATTCTGCCTGATGTTTTGGTGTGTTACTGTGACCCTTGCACTTATAAAGAAAGCAGAGAAATGGAACTGCTTAGCAGGAATCCTTAGAATATGAACTGATACTGGGAAACTCTTAGAAAGCAAGTAGTTGTCAAGTCAAGGATCAGTTTCATGGGTCTTCTAAAGCCCATCTGTGGCTTTGTGCACAGCTTGAATTCACATGATCCTGTGGTCACTGGTCACATTTATCTACCGAACTACACTGATGCTATGAGGATCATAATAGCTTATATTATATTGTCAATATCCATTTTCTTCAAGTATTGGATTCAAGTTAATTTAATCTAAAAGTATTTAGGAGGAGCAGCAGGACTCTTTTGAGAGAGTCAGCATAATAATTATTACATGATTTATTTCCTTGTCTTTAGAACTGGATGCAGTGCAGGACATTTTGAGTCACTTCCTTTAGATAATGGTGATGCTAATAATAATATTTCACATTTGATGAAAGTAAATCTTCAATTGGAAGTATGAGAGGAACAGTCCAGAATATCTACTTTTCCCACTGAGTTTGAGTATTTACTTAACCATCCTCTGTTACCTAACTGATAATTATAAAAATAAAAATTAGAGGAGGCTGATGCCAGCTGTTTGCCTGGGTTGGTATATATTCATTGGAGGACTGTGAGGGTTGTTTATTGAGAACAAGTCTATAGCTTTTATCTGTTTAATTTTTGTAATGGTAAGAATCAAACAAATCTACTTAGAAGATTTTAAAATTATATTATTTGCAATGTACATGCAAAGGAACAAGAAGAAGATTAATCTGTCAACAGTTGCTAAGATAACATTAGTATTTACACATATGGAAGGAGTGAATGAGGATGGTTCCATTCAATAAATGTGTGCATGGTCATGTTGCATGATATTGAAATTACAAAACATGAGATTCATTACAATTAGTGGGGCTAAATTCAGATGTTGCTACTAACTGCCAATAAAAGTTTGGGTGCTTATCTGAAATTCATGTGCACAGTCTGTGCTCCCTAATCAGCAAAATGAGAGAAAAACCCTAATCAATTTCTCTTAAAAATGCTGATTTATTTGCTACAACACCGATGAGAAACTAGAGCTGGATACCTCCACCAAGTGAGAAAGATGGAGGAAAGTAATGGATAAACATTTGTAAACTTGGCAAGTTTGTTTGGGGTTTGGTGCAAGTGAAAGAGTTTTAGGTCATTTCTCATTTCATCCAAATAATCTTTTTAGTCTGGGTTATACATTTAGGGGGGATATAATCTACAAAATGCTCCAAATCACTTAACTTTCCTTCACCCAGATGAATTTAGTGTGACTGGAAGGCTCTGCACAGGAAATGAAGGTTTCTAAATTGTGACTGGTTTTATCAGAGGGTAAATCTTCCCTCTGAGAGAGAGCTGGAGATGGGAGGCAAGGTCCCAGCCAGCAGCAATGACAGACTCTGTGTCACAACACTGGCAGCATAAATATGCTGTTTACAGGAGGCATCTCCTTTCTCTTTTCCCCTAGATGTAAATGTTCCTAACAGACTCCCTTGGCTCAGATGCCTGTAGTGAGGATACACACAAGTATGGAAAATTAAGACTTTGAGCCACTTCATTAAATATTTAATTATTGGTGATGAACAGTTCCTTGGTTTTCATAACTTCATATAGGATCAGGGAGGATTTTGGAGGTGATAGGTCTCTATTCCTTAGATCTTATCTCTTCCTAAGCAAGGATTCCTCCTAGAACTTATTGGGTAGCGAAACAGGGTCAATGGTAAAAACTAGCATGAAGGTGATTTATTCCAGTAAAACTTAGGCCATGCCTCCCTGTCATACTGTCACCTGTCAAAATGCCACTGGTCCTTTTATTTACTTTTTTCAGTGCCTGCTCCTGGAAATCATTAATCTTTGAAATTGGCATTTTAATTAAAACCTAAAGGGAGGTGGTTGGCATGAATTCATGCACATGTGTAAGCATACATTTGTGAATGTATACAGTTATGTGTTGTTTGGAATATGTATGTGTACATGTATGTTCACACACTTAAAATATGGACATCCTTCCAATTGACATTATATATTATTCACTTAGAGTTTAAGTCTCATTTGTGGTTTTGGAAAATCTTGTAATCACATGGAGATGCAGCTTAGATTGCAATAGAGGAGTGTATATTTTACAGGAGACCTATTGAAAATTCTGGTAAGGAGAAATATTTATTTCAAAAAGTGAATAATGTACCTTTTGTAACTTTTATGCAGACTTAGGTATTTATTGATTACATTTATTTTAAACAAGAAAACTGTAGACAGTAGAACAGATTCTGGTCAGACAGAAGAAAAAATTAGCTCTGAGGATGTTCTTAAATAGACCAAACCCTAGAAAACCAATGACTATCTCTACCCATGTGAGACCCCAGTTATATATATCCACACAGAGCCTTTCTTCATCAGGATGACAATATTGCTGATTTTCTTCCCATCTTCCTTATTAGTGACATCTCCCAACTTGGGCCTGATTTCCTCCCTTCTGCTGTCCCCTGGATAAACAGTCAGATCTCTCCCATCTGTCACTCTGTTGGGTATGCCTTCTTCTGAAACAAACCTATCTCCATAAACTCCAACCACATCAGAAGTCTCCTTTCAAGGAAATGTCTTTAGTTAACTGTCATGTTGGATAATGTTAATTGCTACATAAGGTTAGATGAGGTATTCCAAGGGGAATTTCCTTTTGACCAGAGGAAAGTCATGAAAAATACTAATGAATGTCTAATGGAATGTCAAGTTCCAGTAACAAAGTCAATGAGACACATAAAGGAAAAAAAATTAATCTTTATCTCCAAGGAGCTTGTACTCTTTGGGGGTTATCTCCCAACAGGGTGAAGAAACCTGTGAGGTTCTTTCAGTGTTACAAAAAAGTGTGTGGTTGGGAAGATTGTTTTCTGATTTCTATAAGCTGAAAGGCCAAATTGACTTTTTCCATTGTGCAGACTACATATCATTAATGTTTATCCCCCACTTATGCCTGCTATCAAAGGCCCTTGTTGAACAAGCCATAGTCACCTTCACATGTTAGCAGAAGAACAAATGAACCTGGAGAGGAATAAATTAAAAGGTACAGTTATGATTGCCAAGAAACTGACAATTGGTCTTCAGCAATTGGGTCTTCTGGACAACAAAGTATTACAGAGTTAAGGATATGTGATATTTTAGGAGCATCACAGAAATAAGTAACTCAGAAGAGGCAATGAAATAATTGATAGATCTTGTTTTGCTGGGTATTTCTGAGTTAAATGTGCAAGAATCAATAGCTGCTTATTACATTCCCTCAGTATCCATTCCCTGTCTCCCAGAGATGAGTAGTATTAGGGGACTGTGGCGTCTTGGCAATCATAACCTCTTAAAAATATGCAGATAGGCCTACTTCGGTAAAGAGTGTGGAGAGTGGAGTGTATCACATGCTGTGAGAATGACTTCCCTGAGGATGGGAGGTGACAAGTGACCGTGGGACTCTTAAGTTATAGGAGAGTAAGAGAAAAAACCTTGTATAAGGCCAAGTAGGAGACTCACATAGGCTCCCTGCTGCATTAGTTTGCTGCTGCTGTTAAGTCACTTCAGTCGTGTCTGACTCTGTACGACCCCATAGACGGCAGCCCACCAGGCTTCCCCATCCCTGGGATTCTCCAGGCAAGAACACTGGAGTGGGTTGCCATTTCCTTCTCCAATGTGTGAAAGTGAAAAGTGAAAGTGAACTCGCTCAGTCATGTCCTACCTGTAGCGACCCCATGGACTGCAGCCCACCAGGCTCCTCTGTCCTTGGGATTTTCTAGGCAAGAGTACTGGAGTGGCTTGCCATTGCCTCTAGGGCTGCTGTAACAAAACATCACAGACCAGGTGGCCTAAACCACAGAAATGCATATTTTCACAGTTCTAAATCTGGTTTCTTCTGAGGCCTCTGTGCTTGGTTTGCAGATGGTCCCTCTCTTGCTATCTTTCCATGTGGTCATCCCCCAGTATGTGGATGCCCCTGGTGTCTTCATGTGTCCAGGTTTTCTTCTCTTACAAGTCACAGGTCAGATTGAATTAGGGCCCATCCTAACAGCCTCATTTAACTCAATCACCTCTTTAAAAGCCCTATGTCCAAACGCAGTCACATTCTGAGATACTGGGGCATAAGTCTTCAGCATATGAATTTGGGGGGAACACAGTGCGGGCCATAACACCCGCTTTACTATGTATTCCACAGAGCTGTTACCTAATTCAGGACCTGGCCTGGTCTTGGTTACTCATAGACTATCAAAGCTCCTATATTAGTTTTTTGTTTTCCTTTTCCTTCTTCAGCTTTTTAGCAATACTGGCTGTAAAATGATACATCTGGAATATAATCCCATCAGTTGCCATTTCCTCCCTTATGCTACCTTCAACTTGTTAAGCTGTTTCTGATAACTTCTGAAACTCCAATACTTTGGCCACCAGATGTGGAGAGCTGATCACTGGAAAAGACCCCGATGTTGGGAAGGATTGAGGGCAGAAGGAGAGAGGGGCCACAGAGGATGAGATGGGTGGATGGCATTACTGACTCAATGGACATGAGTTTGAGTAAACTCTGGGAGATAGTGAAGGACAGGGAAGCCTGGCGTGCTGTAGTTCATGGGGTCGGAAAGAGTTGGACATAACTGAGCGAATGAGCAACAATAAATGTGGTGTCCCAGTCAATACTGTCTCTCCATTTTTCGTCTATTAGAAATGGTATTTCAGAACCAGTGGGCAAATAGAAACCTCAGAGATACTAGGGAAGACTAGAATAGGATATTCATTCATGGAAGGAGATGGATACATTTTTATTTTCCAGAATCCATCTTAGGTGAAGCACTCTGTATGTTTCCCTGGAAAATGCTATTCTGAGTGAAAAGGAACCTACAAAGTCATTCTCTAGCAATAAAAAACTATATTGCTAAGCCATAAATCACAAGAGCCAGGAAGGCTAAGGGGTGAGGAAGTCAGGAGAAGGGAAGCAAGACAGATGAGATGGGAGAAGGCTGTGTCTTAAAAAGTGGGGGGGAATGGTCTAAACAATCAGAAGCAATCAGAAAGGCCTCATGGAATTATGGGGGCACTTGAGTCTGGTTTAATAAATGAATAGGAAGCAGCATTTAATTTTTGGATATGATAAATCTAGAAATAATGTGTTGTTACATTTGGGAAATAGTGAGAACTCAACTATTTGAGAATGGCGCATCCTTCTGTAAATTTAAATGAAACCAGTTGGCATCTTTAGTTTGATATTAGTCCCTTGGACTTCAAGGAGATCCAACCAGTCCATTCTAAAGGAGATCAATCCTGGGTGTTCATTGGAAGGACTGATGCTGAAGCTGAAACTCCAATACTTTGGCCACCTCATGCGACGAGTTGACTCACTGGAAAAGACTTTGATGCTGGAAGGGATTGGGGGAGGGAGGAGAAGGGGACGACAGAGAATGAGATGACTGGATGGCATCACTGACTCGATGGACATGAGTTTGAGTGAACTCCGGGAGTTGGTGATGGACAGGGAGGCCTGGCATGCTGTGATTCATGGGGTCGCAAAGAGTCGGACACGACTGAGCGACTGAACTGAACTGAACTGACTGAAGTTTCCTAACCTTGTGATCTTTGCTTAACTAAGAAGAGCAGGAAATGCAGAAAGGAAAGAAAACTCTAAGAAAGCCTTTGTCTAGAGCAGAGGTCCATAAACTTTTTTGGTGGGTCATACAATCCCTGGTACAAGCATGCAATTCAGGCAGAGTATGGAAGCAGCCATAGACAGAACATAAGCAAGTGGGCGTGGCTGTGTGCCAGTTAAACTTCATTAATAAAAGGAAGTGGTGGTCCAGAGTTGGTCCTCAGCCCTTAGTTTGTGAACTCCTGGTATGGAGAGAAAAGACATGCTATTATAGGGAAGGGGTAGGAGAGGAAGGAAGAAACTTCCAGAGAGTTACTTTATATAATGCCAGGCACAAAACTAGACATCCTCGTTAACAGGTCTTTTTGAAACTCTGTGAAGTAAAAGGAAGAAAGGAAACTGTGGTAGGAAGATGATGGATAAGTGATTTTTAAAAATTCAGAAAGAGATGTGTGTTGGGACTTCCCTGGTGGTCAAGTCGTTAAGACATTGCACTCTCAGTGCAAGGGGTGTGGGTTCCATCCATGATCCGGAACTGAGATCCCACATACCATATGACTTGGCAAAAAGAAATGTGTGTAAATATAGGAACAAGTTAAGAACCAAATGAAGAGACCAAGCCTATTTAAGAAGACTAAGTGGAAGAAGGAAAAGCAGAGTATGGAGGTCAAATTGTTCAGAGAAATATCAAATATCGGGTCAGAAAGGGTACAATAGAATAGAAATGATAGATGATGATATGAACTCACTGCAATAAAAGGGCCAGTAAAGGGACTTGAGTTCTCAATTCTACTGGGGTGACTTTTTTGAAGCAGGAGCCTACCAGCCTCATTAAGCAAGGCCTGATTTTTCTTTCAGCAGCTGCCTCAACTTTCTTACTCTATCTCTAGTCACTTATCCCAGTGCTGAGAGGCAGATGCGAAAATGAGAAATGATGAGGGGAGGTGGGCATCTGTTGCTGTTTCTGTGCCCCTCCTCAGCATCAGACCCAGTTGACATCTCTCCTGATTTCTGCAAGTTCAGTCTATTCTGGTGAGGTATGGACAATCCCATAGGCACAGCGTGCTGTCTAATCTACAGAGTATTAAGGCTTGCAGGTGCCATTAACGCAATGTCCCCAGCTGATATAATGAATGCAGCCAGCAGGAGACTCAGAGAATTGAGTTTATCAAGAGGACTGAAGTAGCCTTATTATCTAGTTTAACAATTTGAGGATCACCAAATCACATATCATCATCACTCCCTTTCTGCCAGTGTTTTCCTCTTCTCTTTCAAGACCTGCAACTGGATCATTTCACAGGATGCTTTAATGACAGGGAATATGGGATTCACTGTGGTTTCATAATAAAGCTGCAGCTGATGGGCTTGTCTGAGGAATTACAAGGTCTCTTTCCCAAGCACAGAGAAATGAATACCACATCAAAAATAGTCCCTAGATTTTAAAAAATAAAGGGTGCTTGTATACAACTTGCAAGAACCAAATCCTCTTTCAGTGTTTTTTCCGGAGTGATTTCTGAGCCCCAAGAAGATGCCCTTTGAGGGAAGTTGAATGTGAGGTGAGGATTAGCTTGGTCGTGATTTTGTTGCTAAGTCGTGTCTGACACTTTCACAGTCCTGTGTACTGTAGCCTGCCAGGCTCCTCTGTCCATGGAATTCTCCAGGCAAGAATACTGGCGTGGGTAGCTATTCTCTTCTCCAGGAGATCTTCCCGATCCAGGAATTGAATCTGGGTCTCCTGCACTGCAGGTGGATTTTACCGACTGAGCCATCTGGGAAGCCCCGAGGATTAGCTTAGGGTAGAACTAAATATACCTGTGGCCTCCATCTCAACCAGCCCAGGTGACATCTTATTCACAACCATGTGCAACCAGTATGTGGCTCAGTGCTTCACCTTAAGAGATGCTCAGTAAATGGGAGGTAGGCTAGATGGATGAATAATTACACATTTTCTTTGTGCTTCTCAGGTCTTAGGAGGAAGCTGGTTAATGTCCTCTTGTTATTTCATCTTCACTTTGCCAATCAAGATTGGGATGCATTCCAAAAAGGGATTTTTATTTAGCAATATGAAAAATAGGCAACCTACTTTCTTATTTTCAATCAAATTCGAACCATTGCTAAGGAAGTGTTTTGGATTGGTAGACAGCTGGATCCTATTTCTGTATGCCAGCCTACAACCTATGACCCTGAAACTTGAATTATTTTTTAGAGAGGCTTGTTAATGTACATGCTGTGCCCAGTCCTAGTCACAACTTTAATTACTTTATAATCACACAAGTACCACCATGTGATTTGATGTTTTTTCTCACTGAGGAGAAGTGCAGACATAACCTCTTGATCAGAGTTTCCTCAAGCTCCTCCTTTGTCATCTCTCTGCTTTCTCTCCAAGTAATTAAAATCTATGAAATTCAGAACCAAATCCCATAGTTAAATAATTCATTGTATAGTTAACAGATAAGCTGTACTCTTCACTTATGGAAGATACAATTAAAAACACATAAATCTTTAATTCATACAATGTTTAATTGGTAGGCTTGAATCCAATTATGGTACCAATGTACTTATCTCCCAATTTTAACTCCTATATTATTTTTCATTAAAAATGTTAAATGAAAAAAAATTTTTTAAAATGTTAAATGAACAGAAATTGTCATTCAGTTCAGTTCATTTCAGTCGCTCAGTTGTGTCTGACTCTTTGTGACCACATGAACCACAGCACGCCAGGCCTCCCTGTCCATCACCAACTCCTGGAGTTGACCCAAACTCATATCCATTGAGTTGGTGATGCCATCCAACCATCTCATCCTCTGTCATCCCCTTCTCCTTCAGCCCTCAATCTTTCGTAGAATCAGGGTCTTTTCAAATGAGTCAGCTCTTCACATCAGGTGGCCAAAGTACTGGATTTAAGTATCAGGAAAAACTGTCACTGAACCTAGCAGATGGCATCTGTTAGCAAAACCAAGTCCAATGAGAGAAATCATGTCTTGATAACCACTGCCAGGCAACACACACACACACACACACACACACACACACACAGCGTTATTCTATACTGAAAGCTTAAGCATATATCCAGGCCAGAACATTGGAAAGTATCAAAATATATTTTTTTAATCCATAATGAAATAAACATGAGTTAATACTGATAACATCATAAAAGTGATACTCCTAGAAAAGATAAATATATGCCCCATTGCCCCTAAGACCCAGGATTACTCAGCTTAAAATGTTAAATGCAGCCAGTTAGCATCTCCTCCCCATTTTTTGGCCTTGTTCCCTTCACAAGAGTTCTTTCACATCGAAGAAAAACTGAAAAAAAAAATCAAAGTCATTGGTAAGATCAAGTCCCTGATTTGAACCATGGAAGTTATCTTTGTCCCTTCCTGTTTATTGTCCCTTCCTGTATATTACAGGAGAGGGCTGTAGTTACCATTTACAGTCTTAATCAAAAGAATCTAAAAAATTATAATCTCTTCTCCTCTTTGTTTTATTCCTTTTCTCCAATTTCTACACTTCCTAAATTTATTTAATTAAAGACCCTGAGGAATGAAAAAGGTATTTTGTACTGGAATGGAGACTGTGCACAGTTGATATACGATGGGGTAGAAATCATTGAAATGATCTCACAATTCTACGTCCATCTATGTTTTTGCCTGGGGACAGTGTTTTCTAGTGTTTCTGTGCTAATGGATCCCTGAGCTGTATCAGAATGTTATTGCCTGCTACTTGATTCACCTTTCAGGGCTTCCTCTCATCTGTGTTTCCTAAGGGTTCAGTGTTGGAAGGAACCACAGGTATTTTACTTATATGTTTCCAAGGCGAAGATGACCCCACATAGCCTGGCAGTGTCATCACTTGGTTTCTGTTTGAAATTTTCCATGGAAATAAAGCTTGCTGTTCAGTTCAGTTCAATTCAGTTGCTCAGTCGGTTCCAACTCTTTGCGACCCCATGGACTGCAGCACGCCAGGGCTCCCTGTCCATCGCCAACTCCTGGAATTTACTCAAACTCATGTCCATTGAGTCGGTGATACCATCCAACCAACTCATCCTCTGTCGTCCCCTTCGCTTCCTGCCTTCAATCCTTCCCAGCATCAAGGTCTTTTCAAAGTAGTCAGTTTTTCACATCAGGTGGCCAAAGTATTGGTGTTTCAGCATCAGTCCTTCCAATGAATATTCAGGACTGATTTTCTTTAGGATGGCCTGGTTGGATCTCCTTGCAGTCCAAGGAACTCTCAAGAGTCTTCTCCAACACCACAATTCAAAAGCATCAATTCTTTGACGATCAACTTTCTTTATAGTCCAACTCTCACATCCATACATGACTACTAGAAAAACCACAACTTTTGACCAGACAGACCTTTGTCGGCAAAGTAATGTCTCTGCTTTTTAATATGCTGTCTAGGTTGTCATAACTTTTCTTCCAAGGAGCAAGAGTCTTTTCATTTCATGGCTGCAGTCAATATCTGCAGTGATTTTTGAGCCCAAGAAAATAAGTCTGTCACTGTTTCCACTGTTATCCCATCTATTTGCCATGAAGTGATGGGACCAGATGCCATGATCTTAGTTTTCTGAATGTTGAGTTTTAAGCCAGCTTTTTACTCTCCTCTTTCACTTTCATCAAGAGGCTCTTTAGTTCTTCACTTTCTGCCATAAGAGTCGTGTCAACTACATAACTGAGTTTATTGATATTTCTCCTGGCAATCTTGATTCCAGTTTGTGCTTCATCCAGCCCAGCGTTTCTCATGATGTACTCTGCATATAAGTTAAATAAGCAGGGTGACAAGATACAGCCTTGACGTACTCCTTTTCCTATTTGGAACCAGTCTGTTGTTCCATGTCCAGTTCTAACTGTTGCTTCCTGACCTGCATACAGGTTTCTCAAGAGGCAGGTCAGGTGGTCTGGTATTCCCATCTCTTTAAGAATTTTCCAGAGTTCGTTGTGGTCCACACAATCAAAGGCTTTGGCATAGTCAATAAAGCAGAAGTAGATATTTTTCTGGAACTCTCTTGCTTTTTTGATGATACAATGGATTCTGGTCATTTGATCTGATTCCTCTGCCTTTTCTAAATCCAGCGTGAACATCTGGAAGTTCACGGTTCACATACTATTGAAGCCTGGCTTGGAGAATTTTGAACATTACTTTACTAGTGTGCGAGATGAGTGCAATTGTGTGGTACTTTGAGTATTCTTTGGCATTGCCTTGTTTTGGGATTGGAATGAAAACTGACCTTTTCCAATCTTGTGGCCACTGCTGAGTTTCCCAAATTTGCTGGCATATTGAGTGCAGCACTTTCAAGCATCATCTTTTAGGATTTGAATTAGCTCAACTGAAATTCCATCACCTCCACTATCTTTGTTCGTAGTGATGCTTTCTAAGGCTCACTTGACTTCACATTCCAGGATGTCTGGCTCTAGGTTGGTGATCATACCATCGTGGTTATCTGGGTCATGAAGATCTTTTTTGTATAGTTCTGTGTACTCTTGCCACCTCTTCTTAATATCTTCTGCTTCTGTTAGGTCCATACCATTTCTGTCCTTTAATGTGCCCATCTTTGCATAAAATGTTCCCCTGGTATCTCTAATTTTCTTGAAGAGATCTCTAGACATTACCATTCTATTGTTTTCCTCTATTTCTTTGCATTGATCATGAAGGAAGGCTTTCTTATCTCTCCTTGCTATTCTTTGGAACTCTGCATTCAATTGGGTATATCTTTCCTTTTCTCCTTTGCCTTTCACTTCTCTTCTATTCACAGCTATTTGTAAGGCCTCCTCAGACAACCGTTTTGCCTTTTTTCATTTCTTTTCCCTGGGGATGGTCTTGAATCCCTGCCTCCTGTACAATGTTATGGACCTCCAGCCATAGTTCTTCGGGCACTCTCTCTATCAGATCAAATCCCTTGAATCTATTTGTCACTTCCACTGTGTAATTGTAAGGGATTTGATTTAGGTCATACCTGAATTGTCCAGTGGTTTTCCCTACTTTCTATTTAAGTCTAAATTTGGCAATAAGGGGTTCATGATCTGAGCCACAGTCATCTCCCAGTCTTGTTTTTGCTGACTATATTAGAACTTCTCCATCTTTGGCTGCAAATAATATAATCAATCTGATTTCAGTATTGACCATCTGGTGTTTTCCATGTGTAGAGTCTTCTCTTGTGTTTTTGGAAGAGTGTGTTTGCTATGACCAGTGTGTTCTCTTGGTAAAACTCTGTTAGCCTTTGCTCTTCTTCATTCTGGGCTCTAAGGCCAAATTTGCCTGTTACTCCAGGTGTTTCTTGACTCCCTACGTTTGCATTCCAGTCCCCTATAATGAAAAGAACATCTTTTTTGGATGTTAGTTCTAGAAGGTCTGGTGGTTGGGGCATAGACTTGGATTACCGTGATATTGAATGGTTTGCCTTGGAAATGAACTGAGATCACCCTGTCTTTTGTGAGATTGCATCCAAGTACTGCATTTTGGACTCTTTTGTTGACTATGATGGCTACTCCATTTCTTCTAAGGGATTCTTGCCCACAGTAGTAGATATAATGGTCATCTGAGTTAAATTCACCCATTCCAGTACATTTTAGTTCACTGATTCCTGACATGTCGATGTTCATTCTTGCCATCTGCTGTTTGACCACTTCCAATTTGCCTTGATTCATGGACCTAACATTCTAGGTTCCTATGCAATATTGCTGTTTACAGCATCGGACTTTACTTTCATCACTAGTTGCATCCACAGCTGGGTGTTGTTTTTGTTTTGGCTCCATCTCTTCATTCTTTCTGGAGTTATTTCTCCACTGATCTCCAGTAGCATATTGGGCACCTACCAAACTGGGGAGTTCATCTTTCAGTGTCCTATCTTTTTGCCTTTTCATACTGTTCATGGGGTTCTCAAGGCAAGAATACTGAAGTGGTTTGCCATTCCCTTCTACAGTAGACCAAGTTTTGTCAGAACTCTCCACCATGACCCATCTGTCTTGGGTGCAGCACACTTGGGTATGGCATAAGCCCTCTTGGAGGAGGTCGCCATTAACCCTAACATAGAGCCACCAGAACTTACACAGGACTGGGAAACAAACTCTTGACTGGCACAAACAGAACCTTGTATGCACCAGGACCCCAGACAAAGAAGCAGTGACCCCACAAGAGACTGACCCAGACTTGCCTGTTAGTGTCCAGGAGTCAGCAGAGGTGTGGCTCAGTTGTGGCCTGCTGCAGGGCTGGGGGCACTAAGTGTAGCAGGGCATGCATGGGACCTTTTGAAGGAGGTCACCATTATCTTCATTACCTCTACCATAGTTTGGCCCAGGTAATTAACAGGGAGGGAACATAGCCCCACCTATCAACAGAAAATTAGATTAAAAATTTATTGAACATGGCCCTGACTATCAGAACAAGACCCAATCTCCCCCTAAGTCAGTCTCTCCCATTAGGAAGCTTCCATAGGCCTCTTATCCTTCTCCCATCAAGAGGGTAGACAAACTGAAAATCACAATCACAGGAAACTAACCAATCTGATCACGTGGGCCACAGCCTTGTCTAACTCAGTGAAAAAACTTGCTGTTAGCAGGTAACAAATCCCACTTGTGGAAGACTTCAGTTTTAAGGAAGAGCATTCCTGGATTTCCAGCCCTTATCCTGGATCAGGATTCTGGTTATGGAAATAAGGACAGTGTCTTGTCATCCTGGTGCAGGAATTTTCAATTTCTGTGGTCTTGACACTTTGTGTGGAGATGGGGGCGGGTAATTCTTTTTTTGTGGGGGGTTGTCCCTTGTTCTGATAGACACAGTGCTTGAAGAACTATGGCTGGAGATCCATGACATTGTACAGGAGGCAGGGATCAAGACCATCCCCAAGGAAAAGAAATGAAAAAAGGCAAAATGTTGTCTGAGGCGGCCTTACAAATAGCTGTGAATAGAAGAGAAGTGAAAGACAAAGGAGAAAAGGAAAGATATACTCAATTAAATGCAGATTTCCCAAGAATACCAAGGTCGGATAAGAAAGCCTTCCTTCATGATCAATGCAAAGAAATAGAGGAAAACAATAGAATGGTAATGTCTAGAGATCTCTTCAAGAAAATTAGAGATACCAGGGGAACATTTTATGCAAAGATGGGCACATTAAAGGACAGAAATGGTATGGACCTAACAGAAGCAGAAGATATTAAGAAGAGGTGGCAAAAATACACAGAAGAACTAAACAAAAAAGAAAAATCTTCATGACCCAGATAACCACTGTGGTGTGATCACCAACCTAGAGCCAGACATCCTGGAATGTGAAGTCAAGTGGGCCTTAGGAGGCATCACTATAAACAAAGCTAGTGGAGGTGATAGAATTCCAGTTGAGCTATTTCAAATCCTAAAAGATGATGCTGTGAAACTGCTGCACTCAATATGCCAGAAAATTTGGGAAACTCAGCAGTGGCCACAGGATTGGAAAAGGTGAGTTTTCATTCCAATCTCAAAGCAAGGCAATACCAAAGAATGCTCAAACTACAACACAACTGCACTCATCTCACACACTAGTAAAGTCATGCTCAAAATTCTCCAAGCCAGGCTTCAGTAGTACATGAACCGTGAACTTCCAGATGTTCAAGCAGGTTTTAGAAAAGGCAGAGGAATCAGATCAAATGGCCAGCATCCGTTGGATCATCGAAAAAGCAAGAGAGTTCCAGAAAAACATCTACATCTGCTTCATTGACTATGCCAAAGCCTTTGACTGTGTGGATCACAATAAACTGTGGAAAATTCTGAAAGAGATGGGAATACCAGACCACCTGACCTGCCTCTTGATAAACCTGTATGCTGGTCAGGAAGCTACAGTTAGAACTGGACATGGAACAACAGATTGGTTCCAAATAGGGAAAGGAGTATATTAAGGCTGTATCTTGTCACCCTGTTTATTTAACTTATATGCAGAGTACATCATGAGAAACGCTGGGCTGGATGAAGCACAAACTGAAATCAAGATTGCCAGTAGAAATATCAATAACCTCAGTTATGTAGCTGACACGACTCTTATGGCAGAAAGTGAAGAACTAAAGAGCCTCTTGATGAAAGTGAAAGAGGAGAGTAAAAAGCTGGCTTAAAACTCAACATTTAGAAAACTAAGATCATGGCCCCGGCGGCGCAGACGCGAGAGACGCCGGCCCCAGAGCAACCAACCAGGCAAAGAAGCTTGGCGGAGAGGAGCTACCCCATGCCTGAGGCCAGGGCCGGCAGCTGAGAGGAGCTACCCCATGTCCAATAGGCAATGGCAGCGAGGGCGTAGGAGGGCCGAGAGGAGCTACTCCATGTTCAAGGTCAGGAGGGGCGGCCTTGAGGAGATACCCCTCGTCCAAGGTAAGGTACAGCGGCTGCACTTCATTGGAGTGGCTGTGAAGAGATTTTTCATGAGCAAGGTAAGAGAAACCCAAATAAGACGGTAGGTATTGCGAGGGGGCATCAGAGGGCAGACACACTGAAATTATAATCGCAGGAAACTATTTGATCTGATCACATGGACCACAGCCGAATCTGGTCCACTGGAGAAGGGAATGGCAAACCACTTCAGTATACTTGCCTTGAGAACCCCATGAACAGTATCAAAGGGCAAAATGATAGGATACTGAACGAGGAATTCCCCAGGTCGGTAGGTGCCCAGTATGCTACTGGAGATCAGTGGAGAAATAACTCCAGAAAGAATGAAGGGATGGAGCAAAAGCAAAACCAGTACCCAGTTGTGGATGTGACTGATGATAGAAGCAAGGCCTGGTGCTGTAAAGAGCAATATTGCATAGGAACCTGGAATGTTAGGTCCATGAATCAAGGCAAATTGGAAGTGGTCAAACAGGAGATGGCAAGAGTGAACATAGACATTCTAGGAATCAGTAAATTAAAATGGACTGGAATGGGTGAATTTAACTCAGATGACCATTATATCTACTACTGTGTGCAGGAATCCCTCAGAAGAAATGGAGTAGCCATCATGGTCAACAAAAGAGTCCGAAATGCAGTACTTGGATGCAATCTTAAAAATGACAGAATGATCTCTGTTCATTTCCAAGGCAAACCATTCAATATTACAGTAATCCAGGCCTGTGCCCCAACCAGTAACACTGAAAAAGCCGAAGTTGAACGGTTCTATGAAGACCTACAAGACCTTTTAGAACTAACACCCTAAAAAGATGTCCTTTTCATTATAGGGGACTGGAATGCAAAAGTTGGAAGTCAAGAAACACCTGGAAAAACAGGCAAATTTGGCCTTGGAGCACGGAATGAAGCAGGGCAAAGGCTAATAGAGTTTTGACAAGAGAACGCACTGGTCATAGCAAACACCCTCTTCCAACAAAACAAGAGAAGACTCTACACATGGACATCACCAGATGGTCAACACCGAAATCAGATTGATTATATTCTTTGCAGCCAAAGATGGAGAAGCTGTATACAGTTAGCAAAAACAAGACCGGGAGCTGACTGTGGCTCAGATCATGAACTCCTTATTGCCAAATTCAGACTTGAAGAAAATAGGGAAAACCACTAGACCATTCAGATATGACCTAAATCAAATCCCTTATGATTATACAGTGGAAGTGACAAATAGATTTAAGGGACTAGATCTGATAGATAGAGTGCCTGATGACTCTGGATGGAGGTTTGTGACATTGTACAGGAGACAGGGACCAAGACCATCTCCATGGAAAAGAAATGCAAAAAAGAAAAATGGCTGTCTGAGGAGGCCTTACAAATACCTGTGAAAAGAAGAGAAGCGAAAAGCAAAGGAGAAAAGGAAAGATATAAGCATCTGAATTCAGAGTTCCAAAGAATAGCAAGGAGAGATAAGAAAGCCTTCCTCAGTGATCAATGCAAAGAAATAGAGGAAAACAACAGAATAGGAAAACCAAGAGATCTCTTCAAGAAAATTAGAGATTCCAAGGGAACATTTCATGCAAAGATGGGCTCGATAAAGGACAGAAATGGTATGGACCTAACAGAAGCAGAAGATATTAAGAGGAGGTGGCAAGAATACACAGAAGAACTGTACAAAAAAGATCTTCATGACCAAGATAGTCACGATAACGTGATCACTGACCTAGAGCCAGACATCTTGGAATGTGAAGTCAATTGGGCCTTAGAAAGCATCACTACGAACAAAACTAGTGGAGGTGATGGAATTCCAGTTGAGCTATTTCAAATCTTGAAAGATGATGCTGTGAAAGTGCTGCACTCAATATGCCAGCAAATTTGGAAAACTCAGCAGTGGCCACAGGACTGGAAAATGTCAGTCTTCATTCCAATCCCAAAGAAAGGCAATGCCAAAGAATGCTTAAACTACCGCACAATTGCACTCATCTCACATGCTAGTAAAGTCATGCTCAAAATTCTCCAAGCCAGACTTCAGCAATATGTGAACCGTGAACTCCCAGATGTTCAAACAGGTTTTAGAAAAGGCAGAGGAACCAGAGATCAAATTGCCAACATCCGCTGGATCATGGAGAAAGCAAGAGAGTTCCAGAAAAACATCTATTTCTGCTTCATTGACTATGGCAAAGTCTTTGACTGTGTGGATCACAATAAACTGTGGAAAATTCTGAAAGAAATGGGAATACTAGACCACCTGACCTGCCTCTTGAGAAACCTGTATGCAGGTCAGGAAGCAACAGTCAGAACTGTACATGGAACGACAGACTGGTTCCAAATAGGAAAAGGAGTGCGTCAAGGCTGTGTATTGTCACCTTGCTTATTTAACTTTTATGCAGAGTACATCATGAGGAACGCTGGGCTGGAAGAAGCACAAGCTGGAATCAAGATTGCTTGGAGAAATATCAATAATCTCAGATATGCAGATGACACTACCCTTATGGCAGAAAGTGAAGAGGAACTTATAAGCCTCTTGATGAAAGTGAAAGAGGAGAGTGAAAAGGTTGGCTTGAAGCTCAACATTCAGAAAACTAAGATCATGGCATCTGGTCCCATCACTTCATGGGAAATAGATGGAAAAACAGTGGAAACAGTGTCAGACTTTATTTTTTGGGGCTCCATAATCACTGCAGATGCTGATTGCAGCCATGAAATTAAAAGGCGCTTACTCCTTGGAAGGAAAGTTATGACTAACCTTGATAATATATTGAAAAGCAGAGACATTACTTTGCCAACAAAGGTCCGTCTAGTCAAGGCTATGGTTTTTCCCGTGGTTATGTATGGATGTGAGAGTTGGACTGTGAAGAAAGCTGATCGCCGAAGAATTGATGCTTTTGAACTGTGGTGCTGGAGAAGACTCTTGAGAGTCCCTTGTACTGCAAGGAGATCCAATCAGTCCATGGATGTTGAATTTTGTCGAAGGCTTTCTCTGCATCTATTGAGATAATTATGATTTTTATTTTTCAGTTTGTTAATGTGGTGTATTACATTGATTGATTTGCGGATATTGAAGAATCCTTGCATTCCTGGGATAAAGCCCACTTGGTCATGATGTTTGATCTTCTTAATGTGTTGTTGGATTCTGATTGCTAGAATTTTGTTAAGGATTTTTGCATCTGTGTTCATCAGTGATATTGGCCTGTAATTTTCTTTTTTTGTGGGATCTTTACCAGGTTTTGGGATTAGGGTGATAGTGGTCTCATAGAATGAGTTTGGAAGTTTTCCTTCCTCAGCAATTTTCTGGAAGAGTTTGCGTAGAATAGGTATTAGCTCTTCTCTAAATTTTTGGTAGAATTCAGCTGTGAAGCCGTCTGGGCCTGAGGTTTTGTTTGCTGGACGATTTCTGATTACTGCCTCTAATTCTGTGCTTGTGATGGGTCTGTTAAGATTTTCTATTTCTTCCTGGTTCAGTTTTGGAAAGTTGTACTTTTCTAAAAATTTGTCCATTTCTTTCAAGTTGTCGATTTTATTGCCATAAAATTGCTGGTAGTATTCTCTAATAATCCTTTGTATTTCTGTGTTGTCGGTTGTAACCGCTCCATTTTCATTTCTAATTTTATTGATTTGGTTCTTCTCCCTTTGTTTCTTGGTGAGTCTGGCTAGTGGTTTGTCAATTTTATTTACCCTCTCTAAGAACCAGCTTTTAGCTTTGTTGATTTTTGCTATGATCTCTTTTGTTTCTTTTGCATTTATTTCTGCCCTAATTTTTAAGATTTCTTTCCTTCTACTAACCCTGGGGTTCTTCATTTCTTCCTTTTCTAGCTTTTTTAGGTGTAGAGTTAGGTTATTTAGTTGATTTTTTTCTTGTTTCTTGAGGTGTGCCTGTATTGCTATGAACCTTCCCCTTAGCACTGCTTTTACAGTGTCCCAGAGGTTTTGGGTTGTTGTGTTTTCATTTTCATTCATTTCTATCCATATTTTGATTTCTCTTTTGATTTCTTCTATGATTTTTCATTATTCAGCAGCATGTTGTTCAGCCTTATATGTTGGCATTTTTAATAGTTTTTCTCCTTTAATTGAGATCTAATCTTACTGCATTATGGTCAGAAAAGATGCTTGAAATGATTTCAATTTTTTTGAATTTACCAAGACTAGATTTATGGCCCAGGATGTGATCAGTCCTGGAAAAGGTTCTGTGTGCACTTGAGAAAAATATGAAATTCATTGTTTTGGGGTGAGATATCCTATAGAGATCTATTAGGTCTAGCTGGTCTATTGTATCATTTAACATTTGTATTTCCTTGTTAATTTTCTGTTTAGTTGATCTATCCATAGGTGTGAGTGGGGTATTAAAGTCTCCCACTATTATTGCATTGTTGTTAATTTCCCTTTTCATGCTTGTTAGTAACTGTCTTACATATTGCGATGCTCCTATGTTGGGTGCATAAATATTTATAATTGTTATATCTTCTTCTTGGATTGATCCTTTGATCATTATGTCTTTTCCTTCTTTGTCTCTTTTCACCGCCTTTGTTTTAAAGTCTATTTTATCTGATATGAGTATTGCTACTCCTGCTTTCTTTTGGTCTCTATTTGTGTGGAATGTCTTTTTCCAGTCCTTCACTTTCAGTCTGTATGTGTCCCTCGTTTTGAGGTGGGTCTCTTGTAGACAACATATATGGGGGTCTTGTTTTTGTATCCATTCAGCCAGCCTTTGTCTTTTGGTTGGGGCATTCAACCCATTTACATTTCAGGTAATTATTGATAAGTATGATCCCATTGCCATTTTCTTTATTGTTTTGGGTTCGAGTTTATACACCTTTTCTGTGTTTCCTGTTAGAGAAGATCCTTTAGCATTTGTTGGAGAGATGGTTTGGTGATGTTTAATTCTCTCAGCTTTTGCTTGTCTGTAAAGCTTTTGATTTCTCCTTCATATTTGAATGAGATCCTTGCTGGGTACAGTAATCTGGGCGGTAGGTTGTTTTCTTTCATCACTTTAACTATGTCTTGCCATTCCCTTCTGGTCTGAAGAGTTTCTGTTGAAGGATCAGCTCTTATCCTTATGGGAATCCCCTTGTGTGTTATTTGCTGCTTTTCCCTTGCTGCTTTTAATATTTGTTCTTTGTGTTTGATCTTTGTTAATTTGATTAATATGTGTCTTGGAGTATTTTGTCATGGGTTTATCCTGTTAGGGACTCTCTGGGTTTCTTGGACTTGGGTGATTATTTCCTTCTCCATGTTAGGGAAGTTTTCAACTATTATCTCCTCAAGTATTCTCTCATGGTCTTTCTTTTTGTCTTCTTCTTCTGGGACTCATATGATTTGAATGTTGGGGCATTAAACATTGTCCCAGAGGTCTCTAATATTGCCCTCATTTATTTTAATTTGTTTTTCTTTTTTCCTCTCTGTTTCATTTATTTCTACAATTCTATCTTTTAGCTCGCTTATCCTGTCTTCTGCCTCCATTATTCTACTGTTTGTTCCCTCCAGAGTGTTTCTGATCTCATCTATTGCATTTTTCATTGAATATTGTCTCTTTTTTATTTCCTCTAAATCCTTATTAAACCTTTTTTGCATCTTCTCAATCCTTTACTCCAGGTTATTTATGTGTAACACCATTTTGCTTTCAAGCTTTGAATCATTTTCACCATCAAAATTCGAAATTCTTTATCAGGTAGATTCCCTATATCTTCCTCTTTTGTTTGTGTTGGTGGGCATTTATCCTGTTCCTTTACTTGCTGGGTATTTCTCTGCCTCTTCATCTTGCTTATATTGCTGTGCTTGGGGTGGCCTTTCCGTCTTCGGGCAGTTTGTGGAGTTCTCTTTGTTATTTAGTTTCCTCGCTGTGTGTGGGGTTGGATGGTTGACTTGTCAAGTTTTCCTGGTTAGGGAAGCTTGTGTCAGTGTTCTGGTGGCTGGAGCTGGATTTCTTCTCTCTGGAGTGCAATGCAGTGTCCAGTAATGAGTTATGAGATGTCAGTGGGTTTGGAGTGACTTTGGGCAGCCTGTATATTGAAGCTCAGGGTTATTTTCCTGTGTTGCTGGAGAATTTGCGTGGTATGACTTGCTCTGGAACTTGTTGACCCTTGGGTGGTGCTTAGATTCAGTGTAGGTATGGAGGCGTTTGATGAGCTCCTATCGATTAATGTTCCCTGGAGTCAAGAGTTCTCTGGTGTTCTCAGGATTCGGGCTTAAGCCTCTTGCCTCTGGTTTTCGGTCTTATTCTTGGAGTAGCCTCTAGACTTCTCTATCTGTCATTTCCAAGGTGGTTCCCTCTGTTTTAGCTTCTGTTTGCTGGTCTCTTCAGTGTCTAATTTCCTCCCTGACACTAGGGGGCAGTGGTGGACACTTTTAAAGGCTCAGTTGTTCAGTCCTGTTCTGGGAAGGGAGGAATGCTGCAGACAAATATCTCTGGCATCTGTGGGGAGTCCTCGCAGTGTCTCGGCTACATTGGGTTTACCCCTGCTCACGGCTCGTGTGCTGTCCCAGTCTACACTGCACAGGCTGTAGGTTGCTCTGCCAGGAACTGTCTGAGGTCGGCACTGGGTTGCTGTCCCTTCCCAGGTCTGAGTGGCTCAGGTGACCAGGTGTTTGGGGAGCATGGTCACTGCAACTTATCGCCTCCCCGGTCCCTCCCACTCGGTTTTCTGGGTGTACAGATGATGCACCTTCTCAGGCGGATGTTGACTGGTCAGAAACCCATGAAGTCTTGTTTAGCAATGAAGCCTGCCTGCGGTTTGGTATCGGATGTCTCTCTGGGGCCACGGTTGCCCCCTTCCGGCTCTGGCTGTCCTCCTCTGCCTATCTCTGCAGGGGATGGGGGGTGGGCCGTCCACAGCCAGCTCGCTCTGCTCAGTCCTTTGTTCTGTGAGTGGGACTGGCGGAGTCTTAGGTTAGGGCTTTTCGCCTTTTAGTGGGGTAGCTACCCCACAGTCTGCTTTGCTATCCCCAGTTAGTTCTCTCAGATTGCTCTTGCGGCATTCAGGCTGGGTCCTCTCTCTCAACAGTTCAGCCGGCTCCTCCCTGCCCAGCCCCCGCTTGCTAATGGTGGATGCGGGCATCTGCGCTGCTTCTCCACTGGGAGTTACCGTTTGGTAGGTAATCTGTGGGTTTTAATTATTTCTTTCTTTTTCCTCCCGGTTGTGTGGCCCTCTGAGGTTCCAAGGCTTGCCACAGACTCACCAGTGACAGTGTTTCCTGGTGTTTGGAAACTTCTCTCTTTTTTAAGCCTCCCTTCCTGGAACAGAGCTCCATCCCTACCTCTTTTGTCTCTCTTTTTATCTTTTGTTTTTTCCTACCTCCTTTCAAAGACAATGGGCTGATTTTCTGGGTGCCTGATGTCCTCTGCTGGCATTCAGAAGTTGTTTAGTGGAATTTACTCAGCGTTCAAATGTTCTTTTGATGCATTTGTGGGGGAGAAAGTGGTCTCACCGTCCTATTCCTCTGCCATCTTGTTTCCTCCTCTGACTTTATTTTCTTGGGCTCCAAAATCACTGCAGATATTGACTGCAGCCAGGAAATGAAGACACTTGCTCCTTGGAAGAAAAGTTATGACCAACCTAGACAGCATATTAAAAAGCAGAGACATTACTTTGCCTACAAAGGTCTGTCTGGTCAAAGCTGTGCTTTTTCTAGTAGTCATGTATGGATGTGAGAGTTGGACTCTATGAAAGCTGATCACCGAAGAATTGATGCTTTTGAACTGTGGTGTTGGAGAAGCCTCTTGAGAGTCCCTTGGACTGGAAGGAGATCCAACCAGTCCATCCTAAAGGAAATCAGTCCTGAATATTCATTGGAAGGACTGATGCTGAAACGCCAGCACTTTGGCCACCTGATGTGAAAACTGACTCAATTGAAAAGACCTTGATGCTGGGAAGGATTGAAGGCAGGAGGAGAAGGGGATGACAGAGGATGAGATGGTTGGATGGTATCACTGACTCAGTGGACATGAATTTTAATAAACTCCGGGAGTTGGCGATGGACAGGGAGGCCTGGCGTGCTGCAGTCCATGGGGTCGCAAGGAGTCGGACAGGACTGAGCAACTGAGCTGAACTGAACTGTCCCTTGTTCTGTGGAGTACCTGCCCTTTTCCACTAGGTGGCAGTAGTTCCTGTCCATCTCCCTTACCTGCTCCCTCACCACCACCTGTTACCTTAAAAAAGGCCTCTAGGCATGCTGTGTGTGTGTGTGCGTGGCTGGGTGGGGGGCATGGTGGGTTGGGAGGTTACCTGAAATTACCACTTGTTGAGGACCACTTTCTAGAGAATGAGGGCGTAGTTAATTTGTTTCAAAACTTGGTCTCACACCCAGGGCTTTGAGGGTTTCAGAGGGCTTCGACCCTCTTACTATTTCTATGTTAACATAGACTCTCATTTAAAAGACAAAGCTTTTAGCGTATAAAGAGGACAGAGATTGGGATCCTCTGTTCTAAGTGAATGTGTATGAAATCACTTGGTGTCACTCAGTGGATTTGCTTCTACACTTTTACAATACCATATGCTCACCAGATTGGGGCACTGGACTAAAATCTGTATGAGTTTTGTCTTTTTATTAAAATTCTGTGACCTTATATTTATTACATAATGAAAGAGTTTAAGATACATCACCACATCACCTCTGCCATGGCTTGGCCTGGCCTGCTACATTTTGGATAGATACTCTGTACATAGCTTCTAGTTGTGCATTTTGCTAATTTCACACTCTGCTGTCCTGTTCCCTCATATTAACTTTCAAAATATGCATGGGTTTTATTAGAATTTTGTTGGTTTTTTTTTTTGGTGCTTTGATAGACAAATTTGCTTAATATTTTAGTTGTCTTCCCATCCGTATTTTCTTCCTATTATTTTTAGTGATTAGTTTTGTGAAATGTAAGGTTTCTCAGGAACCTGAATATCATGCCATTACTGTTATGACTTGTAGTTTAAAAAAGTAAAATAGTGACAAAAAGCTTATAAAAATAGACCTAGATTTCTGTCCCAAAACTTCAGAACCTTTTCTTTATCCTTAGTGTTCTAAGATTTCATGATGTGCCTTTTTGTGGGTCCTTTTTCATTCATTTCACTGGTCACTCAGTGGGTATTTTAAATCCAGAATTATATGCCTTTAACTTTGGGAATTTTTCTCATATCATTTCTTTGATAATTCTCCTTTCACCATTTTTTTCTGGAACTTCTATTAATACAGTGAAAGTGGAAGGAGATTTAAATGAAACTTCTTTAGTTATATAACCCAAACTGTTAAAATAGAACTGAAAGTAGGTTGATGCCAGGTGTTAGCCCAAGAGTTGGCATATATTTGTTGGAGGTTTATTGCAAGCAAGTCTTGCTGTTATTTGTTTAAGATTTTCAAAAAGCTATAAGTTAAAATAGCCTAAATAACTTAGATCATTTCAAAATTACATCATTTGCATAGTGTGTTTGAAGGAAGTTAGACTATTAAGAGTTACTAGAAAAGGATAAAAATAGACTATCTATATGGGGAAAATGAATGAGAAAGTTGCATTCAGGGAGTATGCTCTTTCCCAGCCAGTGCTGCCACCCCCTAGTTGCTGGGAGTGTGGGCTAATATCTCATATCATCTTCTCCAGAGATTTGTCCTGGCTAACCAGGGGCTGCCTCTTCTGGCAGCTATGAACCTACTCAGGGCTCAGAACTCAGACAATAACTGACAGTCATGAGGGTAAACAGGCTGGATGTTTGTTTAGATAGGATTAATTTAGTAGGGCAGTGTGTAGTCTGTGTTTTTCACTGTTAAATCAGACTGAAGGAAGTCTCCAACTAAGATAGGATTTTATGTATGTTACTTGTTCTTTCCTATCCTGGTTCTCCCGTCTCTCCAAAAGCTCTCCCTCAATCTATCACTTGAGCAAGAATCCCCATCTCAGGCTCTGTTTCTGTTACTGAACCAGACTTCAGTCCACTTGCCCCCACACAGTAGAGCCAATCTACTGATACTAGGCTGTGGTGAAGGAGAATGCAGCATTTATTGCAGGGTGCCAAACAAGGAGTCCAGGGCAACTGGTGTTCAAAAATGTCTGCTCTCTTGATGGCTTTCAGGGAAAGGCTTTTAAAGATAGGGTGATGGGGGTGGGGTCTGTTGTGGGTTATGTAATCAGCTCATGGACATTCTTTTGATTGGTTGGTAGTGAGGTAATCAGGTAATGGGGAGTCAAAATCATCAACCTTCTGATTCCAGCCTCTCTGGTATCTCTGTGTTTATGGTCAGCATACAGTCAACCTCTTCCACCTGGTGGAGGGTTTCAGTATTTGCAAAACAGCTCAAAGGGCACAGCTCAAAATATTATCTATAGCCCTTGTGCTTAGTCACTCAGTCATGTCCAACTTTTTGCAACCCCATGGACTATAGCCTTCCAGGCTCCATGGAATTCTCCAGGCAAGAATTCTGGAGTAGGTTGCCATGCCCTGCTCCAGGGGATCTTCCCAACCCAGGGATCCCACCCAGGTCTCCTGCATTATAGGTGGATTCTTTATTGTCTGAGCCACCAGGGAATTCCGGAGGAGGAACTAAATATCCTTGACTTTGTTTGATGCCTAAACTACTATTATTTTCTCTTCCTTGACTGTTTTCCTTTCTTTCTGAATTGTCTCACTTCTCTGATTATTATTTGGAACTTGGGGAAGGCCTGGAGGCTAAAGTCTTCTGCAGACATGAGGCAGGTAGGGGACATGGTAGGGATCTGACCTGGGAAGGTCCCGTAAGGCCCTGCTCTTGGTTACACTTCCAGTGTAGCTTATCTAAAACAGAAACTACACTTTTAAAATCAGAGAGATCTCTCCCCAACCACCCTGTATTCCCAATTATCCTTGTTTCTAGTATCCTGTTCTTGTTACATGAATGTGATATTTTAAAAGTCTTGCTCTGTTTCCTGAATCATCTCTATTTTTTCTCTTTTTATCTGTCTGCTTTGGTCTCTCCTTTACAGTAAAGGCTTTCCTCAAATGTCTGATGATTTTTGTCTATCCATTTCTATTTAAAGTAGGAATACCAAAACCTGGTTTGGAAGCTCTGTGTAGATGATGGACTTGTCTTTGCTGAACATCACTTCTAAGAAAGTTTAATGGCCACTGGTTTATCACTGCTGCTGCTGCTGCTGCTAAGTCACTTCAGTCGTGTCCGACTCTGTGTGACCCCATAGATGGAAGCCCACCAGGCTTCCCCCGTCCCTGGGATTCTCCAGGCAAGAACACTGGAGTGGGTTGCCATTTCCTTCTCCAATGTGTGAAAGTGAAAAGTGAAAGTGAAGTCGCTCAGTCGTGTGTGACCCTTAGCGACCCCACGGACTGCAGCCCACCAGGCTCCTCCATCCATGGGATTTTCTAGGCAAGAGTACTAGAGTGGCTTGCCATTGCCTTCTCCAATAGACATGTCCAAATGTTTTATCCTTTGAATAGTTCAATTTCTCTGGGGAGGGGATTCCCTTCTTTCTTGCCAACCTTGTATAAGCTTGGTTTCCTGGCAAGTTTTCTGGAGCAGTACTGGAAAGGTGCACAGAGTCATTATTCAGTGAGCTTTCATCCATCCCCTTGTTTTAATCCAACTGTTCATCCTTGCCCATTTTAAAGTGTTAGGGCTTCCCTAGTGGCTCTGATGGTAAAGAATCTTCCTGCAGTGCAGGAGATCTGGGTTCTATCCCTGAGTCAGGAAGAAATCCCTGGACAAGGTAATGGCTACCTAATCCAGCTGCTCATCCTTGCCCATTTTAAGCTTAATATATTTGCCTCCAGAGTGTCTCTGGTTCCATTTTTCTAGAAAATAAACTAAACCATCTTCTTGGCAAGAGTAAGGGAGGAGAAAAAATGACCAGATGTCCGATTCTTACTGCAGGGACTTTCAGATAGGCTCCCTGCATAATTTTTTTTTCATTATCACCTTAGTTGTTCTTCCTGGATAGCCTAGCTTTTTATCAGTCCCATCACCACTCACGTGGAATAGATCTTTCTGCAATATTTTATTTACTTAACAAAAACTTAAATAATGTTTACTAGATGCTAGTGCAGATCTAAGAAAAGAAAAAGAAAGTGAAGTCACTTAGTTGTATCCAACTCTTTGGGACGCCATGGACTGTAGCCCACCAGGCTCCTCCATCCATGGAATTTTCTAGCCAAGAGTACTGTAGTGGGTTGCCATTTCCTTCTCCAGGGCATCTTCCCGACCCAGGGATCGAACCCAGGTCTCCCACATTGCAGGCAGACACTTTACTGTCTGAGCCATCAGGGAATCCCCTGGTGCAGGTCTAAGTACTCTGCAAACTTAACTTCAATAACACAATGATCCTATGAAGTAATATTGTTATCCTACTTTACAAATGAGGAAACTGAGCACAGTGTAACTTTCCCAAGTCACATAGCTACAAAATAGTACTGCCCTGCTTTTTTGAATCCAGGAAATTTGGTGCCATGTTCTGGGCCACCTTGTGACTATTTCTCTAATGTTGGGTTACTTGTCACTTTGCCAGACCCGAAAGTTATGACCAACCTTGATAGTATATTAAAAAGCAGAGACATTACTTTGCCAACCAAGGTCCGTCTAGTCAAGGCAATGGTTTTTCCCGTGGTCATGTATGGATGTGAGAGTTGGACTGTGAAGAAGGCTGATCGCCGCAGAATCGATGCTTTTGAACTGTGGTGTTGGAGAAGACTCTTGAGAGTCCCTTATACTGCAAGGAGATCCAACCAGTCCATTCTAAAGGAGATCAATCCTGGGTGTTCATTGGAGGGACTGATGCTAAAGCTGAAACTGCAATACTTTGGCCACCTCATGCGACGAGTTGACTCACTGGAAAAGACTCTGATGCTGGGAAAGGTTGGGGGCGGGAGGAGAAGGGGACGACGGAGAATGAGATGGCTGGATGGCATCACCGACTCTGTGGACATGAGTTTGAGTGTACTCCGGGAGTTGGTGATGGACAGGGAGGCCTGGCATGCTGTGATTCATGGGGTCGCGGAGAGTCGGACACGACTGAGCGACTGAACTGAACTGAACTGAATATGACTTGGGATTACAAATATCTGAGTTTTAATGAAGGTAGAAATTCTATTTCCAACCTTATTGTTTTGGATCTCAAGAGGGGGATCTCATCAGGTTTTTTTAGTTATTTTTGTGGTTAAAATTTTACATTCAGTTCAGTTCAGTTCAGTCGCTCAGTTGTGTCCGACTCTCCGCGACCCCATGAATCACAGCACGCCAAGCCTCCCTGTCCATCACCAACTCCCGGAGTTCACTCAAACTCATGTCCACAGAGTCGGTGATGCCATCCAGCCATCTCATTCTCTGTCGTCCCCGTCTCCTCCTGCCCCCAACCCCTCCCAGCATCAGAGTCTTTTGCAGTGAGTCAACTCGTCACATGAAGTGGCCAAAGTATTGGAGTTTCAGCTTTAGCATCAGTCCTTCCAGTGAATACCCAGGATTGATCTCCTTTAGAATAGACTGGTTGGATCTCCTTACAGTACAAGAGGCTCTCAAGAGTCTTCTCCAACACCACAGTTCAAAAGCATCAATTCTTCGGCGATCAGCTTTCTTCACAGTCCAACTCTCACATCCATACATGACCACGGGAAAAACCATAATCTTGACTAGACGGACCTTTGTTGGCAATGCAATGTCTCTGCTTTTTAATATACTATCAAAATTTTATATTAGGCATAGTTATTTTACTTAACGTTCTAACATCTGGCTATAAAGATGATAGTATTAGAACACTATAACTTGGGAAAAAAAGAGAATGAATTACAGCTTCATGGTAAGATTCTGGGGCTTTTGATAGACTCTCTCAGTCTGAGCAAGTCATCTGATATTTTTAAATAGCTTTATTGAGTTATAATTATAATAGTTACATAAGTAAATAATAAATATATATTTGAAGAGTAGAATATAGTGAATATGACTCGAATCATCATCAAAATCTAGATATTGATTATATTCATCACCCAATAGCTTCTTCGTGCCCCCTTGGCAATCCCTCCCTTGAATCACCCCCAATGAACTCACCACTCTTGCAGCTCATCCCCAGGAAACAGATCTTCTTTCTGTCACTACTGATTAGTTTGTAGTTTTAAGAATTTTATAAAAATATATTAATGGAATCATAAAGGATGTGCTTTCTATTGCCTGTCTTTGTTTTCTAAGAATAATTATTTTGAGAGTCATCCATATTTTTATTTTTACATGTATCAAAGATTTGTTCCTTTTTATTGCTAAGCAGTGGTCCCTTTTATGGATATGCCACATTTGTTTATCCATTCATCTGTTGATGGATATTTGACTAGTTCCCAATCTTTAGCTATTATAAATAAAGCTGCTATGAACATTTGTATGTAAGCCTTTTTTATGCCTTTCTTTCACTAGGATAAAATCCTGGGAGTGGAATAGATGGAACGAACATATGGTAGAAACACATTTAACTTTATAAGAGATTGCCAAATTGTTTTCCAAAGTGGACACATTATTTTACATTCTCATCAGTAGTGTAGGAGCATTCCAGTTTCTCTATAACCTCATCAGTATTTGGTATGGTCAGTCAGTTTTAGACATTCAGATAGGTTATCTTATTAAGGGTTTAACTTGCTTTTTCCTAGTGATGTTTGAGGTTCAGTACTTTTTCATGTGCTTATTTACCATATATATGCTTTTTTGGGGTGAAATGTTTAATTTTTTTGCCTAATTATTCTTTTTTCTCGTTGAGATTTGAAAATTGTTCCTTTTGTATTCTGGATAAATCTTTTTATCAGATATATGATTTGCAAATGTTTTCTCTCTGTATGTGGTTTGTCTTTTTGTTTCTCTTAATGTCTTAATAATGAAGTCAAATTTAAAAGCTTATTTTATTTCTTGCTGCTGCTGCTAAGTTGCTTCAGTTGTGTCTGACTCTGTGCGACCCCAGAGACGGCAGCCCACCAGGCTTCCCCGTCCCTGAGATTCTCCAGGCAAGAACACTGGAGTGGGTTGCCATTTCTTTCTCCAATGCAAGAAAGTGAAAAGTGAAAGTGAAGTCGCTTAGTCGTGTCCGACTAGTAGCGACCCCATGGACTTCAGCCCACCAGGCTCCTCCGTCCATGGGATTTTCCAGGCAAGAGTACTGGAGTGGGGAGGCATTGCCTTCTCCGTATTGCTTACACTCTGGTATTTTATGTAAGAACTTTTTGTCTAACCCAAGTTCATGAGATTCTCTCATATGTTTTTCTAGAAGCTTTAGGTTGTGCATCAAGGACTATGATCCATTCTTAACTTATTTTTATGTGTAGTGAGAATGTGGTCAAAGTTCATTCTTTTGCATATGAATGTCAAATTGTTTCAGCTGTCAATTTTGGTAAAGGCTCTATAGAATTCAATTGTCAAAAATCCATTGAGCATATATTTTAGAGTGTATTTGCCAACTCTATTCTGTTTTATTAATATATTTGTTTATGTTGTACCAATACCTTACTCTTTTGATTATTAAAGTCTTATAAGTCTTGAAGTCAGGTAGCGTAAGACCTTTAACTTCATTCTTTTTCAAAAATATTTTTATTATAATAGATTCTTTGTGTTTTCTTATAAATTTTAGAATCAGTTTGTTGATTTCTGCTAAAAATATCTCTCCTGATATTAATTGAGATTGTATTGAACCTATAGATCAGCTGGGGAGAACTGAGAGTAACAACAGAGAGTCTTACTCCATGATTTTCCTCTGAAGTCTTCTTTAATTTTTGCCAGCAATATTTTGTAGTTTTCAGTGTAAAAATTTGATAGTTATTTGGTCAGAATTATTTCTAAGAGTTTCATATTTTTCAGTGTTACTGTAAATTATGTTTTTCGTTTTTAATTTCCAGTTGTTTGTGGCTAACATATAGCAACTAAAATTGATTTTTGTATGGATTTTATATTTTGCAACCTTTGTAAATTTACTTATATTTTAGTAGCTTTTGACGTATATATTCCATAGGATTTTAACATAGACAATCAAGTAGTTTGTGAATAAAGATAGTTCTGCTTCTTCTGCTACTGTCACTTAAACTAACCTCAACTGCTATTCAGTCTTAGTCCATAAATTAAGTAATATAGAAATTGATGTCCAAACAGAATGAATTCACCAAGTTCATGTTACCTTTGAAAGATAGATTCAGAATTGAATTGTAGTCTCCTGACACCAAATCTGCTATATTCACACAAATTATTAATGTCTTTAGGAATAAGATTCTCACTCAAGCTGTCCTAAATAAAAAGGTACTTACTCTCTTCTCATCCCAAGAGATATCAGAAAAGATAGCCTCTAATGCTCATCTTCAAGTATATTTCTGCTAGTTAATTGCCCACCTTAAAGTACATTTCTGAAACAAATTTTGGGGAAATCTCATAAAAGACTTTGTTCTATCTAGTCTCAAGCCCCATCTTAGGCTCTAGTCGATCCCTCCACCCACTTTTTTATTAAAGGTTTCAAGGATGTGGGTCTCATCCCACCTTCATCTCCTTTGGAAATTGCTAACACCCCTCTACCCTTTGGGGTCTTTCTCTTGCAAGCCTGCCTGCAGACTATGAAACTATATTTTTGCTTTCTTCTTTCTTAATGTCCTGAAGATAAGCACACAGACCCATTTTATTTTAAGGAGCTTAGTGCTAATCACTATGGGGAAACAGATGGTAATAGCAAAAATAGCATTACCAGGAAAGTTACAAAGGTTCTAAAATTTTTTTTTTAATTCTTATGATTATATTCTCTGATTCACGGTTTTTGGATCCCTGTAAAGAGGTAATGATCAGTCTTTGTTTACTGCTTTCATTGTTTATAGGTGGGCTCCTCACCCACTTCTAACAAAGGAATTTTCTTGTACACTCTTTTACACATGACATTCTTTCTAATCAGAGGATGCAATAAATCTAAAGATTTAATAAAGAGAAGCATTGTAATTCCTCAAGTGGGAAGTTCATATCTCTGCAGCTTTTCAAAATTGGTGACAGTCATCATCCTATCCAAGAAGTGATCACTTAGAACATTTCTACACTAAGACTCTGGGTCTACACAGTTGAATTCACACCAGGAAGTCCTAGTAAATAAAATTCAAATTCAGAGTCTGATTAGATGAGGTTTCCAGAGGCTAGTAAAACTAAGAGGGCAACTCTTACAGTTCTCAGAAATTAGTGAGTGGGTTTTAGGGTTTTTCTGTTTTGTGGAGTTCAGAGAGCAGGTAAGAATAGGGAGACAGTCCAGAGTTAAGAAAGTGTCTACAGAGTAGACAGTGGGGGGATTAAACATAGATTGCTGGAATTGGAAATGAAGTCAGTGTTATCTGACTTGTGTCAGATAAGAGAAGGCAGTAATATGGCAGCAATACTAAAAGCCGAGTCAGAGTGGTGACTCTAAACTGAACAGGAGCTAAGGCAGAATTCCTTTGGTGTCACTGATTATAAATGGTAGTTTCAGAGAGTCAGGTCAGCAGCCTGCAAAAGTATTCTTGAAGGCTCTTGACATTTAGCTACATCTGGTCCTGACTTTTCTTTCATCTGGTCTGCCTTTAAGACAAAATCCTTTGTCAATTGTCCACATGTTCTCAGCTCACTTGAACCTATTGTGTAAGTTCATAGATGCTTACAAGTGGCATAAACACTGGATGATCCTCTAGTGCAGCCCTCTCACTTAACACATAATGTAAAAGATATAAGTTTATGAAAAAAAATATGAGATAAGATGACATTGTGATGGTCCATGAGGTATGGGGGAGAGCATGCAAAGAGATGTCAACAGACCTTGAGGAGATTCCTGCTTAAGTCCTCTCTACAATGTGGTTTCATTTTCTATAACACTTGTGTTTCTTGGGTAACTGCATAGTTTGAAGATAAAATGAGATGATGCTTGTGGAAGTTCTCTGCAAATTGTGAAGAAAAGCAAAGCCCAGGACTCAGACAACACTTCTGATACACTTTTAATATCATAGACTGGGAAGTTATCAATACCAGGAACCATACTTTGGAGAATTTTGAAAGATTATATGTAGGTACATATAAGGAAAAAATAAATGACCAGCAAACATCATAAGCTAGGGGAAAAGGACACAATGATATAATGATAATGATTATCACTGGCTGAATGAATACAGTTTTCTCATCTCATTGCATTCTCTCAGTGACATTTACATGATTATCTCTATTTTATGAATGAGGTGGCCATGATCCCAAGAAACTGGGGAAACTCTCCAAGGTCACACAGGCAGCTGAGGCAGTGTTGGGATGATAATTTTGATTATAAGTCCATGTGCTTCACTAATCACACTGCCCTGCCTCTTAAATAAAATAAAAACACTTGGAAGATGTTTAGGGACAACATTTTGGAAAGTGATGGTTTCTGTGTTCAGCCTGATACTTCTGAACAGTCAGTAGGCCTGGCTTCATAACTTAACAAGAGATTACTGAGAGGTAGGTGGGTACTTACCAAGGTGAAGCCCTGGGAGAAAGTGAGTGTTTCAAAGAACAAAGTAGGCTTTCCAGGGAGATCTCAGTCAAGACATGAACAAGCTATCCAATTTCCTGCCATTCACAAATTTAAGGAGAAAACAAGAGATTTCCTCTGATCTACCGTTTGGAAAACAGGGTATGAAGTTGCCTCAATAAAAGGGCGCAGGAGAACCTTTTATTTTACTGATAATTCTTTAGAGAGGGCTGCGAAGGCACTGGTCCCAATGTCAGCGAGTAAAGCTAATTAAGCTTGGAAATGGCCTTACTGGATTGGAGTAACAAAGAAAACCACTTCTTTCTCCCAAGCTATTGCCTCTCATGCAGAAATATTTCATTAACATCAGGGTTCTGATGATGTAAGAGCCAAGAATTTGCTGTCCAGGAGAATTTTGAGATTCCAGTGAGAGTAGAATTAAGAGGAATGAGAAATTCCACCAGGTGGGTTTACGTTGGCCAGCAGCAGAAACCAGAACTATAAGATTTTGACAAAAACCAATTGAGACCCCACCACTAGATTTATTAAAGGAAAATCAAATTGAATCTTCTGGAGGTCTGGAGGACCTAGCTTGGTGTTCACATCTTGGAGTGGTTGTGAATATTAAAAGATTAAAGGAATGGTTCTGAATGGAAGGCTGTTTCACCCTCTGGTCTTCCCAGTGGTAAAGAATCCACATGGCAATGCAGGAGATGCAAGAGACTGGGGTTTGATCCCTGGGTTGGGGTGATCCCTTGGAGTACAAAGTGGCAACCCACTCCAGTATTCTTGCCTGGAAAATTCTATGGGCAGCAGAGCCTGGCAGACTACAGTCAATGGGGCTGCAAAGAGTCAAACACAACTAAGCGGCTGAGCACAAATTCTGTCCTTCAGTTCAGTTCAGTCACTCAGTCGTGTCCGACTCTTTACGACCCCATGAATCACAGCACGCCAGGCCTCCCTGTCCATCACCAACTCCCGCAGTTCACTCAAACTCATGTCCATCGAGTCGGTGATGCCATCCAGACATCTCATTCTCTGTTGTCCCCGTCTCCTCCCGCCCCCAATCCCTCCCAGCATCAGAATCTTTTCCAGTGAGTCAACTTGTCGCATGAGGTGGCCAAAGTATTGGAGTTTCAGCTTTAGTATCAGTCCTTCCAAGGAACACCCAGGATTGATCTCCTTTAGAGTGGACTGGTTGGATCTCCTTGCAGTCCAAGGGACTCTCAAGAGTCTTCTCCAACACCACAGTTCAAAAGCATCAATTCTTCGGCGCTCAGCTTTCTTCACAGTCCAACTCTCACATCCATACATGACCACGGGAAAAACCATAGCCTTGACTAGACGGACCTTTTTTGGCAAAGTAATGTCTCTGCTTTTTAATATGCTATCTAGGTTGGTCATGACTTTCCTTCCAAGGAGTGTCTTTCAATTTCATGGCTGCAATCAGCATCTGCAGTGATTTTTGAGCCCCCAAAAATAAAGTCTGACACTGTTTCCACTGTTTCCCCATCTATTTCCCATGAAGTGATGGGACCAGAAGTGTTGCCAATATTTGCCAAAATACCCAAGTAAGAAGGGAAAAGTTCTAGATTTCTCCCTCCTTACTTTCCACATCCAGTCAATGATTGTTTCCTTTTGTCTCTGTCATATGCTATGTCTGCTCCTTCCTCTCCAACAAAAATTATTCACTTACACGTCTTGTTACCCAGGATAGACAATAAGTTCCTTAAGTTCAGGAGTATGTCTTATTCAACTTTATAACCACAAAACTAAGAAGCAAGGTCACCTATGTCAATATGACTTAACTGTAAAGATAAAACTATGAACCAATAAATAAATGCTGTTGTAATTCTGGCAAACTTATTTATTCAGACAAGTTTGTTCATCTGGGCAAACAGTTCTCTTCTTGGCCAACATTCTTCTCTCTGGGGCAAACAGTTCACTTATCAAACAATTCTTTTTTTTATCAAGAAATTTAAATTTTTATATCCACCAGTTTAAAATTATTGTTATGCGTTTTGTCCAATTTTAACAGCATCCCACCTTGAAAGACTCACCTTAAATCATTTGAATCCAATCTCCAAAACCCTATAGATATCTTTCTCTAACTTCTCTTTTGAGACACTAAGACCATCAATGTGGGTTGCCTTCCTGTTGCAGGAACATCTAAAAAATTCCAGCTTTGCCTGATGAACAAGTTTCTCTGGTGGTTTCTATAAGGAGTCAACAAATATAGTTTGTTGGAGTAAATAAATATAGTATAGGAGTAAATAAATATAGTTCATGACACATAATGGGTTTTTTCTTTAAGTGAGTAGGCAGAAATTTGGGTAGGGTGTTGTATATGAGAAATGTAGAAGGCAAAGGCAGATACAATATTGGAGGGTTGCTACATGACCTGGTAGAAGTATTTCATAGCTCTCATGTGATAACAGAATATTGATCTTCTTAACAACAATAAACCCAGGTGCTGAAAGTGTGTGGCATGTTTCATTTCTCAATCTGAAATAATTATATCCATGAATTCTCAGTATTCCTTATTCTCACTTTACCCTGGGCCAGAATTCTTTTTGTTCTCCTAATCCATTTTCTACTTTATCCATCTGTCTCCTCCTAATAGCTCTGCTTCTAAGAACCTGATTGCTTAAGTGTGCAGTCAGGATTAGGAATTTTTATGATGTACTTGTATTCATTAAGTTATTATGTTTAAAAGGAGATGTTTGATCATGAAAATACCTTAATATTTGTAATAAATAAATGAATCAATATACTTTATTGAATGAGCCAAAAAAGAGGTTTATAGAGGGTAGGGGAAGGAAGGCAAATAAATTATACATATGTGGATTCGTGATATTTTGAAATGAATTGTCATGAGACCCTAAAACTCTGAATTCACAAAAATTAACATGTTTTGCTATTTCCCCTATGAGTTGTTTACCAGGTAAGAAATAGTGTGCAAAGCAAATCCCTACTGAATTGAAGATGCTGACTTGATGAGCAGTCTGCTTGGCTAACTTCCTAGCTAAAACAGGCCCCTTCCGACCTTATTCTCCATACAGATCCCCAACTCTTTTACATCATAATTCAAATCCATTCCTCTGCTACAAACTCTGTTATACCCTGAGTTTAAACTCTGTTAAACTGTTATAAACTTTGAACAATAGTAACTGTTGAAATCTGAATACTGAACCTAAGAATGATAAGGTTCTACTACATGAGATGTGCTCTTATTTACTCAATTAGCTGATGGTAATCTTTCTGAAATTAAAATTCTGAATTCAAAGTGTTTTTATTTTCACCTTGATACAATAGGCATGATGCTGGATAGCATAGGTGTTCAAGTGTTTGCTGAAGATATAAATTAATTTCCCTTGGTGAAGTGAAATATAGAGATGACAATAAATTTCCTTAGGTCACAAGAGGAGCCAATAGTGGTGTCTGATGTGGTGACCACACATAGGTTTTTCCTAGGAAAATCCCTATTTATACCTGTTTTTTCAATCTTGAATTTTTGGAACAAAAATATCCAAATTTGGATGGTAAATTGTAAGATCACTTTCTGATTACCTCTGATCTTATCTCTCTAGAAATTTGAAACATTGTTTGTTTTCATTTTTGTTTGGAATTTGTTTTTTTCTGAAGTTGAGAAGGTAGTCTTTCTCTGAGAATTACAGAGTACTGAAAGTGAACTCATATTGTAAGAAGTTCTCTCAATCCAGTGGGCACTTTGCCTCACAATTCAGAGACTCTGAGAATTTCATACCCGTGAATTGCTCGTGTATTTAAATTAAGTCCTTTTGAGTAACAGACTTTTTCTACATTTGCCAATCTTCCCTGCAGATATTTTAATAAATTATCTTTCCTTGTTCTCAATCAGGTTAAGGGAATGGAACTGGCTTTCATTTTTAAGAATCTTAGATCTCCAGAGATTGTCAGTTCATGAAATTGGCCAATCAGTATGTGGACATATATGTTAGTTTCTGCAGGTTGTCACAGAGAAAGAACAATGAAATTACCTGCTAGATCTTACAAGAAAAAGTGTGACTCTGCCCACCTTTTCTATTCCTAGAGGAGAAAACTTCTTCTATACTTCCAGTTTATGCTGAGGCTCAAGATTAGCCTGCAAGAGCCAATGGAAGATAAACATTTATCCATTCGTACACTCAGTGATATTTATTTAGTATTTGCTATGTTAACAAGCACAGTTTTGGTTTCTAGCAGACACTGTGATAGATAAAACAGAGTATCAGGTTTCTAACATCTTTTGATATACGGATGGGGCTGAAAAGCTAAGATTCTGTTTTCTCAAACAAATGAAAGGAAATAAGATTTTAGAGCTACACAATTTTAAAAGGTCTAATGTTCATAAAATTTCAGATAATCTTCTGTTGATCCTCAAAGGTACCTATGAAAAGCAAAATCATCTCTCCTGGGGGGTTTCTCTTTATATAGACTCATATTAATTTAGCAAAATATTGTGGCTTAGAAATTATTGTCGATTGCATTTTTATTGCAGAGGCGGAAAAGCAAACCTTTTTGTCTAACAGTGGAATAACAAATAATTCTTGAAATGGAAAATGACTTTTCAGATACCGTTTTAGTGTCATTATGACTTTCACCAAAGACAGTGTCCATCAAGCCAAATAATTATTAACACTCTCTAGTGGAGAAGGCAATGGCAACCCACTCCAGTGTTCTTGCCTGAAGAATCCCAGGGACGGCGGAGCCTGGCGGGCTGCCATCTATGGGGTCGCACAGAGTCAGTCACGACTGAAACGACTTAGCAGCAGCAGTGTAGTAAATCCAGATTCTACTTGGTCAATTACTGCAGCATATAACAGCTTTTAATGGCAGTAAATATTTTTTAGGAACAAATGTTAAATCTCCTTCCCCGTGTGAATGCTACATCTGATTCTCTTGCTTTTGGCTCAGTTGGGATAGGGATAATCTTATTGCTTTCCTACGAGTGTTAAGACTTCCATTAATTAAAACATTGGCACATTTGTAGAGGTTCATAAGACTCTAAATTATACCTTAGGAAATAAAACATGCTTGCAATAAACAGGAAAGGAAAAATTCCAAGCTATAGAAAGGCCAAAAGTGTGGTCCAGGCCAAAAAGTACATTGGGAAGAGGGAGCTAGGGAAAGGATCTTGGAGAGTATGAGACTCTTGGTTGGCAGTGAAGCAGAGTGACTGAACAGAAAAGACAAGTCGTGGAGGTGAGGAAAGGCATCATGGACAGAGTTCCATAAGAGAATGATTTTTAAGGCAACATTCAATTTAAGTTATTCCTAATATCAGAGATCATATGCTCAGAATACTTATTAAATAATTATAAGAATAATATTCTTATTAAAGAAAATGTCAATATATTTAAGATAGGAAGAACAACCAAATTTACCTCTAATCATGCTATCCCTTCCCACCCATTATCGATTTTTTAGGGTAGTTAATTCCAGACATTTTTAAAGCATGGTTTCAACCACATTTTATCATGTCGATCTTTCAATTTAATGCAGTAATAAGCATTGTCTAAGTTAATATGCATTTATTTTATTCCATTATGTACATTTCCCATAGTTTTATTTGATAATTCATATATAGTTTTACCTTTGAATAAAATCCCATTCATTATTATTATAAATCGTTTTGCAGTTAACATCTTTGTGTATAACACATTTTTTCAGCATTCAGTCACTTCGGTGGGAAGTATAGAGGAATGAACAAAACACAGACTTTGGAGTTCAATCTCATTTTGATTTTTATTTCTGCCACTTATAGCTTGTGATTTTAGGCAATGTGTCTAACTTCTCCTGACCCTTGGTTTCCTAAAATATAAATTGAGCAGCACTATAGTTGCTCTGTAGTACTATACTGAAAATGAGAATTAATAATTGCAAAGTGTGAAGTGCTTAGAACAAGTGCTGGCACATAGTGGATGCTCAGTTAATGATGGTTATTATTTTTAATATTGTTGTTAGTATTAATCTTAATATCATATGGATCCCCTTGAGGATAATGGGGATTACTGACTAAGGCTATCTCTTGAAAGGTGGGGGGATCCTGTAAGCAAAACATGAAAAATAAATTCAGAGATATTCACAGACTGGTTTAGTAGGATTTGAGGGTCTGTTCAAATCCTGCTTCTTCACTTAAGAGGGAGCTCCTCTTAGTTCCTATTCTAGGAGTTGTTTATGATTCTAAACAAGAGAGTGTTTTAATGAAAGCAATATTTTCAAGAAATCAATAATTCATCTTGGTTTTTCTCCAGGTTAAACAACCCCAATATTATTAACCTTTGTACGTCAAGGTTGTATATTGTCAACCTGCTTATTTAACTTATATGCAGAGTACATCATGAGGAACATTAGGCTGGAAGAAGCACTATCGGGGTCCAGCCTCGATATGGCCCAGGGTATTCTCGGGATGAACGGCGTCGGCATCAGCGAGAGAGAGAGAAAGAGAGAGAGAGAGAGACAGGGGCTGATGATTCCTTGGTTTATGCAGGAAACCAATAAAACCCCAGCACGGGGTTTGCTCTGTTTACGTAGGCCGCAGGCACCCTCTCGAATCACTGGAGGTACCCCACCAGGGCACCCCCTCGAGTGGGTCTTAGAAGCCCAGGCAGATAAGTAAACTCAGAGGGCCCAGAGCTCCAAGGATCTCAACCAGAAAAAGGAGAATAGAGAAAAGGACGGAAAAAGAGAAAGAACGACACGGGGAGACCAAGCTTCAGTGAACAAGGCCCAAAACTTTATTTTCCAGTGCTGCTTTTGTACCCTAAGCTGTGCACATAAAAAATAGAGAAAGAGAGGTATAGAGTCACACCAAAATCACGCGGGGTCAGCAGTCTTGACCCTTATCAGGATCAGGGCTCATTTTTGTATGTCTCGTGATATACAAAAGTTTTAGGTGGTTTACATCATCTTCTGGCCAGGTGGCCTGCTAACAGGTTATGGCCCTCGCTCCTAACAAAGGTTAGTTAGCTAGAAAAAGGCTTATATTCTTTTAAGATGATTTTCCTAAAGTCAGGTGCTAGACCCATGACAAAGTTACATTCCTATAAGGCACAGGTGTAGTGAGCTACAAGAAAGGAATTTATTAACTTAAGATCTGATGTGGTTAAATCAAAGGCTAATACTTATATTCTCTATATGTGATTAATATATTTCCAAGGATACAATAGATAGAGGAAACTTTGCAGCAAGCATTGATTCAACAATGAAATCTTTTTTAGTACTATTCTAATGATTTTAACTTCTTCAACAGATTCCTGTATTTTAGAATATTAGGCTTTCTGTCCTTGCATGGCTGGGAGGCTATAAACAGTCACACTCATAGTTGTAAGAGCCCGGACAAACTTGTCATGCAAGTTAGAAAGCTATCAGAGGGGCTTGGATTGGAACACTCCTATTAAGCCAAGGAGAACTTTTTAACTACAGCTCTGAATTAATGTTTTCAGAGAAAGGTGGTTGGGGGGAAGCCCCCGTAAGTATTAGAGGACTTGGTAAGAGGCGTAAGATAGTAAAGCAGTCAGACTCCGGTTTTCTTTGGGGTAGATGCTCAGGTAAGTCCAGGGGGTTCCTCGAGTCCTGATTAGCCTTTGCCCGTCAGGCCTCTTCCCCAATTGACCTTTGCCACGGGTAGGATTTCCCTCACTGGCTCCCGGCAAAGCACAAGCTGGAATCAAGATTGCCGGGAGAAATATCAATAACCTCAGATATGCAGATGACACCACCCTTATGGCAGAAAGTGAAGAGGAACTCAAAAGCCTCTTGATGAAAGTGAAAGAGGAGAGTGAAAAAGTTGGCTTGAAGCTCAACAATCAGAAAACAAAGATCATGGTATCTGGTCCCATCACTTCATGGGAAATAGATGGAGAAACAGTCGAAACAGTGTCAGACTTTATTTTTTTGGGCTCCAAAATCACTGCGGATGCTGATTGCAGCCATGAAATTAAAAGACACTTACTCCTTGGAAGGAAAGTTATGACCAACCTAGATATCATATTAAAAAGCAGAGACATTACTTTGCCAAAAAAGGTCCGTCTAGTCAAGGCTATGGTTTTTCCCGTGGTCATGTATGGATATGAGAGTTGGACTGTGAAGAAAGGTGACTGCCGAAGAATTGATGCTTTTGAACTGTGGTGTTGGAGAAGACTCTTGAGAGTCCCTTGGACTGCAAGGAGATCCAACCAGTCCACTCTAAAGGAGATCAATCCTGGGTGTTCATTGGAAGGACTGATGCTAAAGCTGAAACTCCAATACTTTGGCCACCTCATGCGACGAGTTGACTCACTGGAAAAGACTCTGATGCTGGGAGGGACTGGGGGCGGGAGGAGACGGGAACGACAGAAAATGAGATGGCTGGATGGCATCTCCGACTCGGTGGACATGAGTTTGAGTGAACTGCGGGAGTTGGTGATGGACAGGGAGGCCTGGCGTGCTGTGATTCATGGGGTCACAAAGAGTCGGACATGACTGAGCAACTGAACTTAACGGAACAGACTTTATGCTTTCCAGACAAATTCCTTTTAATTTTCCCTGTGGCTTTCCACTTGGTAGGTATGACTTATATTTAAGTCTGTGATGTGGCTCCTCCGCAACCCAATCCTGACCCTAATACAGATGACTCCTAGTTTGGAACAGAAAATTAAAAATTTGAATTTGCCTAACACCAGAATTTAAGAGTCAGACACGACTGAGCGACTGAACTGAACTGAACACCAGAAAAACAAAAACAAAGTCTCTAGAATTGAATCCTGATTCCATATCTTGGTCTAGCAAAATTAATTAAATGTTCAAGACTTGAAAGGAGACTGTATAAATACTTTGGTAGGTATTTTATTACTGAACTCTTAATATGTGTGTGTATATATATACACATAGTCATGTAAGTCCTTCAAAGATTTATTCTCTCAATTACCAATCAAAGAACTCATAAAGATAGAGGCAGTGGACCAGGCAGGATTAGAGCTGCCTAGGAAGACGGATGTACTCTCTTCAGCATCTGAGCTTTAAACAACCTCACCTGCTGCTCACTCCTGGACCAAGTGATGGGTGACAAAGCGGCTCATGATGACCCATTTAGACTTTTAAAAAGCTACAGTTCCCTCTTATTAGGATTAATTAAGATTTAGACTAAATGGGTTGCTTCTTAAATCTTATTTGTAAGAAGTCAGAAGCTTAATTCTTTTAAGGCAGAAAAATTTAAAAAAACTAGCAAAAAACCTAAGCAAATACAATATTTAAAAAGTCATTGAGCCATTCTTTGTTTCTTTTCAGGAAAAAAAGAAACAGTTAAATAAAGGACATGATCGTACTCGATTGTGGGCACTTTTATTGAAATCCATAAACATTGTGACTGCCTGCTTGGAATTGGATTTATTTCATTTCCTTCTTTGGGATGAATGGCAGTTGTGAAGGGCATTTGATTGTGGGATTTTCTAATATTCTTAAAGAAGGCTTTCAATAGCCTTGCACTATCTATATTGATTTACTTTTCCACAGATAGGTCAAAACCTTCATTGAAGTAATTAAAATAATATTTACAATATTGTTTTACTATGTATGAAAATGTATCATACTCATGCTCAGTCACTCAGTCATGTCTCACTCTTTATGACCCCTTGAACTGTAGTAGCCCACGAGGCTCCTCTGTCCAGGGAATTTTACAGGCAAGAATACTGGAGTGGATTTCCATTTCCTCCTCCAGGGAATCTTCCCAACCCAGGGATCAAACCTGCATCTCCTGTGTCTCCTGCATTGGCAGCCACTGAGCTGCCAATGAGCCACCTGGGAAGCCCCTTATGATAATGTAAGCATTAAAACACTATGAGCTCAGGAAATTAACATATACAAGTCACATAAAATATCTTCGAATAAAAACTTTTTCATTTTCCTAATATTGAAATACGACTATATCATTTTCTTCTTAAACTCCTCTTCCATTGAAGGTAGTTCCTAGAACTTCAGACAGATAATGTTTTCCTGTCCTCCAGTATATCCTGCCATCTATTATCAATTATTGGTAAAGAAATATTTGAATACACTCAGGGGATTTCCATTTAAAATCATCCAATGTTGAATCACCTTATAATGCTCATCTTTAATAAAGTAAAAATAAAAAGTGAGGAAGAAGGGAGCAGAACAGGGCACAGGCTATATAAAGGGGGAAAGGTAAATGGAGGGGCAGGTATTTGAGGGCTGGAGTTTGATGTTTACAAAGATCCATAGCTAGGGGATATGTCAATTCTATATGTCAGTGTTTAGTAACCATTTTAAAAAAGTTTTTACCTCCTGAATTATATATATATATATTTTGCCTTTTAAGGCATTTTTTCCCCTATCTCTGTCCCCTCCCTATAAAATTTTAGTACCAAAGATATACTGTGTATCTGTTTTTGTACTATATATACATCCGTTTTTTATACTTAAAGAGAGTAAGTTTCTTTTTTCTTTTTCCCTCCCACTTATGTTTACTCTGTTGGGAGTGATATTGAGAATCCATGCTCTATATAAGTTTCCTGTGAGAATTCATGTTCTATGTGCTTAAGAAATAATTTGTGGACTCAATGTGGCTCAACAGAAATTGTGTATACCATAAAGAACTGGCAAAAGTCAGGGCTATTTGAATGGAAAAGATGAGAGCCACTGTCCTTTGTTTTGGGTTTATATGGAGGAGAAAACCCCAAGGTTCTTTTGGCAGAAACTACCACGTACCACATGGTCAGCGTGAGGTCAGCTTTGAGTTCATCTCCTGTCCATGGAGTGGGACTTTCCTCCTATCCGTGAAATTCACTCACTGATTCCACTAATGCTCACTCATTAGCTTCTATGTTGGCTGTTGCTGCTGCTAAGTCACTTCAGTCGTATCCGACTCTGTGTGACCCCATAGACGGCAGCCCACCAGGCTCCACCGTCCCTGGGATTCTCCAGGCAAGAACACTGGAGTGGGTTGCCATTTCCTTCTCAAGGTGGTGTTTATCACCTTGCTGTGGAAAGTATCCATAAAATCAGAAGTGTGTCAGGTACTAATACCACTAATATAATTTTTCAAATAATTCTCATTAGGCTTTTGCTGGTGTCTTTTCATATAATCAAGGTCAATAATTGTTTCTTTTTAGTAGTCTTACATAGCAATTAAAAAAGTTAGACTCTCAATTTGAGGGTTCCTTAATGAGTGAGAGTCATGCTTCAGAGTCGGTGTCTATTATGAGTTGAATTGTAACCCCACTCCACCCCGCAAAGAGATACATTAGAAGCCTAATCCTCATTACGTGAGATTGCACCATTATTTGGTGACAAGGTCTTTACAGTTCAAATGAGGTCATTGGAGTACTCGAACCCTACCTAATCCAGTATAGCCAATTTCCTTATAAAAATCTGGGCACTCTACTAGTCTGCTTGGACTGCTGAAAGAAAATACTAGAGACTGAGTGGTTTAAGCTACAGAAATTTATTTCCTCACAATTCTGTAATCTAGAAGTTCAAGACCAAGGGGCCATCAGAATAGGTGTCTGGCGAGACCTCCTTTGCAGGCTTGGAGACAGCCATTACTCACTGTGTCCTCCTGTGTCTTTTCTTCTGTGTTCATACAGAGAAAAATAGATATTTCTCTATTCTTGTCTTTTCAGTCCTGTCAGATTCTCACCCCTATGATGTCATCTAACTATACAGTCACAATGTTGAGTTAGAACTTCAACATATGAACTGGTGGTTGGGGGAACACAATTAAGTCCATAAAGACATGAAGACACACACGGAAAAATGATGATGTGAACTGACGCAGGGAGAAGGTGGACAAGCCTAGGACAAAGGCCTGGAATATGGCACTAAGCTTTAGATTTCTATCCTCCAGAACTGTGAGGGAATACATTTCTATTGTTGAAACCATCCAGCTTGTGGCATTTTTGTTATGGCAGCCCTAACACGTTAATGCAGCATGCATCCCATGGTCTGGTCTCATAAAGCAGAAGTGGTCTAAGTTAGCCTCATGGTCATTATATTGAGACACTTAAGGTCAAGTTCAAAGGAACAAAAGAAAAGTAAATTGAGTCCAAGTCTTAGGAATTAAATTGTGAAAGCTTTTATCAAACCGATAACTGGTCCATCATTCTGCTTTTGGCAAATAAATTCAGACTCAGCTGTTCCTGTGAGGTACTGTTCACCTTCTGGCATTCTGGAGCAACTATTATGAGGACCAAGGAAACTGTGGAAGCTTAAATGGAAAAATCAGATGAGGGTCATCAAAGTCAGGGTGGGGAAGAAAGGGTGGCCCAAAGTATGAGGCTGCGTGAACAGAGTAGGAATTACAGTTAAGGTTGCTTTAAGGACACTAGTGAAGATAAAGAACCTTTGGAATGGAGAAATGAACAAGGATCCTGAAAAGTAATGAGTTACCTAAGAGAGTTGAAGTGAGAGGAAAATGTATTTTGTTGAAAGTTTCCAGAGAGCATAGGGATCTGGCTGTGAGGACTGATCAGGAATTGGACAATGAGAGATTAGCAAGTGAAACACATATTGCATATTCCCAGTAAAGATTATTTCTTTTGCTACCTTTCAAGAGCACATGTTCCTAGCTGCCCATGAGGCCAAATTACTGGAATTCTTGGTCTCCCATTAGTAAAGTGTGTTATTTTCTGCTTTAGCACTCTGTTTGGTTAAAAGGCAACTTCTTTTACACAAAAACATGGAGCCAGAATTGACTGATGTGACAGTGTAGGATTAACAGAAAATGACAACATACAAGGCTTCAGAGATTTTAAGAGGAAACAATATAACTTTTAGCCATCTTAATATAACTCATTCTTTTCATAGTAATTTCTAGAGGTCTTTTCAGTTCAGTTTAGTCACTCAGTCATTTCCGACTCTCCGCGACCCCATGAATCACAGCACGCCAGGCCTTCCTGTCCATCACCAACTCCCGGAGTTCACTCAAACTCATGTCCACAGAGTCGGTGATGCCATCCAGCCATCTCATTCTCTGTCGTCCCCTTCTCCTCCCGCCCCCAACCTTTCCCAGCATCAGAGTCTTTTTCAGTGAGCCAACTCATCTCATGAGGTGACCAAAGTATTGCAGTTTCAGCTTTAGCATCAGTCCTTCCAATGAACACCCAGGATTGATCTCCCCTAGAATGGACTGTTGGATCGCCTTGCAGTCCAAGGGATTCTCAAGAGTCTTCTCCAACACCACAGTTCAAAAGCATCAGTTCTTCGGCGATCAGCCTTCTTCACAGTCCAACTCTCACATCCATACATGACCACGGGAAAAACCATAGCCTTGACTAGACGGACCTTTTTTGGCAAAGTAATGACTCTGCTTTTAGAGGACTCCTAATTCTATTTTTCTATGTCTGGTAGAAAATATTTCCCCTATATTATTACCATTTAAAAAAAATATTGCCAAAGATCCAGATATCTCCATATTATTGTGCTGTGGGACAGCACAATTTTTGCCCTCTGTTTCAGCATGTATTTTCACCATTCAAAGTAGATTTTTTTTCTATTGTGGTTGTTGTGTTAGTATATAATGGAAGTTGTTTGCTTTTGCTAAAGCAAGAGAAAAAAAAAATGGAGTGAAATCAACCATGATTTTTTTCAATGCTAATTTTTCCTGCAGAGATTGTTACTGATGATATGGCAGAAAACATATTGCTGTATTAACAAGGTCACTCAGTCAAAAAATCCTATTAATGTGGAAAATAACAGAACCAAGCTGTGTGGTGACAAATAAGACAGATTCTCACCTTGCATTCTTAAGATTCCTTGTTCACATTCACACGGATGGCAGGGAAGCTGTGAACAGGTTCAGGAGGTGTGCATGACTCTGTAAGAAATATAATTTATATATCATCAGTATTGACTGTTTTCCAATTTTATTTGTTCTTTACTTTTGGCAAAAATAATCATAGCAAGCTAAGTCAAGAACTATTTTCTAATTTATGTTCATATTAAAGACTTATCTACAGAAGTATGAAAGGAACCTGCTGAGTAGAAAATTTCAAACTAAACGTATGTATTCATAATATCCCTGACATATTTACTTATTTTAGAAGTAAAAGCACCAAATAGTCATTTGCGTTTTGAATGATAGCAAATTCATTTCAGATTTAGTTGTCAATTTAATGAAGCCTCAAATATTGATTTTAGCAAAACAATAAAGTAGGATATAAAATAAAAAGGATCATTATAACAGTACCCCAGAGGACATAACTATGGTCACTTCAGTCAATGATAAACTCATTTTAGTGGTATGGACTAGACAAATAAAAATAAAGATTATCTTGATTTAGCTTAAGCTGGAAAAGAAATCTTGCAGGTTTATGGCTTCATAAATTGTTCTGAATGTTTAACATCCCATGAAGAACAAGCAAACAATGAAGATACTTCATTCATGAATACAAAATCAGTATACTCAGGCAAAAGCCTTGTAATTCAGATTTAGCATCATTATCTATGTTTGCATGACTGAAGGGCCTTCTTTGATTATTCTCAAAGCATTTCCATGCGAACATCATGGACCAGTTAACTTTGTATTTTAAACACCTACAACTATGTCTGACTTAATGGCTGTAGTTAGCTGACACTTTTGTATACTAAGCTATTTGTTTTAAGCTTTGACTTTCTGTGGATTACAGATAAATTACACACATATGGAAAATACACGATTCTTACATAGAGTGGTAACAACTAACTGAATCCACCAAATACTTTCATTTCTCATTGGAAGCAGGAAGAAATGAACAATAGATGTTTTAGAAAAACGGAAAAATTACTCATTTTATTAACTATAAGATTGACATAAAGCAGAATTACAAGAGAATTAAGTTTTCCATCTATTTCTCAGTCAGTAGTAAGCATGCCATGGCAAGGTTCTCTTGAAATCCAGAAATAAGTCAATCCAATCTTTCAACTGATCTGGGAATTTCTCAATGAATGCTGCATCATGACAGGTCCCACATCGTTAAACCTATGTCAACCCTCTATCTGAGTATTCTATTCAAATAGAATTTCTGGAATAGATAACTAAATAAATAAAGTAGAAGTTTGATACGTGCTTGTCAATGGTTCATTTCAAAAGTTGTTTGTTGCCTGCTGTGGTAAGTTATTTTAGAATTTGGTTCTTAAGTTTACCATGAGAGTAAGAGCTAAATACATATAAAAAGTCAAGATTAAGAAATAATATTATAGGTTTAAGGGCAAATGATTGTTCTAAATGGATTCAGCCTAAGAAGAGAAGGATGGCATCACTATGACATGAAAAATGGACCATGAAGGACTGTGGAATTTGACTAGTTGAACTTTGAAGAAGACAACTTATGAGATAGAATTAGCATAAAGCAAAGAGTCAGAAAATAACACTAGAGGTTCAACAAATTAGAACTTTTGGGGGAGTGTGTAATTTCCTTGGTTCTGTCTCATCACAATAAAAATTTAAAGTGACTGACCAGCGTCAAAGCCCTTGGATAGACTATATCACAGCTCTCAGACAGATCAGTGTTACAGCTCAGTTTTATTTTGAAAATAAAGGAAAATACATCCTTGAGGCATGAGGGCATGCCGACCCAAAAGACATGAAGAGAAGACAGAGAGAGCAAGAATGAGAGAGCGTGAGAGAGAGACCCCCGGCCCTTTGACTCCTCTTTTTATATATTTTTTACTCCCCCCTAGGTCTGCCTTATGTAAATTGGGCTAGCCAGGAGTGCTGTTCATTCTACCCGAGGTCCTCACTCTGGCCCTTGGACCTTCCTTTGTTCTATTTTTGTGGGCTTTTCCCTTCCTTGTCTTTTAGCCATTGCCATTCTGGACTCCTTTTTCCTATTCTAACTACCTAACATTCCCGCTTCAATAGATAGGAGGCCCAATTCTTTGGGAATAGGGGTGTCGAGCTCTTTCTGGCTACTTCTCACTGAACTGGGACAGCAAGGGGCATTGGGCCTCCCCCTCTTGCTAGTCTCAGGTCTCACAGTACTTATAGCCATGTCCATCTAAGGGTGAGTGATATTTTCCATGGTCCACTGTAGTTTTACATATTTTTGTTGAACTGGCATTGCATGTTGTAGCTTGTTGACCTGGGCAGAGACAAAATGGGTTAGACAATTGATAATACATGGAGCAATCATAAGCAGCATCAATATGGAATAACTAGGACTAGTAGGGGCATTCAGTTCATTTCAGTTCAGTTGCCCAGTCGTGTCCTACTCTTTGCGACCCCATGAATCACAGCACGCCAGACCTCCCTGTCCATCACCAACTCCCAGAGTTCACTCAAACTCATGTCCATCGAGTCGGTGATGCCATCCAGCCATCTCATTGTCTGTCATCCCCTTCTCCTCCTGCCCCCAATCCCTCCCAGCATCAGGGTCTTTTCCAACTCTTCGCATGAGGTGGCCAAAGTATTGGAATTTCAGCCTCAACATCAGTCCTTCCAATGAACACCCAGGACTGATCTCCTTTAGGATGGACTGGTTGGATCTTCTTGCAGTCCAAAGGACTCTCAAGAGTCTTCTCCAGCACCACAGTTCAAAAGCATCAATTCTTCAGCGATCAGCTTTCTTCACAGTCCAACTTTCACATCCATACATGACCACTGGAAAAACCATAGCCTTGACTAGACAGATCTTTGTTGGCAAAGTAATATCTCTGCTTTTTAATATGCTATCAAGGTTGGTCATAACTTTCCTTCCAAGGAGTAAGCGTCTTTTAATTTCATGGCTGCAATCACCATCTGCAGTGATTTTAGAGCTCAAAAAAATAAAGTCTGACACTGTTTCCACTGTTTCCCCATCTATTTCCCATGAAGTGATGGGACCAGATGCCATGATCTTAGTTTTCTGAATGTATTAACCATCTCCAAATTCCCATCGCCAGGATGGCTCAAGTCCCTCCTTGTTCAGGGATCAGAAGATCTATATCCTGTCTGTTTTGCAGTACAACCCCTGCCAAGCTGTGTTGGCTCTTTAGAGGTGTCCTGAGATATCTTATCCCCAGAAACTAGATTTTGGGGGTGTTCATTAGAATGGCACTCATTTCTAGTTCTGAATAGATATCTGAGATCTCCCAGGGGCTCACAGGTGTATTGAGTGTTCTCTTCTGTTTTATTCCATGGCTTGCCTCATGAGTAGTGAATCCAGGAGTCATGACTGCTGTGGGAGTAGAAAGTATTATAGGGTAGGGGCTCTTCCATGTGGGCAGGAGTTGAGCCTTTGGGGACCCATCTTTCCAGACTTTAATTAGGATTTGAGTCCCTGGAGCATATAGTGGTGACTCCTTAGAATCTTTTGGGTCCTGGTTCACACCTTACAACTGTATATCCTGTTGGAATTGCCCAATGGCCATGGTATAAGACTGGAGGGTCTGAGCTCTGGATCTAGGAAGAGGTCATTGACATAAACAAAAGGTCTCCCATATAGCATCTCATAAGGACTAAGACCAACCTGTTCCTTAGGGGCAGTATAGATGTGGAGGAGAGCTATTGGTAAAGCCTCCTTCCATCCCAGGGAGGTCTCCTGGGTTATCTATTTTATTTCTGATTTTAAGAATTGGTTTGCTCTTTCTACCTTTCCTGAAGACTGAGGCCTCCAGGCACAATGGAACTAATAAATAATGCCCAAACTTTAGAGACCCCTTGGGTGACCTTAGAAGTAAATGATGTCCCTTTGTTCCTTTGTAATGACCTGGGCAGACCAAATCTCAGAATAATTTCATGGAGCAGTTTTTTTTTTTTTTAATTTTTTACCACCTCCTCAGCCTTCTCAGTCTGGGTGGGAAAGCCTTCAATCCATCCTGTGAATGTATCTATCATGATTAATAGGTATTTATACCCTTGAGAAACTTGCATCTGGGTGAAGTCCATCTGCCAGTCCTCTCCTGGGTAGGTCTCACGTCGTTGGACAGGCTGGGCCAGCTGGGGTCTTCGAGCTCCTTGGGGGTTGTTTAATTGGCATGTGGGACAAGAGGAGAACACTTGCCTTATAGTCATTTGGAGGCCTGTTCCTCTGAAGAACCTTTCTAGTAATCTTTGGAGGGCCTTTTCCCCTAAATGAGTGGTGGCATGTAAGGAGTTAACCAACTTTCATTGGAAGGTTCCCAGGCAGAAAAAGGCATCCCTCCTTTTGAAACCACCCCATATAATCTTCTTGAAAACCCTCACTCTTAGCTTTAAGAGTCTCACCGTCAGCATATGAAGGAGTTTCTGGCAAATTAGTCTGTGGAACTATGGTGGCAACCCCTATTAGGTCATGGTTCTGTAATGCTGCTCTCTTAGCTGCCTGATCAGCTGCTTGGTTCCCTCGTGCCACTTCTGTGCTCCCTTTTTGGTGTCCTTTACAGTGGGAGACTGAAACCTCAGTGGGCAGATGGACTGCCTCCAAGAGTGTAAGGATTTGATCACCATATTTGGGGACCCTTGGGTGGTCAAGTGGCCCCTTTCTTTCCAAATAGCCGCATGTGCATGTAGCAGCAGAAAGGCATACTTGAAGTTAGTGTAAGTGGCTACTCTTTTTCCTTTTCCAGCACTAAATCTCAAGTCAGAGCAATGAGCTCAGCTAATTGGGCTGAAATACCTGGTAGCAAAGGTTTAGCCTTTATGGTCTCAAAATTGAGCATATCCAGCTCTTCTTTTTCCATCCAAGAAAAAGCTGCTTCCATCAGTGTACCAGATTTCCTCAGGATTGGACAGAGGATCCTTTGACAATCCCTCTTGGGGTTTTGTCCAGTAATCCAAGGTTTCTAGGCATAAGTGAAAGTGGAGAGAGCCCTCGGGAGTAGGCAAGAGGGTGGCTGGGTTAAGAACCTCACAAGAGGGTATAGTGAGGCCTGGATTTTCCATCAGCACTACTTGATAATCTGAGGATTCTTTGATCAGACATCCATAAATGACCTCTCTCATTTAGGAATTGTTTCACTTGGTGGCTGGTAAAAATATTTAGTTTGCCCCCAAAAGAGAGTTTTAAAGCATCTTCTATCAGGATTGCAACAGCTGCCAGGTTTCGAAGGTAGGGAGGCCAGCCTCAGGCAGTTGGGTTGAGCCTCATGGATAAGTGAACTACAGGCTCGGGCTCAGATCCCATGAGTTAACACTCCCAAGGCTATTCCTTCTCTTTTGTGGACATAAATTTGGAATGCTTTTTCTGGTTCTGGCAACCTCAAGGCAAGTGCTTGAGTTAAGGCTTGTTTTAGTGTAGCCTCTGCCTTCTTTTGTGGAGTTCCCTACATCACTGGGATTGAATCATCCCGTCCCTTTAAGTTTTCATATAAGGGCTGGGCAATTAGACCATAGTTGGGTATCCAGATTCTACAATACCCAGTTATCCCCAGGAAAGCTTGCTATTGTTTTCAAGTCATGGGGGAGGGCAACTGGAGGATTCCTTGTACCCGATCAGAGGACAGCCTCCTGGACCCATGCGTAATCTAAACTCCCAGGTAAGTGACTTTTGTCTTGACCATCTATGCCTTAGCATGGGAGACTTTATATCCCCTCTCTGCCAAAAAGTTTAGAACCTGAATTGCATGTTGTTGGGCAATCAGGAGATTGCCCAATTTTCTCATCTGGAAAGCAGATTAGTAGTTCATCTATGTATTATAATGTTTTCCTATTAGGTCCCAGGTTCAGATATAGGAGATCCTGGCTAAGAGCCTGTCCAAATAGGTGGGGGCTATCTCTGAACCCTAGATAATAGTGTCCAAGTCATCTGTTGGTGTTTTTCTCCTGGAGCCTCCCACTCAAAGGCAAAAAGATATTGGGATTCTTTAGCCAGTGGTATGCAAAAAAATGCATCTTTGAGATACAAGACTGTAAACCACTTGGCACTGGGTGGGATTTCTCCCAAGATTACATAGGGATTGGGTACTGTGGGATGGAGGGGGACTGCAGCTTCATTTATGATCTGGAGATCTTGAACCATTCTCCAGGTTCCATTCTTTTTCTTTACTGAGAGGATCAGGGTGTTACATGGCAAATTGGTGGGGATCAATAGCCCACAAGCAAGGAGTTTATTTATTAGAGGCTGTAGTCCCTCCAGAGCCTCTCTTCTGAGGGGATATTTTTTCTGGTTAGTAAACTGAGTTGGATCTTGGAGGAAAATGATGACCAGTTCAGCTTGGTGAGCTCATCCAGGAGTCCCCTGGTCCCACACCTGGGGGTTAATCTTGTCCTCCCATAGTTTTTGGTCCCTCTCTATTGGAGAGGGTGTATTGGGTTCTTCAGTAGTAACCAGAAGCTGTAGGGCTCTAGGGGGTGGAAAGCTTCCCAACACAAGGGTGGTCCCCAGTTTAGTGAGTATATCTCTTCCCAACAAGGGAGTAGGGCACTCAAGGACCGCCAGAAACTGGTGGGAAAATATTTTTCCATCCCAGCAACAAAGAAGTGCTTGGGTAAATCTTTTAGTAGTTGTTTTTCCTGTAGCACCCAAAATGGTACAGGTTTGGGAGGAGAAGGCTCCAGAGTAGGTGGTCAGGACACGGTAGGTAGCTCAATGCCCTGCCTGTCTACAGATAAGGCATTTGCCTCATACCTTGAACTTACAGGACTCGGGGTTTGCCATGGGGCTTCCCTGGAGGGTGGCCAGCATCTGAGCATGCCTTGTCTCTTTCCTTCTTTCCCTCTCCTGGGCCTTGGTCTCCCTCTCCTGTTCTCTGTTATAAAAGGTATTGGTGGCTGTCTGGACCATCTCATCTAAAGAGGCAGCAGGGTCCTGCTGCTGTAGCTGTTGTAACTTTATCCTGATGTCTGATGCATGTTGGGACAGGAATTTGTCCTTTAAAATCACTTGTCCCTTGTAAGAGTCTAAGTCCAGATTTGTAAACTTTTGGAGGGCCTCTTTTAGCCTTTCCAGAAAGGCAATGGTGTTCTTGTTAGGCTCCTGAGTTATTGCTGAGACTGGGCACAGTCCCATAAGTAACAGGCTTCCTTCTATTTCCATGGGTGGACTTCCTTAGGGGTGAGTCTTTCTGAAGCTTATCCTACCCAGTACTGTTGCAACCTGAGAGCCAGGTGTCCCTGGGTCAGGGTGCAGATTCCCAGGCCAACTGAGGTGTGACAGCCTCCTGGAGATTGAATCCCTGGGCAGGTCAAGGTGTGATGACCTCCTGGGATCCCTAGACTGGAGTTGGGCATCCTCAAGGTCTCCAGCATGATCAGTGCTGGGTAGGATTAAGGGGCTGTAATTTTAACTCATTGCCAGTTTGTTCACTGCAGATGGGAATAGATATCATGATGTAAAGCAATCCAAGCCTGTGCTCTGAGACTGGGAACCTGGTGAAACCGTCATAAGCCTTATCCTCTTACTGCTTTAAGAGATTGTAAGTCACTGATTTCCTCCCCGAGTCCTGCATAAGAGTAGGTTAGGGTGTCTGCAATGGTAAACATTTCATTGTCATAGACTCACTTTAGGTAATAACAGAAGTAATGACAAAGGAGTGGGTTATCTGGCCCTGTTGGGGGCATTGAAGTAATGCCCCTAATAATAGACTGGGTGGAACAATGTTACCAAGAGGGCAGGGTCCTGGTTGTAGGAGTTAGTAATTGGCTTAAGAACAAATTGGTAAGAGGCAACAGACCAGATGTTCCATAAAAGTGGAGTGGAGATTTGATCTGGGGGTATGTTTGTAACTTTAGGAGGAGTGCTAAGGGTTTGGGTCCAAATGGTCTGCAGGGCTGACTCCCAAAGTGGCAAACATTATCCCTGGAAGCCCAATTGTCTTTGAAGGGATACCCAACAGATAGACTTCTAGCAGGCATTGTGTGCCTGTTGCCTGCCCTAGCGGGTCCACTGAGAGATGCTGTTGTTGCACATGTTGTAGGAAACATGGAAGATGAAGGCCTGAATATCTAGAGGGACTGGATATTATACAGTATTTCCCTCCCAAAGGCCAGTTATTTTCTGGTTGTCCCTCCAGAAGACTGCAGAGGCAACATTGTGGGTCCAGATGGGGCTCAGGAAAAGAGCATGAAACAGGAGGGACGGGGGCAGGGCACAATTTTTGAAAGAATGACATAGCACAAGGGCATAGTATAAACTGATTAAAATCAATTGGGTCAAAGATGACAAGTCAAATTCAAGTAAACCTTAATCCTCAATCTGTAAGCTAAATGACACACCCAGAAGTGGCAGGACAGTTCCAAGGCACTGTCAAAAGATGGAGGAGTGGGTGGTTCCCCAATCCTGGGGATGATCTTCCCACTCTTAACATATGAATTCACCCCACTTCAAAACCTAGCCAGACCACATTCCTTGGCCGAAACACTTGCCCTCTGCAATGGCGCACACCCTGCAGAGTATGCGTCTCTCTGAATCCTAACAAATCAACCTCTTACCTATCGCTGTGTCTCTAACTGAAGTTTTGCAATGAGACATCAGAGCCCGAGCTTCATTAGGTCCTGAAGCCAGGCATCATGCGTTTTGGCTGGGCTCAAGTCCCGGGAGAGAGGAGCTGAAGGACGGGAGGAAAAAGCATTGGGAAATATGTGCCAAGGAATCCCCTTCATAGCCTGCCGGAAAGTCTGCTAAATACCTGACCTGGGCTCACAGTTTTCATTGGCCTGTTCCTTGGCACAAAGAAGATTTAGGACAGAAGAACCTCCACTAGCTTGGGTAACAGCTACTGGGGCTCAGCAGTTAATGCCTTTGGGACATACTGAGGAGTAGCCTTTCCAGAGTCCCACACTTGCACCCACTACCACTCGCCTGTTTGTGGTGGGTTCGAGGAAACAAGAAATGAGAGACTGTAAAGGAATTAAGATTTTGTTAGGCATATGTCCCTCCAGCTATAGGAGCGAGGACCTCCTACATTAACCTGAGGTCTTCTGGAATCTGAGTCTGAGCAACGTGAGCTTTCTGCTGAGTTCGTTTTTCGCTGTCCCAGTTTCCAGCATACTGGACTTCTTGTCACTTCCCCTGCACTGGGTTTTCTTTGCGTTCAGCTCCCACCGTGGGAACGTTCACCAAACTGGGCTCCTGCTGTGCTGGCCTCCTCCTTGAAGTGGCTGCACCAAGGTTGTTTCATCCAGGTTAAATCAGTGTCACAGAACCATAGATGTTGGGGGAGTGTGTAATTTTCTTGGTTCTATCTCATCACAACAAAAATTTGAAGTGACGGACCAGCGTTAAAGCCCTCGGACAGACTGTGTCACAGTTCTTGGACAGATCAGTGTTACAGCTCCGTTTTACAGCTCAGTTTTATTTAGAAAATAAAGGAAAATACATCCTCAAGGTGTGAGGGCATGCTGACTCAAAAGACATGGAGAGGAGAGAGAGAGAGAGCGCGTGAGAAAGAGAGCGAGAGACCCCCAGGCCTCTGGCGCCTCTTTTTATATGTTTTCTTTTTTCCTCCCCCTGAGCCTGCCCTATGTAAATTGGGTTAGCCAGGAGTGCTGTTTGTTCTACCTGAGGTCCTCACTGAGGTCCTCGGACTTTCTTTTGTTCTATTTTTGTGGGCTTTTCCCTTCCTTGTCTTTTAACCACCACCATTCCAGACTCCTTTTTCCTATTCTAACTACCTAACAGAACCATACCCAGAGAACTGAGGGTAAATAGAATTGGTTGAAATAGATATTAGCTTTTAAAATAAAAATATATTCAAATAAACCATGAATTAGAAAACTGTAAAACTGGTGAATAAATTGAAGAACTGGTTCTTGATGAAGAACAATTTTGTAGAGAAACCTTTTACAAAGATAATTGAAAAAAAGGAGATGAATTTTTAAAAATACTAGAATGAAGAAATGGATATAAATCAGATACAAAAGGACTTCTATGAAAATAAGATACCATCTGCTCAACCAGAAACAAATCAGATTATAAAACTGCAATAATAAAATGGAGACAAATTAGCATAAGAATAAACTTATGGACTAATAAAATTGGGGAAAATATCCATAAAGAAGTCTAGATACCAATATAAATTTAACACTTTATAAAGATGGCAATTCAAATCAATTAGAAAAATTAATAACTAATGTCAAGCAACTGACTGATAAGTTAGGAGAAAGCTAGTTAGATATTTTTTCTCACACCATACACTGTGTAGGGACATAAGTAAAATCTTAAGAAAAATTTTAAATTGTTAAAAAAAAATTATAGTTAAATATACATTCTTGGTATGGCAAAAAGACACTCTGAAAATGACTCAATTTCTACAATCAGCCACTTTATATTAAACTTAAAACATTATTAATTTTAATAATAAAAATAAAACTTTAATTTTATTAAAACAAGGAGACAAAAAGCCAATGAAATCTGTTTAGAAAACAGCAGAACAAGAACTGCTTTGTACAAATGGTTAAGGAAGTAAAATCCGTTCATAATCTCTACTTTTTGGTAGCTAAAAATCTAAACTATGTGGCACTGACACAGTATACTGACACAGTATACTGACACATATACATACACACACATTTGTATTTGAATGTGTTTTTGGATATGTGTGTGTGTATATGTGAATGCATGGATACAAGCACGCACATATAATATATACACACATACAAATATCTCTAAGAGTTTTTATTTACAGCCAAAAAATAAAAAGGATTAGAGGAATGTTTGAAAGGATACCAGTTGAATCTCAAATTCCCTAGGAAGCTTGAGCAATAAAAGGTCTGAATTCTAGTACTATGTGGTACAAATCATACTTAGGAGCCTTCTTCACTGTCACGCTTACCAACCCTCTCAGATCAAACAGAACTCAATTGGGTCCTTTCCTTGCAGGTGCTGCTTGTAAGAATTAAATGAGACCAGGTCTGCGAGAGCAGAGCAGATACTTCACTGTTGATCAAGGAATAAACAAAGAAGGGCTCACACTCTAAAGACTCCTTCTCCCCGAGGGAAGGGAAGCCAGACACTTTTAAGAGGTAAGAGATAGGTGCAGCCATCAGAACTCCGGGAAAGGGGTGGCAATTTCTAGAATAGTTGGAGATGCACTTTGGGCTTCTCTGCCAGGGCACTAATTAGGGGGAGGTCTTAGTGTGGTGATGAGGCAAAGGCAAACTTTCCCCTACTTTTGGTCTCATCTGCGTAGGCACTACCTTCCTGGTCAGGCTGGAACCTGGCCAGTGACTATCTCTTCCTTGGCCTTTTGGGTTCTGGGTGGTTCTGCAGTTTTGCATATGTGACATCTGCCTTAATTTCTTTTTACGCAGAGGTGGGGATACTCTAATGGACTGTGGTGTAGATAAAAAGAAGGTAGGTTAGTCTGTGTAGAAGACTGGATCTCTTCCCGCTGACTGCCTTACAGCCTCTGGAAATGTTCTCACTGTCTCTGCTGAAAAGACTTCACCTTTGTCCTCGCTACTTTGCATCACTTCGGATGAGCCAAACCTGCATTTTGGATCCTTGACCTGACTACAAGGTAAGTGGAACTGCTACTTGATTGTAACTTCTGTAGTGAGAGTCAACCATGACAGTGACTTCTCCTTCAAAAACAGGAAGAACCGTGGATTTGCAGGCTTGCATATGAGAGTGCTGCGAGTGTGTTTATGTCTCTTTGCTTAGGTAACATTTCATATTATTTTGCTAAGTGTAAATCATATTGTCAATAACTTTGGGTTTAAAGTATCTTACACAGTGGTTAGCAAAGTATTTTGGTGTATACACCAATACATAATTGTGTTGCATGCAAAAGATTTTTCCCTTACTCAAGGATGTGTAGTCTGGGAGATAAAGCTAGTTTATGTGAAAAATATCTAAGGAATGCTGTAAGACAGCCTATATTGTTTTGCAGTTATTGATTCAATTGACGATTACTGGTGGAAATAGAGTGATTTAAGTGATTCAAAGAACTGAGAAGGCTTCACAGGAAAAGGACTATCTTGAAATGGATTTTGAAAGATGGATAATATTTGTTACATACTGTATACACGTCAGTGTGTGGATAAATATGCTTGCACTAGTAATTATGAGTATATGTTCATCCAAGTCAAGATGCACTTGATTAGTGAGTTGGTTAGTAAACTGTGTTTAGCTCATTTCATGGGTAGATTTAATTTTTCTCAAATAATCCACTGATTTTTGAGCTAAAATAACTCCAGTCACTTATAAATAAACTCTTAATGAGGTAAGTGTACATAAAGAGTAGTGTACAAGTTATGTGTATACATCTTGATAAATATTTACGAAGTAAACCGACCAGCACACAGATTGGGAAACATACAATTTCCAGTTTCCTAAAAACCCCAGTTATATCTTTTAATCACTGCCTTCACCAAGCTAAAGGGTATCTTGATATCTCTTGTCATTATTCTGTTAAAATGTTAATGAATCACACTTGAGTCTGCTCCTGCCCGGGGCATGGTAAAGCCAATCTACTGACACCTGCTTGCCATGAAGGACCCTGCAATGTTTATTGTAAGAGACCAAGCAGGGAGTTCCAGGCAGCAGGTGCTCCAAACAACTGAACTCCCCCATAGCTTCCAGCGAAGCAATTTCAAAAGAACAATGAGGGAGGGGAGTTGTAGGCTGTGTGATCAGTTGGTGGCACAGTTGTCTGATTGGTTGATGGTAAAGTAACAGGGCAGAGTCACATGGGTTAACATGATCATTCCTGAGGCTCCAGTAGGTTGCCTCATGGTGGTCAAGTAGTTACCTTCTTCCATTTGATGGGGGTTTTAGCATCTGTAAAACATTTCAGGAAATGTGCTTCAGATACTGTTATCTAAATACTTCAGGGAGAAACTAAAGCAGAGGGCATGGAGCGGGGGAGGGGTCTATCCCAGGATGACTCCATAGGATTCTGCTCATTTGTGAAAACACCTTCGCATATGCTTTTGAACACTAGTATATCCTTAACTTTTTTGGTGAAATTAGCTGTCCAAATCTTTTGGTCATATTTTAATTTGGTGGTCTGTTGTCATTGCTTTATCATTCTTTCTTATACTCTGAATGAGTTCACCTTCTATTATTTGTGTTAGAAATATTTTCTACTTTTTACTTACCTTTTCACTCTCGTGTTTTTTGATTAACGAAGGTTCACTTTTAACGAGGTCCAGTTTATCAGTTTTTCCTTTATGTATGGCTGGTGCTTGTGTGTGTGTGTTTACCTGCTAGCCTCTTTAGATGGCAGAGGATAGTAAAGAATCAACTTCCATGAAAAAATCAAGTCCAGGTTGCTCCCAGGGAACATAGTGTAAAGATAACTCCAAATTGTGGTTGTAAAATAATTATTTCCCTTTTCTCCTCTAATCTGTTCAGCTCAGTCAGTCAGTTCAGTCGCTCAGTCATGTACGACTCTTTGCAACCCCATGGACCGCAGCATGCCAGACCTCCCTGACCATCACCAAATCCTAGAGTTTACTCAAACTCATGTCCATTGAGTCGGTGATGCCATCCAACCATCTCATCTTCTGTCGTCCCCTTCTCCTCCCGCCTTCAATCTTTCCCAGAATCAGGGTCTTTTCTAATGAGTCAGTTTTTTGCATGAGGTGGCCAAAATATTGGAGCTTCAGCTTCAGGATCAGTCCTTCCAATGAATATTCAGGACTGATTTCCTTTAGGAAATCTAATCTGTTATTAAATACCTATTAAGTCCATACTATTTTCTTCATTCTTATTGCCATTACTGATTTGCCCAGGTTAGTTCATGCCTAGGTTATTTCAGCAATTGACTTTTTCTCCCTGCCTCTCCCACTGTTAAAGAATAATCATTCCCTCTTTTAGTCCTTCTAATTACTTCCTTTCTTACAAACTGTGGCCCAGTTTCTGAATATGAGAAGCAGAGCCATTGCCTCCACCACTATTTTATCTCTTTCCTTTCTTGCATTTATCTTACAGCCAAGGCCGTAGTAGTTGCCCAAACCTTAAGGTGTCATTCCACCTATCTGTGTCTTTTACCTTTTGTTGCCTCTGTGAGGAATTTTCCACTCACCTTCTGATAAGCTCTTACTCATTCTTAAAGCTCCAGCTCAAATTGTAAATTCTATATGAAGCTATTTCTCATTTGTTCCTGACAGAAGTTAATCATTCACTTCTATTTACTGGGTGCAGACTGATATTATTTCTGCTGTATCATATCCATCTTCATATCCCAAATACCTGGCAGAGATTAGATGCTTAATAAATGTTGGTTGAATTGAATCAAATTGATGAATTTTGATTTTCCCCTTACATTACTCATGCCCTTCCGCACACACAAACACACAAAAGCCAAATGGATTGGAGTTAAATATTAAATACTAAAGCTTAGACACAGTACAAGATAAAGCTGAATATTAAACTTCAGTATTTAGAAAGTGTAGGGAAAAAATCACAAAAAGAGAGTGTCTATTTTTAAAATATTTACTATAAAAATTTTTTAGTAAACCTTTTTAAAGGGAGCACATACCTATCAAGATCTTATATTTGCTTTGTCTATCTCTTCTTTACATTTTTTTCCATTTCTGAGGAGTCTAAAAGCAAATCAGTGGTGGCAGGTCATTTCACTTGTACCTCTATCAGTATATATTGTTTTAAATGTAAATGTTTTCTTGCAAAACCAAACTGTCATTATCACATCTGACAAAATAAGCAGTTGTTTCTAAGGGTCACTTAATATTCAGTCTGTAATCAAATTTCCATGGTTATCTCAAAAATGTTTCATTATAGTTGTTCTACTCATTTCTTCTGTGCCGTGTCTCTTGAATTTTTTGATTGATTGTCTCTGCAGCCCTCCCTCTTCTCCCTTTCTTCCCGTCATGTTACTGAAGTTGTGCAAAAGCAGGTTAGTGGTCCTAAAGAATATTCCACGTTCTGAGTTTATTCACTTTTTTTTTCAGTGTCATTTAACTAACTTTTATTTATCTCTCATAAATGAAGTTAGCTGTGAATCTGGATGAGATTTAGGTTCAAGGTTTTTGTTTCTTTTGCAACAGCACTTTATAGGTAAAGCTGTGTGTCACGTTACATCACATTTCAGGACCACAAGGACTGCTTGTTTCATCTTCAGTGATGCTAAGACTCATCAATGGATACAAGTTTTGGCAGTCCAACCCAATTATTATGAAACATCTCGTAACTTTTAATCTACTGTTTTCATTATAATCATTGCCCGAATCCATTATTTATTTCATTCAGTTCAGTTCAGTCACTCAGTCGTGTCTGACTCTTTGTGACACCATGAATCACAGCACGCCAGGCCTCCCTGTCCATCGCCAACTCCCGGAGTTCACTCAAACTCATGTCCATCGAGTCGGTGATGCCATCCAGCCATCTCATTCTCTGTCATCCCGTCTCCTCCCACCCCCAATCCCTCCTAGCATCAGACTCTTTTCCAGTGAGTCAACTCGTCGCATTAGGTGGCCAAAGTATTGGAGTTTCAATTAGGAGTTGCAAAAAAAAAAGATTGCCTATTCTTTCAATGCTTCTACATTTCTAGCTGGAATTCTTCAGTGAAGGACTTTTTTCCATCAACTAGAGATATCTGATTATCTTGAAATATATTGAACACAGGAAAGGCAGGCTAATGTCCTTCTTCTTAAAGGGCCAGTTTTCAGAGTTATTGCCTTAGTTATTTCCAGTGATGTTCGATGAGGCATTTTGTTGAATTCATAGGACTTAATATAGTCAGTATGTTCTAATTGGCTGTATTCACTCAAGTTGCTTTTCCTGGGATTTCCCTGTGATCCAGTAGTTAGGACTCTGCTCTTCCAGTGCGGAGTGGCACGAGTTTGATCCCTGGTCAGGGAACTAAGATCCCACATGGCAGCCAAAAAATGAAATAAAGTGGTGTAGTGTAAAACTGTTGTCGGGGCACGGTGGGCGGGGCCGCCGGCGGAGCACAGGCGTACCCGGCGGGGTCGGCGGGCGCTCGGTCTCCGGATTGCCGGGCGGAGACGGCGGCTGAGCGTGCGAGGCGGTCGTTGCTTTCCCGAGTCGCTCTCTTCCAGGCTCGGTCCGGCTGTCATCATGGCCCGTGGAAATCAACGAGAACTTGCCCGCCAGAAAAACATGAAGAAATCCCAGGAAATTAGTAAGGGAAAAAGAAAAGAGGATAGCCTGACTACCTCTCAGAGGAAGCAGCGGGACTCTGAGATCATGCAACAAAAGCAGAAGGCAGCCAATGAGAAGACGTCTATGCAAACAAGAGAGAAATAATGACTGTCTGGAAAACCTGGGTGCTACTGCTAACTAGGTGTACCGTAAGCTCTATGACCAAGATTTCGTAGAGTGAACAGTCAGTGCATATGTTATATCCTTATAAAAGTATTTTAAACTTGTCCTTTCAACCTGACTGAGTGTGATATTTCAGAACCATTCTTCAAAGAATAAAACACTAACCATGCATATGACATGTTGGTGAACATTATTTTATCAGCAGTGAGCATTTATATAATTTATTAGAAAGGTAATATGATCAGGTAATAGGATCGTGTATACAAATCTAGAATCTTTGCCATAAACTTTGTTAAAGTAGATCTTTAAAGTCTACTTTATAATATACAATAGTATAATAGTTTATATATAACAAATACTAATATAACATATATAACATAGTATAGCAGAATGTATTGATCTAATTTTGCTTTGTAATCAAATAGTTCACTTGAAGAATTTACAAAATAGTGCAAACCACTTGGAACAACTGAAAGAAGGTAAACTAAATGAAGTCTCAGTAAGAACTCTACTCACAGCTTTAAAATTTTCTGGACTAAGTGCCTTTTTTTTTTTTTTAGAGAAATTATTTTTTTTTTTATTAAGTAACGTGATTTTTATTTATTTATTTTTTTAACAGTTTATTTTATTTTTTGTATACCGAGTTATTTTCTTTTTTTTTTTTTTTACAGTTCATAACCCATGGATGGAGGAGCCTGGTAGGCTGCAATCCATGGGGTCGCTAAGAGTCGGACACGACTGAGCGACTTCACTTTTCACTTTCACACGTTGGAGAAGGAAATGGCAACCCACTCCAGTGTTCTTGCCTGGAGAATCCCAGGGACGGGGGAGCCTGGTGGGCTTCCGTCTATGGGGTCACACAGAGTCGGACACGACTGAAGTGACTCAGCAGCAGCAGTGTAAAACAACATCAACAACGAACCGCTTTGCCTTTGACCAAAGGGGGCCTCTGAGTTTGTCTCTTTTTTTTTTTTGCATTAACCCGTTATTCCTGAGAACATCCTTGCTTTCTGGCAGAGGATGTGCTTGCTTGTGCTCAGTTGCTTCAGTTGCGTCCCACTCTATATGACCCCATGGACTGTAGCCCGCCAGGCTCCGCTGTCCATGGGATTCTCCAAGGCAAGAATACTGGAGTGTGTTGCCATGCCCTCCTCCAGGGGATCTTCCTGACCTAGGGATTGAACCCGTGGTGTCACCTGCATCTTCTGCATTGGTGGCGGATTCTTTACCACTGAGCCATCCTTGAAGCCCTTTGTAACAGGATATCTCAGTCTAATTCTATATATTTCCAGCTCTAGACTTGAAATCAGCTAGTCCTTCAAGGATCTCTGGGTGTCAGATTACTCATTGCTAATGTGTTGTCATTTATTACAGGCATGTTCAGTGGACATAGCTGGAAAATACAGTTTTAAAATGACAAAATAATCAAGAGTCCATACTCGTATGTAATATTACAGTATTTTTACTTACTTTTTTTTAAACTTTATCATTATATCTATTTTCTTTTATACTAAACTTTTGGCTCATAAAAGTAGTAATTTGATTTCTAAATTTGGATTTTCCTATGCATAAAATAGATTTAAAAATTACAATGTCACTATAACATAAACCACATAATACAATTTAGTAGATACATATTACTAATAATGCAAACATAGAATTCAATTTGTCCCTCAGGAATATATAGTGAAAATTCTGTGTTTTAAAGTCACTTGAAATAATTATTATCTATGTTTATATTGCCATTTGATATATAACCAAACTCTCAATCAAGCAGGAAGGAAGAATAAAGATATTTTTGACACAAAACAACTCAGGAAATTTACTTTCCATACTCTATATTAAGAAAGTTCTTGCATATTTCCCTCAGTAAAAATAAAGTTTTAGGAACCATGAAATAGTGCATTAACTTTAAGAGCAGGGTGGAGCTGTCCTAAAGTGGCTGGGATCCTAGAGAACAGCCAGTACAGACTGGAAAATAATCCTTAAAGTTTTAGACAGAGAGAGAAAAAGCAGTAACAAAACTATCTATCCCATGTACAGTTCAGTAGAATGCTTGAGATATTGGAATAGTTTAAAGATATAATAGAGGTACCATGTAGAAGAAATTGAGAGGACACTTAGAGCCTATAAGAAGGGAAATGTGATTACATTACTTTCATTGGTTCTGCAGTGAATCTCCCAAAGTGATGCTAACTTGATGACTTTCAACTTATCATCCATGTGTGGACAAAGCACAGAAGGCTTAATTATTGTTATGAAGGAGAATATGAATATTAATGGTATTGACTATGTAATAATACAGGATACAGAATTTAGAAGGTGGAAAGGATGGGGGAGGTGGGCAAAGACAGAGCAAGTGCTTTCATAGCTCCCTCATACAAAGAATAAAATCAAGAGCTTCTAAGTATGAAGCAAGAGTTTTAGTGTGTTATTTGAATACACAGAGAAAACGTATAATCATAAAAAGAACTGAAGCAGAAACTATTAAAATGGGTATTCTTTGGGAGCAGCATTAAGACTGAGGTGTATAGGGCTGGGGTAGGTAACTGTTACATTTTTTTGTAAACCACTGCATAGTAATAGATTTATTTTAAAATATAATGGAACACGATGATTCAAATGTTTAATATTAATATTTACAATAGTAGTTTTAGATGGCAAAATTAGCACTTCAAGAAGTATATCTCACAGTATGAGGCTGGCAATAGTCTTCAGGATGCCAACTGAAGCTTAAATTATTGAAAGTAATGACAGAATGATGGCCAATATGGAATCCAGAATATAGAAATACCACTGCTGAGTAATTCAGTTCAGTTCAGTCGCTCAGTCGTGTCTGACTCTTTGCAACCCCATGAACCACAGCATGCCAGGCGTCCCTGTCCATCACCAACTGCCAGAGTCTATCCAAACCCATGTCCATTGAGTCAGTGATGCCATCCAACCATCTCAACCTCTGTCATCCCCTTCTCCTCCTGCCCTCAGTCTTTCCCAGCATCTGGATCTTTTCAAATGAGTCAGCTCTTTGCGTCAGGTGGCCAAAGTATTGGAGTTTCAGCTTCAACATCAGTCCTTCCAGTGAACACCCAGGACTGATCTCCTTTAGGATGGACTGGTTGGATCTCCTTGCAGTCCAAGGGACTCTCAAGAGTCTTCTCCAACACCACAGTTCAAAGCATCAATTCTTTGGTGCTCAGCTTTCTTCACAGTCCAACTCTCACATCCATACATGACCACGGGAAAAACCATAGCCTTGACTAGACAGACCTTTGTTGGCAAAGTAATGTCTCTGCTTTTTAATATCCTGTCTAGATTGGTCATAACTTTTCTTCCAAGGAGTAAGCATCTTTTAATTTCATGGCTTAAATCACCATCTGCAGTGATTTTGGAGCCCCCCAAAAATAGTGTGCCTAAATAAAGAGATAAAATTATATAAATAGGAGCTGTATTCAAAGACAGAAGAAAAATGTCTGTACCTGTGAGAACTCTGGATCAAAAGAAATGGCTTCCCCTTTACAAGAAAACAAATTTATAAAAAGCAATACTTAGACATACCTGAAGATCAGACAAAGTTATGAAATTTAAAAAAGAGAAACATTACAATAGACATACAGTCAGAATTCCTCTTTAAGTTAACTTGTAGAGACAAAGCCATGGTGCTTAGGACTTCACTTTCCCAATATATGACCATCTACATAGGGATAGATAAACAAAAGTAGTGACCCAGGAATTTGAGATAGAAACAAATTGTTCTCATATGAAAAGAGCAGAAGAAATTCTCAGATACTTAAGGATTCAGAAATTACCCCACCAATGAAAACCATATTCTAAAGTGAATCCTTAAAAAGAAGGCAGTGTGGTGCTGACATTAAAAGCAAGCTTTTGAAAGCATATTTCCTAGTTCAAATGTTAATTCATTTCAGTTTTGGTTGCAGGAGGCTAATCTTCCATTTCTGGAATTTCTAGGTATTGGGCAAAAGCAAATAGAATTCCTCTGTGCAGAACAATAGCATTATACTAAGCCACACCATATCTCTAAAACTTTCATATGAAATATTAAACACGAGATTAGACATAATGAGAATAAATCATGAAAACACTCACACAAAATAAAGATACATAGAAAAACCTAAGAGACATGTAGGTCATGGTAAAACCATCTAATATACATGTAAGCAGAATCTCAGAAAGAGGACAGAGAAAGAGTGGGAAGACCAGTATTTGAATAAATAACGGGTGGTTATTTTCTTTAACTTGCAAAAGATGTCAAAGCCTGAAGTCAAGAAGCATTAGAAACCCAAAACAAGATAAATACAAAGAAAAGAACGCTTAGCTTGAGCATAGTAAAACTGTAAAAGTGCCAAAAGCCAAAGTAGAAGGAAAAACCTTAAGGAGACCAGAAAAAAAGATATGTATAGAAAGAAAAAGCCCATCAGCTAGTATCTCAAAATGAACCTCGGAAGGCAGATGATAAGATTTTGTCTGCAAAGTAGCTGATAGAAAATAGTTGCTAATCTAGAGGTCTGTGTCCAGCAAATGTACTCTATAAAAATCATAGTGAAAAGACATACTTTCAGGCACTCTAAAATTTTAAGAATTAACCACCAGCAATTTGCAGCAAAGAAAACATACCCTGGGCAGAAGAAAAATAATCCTTGGTGAAAACTTGAAGGTACAAGAATGAATACAAAGCATAAGGGGTAAATTTGGATAGTTCTAAAAGAACTCTAAATATATAAAATCATTATCATCTTTTGTGGAATTTAAAATGTAGAGAGAGTTAAAATTTCACAATCCACTACTATTATGTAAATAACACTGACCCCCAGTTCCCAAGAGAGCCAGCCTATTTCTTTATATTTGTGCCAGACACATAGCCTGTCAGCACTTCCCTTCTAGGTGACAACTGCACTTCAGTTTTTGTCCTCTTAGATCCTCACATCTAATGAAACAATCTTCTTCTTCTGGCTTTCAGCCACATCTTCTAGGGTCATAGGTGCTCCAGCGGGATAAGAGGTTTCACTGCCTTGGTAGTGGTGCTGATTCTTCATTTTATTTAAAATTTGGTGCAGCTTTTGTAGGTGTTTTCTGTAGGTGGTTGGTCTAAATCACATGGTCTGCCATTACTAAAAATGATATGTATGTTTTAAAACTTAATAACTACCCCTTTCTATTATAATTTATCTTTCCAAATCCTTGTGTGCTCAGCCGCTCAGTCATGTTGGACTCTGTGACCCCATGGACTGTAGCCCACCCTAGAATGTGAAATAAATGTAGAATACAAACTCCAAGAGATATGAAACTCTGAAACAACAAGGCAACATAAGAGTAAAAAACAATAAGCAAAATAGTTGAAGTAGTTAAAAAAAATCATATCTGATGGAATAATCAGTATGAATTGAAAAAATGAAAAGAGAAAAAATGAGCAGATAGGTTTAAAAAATTAATCAAGCCAAATATTTACAGGAAGTACACATAAAGAAGCATAATTCAGGAAGTTTAAAATATGAAGACATATAAAATATACACATGCAGTTAAAAGAACAGAAGCTTTGGTTTTTCTTAAGATGCATGATTAAAAATAAAGTATTAATCAATTAATGCTCTACATGAATGATTTATCTGTGATAAACATAACTATTAAGTCATATAACTGTGTGAAATATTTAAGGAAAAAATGCACGAAAGACAAAAAATGACTAATGTAAAATTAGTGGGCGATTTTAACATGCTTTCCTCTGTTTTTAAGACAAAAATAAAAGATAACACAAAAAATGCTGTGGAACTGTGATTGTACCTCAGTGTACCTGCATCAGTCTGGGAGCTCTAAATGTGCACATATCTGGACCCTGATACACAGATTTGGTTCCAGTTGGTTTAAAGTGTTTTCCAGGCACTGTTGGTTTATAAAAGCTTCCCAGGAGATTGCAGTGTGTAGCTGAAGTCAAAATCTGATAACATAGAGGTAGAGAATCTGAATCTTATTCTGGTAGTTAATATCACATATATATTAAATTCTGTATCCTACAGAGAATACCTCCTTAGAAGAATAGTCACAAATTATTTATAAAGATTGCTGACATACAAAATCACAAAGACTCCTCAGTAAAATCCATAATATAAAAATGTATAGTCTAAAATATATATATATATATAGTCTATATTCTTAAGTAACAATATGATGAATTTACATTGGAAATAAAGTATATTTTAACAACTCTGACTCAAAGAAAAAAATCTAAACTATTATTTAACACAATATTTAGGAAATAGAATAGTGATAAATTGCAATTATTATATTACTATAACTTTAATTATAATATAAGCATATATCATAGCCATAAGTTACTGTATTTCTTAGAGAAAAATCAATATTGCTGAATTATTTCATTGCTAAATGGGATAGGGAGTGGAAAGAAAGAAGTAAAGCAACGGGCTTGTGACTTATGCACTCCTTTTAGTGCAGGAACATTCCCAGAGGGTGGGGAAAAAAAGCAGATGATCTGGTTAATCTCCCTGTCAACTAGACTACTGGATAAATGGACTAAACTTGCTAAGAGGAAGATCTTATCTATAGATTTCCCTTAGGAGAATATCACTGACTCAAGGGTTAGAGTAAATAAAATAAAAATCTATACAAGTACAAGCAATGGATCACTGGAAAATGGCATATAAGCTACACAACTCTTAGGTTATAAAATAGAGATTTTACCTCATTTAAATTTTTCTCCTGCTATGTGAACATCATCAATTATTCTGGACCAGAAAATGCAAATGGGAAGGAAACATCTGAGAAAACACCTTTAATGTCACAGATTATCTACTTTCTAAGCTCTTTGGAGTCTTTGTGTTATCAAACTCAGGTTCTGCAGCTCAAGGCTCAAAAGCCAATACTTGAGAGACAAGTGTTAGTTGGAAAAGGAGAGGTTGCACCCTGGGGAGAAGGTGGATTGATTAGTGTTCCAGATTCTGCTCAGCGATAAAATCTGTTCCCAAGAATCTGCTCAGTGATAAAGTTTTTAAAAGGGAAATAATTTCAGTTTGTCATTAAGATTAAGTCAGATTCTTCACAGTTTTCCACTGAATGCAAACTTGCTGTCTTCTTGTGATCTTCCTCTAGATGTTATCTTGTTCACATAGTTTGCTGGCAGGATTACCGAAGGGCAGGTTGGGGAAAAGATGTAGTAATCTGTTAATTACTTATTCTTTATTCCTGCTTCTTTCAGAAAAGAATCAACAAGTTAGAATAGGCATTGTGTGATCAAAAGATTTGAGACGTGTGCTTGGGCTGAAGATTAGTGAAGTCTGGGGGCATCTGGTGTGATGGTTAAGGTAAAATATAGCTTGGTGAAGTTTATTTTCTGCTAACTTTCTGGGGCTGCTTACAAATACCTCCTGCCAGACATCATTCCATGTCTATGGAATCAGGAATCAAAGTGAGTCTTCTGCAGCTGCTTTAGGCTGACAAAAGTCTTTGAGTGGAAGATGTTATCAAGGGTCTGCAGCATCTCTTTGTTAAGAACATGAATGGCCTGTTTACATGTACAGGAAGAACAAGGCACACTTATTTGATGTCCACAAACATACAGATTATTATGACCTATAGTGTTAATCCCATTCTCTTGAGGCCACTTCTTAGGACTGTGTAAGCCATAAGTCAGTACTGCTCAAGATGGAGCAGCTTATGTCATGACTGCAGACTGGTCATCACACAGTTATCTCTTTCCCTCTTGTGGCAGTTACAGTATCTTATCTATAAAACAACCCAGTAACATAGTTATCTATGTCCTTTAGGGAAGGACAAACAATTGTGTGACTCTAATATCCTAATCATTAACTGCTTGAATCTGCTCTTTTGTGACTCAGGGGAGGCATGAGAGACTTCAGCTTTTCTCAAACCAGGAAAAGGACATGGAGGAGAGGCTTTTGTACCTGAGAGGGCCCTGTAGGTTCCTGCTGGGTTTCACTCTTAGTATTGAAATTATTAGTACGGTGTGATGCTGAGCAAGAACTTTGGTCTGTGGGCATCAATCCACATATTTGTATTAGCTCAGAAAATAAATGAAGTAATATTGTCTCCAAGATATTGAAAACAGAATAAAATAATAAATTTAAGGAAGATAGAGATGGATAGAACAGTCTTTGGGACTCTGTGGGAGAGGGTGAGGGTGGAATGGTTTGGGAGAATGGCATTGAAACATGTATATTATCATATGTGAAACGAATCGCCAGTTCAGGGTCGATGCGTGTTACAGGATGCTTGGGGCTGGTATGCGGGGATGACCCAGAGGGAGGATAAGGGGAGGAGGGAGGTGAGAGGGGGGTTCGGGAGGGGGAACTCATGTACACCCGGGGCAGATTCATGTCAATGTATGGCAAAACCAACCAATATAATATTGTAAAAAAAAAAAAAGGAATATAGAGAAACTAATTGATGAAGACAAAATTTTAAAATTACTAAGAAAACAAGTTAGTTCTACTGAGCAAATGAAGAGTTATTCTTTGAGGAAAATACTCAAATTAATGAAGGACCAACTAGTCTATTTACTGAACCCAGAGGATTACCGTGGAGCTCTTTTTCTGTGTGGCTCCCTTCTGCTGTGGCAGATCTTGGCTGCCTCAGCTTGCCCAAGTTGTGACTTCTCTCTGCTCGACTATGTCTGGTGTGATCTGGAAATTCCCTCCATTGCAGTAAACTGGGGCCATCACAGAACTCACCCCACTTACCTACCTTTCCTCCCAGAACGTAGTCCTGCTGTCCAGTGTCTGAAAACAGATGTTTTGCTTGCTTTATGCAGTTTATGATAGAAGGACAGATCTGGTACCATTTACTTATTCATGGCATGGAAAAGTATATTTAAAAGCAAGAATAACATAAAAAGAAAGGAGGAGAGCAGGAAAAAAAATAGTTTGCAGAAAGGGAAAAAGAAAAAGATGCTCAAATCCAGTGATGAGTAAAGTGATTGATACTCATATTCCAATGCACTTAAAGGAGTAATAAATGTTGTCAAAAACAGGGGAAAAAAAACGTTGTTTTAAAAATTCAACTCAAAATGTAGTGTAAAAACTAATAAAAATAGTTAACCTACTACCTAGTTCCACACAAACACACACACACACACACACACACACACAAAACAGAAAAAGAAATTTAGAAAGAGACTAAATTAAAGGGGGGATATTACATCTTACCTTTTAAATATATGAGAAAAATTTTAACAGTTCTATAATTATACATTTAAAATGTGAATAAGTTAATTTCTGTAAAAATACAAATTGCCAAAAATTAACTCAAGAAGAGGTAAAAGAAACAGTAATCATAACCTTGCAAGATACTGCAGATTCTAAGAAATAAAAGAACAGAATAGCCTATGTTCTTATCTTTTCCATTTCCTCAACATAATGTTCCCAGGTGATTTTGCAGACTAGTTCATTAAACCTACAAAACAAATATAAATCTTAATTAACCTAATCAAGTGAACAGAAAATGAATGAAAACTCCAGGGTTTCCCTGATGGTCCAGTGGTTAGGAATCTGCCTTGCAATGCAGGGGACACCAATTCAACCCCTGGTTCAGGAAGATCCCACATGTCACGGGGCACCTAAGGCCATGCGTCACCTCTGCTGAACCAACACACCGCATCTACTGAATCCTGAGCATCCTAGAACCCATGTTCTACGACAAGAGAAGCCACTGCCCTGAGAAGCCTGCGCACCTTAACTAGAGAGTAGTCCCTGCTCACCACAACTAGAGAAAAGCCCATGCATAGCAATCCAGAACCGCCAAAAATAGATAAATAAGTAAAAATGTTCTGTAATAACCTAAATGGGGAAAAAAATGGAAAAGAATAAATACTTGAAAAGAAAAAGAATGAAAACTCCAAAACTTACTTTTGAAAGCTTATATTTATCTGATGCCAAATACATAATATTGGTTAATCAATAAAAGAAAATGGCTATCTAGAATTCATGAACAGAATAAATATAAAAGTTATTTGGGAAATTTTACCAAAAGAACAAGGTTCAGGAAAAAAACTCTTATAGTTCTATAATCATAAGTACTACCTATAAATGTCAGAATAGAATACACAAACTCATTAATAAATCAATATTGTCGATCTTGAAAGATATAAAAGTACTTGTAGTAAATAAATGATAAAAGTGATATTTTGAACAAAAGTGAATTATTAAAAAGTTATTTAAAAGTAACTGCTGCTGCTGCTGCTGCTAAGTCACTTCAGTCGTGTCCGACTCTGTGTGACCCCATAGACGGAAGCCCACCAGGCTCCCCCGTCCCTGGGATTCTCCAGGCAAGAACACTGGAGTGGGTTGCCATTTCCTTCTCCAATGTGTGAAAGTGAAAAGTGAAAGTGAATTCGCTCAGTCATGTCTGACTCGTAGCGACCCCATGGACTGCAGCCTACCAGGCTCCTCCGTCCATGGGATTTTCCAGGCAAGAGTACTGGAGTGGCTTGCCATTGCCTTCTCCTAAAAGTAACTAGATAATCACAAAAACAGATATAAAAAACTCATTCTACCCATACTTTATCACAAAACTCCTAGTTGTTTAAAAGCTATATGTTTAAAATGGACTTATGGAAGCCTAGGAAGCTTCTGCACAGGAGAGTGATTTCTGAAAGGGAAAAAAATTGAGATGAGTCCTGCAGTTGCTTAGGTTTTATTGCCTGCAGAGATTTGCCAGGTTGCAAAAGCATGAAGAGGAAATGTGAACAGAGCTTCGTGGTCGCCTTGGGTTTAGAAAATGGTTGCATATTCAGGGAAAACAAAGCAACTAGAATTCACAGGGCAGAGGACTGGAGAAGAGAGAGCCACACAGGGAAGGACCCGAGAGAGAGCAGAGATCCTCTTGAGTGTGCCCTGGTGCCCTGATAGAACATGTTTGTGGGGAATTACCCAAAGCTGGGGAATAACTGCTCCAGAGGAATTGTGATGACACAATTACTAAAGTTTCCATAGGCCTAGACATAATTCATTAACACCCACAGTGAAAAAGATCTGCTAATATTCAGAATATCACAGTAGATTCCTCTGTAGTGGGGATAAATTAGCTATAGACTCAGGGCCACTCTGTTCTGCCTATCAGAGATTAAAAGCTAACCTATAGAAGATTCCTCTTTTCCAAGTAACATCACTGTGTACCAGAATAAAGCTCAATATTTAGAAATTATTTTTTAAGTTAAATAAAAAATATTCTTAGTTACATATTAACTAACTTTTATATACTGCTTTACAGTTCACAAAATAATTTTCACATTCTCTCACTTTGGGTCTGGCTTCCTTGTATGACAAATGCAAATATATAAGTAAAATAGGATAAAGGTGACCCTAACAGCTGACAGTCCTCACACACAGGAGATTAATCCTGTTAGTCTTGCTTGTAAAACAGTTTGGAGTTGGGTCTCTTGGAGGTGGACTGACTAATATTTACATAAACTTTTCCGACTGAAAAAAAGAAGAAGACTTTTGTTGGAGAAGACTCTTGAGAGTCCCCTGTACTTCAAGGAGATCAAAGCAGTCAATCCTAAAGGAAATCAGTCTTGAATATTACTTGGAAAGACTGATACTGAAGCTGAAGCTCCAATACCTTGGCCACCTGATGCGGAGAACTGACTCATTGGGAAAGACCCTGGTGCTGGGAAAGATTGAAGGCAGGAGGAGAAAGGAGCGACAGAGGCTGAGATGGTTGGATGGCATCACTGATTCAATGGACATGAGTTTGATTAAGCTCTGGGAGTTAGTGATGAACAGGGAAGCCTGGCGTGCTGCTCTCCATGGGGTCTCAAAGAGTCAGACATGGCTGAGCAACTGAACGGAACTAAACTTGTGACTGAATAAAGCACAGGATGTATTTCTGACTTAGACTTGTCTCAAAACTCATCCCCGAGATCAAGTTTGCACCAATAGGGGCACTAATTATTCAAGAAAGTAGTGAACACTTTTGGTAGTTTAATTTGGTGACAGATCTCTTGTTGCAGGATGCTTTATACTAACATATGAATAGCTGATCGATTGTTTTGTTGTCTGCCAACTGTGCTAGTGCCAAGGTCAACTGACTAATATAGTTAGGAGTAGGGGAAGTAGAAAGTGAAAGTGTTAGTCACTCAGTCTTGTCTAACTCTTTGCAACCCTATGATTGTAACCCGCCAAGCTCCTCTGCCTATGGGATTCTCCAGGGGAAGGAGAGAACATCCAAAACCTTAGGAAGTTGCTTTCGGGGGAAGATAGTTTTGATACGTGTGCAGTTGTTCAGTGATCAAAAAGAAAAATGGCAGATGTGGCATAACTGCTTGGAGCTTTTAGTGTTTATTTAAGGCATATTTAATGGTCTCATTAATTTAACCAGTGAAATAAAATACATTCATTATTAATAGAAAAAATTTACCAAAGCATTAATATGTGCTAGGAATACCTAAAAAGATTCTACACATAAACTGTAAAATAAACCAGGCTGAGCTACAGAAGGTCATACTCCTATAAATTACCGGTGAATCTTTTCAAAAGTTAACTCCTTCCTAGTATTTAAGTAGTTTTCATGTTATCAAATTGCCTTTTTTATATAATATCGCTTGTTGTTAAATAATGTTATGTTTGATATTAATCACTGGTGGTTAGTTTTTTCCCTTGATAGTCTTAGTAGTTTTATTTAATGCAATGTAAACTCTGCCCTGTTGTTTAACAGAGACTTATATTAGTGAATCTTTCAGTCACTCTTCAAAAGAGCACAAGATCGATTTTTTAAAAGGAAATTTTATATAAAACACAGCTACATGTGGTTAAGAAATAAATACACTCTAGCCTTCTTGAATAACATATTTAATGAAGATACACATTATTATTCTTCATACTTTAATTCTTCTTCCTAGGACTAATCCTTTAATATCAAACTTATGACAAAGGTAATTTTGAAAGATGTAATAAACTCATTGATTTTTGTCTTTGAGGAAAGTGAAAGTTGCTCAGTTGTGTCCGACTTTTTGTGACCCCATGGATTGTATAGTCCATGGACTTCTCCAGGCCAGAATACTGGTATGGGTAGCCGTTCCCTTCTCCAGGGGATCTTCCCAACCTAGGGATCGAACCCAGGTCTCCTGCATTGCCAAGCATATTCTTTACCAGCTGAACTACAAGGGAAGCCCAAGAATACTGGAGTGGGTAGCCTATCCCTTCTCCAGGGTGTCTTCCCGATGCAGGAATCAAACCTGCGTCTCCTGCACTGCAGGCAGATTCTTTACCAACTGAGCTATCAGGGAAGCCCCTTTTGATTAAGATGTGGTCAAAACTCATCCTGTATTCCGGGCAGTTTTATCAACATCTTCAGGTGTATTCCTCTCTGTTCAGGTTTTACTGCCTGTCATTAATGAAGCTGTGAGCTTAAAACAGACTTACGGTTTTTGTCTTATCTGAAAATAAGTGGTGACTTTTGCCTTTCTGCTCAAGAAACATTCTTGCTACAAGATAAGGGTTTTGTAGACAGAGTGCAATCGTTAATTGCTTCCCATTTCTCCTTCTTTGTAATAGTTGCAACAGAAAGAGATATTAGAAAACAAAGCAAAAATAAAGCCCTTTGATGCAGAATGAGAGCAGACTAACTGACTAGGGGTCTTCCTCTTGTTTCTGTAAAAGTATTTTCCCTTCCAAAACTTTTCCAGAAATGTATTCCTCAAATGATCTATCCCTGGTTCTGATATGTCAGACTCAGAATGTGTTTTTTGCAGTGAGATATCCTGGGGAGACTGAAAGTTAGAATTAATAGGAAGCTGGAGATAAATTAATATTTTTGCTTAGGGACATTCATAAAATCTTTTTTTCTTACCAGAATGATGAAATAATAGTTTTATTTCAATGAATAGGAGCCTGATAAAACCTTTGAAGTTCCTCCATCCATGGACATTCTCCTTCCAAGAATACTAGAGGGGGTTGCCATGCCCTCCTCCAGGGGATCTTCCTGATCCACGAATTGAACCAGTGTCTCACGTGATTTCTGCATTGCAGGTGAATTCTTTACTGCTGAGCCACTTGGGAAGCCCCCTTAGAAACAATAGAGAGGGCAAAACCATCCATCATATATGACCCACAGTAAAACCTTTTGAAGTAATAGTCAGAGCTTTTGCTCAACCAGTCATCTGAGTGGAAGCTGGAAAATTGAGACTTGAATTGATCACTAAGTAAATAAGACTAATTGTTGGACATCAATGTTTTAAACAGCCAAATGCCATTCAAACAAACCAAGTCTCTGGAAAATTACTTCAGAATTAAGATCTGACTATTAACTTATATGCAGAGTACATCATGCAAAATGCTGGGCTGGATGAAGCACAAGCTGGAATCAAGACTGCTGGGAGAAATATCAATAACCTCAGATACACAGATGACACCACTCTTATGGCAGAAAGTGAAGAAGAATTAAAGAACCTCTTGATGAAAGTGAAAGAGGAGAATGAAAAAAGTTGGCTTAAAATTCAACATTCAGAAAACTAAGATCATAGCATCCAGTCCCATCACTTCATGGCAAATAGATGGGGAAACAATGGACACAGTAAGAGACTTTTTTTTTTTTTTTGAGTTCCAGAATCACTGCAGATGATGACTGCAGCCATGAAATTAAAAGATGCTCGCTCCTTAGAAGAAGAGCTATGATCAATCTCAGTTCAGTTCAGTCACTCAGTCGTGTCCGACGCTTTGCGACCCCATGAATCACAGCACGCCAGGCCTCCCTGTCCATCACCAACTCCTGAAGTTCAACCTAGACAGCATATTAAAAAGCAGAGACATTACTTGCCAACAAAGGTCCATATAGTCAAGGCTGTGGTTTTTCCAGTGGTCATGTACAGATGTAAGAGTGTGACTATAAAGAAATCTGAGTGCCAAAGAACTGTTGCTTTTGAACTGTGGTGTTGGAGAGGACTCTTGAGAGTCCCTTGGACTGCAAGGAGATTAAACCAGTCAATCCTAAAGGAAATCAGTCCTGAATATTCTTTGAAAGGACTGATGTTGAAGCTGAAACTCCAATACTTTGGCCACCTAATGCGGAGAGCTGACTCATTGGAAAAGACCCTGATGCTGGGAAAGATTGAGGGCAGGAGGAGAAGGGGACGACAGAGAATGAGGTGGTTGGATGGCATCACTGACTTAATAGACTTGGGTTTGGGTAGACTCTGGCAGTCGATGATGCACATGCTGCAGTCCATGGGGTTGCAAAGAGTCAGACATGAGTGAGCCACTGAACTGATTAGACCAAACAAAAAACCAGTTAGCAGAAAACCCAGACCGTATGAAAATGGTACAATTTTAATAGCACTGCAACACAAGTAATAAAACGTTCCACAGGAGAAAACTTGATTAAGTCCCTATATGTCTTTCAATTCATTGCTTATCTTGAAAAGTACATTACACTGTCAAAACATTGTTCTTTGAATATAAAACCTCAACTGTTATTGAGGGCAGTTTGGCAATATTTAGATAATTTATGCCTTTGCTTTTTGACATAGATATCCATGTCTGGATGGCATCACCGACTCGATGGACTTGAGTTTGAGTCAACTCCGGTAGTTGGTGATGGACAGGGAGGCCTGGTGTGCTGTGATTCATGGGGTCGCAAAGAGTCGGACACGACTGAGCGACTGAACTGAACTGAATCCCATGTCTAAGAATCTACACCAAGTCACAATGGGAAATATATGAAGAGACTTGTGTTTAAGGGTATTATTCTGGCATCATACACATAGTGGAAGACTGGAAACAACTCAAATGTGCAAGAAATAGACAATGACAGAGGAAATTATTGTATCTCCACACACTGAAATACTATGCAATGTTATATAAGAATGAAGATTTCTCAGTATAGATATGGAATGATAGCCAATAAATAGTGTTAATTAAATAGAAGCAAGGCAGAGACTTCCTGTGGTTCAGTGGCTTAGACTCCATGCTTCCAATGCAGTGGACCTGAGTTTGATCCCTGGTCAGGGAACTAGATCCCACATGCCACCTAGATCCTGCAGGCCGCCACTGAGATCCAGCACTGCCAAATAAATAAATGTTAAAGTAAATAAAAGAATCAAGATTTAAAAAAAAAAAAAAAAAGGCAGCAAGACATAGAATAGTATATGTGAAATATGCTACCTTTGGTGAAAGAAGAAAGTTATATATAAATACAGATAAGCATCATTTTATAAAAAAGAAACTAAAAAGGTTATACTAAAAATTGATAAAAATGATTACTTATAGAGAATAGCAAGAAGTGGGGTGGAGGGGACACATAAAGACTTCAAAAAAATAAAATAAAACCTGTTATATGGTGTTGGCTTCATAAATGTTTTAAACACCTAAAATAAAAACTAGGAAACAAATCTAAAAATTAAAAACTAGAGGAAAAAAGATTAATTGTAATAAAGTACACAGAGATACAACTTTTTAAAAGCAAATTTAGAATGCATTATTTTCACTATGTGGGGTTATTGGAAAATACTCTATGGACAAATAGCACTACAAATAACTTGGATTTTAATTGGTCTAAGTGAGGGTGATCATATTATTATTTTGAAGCTGTGTTATAGATTAATGAAAATAAGTAATTTTGCTGTCAAAAAAAAAAATACGCAGCTCAAGAGATAAAAGCTACAATTGTAAAATCCAAATGTTGAATGAAAGTACTACAGTATTACATTTGAATTGGAAATGTAAGCATGAACTCTTGATTTTTTTCCTCATCAATGCCTATTTCTTAGTAATTCATTAAAGTAATGATTACTTCCAATAGCAGTGAGCACATCTAGTGCCCAGATTATGGTCTTTGAATACCATAAGAAACCAAAGCTGATTGAAGTAATAAATGATTCCATATCTAAGGTAAAAAATATACAAGATGACCTTCGAATATCTAGTTGTAACAGAAAGCAAGAAAACTATCAAAGATAAATGGATTCTGTCAGAGGGATACAGGAACAAACATAGAGGAAATCTCTTGGCCAAATTTGAGACAATTTGCACATTAAAAAGAATAATGAATGCAATTGACTGTAGAAGATTGAATATATAAAAATCCATGTGTTTGTAATGTTACAGAAGGGGATGGAGAAGACAAAATAGAAAACACAACAGCCAAGGATACAATTGGAAGCACCTAGGAGATCAACCCCTTAATCAGAAAATTAACAAGGAAAGGTTTAAATATTATAAATATTTATGCTGTCTTTCCTTTATAAATTTTATTAATATCTCTTAGTAACCAAGTGGAGAAGGCAATGGCAACCCACTCCAGCGTTCTTGCCTGGAGAATCCCAGGGACGGGGGAGCTTGGTGGGCTTCCGTCTAGGGGGTCACACAGAGTCTGGCACGACTGAAGCGACTTAGCAGCAGCAGCAGAAACCAAGTATCCTGAGCTAAAGAGGGGCTCCAAATATGTGTATGTACAATGAATAATAAGGCTATGTGCGGAAAGAGCAGCATCGGACCTTGCTCTATCACCAGTCACATCCACAACTGGATATTTGTTTCGCTTTGGCTCCATCCCTTCATTCCTTCTGGAGTTATTTCTCCACTGATCTCCAGTAGCATACTGGGCACCTACTGACCTGAGGAATTCCTCATTCAGTATCCTATCATTTTGCCTTTTGATACTGTTCATGGGGTTCTCAAGGCAAGTATACTGAAGTGGTTTGCCATTCCCTTCTCCAGTATAGTAGAACTAGAAAACACCATTTTCAACCTCTCATGAAATCATTATTCATTATTAATGAAAGAAAAAATATGAAGAAAAATTGATAGTGAACTTTACAATGGTGAGATCAGTCTGCTGCTGCTGCGTCACTTCAGTCGTGTCCGACTCTGTGTGACCCCATAGACAGAAGCCCACCAGGCTCCCCTGTCCCTGGGATTCTCCAGGCAAGAACACTGGAGTGGGTTGCCATTTCCTTCTCCAATGTGTGAAAGTGAAAAGTGAAAGTGAAGTTGCTCAGTCGTGTCCGACCCTTAGCGACCCCACGGACTGCAGCCTACCAGGCTCCTCCATCCATGGGATTTTCTAGGCAAGAGTACTGGAGTGGCTTGCCATTGCCTTCTCCGATCAGTCTAGCACCACCTAAATCTTCTAATCAATCTTAACATTACTGAAAGTGGGACAAATCGATTCTGCTTCTCTCTTTATATGAGACAACATGAGGAACATAGCACCATTTTTGAAGATTTCTTGACATTGACCCCCCCAAAAAAAGTAAACTTGAATCTAATTAAGACTCACTCACTTATTTCTACTTACAGGAAATATAAGGAATAGGGAAACAATTAAACCACACCGAAAGTTAATAGAAAAATCTAAATCATTGACACTCAGTAGAACTGATTCTGCTTCTGTGAAAAATTAATAACATGAAAGAAAAAAAGGAGAGAGGCATCAGCTTTTGTTTAAAAAGTCTTGAGAGACATGACAGTAAAAAGTGAAGTGCGTAGATTGTTTTCATCCCAACTGGAACAATCCAACTCCGACAACTTAGAGACTAAACAACAGCTGTAAAAAAGATACTGTTTTCTTAAAAATGCTATAGAAATATGGGCATGAATTGCATATTGATGTCAAGAAATTACCATTTTTATGTTGACAATAGCATTATTTTTATGTGAGAAAGTAGCCTCATAGATGCCTGTTGAAGAATGTATGGGTGAAATGTATGAAGCTTGGAATTTTCTTTAAAGTACTCTAGCATAGAACAAAAGAAAAAGACAAATGAAGCACATATGGCAAAATCTTCTTAACTGTTGAATCTGAGTTACGGTTATATAGGGGTTAATTGCACTACTCTATGATTATCTATGTTAAAAAACTTTGGTAGTAATTTAAGTTACATAACTTTAGTACTTCCTGACCATGCATTTAATTAGTAATTAAATTCCTGGATTTGAAAACCAAATGTGTTCATAGATATGTTTAACACCTGATACGAAGAACTGGCTTATTGGAAAAGACCCTAATTCTGGGAAAGATCGAAGGCAGGAGGAGAAGGGGACGACAGAGGATGAGATGGTTGGGGATGGCATTACTAACTCGATGGACATGAGTTTGAGCAAGCTCTGGGAGTTGGTGAAGGAAAGGGAAGCCTGGCATGCTGCAGTCCGTGGGGTCGCAAAGAGCCAGACACGACTAAGCATCTGAACTGAACTGAACTAAAATGGGTAGATACTGCATGTCATCTTTTTTCATTAGTTTTGAAATTTTTGCATATTGAGACATCCTTTAAATACATTTTTTAAAAAAATCACCTTTTAATGAAAATATCCGTTCCGTTCCGTTCCGTCGCTCAGTCGTGTCCGACTCTTTGCGACCCCGTGGACTGTAGCCTACCAGGCTTCTCCGTCCATGGGATTCTCCAGGCAAGAATACTGGAGTGGGTTACCGTTTCCTTCTCCAGGGGATCTTCCCGACCCAGGGATCGAACCCGGGTCTCCCGCATTGGAGGCAGACGCTTTAACCTCTGAGCCACCAGGGAAGCCCCCCGCATATCACATGATAAATACCTAACCTTTCTCACACACATTTAACGTAAGTTTTGTTACTGTTCAGTCACTAAGTCATGTCCAACTCTTTGCGACCCCATGGACTACAGCACTCCTGGCTCTCCTGTCTCTCATTATCTCCTCGAGTTTGCTCAAATTCATGTCCATTGATTCAGTGATGCTATCTAATTATCTCATCCCCTCTGCCAACATTTACTCCATTTGCCTTCAATCTTTCCCACCATCAGAGTCTTTTCCAGTGAGTCAGTTTTTTGCATCACGTGGCCAAAGTATCAGAGCTTCAGCTTTAACATCAGTCTTTCCAATGTTTACTCAGGGTTGATTTCTTTTGGATATGACTAGTTTGATCTCGTTGCTGTGTCTCTCAAGGGTCTTCTCCAGCACCACAATTTGAAAGCATCAATTCTTCGGTGCTCAGCCTCCTGTAACATCAAGTTCTTCACATCTGTACATGACTAAAGGAAAAACCATAGTTTTGACTATAAGGACTTTTGTTGGCAAAGTGATGGCTCTGCTTTTTAATGTGCTTTCTAGATTTGTCATAGCTTTCCTTGCAAGGAGCAAGTGTCCTTTAATTTCATGGCTGCAGTCACTGTCCGCAGTGATTTTGGAGCCCAAGAAGAGAAAATCTGTACTGTTTGCACTTTTCCCCCTTCTATTTGCTATAAAGTGGTGGGACCAGATGCCATGATCTTCATTTTTTGAGTGTTGAATTTTAAAGCCAACTTTTTCAATCTCCTCTTTCACCCTCATCAAGAGGCTTTTTAGTTCCCCTTTGCTTTCTGCCATTAGAGTGGTTACATCTGGATATCTCAGGTTGTTTGTATTTCTCACAGCAATCTTGATTCCAGTGTATGAGTCATCCAGCCCAGCATTTTGCATGATGTACTCTGAGTAGAAGTTAAATAAGGAGGGTGACAATATGCAGCCTTGTCCTATTCCTTTCCCAGTTTTGAACCATTGGTTTTTCCATGTAAGATTCTAACTGTTGCATCTTGACCCACATACAGGTTTCTCAGGAGAAAGGTAAGATGGTCTGGTACTACCAAGTGTTTAAGAATTTTCCACAGTTTGTTGATTCACAGAGTCAAAGGTTTTGCATAGTAAATGAAGCAAAAGTAGATGTTTTTCTGAAATTCTCCTGTTTTCTCTGCTGCTGCTAAGTTGCTTTAGTTGTATTTGACTGTGCGACCCCATAGACGGCAGCCCACCAGGCTCCTCCGTCCATGGGATTTTCCAGGCAAGAGTACTGGAGTGGGTTGCCATTGCCTTCTCCACTTGTTTTCTCTATTATCCAACAAATGTTGACAATTTGATACCTGGTTCCTCTGCCTTTTCTAAACCCAGCTTGTACATCTGAAAGTTCTCTGTTCATGTACTGCTGAAGCCTATCTTGAAGGATTTTGAGGAAAACCTTACTAGCATGTGAAATGAGTGCAATTGCACAGGAGTTTGAATGTTCTTTAGCACTGCCCTTCTTTAGAATTGGAATGAAAACTGACCTTTTCCAGTCCTGTGGCTGTTGCTGAGTTTTCCAAATTTGCTGGCATTTTGAGTATAGCACTTTTACAGCATCATCTTTTAGGATTTTAAATAGCTCATTTGAAAAATGTAGGTTTATCTTTGCATAAAGTAGGTTTTCTTAAGTTGGTTCCACCTCTACTAATGGTTTAATAGGTTATTTGCTCAATTTTATAATTGTGAACAATTCAAGATAAGACTGTATGTTTCTATACTCACATAAAGGTGTAGGACATCAAAGAAGTGTTGTCCCAGTACTGAAAATAAGTGTTAAATATCAGAAGGCAGTGTTCCAGAGGTTAGTTTTATAATCAAGTAAAACTCATATCCAAAGATACTAATTGATATGATTGACTATCAATTTCTTTCAGATATCAGTGTGAGATTTTAACAAGGAGACATTTAGTTATGAGGTAAAAAGTCATGAAGTGAAAGATTGTTTTTTACATTATGGAGAAACATTTGTAAGCAAGAATCTCATAAGATATATTTATTTTCTATTTTATTATAATTCTGTATCCATTTATTTATTTATTTGGCTGTACCAGGTCTTAGTTGCAGCCTGCAGGATCTTTAGTTGTGGCATGTGGAATGTAGGTGGTTCAGTTCAGTTCAGTCTCTCAGTCATATCCAACTCTTTGTGACTCCATGAATCACAGCACACCAGGCTTCCTTGTCCATCACCAATTCCCGGAGTTCACTCAAACCCACCTCCATCGAGTCGTTGATGCCATCCAGCCATCTCATTCTCTGTTGTCCCCTTCTCCTCCTGCCCCCAATCCTCGCAGCATCAGGGTCTTTTCCAGTGAGTCAACTCTTCACACGAGGTGGCCAAAGTATTGGGGCTTCAGCTTTAGCATCAGTCCTTCCAATGAACACCCAGGACTGATCTCCTTTAGAATGGACTGGTTGGATCTCCTTGCAGTCCAAGGGACTCTCAAGAGTCTTCTCCAACACCACAGTTCAAAAGCATCAATTCTTCGGGACTCAGCTTTCATTAGAGTCCAACTCTCACATCCATACATGACCACTGGAATGTAGGTGGTATGTAGGTTCTAGTTCCCTGACCAGGGATTGAACCCAGATTCCCTGCATGGAAGTGCAGACTCTTTAGCCACTGGACCACCAGTGAAGTCCCTGTATCTATTTCTTATTGTTGACTGTAACACTTGAAATACTCAGTGTATATTTCTTAAGTTGTAGGACAATTCGAAGAAGGCATTCAAGCAATGGATTTTCTGGCCTCTGTCCCAACAAATTGGCCATAACATGAGGTTGGTGACTGATAGTTTTTACTTACTCCATTATTCTCAGCATTCAATTCATGATAGGAGTATAATAGTTGAATATGCATTCCTTTGAATTAAAGAGTTTAGCAGGTTCATTTAACATCATTGCTATAGAAAAAAGCATAAGTATTAATATAAATGTTTTTTAAAAAAAACTCATTGGATTGACATCAACTATTGAAACATCAACAAAAAATAAAAAAAAATAATGGCTTATGGAAATTCTTTGGGGAAGAAGATGGAGAAGCAAACATAATGAAGTTAGTACACTGAGGCTCAAATAACTTTTGTGGTTTTTTAGTTTTATCTTTGGTTTGGTATATAGGTGTGCTTTTAAAATTTTATACAGTGCTTTCAGGAATGGTTTTAGTGTTTTAATATGGAAAGCCTGTGGCTTAAGATGAGACATCTACTAATGATAAAATAGTGGGTTAATTTCAAGTGAACCTCATCTTGAGTGTGAGATAATATGTTTTGCTGCATGCAGAGGCAATTACAGGTTTAATAGATTTGGTGTTGGGCATCAATCTTCATAAATCAATCATTGTAAATTATCTCACAAAGTTACTTGCAATTCAATGGCACAGTCTCAAGTGGAAAACTAGCAAAGTTCACCCAACAAAAGTGACACACAGATTTATTTTATTGTTGCTTGAGAAGGAGTCTCAAAGAATTTTCAAAGTGCAGATATAATGATCAATACTCATTACAGTAAGCCTCCTGTGCCTCTTACAGGACACAATAGACTCAGTAAAGATTTGCTAGTATACGATTTTTTGAAAACCTGTTGGTCTTGGCCCCACTTATTGTATTATGGTATCTTCATTTCAGCATTCATTCAATGTAAGTTTTTGCAATATCATTGCATCCTGATAGGCAGAGTAATTTTTATATCCCTCTGAAAATACAAAGTGCATTGTATTTCTATAGACTTCCATTCTAATGAATCTTGTATCTTTAAATTTTTACACAAGTTTTAAAGGTTACTTTCCATTTAGAGTTAATGCACAATATTGGCTCTATTCTCCATGTTGTACTAGATGTCCTTGAGCCTATCCTGTACCCAATAGTTTGAACACTCCCTTACTCAACCTTGCATTTCCAATCCCTCTTCACCCTCCCCACTAGTAACCACTAGTTGGCTCTTTCTGTGAGTCTGTTCCTTCTATGTTATATTTAATAGATTGTTGAATTTTTTTAGATTCCACATATAAGCGATATCAAATAGTATTTATCTTTGTCTGACTTATTTCACTTAGCATAATGTTCTCCAGGTTCATCCATGTTGCTACAAATTGCAAAAATCTATCTTTTCGTGGCTGAGTAGTATACCACAGCTTCTTCATTCATTCATGTGTTGATGGACACTTGTTTCCGTGTCTTGGCAGTTGTAAATAATGCTGCTGTGAACATTGGTGTGTGTGTATCTTTTCAAATTTGTGTTTTCACTTTTTTTCCCTCTGGATATATATCCAGGAGTGGAATTGCTGGGTCATATGGTAGTTCAATTTTTAGTCTTTTGAGGAATCTCCACACTATTTCCCATAGTGGCTGCACCATCTTATATTCTCAGCAACAGGGACAAGGATTCCCTTTTCTTCATGTTGTCACTAACATTTGTTATTTGTAGACTTTCTGATAATAGCTTATCTTACTGGTGGGAGGTAATACATCATCATGGTTTTGATTTGCCTTTCCTTGATAATTAGTGATGTTGAGCATCTTTTCATATGCCTGTTGTCCATCTGCATTTTCTCGTTGGAAAAATATCTGTTTAGGTCTTCCACTCTTTTAAAATTGAGTTGCTTGTTTTTTTGATGTTGAGTCATATGGATTGTTTATATGTGTTTGATATTAACCTCTTCAGGGTCATATCATTTGCAAATATTTTCTCCCATTCATTGGTTTGCTTTTTGTCAGTAGTTTCCTTTGCTGTGCAAAAGCTTTTAAATTTGATTAGGTTCCACTTGTTTATTTTTGTTTTATTTCCTTTATTTTACGAAATGGATCCAAAAAATATTCCTTTATGTCGAAGAATGTTTTATGTTTTTCTCTAGAAGTTTTATAGCATTCAGTCTTACATTTAGGTCTTTAATCCATTTTGAATTTTTACCTGTATATGGTGATAGAGAATGTTCTACTTTTATTGTTTTACATGTAGCTGTCCCATTTTTCCAGCATCACTTACTGAAAAGACTGTCTTTTCTCCATTGTATATTCTTGCCTTCTTTATCATAGATTAATTGACTATAAGTGCTTGGGTTTATTTCTGAGATTTCTATCCTGTTCCACTGATTTATGTGTCTGTTTTTGTGCCAGTTCTAAACTGTTTGGATGACTATAGCTTTGTAGTATAATCTCAAATCAGGATACATGAGTCCTTCAGCTCTGTTCCATTGTGAGTTTTTCTTTTTTCCTATTTGGAATCTTTTGTATTTACATACAAATTATAAAATTATTGTTCTAGTTCTTTAAAAAATTCCATTGGTATTTTGATAGCAATTTCATTGAATTTGACATTTGCCATGGGTAGTATGGTCATTTTACTTAGTATGGTCATTAATTCTTCCAATCCAAGTATATGGTATTTCATTCTATCTGTTTGTGTAGTCTTCAGTTTCTTTTATCAGTGTCTTACAGTTTTCCAGTAATGGATATTTTAATGGTGGATAAAGAGTTTAAGGATCTCTATGATACATGGAAATGATATATACACAACTCTTCAATTTATTGAAAATTCAACGTATTGAAAATTCAAAAGGAAGAAAGCAGCTTTTTCTGAAAATGGAAAGATCTCCTTCCTGTCTCCATTTCGGGATTCTTTTTGCTTCAAAATCATTCTGATTTTGAAACAAAATTCCTAATCTAAGTCTTTTCTGTTGTAAATAATCTTGTTACACAAGTAGAAATTTCTGACTAATGTTTCCAAATAGCAATATGGGAGAAGTCCTTTCACAACTTAAACATATATCAAATTATCACAAGGTACACTTAAACTATCTTGCAAGTTTATTCATTAGTTATATCTCAATAAAGCTGTAAGAAAAATATTTGAGCTTTTAAAAATATGAAAATAGTTTTCCATATGTTTACTGTATATATTGATAAATATGTATCAAATATACATATTTCTATCTCAATAGATATATAGATAGTTATGCTATTAGCCTAGCAAATGTTGGCTTTCAATTCCTTGTCTTTATTACTTATAGTCAAACAAAATTTGGCTGATTTCAATAGAAGAGATCTTTCAGATACTGGAATGAGTAAGATTTGAATCCTACTGCTACTACTAATTTCAACTACTTTTGGCTTGAAAGAAAAGGCTTGGTAAAAGAATATATATTCAAAGATAGTGAGTCTAGATATGCACATATATTGTTAGACTTGAAGTTTCTATTTTCATAATGTATAAATCTTAAAATGTAAAGAAAATAGGAAATATAGCCCTCCCTTGGTATACTTGTAATATAAATGCTAAAAGATAATTGCAACAATACTGTAATGAAAGGCACCTTCTTTGATCAACATGCTGACATACTCTGGCTAAATTAGGCACTGTTCATGTGGTTTCCATTTGGATCTGGCTCCTCTGTAAGTCGTTAGTAGTATTCTCTGGCTGAGATTATGCTCTTCCTACATTTCAAATGGTCATCTAAAATGGCTACATGATGGGTCGGCCTGATGACTTCTGGTATGAAAACCTCTTTCAACCTATTTATAAGCTAATTTTAGCTAATAGGCTTTCATATCACTGCTTCTCTAAGCTGTATTTTCCCTTTGCCCACCTGTGGCCCTGAATCCAAGTCCTCAGTCTCAAATATTTAAAAGCATTATGAGCTGACTTGAAATTACTTTCATTTTCAGTTCAGTTCAGTCGCTCAGTCGTGTCCGACTCTCCGCGACCCCATGAATCACAGCACGCCAGGCCTCCCTGTCCATCACCAACTCCCGGAGTTCACTCAAACTCATGTCCACAGAGTCGGTGATGCCATCCAGCCATCTCATTCTCCGTCGTCCCCTTCTCCTCCCGCCCCCAACCTTTCCCAGCATCAGAGTCTTTTCCAGTGAGTCAACTCGTCGCATGAGGTGGCCAAAGTATTGCAGTTTCAGCTTTAGCATCAGTCCCTCCAATGAACATCCAGGATTGATCTCCTCTAGAATGGACTGGTTGGATCTCCTTGCAGTATAAGGGACTCTCAAGAGTCTTCTCCAACACCACAGTTCAAAAGCATCGATTCTTCGGCGGTCAGCCTTCTTCACAGTCCAACTCTCACATCCATACATGACCACGGGAAAAACCATTGCCTTGACTAGACGGACCTTGGTTGGCAAAGTAATGTCTCTGCTTTTTAATATACTATCAAGGTTGGTCATAACTTTCCTTCCAAGGAGCAAGCGTCTTTTAATTTCATGGCTGCAATCAGCATCTGCAGTGATTTTGGAGCCCAAAAAAACAAAGTCTGACACTGTTTCCACTGTTTTTCCATCTATTTCCCATGAAGTGATGGGACCAGATGCCATGATCTTTGTTTTCTGAATGTTGAGCTTCAAGCCAACCTTTTCACTCTCCTCTTTCACTTTCAACAAGAGGCTTTTGAGTTCCTCTTCACTTTCTGCCATAAGGGTAGTGTCATCTGCATATCTGAGGTTATTGATATTTCTCCCGGCAATCTTGATTCCAGCTTGTGCTTCTTCCAGCCCAGCGTTCCTCATGATGTACTCTGCATATAAGTTAAATAAGCAAGGTGACAATATACAACCTTGACGTACACCTTTTCCTATTTGGAACCAGTCTGTTGTTCCATGTCCAGTTCTAACTGTTGCTTCCTGACCTGCATACAGGTTTCTCAAGAGGCAGGTCAGGTGGTCTGGGATTCCCATCTCTTTCAGAATGTTCCACAGTTTATTGTGATCGACACAGTCAAAGGCTTTGGCATAGTCAATAAAGCAGAAATAGATGTTTTTCTGAAACTCTCTTGCTTTCTCCATGATCCAGCGGATGTTGGCAATTTGATCTCTGGTGCCTCTGCCTTTTCTAAAACCTGCTTGAACATCTGGGAGTTCACGGTTTACATACTGCTGAAGCCTGGCTTGGAGAATTTTGAGCATGACTTTACTAGCGTGTGAGATGAGTGCAATTGTGCGGTAGTTTGAGCATTCTTTGGCATTGCCTTTCTTGGGGATTGGAATGAAGACTGACCTCTTCCAGTCCTGTGGCCACTGCTGAGTTTTCCAAATCTGCTGGCATATTGAGTGCAGCACTTTCACAGCATCATCTTTCAAGACTTGAAATAGCTCAACTGGAATTCCATCACCTCCACTAGCTTTGTTCGTAGTGATGCTTTCTAAGGCCCACTTGACTTCACATTCCAAGATGTCTGGCTCTAGGTCAGTGATCACGTTATCGTGACTATCTTGATCGTGAAGATCTTTTTTGTACAGTTCTTCTGTGTATTCCTGCCACCTCTTCTTAATATCTTCTGCTTCTGTTAGGTCCATACCATTTCTGTCCTTTATCGAGCCCATCTTTGCATGAAATGTTCCCTTGGAATCTCTAATTTTCTTGAAGAGGTCTCTTGTTTTTCCTATTCTGTTGTTTTCCTCTATTTCTTTGCATTGATCACTGAAACTCATATGGACAACCTACCCTCTAAGTTTGGCTCCAGACACTGTCAAAATAATGTACAACACAGCTAAAAAAGAATTCCAGTTTTTCTAACTGGCCTTCATAGGGAAATGAAGTAAGGCTTTCAGCCTACTAAATTATTCAGTGGTAGTATGCATTCTTTAGATTTATTACTCTTGGCTGATCTATGGTTTTAAACATAAAATAAATGTTAGAATCTGAACTAAAAATGCAGTAAATAGAACTGTCTTTATCAACTGTAGCTATAAAGAAAATTCCATTTTCATAATTCACTGACAGTGACTATATATCATCAAATTTATTTTGATAAAAAGTTTTAACAAATAAAGTGAGAGAAACAGATCTAACTAAAATAGCATTCCATACTGTAACTTCTGGGTCATGGGAGGGAAAGTAATTACATATTTTTGGTTAATTGCTTCACACATATTCCTGTTTTTAACACTTCTGCAGTAAATTAGACAAGACTACTAAATGTGTTATGGAAGTTATGTCAAAGATCACATGTTACTCCACTTGGTTTTTGCATTATTATAGCTATAGCTTATTATTATAAGAAAAAGATAAGCAAGAGTAATGTATGTAAAATCAGATGCAGAAACCAATATTTTAATTTGTCCATTGCCCTCACCCATTTTTTCAATTATTACTTCAGCAACTAAATTGTGTTTTATGTAATCCATCAATTTCTCTCTCCTCTCCATACTTTCTATCACTGCATACTTTGACATGGTTTTCGACTTCTCCTGTGAGGTTTTCAATAGGCTTACTTAATAGTAGTGGTGATATGTAACAATATTAATTAAAACAACTGTAAAGACTATTTCTTGAGCATTTAGTATGTATGAGGCATCATGCTGAGAGTTTACCTGAATCACCTTTGGTAAAATCTTCACAACATCCCTGTATAATTACAACAATTAACACTTTTCTACACGTGAAGAAACAGACCTGGAGCAATTAAGTAACTTGACAAACGTCCCAGGACTGGAATCCATGCACAGGCACCTGGCTCCAGTGCCACACGTCTAGAATTTTACAACATGTCAGGTGTTATTCCCCTGCTCAGAACCATTTATCAGTTTCTCATCACACTTAGAAGAAAATCTAGGCCCTTGCCACATCCTACAAGCTGTTTATTTTTTTCTTAATTTCTTTTTAATTGAAGGATAATTGCTTTACAGTATGATGTTGGTTTCTACCAAACAACATGAGTCAGCTGTAGGTTTACTCATGTGCCCTCCCACTTGAACATCTCCCCCACCTTTCTCCTCATCCCACCCCTCTAGGTTGTTACCGAGCACAGACTTGAGTTCCCTGAGTCATACAGCAAATTTCCATTGGCTGTAAGTGGTTCTGTGATCTCAGCCACTGTTTCTCCAGTCTCACACTTATGCATCTTTCTTCAGGTGCAATGGCTTCCTTGATTCTTCAAACTTGTGATGCACACTCTGACCTCAGGGCCTTTGAACTGCTGTTACTTCTGCTTGAGCCAGTTTGACCTTGTGCATTTGCTTGACATTTCCTTATGTCATTCAAGTCTCTGTTCAAATGATACACAAAGTGAAATTCATTCAGTATCCCCTCTAAAGTAGTGCAGACTTGCTCAGTTGTGTCTGACTCTTTGCGACCCCATGGACTATAGCCTGCCAGGCTCCTCTGTCCATGGGATTCTCCAAGCAAGAATAATGGAGTGGGTTGCCATTCCTTTCTCCAGGGGATCTTCTCAACCCAGGGATCAGTGCCAATCTCTTGCATCTTCTGCATTATCAGATGGATTCTTTACCACTGAGCCACTTGGAAAGATCTCAAAAATACTACTTCACCCCTACATTTTTGCTTTTTTTTTTTTTCTTTTTTGGACTGTCTGCCATTAAGTTACGTATTTATGTATGTATTTTTTCCTTCCTCACCACAATGGAAACTGCAAGAGAGCTGATAGATACTTTGTTCTGTTCAGATGTATTCCTAATACCTGTCTTGTGTATGACACATGGTGAGTTGTCAACTGACAGTTGCAGAAGAGAGGGAGAGAAAGTGGAGAAGCAAAGCAGGGAAGGAAAGAAATTAGAAATCACAGCAGAATACAAGTTCTAAAGCCTGACTCTCTGTTCCCAACAAATTTCTAACAAGATCAAACACACATCAAAAGAAAAAAAAAAACAACCCAAAGAGCATGACTGTTAGTTTAAGAAAAAATAAACAATAAATTTTTCTCAAAGCACATTATGATTAGATATCATAATGAACACATATATAACACCACATCTGGGTTAAAGGAAAAATATGAGATTTGTAGTTATTTAATTTTATAATTCTAAGCATTCCTAAGAATTGTTCACTTTATTCTGTTTTGAAATTGATTTCAATTCTACACCAAGGTTGTGTATACACTATGCTAGTAATTTACTTGGAAGTCATGATATTTAATCACTATCCAGATGTTTTTAAAGAAACACCCCAGATGGTAGACATTGTGTCTGAAAGATCCAATGTGGGAAATTTTCAGAATTTTTATTAAGCTTAAACTTCTATCGAATGCATAAAGCCAAATGAAAATGACTAGTATTCCATTTTTGTTTTTCTACCTGCTCTTGCTGCTTTTTTTCTTTCTGTTGCCACCACCCTAAGTTAGCTTTCTCAGATTTCCTGGGTGTTACTGCAATGAATAGTCTCTCACAACTGCTCCCATTATCATTCCTAATCAACTCTGGTTCCAAATGGAAGATCCACTGTCTTTGTTTATAAAACTGCAGGCTCTTCATTGCTTACAAGATAAATTAAAAATTCTTTTAACTGGCTTTAAGGACTCTCATAATCTTATCTACCATTCTATTGAATGTTATCTTTCAGAATTATCCCCTCCCCATAAAGAAGCAACAGTATTCATTGCTCCATATAATCTGAATGGGAAATAATTCTAGCTAGCTTAAAGTATGTTGTTATAAAAAAAAAAAATGCTCACCCCCCAAATTCAAAAAGGTATGTTTTTCATTCAGGTCCCATATCCCTCATGGGTCAGCATGGCTGTACTCCACCATACTATCACTGAGGGGCCCAGGCTTCTAGCACTTTCTTAAACATTTCAGAGTGGAGGTCACATGGAATGTGCAGGCCACAGGGTCAAGCCCAGTGGGAAAAAGTATCCACTACCCCAGGGAGAGGCAGAGAATAATTTGAACAATAATATAGCCCAACACAAAGAAAAGTGCATGCTTTCTGTTTAAAAGGAATATATCAAATATTAAAAGAGTTACTCAAGAATATAAAAATCTCAGGCATCTTATTCCTGAGGCCCAGCCCTTTTAATGCAAGAAACAAATTCTCACCTTCCTTGCTGGGTTCTTTAGTTCTCTGAATTTTTCTTCCTACCCTTACCCTGCAGCACCTAGAACTGCATTTCCACATAGCAAACAATCCAAATACGTTTCCAGACTGGAATGATTTTACATACTAGCTCATGGTAAGATATTGTATGTGGAAAGTGTCCTCTTGTTATTTTTTTCCCCCTTTCTCATTCCTGTCTTCCTTCCTTCCTTATTAATTTTCCCCTAAAGGAAAATAACTTCTAGAAATCAATAAGAAAGTAAAAAAGATACTTTATAAATAAAAACAAATATGACTAATGAGTTCACTTAAATTTTAAAAGGACAATAAATTTAAAAATGTTCAGCTATGATTGTTATTAAACATATTCAGAACAAATTGGGATAGTTTCTGCCTTTAAAAATCATCGAAAATAAAAAAAATTTATAAACCCATTGTTGGTGTTCAAATATTGGTAAATGTGACTAATTTGTATTTCATTTACTTTGACAATTTTCTCAGTTTCATTAATGTCCCTTTGTTCCTGAAGTAAACTGAAGAGCAATTAGAACAATGCAGATTTCATTTTAAGCCCTACAATATGCTGACAGTGAATCCACTGAGCTTATTGCTTCACCAAATATAAATAATGGTTAAGAGAAACATACTGCATTACAACTGGTGGGAGTAGAGCCAAGCCTACCTACTTGAGTAAATGTGATCACCACTTGAAACCAGAGATTTCTGATGAATAAAGATAATTATGAATAATACTGACAAAGCAAGAGAGTTCCAGAAAAACATCTATTTCTGCTTCATTGACTATGCCAAAGCCTTTGACTGTGTGGATCACAATAAACTGTGGAACATTATGAAAGAGATGGGAATATCAGACCACCTGACCTGCCTCTTGAGAAACCTGTATGCAGGTCAGGAAGCAACAGTTAGAACTGGGCATGGAACAACAGACTGGTTCCAAATAGGAAAAGGAGTACGTCAAGGTTGTATATTGTCACCCTGCTTATTTAACTTCTATGCAGAGTACATCATGAGGAACGCTGGGCTGGAAAAAGCGCAAGCTGGAATCAAGATTGCCGGGAGAAATATCAATCACCTCAGATATGCAGATGACACCACCCTTATGGCAGAAAGTGAAGAGGAACTCAAAAGCCTCTTGATGAAAGTGAAAGAGGAGAGTGAAAAGGTTGGCTTGAAGCTCAACATTCAGAAAACTAAGATCATGGCCTCTGGTCCCATCACTTCATGGGAAATAGATGGGGAAACAGCAGAAACAGTGTCAGACTTTATTTTTTTGGGCTCCAAAATCACTGCAGATGTTGATTGCAGCCATGAAATTAAAAGACGCTTACTCCTTGGAAGGAAAGTTATGACCAACCTAGATAGTATATTAAAAAGCAGAGACATTACTTTGCCAACAAAGGTCCGTCTAGTCAAGGCTATCGTTTTTCCCGTGGTCATGTATGGATGTGAGAGCTGGACTGTGAAGAAAGCTGATCGCCTAAGAATCGATGCTTTTGAACTGTGGTGCTGGAGAAGACTCTTGAGAGTCCCTTGGACTGCAAGGAGATCCAACCAGTCCATTCTGAAGGAGATCAATCTTGGGTATTCATTGGAAGGACTGATGCTAAAGCTGAAACTGCAATACTTTGGCCACCTCATGAGATGAGTTGACTCACTGGAAAAGACTCTGATGCTAGGAGGGATTGGGGGTGGGAGGAGACGGGGACGACAGAGAATGAGATGGCTGGATGGCATCACCGACTCTGTGGACATGAGTTTGAGTGAACTCCGGGAGTTGGTGATGGACAGGGAGGTCTGGCGTGCTGTGATTCATGGGGTCGCGGAGAGTCGGACATGACTGAGCGACTGAACTGAACTGAACTGCACACGTCGCCTGGTTTGGAGCATATGACGGTGGTTCTGCATTGCCAGGAAAATAATGTTTCTGTCTGCATATATTCCAGTGTTTCACTCAGGAGCTTTACCTACATGTGACTCACAAAATCACAAGAAGGGCTTTGCTACACCATGCTGGCCGTCATTCTAAACAAAATCATCAGGATTTGCATAGAATTAAATTTTAATCTGATGCTGGTAATGCAAAAGCAATTCAAATACATACAGTATTTCTAAAGACCATGCTTTTGTGCACTCATAAATATCAAATGCTAACAGGCAACATGATTCAGTTCGTAAATAATTTTTATTTCTAAGTACAGGTTTCTCCCTGCCATTAGGAAGTGTTCACCTTGGAGAGGCAAGTTAACTCTTTGATTTTTCCTATTCAGAACAATTCAGTGAAATGTTCACTACCTCCCCTTGTCTGCTCTGCTCAATCTCGCTCTCAGTGTAACTCCTCCTTCTAAGAGTCTAATATCCTCAAATGTCTCAATCCTCTACCATCCCCAGTAAGCAGAGTTTCACTCTGGCGATGCTTCCCTCTTTCCCAATCACTTCTGCCATGTCAAAATGTTACTATTCTCTCTCAGCTTCTCTAGATTCCCCTCATTAAAAAATTAAACAACTCATTTTATCCAGCAATGACAAAATTGTGAGTGAAAGATTTAACCTATTATTCTTCTCCAATAGCCTGTTATTGTTGTGATAATGCTACATAGCAAACTACTTTCTGAAACCCATTGTCTTATAACAATAAACATTTATTTTTCTGACTCACAGATCTGAAAAACAGCTAAGATGCTCTTCTTCAGGTCCCAGGGATGGAGGAGGCTGGTGGGCTGCCGTCTATGGGGTAGCACAGAGTCGAAGACTGAAGCGACTTAGCAGTTGCAGCAGCAGGGCTTGACTCTAGGCTCTAGATGGGTTTAGATCTGCTTCACTGAACTCTTTCTGGGGCTCAGGCTAAAGGGACAGTAGTTTTCTGAAACACATTTTTTTTTTTTTTTTTAATGATAGTCAGTGGAACACATGAGATCAAGCCAAATTGTGCACACATTTAAGACTTCCACTCACATAGTGTTCACAAGTATTTCTTTAACAAGAGCAAGTTGCATGACCAAGTTTACTATGGATGGGGTAGTGAAATATACTCTATGCACTGAAGTATACTGCAAAATCACATGGCAAAAAATAGTGAAGAATTGAGAATCAGCATAGCTTCCAAGGATATACATTTGCTCCTTAGTGTGAATTTCCTATAAATAATACAGTAGCTTAAGTAAAAGTAGAATTTGCATTGGTATAAAATGTTGTAATTCTTATAATTTAAAAGGCATTTGAAGGAAGTGAAGTGAAGTCGCTCAGTTGTGTCTGACTCTTTGTGACCCCATGGACTGTAGCCTACCAAGCTCCTAAGTCCATGGGATTTTAAAGGCAAGAATACTGGATTGGGTTGCCATTTCCTTCTCCAGGGTATCTTCCCAACCCAGGGATCGAACCCAGGTCTCCCGCATTGTAGGCAGACACTTTACTGTCTGAGCTACCATCAATAGAATATCTTTTATTCTATTGAACATATAAGAAAAAATTCTAATACTTATTATGTGCTAGGCACTGTTTTAAGTACTTTATATATGTTAATTCACTTAATTACCTTAAAATCCTATAAATTAATGACTATTCTAATTCCATTTGATAAGTTAGGGGACTGAGTCACACAGAGATTTACCCACTGCCCAAGGCAACACATTTAGTAATCGGGCTCCAGACCCTGTGCTTTTAATTGATAAACTGAATATGCAAATAGACAATGACTAGACTGTATATAAAAGAAGAACTCTGACCCACAGTATGCAACAGGCTATACAGGAAACCAACTGGAAGCTATCTTGCTATAAATCAGATTTGTAGGAAGTCAGATTACTATCTCTGGCAGAAATCCAGGAAGCCAAACTATAGCCCCTATAACAGTCAACCCAAGTATCTCTGACTTGACAACTTCCTAAATATTTATCCACACTTTGGACTTAGAGCCAAGCAGAGAAAGCCAAGCAGTGGACCCTAACCAATCACATGGGTTGCCCAGCTTCAAGGTGGTGTACCTACAGCTTCTCCTTTCCAACAGCGTACCTGAAGCCTTCTGTTTTACAATTGTCAAGCTTTCCCATTCCTCTGCCTGCCTTTGAGTCTCTGCCAAAACACAGTGATGGTGACTAACTTCCTGCCTGTAGCAAACTCTGAATAAAAAGCTTTTGCTTTTCTCATTTGGTTAATCTTCATTTATCTACATATAACTGGAGCAATAGCTATCTATCTAGTGCAGTTGAATTTGTTTGTATCTAACATAAATACTAAGACAGTAATTAAAACTGTTTAAAGGCCAATAATCAGCTCTTTTCAGTGTTTAATTTTCATAATATGGCCCCACAAATTCTTGGTATTTAGAGAAGTTTATAGAGATACCTATAGAAAGTCCAAGTTAATGATAATTGTGGTAATAACAGAAATTACAAATCAATGATAAGAACAACAATAGTAGCTATTCTATTAAATACTTAAAACTATCACACACATTACAAAAAACATTACTTTAGATTTCTTTGTTGCATGCTCAGATTAACAAATTGAGCTGATTACTGGGAATCTCTCTATTTTGCCAGTGGGAAAGAATAAGGTGAGCCACTTCCTGATATCTACATTGTTTGGGAAAAACATACATGCAAATACTGGACTTTCTGTTTAGATAAAAACGTCTTAAGATCATACATTCACTTTTCCTCAAGGGTTCAGTTTAACTGTGTGCATGATGTGAACATTCAATCAGTGCTGAAGAGAAGCAGACCCAAGATTATATGTTACCCACTTGCTTCTATGCCTCATGAATCTACCAGAGATTACTGTAGCATAAGCTCTGGCCTGTCACATCTCCAAATCCAAAGGTCTTCAGTCTCTCTATTAAGCAGCCATCAAATCTTGGCTGACTACTATGTATGCAAAAAGTTATGGCTAGGAAGTGATTTCCTGACAATCAAGTCTCATAAGTATTCCCTTAGCAATGAAATGTTAAAAATGACTTGTTTTTCAATTCTTCAGTAAGATGGTTATTGAAATTGTTTCCTGGTGGCTCAGAGATTAAAGCGTCTGCCTGCAATGCAGGAGAACTGGGTTCGATCCCTGGGTCGGAAAGATCCCCTGGAGAAGGAAATGGCAACCCACTCCATTATTCTTGCCTGGAGAATCCCATGGACAGAGCAGCCTGGTGGGCTACAGTCCACGGGGTCGCAAAGGGTCGGACATGACTGAGCGACTTCACTCTTTACCACTAGCATCACCTGGGAAATCTGATGAGGAATGGATTCAAGAAAAATTTACTTAAAGATAAAAAAATTGCCGTCTGCTGTCACCCTGTTTGTTTAACCTATATGCTGAACACATCATGTGAAATACAGGACTGGATGAGTTACAAGCTGGAATCAAGATAAGTGGGAGAAACATCAGCAACCTCAAATATGTGGATGATACATTCTAATGGCAGAAAGTAAAGAGGAACTAAAGAGCCTCTTGATGAGGGTTAAGGAGGAGACTGAAATAGCCGGTTTAAAACTAAATTTTTTTTTAAAAAAAAGCCAAAAATTAAGATCTTGGCATCCAGCCCCATTCAGTTCAGTTCAATTCAGTCGCATCCAACTCTTTGCGACACCATGAATCGCAGCACGCCAGGCTTCCCTGTCCATCACCAACTCCCAGGGTTCATGCAAACTCATGTCCATTGAGTCAGTGATACCATCCAACCATCTCATCCTCTGTCATCCCCTTCTCCTCCTGCCTTCAATCCTTCCCAGCATCAAGGTCTTTTAAAATGAGTCAGTTTTTCACATCAGGTGGCCAAAGTGTTGGAGTTTCAGCATCAGTCCTTCCAATGAACACCCAGGATTGATGTCCTTTAGAATGGACTGGTTGGTTGCAGTCCAAGGGACTCTCAAGAGTCTTCTCCAACACCACAGTTCAAAAGCATCAATTCTTCGGCGATCAGCTTTCTTCACAGTCCAACTCTCACATCCATACATGACCACGGGAAAAACCATAGCCTTGACTAGACAGACCTTTGTTGGCAAAGTAATGTCTCTGCTTTTTAATATCCTGTCTAGGTTGGTCATAACTTTCCTTCCAAAGAGCAAACATCTTTTAATTTCATGGCTGCAATCAGCATCTGCAGTGATTTTGGAGCCCCCAAAAATAAAGTCTGACACTGTTTCCACTGTTTCCCCATCTATTTCCCATGAAGCGATGGGACCAGATGCCATGATCTTAGTTTTCTGAATGTTGAGCTTCAAGCCAACCTTTTCCCTCTCCTCTTTCACTTTCATCAAGAGGCTTTTGAGTTCCTCTTCACTTTCTGCCATAAGGGTAGTGTCATCTGCATATCTGAGGTTATTGATATTTCTCCCGGCAATCTTGATTCCAGCTTGTGCTTTTTTTAGCTCAGCGTTCCTCATGATGTACTCTGCATATAAGTTAAATAAGCAAGGTGACAATATACAGCCTTGACGTACTCCTTTCCCTATTTGGAACCAGTCTGTTGTTCCATGTCCAGTTCTAACTGTTGCTTCCTGACCTGCATACAGGTTTCTCAAGAGGCAGGTCAGGTGGGTTGGTATTCCCATCTCTTTCAGAATTTTCCACAGCTTATTGTGATCCACACAGTCAAAGAGAGACTGCTTGCCAAATAGAAGGGGAAAAGGTGGAAGTAGTGGCAGACTTCCTTTTCTTGGGCTCTAAAATCACTGCGGACGGTGACTGGAGCCATGAAATCAGAAGACGATTGCTTCTTGGCAGGACAGCGATGACAAACCTAGACAGTGTGTTGAAAAGCAGAGACATTACTCTGCTGAAAAAGGTCCTTATAGTCAAGGCTATGGTCTTCCCAATGATCACGTATGGTTGTGAGAGATGGACTGTAAAGACGGCAGAACACCGAAGAATTGATGCCTTGGAAATATGCTAGAGAAGACTCCTGAGAGTCCCTTGGACAGCAAGGAGATCAAACCAGTCAATCTTAAGAGAAATCAACACTGAATACTCATTGGAAGGACTGATGCTAAAGCTGAAGCACCAGTATTTTGGTCACCTGACGCGAACAGCTGACTCATTGGAAAAGTCCCTGATACTGGGAAAAATTGAGGGCAGAAAGAGAAGAGGGTGTCAGAGGATGAGATGGCTGGATGGCATCAGCAATGGAGTGAACAAGAACTTGGGCAAACTCCTGGAGACAGAGAGGGACAGGGAGGCCTGGTGTGCTGCAGTCCATGGGGTCACAAAGAGTCAGACATGACTGGGTGACTGAACAAAAACAACAAAAAGATTGCAAGGAGAAATGATTTGCAGTTATGAAAAATTAAGACAAGAAAGAAGGGACCATTCCAATTGTGGGACATCATATGGCCAAAGGCACCACAGTAAGTAAAACAGGCTTTAGAGTTACATGATCTGCTGTCAGTCCAGCGGGAAAAAGAGAGGGCTTATGTAAGGAGACAGTGTCCCTCTTCTGTTGTGCCTTCAGTGTATATGAAAAATGTCTGACCTTTAGTAGAAGATCAAAGTGTAATGGGAAGTAACACAAGTACTTAGTTTGGAACCAGAACTTCCAAATGGCAGTTTTACAATTTACATTTTTAGGGGCTGAGTTATCAGGATTAAATGCCATTTTTTTCTTCACATGTGGTGATGCCTGTCCGTGTGAAAACACAACATTTTATAAATAGCACTTTGTACCATCCTTCACTGTTTTACAGGAAATATGCCTGCTGTCTACTCCATTTCTTTCTTGGTGTCTCACTGCTTCATCCCTTAATAAGTTATATTCTACTCCAAACAATTATCCTGACACCTTTTTTCTTTTCCCCCAGAACACCTAGTAAACCATGGAGCTCCAGTCCTCTTTTCTGAAGATTCAAGAGTAAGCTCACACCCCATATTTTCATAAAATGCGAGGATTTTTTCACCTCTCTGCCATTTGCTGACACACTGAGCTTATCCCTTTATTAGTCTCTTTGTCTTCTTTTTTTTTTTCTTTCCTGCCTGGGCTATGACATTTCTCACATCAAGCACACCTGTCTATCGTTTTCTCCAGTTTTGTTATCTGGATTTTCTTTTTTCAGCCTCTGGCACTTATCTACCTCAGATATATGAACATCTGTGGGATGTTTCTATCGACTATGAAAGAGCTGCTCTCAGGGAATGGAGACAGTGCAGATCCTGGAGGACTAAAGCTTGACATGGCCTCCTCCATTCATACAGCTTGTGTGGCAGTGTGGAGTCAGAGAGAATTTGGGGTCAGCTAATCACATCGTGAACTGTGGTGCTGGAGAAGACTCTTGAGAGTCCCTTGGACTGCAAGGAGATCCAACCAGTCTGTTCTCAAGGAGATCGATCCTGGGTGTTCATTGGAAGGACTGATGCTAAAGCTGAAACTCCAATACTTTGGCCACCTCATGCAAAGAATTGACTCACTGGAAAAGACCCTGATGCTGGGAAGGATTGGGGGCGGGAGGAGAAGGGGACGACAGAATGAGATGGCTGTATGGCATCACCGACTCGATGGACATGGGTTTGAGTGAACTCCAGGTGTTGGTGATGGACAGGGAGGCCTGGCATGCTGTGATTCATGGGGTCGTGGAGAGTCGGTCACGACTGAGCGACTGAACTGAACTGAACTGAATCGCATCCTGGAAAGAGTTTCACTGGACAGTTGTTAACTAATGGCCATTTTTCACAAGGCCCTGTTTTTCACAAGGTACTGTGTGGGTTGTTGTTAGTTGCCAAGTCATGTCCAATTCTTTTGCGACTTCTTGGACTCTGGCCCACCAGGCTCCTCTGTCTGTGGGATTTCCCAGGCAAGAATATTAGAATAAGTTGCCATTTCCTTCCTTGACTGTGTGGGTACCAGGATGGCAAAGATTCTGTTCTTGCCATCAAAAACTTGTCTAACATATAAGATCAGATCCCAGCTATGTCAGAAAAGTAATGGGTAGTTGTAAGAAAAGTAAGAGATAAAGGGTAATGAATGAGAAGAGGAAGATCCTTGCTTACTGGCCAAGGGCCAATCATGCTTTCTGAAAAAAGAAAGATGCAATAATTTACCTTCATCCTAACGATGAGGCAGGAAGCACATTGCAATAAAACTGTACAGCTTTGCACTTTAAGCTGTAGAGAATTGGTCAATATCATCTGTCACAATCAAACCCTCTCTTCTCTTTCCTAGAAATGGTTCTATTTAAGTCTTTGTACCTGATCCCAAGGAAGCTCAAGCAAATGCACATCAGCAGTAAAAAATGGCCTGTTTGATTGTTAATTTCAGTGTTTTAACTTTTGCCAGCATTGCTTATAACTGTTGCATTCATTTGGATAATGGTAGAAAAATAGCCTAGACAATAATTAAGTAGTGGTGCCAAAGTTTCCTTTCCACCACGGCATTCTAGTCTTCTCATTTCATCATAAATCTTAAATTTGCCTTAAGACTCTAACTCACTTTAATGAGCATGAAATGTGATTATAATTATGAAGGTAACTAGAAAAGAACGTACGTTATTCTAAAATATAAGTACTTAGAGGCGGGGGAATCTATGACTTGAAAATGGAAAGATTCTTTGAGGATTAAATTTCATCATCAAGCTGCTGATTATTGTTTATTTTTTTCTTTTGTTACTTCTCTTTTATGTTACATGTCTATATTATGAAATAGCCTGCATTTTTCCAATTCAAATTTTCTAATACATGAGAAGTAATTAACCTTATAATAGACCTAATTCTAAATGCCCAAATGGTCCTTTTTCTCATTAGTTATTTTAATTGGTCTAACATGTACTGGGATCCTGACAATAAGTAGTCCAAATTTTAATTTAACAGACTGTAATCTTTTGGAACTGAAAAGTGTCTCAATCTGTTTAGAAGAGAAAACTGTCTCAATCTGTAATAAAACACTGTAATTTTTTTCATGTATGTGTATTCCTGAGTGACATATTACTGTGGTTCACCCATCCATGATCATTTTAAATAAAAAGTTACCGGTTTTTAAAATTTTCTGTTAAAAAGTAAAAAAAAAAATAGTTACTACCATTATTCCCTATATTATAAAAATATCACCCAAAGTACAATTTTTTTTCTTTTTCCAGCTTTGTTGAGATATAATTGACATATAATTTTGTATAAGTTTAAGGTTTATAACATGCTTATACTGATATACTGCAAAATGATTTCCATCATAGCATTGGCTATCACCTGTCTCTTCACATAATTACCATTTCTTTGTGATAAGAACATTTGAGATCTGCTCTTTTAGCAGCTTTCAAATATATAATACATATTGAAAACTAGTCACCATGCTGAATATTAGATCCCCAGAATTTATTCCATCTTAAAACTTAAAGTTTAGCTAATATTTCCCCTTTCCCCCAATTTTCCAGCCCCTTGTAATCACCATTCTAGTTTCTGTTGGGCTTTTTAATAAGAGTCTACATATAAGTGATATCATGTGGTATTTGTCTTTCTCTCTCTCTAATTTCAGTTAACATAATGCCCTTACTGTCCATTCATGCTGTCACAAATAGCAGGAATAACTTTTTCTCTTGGTTGAGTACTATACCATATATATAAAACATCTTTATCCATTCATGCACTGATAGACACTTAGGCTGTTTCTGCATCTTGACTATTATGGAAAATGTTGCAGTATATCTCTTTGAGTGCAGATATCCCTTTGAGATCTTTTGTGTTTTCTTTGGATATGTACCTAAAAGTGGGATTGCTGATACATGTAGTTCTTTTATTAATTTTTTTAGGAACCTCCATATCATTTTCTGTAATGGCTATACCAACTTACATTCTTACCAACAGCACACGAGAATTCCCTTTCCTCTTCATTCTTACCAATACTTGTCTTCATCTCTTTGTTACAAGCATTCCATAAAGTGTGAGATGATGTTTCATTGTAGTTTTGATTTTTATTTCCTGATGACTAGGAATGTTGAGAACATTTTCATGCACCTGTTGGACATTTGCATGTCTTTGGAAAAATGCCTATCTAGACACTCTACACATTTTTAATTAGATTGTTTGGTTTTATTGTATTGAGTTATATGAGTTCTTTCTATATTTTGGATATTAGCCTCTTAACACATGGGTAATGGGAAATATTTTCTCCTAATCCATAGGTTGCCTTTTCATTTTGTCAATGGTTTTATTTGCTGTGCAGAAGTGTCATAGTTTGATGCAGTCAGCTTGTTTATTTTTACTTTTGTTACCTTTGCTTTTGGTGTCAAATCAAAAAATTTATTGCTCAAAACTGAGGTTGAGGAACTTATCTTATATATTTTCTTCTAGGAGTTTTCTATTTTCAGGATGTACATTCAACTCTTGAACTCATTTTGAGCTGATTTTGTGTACATTCCAAGATAGGAATCCAGTTCCATTCTTTGGCTTATGGCTCTCCAGGCTTCACAACACTTTTTGAAGAGATTATTCTTTCCCCATTTTACATTCTTGGCTCCTTTGTCATAAATTAATTGACTATATATGCATGAGTTTTTTTCTGGGTTCTAAATTTAACTTTGATTGATTATTATCTAAGTATAATGTGCTGTACCACAGAGTTTTGTTCATATGTCAGTGCCTCTAATTCATTCAGCATTTCTTGCGAAGGTGGGAGTACATTTGGGATTTGTTCTTTTTTCACATGAAATTACTACACTAGTGAGACAGAAGCATGGAAATAAATTTATTTCAACAGGGAGAAATTAATCTATTTATTGGTATACGTTGCATAAAAAAACTGTTTCCTATGAAAAAGTGATCCAGAGGGAGTTGAAAGGTGTATTGAAAGTTAATTTTTCAAGTGCTAACATAAAATACTCTCACATATAAAAAAATCTCTATGATTACAAGGAGAAAAAATGTTTCTGGTACTTTGAATAAAATGAGAAGTAACAGGGATCTTAAGCTATTAATATATGTGCTGTTTAAAAATTACTACATGGGCTATCAAAATTATGGTAATTTTCAATCCTGAGGTTTTGTTTCTTAAATGTATATTTTAAACAACAGCTAGGCACATTTTATAAACTGCATCAATGAGAAACCATCTGTACATTTTTATGTAAGCCACTTAGATTTTGTTTAATTTGTCAGCTACTGAGCTACGGTTTCTCAAATCTTTGCAAGGTGGCTCTTGAGATCTAAAGCCCTGTGGTTGTAGGTGAAACTATACCCAGTGCCTGTTGCTGCTTTAATATGCATTGAAAGCAAATAAAAGCATAACACTGTGAAGAGGTTGTGTCTACACATAGCTAAAATATCTCACAATTGTGGAGGATTTAGATAGTCAATTAGCCAAAATGCTCCTGTAACTTAGAAACCACCAAATTTTGGAGGGTTAGCATTACTTTTCACAATGACTTACAAATGGTATTTGGTAAAAGTCATCCCCCCCACCCCAACCCCACCATATGCTTGGGTGTCCTTGGCTGGTTCATTACTAGGAGTATTTGATTTGTTGTTATTTTAGTAACTCAGTCGTGTCAGACTCTGTGACCCCATGGACTGTAGCCTGCCAGGCCCCTCTGTCCATGGGGTTTCCCGGGGCAAAAATACTGGAGTGGGTTTCCATTTCCTCCTCCAGGGGATCTTCCTGACCCAGGGATTGAACCTGCATCTCCTGTGTTGGCAGGTGGATTCTTTACCACTGAGTCAACATAGAAGCACAGGAGCACCTGATAGGAGCTACCATTTTGTATAAAATTAGCCTAGGACACATGGATTATCCTCTTTGGCTTGTACTTACATGTAACTGAACAAAGCAGCCATAGTCTGCTGTTCTAGTCTCAGCTGGCCTTTGAAATGCTTCTCTTCTGTCAGGGATACAGGCCAACAAAGAGTTTCCTGAAGCGTATACTCACTGTGCTGGGTTTCTCACCGGGCACTCAGCTCCACATGAATTTTTCTTTTGCGTGTGGCCAGGAACCTTTGTCCTGTCCAGGATGTCTAGAAAATCATTTCTAAGCTTTTAGTTTAGACAATGTACCCACAGTGGTCCTTAATGAAAATTCACTGAGTTTTTTTTTGCAGGGGAGGGAGGCTATTATCTTTTCCCTCTTTATTGTGTGTCATTATTTCTTATTGTTAATATTGTCCTTTGGAATGAATTGTTTCATCTAATTATAAGTGGTAAATAGCAGCGCCAACACTTATAAGGAGTAATCTGTACTGAACTTATGTAATCTATGTATATGATTTCTTTTCTGAGCTATTTGAGATTGTGGTGCAACTCCTAAATACTTCAGTGTGTGATTGTTAAGAACAAGGACAGGTTCTGTTATAACTGCAGAAAAACTATCAAATGCATACAAGATATTGTGTAATTGGAAAGCTTTGAATTTCACCACTTTTTCCCACAATGGCTTTTGTAGTCTGTGTTTCCTTATATCCCTGTCCAAGTTTCCGTCTAATATCCAATTCAGGATCACTTATTGCATTTAGTTGTTATGTCTATTTCATTCGCATAACCTGGCACATTTTCTTGTTTGTTTCCCTTTTATGATTTATTTTTTATATTTTTGAAGAGTAAAGGCAAATTATTTTATAGTATGTTTGAGTTTTCCTGATGTTTCTATGTAACCAATTTTAGGCTAATAAATTTTGTGGTCAGGAATAACAGAAGTGATGCTGTTTTCTTCTCAGTGCATTATTTCATGGGGTGGAGGGTGTCATTTTATCCTATTACTCATGGTGTTAACCTGGATTACTTGGTTAAGGTAGTATCTGCCAGGTGACTCTGCTAAAATATTCCTATTTATTTTCTTTGTAATTAGTAAGTATTTTGTGGAAAGATACTTTGAATCTGATTTATAAAAGGCAGAGGAATCAGAGATCAAATTGCCAACATCTGTTGGATCCGTTGTTCATTGACTGTGCTAAAGCCTTTGACCATGTGAATCACTGAAAACTGTGGAAAATTCTTAAAGAGTTGGTAATAGCAGACCACCTTACCTGCCTACTGAGAAATCTGTATACAGGTCAAGAAGCAACAGTTAGAATAGGACATGGAGCAACAGACTGGTTCCAAATCAGGAAAGGAGTATGTCAAGGCTGTATATTGTCACCCTGCTTATTTAACTTATATACAGAATACATCATGCAAAATGCCAGGCTGGATGAAGCACAAGCTGGAATCAAGATTGCCTGGAGAAATATCAATAACCTCAGATATGCAGATGATACCACCCTTATGGCAGAAAGCAAAGAAGAACTAAAGAGCCTCTTGATGAAAGTGAAAGAGGAGAGTGAAAAAGTTGGCTTGAAGCTCAACATTCAGAAAACTAAGATCATGGCATCTGGTCACATCACTTCATGGCAAGTAGATGGGGAAACAGTGGAAACAGTGACAGACTTCATTTTCTTGGCCTCCAAAACCACTGCAGATGGTGACTGCAGCCATGAAATTAAAAGATGCTTGCTTCTTGGAAGAAAAGCTATGACCAACCTAGATAGCACATTAAAAAGCAGAGATGTTACTTTGCCAACAAAGGCCCATCTAGTCAAAGCTATGGTTTTTCCAATAGTCATGTATGGATGTGAGAGTTGGACCATAAAGAATGCTGAACACCGAAGAACTAAAGTTTTTGAACTGTGGTGTTGGAGAAAACTGTTGAGAGTCCCTTGGACTACATGGAGATCCAACGAGTCCATCCTAAAGGAAATCAGTCCTGAATATTCATTGGAAGGACTGATTCTGAAGCTGAAACTCCAATACTTTGGCCACCTGATGCAAAGAACCGACTCATTGGAAAAGACCCTGATGCTGGGTAAGATTGAAGGCAGTAGGAAAAGGGGATAACAGGGGATGAGATTGTTGGATGGCATCATCAACTTGATTGACGTGAGTTTGAGAAACCTGCAGGAGTTGGTGATGGACACGGAGGCCTGGTGTGCTGCAGTCCATGGGGTTGCAAAGAGTCGGACACGACTGAGCGACTGAACTGAACTTTGAATCTGTTTATATATGCTCTCCCCTCATCTAAATCTTAATAGTAGTTGTAGCATCTGTTGATGATTTTTGCCTGAATCATCAGTTTTTACTATGCTGATGGCCATTGTGAGTTTTTCCTATATTTATCAATTGGTGGTCTATTAAAAAAAAGTTTTTCTTACTCCATTTGTCTATTTATATAATTATATCACTATAGGTTCTTGAATTCCTTTTCATTTAGTGGATTATATTTTATGTGAACATAGAAATGTACCACTCAAATCTCCTCTCACAGGAACGTATTCTGTGGATCTGGGCATCTCCACAACAACACACATCAACAGCAACCTCCAGTTGCTACATGTTCAGATTCACTGCCATGTTCAGATCAAAGCCATGCTCTCCCAGGCCTACTTCTGATCAGTTCCTGAGTATGGCACAGGTACTATAGTTTGGCCATTTATGCCCAATGTCGTTGTGTAGTCGCTAAGTCATGTCCTATTCTTTAGTGACCCCATGGACTGTCTCCCGCCAGACTCTTCTCTTTGGGATTTCCCAGGCAAGAATACTAGAGTGGGTTGCCATTTCCTTGTCCAGGGGATCTTCCTGACCCAGAGATGGAATCTGAAGTCTCCTGCATTGGCAGATAGATTCTTTACCACTGAGCCACTAAGGAGACTCCAAAATAGATTTAAAATAAGACTTATTATAAAATAAGTCATCTTATTCTGTTCTTCAGTAATATATTGTTATTCTTGACGTTTTGTTTTTCTGTATTAATTTTATAATCAACTTGTCCAATTTCATTAAAATTCCCATCAGGATTTCTTTGGGTTTTTATTTGAACATATAGAGTATTTTAATGAGAATTTCTATGTCTACGATACTGAAATTATTAATGAACATGATATTTCTTTATTATGTAAGTCATTTCTAACATGGTTCAATAAAGTTTAATAATTTTCTCCTTAAAAATCATGAGCATTTTTGTTTCTACTTACTCTTATAACTTTTTATTTTTGATGCAGCTACCAATGATATATGTTTTTTAAATTACATTTACTGTTATTGCTGGTATATAGAAATGCCATTTATTTATTTATATAGACCTTATATACCTGGTGACTTCTCATTAATTCTAACCATTTGCCTGTACATTCTCTTGGGGTTATCTGTGTAGGAAATCATGATATCTGCAAATAATGGAATCTTTGTTTCTGCTTTTTAAGACCACAGGTCTCTTAATTGTATTGTTGTGTTCTTTTCTTTCACTTTCTTTGAATATGATGGTAAGAACACCTAGCACATTATGAAATAGAAGTAATAATTGCAAGTGCCTTTATCTTATGCTTGCTGTTAAGAGGAATGCTGATTCTTCCAATGTTTATATTATAATTAGGATTTGTAAACACCCTTTATTACGAAAAGAAAACTTTTCTCAATATTTTCCTAACTTTTTGTTTTATTTTTGTTTGTGAATTAGTATTGAATTCTGTTCAGAGGTTTTGTTGGCAACTATTGAGATGATCATGTGTATCTTCTCCTTTAATCTATTTATATAGGAAATTACATTAATAGATATTTAAATCTAAATTCAACTTTCCATTTCCAGGATAAAACCCATAGAGTTTAAAATGTATTCCTATATATGAAAGTGAAAGTCGCTCAGTCATGTCCAACTCTTTGCAACCCCATGGGCTATACAGTCCATGGAATTCTCCAAGACAGAATACTGGAGTGGGCAGCTGTTTCCTTCTCCAGGGGATCTTCCCATCCCAGGAATAGAACCCAGATCTTGCACACTGCAGGTGGATTCTTTACCAGTTGAGCCACCAGGGAAGCCCATTCCTAGATATAGTAGCTAATATTTTGTTTAACAGTTTTGTATATATATTCATGAGTGATATTGGCCTGTCATTTTCATTTTTAGTTAGTATGATTCTCTTATGCTTTAGTTTCAAAGTCATACTAGCTTTAGAAATAATCAAGTAGGTCTCCTCTTTCTACTTGCAATGACCAAGACAGCCTTAGTTTGACTATAATTTAGAAAGATTTATTGTTTATTGTTGGTCCCTGACCTCCCTTCTCTTAGAACAGTTATTTAGAAAGTTGCAATAAAATTTTGCCCCTTTGAGATGTAAATCCTAAGATGTACAACTTAGGAATGTCTTTTCTAGAAACCCAAGAGCCATCTCTGAAATAAAATGAATAATAAGCATATATTGATTCTTCTTCAGTTATCAATTTTTAACTTTTTAAGTTAATCTACACAAACTTCCCAGGGTTATTTACTCATATCACCTCTCATATCCTCTCAAACTTATCTCAACTTCAGGGAAGTAAAATTTATTTAAGTTTTATGTGTTTAATTAACTAGAATTTATTTAATTTCTTTATTAATAATGACCAAGCATCAAGTAAACCTCTTTTTTTGGGGGGATCATGTCTTCTAGTGTCTTCCGTCCTCCTGTTCCTATCTCATTTGATTGATTTTTAGGTCAAGTGCACAGCTGACATCTGGGTTATCTTCCTTTCCCCAGTGTTGTACATTAGGGACCCTGTATTTTAGGTTCCTAGATTTTTCTCTTCTTGGTTTATTCTTTTTATTTTTTCACTTTAATTTCTTGAACATCACTTCTAGGATGTGTGGGAGATAAAATGTTAACCTCACAAATGAGAAAAAAAAATCTTTACTGTATCTTATATTTGGTTTACAGATTAATTAAACGTAGAATTCTGAGTAAGAAATAATTTTTAGTCAAATTTTTGAAGGCTTTGTTCTATTACTTCTAGTTTCAGATGTGACCACTGATATTTCTGAAGGCACAGGAAATCTTAATTCTTTTCCTCTATAATGTGTTTTCTACCTCCTAGAATATTTTAGTCTTTATGAGAATTTTGAAACTCAAGATGCTTCTCAGTGGGAATTATATTTGTGCTATTTATTTATTTATATTCATGACATTACCCAGCAAAGGGCTCGCTGTTGGAAGCATGTATTTGCCAAAGCCATGGTACTAGATTTTAAGAAAATAAACACTGTTATTACAAGGTTGAGCAGCAACAGCACAGGGGAAATGAAACGGTTCAAGTCTATCTCCCTGATCAAAGGTTGGATCAAACTTATGAGTTAGGGAAGAAGGGTTGGTGTTGGAAGCAGTGGCAGGCAGATTTCAGTTGGAATTTGGCCATACTTTGGTTCTAGGTGTTGTTTGAGGTCAAAATTTTCTCCTCTACACTTGGCTTTGGTTATATGAATTGTGGTTTTGTACTATTGTCTCTGAAAGACAACTCAATATTTTATTAGAAAGAGGATAAGGTCAGTTTTGAGCTGGTTCTGTGGTTACAATGATTCTAAGACCCTAAGAGAACCCAAATTTATTAAGCTGATACTTTTCTCTATTCCTTCTCTTTTTCAGAAAATATTATTTTCAGTTGGATATTGAATCTCTATCCAATTGAATATCTGTCTCAGTCCAATCTCTATCTTATTCCTCTGTTAGAGGAATAAACCTCTAATTTTGATATTTCTCTCCCTCTTTTAGCTATTCATCTATTCATATACTTGTTCTAATTTCTTGAAAATGTGTTCAACCTGTTAAATTGTTTCCATCATATATTCACATATGCTATTTCACTTGTCCATTGTCCTGCTTTTGTTTTGTGTATAAAATAACTTATCTCTGATGATATAAAATTTACTTCTTTTTAAAAATTTCCTGTCACATTGCTTGTTTTTCCTCTGTCCTTTATGCTAATGATTTCCTTAAATGGCCTATGATTCTTGCCTGCCCTTCATATCTAAGACGAGACCAAAGCACTGAAACTTTGATTGGAAAATATGTGCATAACAAGAATTTTGACCAGAGAAATTTAGCAGAGAGTGAACCTAACATCAGATATGCAGATGGCACCACCCTTATAGCAGAAAGTGAAGAAGAACTCAAGAGCCTCTTGATGAAAGTGAAAGAGGAGAGTGAAAATGTTGGCTTGAAGCTCAACATTCAGAAAACTAAGATCATGGCATCTGGTCCCATCACTTCATGGCAAATAGATGGGGAAACAGTGGACACAGTGAGTAACTTTATATTTTGGGGCTCCAAAATCACTGTAGACGGTGACTGCAGCCATGAAATTAAAAGACGCTTGCTCCTTGGAAGAAAAGCTATGACCAACCTAGACAGCATATTAAAAAGCAGAGATGTTATTTTGCCAACAAAGGCCCATCTAGTCAAAGCTATGGTTTTTCCAATAGTCATGTATGGATGTGAGAGCTGAACAATAAAGAAAGTTCAGTGCTGAAGAATTGATGTTTTTGAGCTGTGGTGTTGAAGGAGACTCTTGAGAGTCCCTTGGACTGCAAGGAGATCCAATCAGTCCATCCTAAAGGAAATCAGTCCTGAATATTCATTGGAAAGACTGATTCTGAAGCTGAAACTCCAATATTTTGGCCACCTGATGCAAAGAACTGTCTCATTTGAGAAGACCCTGATGCTGGGAAAGATTGAGGGCAGGAGAAGGGGACAACAGGGGATGAGGTGGTTGGATGGCATCACCATTTGATGGGCATGAGTTTGATTAAGCTCTGGGAGTTGGTGATGGACAGGGAAGCCTGGCGTGCTACAGTCCATGGTGTCACAAAGAGTCGGACAGGACTGAGTGACTGAACTGAACTGAGCCTTCAAGGGGCTCTGGAATATCATTGAGAGATCCAAATGTCTGAATCTATAAGAAGTATCTCTGTAGTAATTATATTTCTTGAGATAACAGTCCTCCAGTCTTTTGCTTTGATAGGGGACTGATTACAGGCCTACCTGTAGATGAAAGAGACCTGAAGGTTATCTCACCACTCGTTATAAATGACACAATTATTTTGAAAGAGCAGAAATCAGTAGGGTATAATCATAAAGCAATTTAATGGGGCACATTTTGGGTGCCCCCTCACTTGGAACCTGCCCTTACATAGACAATAATGCTGACATGTCTTATTTTCTAGCAGTTACTTTTACGTCCTCTGTTCAGTTCAGTTCAGTCACTCAGTCATGTCTGACTCTCTGTGACCCCATGAATTACAGCACGCCAGGCCTCCCTGTCCATCACCAATTCCCGGAGTACACTCAAACTCATGTCCACAGAGTCGGTGATGCCATCCAGCCATCTCATTCTCCGTCGTCCCCTTCTCCTCCCACCCCCAACCTTTCCCAGCATCACAGTCTTTTCCAGTGAGTCAACTCGTCGCATGAGGTGGCCAAAGTATTGCAGTTTCAGCTTTAGCATCAGTCCCTCCAATGAACATCCAGGATTGATCTCCTTTAGAATGGACTGGTTGGATCTCCTTGCAGTATAAGGGACTCTCAAGAGTCTTCTCCAACACCACAGTTCAAAAGCATCGATTCTTCGGCGATCAGCCTTCCTCACAGTCCAACTCTCACATCCATACATGACCACGTGAAAAACCATTGCCTTGACTAGACGGACCTTGGTTGGCAAAGTAATGTCTCTGCTTTTTAATATACTATCAAGGTTGGTCATAACTTTCCTTCCAAGGAGCAAGCGTCTTTTAATTTCATGGCTGCAATCAGCATCTGCAGTGATTTTGGAGCCCAAAAAAATAAAATCTGACACTGTTTCCACTGTTTTTCCATCTATTTCCCATGAAGCGATGGGACCAGATGCCATGATCTTTGTTTTCTGAATGTTGAGCTTCAAGCCAACCTTTTCACTCTCCTCTTTCACTTTCCTCAAGAGGCTTTTGAGTTCCTCTTCACTTTCTGCCATAAGTGTAGTGTCATCTGCATATCTGAGGTTATTGATATTTCTCCCAGCAATCTTGATTCCAGCTTGTGCTTCTTCAAGCCCAGCGTTCCTCATGATGTACTCTGCATATAAGTTAAATAAGCAAGGTGACAATATACAACCCTGACGTACACCTTTTCCTATTTGGAACCAATCTGTTGTTCCATGTCCAGTTCTAACTGTTGCTTCCTGACCTGCATACAGCTAGCAAACCCTAAATTTCTGGCAATCCAAAACCTCCTTGCAGATTTCATCAGTCTGGAGTAGGACCCCAAGCCTATACCTACTGTGGGGTCCTCTTCTGGTCCTAATAATATTCCCCTTTGACTCACCGTCTAAGGACATGTATCTACTCTCTAATGCAGTTTGCTGTTTTGCTATTCAGAAACTGACATGGTTCTGGCACCAGTGTCCGCATCCTAAAAAGTCCAGCAAAGGTAGTCCAGCATTCTTTAAGGAGTTTTCCTGGAGCTCCTTTCAGACTTCTTAAGGTAATTGTTAAGCAGGCCCCTTCCGTTTCCCACAGGAGAAATACTACAGAGAGAAATTTTCTCTGAAAATACAACTTCTTCTTGGCATTTCAAATCTCTGTTACATATCCTCAGGGTGAAAGTTGAGCCAAGGAGGACAAACTCGTTTTCTAATCACTTCCTTTCCAAGTCTGGCTTAGGTGGTCCAGCACCTGGCTATTAGATAAAGGACTTGCTCTAGGCATGCAAGGTCTCAGACAAAACTGAAATAGAATCTTATTTTAGGATCTCGCTACCTTCTCCTTTAACTTTTAAATAAATTATTCATAACAGGAAGAAAACATTGCCTATGGCTTAGATTCTGGTCAGAGTTCTGTGTTTTTTCACATTATCCTGAGATTTATTATTTTGGTTCTATTTTTGTTATGTTTAAACTTGATTAGACTTTTAATACTTGTGTATCTCACCTGTGTTACTTCTTTTATGTCAGGTTTAGGGTAGAGAGGGGGCTTCCCTGGTGGCTCAGAGGTTAAAGCGTCTGCCCGCAATGCAGGAGACCTGGGTTCGATCCCTGGGTCGGGAAGATCCCCTGGAGAAGGAAATGGCAACCCACTCCAGTATTCTTGCTTGGAGAATCCCATGGACAGAGGAGCCTGGTGGGCTACAGTCCATGGGGTCGCAAAGAGTCGGACACAAATGAGCGCCCTCACTTTCACTTTTAGGGTAGAGAGAATCCCGCTTTAGTTTTATGTCATATGGAGACTTTCTAGAGCTCAGAATCTCCATGAGCTCAGCATGACAGCTTTCTGTGGCTCATTTTTCTGATGCTCCATGATCTGGCCTCTCCAAATTACAGTCTGCAGAGAGCAAACTCTTTTTCTGGCACAGTAGAAGCATTTCCATCTTGTTGTGTCTGTTTGGGAAGAAATGCAAAACATTAATAATGTCTCTTTAAACTGACCCTTAACCAATTTTTTACTCAGAAGACTTAATTCAGATGCATCTGGTGCTGTCGTGCTGGTGTTGTCACACCAGTATCACCTTACAGCTTCTGTCCTAAACTAACCATCCCAGACACAAACTTAATTACAAACAAACTAGTTATTCAATCTCATGTTACAGATTTTATTCCCTTTAAAAATTCATCAAAATAATATTGTCCAAGTTTGGAGAAGGAAATGGCAACCCACTCCAGTATTCCTGCCTGGAGAATCCCAGGGACGGGGGAGCCTGGTGGGCTGCCGTCTATGTGGTCGCACAGAGTTGGACACGACTGAAGTGACTTAGCAGCAGCAGTAGCAGCAAGGTGGAGTTGAGTAGCCGTTCATATTTTGAAGAAAAATTAGTACATATTAACTTTTCTACTTTTGAGAAAAATATATTCCTCCTGATCATGACTTCATTCCCTTAAAGGATTGGTCAGTCCTTCACACACAGTTCATGCTACTTACATGTTCTCAGTTGCCTAGAGTTGTTTGCCTGTATTTTAAACCTAATGTGTTTTAAAACCAGTCTGTTGTTTCATGTCCAGTTCTAATTGTTGCTTCTTGACCTGTACACAGATTTCTTAGGAGTCAGGTAAGGTGGTCTGGTAGTCCCATCTCTTTATTTTCTACAGTTTGTTGTGATCCACACAGTCAAAGGCTGTGTACTCAGTAAAGCTGAAGAAATTATTTCTCTGGAACTCTCTTGCTTTTTCAGTGATCCAACAGATGTTGGCCATTTGATCTCTTGATCAACTTCCAGTTTGAATATCTGGAAGTTCATGGTTCAGGAATGAAAACTGACCTTTTCCAGTCCTGTGGTCACTGCTGAGTTTTCTGAATTTGCTGGCACATTGAGTGCAGCACTTTCACAGCATCATCTTTTAGGATTTGAAATAGCATCAACTCCACTAGCTTTGTTTGTAGTGCTGCTTCCTAAGGCCCACTTGACTTCGCATTCCAGGATGTTTGGCACTAGGTGAAGGAGTACACTATCCTGGTTATCTGGGTCATGAGTATCTTTTTTGTATAGTTCTTTGTGTATTGTTGCTCCTCAGTTCAGTTCAGTTCAGTTCAGTCGCTCAGTCGTGTCCGACTCTCCGCGACCCCATGAATCACAGCACGCCAGGCCTCCCTGTCCATCACCAACTCCCGGAGTTCACTCAAACTCATGTCCACAGAGTCGGTGATGCCATCCAGCCATCTCATTCTCCGTCGTCCCCTTCTCCTCCCACCCCCAACCTTTCCCAGCATCAGAGTCTTTTCCAGTGAGTCAACTCGTCGCATGAGGTGGCCAAAGTATTGCAGTTTCAGCTTTAGCATCAGTCCCTCCAATGAACATCCAGGATTGATCTCCTCTAGAATGGACTGGTTGGATCTCCTTGCAGTATAAGGGACTCTCAAGAGTCTTCTCCAACACCACAGTTCAAAAGCATCGATTCTTCGGCGGTCAGCCTTCTTCACAGTCCAACTCTCACATCCATACATGACCACGGGAAAAACCATTGCCTTGACTAGACGGACCTTGTTGCTCCTACCTCTTCTTAATATCTTCTGCTTCTGTTAAGTCCATACCATTTCTGTTCTTTATTATGCCCATCTTTGCATGAAATGTTTCCTTGTTATCTCCATTTTCTTGAAGAGATCTCTACTCTTTCCCATTCTATTGTTTTCCTCTATTTCTTTGCATTGACCACTGAGGAAGGTTTTCTTATCTCCTTGCTATTCTTTGGAACTCTGCATTTAAATGGGTATATCTTTACTTTTCTCCTTTGCCTTTAGCTTCTCTTTTCTCAGCTATTTGTAAGGTCTCCTCAGACAACCATTTTGCCTTTTTTCATTTCTTTTTCTTGGGGATGGTCTTGATCACTGCCTCCTGTACAATGTCACAAACCTCCATCCATAGTTCTTCAGGCACTCTATCAGGTAATCCCTTGAAACTATTTGTCGCTTCCACTGTGGGATTTGATTTAGGTCATACCTGAATGATCTAGTGGTTTTCCCTACTTTCTTCAATTTAAGTCTGAATTTGGCAATAAGGAGTTCATGTTCTGAGTCACAGTCAGCTCCCTGTCTTGTTTTTTCTGACTGTATTGAGCTTCTCCATCTTTGGCTGCAAAGAATATAATCAATCTGATTTTTTATCTGCTGATAACCACATATAGAATCTTCTCTTGTGTTTTTGGAAGAGGGTGCTTGCTATGACCAGTGCGTTCTCTAGGGAAAACTCTGTTAGCCTTTGCCCTGCTTCATTTTGTACTCTGAGGCCAAATTTGCCTGTTATGCCAGGTATCTCTTGACCTCCTACATTTGCATTTCAGTCCCCTATGATGAAAAGGACATCTTTCTTGGGTGTTAGTTCTAGAAGGTCTCATAGGTCTTCATAGCAGCTTTCAACTTCAGCTTCTTCAGCATTACTGGTTGGGGCACTGAGTTGCATCACTGTGATACTGAATTGTTTGCCTTGGAAATGAACAGAAATCATTCTGTCATTTTTGAGATTCATCCAAGTACTGCATTTCAGACTCTTTTGTTGACTGTGAGGGCTACTCCATTTCTTTTAAGGGATTCTTGCCCACAGTAGTAGGTATAATGGTCATCTGAGTTAAATTCACTCATTCCAGTACATTTTAGTTCACTGATTGCTGAAATGTCAATGTTCACTCCTGTCATTCCTATTTGACTACTTCCAATTTACCTTGATTCTTGGAACTAACAGTTCAGGTTCCTGTGCAATATTGTTCTTTACAGCATTGGACTTTACTTACATCCCCAGTCACATCCACAACTGAGTGTTGTTTTTATTTGGCTCTATCTCTTCATTCTTTCTGGAGTTATTTCTCCACTGATCTCAAGTAGCATATTGGGCACCTACTGACCTGGCTAGTTCGTCTTTCAGTGTCCTATCTTTTTGCCTTTTTATACTGTTCATGGTATTCTCAAGGCAAGAATACTATAGTGGTTTGCTATTTTCTTCTCCAGTGGACTACGTTTAGTCAGAACTCTCCACCATGACCGGTCTATCTTGGGTGGCCCTACACAGCATGGCTCATAGTTTCATTGAGTTAGACAAGGCTGTGGTCCATGTGGTCAGTTTGATTAGTTTTCTGTGATTATGGTTTTCATTCTGTCTGCTCTCTGATGGATAAGGATAAGAAGCTTATGGAAGCTTCCTAATAGGAGAAATTGACTGAAGGGAAACTGAGTCTTGTCTTGATGGGTGGGGCTGTGCTCAGTAAATCTTTAATTCAATTTTCTGTCCATGGGAGGCTGTGTTCCCTCCCTGTTATTTGACCTGAGGCCAAACTATGGTGGTGGTAATGAAGAAAATGACCTCCTTCAAAAGGTTCTGTACATGCATGCCACACTCCGTGCCCCGGACCCTGAAGCAGGCCACCACTGACCCATGCCCCGGCCAGAGACTCCTGGACACTCAGGGCAAGTCTTGGCCAGTCTCTTTTGGGGTCACTACTCCTTTCTCCTGGGTCCTGGTGTGCACAAGGTTTTGTTTGTGCCCTCTAAGGGTCTGTTTCCCCCAGTCCTTTGTAAGTTCTGCCAGCTCTGTGGTGGTGTTAATGGTAACCTCCTCTAAGAGGGCTTATGCCACACCCAGGTCTGCTGCACCCAGAGCCCCTGCCCTTGCGGCAGGCCACTTTTGACCCGTTCCTCTGCAGGAAACACTCAAACACTCAAAGGCAGGTCTCGCTCAGTCTCTGTGGGGTCTCCTGGTGCATACAAGGTTTTGTTTGAGCCCTCTGAGCGTCTCTGGTGGGTATGGGGTTTGATTCTAAATCCAGTTTTGCCCCTCCTACTGTCTTGCTGGGGCTTCTCCTTTGCCTCTGGACGTGGGCTATCTCATTTTTCTGATGGGATCCAACATTCTCCTGTTGGTGGTTGTTCAGCAGTGAGTTGTAATTTTGGAGTTCTCACAGGAGAAGATGAGCGCACATCCTTCTACTCTGCCATCTTGATCCTACTGATTCCAACAGAAGCTAGAATCACAATTGCCAGGAGAAATAACAATGAACTCAGATATGCAGATGATACCACCCTTATGGCAGAAAGCAAAGAAGAACTAAAGAGCCTCTTGATGAAAGTGAAAGAAGAGAGTGAAAAAGTTGGCTTAAAACTCAACATTCAGAAAACTAGGATCATGGCATCTGGTCCCATCATTTCATGGCAAATAGATGGGAAAACAATGGAAACAGTGACAGATTTCATTTTCTTGGGCTCCAAAATCACTGCAGATGATGACTGCAGCCATGAAATTAAAAGATGTTTGCTCTTTGGAAGAAAAGCTATGACCAACCTAGACAGCATATTAAAAAGCAGAGATGTTACTTTGCCAACAAAGGTCCATCTAGTCAAAGCTATTGGAGAAGGCAATGGCAACCCACTCCAGTACTCTTGCCTGGAAAGTCCCATGGGCAGAGGAACCTGGTGGGCTGCAGTTCATGGGGTTGCGAAGAATTGGACACGACTGAGCGACTTCCCTTTCACTTTTCACTTTCACCCACTGGAGAAAGAAATGGCAACCCACTCCAGTGTTCTTGCCTGGAGAATCCCAGGGATGGGGGAGCCTGGTGGGCTGCTGTCTATGGGGTCGCACAGAGTCGGACACGACTGAAGCAACTTAGCAGCAGCAGTCAAAGCTATGGTTTTTCCAGTAGTCCTCTATGGATGTGAGAGTTGGACCATAAAGAAAGCTGAACACTGAAGAACTGATGTTTTTGAACTGTGGTGTTGGAGAAGACTCTTGAGAGTCCCTTGGACTACATGGAGATCCAACCAGTACATCCTAAAGGAAATCAGTCCTGAATACTCATTGGAAGGACTGATTCTGAAGCTGAAACGTCAATACTTTGGCCACCTGATGCGAAGAACTGACTCATTGGAAAAGACCCTGTTGCTGGGAAAGATTGAAGGCAGTAGGAGAAGGGGATGACAGATGAGATTGTTGGATGGCATCATCAGCTCGATTGACATGAATCTGAGAAACCTGCGGAAGTTGGTGATGGACAAGGAAGCCTGTTGTACTGCAGTTCATGGGGTTGCAAAGAGTCAGACACGACTGAGCGACTGAAATGAACTGACTGAATGTGTTTGAAGTGTCTACTGGCATAATAAATTTTTGTGAACCAAGCAGCAGAACTTGTAATGGCTCTGCCAAAGCTTGATCCACAGCAACTAAGAAACTTTTTTAATCTTCCATAATTTCTTTAGGAAAGGTTGCTTGAAACCAAGAAGAAACTAATTCTTCACTACTGACCTACGAAATGATCTTGGGGAGAATTTCATTTGCACATCTCATGGGTTGCCAGCATATATTAGTTCATTAGCCTTCCATTGTTTCCCTCTGCCCTGGAGATGTGTATTTCAGACTGGGTTTAAATTGATCATTTCCTCCTTTAAGCCACCTCAGTTCTAACACTAATTATAGCTAGAACCAAGGGATTGTAAAATTATAAAGATAAAAGTGAAGGGAGTCAATATTTACTGAATATCCACTGTGTGCCAGACACTCTCCTAGGTACTTCTCAATATTCATTGCAAATGAAGTAATATTCAAAAAGCCCAAGAAGTAGGTATTTTTCTAATTTTTCTAACGAGAAACTGTTGGCTGAAAGAGCAGGGACTTACAGCTGGTAAGTTGTGGTTGAAATATTAAAATATGTTTCTATTACTTTAAAGCTCATGCTTTGTCCTTCTGATAGCCCTGCATCAAGGTCAACATGGAGTGAAACATTCTTTAATTTTACTGGTAACCTCTTGAGGTCTGACCAATTTTTACAATCTGCTCATGTCTTCTTTTGGGAGAGCTTTGACTTCTGAATGAAATGAACCTTAATTTATTTGCCTGAACAAATAAAGAAGTTATAATGCAATTTGTAAAGATTGCCAGAGAACTAAAGAAAAATCTGACAAAAACACAAACATACACACACACATACACATTTAAACAATCACATTATTCCACAGAACAATTCCATTATTATGGATTTGAATGGGATCTGCTCTCAGTTGCAAGGTCCAAAAATAAAGGCACTTTGTAGATTTTGGCTGTGACCAGTGGAATAGATCCTGTGTCATTATTTTGTGTTTAAGAATAGGTGTGTAATATAGACTTGTCTCTCTGCTTAGGTTTAAATCATGACAAATCTTATAATCAACTTTTCAAGTCATTACATAAATTTCAGTAAGCTGGAAAAGACAAAAAAATCTTAAAAGGAGTGAGTGCTGTTTACAAATATTATCAAATTATTACATACTAATGCTGATTTTTTTTTCAAGGCCTTGATGGGATATTGTAAAAATTCTTTTTTTAGTAGATGAACATATGAAAATGTATATACACATTATTTATACATTATATATATATATATATGTATTAAGGCCTCCTAGGTGGCACAGTTGGTAAAGAACCTGCCTGTCAATTCAGGAGACACAAGAGACATGGGTTCAATCCCTGGGTTGGGAAGATCCCCTGGAGAAGTAAATGGCAACCCACTCCAGTATTCTTGCCTGGAGAATCCCATGGACAGAGGAGCCATACATATTATTTATTAATAAATGATTATTTTAATAGTCTAAATGCTTTTATTATTCAACTTCTCAGTTCCTGGAAATGCCAAGGAATACCTTATTATTAAATAAACCTCTTTTTCTTCAAATCTGCCCTAAAGCCCTGAAGATCTTTGGCCGTCAAAGCAGGTGTTTTTTTAAAGCCTGGATGGTCCAGTAAAAGATAACTTAGACAATTTCTAGTAAATAATTCTGCAGAGACAAGTACATCAAGAATGAGAAGTTAAGTTGATTATCCATATTTTGGTTTATTTTTGGTGGAGGAACAGAAATATCTACATGTCTTTTTGTTTTATCTCTGCTTTAATTAGGTGACAGATTTCAACTATCTACATGATGACAATGTGTTGTGTAAAAAATGCTCTGTGAGTTCACCTTCTTTAACTATGAAGGAAAGGAAAATATATAGACACACAAGCCCACAAATGCACAGACACAAACATGCTTAACATTTAAGTCAAAACTAAAGTTGTAAAGTCAGAAATGAAGGAAAATATAGTTTAACAGAATTTCCTATCAGGGACAGTTAGAGCTGCAAAAGCTACAGATACTGAATTAGTTAGTTTAATCAGAACAATTATCCAGTAGCAGTCTTCCTTTTACTACTGTAAAATTTTTATAATTTTTTTTAACATTCTTCTATTAATGTCACTCAATTTAATAATCTGATGTCAGTTTTTCAAAGAATAGAATATTCTTTCAGTCAAGAGTGAAATTAACTTGGAAATAAATAGTAATATATATACTTCACATTCAATTTAATCTGTATAAAAAGATAGCAGTTTGTAAGATATCACTACAACTTTGGCCACTAAGCTATGTTACATTTATGTCCTGCTTTAAATCTTCAATCAGTCTCTCCCATCTGTCAAAATTTTATAGCTACTGAAAGATAAAAGCTTTGTTGCTATGGCCATTATTCCATTACCTAGGTGACACTGTTTGAATGATGTCATTGTTAAAGTGATCTAACTCATGAAATATTTTTAATTTTTAGTATGGTTAGATAGAGAGCAAAACTTTCCAGTGATACAAAATAAAGAGGGCTAGAAGAATACTGCTATTCTTAATAAATTGGGTGCCCACAAGTGACCATTAGAAGGTTAATGTTCAAATGAATTCCTCCACTGATTTCTGTTTTTAGTTCAGTCAATACTCTCATCTGCATTTTCCAAAGGTGAATGAAGGAGTATATGTGTGAAGAAACGTAAAAAGAAAGCAAGGTGTTCTAGCGGGAGAATGGTGGAAATTGCATATCATTTAAAAAATATTTTTCCATAATTATCTCTTTAGTTAAACCTTAAGCTTGTTACCAAGAAAAAATATGTCGCGCCCTTTCATTTTGGTTCCATGATGTACTTATTAACCAGAGAGCTGTATACAAAGAGATACGGAATAGAACATAGAGGAAGAAAAAAAAGCAGAAACCAGGTGAAGAAAACAGAAAAGACCCGAAGCTTGGTTTTGGGTCACTATTCAAATTCAAATGAAAGGGGGATGAGAGAAAAAGTAGCGAGAAGTATGGACAAGAGTTTAAAAAGTTTATCAAACTTCAGCAGGACTTGTCAGGAGGTGACTGCCTTGTGTCTATGCTGTTTCTGTCTCATCTAAAGGACTTTTAAGTGTTGGCAGAGAAAAGTTGTACAGCCTCCACCAAACTCATTATATAAGTGATAGGGAAAATGTTCTTTGAACTCAAAAGATTCTGTAGTCAGTCATGCTCTAATGACCCCTGATGAATTACTGCTCAGCAAATAAAAGTCATACGAGCATCTCCTTTATGACAGTGATGAAGTGTTTCTTCAGAGATCTCTCTTTTCTCCTCTTCTAGTGTCTTCTTCCATGTATGAACCTACTCTATCCTCTCATGCAATAAGAGTTGAATTTCAAAGCTTGACGTGCTTCCCTGTGGCTCAGTAAATAATCTGCCTGCAATGCAGGAGATGCAGATTCAGTCCCTGGGTTGGAAAGATCCCTGGAGAAGGGAATGGTAACTCACTCCAATATTCTTGCCTGGACAATAACATGGACAGAGGAGCCCTGGTAGGCTCCAGTCCATGGAGTCACAAAGAGCTGGAGTCAGACTGACTGAGTGACTTACCGTTCCTTGCTTTGTGCGAAAATGAAAACTCAGAGCTGTAAGAGAAATATGCACATTTAATGGTCTAATACCAATTCAAGTCCTGAACACCTGTTAACAGCCTCTAGACTCTCACTATGATGCTTCACCATGGAAGAGTTCAGTACAGCTTGAAGGGCTACTATGTTCTTTATTAATATGTCACTGTAGTTTGGGTTCATTTTTTTTCCTTGGGATGTGCTTATACACTGTTTACATACCCATTTCCTGGCCACAGTATGAATCAGGAAGAGTAAGAACTGATAATGAGCTACAGACTAAACCAAGCAAGCAGCAGCTGTTGGGGCATCACCCCACTTTGTGGCAACAGGTAATAGCTCCATTAATCATAATGTCTTAGGCAACTTCCAGAGCTAATATAGAAGGCATTCCTTGATTAATAATTAGTCTTTATTATTCAATTAACAGCTTTATGTACCTGGTTTTTGACATTGATTACATGACTTGGCATTGCACCTAGGAGATAGTTTTTAAAAGAAAATGTGGTCTGTGAACAGTGTGATGTTCCAGTGCCTGTTGGTTTCAAATTCTGACAGGTTTCTTTCTCTTCCCAAGGGATGGGGGAGGACATACCAAAGGCTGGAATGTGAATGTCTGAAACCCAAAATAGCTTGTCAGACTGAACCACCAGTATCATAAATCAAGCTCATTAACAGCATCTGATAAAGCTTATCTGCCTCATATCACCAGGGAGGCACTTGCTGGCAGTGTCTTTGCAGATAGAATTTTCAGCAGATATCATCATTAGGGCTCAGTGAAATAGCCATCCACTGGAACAGCTTGCAGCAGTAGCTTCCGTATCATAATTACAGAAATGATTACAGTAGCAAATATTAAAAAGAGTGCAGTTATGCATAATTCCTACAACACGTAATCTAATTTGCCAGCAGTAAAAACAGTAATAAAAGCATTGCCTAGTGATGGTACAAAGCAATTTTCAGTCAAGATTCCTAAAAATAATGTATGTTTTCTTACAGCTGGATTCATTGTTTGCTTAGCATCCTGCTTGAAGGAGCTTAATCAAGACCAGGGTGATAACCATGTTAGCAAAAGCGCAATGCTAATGGACTTTTCACACAAAATAATGTGACTTCTGGCTTCCTTGAAAAGTTATACCTTTGGCAAAGTCCATCCATGAAGGATAATAGTCTCAGAAAGAAGGTACCATTTTCTTATTCCTTTGAACCCCCATTTTCATGCCCAGCACTTTAGGTTCTTCTTGGCACTCGCCTACTTGTTATTCTACTTATTTGTATTCATACGAAATCCCCATCTACATCATAGTTTAAACTCTTGGATGCAAGAGACTATAACTGATTCGTGTTCTTAATCTCTTCCTCCCCAGAGAGTCTGTCACCACACTAAACACAAAGTAAATGCTTGACATGTTTGTCAAATTAAATTGATGAACCTGGAATATCAAATTATTCAATACAAATAAAATACTACTCAGAAATGCCACAATAAAGAAAATGCAATCTGTAATACCTGAGCTCTCATAGGATTGAGTTGTTTCATTCAAAGTAATAATTCTTACCACTGGCTGGTCATTATATCATCTGTAAGGCTTTAAGGAAAACCTGGTTTCTAAGTAGAAAAGCCTAGTTTAAGAAAAACCTAGTTTCTAAGTACCACTCAGGGACATTTAAATCAGAATTTCTAAGAGTGGGTTCTGGACATAGGGAGTTTTAAAGCTCTTCCAGGAAAAACCAGTGTTGAGACTCACTTATTTAAAAAGTATGAGTGAAAACACATCGAGGAGATAAGCATGGAAAATATCTGATTTTTGGTATGAAGATGTAACTTCCTTTGCTGTGTTTCTTTGGGCATGTATTTCATTCTCCAGGCCTCATTTGGTTCTACTATAAAACGAAGGGAACTAATTATGTACACTTGGAGGAGGGCATGGCAGCCCACTCCAGTATTATTCAGGCTTCCCAGCTGGTGCTAGTGGTAAAGGACCTACCTGCCAATGCATGAGACATAAGAGACATGGGTTTGATACCTGGGTTGGGAAGATCCCATGGAAGGGGGCATGGCAACCTACTCCAGTATTTTTGCCTGGAGAATCCCATGGGCAGAGGAGCCTGGCAGGCTACAGTCCATAGGGTCGCAAAGAGTCAGACATGACTGAAGTGACTGGGCATAATTACGTATACAGTAATCCCTAAATTATTTTTCATAACAAATTACATGAATGCATACCAGGCCAATATCCACAACCACAGACTCACTGAGTCACAGTGTCCAGCAATGGGACTAGGAGTTTGTATTTTTAAAAAAGTTGTCCAAGTCACAGCTGCTCTTTGGACAAAAATGACAGGACAGGATGACCTTTGTGGTTTGCTCTTAGAATACAAGATAAGCAATGGAAAAAACAAAGTGTTCTCAAAAAGCATTGTAGTGCAGATTTGACTGCTTAATATCATTCTCTAACACAAGAGCCCAGGACTCCTTGGAGAGATGGCTAATTCTAAGGCAGGGGAAGAGATTTTACAAGATGAGTTTGGAGCACCTTATAGGGTCAGAAAGTAATGAAATGTTCAAAAAGCAAAATTATGTGGGCATGCCAAAGGGAACAGGGGCCAGTCTGAAAGAGTCCCCAGTGGCCAAAGGTGAAACAGTCTGAGCAAAAAATAACATTACTATTAAATTATAATGTAATGTATAAAATAAATGTCCATGAGTCCATACTGATATAAATGTTTAAACAAGTAAGTGGGGGTGGTTAATATTCAGAGAAGGAAATGGCAACCCACTCCAGTACTCTTGCCTGGTGAGTCCCATGGACGGAGGAGCCTGGCAGGCTACAGTCCATGGGGTCGCAAAGAGTCGGAGGTGACTGAGCAACTGCACTTTGTGTGTCTGCTGTTGTTCAGTCACTGTCAAGTCTGACTCTCTGCGACCCCATTGAGTTGGTAATGCCATCTAAGCATCTCATCCTATGTCAGCCCCTTCTCTTTCTGCCATAAGTGGAGGAAAAGAGACAAATCTCCCTTTAAAGAGAACTGTAAGTAATTTACATAGGTATTTCCTCCTCCAGGAAGTAAAGGATAGCTTCCCATATCTTGGGTGTGGGCTGCACTTAGGGCCTCTTCTGAAGAACAGAGTATAGAAAGGAAAGATAGTGGAGAATCACGGCAGACACCACCTTAAGCTATCCTGGCTAATAAACCCAGAGATGAGTCTAGTTGTTGTCATGTATCCCCTGAAAGGATGACAAAGACGGGCACTCTATCCCTGTGCTCCTCCTCCCCAAACCACAGTCTCAACCTCATCATGAGAGAAACATCAGAGAGTACTCCTCAGAATAGCCAAGATCATGAGAAATATGAAAGACTGAGAAATTCCCGCAGACTAGAGGAGACATAATGATTAAATGCAGTGTGGTGTCCTAAACTGTGTCCAGGAACAGTAAAAGGACAAGTGGAGAAACGTGAAATCTGACTAAATTCTGTAGCTTACTTTGTAGTAATATACCAGTGTTAATTCCTTCATTTTTGCAAATACATCATGGTTAGTATAAGATATTAACATCAGTAAAATGGATTATGGATACATGGGAACTCTGTACTGTGTGTATGTATCTTTTCTGTAGATTTAAAAAATTCTAAAGTAAAAGTTTATTAAAAATTATACACAAGGAAATCAAGTGTAGGCATGGAAAGAAAATATAAAAATGTCTTGCCGTGTAATTAAAGACACTTAAAATATCATGAGACATAAAAACTTTACTACTATTTCCCTGTTAACCTGATCAATAATTAATATATGCTTGTTTAATATATATTTAACATAGTCATAGTTAATATATTACATATTCAACTTTAAGAAATAACTCACACTTCTCAATAAATCAGTCTGTATATAAAATTGCCAGATTGAATTAGCAATGTGTACGTTGTAATGGCAAATGTGTACTGATGTGGCACCAGAGTACCTTCCTGTACTACTTCCTGGGATCCAAGTAGTGGGAGGCATGTTTCCTCATTAAAAAAAAAAAAAAAATCATGTCAAGTACATTTAATTAAGGGCCCAGAGAAGTATCATTTCTGCATGAACTCACCGTATCCTGCAATGTGCTGTGAACATGGCATAATTATTTACATGATGCATTTATCTTCAGGCCTGAGTCCTATCCCAGGGCAGGATTGTGCTTACTAGTGAGGTTTAGTATCCTTTTATTTTATTAAATTAAAACTTCTCCAAACAAAACAGAAATTTCTTAGCTAAAGATGATAAATAAATTCAAATGAGAAATTCCAATGGCCAGGTTTTTTTTGCTGGTTTGCTTCCTAAATATTTCTAGGAAAGCAGCCTTTCCACTCTTTTTATTTGTATACAGCCTCAAGTCCTTTAGGGCTTCCCTTGTGGCTCAGCTGGTGAAGAATCCACCTGCAGTGTGAGAGAGCTGGGTTCGATCCCTGGCTTGGGAAGATTCCCTGGAGAAGGGAACAGCTACCCACTCCAGTATTCTGGCCTGGAGAATTCCATGTTCTGTATTGTCCATGGGGTCACACAGAATCAGATACAACTGAGCAACTTTCACTTCAAGTCCTTTAACAAGTTTCTCTCCCCCTGTTTTATTCTACTCCCTCCTCCTAACTCTAGCATATCCATCTCATTCTACCCAGAGTGATCCATTCTAAGTTGCACATATGACTTTGCCACTTTCCACTGGTACAGTGCTCTCAAAGCTACCTGATAATTATATGCTAGGTTCAAACTTCTCGGCATGGCACACCAGTTTTCCATGGTATAACTTCTGCTTACCATCTAGAGACTCTAAAAAGGAAACAGCAGCCATATCCATTGTAATAAGTTATACTCTAATATTATTGGAGTATTTAGTTCCTGTACACATCATACAGCCATATGCTTTAGTGTCTTTCATCTTGCTGTTCCTTTTGCCTTCTCCCTTTAACCAGTAAATCCCAATTATATGTCAATGATAGTTGGAGGTGTCCTCTCTTCTAGGAGATTTTCTTAACAATACTTTCCAACCATTCTCTTTCCTGGCTAAACAAACCTTGCCTTATTTATCTTCTCTATGTCACACTTGGATATACCACTCTTCTGACACACATCATACCACCTTTTACTCTGCAGTGTACAACTGTGTTTCTTTCCAGTAGACAGTAAGCATCTGTTTAAAATAACTGTTTAACTATAGTTGATTTACAAAATTGTGTTAGTTTTGGGGGTACAGCTTTAGGTTCTGTTCCATTGTAAGTTATTCAGTTCAGTTCAGACGCTCAGTAGTGTCTGACTCTTTGCAACCCCATGAACTGCAGCACACCAAGCCTCCCTATCCATCACCAACTCCCGGAGTTCACCCAAACTCATGTCCATTGAGTCAGTGATGCCATCCAACCATCTCATCCTCTGTCATCCCCTTCTCCTCCTACCCTCAATCTTTCCCAGCATCAGGGTGTTTTCTAATAAGTCAGCTCTTTGCACCAGGTGGCCAAAGTATTGGAGTTTCAGCTTCAACATCAATCCTTCCAATGAACACCTAGGACTGATCTCCTTTAGAATGGACTGGTTGGATCTCCTTGCAGTCCAAGGGACTCTCAAGAGTCTTCTCCAACACCACAGTTCAAAAGCATCAATCCTTTGACACTCAGCTTTCTTTATAATCCAACTCTCACATCCATACATGACTATTGGAAAAACCATAGCCTTAACTAGACGGACCTTTGTTGACAAAGTAATGTCTCTGCTTTTTAATATGCTGTCTAGGTTGGTCATAACTTTCCTTACAAGGAGTAAGTGTCTTTTAATTTCCTGGCTGCAATCAGCATCTGCAGTGATTTTGGAGCCCAGAAAAATAAAGTCAGCCACTGTTTCCTTATCTATTTGACATGAAGTAATGGAACCAGATGCCATGATCTTAGTTTTCTGAATGTTGAGCTTTTTTTTTTTATGACTAAGTACTAACATTTTATTTTATTTTTAATTATAAATTAATAAGTACAAAGCACAATGCCAAAAAATTAACAGTTAAAATTTCACCAAATGAAAAAATACTATAGAATACACAGTTGTAAAAAGCTACATTAAATTCTTTTACAACTGCCTCAAGCTGCAAAAAGAAAAAAAACCCAATGTCATACATAAGTTATCCCTCTCTCAAAATAATGCCATTTATGTTATAAACCATGAGCACCCCATCAAAAGATGGGAACTGCTTTTGTTAGCTCATATATATATATGATTATATCACTTTGAGTGATACAAAGTTGACCAGCTCAACTTTGAATGTTGAGCTTTAAGCCACCTTTTTCACTCTCCTCTTTCACTTTCATCAAGAGGCTCTTTAGTTCTTCTTCACTTTCTGCCATAAGGGTGGTGTCATCTGCATATCTGAGGTTATTGATATTTCTCCCGGCAATCTTGATTCCAGCTTGTGCTTCCTCCAGCCCAGCATTTCTCATGATGTATTCTCCATATAAGTTAAATAAGCAGGGTGACAATATACAACCTTGACGTATTCCTTTTCCTATTTGGAACCAGTCTGTTGTTCCATGTCCAGTTCTAAGTGTTGCTTCCTGACCAGCATATAGGTTTCTCAAGAGGCAGGTCAGGTGGTCTGGTATTCCCATCTCTCAGAATTTTCCACAGTTTATTGTGATCCACACAGTCAAAGGCTTTGGCATAGTCAATGAAGCAGAAATAGATGTTTTTCTGGAACTCTCTTGCTTTGTCGATGATCCAGCGGATGTTATCAGATATTGAATACAGCTTCGTGTGCTGTACACTAAATAGTTGTTTCTTGTCTATACATAGTGGGATCTGTTAATCCCATGTTGTTGTTGTTCAGTTGCCCAGTCACGTTCAACTCTTTGCAGCCCCATGGACTGCAGTGCTCCTGGCCTCCCTGTCCCTCACCATCTCCTGAAGTTTGCCCAAGTTCATGTCCATTGCATGGGTGATGCCATCTAGCCATCTCGTCCTCTGATGCCCTCTTCTCCTTCTGCCCTCAATCTTTCCTGGCATCAGGGACTTTTCCATTGAGTCAGCTGTTCGTGTCAGGTGACCAAAATACTGGAGCTTCAGCTTTAGCGTCCATCCTTCCAATGAGTACTCAAGGTTGATTTCTCTTAAGATTGTCTGGTTTGATCTCCTTGTTGTTCAAGGGACTCTCAGTAGTCTTCTCCATCACCACAGTTCAAAGGCATCAGTTCTTTGGCACTCTACATTCTTTACAGTCCAACTCTTACAACCATAAGTGACCACTGGGAAGACCATGGCCTTGACTATGGAGACCTTTGTGGGCAGAGTAATCTCCCTGCTTTTTAACACACTGTCTAGCTTTGTCATCACTTTCCTGCCAAGCAGTCATCTTCTGATTTCATGGCTGAAGTCACTGACCACAGTGATTTTAGACCCCAAGAAGAGGAAATTTGTCACTACTTCCACCTTTTTCCCTTCTATTTGCCATGAAGTGATGGGGCCAGATGCCATGATCTTAGTGTTTTTGGTATTGATTTTTTAGCACATACTTCTTATTTATCCCTCCACTTCCCCTTTCCCCTTTGGTAACAATGCATTTGTTTCCTATGTCTGGGAGTTTATTTTGTAAATAATTTCATTTGTATCTTTTCTTTAAGATTCCACATATAAGTGATATCATGTAATGTTTGTCTTACTCTGCCTGATTTACTTCACTTAGTATGATACTCTATGGGTCAATCTGTGTTGCTACAAGTGATAATATTTCATTCTTTTTAATAGGTGAATAATATTCCATTGTGTATATATACCATATCTTTTTTATCCATTCACCTGTCAATGAAAATTTAGGTTGTTTCCATGTCCTAGCTATTGTAAATTGTGCTGCTATGAATATTAGGGTGTGTATATTTTTTCAAATTCAAAGTTTCATCATTTCTGAGTATATACCCATGGGTGGGACAGCTGGATCACATGGTACTTCTCTTTCTAATTTCTTTAGTGACATCTGGACTATTTTCCATAGTAGCTGCACTGATTTACATTCCCACCAACAGTATAAGAGAGTTTCCCTTTCTCCACACTCTTTCCAGCATTTGTAGACATTTTCATGATGGCCATTCTGACTGGTATAAGGTGACTTATCATTTTATTTTTGATTTCCATTTCTCTGATAAGAAATGATGTTGAGGATCTTTTCATGTGCCTGTTGGCCATCTATATGTTTTCTTCGGAGAAATTACTTTTTAAGTCTTCTGCCCATTTTTTGATTGGATTGTTTGCTTTTTTAAGATTGAGTTGTATTAGCTCTTTATATGTTTTGGAAATTAAGCCCTTGTAGGGGCTGTGTATTAATCTTGTATCCTGCTACCTTGCTGAATTCATTTTTTAGTTCTAGTAGTTTTTGTATGGAGTCTCTAGGGTTTTCTCTATCAGATATCATGTCGTCTACACATAATGGCATATAATCCCTTTTGATTTGGCTACCTTTTATTTCTTGTTTGATTGCTATGACTGGGACTTTCAGTACTATCTTGAATAGAAGTAGTGAGAGTGGGTAACTTGTCTTAGTTGAGAAATTTAGCAGGAAATCTTTCAACTTTTCACCAATTAATATTATGTTGGCCATATTGTTTATTATGCTCCCTCTGTACCCATTTTGGTGAAAGTTTTTTTTTTTTTAATTATGAGTGGATGTTGAATTTTATCAAGTGCTTTTTCGTCATCTATTGAAATTATCATGTGGTTTTTGTCTTTTTGTTGTTGTTGACGTAGTACCACATTGATTGATTTGGGTATGTTACACCAGCCTTGTGACTCTAGGATGAATCCATCTTAATCATGGTATATTTTTAGGTTGTTGAATCCTCTTTGCTAATATTTTGTTGAGGCATTTTATACATCTATTTTCAGCAAAGATATTAGCCTGCAATTTTCTTTTTTGGTCACGTGTTTGTCTGGTTTTGGTATCAGGGTGATGGTGCCTTCATAGAATGACTTTAGGGGTTCCCTCCCCTTCAGTATTTTGGAAGAGTTTGAGAAGAATAGTATGAGTTCTTCTTTGTACGTTTGGTAGAATTCCTCAGTGACACCATCTGGTCCCAGACTTTTTTTTTTGAAGGACATTTTCTTTTGTTTTTTAATTACAAATTCTATTTAACTTCTAGTGATCGATCTGTTCAGATTATCTGCTTTTGTTTCTATCCAAGTTATAAACCTGGGAGTCATCTTAGACACCTCCCATTCACTCACCCCCTCATCACCAAGAGCTAAAATTTACCTTTTCCCTACTTTCTACACAAATAGAAACGGCAGTTGGATACTTTCTAGTGTTGGCAAAGTGATTCAATGAAAAATAGCTCTTCAAGAAGTTATACATTTAGGTAAAATTCCTCAAAAAAAAGGGGGGGGGGAGCAAGCTAAGGATGGAGACCAGGTGAACACGAAGACTTAAGGAAAGAAAAGAGAAAAAGGTATTCTAAGTGATCAGTGAGAAGGCACAAACAGAAGGTAAGATAAAGCCAAGAGAGAGTAGTAGAATGGAATCCAAAATATCAACATAAATAACAATTTTGAAAATCGAAGATGTGTAATCAACAGTGCCAGAGACCATAGAGAAGTTAAATAAGGTGAAAACTATTCCTGATTGATACAATGTTTTTAACTGTTTAATTTGTTTATATAAAAAACATAATAGGTATTATTCAGATTTTGAGATGGGCTGTAATTTGTTATAAATAATGGTCTTAATGACTAAAGAAGGAATTAATGTCATTACTTTTCTCACTCACTATAATTGGAAGACTTAGTTTGGTATTCCCAGTGTTGGTATGTGAGAAATCATGTAATTCCAAATCCTGACTTCTATGTGTTATGTATTAAAAGGGTCTCTGCAGAGGTTGAGAAGGGAACATGTACATTTCAGAACATTCTAACACTAGGATAGGACCCTTTCTTTTTTATTAACCATTTCAGTCAGGAAATTTACATTCTATACCTGAAGATATTATTAACTAGTTATATACAATAGGAAAATCACTTACTCTCTTTGGACATTTTCATTAATGGGTAAATTTATAGGATTAATCTCTTCCACTATGGATGAATTGAGATAAATCATAGTCTGGAAGATCTAAACCATACTTCTTTATTGATCATTTCCACTGAATTTTCATCAGGAAGACACATCCTTTCTTAGCATTTACTTCCCAGTCTTGGTGGGAATGGGCCATTTTGTCATTACCTTTTATACAGTCTACCTCCTAAATGCCTGTTTCATCTTTGCTTTGCTTTTCTTCCTATTCTGTTAGGCAGAGGTCCTTCTTCCTCTGCACTTCCAAAATATATTAGACAAATCTTTATTATGGCATTTATTGTAATTTACCCTAATTACAAGATAATGCGGTCCTTGAGGCACAGACTTAATTATGTTTGAGTGAGTATCCCAAACATAACACATGCCTGACACAAACTGGTGTTTAGTAAACATATAGGAATTGTTCAGGCAGAGGAGCCAGGCCTTGCATGGTGTTTTCTGATCAGTGGGGAGAGAGATGTCTAGCTCAGTTTGCCCAAAACTCTGAATGAAACTGAAAGTCTATGGATCTGCAATTGTGTACAGAGTGGCAAGAGCCCATGTGTCTGGGGACTCTATAAATGGTTTCCAGAGAAGCCTTATTGGGAAGTGCTATTTAGTTAAATGGTGAGGCAGGATCACTGACAATGAGATCCTGGAGGGCAGCCAGTCTGTGCACTTTGAAGCAAAACATATTGAAGCATAACTCTTCTGGGTAGGATCTATGGAGAGATGGATGATAACAGAATACCTAAACAACTGCCAGCTGATTGGCTCAAAGGCAGTAGGAGGGGTGCTTTATTAAGTGCCTGCCACAGCACAATTACAAACAGGGCAGAATCAAACTGCACACAGAGAGCAGTGGTAGCAAGCTGGCTTACCTAGGGAAGGTCTGAAAGGCACTGTGGAAAAGCCTGCATCCCAAAATGAGATGTACCAGCTTAAGCAAAGCCAGACTTAGCAGGCACGTGGTATTTTGAGGTCACTTATTTCCTGGCAATTCTGTGGGACCTTAGCTAATGGATGGACACATTTTTGTGTATAGTATTGTGCATTGCTGTGCCAGTATCAAGCTGTTAATAAATGCTTATGGTCGATGATATATTGTTCTGTTTTATAACCCATCATATAAGTGGATAGTAAACTTAAAGTGCTCTTTTCAGATAAACAATAGATATAGATACTGAATAGATATGACATATAGGATGTAAACTGTAAAATAGATTTTTTTAAAAAAGATATTACTTCTAAGTCTTGGTCCTTTCATCAATTAGAATTTCATTTACCAATACACTAAAATAGCCTGACCTCATTTCCTCTCATTAATATTCCTGCGTATCTCAGGTTTGCTTTGGTTTTAATTGGAAATCTAGTTACAAGTATCTAGTTCTTTATTTGTAGATATGGTAGGCTTGACGTTCACTTATAAGAGGAATTCTTAAGCAAAATACTATTAATCTTCTGTTGAGATAAAATGTATAATTATGAGAATGGAGTTTTCTATAAAAATCTTTAAAACATGAATCATCATTATAAAAGTAAAGTCAATTCAGAAATAGACACAGTCAAATCATTTAATATATGCTGAGCATCTACCATATGCAAAAGACAGTGTAAATGCAGGAAAAATAGAAGAATATCCAGAGAGTACATGACGTCAATATTTAGTAGGGAAGAAAAAGCTGGGGATATAAATAACTGTGGTAAAAGAATGGAATCTGTGTGAAAAATGCTATAGTCTTTTCCTAAATAAAATGTAGTCAAGTTAACAGTGATTATTTGAAGTAGCATAATTAGGAATTGGGCTTCCCTGGTTTAGTCAGTAGAGAATATGCCTGCAATGCAGGAGACGTGGGTTCAATCCTCGGGTAGGGAAGATCCCCTGGAGAAGGAAATGGCTACCCACTCCAGTATTCTTGCCTGGAGAATTCCATAGACGGAGGAGCCTGGCAGGCTATAGTCCATGGAGTCGCAAAGTTGGACATGACTGAGCGACTAACACTTTCAATTTCAATTAGGAATTGGGTAACGATTCATTCAGAAAACAAAGATCATGGCATCTGGTCCCATCACTTCATGGGAAATAGATGGAAAAACAGTGGAAACAGTGTCAGACTTTATTTTGGGGGGCTCCAAAATCACTGCGGATGCTGATTGCAGCCATGAAATTAAAAGACGCTTACTCCTTGGAAGGAAAGTTATGACCAACCTTGATAATATATTAAAAAGCAGAGACATTACTTTGCCAAAAAAGGTCTGTCTAGTCAAGGCTATGGTTTTTCCTGTGGTCATGTATGGATGTGAGAGTTGGACTGTGAAGAAAGCTGATCACCGAAGAATTGATGCTTTTGAACTGTGGTGCTGGAGAAGACTCTTGAGAGTCCCTTGTACCGCAAGGAGATAAAACCAGTCCATTCTAAGGGAGATCGATCCTGGGTGTTCATTGGAGGGACTGATGCTGAAGCTGAAACTGCAATACTTTGGCCACCTCATGCGACGAGTTGACTCACTGGAAAAGACTGATGCTGGGAAAGGTTGGGGGCAGGAGGAGAAGGGGATGACGGAGAATGAGATGGCTGGATGGCATCACCGACTCTGTGGACATGAGTTTGAGTGTACTCCGGGAGTTGGTGATGGACAGGGAGGCCTGGTGTACTGTGATTGATGGGGTCGCGGAGAGTCGGACACGACTGAGCGACTGAACTGAACTGAACGATTACTAGTTGAGTAAACTTTTCCAAAGCAATGCACAAGATTCTGTGAAATACAGACAAAATATATGAGAATTATTCTTCAGAGGTGAATTTATCTTAAAAGGTCCATTTTCATTTAGTTGAATCCCCATAGAGTAGTCTTGGTGTTCCAGAATCCCAGAAAATGGTGAACAGATGCTCTGGTGGAATCTAAACAAAATTTATTGAATATTACTTAAGCCAGAAATTACACTTAATTTCTTGAGTATTAGCTCTGAAACTTGTTTCATATATAAGTATTTAAGAGAAAAAAATTAAAGAAAATATCATTTAGCAGGAAGTAACAAAGTGAAACTTGTTGCTCTGGGTATTATCATTAACTCCCATTTTCCTGTATCTCAAACCACACTTTAAAGGAAAGTACCACCCAGCACTAATACACTTGCCCTTTGTTGCTAATGATCTGTGGAGTTTCAGCACTAAAACTCAAACAGGGAACTTTTTTTTTGTTATTTTCAAAAAAAGGTGACAGTTCTACCTCTTCCTCAGCGCTTTTCAGCAGCAGAGAAAGACCATTTCAGACCGAGGGAGTAACAATGACCACTTTTAATCTTTTGACAGTCCTGCTACAGATAAAATGACTGCCATAATTCATTTTATGGCTGCAAGGTGAGAGGTTCTCATACCTGTCTATTCTCAAGCTGTGCTACATGAAAACCTAGGATCTTGAAGCAACCTGGAAAATACAGTCAACAAGGTAGATGTTTCTCTATGTGTTATGAAACGTCTGGAAGTGTGAAGATATCATCAAATTAAGATAGTTTTTTCCAAGTGCAGACCCCTGCCCTCCCATCTCAAGCATTTTGGGGACTTGCGAAAAATACTGGTTTCTAGGTTTCATTTTATTTTTACTAAATCAGGTGTTTTCAAGACAGAGATCAGGAAACTAGAATTAAACTTCTCTAAATTTGTAAGTTGGGGAATGTTCCCATGGAAAGATAAAATAGCACAGAAAATAATTGGAAAATTCAAATAGTGTTGACAACAAAGTCTATCAAATATAAATTATACGCTAATAGCAAGCAGTTAATATTTGAGTGTTGTTCATTTAGAACAATGCTACATTGTTCATTGTTCATCTTCATTGTACCTAGGGTCATTGTCATAGAAATGACCCCCTAGTTATACCGCAGACAAACCAAATTGAGAAGGGCTTCCTGGGAGACTCATGCATGTGAAATCCAGAACTGTCAGACTAAAGGAACGTGTTAGATGGTTTCCTCACATAAATCACAGTTAATACTACATCAGAGCCTTGAGTCCTTTGCAGATGAAAAGAAAATGTAGTAATAATCCAGTAGTTTACAGAGCTATCTTTTGAGACAGCCAGAGCTCACCTGCCAGGCCACATCTCTATCTTTTCAATATCCTACTCTTTATATCCATGCTGGAGCCATCAGCTTCTAGAGGTGACATATGACTGTTGCCTGCTGTGAGTTTGTGATTGATTCACAAAGAGTATATGGAGCACTGAATTGTGAAACTTAACAGTGTTTATGAATTACTTTTGAAAAATAAGAATTTCAAACTATTTCCAACTATCCAAGAATAAATTTTCCTCATGACACTCTGAGAAACAGGAAATGGGAACAGGTGAATATCTCACCACATTTCAGCAAAACCATGCTAGGTAAAGGCTGTCTGGACAATGCAAACTTGACTATATATAGGTTTCCTGCATTGGCAGATGGATATGGATTCTTTACCACTTGTGCCACCTGGGAATCCTGTACACACACACCCCCCCCCTATATATATTTGTTTTATAAGGAGTAAAGAGAAAAGGAAAAACAGCAACATGGAGTATGTGGAAGATTTTGTAATAAATAAATGAGGGAAGTTGTAAAGGATAAGTACACTGTAGAAAAGGATCTACTACAAGAAACAAAAGATAATTTTCGACTGTGTGTCCTCAATGAAACCAGACTAATAAGACACCCAAAGTTAGATTAAGATGGAATTGTCATAGTTAAGAAAACAAAGTAGGGAAAGTCAGAAACACAAAAGGCAGAATGATGTGCACTGACTATGTTAAGAGGGAATTTGTTTATTAGAAAAAAATAAATAAAAACTCAATCTTTCAAAAACTATGAAAAAAAACCTTTTAGAAATACATTTGTTCTGGAATATAAACACAGCATGTATCTTTGAGAGATCAACTACACCAAACATAAATAAAGGAAAGGATGGTTACAAATTATAATGAGAAGTCTTCTGCTCTGCAGTGTTATCTTGACATACTATAATCTAGGGGTCAGCAAACTGAGATGAAATCCATATTGCCACCTTTTTTTTTTTTTAGTTTTATTAGAACATAGTCTCGCTCATTTATTTACTTATTTTCTATGGTTGACTGTATATTACAGCGGCAAAGCTGAGTAGTTGTGACACAGCCCATATGAACCAGAAAGTCTAAAATATTTACCATCTGGTTCTCTACAGAATATGTTTGCTGAGCTCTATCCCAGATCATTGGATACATAGAAATGTTAATAAGCCAGCAGATCCCTGAGTTTTTACAGCCTTTATGTGTTATTCTGTCATATACTATTTACAAAGCCATCTAAGGTATTTGTTACCTCTTTCTCACCAGATTCAGTCAGCATTTCACTGAGGTAGTAGATAAGCATAATGTCCTTCTGGATTGTAAAAAGGATTCTTTTGAGACAGGATCGCATGGAGTGGGAGAGTTGGCATAACTCTGAGGTAAAGCAGGGAAGATAAACTTGTTTCTGCCAGTCAAAAGCAGATTATTTCAGGTAGTTTTTTTTTTTTTTTTCTAATTGGTATAGAGAAAAATTGTATATTCAGACAAAGAAAGGCAGCTTCAATTGGAGACACTTTCTAATTGAGTCTGTGATAATCAATGATCACTCTTTAGGAGTTTTCTATACTGGAGAAATGGACATATTTGATGAAGATGTTTGAGGAACCATTTATATATGTGAAGTTTTGATGAAAATATTTCCAGGGATATAAGTAGTTTGGGTTAAATTATTGTCATGGTTTCTTCCAGGGAATATCTTCAGCAAAATTGGTGGAACAGGAGACCCTATATTCTCATGCTGCCCACAGAAACTCTGACTCAATTGTTTTTATTGTTTTTCAGTCCCTAAGTCGTGTCTGACTGTTTGTGACCCCATGGACTACAGCACAGCAGGCCTCCCTATACTTTACTATCTCCCAGAGTTTGCTCAAACTCATGTCCATTGAGTGGGTGATGCTATCCAGCCATCTCATTCTCTGCTGCCCTTTTCTCCTTTTGCCTTCAATCTTTCCTAGCATCAGGGTCTTTTCCTGTTTGCATCAGATGGACAAAATATTAGAACTTCAGGATTTGTCCTTCTGATGAGTATTCATGGTTGATTTCATATAGGATTAACTGGTTTGATGTCCTTGCTGTCCAAGGGACTCTCAAGAGCCTTCTCCAGCACCACAGTTGGAAAAGATTAGTTCTTCGGCATTCAGCCTTGTTTATGGTCCAATTTTCACATCTGTACATGACTGGAAAGATCATAACTTTGACCTCATACAGACCTTTGTTGGCAAAGTGATGTCTTTACTTTTTAATATACCATCTAAATGTGTCATAGCTTTCCTTCCAAGAAGCAGGCATATTCTAATATCATAGCTACAGTCACCATCCACAGTGATTTTGGAGCCCAGGAAGAGAAAATCTGTCTCTGTTTCCACTTTTTCACCTTCTATTTGCCATGAAGTGATGGGACCAGATGCCATGATCTTAGTCTTTTTAATGTTGAGTTTTAATCTAGCTTTTTCACTCTTCTCTTTCACCTTTGTCAAGAGGCTCGGTAGTTCCTCTTTGCTTTCTGCCATTAAAGTGGTATCATCTGCATATCTGAGGTTGTTGATATTTCTCTCAGCAGTCTTGATATCAGTGTGTAACTCATCCAGCCTGGTATTTTGCATGATGTACTCTGCATATAAATTAAATAAGCAGGGTGAAAATATACAGCCTTGTCATACTCCTTTCTTTTTTTTTCTGTTTTTATTTTAAATTTACTTATTTTAATTGGAGGCTAATTACATTACAATATTGTAGTGGTTTTGTCATACACTGACATGAATCAGCCATGGGTGTACATGTATTCCCCATCCTGAACTCCTCCCCCCCCCCCCGCACCTCCCTCCTCATCCCATCCCTCTGGTTCATCCCAGTGCACCAGCCCTGAGTACCGTGTCTCATGCATCAAACCTGGACTGGCAATCTGTTTCACATATGATAATATACATGTTTCAATGCTATTCTCTCAGATCATCCTACCCTCGCCCTCTCCCACAGATTCCAAAAGACTGTTCTATACATCTGTGTCTCTTTTGCTGTCTCGCATGTAGGGTTATCATTACCATTTTTCTAAATTCCATATATATGCATTAGTATACTATATTGGTGTTTTTCTTTCTGGCTTACTTCACTCTGTATAATTGACTGTGTGGATGACAACATACTGGAAAATTCTTAAAGAGATGGGAATACCAGACCATCTTACCTAACAGGTAAGATCCACACAGTCAAAGGCTTTCAAATAGTCAATGAAGCAGATGAAGTAGATGATTTTCTGGAATTCCTTTGCTTTCTCTATGATCCAGTGAACGTTGCCAATTTTACATCTGGTTCCCATCCCTTTTCTAAACCCAGCTTGTACATCTGGAAGTCCTCAATTCACATACTACTGAAGCCTAGTTTGAAGGATTTTGAACATAATCTTGCGAGCATGTGAAATGAGTGCAGTTGTACAGTAATTTAAACATTCTTTGGCATTGCCTTTCTTTGGGATTGGGATGAAAACTGACCTTTTTCAGTACTGTCGCCCCTGCTGGGTTTTCAAAATTTGGTGGCATATTGAATGCAGTACTTTAACAGCATCATCTTTCAGGTTAAAAATAGCTCAACTGGAATTCCATCACCTCCACTAGTATTGTTCGTTGTAATGCCTCCTAAGACCCATGTGGCTTACACTCCAGGATGTTTGACTCTAGGTGAGTGACTACACCATTGAGGTTGTCCCAGTCATTAAGACCTTTTGTGTACAGTTCTTCTGTGTATTCTTGCCACCTCTTCTTAATCTCTTCTGCCTCTGTTAGATCCTTACCATTTCTGTCCTTTATCATGCCCATCCTTGCATAAAATATTTCTTTCATATCTTCAATTTTCTTGAAGATATATCTAATCTTTCCCATTCTATTGTTTTCCTCTGTTTCTTTGCATTGTCCATTGAAGAAGGCTTCTTATCTCTCCTGACTATTCTCTGGAACTCTGCATTCAGTTGGGTATATCTTTCCTCTTTTTCCCTTGCTTTTCACTTCTCTTCTTTCCTCAGCTATTTGTAAGGCCTCCTCAGATAACCGCTTTGCCTTCTTGCATTTCTTTTTCTTTGGGATGATTTTGGTCACTGCCTCCTATACAGTGTTATGAACCTCTGTCCATAGTTCCTTGGGTACTCTGTTTACCATATCCAATTCCTTGAGTCTGTTCACCACTTCTACTCTAGTCATGTCCTACTTTTTGCAATCCCATGGACTGCAGCACACCAGGCCTCCCTGTCCCTCACCATCTCTCAAAGTTTGCCCAAGTTCATCTTCATTGCATTGGTGATGTTGTCCAGCTATCTAATCCTCTGACGCCTTCTTTTCCTTCAGCCCTCTGTCTTTCTGAGATTAGGGACTTTTCCAATGAGTCAGCTGTTTGCATTAGATGACCAGAATACTGGAGCTTCAGCTTCAACATCAATCCTTCCAGTGAATAATCAGGATTTTTCTTCCTTAAGATTGATAGGTTTGGTCTCTTTGATGTCCAAGGGACTTTCAGGAGTCTTCTCCAGCACCACAGTTCCAAGGCATCAACTCTTTGGTGCTCTGTCTTCTTTATGGTCCAGCTCTCAGAACCATACATGACCACTGGGAAGACCATAGCCCTGACTATATGGACCTTTGTTGGCAGAGTAACATTTCGCTTTTCAACACACGGTTTAGGTTTGTCATAGTTTTCCTGCCAAGAAGTAATCATCTTCTGGTTGCATGGCTGCAGTCACTGTCCACAGTGATTTTAGAGCCCAAGAAGAGGAAATCTGTCACTACTTCCACATTTCCCCCTTCTATTTGCCATGAAGTAATGAGGCAAGATGCCATGATGTTAGTTTTTTTAAATATTTAGTCTTAAAATGGTTATTTCACTCTCCTCCTTCACCCTCATCAAGAGGCTCTTTTGTTCCTCTTCACCTTCTGCCATTCAGGTGGTATCATCCACATATCTGAGGTTGTTGATGTTTCTCCCACCCACTTGATTCTGGCTTGTAACTCATCCAGCCTGACATTTCTCATGATGTGCTCAGTATATAGATTAAACAAACAGGGTAGTAGTATATAGCTCTGTCATACTCCTTTCTCAATCTTGAACCAACCAGTTGTTCTATACAGGGTTCTGATGCTGCTTCTTGATCCACATACAGGTTTCTCAGGAGACAGGTGAGATGGTTTGATATTCCCATCTCTCTAAGAGCTTTCCACAGTTTATCATGATCCACATAGTCAAAGGCTTTAGCGTAGTTGATGAAACAGAGGTTGATGTTCTTCTGAAATTCTTTTGCTTTCTCTATAATCCAGGGAATGATGGCAATTTGATCTCTAGTTCCTTTTCTTTTGCTGAACCCAGCTTGGACATCTGGAATTTCTTGAGTCGCATAATGCTGAAGCCTAGCATGCAAGATTTTAAGCATGACCTTACTAGCGTGGGAGATCAGTGCAATTGTCCTATTGTGCACATTCTTTGGTACTAAGATTTCCAGATGTTGCTGCTGCTGCTGCTAAGTCACTTCAGTCGTGTCCGACTCTGTGTGACCCCATAGATGGAAGCCCACCAGGCTCCCCCATCCCTGGGATTCTCCAGGCAAGAACACTGGAGTGGGTTGCCATTTCCTTCTCAAATGCGTGAAAGTGAAAAGTGAAAGTGAAGTTGCTCAGTCGTGTCCGACCCTTAGCGACCCCATGGACTGCAGCCTACCAGGCTCCTCCATCCATGGGATTTTCCAGGCAAGAGTACTGGAGTGGCTTGCCATTGCCTTCTCTGTCCAGATGTTACCTTTGCTTTATTATCATGCTAAGATCTCCACCCAAAGTGGGAGGATTTGTAAGCTGCTAGGCACAATGCATTGATGCCCTCTGCGAAGAAATATTGATGACTGCCCATGCCCCAGCTGCCCTGGAAGTTTCTGCCCCTTTCCTGGTCCCTGATGATGTATCTGCCTTCTATCCTTTATTTATTGTTTTTTCAGTTTTATTTATTTGTTTTTTTACTTTACAATATTGTATTGGTTTTGCCATACATTGACATGAACCTGCCATGTGTGTACATGTGTTCCCCATCCTGAACCCCCCTCCCACCCCATTTCCCATCCCATCCCTCTGGGTCATCCCAGTGCACCAAGCCCTGAGCACCCTGTATCGTGCATCGAACCTGGACTGGTGATTCGTTTCACATTTGATAATTTACATGTTTCAATGCCATTCTCCCATAACATCCCGCCCTCGCCATCTCCCACAGAGTCCAAAGACTGTTCAGTACATCTGTGTCTCTTCTGCTGTCTTGCATACAGGGTTATCGTTACCATCTTTCTAAATTCCATATACATGCGTTAGTATACTGTATTGGTGTTTCTCTTTCTGGCTTACTTCACTCTGTATAATAGCCTCCAGTTTCATCCACCTCATTACTTACCCATTCGTCTGCTGTTGGACATCTACGTTACTTCCATGTCCTGGCTATTATAAACAGTGCTGCAATGAACACTGGGGTACATGCATCTCTTTCAATTCTGGTTTCCTCGGTGTGTATGCCCAGCAGTGGGATTGCTGGGTCATATGGCAGTTCTATTTCCAGTTTTTTAAGGAATCGCCTACTGTTCTCCATAGTGGCTATACTAGTTTGCATTCCCACCAACAATGTAAGAGGGTTCCCTTTTCTCCACACCCTCTCCAGCATTTATTGCTTGTAGACTTTTGGATAGCGGACATTCTGACTGGCGTGAAATGGTGATGTTGAGCATCTTTTCATATGTTTGTGAGCCATCTGTATGTCTTCTTTGGAGAAATGTCTGTTTAGTTCTTTGGCCCACTTTTTGATTGGGTCGTTTAATTTTCTGGAATTGAACTGAAGGGGTTGCTTGTATGTTTTTGAGATTAATTCTTTGTCCTTTACTTCATTTGTTATTATTTTCTCCCATTTTGAAGGCTGTCTTTTCACCTTGCTTATAGTTTCCTTTGTTGTGCAGAAGTTTTTAATTTTAATTAGGTCCCATTTGTTTATTTTTGCTTTTATTTCCAGTATTCTGGGAGGTGGGTCATAGAGGATCCTACTGTGGTTTATATCAGAGAGTGTTTTGCCTATGTTTTCCTCTAGGAATTTTATACGTTCTGGTCTTACGTTTAGATCTTTAATCCATTTTGAGTTTATTTTTGTGTATGGTGTTAGAAAGTATTCTAGTTTCATTCTTTTACAAGTGGTTGACCAGTTTTCCCAGCACCACTTGTTAAAGAGACTATCTTTTCTCAATTGTATGTTCTTACCTCCTTTGTCAAAGATAAAGTGTCCATAGGTGTGTGGATTTATCTCTGGGCTTTCTATTTTGTTCCATTGATATTTCCGTCTTTTTGCCAGTACCATACTGTCTTTAAGACTGTGGCTTTGTAGGTGCCTGAAGTCAGGCAGGTTGATTCCTCCAGTTCCATTCGTCTTTCTCAAGATTGCTTTGGCTATTCCTGGTTTTTTGTATTTCCATACAAATTGTGAAATTATTTGTTCTAGTTCTCTGAAAAACACCACTGGTAGCTTGATAGGGATTGCATTGAATCTATAGATTGCGTTGGATAGTATACTCATTTTCACTATATTGAGTCTTCCGATCCAGGACATGGTATATTTCTCCATCTATTTGTGTCCTCTTTGATTTCTTTCACCAGTGTTTTATAGTTGACTATAAACTATAGACCTAAAAATATAGGTTTTTATTTCTTTAGGTAGATATATTCCTAAGTATTTTAGTCTTTTTGTTGCAATGGTGAATGGAATTGTTTCCTTAATTTCTCTTTCTATTTCTCATTATTAGTGTATAGGAATGCAAGGGATTTCTGTGTGTTGATTTTATATCCTGCAACTTTACTATATTCATTGATTAGCTCTAGTAATTTTCTGGTGGAGTCTTTAGGGTTTTCTATGTAGAGGATCATGTCATCTGCAAACAGTGAGAGTTTTATTACTTCTCTTCCAATCTGGATTCCTTTTATTTATTTTTCTGCTCTGATTGCTGTGGTCAAAGCTTCCAAAACTATGTCGAATAGTAGTGGTGAGAGTGGGCACCCTTGTCTTGTTCCTGACTTTAGTGGAAATGCTCTCTATTTTTCACCATTGAGGATAATGTTTGCTGTGGGTTTGTCGTATATAGCTTTTATTATGTTGAGGTATGTTCCTTCTATTCCTGCTTTCTGGAGGGTTTTTATCATAAATGGATGTTGAATTTTGTCAAAGGCTTTCTCTGCATCTATTGAAATAATCAAATGGTTTTTATTTTTCAATTTGTTTTTGTGGTGTATTACGTTGATTGATTTGCAGATATTGAAGAATACTTGCATCCCTGGGATAAAGCCCACTTGGTCATGATGCATGATCTTTTTAATATGTTGTTGGATTCTGTTTGCTAGAATTTTGTTAAGGATTTTTGCATCTATGTTCAGCAGTGATATTGGCCTGTAGTTTTCTTTTTTTGTGGCATCTTTGTCAGGTTTGGGATTAGGGTGATGGTGGCCTCATAGAATGAGTTTGGAAGTTTACCTTCCTCTGCAGTTTTCTAGAGGAGTATGAATAGGATAGGTGTTAGCTCTTCTCTAAATTTTTGGTAGAATTCAGCTGTGAAGCCGTCTGGTCTTGGGCTTTTGTTTCCTGGAAGATTTCTGATTACAGTTTCAATTTCCATGCTTGTGATGGGTCTGTTAGGATTTTCTATTTCTTCCTGGTTCAGTTTTGGAAAGTTGTACTTTTCTAAGAATTTGTTCGTTTCTTCCAAGTTGTCCATTTTATTGGCATATAGTTGCTGATAATAGTCTCTGATGATCCTTTATATTTCTGTGTTGTCTCTTGTGATCTCTCCATTTTAATTTCTAATTTTGTTGATTTGATTCTTCTCCCTTTGTTTCTTGATGAGTCTGGCTAATGATTTGTCAATTTTATTTATCTTCTCAAAGAACCAGCTTTTGGCTTTGTTGATTTTTGCTATGGTCTCTTTTGTTTCTTTTGCATTTATTTCTGCCCTAATTTTTAAGATTTCTTTCCTTCTAGTAACCCTGGGCTTCTTCATTTCTTCCTTTTGTAGTTTCTTTAGGTGTACAGTTAGGTTATTTAGTTGACTTTTTTCTTGTTTCTTGAGGTAAGCCTGTATTGCTAAGAACCTTCCCCTTAGCACTGCTTTTACAATGTCCCATAGGTTTTGGGTTGTTGTGTTTTCATTTTCATCCATTTCTACGCATATGTTAATTTCTTTTTTTATTTCTTCTGTGATTCATTGGTTATTCAGCAGCATGTTGTTCAGCCTCCATATGCTGGAATTTTTTATAGTTTTTCTGCATAATTGACATCTAATGTTACTGCATTGTGGTCAGAAAAGATGCTTGGAATGATTTCATTTTTTTTTTAATTTACCAAGGCTAGATTTATGGCCCAGGATGTGATCTATCCTGGAGAAGTTTCCATATGTACCTGAGAAAAAGGTGAAATTCATTGTTTTGGGGTGAAATGTCCTATAGATATCAATCAGGTCTAACTGGTCTATTGTATCATTTAACGTTTATGTTTTCTTGTTAATTTTCTGTTTAGTTGATCTATCCATAGGTGTGAGTGGGGTATTCAAATCTCCCACTATTATTGTGTTATTGTTAATTTCCCCTTTCTTACCTGTTAGCATTTGTCTTACATATTGCGGTGATCCTATGTAGGGTGCATATATATTTATAATTATTATATCTTCTTCTTGGATTGATCCTTTGATCATTATGTAGTGTCCATCTTTGTCCCTTTTCACAGCCTTTGTTTTAAAGTCTATTTTATCTGATATGAGTATTGCTACTCCTACTTTTTTTGGTCTCTATTTGTATGGAATATCTTTTTCCAACCCTTCACTTGTTATGTATCCCTTAGTGTGTATGTATCCCTTGTTTTGAGGTGGGTCTCTTGTAAACAACATGTATAGGGGTCTTGTTTTTGCCTGGAACATCCTATGGGGCAGAAGAGCCTGCCTCCTACCCTTTATTATTCTCTTACTCTTCTTACTTTGGAGAGAAGTTATTTTTAGAGCAAAGCTGTCCCTTCTCAATTCCTTGATGTTGAATAAAGTTTCTGCTCTGCTATACCAAACCTGTTGTCATTCAATTTGCATTTGTGACTCCAAGCAAAAGACCCATTGAGGAGTTACCAATTCATTGTGGGTCAACAATGGAAGTACAGAACTGGCATAAGATAGACACATGTGCATGCTAAATCACTTTAGTCATGTCTGACTCTGTGCGACTCTATGGATTGCAGCCTGCCAGGCTCCTCTGTCCATGGGGTTATCCAGGCAAGAATACTGGCGTGGATTGCTGTGCCCTTCCCGAGAAATAGACACTAAACCAATGGAAGAAACTAGAGAACCCAGAACACAGGCAAATGCTCTTTGATAACACTGCGCAATGGGGAAAAGTCAGTCTCCAAGAGACAGAGTTGGGAGAATCGGTATCTATGTATAAAGAATGAACTTGGACCCTTATCTTACACCATCACAAAAATTAATTCACATGGATTAAAGACTTAAGTATTTAAGACCTGTAATTATAGAACGCATACAAGAAACCATAGAGAAAAGTTCTGTAACATTAATATTGGCAAGATTTCTTGTATATGACATCTAAAACACAAACAGCAAAAGCAAAAATAGACAAGTAGGACAACAGCAAAGTAAGAAACTTCTGTGTGGCAAAGAAATAGAGTGAGAGGGAGCTTATAGAACAGGAGAAAATATTGCAACCAATGTATCTCATAATATGTTAATATCCAAAATATATGAATATATTTTAATATATTTATAAATATATACAACATTTATAAATATATTAAATGTATTAATATATAATAAGGAATTCATAGAACTCAACAGCAGGAAAACAAACAACTTGATTTAAAAATGGACAAAGGACCTGAATAGGCATTTCCCCAAAGACAACAAAGTCCAACAGGTGTTTAAAAATGCTACTAATCATCAGGAAAATGCAAATCAAAACTACAAGATATTATCTCTTACTTGTTTATTGATGATGATCAAGAAAACAGAAAATAACAAGTATTGACAAGAATAAGGGAATATCAGAACCCTTGTGTACTGTTGGTAGGAATGTAATATGGTGTAGCCACTATGGAAAATCATCTGGAGTTTCCTCAAAAAAGTGAAACCAGGACTATCATCAGTTCAGTTCAGTTCAGTCACTCAGTTGTGTCCGACTGTTTGCAACCCCATGAATCACAGCACACCTGGCCTCCCTGTCTATCACCAACTCCCGGGGTTCACTCAAACTCATGTCCATCCAGTCGGTGATGCCATCCAGCCATCTCATTCTCTGTCGTCCCCGTCTCCTCCCACCCCCAATCCCTCCTAGCATCAGACTCTTTTCCAGTGAGTCAAATCATCACATGAGGTGGCCAAAGTATTGCAGTTTCAGCTTTAGCATCAGTTCTTCCAATGAACACCCAGGATCGATCTCCTTTAAAATGGACTGGTTGGCTCTCCTCGCAGTCCAAGGAACTCTCTAGTCTTCTGCAGCACCACAGTTCAAAAGCATCAATTCTTCAGCGATCAGCTTTCTTCACAGGACTATCATAATATCTAGTAATTCCTCTGGTTGGTATTTATCCAAAAGAATTAAGATAATTATACTCCTGTGTTAACTGCAGCATTATTCACAATATCCACAAGGTAGAATCAACCTAAATGTCTATCAGAGAATGGATGGATAAAGAAAATCTGGTTTATGTGTATAATGGAATATTATCCAACCTTGTAAAAGAAGGAAGTACTATACTATAAGAGGATGAATAATCCATGATTCCACTTAGTTATAAGAGGATGAATAATCCATGATTCCACTTAGGTATCTACAGTAATCAAACTCATAAGAGCAGAAAGCAGCATGGTTGCCAGGGGTGGGGGAGGAGGAAAGGAAGGGTTGTTGTTCAATGATTATAAGACCACTTTAGTTGTGCAAAATGAAAATGTTCTAGAGACCTGCTTTACTGAAGTGTGCATATAGTTAGGTGCTTTACTGTGCATATAAAAATTTGTTGAGAATAGATTCCATATTGCATGTTTTTTACACATTAAAAAAAAAAGTGGATGGCAGAGATCCCAGTTCTGGTGAATACTATTAATGGTTAGCTGTGGGGAGGTAAGTGAGGTAATGTACTGCAGTACATAGTATTTTCACTTTTTACTCTCTAGATAATGATATTTTCTCTTTTTTTTTTTTTAAAGCAAGGTTTTGTATTAACTTGTATAATATGGAAATAAAACATTATGGCCCCAGTTAAAAGGAAAGGGTATTTTTTTTTAAGTGATGGCTGGTATTTTCTTTCTTTAATCTATTAATTAATCTGGTTGTCTCAGATGTTAGTTGCAGCACATGAGATCTTCCTGATGTCATGTAGGATCTTTCCTTGTGGCACCTGGACTCTCTAGTTGTCCACACTGGCTCCTGAGCACGTGGGCCCAGTAGTTGTGCTACAAGGGTTTAGTTGCTTCGTGGCATGTGTGATACTAATTCCCTGAACTGGGACTGAATTTGCATCCCTCCTGCATTGCAAAGTGAATTCTTAACCACCGGACCACCAGGGAAGTCCCACTTCCAGAGTATGTTATTGGTTCTTTCTTAGTAGCCTTTACCCCTCAGGTCAATCCATGTAAGGATTCTCCTCATTGAGTATGTTTTGGATTCATCTAGGAATTGAGGAAATAACAATGAAATGCTGTTGCAGATTCACAGGATCCACTGTGTAATAAATTTAGGCCAAAATTTTGCTTCTCTCCTGACTTCCATAAGCCTACATACACTCTGATTGGTAGGCCACAAAAGTGTTTTTGCTTTCCAAGGTTTATCTCAGTTCAGAATCAACATCACACCCTAGAGAAGTCTATTTTCCTCCTTCTTGGATACAATCAACTTGGTAAGGAGTTGCAGGTCCCTTGGTACAGGGATAGAAAGAAATACTGGATATACTTAAGGCAACAAAAATCAGACCTCTGTTTGGTGCACCATGTTCCAGGTCTGTGAATGGTCTGAGGTCTTAGAAGAGATGCTGTGATTCTCTATTGTGAAGCAAAACTGTTCTCTTCTCAACCCAGACCTTTAATTTTTCTCTTATATAGATTCTGAAAAAATACATTTGTTAGTTTCCTAATGTTAAATCAATTGTCATTCCTAGTATAAACTCAGCTGGGTCATAAATTATTATACATCACATATCTTGGAAGTATCTTTAGAGTTATTCTCATCTGTATTCACAAGTGAAATCAGAATGTCCTTTTTATTCACAAAATGATCTTGTCAGGTTTGGTACCAAAGTAATGCCAACTTCGTTATGTGACTTGAGTAGTTTGTGTTCCCTCTTTACTTATTCACTAGAAGAGATGTAAAGATTTTTATTTTCTTTCTTAAATATTTGATAGAACTCTCTGAAGAACTTACCTATGCCTTAAATTTCCATTACGCAAACATTTTTGACTAATTCAGTTTCTTTAATGGTTTAGGTCTGTGAACTTTTTCGTTTCTTGAATTAGTACTAATGTTAATTTCTCTAACAATATCGTCATTATTTTTGGGCTTAAAGCTTACTGGAATGACATATTTCATAACATGTTCTTATTACCTCTTAATACATGCATATGTCTACTATGTCTAAACAGTAAATTCTGATATGTATTCATATCTCCCTTCTCTATTTTGCTTAATCAATTTTACCACAGTTTTGTCATTTATAAGAAACAGCTTTTGACTTAGTTGACCTCCTCTATTATTTTAGGTTATTTTCTATCTAATACATGTCTCTTCTCATTTTTATTTCCTTTCTTCTACTTTCTCTTTATTCACTTTGGATGTCTAGACAATTATTGAGAAATATATAAATATCTCTATTCTTTGATTCCCCTTATTGCTAATATTTATGAATTTGTGTGATACAGATGGTACCTAGAAGAGAAATGCTAACATTTAAAAAAAAAACAATCTAGGTGTGCAGCTCTCTTTTCTGTGATTGCTGGAGAGGCTACGGAGCAGTAGACCTTTGCTATGCAGACACATGCTTCGTTACACAGTTGCTTGAGATACCTTGGAAAGCAGACATGCAACTAGAGCTTATAATTATAGGAGATTTGGTTGGAAAACTTTGCAATATCACTCTGTGTGTTTCTTTTTGTTGATTTATTATTATTATTTAAAGTTCTGTCAGTGATACAGCAGTATAGGCTAGTTGGAACAGTTGGCTCTGAAGAGGTAGCCTATGTAGTAGGTAAGACTGTAACCTCAAGTCTCTCCCAAGCATTTCCTGTTAAGAGTTTTCAGGGGCAGAAGAGCTTCAAGAGGGAGGGTATCAGTCAGTTCAGTCGTTCAGCTATGTCTGACTCTATGTAACCCCAAGGACTGCAGCACACCAGGCTTCCATGTCTATCACCAACTCCCGGAGCTTACTCAAACTCATTTCCATCGAGTTGGTGATGCCATCCAACCATCTCATCCTCTGTCGTCACCTTCTCCTCCCACCTTCAATCTTTCCCAGCATCAGGGTCTTTTCAAATGAGTCAGTTCTTCACAACAGGTGGCCTAAGTATTGGAGTTTCAGCATCAGTCCTTCCAATGAATATTCAGGACTGACTTCCTTTGGGATGGACTGGTTGGATCTCCTTGCTGTCCTAGGGACTCTCAAGAGTCTTCTCCAACAACACAGTTCAAAAGTATCAATTCTTTGGTGTTCAGCTTTCTTTATAGTCCAACTCTCACATCCATACGTGACTACAGGAAAAACCATAGCTTTCACTATATTGACCTTTGTTTGCAAAGTAATATCTCTGCTTTTTAATATGCTGTCTAGGTTGGTCATAGTTTTTCTTCCAAGGAGCAAGTGTCTTTTCATTTCATGGCTGCAGTCATCATCTGCAGTGATTTTGGAGCCCCCCCCAAAATAAAGTCTGTCACTGTTTCCAGTTTGCCCATCTACTTGCCATGAAGTGATGGGACCAGATGTCATGATCTTAGTTTTCTAAATGTTGAGTTTTAAGCCAATGTTTTCATTCTCTTCTTTTATTTTCATCAAGAGGCTCTTTAGTTCTTCACTTTCTGCCGTAAACGTGGTATTATCTGCATATCTGAGGTTATTGATATTTCTCCCAGCAATCTTGATTCCAGCTTGTGCTTCATCCAGTCCAGCATTTCTCATAGATGTACTCTGCATATAAGTTAAATAAGCAGGGTGACAAGATACAGCCTTGACGTACTCCTTTCCTGATTTGGAACCAGTCTGTTGTTCCATGTCCAGTTCTAACTGTTGCTTCTTGACCTGCATACAGATTTCTCAGGAGGCAGACCAGTTGGTCTGGTATTCCCATCTCTTTAAGAATTTTCCACAGTTTGTTGTGATCCACACCATCAAAGTCTTTGGCACCGTCAATAAAGCAGAAGTATATGTTTTCCTGGAACTCTCTTGCTTCTTTGACAATCCTGCAGATGTTGGCAATTTGATCTCTGGTTCCTCTGCCTTTTCTAAATCCAGCTTGAACTTCTGGAAGTTCCTGGTTCATGTACTATTGAAGCCTGGCTTGGAGAATTTTGAGCATTACTTCGCTAGCATGTGCTGCTGCTGCTAAGTCACTTCAGTCGTGTCCGACTCTGTGTGACCCCATAGACGGAAGCCCACCAGGCTCCCCTGTCCCTGGGATTCTCCAGGCAAGAACACTGGAGTGGGTTACCGTTGATGGGTGCAATTGTGTGGTAGTCTGAGCATTCTTTGGCATTGCCTTTCTTGGGGGTTAGAATGAAAACTGACCTTTTCCAGTCCTGTGGCCACTGCTGAGTTTTCCAAATTTGCTGGCATATTGAATGCAGCACTTTCAGAGCATCATCTTTTAGGATTTGAAATAGCTCCACTGGAATTCCCTCACCTCCACTAGCTTTGTTCGTAGTGATGCTTCCTAAGGCCCACTTGACTTCACATTCCAGGATGTCTGGTTCTAGGTGAATAATCACACCATCATGATTATCTGGGTCATGAAGATCTTTTTTGAATAGTTCTTCTGTGTATTGTTGCCACCTCTTCTTAATATCTCTGCTTCTGTTAGGTCCATACTATTTCTCTCCTTTATTGTGCCCATCTTTGTATAAAACGTTCCCTTAATATCTCCAATTTTCTTGAAGAGATCTCTAGTCTTTCCCATTTTATTGTTTTCCTCTATTTCTTTGCATTGATCACTGAGGAAGTGATGGCATAAATGTATACATATAGCTGATTCACTTCATTGTAGAATAGGATCTAACACACATTTTAAAGCAACTGTACGACTGAGCGACGGAACGGAATGGAACAGATGCTAATTTAAAAAGGAAAAGAAAATTCTGAATCTGAAAAAAAAACAAAAACAATTTTCAGGCTGGCAGTGAAAGTGAGCTCAAGGGCATAAATCAGATTAAGATGTGGGGCTCTCCGTCCATTAAGGATAGAGTAAAAGAGTCATTGGAAGGACTGATGCTAAGGCTGAAACTGCAATACTTTGGCCACCTCATGGGACGAGTTGACTCACTGGAAAAGACTCTGATGCTGGGAAAGGTTGGGGGCGGGAGGAGAAGGGGACGATAGAGAATGAGATGGCTGGATGGCATCGCCGACTCAATGGACATGAGTTTGAGTGAACTCCGGGAGTTGGTGATGGACAGGGAGGCCTGGCGTGCTGTGATTCATGGGGTCGCAGAGCGTCAGACATGACTGAGCGACTGAACTGAAAAGAGTCTAGTAAGCTAAAGATCTCAGGGTATTTAAGAATAAAACATCTTTTAATTACATTTTTTGCTTATTATTACATGGGGACAAAATTAACTAGAAGCCTAATAAATTTTTATAAGAAATTTGTATTTCCAAAGAATTACAGGCTACCTACAAAAGTTTATCATTTTTCTAACCTTGTAGCAAAACTCTGGCTTCAAATCTGTACCATCATTATGTGGACTGCACAAAATATCCAACTTCTAAAAAGAACATAATCTCCAAAATTTATACTATGAAGGATTGGGATAAGGAAAATCTCCCAAAGGAAAAAACCAAGGATTACACTGACAATATCCAGGAGCATTATAATGAGCTACCATATGTGTTAACCAAGGTACTTAATTCAGTGACAAAACAGATTTTTCACCACTCTTTCCCTGTGGGATTTGATGGTTGCTATAGCTGAGTGACTGATAAGAATTTCCAATGCTTCCTCCCAACAGAGAGTTTTAAATGCATTTGTGCTATTTCTATTCCAAACTCCGGGAGCTGGTGATGGACAGGGAGGCCTGGCATGCTGTGATTCATGGGGTCGCGGAGAGTCGGACACGACTGAGCGACTGAACTGAACTGAACTGAAGGGTGGAAAAAATAATCTATTCCTTTTATATTTTAGTGTTGTGAACATGATAAGCCACATTAAGAGGAATTGTTTCTTTCAGAATAGTCACTTATTCTACAAGGGAGACAATCCCAAAATTGCTTCTAGTTCAAAGTCCATCTCCAAGTGATGTGCAATGCTCTCCATCAGGTCTAGGTGTGACTCTTCCTGCTGTGGTTTGATATGTGGGAAGAGGGATTTGAACTTTCAGGGGAGAGATAAGCTATGGACTGTGGCAAAGACTAATAGCTGCCCCTGTGATAACTATTCTACCCTCTGTAGGAACTCTTTTAGTGAGGCATATGACTGTGCATATGACTGCATAGCTATAAAGACAGTTCCCAGCCTCTCTCATATCCAGTGTGCCTGTGCCCTGGCCAATGGATTCTAAGTCAAAGTAATCATAACTTCTGGGATCTGCCTTTGAAGGAAGCATCATGCTTGTCCCTTCCCCTTTTTATTACCTTTTCCCTCTGGCTGACTGAATGTGAATGGCTTAGCAGAAGTTGAAGAGAAGTTATCTAAGATTGGCAGGTATGCAATGAGGGTAATTTAGCCATGGTAAAGAAAGGGACTTTGTCCTTGATAGAGTAATATGGTCACTTGAGCCCTAGGCCATTTATTTTGGCTTGCTATGTGAGGGACACACAAACTTCTATTTTGGCTTTCATTATAAGAAAGGAATCTATATCATAACTAGTATAATGCAGTAGAATTATGATGTCATTGACTATGTAACTGAAAAGCTCTTTTTTCTTCTTCTTTCTACACATGTAGGGTCCTATTATTTGAACTTTGAAGAGCTTTTGAAGCTACCGATGAAGGTCAACTCTGCTCCCTTTTGATGTGAAATAGGTTCAATGTAAAAAATCCCCTAAGATTACTCCTTATAGTATCTGTTAGGTCCATGCATTTCTTTCCCTGGCATTCAGAGATCCCTGATACTATTTGAGTTTATGTTTTAGTGGTTATTGTAGTTGTTGTTTTCTGCCTTATCTCCCTGAATTTAGTAAAATCTCTGTAGTCTTCATGGTACTGAATATGATAAATCACATCGTACTCAAGCTATCTGGGAACTAAACCACTGGCATTTAAGATAATAAATTCCACAGCAAAGCCCTTTGCTCATCTCCTGCTCATCTTTTTGCCTTCCTTGGTTTATGACTAGTTGGAAATAATATTGCTTTGGTATTGAGATTGCAGAGGATACAGAAATTCAAACTGTAGTCGATAAAAATAAATTTTATCAGGAAAATGAGAAAATGTCTTCATATAATGAACTGTAGATAGCTGTAGAAAGATAATCTGGGTATTTAGCTGGGAGATGAATACTTAGATTTCTGTGGTAGACCAGCAGAAGAAAATGGATTTTTTTCTTTTTTGGATTTTGTCTTACATGTAGAATTTCAAAACTCTTGACCTGCAGAGGCCTCCCAAATGCATTTTAATACCTGAGGATTTTATGCGGTTTATTCTGCTTCTAAGAACATTTGTACTTTTTAGGTAGATAAGCAAACTGAGTTACACGGAACATACAAGGTCATGTTTTGAGTCACTAGCGAAACCTAGACTAAATTTTTAGTGTTGCTCAAACCAGTTTAATGCAAATTTCACTGCACTGTATGTGCTGGAAAAATTTTAATACTTTTACATAAAGAATTATTTTGCATGACTCCCAGATTTTCACGTTTTTCTAACCCTATTTTTTAGTTGATCATTTTTTTTTTCTTCTTCTTAACTCAGACTAACCTTTGGCATCACTTTTCTAACCTCTAGTTTGTAAATGTGCATTGTGCAGCTTATCACTTTTGAGGTACAAACACGTGGTATATTCAAACCACTGAAACTCTTTGAGTATGTCACTGTGAAGTGCTGTAAAAGCGGAACAACCTAAAGAGATTATTCCTGACATGAGTAAGCCTAGGTGGGTCCTTTACAGATGTGTTCTTTGTAGATACTATATAATAAATTTAAGCGGCTATTTATGTGTGGTAGATAAAGTGCAATAAATTAAAATGATATATTCACTTTCATTTAAATCAAGTGAAAACCCATTTTATAAGCCAATCAGCTTGCTATAGATTGGGTAATATTGGAGCATCAATTCTTTTTCCTGAGAATATAGTAACATATCTTGCATTTTCTTTGATATCACATTTTTTCAGGATTTGGCTATTCTGTAAAAGTAGCCTGAGAGTACACTTCTCTTTATTATTTCCCCAAATAAAGCTTTATTTATACCATACTTAAAGAAAACAGAGTTCAGCCATTTCCCAACTCGTTTCCATCAATGCTTGAAGAAAAATATGTTCTCAGAAGTGCCAGTCAAATCAGAAAGAGAAGAGTTTGCCAGTAGCTCCATGGATCAATCCATCAATACTGTACACCTTTTCAAATTTATAGTATGTTGAAGTATTAGTGAATAATTAAAGTATTACTACAATTAGTAGTACTGCTATTACAGAAATGTCCAAGCAGATCAACATGATGAGCCTGACACCAAGTTATTTGTTTTATTCTTTATCTGTTCCTGCCTTTCAATAACTATTCATAGATTGACTTCTATGCTTCTCAACTGTATTTGTAAATAATAATTACAAAACATTTCACCGCTGATTACATTAGTAAAATTCATCACTTTCTCTTTCCTGAATCTGAGTCTGCTGTCTTTTAGATTGTTATCTCATTGTCCTTTAAATTACTTAAGGCTAGAAAACTTATGAATGTTCTATATTCTTTTGCTACATATATCATGTGTGTGTGTGTGTGTGTGTGTGTGTTCTCTCCCTGACCCCCGGGCTTTCTCTTTGTAGAATGTCCTGATTTCCCAGAATTCTTTTTCCTTATTATTTGGCCAGATTCTTTGATATTTATTTTTATTTATTTAGCTTTTTTTATGCTGAGACTTTATAATTATATAAAGTTTCAGCCAAATATATGTAAGCATCCTGTATGATATAAATATATAAGATCATAGAAGGATTCCTTCCTTTTTCTCCTCTTGCCAAGGTAACTAAAAATAGATCCTATAGTTTCTTATATCCTTTCCCCATAAGAACTATTATACCTCTAGTTCTGGCCATTTCCAGCTCCTATTCTGACTTCCACATTATTCCTCCCATTTCTGGTTTCTCCCCACTTTTATCCTAAGCACCAGAGTGATTTTAAAAATGCAGATTTGATCATGTTATTACCCTGCTCAAACCCACATTGCCTTCAGTCTCCTTAGCATGGTACCCAGTGTCCTTTACCGCATGACTGAAGCCTACCTCATCAGCCTCACCCTTACCACTCTTGGCTACTAGATTTGCATTATGTAGCATTGTCTCCTAGTGCACTTTTATTTGAGGATATCTATTTGGGAAAGTATTGTGGTAAAGAGAAACCAGTAAGACCACTATTTTGATTCTTAAATTTAATAAAATACATCTTTTCTTCTCCCATCAATGCCTATGAAAAAATTAAAGAATGTGCCAATTTCAAGACATTCCCAGTAAGTACCACGACTTTGACTGTGGCAGAATTCTCTAGATCAATTGTTTAAGATACCATAAGTATACATAAAAATAATTGCTTCCATCTTGAAAGTTTTAAAATTCCATTTTAAAATTCAAACAAAATAACCTGTTTTAGATGCTACTATTCAGGGAACACACATACCTTATCAATGCTTTGTTCCCCTAATTACTTCCAAAGTAATTCAACTGTGACTACATTAGATTAGATAATTAACTTGAGAATGTCTTATTTGGCATAAATGCTTTAAGTATGATATTATACAGAGCTATTTTTTCTAATTCTCTAAGAGTTTGACTTTAACCATGGCTTTAAAAATACTAGTTTTTTGGATAAATTTTGAGTTAAAATCCATCCACAAAATCACATTGGACACCTCTGTTTCTCCAGTGTAACACAGAAGAATGTGTTCAGTTTACTTTTCTGGAAGGCAAGTGAATAATGCAGTCAAGGTAAACCAACACATCAACTTTCAATTAACTGATAATTTACTGTGTATAAGGCATAAAAATGGTAGAAAAAACAATTGCCTGTGAGACACCAAAGTCTGTGCTATCTAGAGAAGAATAAACTTATCCATTTAAAGATAATAAATGTGTCCATATGAATGACACAGATATCCACGCATAAGTATAATAATAATAATGATAATAATAAATGATCATGATTAATGTTTATGGAGTGTTTATTGATCCTCTGTGCCAGCATCTGTGATAAACTTCTTCAAAGCACTATATCTCTGAATCTTCATAGAATCTCTGCAAGGCATGAACTATTGTTAGCCACATTTTGCAGTGTGAGAAAGATTCAAAAAATCATATACACACTTGGCTTTATTCATCTAGTGAGAAGTAGAGCTGGAACTGTTGTAATTTTTATTTTTATTTTTTTGAGTTTCTAACTTCATACTGCTCTAAAGGGAGAGTTTACTTTTGTCAGTGACCGCACTAATATGGTAAAATTAAATGATGAATAGAATCAAATATATTCACTACAAAATAAATTTTTAAAATTTATTTATTTTAATTGGAGGCTAATTACTTTACAATATTGTGGTGGTTTTTGCCATTCATTGACATGAATCAGCCATGGGTGTACATGGGATGGGGCAACACATGTACAAAATAAATTTGAAGAATCTTAATATATCAGGTCACAATTAAGAAACAACTTCTTTGTGTTATCAGCTCACAGGAAGAGAGAGAATTTTATCCAGGGATTAAAGTTCACCTTTGGTTAGAAGTGGCACTCAGCCAACGTTATTTCCTGGTTTTGAAGTTTTGATGTATTAAGCCATAAGTAGCAGAAATATTGATAAATCAAGTGTGACGTGAGATTTCAAGTTTTAAAATACTTTCTCTGTAATTGTTGTTGTTCAGTTCCTAAATTGTGTTCGAGTCTTTGTGACTCCGTGGACTTCAGCAAGCCAGGCTTCTCTGTCCTCCACTATCTCCTGGAGTTTGCTCAAATTCGTGTGCATTTTGAGTCTAATCATCTAACCATCTCATATAACATCTAACCATCTCATCTTCTGTTGCCGGCTGCTTCTTTCTCCATTTACTTTCTTCTGTGTAACCAGATTAAAAAATTAAAGCACTGCTCCTTAAGATTACAGAAGTTACTATGGTACATTTCAAGTTGTAATTCCAAAATGGCATCAGCATAAATGATCATGTTACTAATTGAGTCCATATATGGAATGGAACAGGGTACACACATAAAGATCTACTTTGATAAATGAAATCTGTTTTGAATAAACAGCAAACAATATCTCTTAAGTCGTCATTACTGTGGTATTCAAATGAAAGATTCACGGATGATTATGCAAATTTTGATAAACACATTCAAAATGCAGTTTAAAAACAGTGTGCATAACATGAAAAGATTTCTATTTCTTGTTTTCTTAGCTGAGTTAATCTACTTGTATTTCAGAAATCTAATATTTAGGGAGGAAGAAAATGGCAATTTAGTTGTCATTGGCACAGATATAATGATGGGAAATTCCTATAAATACTTTTAGTCAATTAGGGTTGGCCAGGAAGTTTGGATATGCATGATACAAACAGAACAATTCATAGGGAAAAAGACAAAATGGATTTTCAAACCATGAGACAGTACATAAATTAAAGAGATAAAGGAATATGAGATTCACTCATTCGTTATTCATTCATCCAATAGATTTGTATCAAGCACTTTACTGTTCCAGATACAGCAGTGGACGATAGCCTCTGTCCTTATGGGCACATTCTGATGAGAGGTCCAGAAATTTTAAGACTAATAGTCCAGTTCACTATTTAACAACAATTATGATAAATGCTTTAAGGAGACATTAGAGTGAACTATGACTGTAACAAAAGAGCTTGATTGAGTGGGTGCAAGAAAATGAGGACATGGCAGGCACATCAAAGATTGATTCATTAACAAAGCAACGTTTTGGCTGAGGTCTGAATAATTAGTCCAGTCAACTAGCAAATGAGGCAGAAAGGCAGATAATTTTGTGAAGTACATGCATACAGATCTGTGGTGGATATGACATGGGGTGGATAGCAATGATAACAAAGCCTCTAAAACTTGTATAGTAGTATCTATGTGCCAGACATCATGCTTGGGGGCTTAACCTACATTTACTCATTTGCTTCTCATATCAACACCCTGAAGTTAGTTTTATTATTATCTCATTTTAAGGATAAAGAACAGATGCAGAATAACTTTCTCAGAATCACAGTGCTAGTCTGTGGTAGATCTGGTTTGACCCAAGATCATATAATTGTAAAGAATGCACTCTTGGCCACTGTCTACCCAGATTATGCATTCATCTGTAATTGTCCAGCATCTATTTGAGCTTCTATACCAAGCTTTTTCATAGTGTGGTAGATAGTTGTCAGAGAATTGAGAGTGATTTATGGCCAGGTGATGTCCAAGAAGCAGTACTATCAATACATGATTGTTAAGTTTACTTTGGAATCAATCAGGATTTGACTCCCTTCCTTCCTCTTTGTGCATATGTTGGACAAGTTTCTTGAACCTCCCAAATACCAATTAATAGCTTCAAAATTGAGATAATAATGATGCCTTTAGTACAAGTTTGCTGTGAATTTTACATGCGGCTAAGTCACTTCAGTTGTGTCCGACTCTGTGCGGCCCCATAGATGGCAAGCCCACCAGGCTCTGCCATCCCTGGGATTCTCCAGGCAAGAACATTGGAGTGGGTTGCCATTTCCTTCTCCAATGTGTGAAAGTGAAAAGTGAAAGTGAAGTCGCTCAGTTGTGTCTGACTCTTAGCGACCCCATGGACTGCAGCCTACCGGGCTCCTCCGTCCATGGGATTTTCCAGGCAAGAGTACTGGAGTGGGGTGCCATTGCCCTCTCCATGAGATAATAAATATTCAGTATATCCTTAGCACAGAGTAATTGCCCAGTAGTGTTGGTCACTCAGCAGTGTCCGATTCTTTGCGGACCACATGGACTGTAGCTCACCAGGCTCCTCTCTGTCCATGGAATTATGGAATGGGTAATACTGGAGTGGGTAGCCATTCCCTTCTCTAGGGGATCTTCTTGACCCAGGGAATGAACCCAAGTCTCCGGCTTTGTGGGCAAATTCTTACCTCCCAAGCCATCAGGGAAACCCAATATATGTTAGCTATTATTATTAGCAGAAAAAAAGATTGATAATGAATATCAAAGAGGACTTTTAGTGCCTTGCATAAGAGGGTAAATGTTATTTCATCAGCAGCAGGAAGTCACGGACATTTTCTGAAAAAGAATTACTTCAGCATACATGGCAAATTATTAATGATAATCTGTAGTTTACAAAATGGTTTTGAATGGATTATTTAATTCCACTTAATCTCATAAGGATGATATTTTGATTGTAATTTTACAGATAGGCTAAAACTTAGAAATCTTAAATGACACGTCCAAGAGTCATGTCCAGCCATGACGACAGTATAGGAGTTGTAATTTTGATTCAGTACTTCAAGTAAAAGGTCATTTTAGTTTTCATCATACCACAGTTTGTGAGTAATTTTAAGAGACGTGGTTAAGAAGTTCCATAGAAAAATTAAGGGGCAAAATTGTTTTCATTATTTTGAGTTTGAGGTGGAGAAATTATTTTTTAAGTTTACAGTGTTGACAGAAGGAACATAGGTACCTGAGAAGCTGGGAACTTTGGTGTTGGTCCCATATCTGCCACTTCTTGACTGTATGACAAGTTGTAGACAAGCCACTTAACCTTAGTGTTTGTAGGTTTCTTCAGTTGAGGAAAGCAAAATATAATACCATTTCTTGGGGCTTTTCAGTGAATCAAATGCCACACAATCAACAAAGCAGAAAGCTCAAGAAACATACATATTGATTACAGTCACTTTACATACAAAAAAGTTTCTATCCTCTGGTAGCTCAGCTGGTACAATGCAGGAACTGCTGCTGCTGCTGCTAAGCAATGCAGGAGACCCTGGTTCAATTCCCGAATTGGGAAGATTCGTTGGAGAATGGATAGGCCACCCACTCCAGTATCCTTGGGCTTCCCTGTTGGCTCAGCTGGTAAAGAATCCACTCATAATGTGGGAGACATGGGTTTGATCCCTGTCTTGGTACGATCCCCTGGAGAAGGGAACAGTTACCTACTCTAGTATTCTGGCCTGGAGAATTCCATGTACTGTGTATAGTCCATGGGGTCACAAAGAGTTAGACACAACTGAGTTCCCCAACCATGAATTTAAAACCTTATAAGAAAAATACAGTCAGAAACACTAGAGTTAAAGGATAATTTGTCAAAATTTTTATTATTAAAATGAAATCAAATATCTAGAAAACTTGGTTTTCAGTGACATTCACTACATGTTAACCCATTAATATGGCAACTCTTCTTTTTTACATTTACTGACCCTGCTCACCAAAAGCTTTTTGGGTTCTCTCTCTCTGCCAGTTTGAACTGTGAACCTGCAAACTGTCTTGGTTTGTTGCACATGCTGCATGTATTGAGGGACACTTTTCCAAGTCTAGTCCTTTATCCAGATATTAATGATTTCTTGTTTTTATGGCTTTACTTTCTATGTTCCATCATATTTTCAGACATATACTCTGCTTCTTTAGAGAAACAAGAGTAAAAGTCTAAGGTTCTGGTCTATTCTTCTCCACTTCCTTTATCATTTGCAAGATCCCTTGAGATAGCTTTTTTTTTTCTTTTTGCAGGGGATGGTGAGAGAGTTGGAACTTTTTACTTCTCCCCTCTTTTCCTATTCCAGCCTTGTGATTTCCTCTCCTTCTAATTATCCCTAACTGATTTTATACTAATTCTATCTGATAGAAAATTCTGAGATTTTGAAACTGTCATAAGATATAATGTCACGCATACTAGACATTTCCATAGCATAACTCATATTTTTGGAGATTAATATAATAACCACCAACATAATGTAAGCCTTTGTAAAATTACTGCTTGAAGAACAATGGGGCTCTGACCTGTATAAGTTTTGTAAAAGCTAGAATAGCTGAAATAATGTAACTGCTTGAAAGAATAACTGTATTAAGAATTTTCCCCCTCCCTCCATCTCTTTGGCTTAAGTTAGATAATCTGATATTTTCCTAAACAAGATCATAAAAGTCCAATGTGAAAAAGCTTCACATGAAAAAATATTTTAAAAGTGTTGAGATAGTAGGTTATAAAATGTTCAGTTCAGTTCAGTCGCTCAGTTGTGTCCAACTCTTTGCGAACCCATGAACCACAACACGCCAGGCCTCCCTGTCCATCACCAACTCCCAGAGTTCACCCAAACTCATGTCCATTGAGTCGGTGATACCATCCAACCATCTCATCCTCTGTTGTCCCCTTCTCCTCCTGCCTTCAATCTTTCCCAGCATCAGGGTCTTTTCAAATGAGTCAGTTCTTCGCATCAGGTGGCCAAAGTATTGGAGTTTCAGCTCCAATATCAGTCCTTACAATGAACACCCAAGGCTGATCTCCTTTTGGATGGGCTGGTTTGATCTCTTTGCAGTCCAAGGGACTCTCACCACAGTTGAAAAGCATCAATTCTTCAGTGCTCAGCTTTCTTTACAGTCCAAATCTCACATCCAAACATTACTACTGGGAATACCATAGCCTTGACTAGATGAACTTTTGTTGACAAAGTAATGTCTCTCCTTTTGATATGCTATCTATGTTGGTCATAACTTTCCTTCCAAGGAGTAAGTGTCTTTTAATTTCATGGCTGCAGTCACCATCTGCAGTGATTTTGGAGCCCCCAAAAATAAAGTCAATCACTGTTTCCCCTTCTATTTCCCATGAAGTGATGGGACCAGATGACATGATCTTTGTTTTCTGAGTGTTGAACTTTAAGCCAACTTTTTCACTGTCCTCTTTCACTTTCATCAAGAGGCTTTTTAGTTCTTCTTCACTTTCTGCCATAAGGGTGGTGTCATCTGCTTATCTGAGGTTATTGATCTTTCTCCTGGCAATCTTAATTCCAGCTTGTGCTTCTTCCAGCCCAGCGTTCCTCATGATGTACTCTGCATATAAGTTAAATAAGCAGGGTGACAATATACAGCCTTGACGTACTCCTTTTCCTATTTGGAACCAGTCTGTTGTTCCATGTCCAGTTCTAACTGTTGCTTCCTGACCTGAATATAGGTTTCTCAAGAGGCAGGCAGGTGGTCTGGTATTCCCATCTCTTTAAGAATTTTCCACAATTTGTTGTGATCCACACAGTCAAAAGCTTTGGCATAATCAATAAGCAGAAATAGATGTTTTTCTGGAACTATCTTGCTTTTTCAATGATCCAGAAGATGTTGGCAATTTGATCTCTGGTTTCTCTCCCTTTTCTAAAACCAGCTTGAATATCTAGAAGTTCACAGTTCATGTATTGCTGAAGCCTGGCTTGGAAAATTTTGAGCATTACTTTACTAATGAGGGAGATGATTGCAATTGTGTGGTAGTTTGAGTATTCTTTGGCATTGCCTTTCTTTGGGATTGGAATGAAAACTGACCTTTTCCAGTCCTGTGGCCACTGCTGAGTTTTCCAATTTTTCTGGCATATTGAATGCAGCACTTTCACAGCATCATCTTTTAGGATTTGCATTAGCTTGGTTTTGTTGGAGTGTTAGAGGCAGCACTCCTTTATATGCTTATGAGACAGCTTAAACCACATGATAATGTAATCTGTATGATAGGAAAACATATGAAAGGAGTTTACTATTCTACAGAGGTAGTTTTGATTTATAACTTTTATTTGCCACGCCAGCAAAAACAATGCTTTAAGAAAACTAGAATGAGAACAAGCATTTGAAACCACATAGCCCAATATCCTTATTTTACACAGGAGAATGCTGGACTTAGAAGAAGCTGAAGTGGTTAATTAAGATCATACTGCTGGACAGAGGCTCCAACTGGCACCCTGGTACACTAACCCCATTGCTGTGCTCCTAAGTGAATACTTATTTTTTCCCCAGTGTGCTTCATCTTTTGCGTACCTCAAAACAGAAAGACAATCTGGGATTGGGCTTTCACACACAGCCAAAAACAAAGCAAGCATTTAGCCTAGGTGCCAGCACATGAGTCAATTTCAGGCAAATTGATGTATGCCAACAAATAATACTATTAAGAAAGGGATGTATTGTAGACCAAAGAAATGACCTTCACACAAGTAGAAATTGAAGCAGTGTTGAATGCACTGTAAGATGGAAGAGCAAATGAATTATATATATAGTTCAAATTGATTATGGCAGCAAGAGGCCAGTCAAGGACATTCACAGGCAAACTTACTCAAATATTTTTCCATCATTCCTCAAGAAAATATTCCGAATCCTTGACCTGGAAAAGAAATGAGATCTGGATAGAGAACTCCTAACCATCACACTTTGTCAATCCCATTGCTACTAAAACCCACCAAAATTTAAAAACTTAAAAACAGGTAAATATGCTAAGTAGGGCTCATGTGACATTATGGTGAGGCAGTAGAGGCAGCACGGATGATGAATGCAGGGGCAGATTACAGTTTGAAAATCTGCACAACGATTGCTTCTTCACATTCACCGCCAAAGCAAAGGGGAGAGAAAGCGATGCCAAACTGAGGAAGGGTTCCCAGCAGAATGTACGAGAGAAAGATGCTGCCAAATTATAACTGCCAAGTTTTTTATGGCCGGGGCTGAAGGGCACTGGCAGTCATAGTGAATAAAGAGTAACATGCTATGTTAGAATTTGCTGTCATGGGAGAATACTAGCTGGGAGGTGGAGGGCTGTTTTCACAAACATAAAAAAATGTTGATATATGTTTTATTGAAGTGGAAAACCTTGAAATCAACTCCTAGGATACCTGGAATCGTCTTCCTCAGTGCTTATATTTTCCTCCAATTAGACACCTCCACATCATCAAGCAAATGATAATCAACCATCAAAGGCTTAGGGAGCAGTACAGCATGATCAAGTCACTCCACTACCTCACTGTCCTCCTGTAAATATCCTCACTGAAGTGGAATTTCACACAGGAAAGGTTCTCATCACCCTCATCCCATATTTATCCATGACCTCTGAAGCCTGTCTTGCATTTATATCATCACAAGTGAAGTCTCAGTAAATAATGGAGGAAGAGGAATGAGCAAAGAAATCACCATGGTAACTGAAGGGAGACACATTTGTAAGTCTTAAGAGAAGCTATTTCTGCTTCATTGACTATGCCAAAGCCTTTGACTGTGTGGATCACAATAAACTGTGGAACATTCTGAAAGAGATGGGAATACCAGACCACCTGACCTGCCTCTTGAGACACCTGTATGCAGGTCAGGAAGCAACAGTCAGAACTGGACATGGAACAACAGACTGGTTCCAAATAGGAAAAGGAGTACGTCAAGGCTGTATATTGTCACCCTGCTTATTTAACTTGTATGCAGAGTACATCATGAGGAACGCTGGGCTGGAAGAAGCACAAGCTGGAATCAAGATTGCCTGGAGAAATAGCAATAACCTCAGATATGCAGATGACACTACCCTTATGGCAGAAAGTGAAGAGGAACTCAAAAGCCTCTTGATGAAAGTGAAAGAGGAGAGTGAAAAGGTTGGCTTGAAGCTCAACATTCAGAAAAGTAAGATCATGGCATCTGGTCCTATCACTTCATGGGAAATAGATGGAAAAACAGTGGAAACGGTGTCAGACTTTATTTTTTGGGGCTCCAAAATCACTGCAGATGCTGATTGCAGCCACAAAATTAAAAGACACTCCTTGGAAGGAAAGTTATGACCAACCTTGATAGTATATTAAAAAGCAGAGACATTACTTTGCCAACCAAGGTCCGTCTAGTCAAGGCTATGGTTTTTCTTGAGGTCATGTATGGATGTGAGAGTTGGACTGTGAAGAAAGCTGATAGCCGAAGAATTGATGCTTTTGAACTGTGGTGTTGGAGAAGACTCTTGAGAGTCCCTTGGACTGCAAGGAGATCCAACCAGTCCATTCTAAAGGAGATCAATCCTGGATGTTCATTGGAAGGACTGATGCTAAAGCTGCAACTGCAATACTTTGGCCACCTCATGCGACGAGTTGACTCACTGGAAAAGACTCTGATGCTAGGAAAGGTTGGGGGCGGGAGGAGAAGGGGATGTTAGAGAATGAGATGGCTGGATGGCATCACCAACTCAATGGACATGACTTTGAGTGAACTCCGGGAGTTGGTGATGGACAGGGAGGCCTGGCGTGCTGTGATTCATGGGGTCGCGGACAGTCGGACACGACTGAGCGACTGAACTGAACTGTAGAGAAGCCAAGAATGAAAGGGCTGTATATGTCCCCCAGGAAGTACACAGTTTCTATCTACCACCAAATGTTCAGTGGAGTGTTCAGTGTTTGGGAAATGGCAGTAAATCCACTCTGGTAAAACCACTTTCTTGATCATGGTGTCTCTATAAGCAGATAAGGCAAGAAGCAGCAGTCCTGGGAGGTGTATACCAGAATAAGTCCTTTTTGGAGGTCACTGGGTAACCCTATTTTAGAGCCTGTATACTCCAGGATGGAGTCGCCCAGGCCAAACAACTAACAGAGAATAAGTACAGTCCCCCCATCAGCACACAATTGAATTCAAGATTTACTCAGCATGGCCCTGCCCACCAGTGTGTGTGTGTGTTAGTCACTCAGTCCTGTCCAATCTTTGCGACCCTATGGACTGTAGCCCACCAGGCTTCTGTCTATGGAATTCTCCAGGCAGCAATATTGGAGTGGATTACCATTACCTTCTCCAGAGGAACTTCCCAACCTAGGGATTGAACCCTGGTTTCCTACATCACAGGCAGAATCTTTATCGTTTGAGCCACAGAGCAAGATTCAGTTTTCTCCACATCCAGTTCCTCCCATAAGGAAGCCTGCACAAGCGTCTTGTCCTCATCCATCAGAGGGCAGACAGAAGTAAGAACTATCATCTCACAACCCCCAGAAGGAAAACCAGTCACAGAAAGCTAACTAAAATGATCAAATAGATCACTGCTTTGTGTAACTCAGTGAAGCTTTGAGCCATGTTGTCCAGGGCCACCCAAATGTGGTCCACTGGAGACGGGAATGACAAACCGTTTCAGTATTCTTGCCTCAAGAACCTCATGAACAGTATGAAAAAGCAAGAAAATAAGACACTGAAAGATGAGCCCCTCTCTGGTTGGTAGGTGTCCAGTATGTTACTGGAGAAGAGCAGAGAAATAACTTCAGATAGAATGAAGAGGCTAGGCCAAAGAAGAAATGATGCTCAGCTGTGGATGTGCCAGTGGTGAAAGTAAAGTCTGATGCTGTAAAGAACAATTTTGCATAGGAACATGGAATATTAAGTCTGTGAATCAAGGTAAATTGATTGTTGTCAAGCAGGAGATGGCAAGAGTGAATATCAATATTTTAGGAATTAGTGTACTAAAATGGATGGGAATATGTGAATTTAATTCAGATGACCATTATATCTACTATTGTGGGTAAAGTAAAGTTGCTCAGTTATGTCCGACTCTTTGCAACCCCACGGATTGTAGCCTACCAGTCTCCTCCATCCATGGAATTCTCCAGGCAAGAGTACTGGAATGGGTTGCCATTTCCTTCTCCAACTGTGGGTAAGAATCCCTTAGAAGATATGGACTAGCTCTCATAATCAACAAAAGAATCAGAAATGTAGTACTTGGGTGCAGTCTCAAAAAAGACAGAATGACCTCTGTTTGTTTCCAAGGCAAGCCATTCAACCTCATAGTAATCCAAGTCTGTGCTCCAACCACTAACACCAACAAACCTGAAGTCAAGCGATTCTATGAAGACTTATAAGACCTTCTAGAACTAACACCAAAAAAAGATGTCCTTTTCATCATAGGGGATTGGAATGCAAAAGTTGCAAGTCAAGAGACACCTGGAGTAACAGGCAAGTTTGACCTTGGAGTACAAAATGAAGTAGAGCAAAGGTTAACAGAGTTTTGCCAAGAGAACACACTGGTCAAGGCAAACACCCTCTTCCAGCAACACAAGAGACAGCTCTGCACATGGACATCACCAAAATCAAGACACAAAGAACATGCTCAGTCATATCTGACTCTTTGTGACCCCATGGATTGTAGCCTGCCAGGCTCCTCTGTCCATGGGGATTCTCCAGGCAAGAATAGTGTAGTGGGTTGCCATTCCCTTCTCCAGGGGATCTTTCTGATCCAGGGATTGAACCCAGGTCTCTTGGATTGCAGACAGATTCTTTACCACTGCACCACCTGGGAAGCCTACATGTAAAAAGATGTGAGAGACTAGCTCTGTGGAAATCACTCACGTAGATAAAGGGAGACGATGAGGTACATAAGACTGAGATGAACATACTATTAATAGCTGAAACTATAATTTAGCCCTGAATTTTATGGAAGGGTTCTTCTGTAAAAGAAAAGGAGGTTTATGTTTTAAGGACTATTTGGGGCATGGGTGGGCTCCCTGGTGGTTCAGATGCTAAAGAATCTGCCTGTAATTTAGAAGACCTGGGTTTGATCCCTGAGTTGGGCAATCCCCTTGAGAAGAAATGGCTACTCACTCTAGTATTCTTGCCTGGAGAATTCCCTGGACAAAGCCTGGTGGCTACAGTCCACAAGGTTGTAAACAGTTGGACATGACTGAGTGACTGAGCATTCACAAACACATACAGTCTATGAAAATTTATACAAAAGGGTGATTCTAACCTTAAGTATTTTTTCATGACTAGAACACCAATGACTGCTTTATTTGTCCAAGAGGGTCCAAAATGTGAAGGGGACAATGAGCAATCACCCCCCTTTCTATTTCTAAGGTGCTCTGTACTTGGTAAATTGTTGATTAATAATCAATCATTCATTAATAATAATGTCTAACCCTCTTGCACAAAATAATATGAATCAGTTACTTTCTTCCATCAATTATGTTTGAATATTCAGGATATGTTAAAGAATTTTGACAGATTCTGTTTTTTTCATTTTCCCATGTAGGAGCACAAGCTTAGTACTGAGCATATAACCAGACGGTTGAGGTAAACTAGGACGTGTGTAGAGAAATTACAAATAGAGCTTTCAGTATTCTCCTTGCAAATGATCAAATGTCTTTTGAGGGAGAGAGAATCCAGATGACAAAGTTTATCTCAAGGCAGAGTGCTCCAGGTTCCATCCTGAGGCAGGGCGCAGAGTCCATCATTTTCTTGTGACGTGGATTTAGAGTGGGCTGGAAAAAATAGGCAATAGAAACAAAAGAAAGCCAATTCACTGTAAGCTCTGTGAATGGTTTGTTCAGGTTTTAGAGGGAAGGGTCAATGAATTACAATCATTTTTCCCTTTCCAGAATTCAAAGCCAATTGAAAGACAGACACAAGAAGCAGACAAAGATCTAAAAAGCAAACAAAATCCTTTATTATGAATCAAACGTGGAATGGAGGATGAGATTTTTCAGTGTAGCCACAAAAGGCCTTGCTAAGGTTTTAATCCATGGATTGGGCAAGCAGTCCCTGACTCTCCTGGACCATTATACAGCACACCTGCAGAGCAGATCACTTGCAGCATTTCAGAGAACAGACCAGAAAGCAGCCTCAGAGATGCCTTGGCAGGGGCTGAGCCACACAATCCCACTTCCTTCTGCCAAAATCACTCATCAAGTGATATACTTCTCTTCCCTAAAGAGAAAAATTGTGTTGGGGGCATGAGGAGTGGAGCTGTATGTGCTATCCTTTCCTTCCCAAGGAAAAGTGATGAGTTGGGAAGAGATGGTCCTACCAGCAATACATAGAATACAGGGAATCAGCAGCTGAGGGGCTAGAAACAGGAGGAGGTGATGGAGACAGAGCTGTTAGGAAACTAAATCCTCACCGCATTGATATAAATAACTGTCGCAAAGGCCTCAGCCAACAGCGTTAGAGTTTGATTTTATCCTCACCCTCAGATATGGCCTGGAAGATATGGTGCTCACCCAACATCCATAGTATCCTGAAGTATGTGCTTCAGTTCAGTTCAGTTCAGTTCAGTCGCTCAGTCGTGTCCGACTCTCCGCGACCCCATGAATCACAGCACGCCAGGCCTCCCTGTCCATCACCAACTCCCGGAGTTCACTCAAACTCATGTCCATAATATTAACTAAATATAAAGTAACATTAAAATTTTAAACTCTTATAGGTACATAATTATATGCAACTGGACAAGAATTGTAATCAGTGTTACATTGTAACATAAGTAACTTAGGTTACTAAGTTAATTAGAATATCAGTCATTTTGTATGTTTCCCCATCCCATTTCAACCATTTTGAATCAATGAGAGTTATTTTATTGAATAAACATTCTATTTATTAAAGATCCATTATTTTCTAAGCACTGTCTTGATAACAGACATAGAGAAATGAACTAGACACATCTCTTGCCCTGTGAAGTTCATGTCACTGTAGAATTTACAGACATATAACTAATTAGGTGTAACATAACAAAAGTGTATTCATAAAGGCAGTACACAGTAGCAAAAAAGAGTGTTCACATCTGCCAAGACCTCAGGGAAGCCTGGGATTTGAGTCAAGGATGAAAGCATTATTTAATAGGCTCCTCAAAACTAAGTGAGATGTCACAAGATGAGCTTAGAATGAGAGAGGACATTCTTAGTAACTGGAGCAATTCTCAAAATATTAGGATGCTTTGTGAAATTACAGATAATGCTATTATTGAAAAATAGAAATCAGCTGTAGCATTGATAAGAGTAAAGGTTAAGATGTATGTTGGGGCAAGCTCTTACAAGTTAAGGGTCCTGCTTCTGTTGTTATTATTGCTTTTGTTTGTTTTTGTTCTTTTCTTTAGCCATGAATACTGCCCTTTCGTGTAAAAGAATAGGTGGAGACTGGCTATAACTTTGGAATCACTGAAGTTTACCATACTTAGAAGGGGAAATGAATGAGAAAACAGCCCTCATCTTTCTGGGAGAAAAGGGTAGTGTCACTCTGAGAGAGGCATATCACTGGGCTTGGTGTTTATAGTCTGTGATGTGGTAGATGTTGGACTGAGTCTTCCCAGTATGCACGGGATTGATTTGCATCCTAAGAGCTAATGTGCATGAAAAATAAATACATTTATAGATCTGTAGTGCTTTCTTGAGGGCCTATGATTGATCTTGAGTTGAGAAATAATTGTCCCCCCATTAATGTTACGAAAGGACTTGATCCAGAACTGGTGGCAGCTGCAAGAGATAAAGAATCTACTTTCACTACTGACTTTTAGACCCAAACAATAAGGTCAGTCCTACCTACTGGGGGAGTGCCCCATCATTTGTAGGACTTCCCTGATGGCTCAGTGGTTAAAAATCCACCTGCAATGCAAAAGACATAGGAGATGCAGGTTCGAGTCCTGGTCAGGAAATATCCCTGGAGGAGGGCATAGCAACCCACTCCAGTATTCTTGCCTGGAGAATTCTGTAGACAGAAGAGCCTGGCAGGCTACAGTCCATAGGGTAGCAAAGAGTTGGCACAACTGAGCGACTCACACACACCCATCATTTAGCCCAAATCTCCTGCAGAAAAATTGTGATTTCTCTATTCTGCCAGAAAGATTCACCATTTCTGAGTCACTTAGATGCAGCAGCAGTTGTCAGCAGTAATTGATTATCCTTCTCATGGTGTCCCATTAGGCCAAGGAGCTCAAAAGAGTTCAATTTTAATGTCTTTAGCTAGCTCTGCTGGCACCTTTCCATTAAGCATATCACTGAGGAGTAAGTATCAGTTCAGTTCAGTTCAGTCACTCAGTCATGTCCAACTCTTCGCGACCCCATGAATCACAGCATGCCAGGCCTCCCTATCCATCACCAATTCCCGGAGTTCACTCAAACTCATGTCCATTGGGTCAGTGATGCCATCCAGCCATCTCATTCTCTATCGTCCCCATCTCCTCCCACCCCCAATTCCTCCCAGCATCAGACTCTTTTCCAGTGAGTCAACTCATCCATTCTAAAGGAGATCAATCCTGGGTGTTCATTGGAGGAGTAAGTATACCTCCCCATAATATTTGTTACTACCTATGATCACTTCCTTCATTCATGAGAAACGCTGGACTGGATGAAACACAAGCTGGAATCAAGATTTACAGGAGAAATATCAATAACCTCAGATATGCAGATGACACCACCCTTATGGCAGAAAGCGAAGAAGAACTAAAAAGCCTTTTGATGAAAGTGAAAGACGAGAGTGAAGAAGTTGGCTTAAAACTGAAAATTCAGAAAACTAAGATCATGGCATCTGGTCCCATCACTTCATGACAAATAGATGAGGAAACTGGAAACAGTGGCAGACTTTATTTTGGGGGGCTCCAAAATAACTGCAGATTTGACTGCAGCCATGAAATTAAAAGATGCTTACTCCTTGGAAGAAAAATTATGACCAACCTAGACAACATATTAGAAAGCAGAGACAATACTTTGCCAACAAAGGTCTGCCTAGTCAAAGCTATGGTTTTTCCAGTAGTCATGTTTGGATGTGAGAGTTGGACTATAAAGAAAGCTGAGCACTGAAGAATTGATGCTTTTGAACTGTGGAGAAGACTCTTGAGAGTCCCTTGGAGAGCAAGGAGATTCAACCAGTCCATCCTAAAGGAAGTCATTCCTGAATATTCCTTGGAAGGATTGATGTTGAAGCTGAAACTCCAATACTTTGGCCACCTGATGTGAAGAACTGACTCATTTGAAAAGATACTGATGCTGGGAAAGATTGAAGGTAGGAGGAGAAGGGGAAAACAGAGGATGAGATGGCTGGATGGCATCACTGACTCTATGGACATGAGTTTGAGTAAACTCCAGGAATTGGTGATGGACAGGGAAGCCTGGTGTGCTGCAGTCTTTGGGCTTGCAAAAAGTCGGACATGACTGAACAACTGAACTGAACTCATATGTAGATGTAGTATATAGATGAGGCTTTCCTCATAGCTCAGTTGGTAAAGAATCCACCTGCAATGCAGGAGACCCTGGTTCAATTCCTGGGTTGGGAAGATCTGCTGGAGAATGGATAGGCTACCCATTCCAGTATTCTTGGGCTTTCCTGGTGACTCAGCTGGTAAAGAATCTGCCTGCAATGCCAGAGACCTGAGTTTGATCCCTGGGTTGGAAAAATCTCCTGGAGAAGGGAAAGGCTACCCTCTCCAGTACTCTGGCATGGAGGAGTCCATGGACTGTATAGTCCATGAGGTCGCAAAGAGTCAGACACGACTGAGCAACTTTCACATGATCACACTGTTTCCTGACAGATAACTGCTATGGGAAATGGGATTCAATCCATTTCTTTGCTTGGGACACAAATTGTCGAACTAGTGAAGGGTAGCTGAATATGTCACCCCAGATCATGCTCCTTGGGCATATTGGTTATTTTGACTCAAGGTCTTAAAAAACAGCTAATGCAACGAGGCACTGAACAACTCCTATCTGCCTAAAGACAGATCCTGCAAAAGGAACTCAATTATCAGAAAACCTCTCCCAGAGAGTTTCATCAACCAGGAAAATCTGGCTCTTGCCACAGGAAAGGAGAGTAAAAGCTGACACACACCGTATATGCATACATGAGGTATATATGTTAATACCCTTCTGTTTGTTTTTCTCTAGTTAATCTGCCTTTTATTATAGGGGTTCCAAATTAGAACTCAGAGGGTTTGGGGAAAGTTATTTTCCCTGAAAATCACTGATCCTCTGTCATCCAGTCACTGCATTCAGTGTAATCATATTGGACTGATCACTCAAGGTACATATAAGGACCCCTTGTCAAGGGAATGGAAAGGAATAGCTTTGGAAGAAGGAATGCTGGACCTTTGGATATCTTGCTATTACCCATATAGGAAAATTAGTCAAGGATTTTGCGCTTTGGGGACAGACTGAAACAGAATTTTGAACTCCTGTGACCTGTAGGGCCTCATGCTGGTTTTATGAAAGTGTTTGAGAAAGGGATGATCCATATTTCTAATCAAGGGAGGTGGATATGATCAGATGGATATGCTTTGTAGCAGTCATGCTGGCAACAGTAAGGCAGAGGACCAGAAGGGATCCTTGAACTAGGTGACCAGCAAGAAAGCTGATACAGATATTCAAACCCAGACTGAGAGAAGCAGCAGTGATGGAGAGAAGAGAAATTCCCAGAGCTCCTCACTGAGTGTATCCTTATACTATTAATGCATTTCTCATCTTAGGACGTTATTTCTCAGGAGACATTTATTGCAATCCCAGTGCCACAGGTTGGTTTATGGTTCAATGTATCATTTATGTGAAGGAAATGGATTAGGCCATGTCCAACCATTAATGATTTGGTTTAGAGCCTTGCTCCCCAGGGAATGTCAGCTACCAGTCTCTACCTGACATTAATGACTTTTATTTATTTGTGTTTTAACTTTTTATTTTATATCAGAATATTGCTGATTATCAACATTGTGACAGTTTCAGGTGCACAGCAGAGTGATGCAGCCATGCATATACCTGTATCCATTCTCCCTCAAACTCCCCTCCCATCCCGGCTGCCACATAACATCGAGCAGAGTTCCCTGTGCTGTACAGTAGGACCTTGTTCGTTATCCATTTTAAATACAGCAGTGTGTATGTGTCCTTCCCAAACTGCCTAACTATCCCCTTCCCCCATCCAACCCCCCAGTCCCCAATAACCTTAAGTTAATTTTCTAAGTCTGTGAGTCTATTTCTGTTTTATAAATAAATTCATTTGTATCATTTCTTTTTAGATTCTCCATGTAAGTGATATCATATGATATTTCTCTTTCTCTGACTTACTCCACTCAGTATGATAATGGCAGAATGTCATTCTTTTTAATGGCTGAGTGATATTCCTTGTATACATATGTACCACATCTTCTTTATCCATATCTATCTATGGACATTTAGGTTGCTTCCATGTCTTGGCTATTGTAAACAGTGTTGCAGTGAACACTGGGGTGCAAGTATACTTTCAGACCATGTTTTTCTCCAGATATATGTCCAGGAGTGGGATTGCAGGGTCATATGAAAGTGAAAGTTGCTCAGTCGTGTCTGACTTTTTGCTACCCCATGGACTATAGTCCATGGAATTCTCCAGGCCAGAATATTGGAGTGCGTAGTCTTTCGCTTCTCCAGGAGATCTTCCCAACCCAGGTATCAAACCCAGGTCTCCCGCATTGCAGGCAGATTCTTTACCAGCTGAGCCACCAGGGAAGCCCAAGAATACTGGAATGGGTAGCCTATCCTTTCTCCAGTAGATCTTCCCGACCCAGTAATCGAACCAGGGTCTCCTGCATTGTAGGCGGATTCTTTACCAACTGAGCTATGAGGGAAGCCCCACAGGGTCACATGGTAGCTCTGTTTTTAGTTTTTTTTTTTTAAGGAACCTCCATACTGTTATCCATAGTGGCTATATTAATTTACATTCCTACCAACAGTGTAGGAGAGTTCCCTTCTCTCCACACCCTCTCCAGAATTTATTGTTTGTAGATTTTTTGGTATTAGTCATGTTGACTGTGTGATGTGATCTCTCATTGTACTTTTGATTTGCATTTCTATGACTTATATTTAAAGCTGAATCCTTTCCCTGAGTAAAGGTGCCTTACCCCTGCCATCCTCTTTTCTGTGTGAAGAGTCTGGGTTTTTCATCTTGAAAGGAATACCAGGTGCTGGCTCTGTGTATAGAATAAGTTGCTGCCAAGATAAAGAAGTTGTCTAGAAGCAATAATTGAAGGGGCAGACAAAAATGATGTCAACTATCTAAAATATGTTCTTATAAAATGCTCAGGAGTGCCTGGTAGTTAGGAAGCGTTAAGGCTGAAGGCAAAAACCAAAGGCGTATGTAGTCTTGAATTTCATCCACTGATCTTGTCTAGAAGAGCTGATTGTATGTATTTCCTTTGGTAGCCAATATATTTTGTGGCAGAATATTTTTCTGAGGCAAAGGATATACTTGTAGGGAAAAGAAATGTAATCATTTGTTTAAAAGTATATTTTAAAGATAAAGTAGGTTTACCCATTCATTGGAGTGAAGAAAGGGTGAATAAATAGCTAAGTTTGAAAGTACCCAAGAATCACATCATAGTAAATTTTCATTGTTTCTGAAATTATATGTCTTATAAAGGAACACTGTTCTAATCCACTGCTATCAGGGATATAAAACAAACAACAAAAAAGCCCAACAAAAAGTGTAAAATGTATCTCATTCTCAAAGGGATGAATAAGGCCCAGCAGCCCCGCAAAAGCTTCTAAATACAGTTTCAGCGTAGACATTAGGCTGACATTTCCTCAGCGGAGACTTCAATTAGAAGTACTCTGTAGGTGAAGGGTGGGAAAAGATGAGCAGATGAAATTTAACTTACATCTCCAGTACATGCTGTGAAAGCTATGTTCTCACCTCCACAAACCAGCAAATCAAAGGTACTGAGGATTCAAGCATTTTTCTTCCAGCAGTGGGTGGCCCAATGCCTCAATTCAGCTCTTTTTATATTAGAAGGAAAGCTGAAATCATTGTTGCTTGTATTATATCTTATTTGTTCTGCTGCTTTCACTAAATTTTCTAAATTTTATCTGAGGTCTCTCTCCTACTAAGAAGATGAATCTGTGGCACAATTTCTCTGCTTAAACTGTGGTATAACTCCTTTCAGAAAAGAAAAGGGTAGAAACATTCCCTTTTACAAAGAAACCTGCTTTGGGAGACTATCTTTTCATTACAGAAATAAACTATAGATGATTAGATTGTTACATTTCATAAATTTACTCTGTAAATCTTAAAACAATTTCTCTTATTTTTATAAAAAATGATTTATCAACTGTCTTCTTTCAAGGGTGGCTAAATCATATGATTGCAACGGACGTTCTGCAGAATGGCCAACTACTTGGCAATAAATTCCAGTGACATATTCCCTATGAGGGCGGGCATTCTTTCTGTGTGGGCAATCTACCTTCTATTAAGTGGTTTTTGCAGTTCCCTAACTCCCCATCTGGGGGATAAAAAGGCAGCGGAGTAAGTAGAGCTGGAGGGAAAAATGGAAATCATCTCACTTGGAATTCTGGGAAGTTATTTGGAAAAGTATTCTTTAAATCATTAGACATAGACTGACTTTCTGTGAATTCCAGAACTGTGCAGGATGGGACTGGAGAGAGGTACAAAAAGAAATTTAAGAAGATATTTTCTCCTGATGCAAGATTGTTGGAAGGAGATGATTTAGTTGAAGAAATTAACAGTATATAATACATATAACAAATGGGGGTGGGGAGGAGGGGGTGAAAGACAATCCACAAAGTCTTCCAACTTTTCCCTCTTCTCCTCTCCATCTTGGTGTTTATAATTCATGAGCTCATAGGATCTCTTTATACTAGGAATATTAATTAAGATTCTTTCAGTTAGGGGATCTCTGGAAGTCCAGTGGTAAGACTCTGCACTTGCATTGCACAGGGCACAGGCTCAGTTCCTGGTTGGGGAACTGAGAACCTGCAAGGTATGGGCGGGTCTCTTCTCCAGAAAAAGTCTTTCAGTTAAAAGACACCTTTTTGCAAAAAGGGAAAGGAATTCTGAAAGCAAGACGGTATATAATGGAGTATAAAGGCCACCTGAGTTTGGCTGGGTCTTATGTAGGAACCAGGAAAACCAGAAACCTGTGTTCCTCTCCCTGTGTGTCTTTCTCTCCTTTATTCTTACAGAAAATCCTGACCACCCATATATTCCAAGTCTTTATGTTTGGTGCCAGTGAAGCTCACAAATGAATGACTGACTCTTGTTCAATCTCAGTTCTGTTTCTGGGAGTGAGAATTTGATTGTCTCAGCTAGGGTGTTCAACTCTGGCCAGGAGATTCTGGGTCACATAGTTTAAATTTGGCCATGGTTGGTGAACCGAACTATGACTGGGAGTTCAATTACTGGAGAAAAGCAGATGGTTTTTGAACTGAAAAGGTGTCCTCAAAGAGTGTTTACTACCTGAGTTGAATAATTTACCGGAAGAAAATGCCTAAAATGCCATCTTTTAAAAGGAGCCTCATATACTTCTTATTTCTCGGTGACATTTCCAGGAAATAGAACTATATCACTCTGCAACTGAAAAGATACACTGTTTTTATTTTTCAGTGAGTGTGCATGTATGTTTAAGACAAAATTCTTTCTTGACTTCCTTCTGTAGCAGAAAATGGAAAGGCAGTCAGCCCCAAGTCAGCTAGCTTCTTGTCCCTGACTCTGCACTGTGTCTACAAAATTCTCTCGCCATATGCTCTCTGCAATGTTTCGGCAGATCTATATTATAGGGGAACCATATGTTGACTTTGCAATAGCATATTTTCTACTTTGCAGATCTGAGCCCTCCATATTGTGGACACAGGCAGTAGGAACCTCAGTATCTTTAATTTGAATGCCAAGATGGCATTAAACATGCGTGCGAATGGTGCAGCTAGACATAATATGATTGCTTGATTTGAGTAAGTGAATGTGGGTCCATGACAGGTGATTTCCTACCATGTTTGGAATCCCACAGAAACATTTTGGAATTCAAAACAAAAGGAGAGGTCTTCCTTCATTTGGGGGGTTATTCACTATACCTCGGTCTTTTGTTTAACGGTTCTTACTTTTTCCCCATGTTTTACATCTTGAAGATGTTTGGAATTGACTTTCAAAAATGGCAGTTTTCTGGTGTTCTTGGTAGAAAAGTAAAAGCTTACTCTCAAACTTTTTTACATAGGAACATATTTCATATATATATAGTGAGTGAAAGTGAAAGTCACTCTGTTGTGTCTGACTCATTGTGACCCCACGGACTGTAGCCTGTCAGGCTCCTCTGTCCATGGGATTCTCTAGGCCAGAATACTGGAGTGGGTAGTAGTTCCCATCTCCAGGGGCTCTTCCCAACCCAAGGAGCGAACCCAGGTCTCCCACATTGCAGGAGGATTCTTTACTGTCTGAGCCACCAGGGAAGCCCAAGAATATTGGAATGGGTAGCCAATGCCTTCTCCAGGGTATCTTCCCAACCCAGGAATCAAACTGGAGTCTCCTGCATTGCAGGAGGATTCTTTGCCAGCTGTATATATACACATAGATATGTATGTATGTATGCTAATAATTATTATCTTTGTTTTAAAGTGTTTAATGTATATCTTCCATGTATTTTCATACTTTTAACTACAGTAAGAGAAATTTCTTTTACAGAAATAAAGTATTCTGTTTTGGTTAGGCACCTAAAACAAAACCACTCTTCTGTACCCTAAAGGGTGTATCTCATGAACTAGTATGGAACATTGAGCTTTATATTTGCTTTTTAAAGCAAAAGAAGGTAATTCACAGAGATTTTTTTTAAAAGGTCTTTTTTGAGTTTTTTAGAGAACTTGTTAAAAAACACCCACAACCATATTTCAAGCCACATTCCCTCTCCTGTGTCTTCTCCCCACAAAATGCTCAGACTGCCAATTTAAAGGAAAAACACAGTCAAGCCAGATAAAAAGCAGCCAAATGAAGAGAAGGTTAATCGTGGATGGCAATGGAGGTGGTCCAGACAATCTGTTGATTTCTTTGGCATGATTGCATTTAGCCTTTTCTTCCTCAAACCCCTGAGACATGAAGGCTGACATTCACTAGTTCCTAGGCTCCTGGTTATGACTGTATGCATCCACAATTGGAAATCTTCCTCACTGTCAACCTTCTTCTGACCTAAGAGTCTTGGAAGAAGAGCCTGAAAGACACATAGATAAGAAACTAAGCAGAAAAATGAATAGAAATATAAAACCTGGATGCCCTGTTTTAGCAGTGTTAAGTAAAAGGCTAATCCAAGTTAATCCAGGAAGAGAAGTAATTTTTTTATGTGCTCACCAAAGGCAGTTTTTCAGCTTCATTTTTAGCTATGGCATGACAGCCCAGCGAGTTGTCATGACAAACAAAAATGAAAGTAAAATATAAGTTTCAAGCTGTGTAATTGTTTTTTAGTCCTCCCTTCTCCCTATGTGATCACAAAAACTAGGCCTGCTTTCTGAACTACATTTTCATCCCTGTGGCTACTCATGATTATCATAGCACACAAACTGCCAGTGTCATTATCTGTAAAATGGGAATGATGATGCAATTTCACAGGATTATTGTAAGGATTGAATGAGACAGTGGATATATAATACTTAGTGCAGGGTCTGACCTGTAATAAGAGATCAAAGAATGTTAGCTATCCATAAGTTTATAACTTTCATTAGAAAGAAGAATTATGTACCTCTAAACTGCAATACTTTGGCCACCTCATGGGATGAGCTGACTCACTGGAAAAGACTCGGATGCTGGGAAATTTTGGGGGCAGGAGGAGAAGGGGACGACAGAGAATCAGATGGCTGGATGGCATCACCGACTCGATGGACATGAGTTTGAGTGAACTCCGGGAGTTGGTGATGGACAGGGAGGCCTGGCATGCTGTGATTCATGGGGTTGCAGAGAGTCGGACACGACTGAGCGACTGAACTGAACTGAACTGAAGTAAATTTATAATTAATTATATTTCGCTATGAAGCAGAAGACTTGGGTTCCAGTACTGGCTCTTAACTGAGAACCTAAGAGTCCTTAAATCAGCCCAAAACCTCTGACCTAGGCTTATAAAATAAGAAGTTTAGATTGGTTGATTATTAAGGTCACTTCTGGCCCTAATCTTCAGTGTTTGACCTTTCATAGCAGCTGTTTTCTACGTGAAGACTAGCTGGGTTAAGATCTGATCTCTACAACACAGTTCTCTTTTTAAAGATGTGCAAATCAGAAGTGAGCATTCCTTTGAGGAATCTGTTTCATGATCAGAACTGACTAAAGTGTTCTTGGAAATTTCTGAGCCCAAAGGAGAAAAACTAAATTTCCTTACCATTGAATATTTCTGGGAAAATATATGGTATAAAAAAAGTACTCAGTAAGCAGTTGTTCAGTCTCTAAGTTGTGTCTGACTCTTTGCTGCCCCATGAACTGCATCATACCAGGCTTCCCTGTCCTTCACTATCTCCCTGAGTTTTCTCAAACTCATGTTCATTGAGTCAGTGATGCCATTCAGCCATCTCATCCTCTGCTGTCCCCTTCTCCTCCTCCCTTCAGTCTTTCCCTGCATCATGGTCTTCCAGTGAGCCAGTTATTCACATGAGGTGGCCAAAGTGTTGGAGCTTCAGTTTCAGCATCAGTCAATCCAGTGAGTATTTAGGGTTGATTTCCTTTAGGATTCACAGGTTTGATCTCCTTGCTGTCCAAGGGACTATCAAGAGTCTTCTCCAACACCACAGTTCAAAAGCATCAATTCTTATGCACTTGCCTTTCTTTAAGGTCCGGATCTTACATCTGTACATGACTACTGGCAAAACCATAGCTTTGACTATACGTACTTATGCTTACAAAGTGCTATCTCTGCTTTTTTATACACTGTCTAGGTTGGTCATAGCTTTTCTTCAAAAGAGCAAGTATCTTTCAATTTCATGGCTGCAGTCACCATCCATGGTGATTTTGGAGCCCAAGAAAATAAAATCTGTCACTGTTTCTGTTGTTTCTCCATCTATTTGCCGTGAAGTGATGGGATCAGATGTCATGATCTTTGTATTTTGAATGTTGAATTTTAACCAGATTTTTCGCTCTCCTCTTTCACCTTCATCAAGAGACTCTTGAGTTGCTTTCTGCCATTAAAGTGATATCATTTGCGTACCTGAGGTTGTTGATATTTCTCCCAGCAATCTTGATTCCAGCTTGTAGTATGGCTTTTCATATGATGTACTCTGTATATGTTAAATAAGCAAGGTGACAATACTTTCCCAATTTTGAACCAGTTTATTGTTCCATGTCTGGTTCTAACTGTTGCTTCTTGTCATGCATACAGGTTTCTCAGGAAACAGGTAAGGTGGTCTGGTATTCCCATCTCTTTAAGAATTTTCCACAGTTTGTTTTGATCCACACTGTCAAAGGTTTTAGTCAGTGAAGCAGAAGTAGATGTTCTTTTTTCGAATCCCCTTGCTTTTTTTATGATCCAGCAGATGTTGGTAATTTGATTCCTGGTTCCTGATTCCTCTGCCTTTTCTAAATCCACCTTGTACATCTGGAAGTTCTCAGTCCACATACTGTTGAAGCCTAGCTTAAAGGATTTTGAACATTACCTTGCTAGCATGTGAAATGAGTGCAACTGTGCAGTAATTTGAACATTCTTTGCAATTGTCCTTCTTTGGGATTGGGGTGAAAACTGACCTTTTTCAGTCGTGTAGCCACTTCTGAGTTTACCAAATTTGCTGGCATATTAAGTGCAACACTTTAACAACATCATCTTTTAGGATTTGAAATAGCTGAGCTGAAGTCCATCATCTATACTAGCTTTGTTTGTAGTAATGCTTCCAAAAGCCCACTTGTCTTCACACTCCAGATGTCTAGCTCTAGGTGAGTGACCACACCATTGTGGTTATCTGGATCATTAAGATCTTTTTGTACAGTTCTTCTGTGTGTTCTTGCCATGTTTTCTTAAAATCTTCTGCTTCTGTTAGGTCCTTGATATTTCTGTCCTTTATTGTGCCCATGTTTGGATGCAATGTTCCCTTGCTATCTCCAATTTTCTCAAAGAGATCTCTAGTCTTCTATTATTTTCCTCTATTTCTTTACATTGCTCACATAAGAAGACTTTCTTATTTCTCCTTGCTATTCTCTGGAACTCTGCATTCAGTGAGTATGTCTTTCCCTTTTCTCCTTTGCTTTTCACTTCTCTTTTTTTCTCAGCTATTTTTAAGTGCTCAGACAACCATTTTGCCATCTTGCATTTTGTTTTCTTTTGGATAGTTTTCGTCACTACCTCCTGTACAATGCTACAAACCTCTATCCATAGTTCTTCAGGCACTCTATCAGATCTAATCCCTTGAATCTGTTTACCACCTCCACTGTGTAGTCATAAAGGATTTGATTTAGGTCATACCTGAATGGCCTAGTGGTTTTCCCTACTTACTCCAATTTGAGCCTGACTTTTGCAATAAGAAGGTCCTGAGCTGGGCCACAGTCAGCTCCAGGTCTTGTCTTTGCTGACTCTATGAAGCTTCTCCGTCTTTGGCTTTAAAAATATATAATCAATCTGATTTCAGGATTGACTGAAATAAGCAGTGGGGCCCAATAATTATATTCCTGCTATGACGTCTAGGCACCAGATGTGGTTTTGGCTATGGAAGGGCCCAGGATGCTGAAAGGATATTGACAAAGAATGGTAATGAGAAGGGGTTGGCAGAACATGTTGGCCAGAAACAAGATGGGCAGGGACTTTCATCAGGAGAGTTGTCCACAGGAAGTCGACAAGCAGGCATGAATGTGTTTCAGGGTCAGGGTAACCCACAGCAAAAGCCCAGTCAGTCCTGCAAACTGCAGCAACATTGGGCGTGAGTGAGAAACAAATTTGGGGGCAAATTCCTGAACTCCTTGTTTCACCATTGCTGCAACTGAGTCTGCAGCTGCAAAGAAGTGAAAACAACCTGGAGACACCCCTTATTTGAAGAGGCCACTCTAATGGGAGTCCTCAGAAAGCTGTCCAGGGTCATAAAAATAGCAGGGTTTGGAAACAGATGGACAGGATGATAGTATGCAAACTTGCTTTAGGTTGGTCAAAGGAAGAACACCATAAAGCATTGATCTTTATCTGACCTGTGCCACAAACCTGTTCTTTTGCCCTGAAGCCAGCAGAAAGTAGACTGAATAACATCTTTGTGCTGTGCTGTGCTTAGTTGCTCAGTTGTGTCCAACTCTTTTCAACCCCATGGGCTGTAGCCCACCAGGATTCTCTGTCCATGGGAATTCTCCAGGCCAGAATACTGGAGTGGGTTGCCATGCCCTCCTCAAAGGGGATCTTCACAACCCAGGGAACAAACCCAGGTCTCCCACATTACAGGCAGATTCTTTACTGTCTGAGCTACCAGGGAAGCTCTGAGTAACATCTTTAAGAGGCTTGTTTCTTTTCTGAATCAAGATTTCAAATAGCGCTGAAATTCAAACAGTTATGGTGGCCCTGTCACAATTACGTGCCCGTGGACATCTCAGCAGGATGCTTGATGTCCAGGTTGAAATCAGATAAATTTGGGGGAAAGCTAAAAATCCTAGTTGGATGGAGACCGTGAAAGAAAAGAAAAGCAGAATTGGTAGCGACTCCAGGCAGAAATATGGCACGATGAAGGAGAAAAAGGAAAGACATAGGGATCAAATGGGAAATATGCAAATCCTCCATTTCCAAAATAAACTTTTCACTATGTTAATATGGGGGATAGTATACTTCTTTCCACACCTCCACTGATCATTCCAAAGAGAAACATGCACCTCAGCAAACCTAGGCTCTTACATGGAGCCCATAGTAACTCCTTCTATTTAAGGCAAAAGAGTATGGGAGGAAATGTACTCACCAAATGGAGAGAAAACCAGAACCATTTATATTTATAATCAATATAGTTCATTATCCATAAATATTAACACATAACCGATGAACCCCTGACATTTGATTAAAATAAAACCAACAACACAAATAAGACAAAGGACCAATATGAACAAGCGAAACAACTAACCAGAGGAGTGAAAACACTTAATTAATGGAAGAGAAAAGGACATTTAAAAAATTCCAATTATTATCCACCGATTTAAATTAAATTAAATTTTAAGCAAATTGCATCTAAATAAATAAAAGCAGGCTGTCATTCTTGTATCTTATCACATAATAAGAAAGAGTTCTTGAAAATGAAAAATATACTTGCTTAAACACAAAGCCCGTAAAATAACTGTTCTACTAATCATGATTAGGGAAATATACCAAAATAAAGAACAAAAACACAAAGTTTGAAAAAAATAATATATGGAAAATCCACCCTAAAAGAACAATATCTACTAATAAGAGGTCCAGGAAGGGAAAGCTGTGGAAATAGATGGGAAGGAATTATCAGAGGGGAAAAAATGAGCTAAGATAAGTCCAAGAACATGTTCAAATTGAAAGGGACTGCTAAGTGCTTAGGAAAATGAAATAATAAACTCCTGCTAATGTTTCCGGAATTCTTTAAATGGGTTGTTTTAATTTTTGCAATAGTGCTATGATATGTTTATTACTAACCTAAGAGTCAAATGCTCATTATTTTTATAACTGAATGAAGTGAAATATTCAATTTTTAACTTACAGGAGGTTCCATAATTTAGGGGTACACTCAGCTTCAGAACGTAGTCCTCTTAGTCACAAGTTGTATATGGAGAGAGAAAGAAGGTTCACACCTGGATAGATTGTTATGGGTATCAAAGTTAAAGAAATGGCATTAAAAGGCCTTCATTGACCATATATGTTGCCAATGAAAGGATCCGAATCTGAAATCAGAATCTTAAATCAGTGTTCTTGTTGACATACTTAATGCTGCTATGGAATTCTGACCAAAAATGACTTAGCAGCCAGAAATTACTTCATGCCCAAGCAAACTATCAAGAAATTTAAGACAAAAACATATTTTAAAATCTGCAAAATCTAAAAAAAGTTATCTCCTATGTACTATTTTTAAAAACAAAAAGAAAAATCAGTGCAGCAAAATTAAAGACAAATCCAAGAAAGACATGGGATTTAACAAACAGAAGTAACTTAGGGGTTCAGTGGACACCCAGAATTAGAGTTTTTCAGAAAAGCCAGAAAGCATTGATTTACATGAGAATGAAGAATATCTTCAAGAATAAAGTGAATTCTAATTACTGGAAAAGTGAAGGGTCTTAATATCTCTTCTACCAAAAATAAGAAAGATAGGCAATTAAAAACTTTGCAAAAAGTGCAATGTGGTAAAATTATGGTTTTACAAAAACACACTGTAATATTCGACACTTTTGAGCAAGTGTTTTGGAGCATTGAGTTAGAGAAATCATTGGATCTTGATGCTTGGACATTCTTCAAGTGGCACAGATTTAGAGACATGAGATTATATTACGTTTCCCTCAGATTCCAACCATCATAGTACTTGGTTGTATGATTAATCACTCCTACACAATCATATAATGCATTCTAATAAATGGTATTCAAGGTATAGAATATAACTAAAGACACGAAGAAGACATATTTACAGAGAAGAATATATATTATAAAACTTGGGCTTTATTAAATGACAACATAGCTACAGAGTCAGGAGGTAATGAAAGGAGGGTATGGAGATGTGGTATGCTAACTTTTCTCATCTTACAGTGTGGAAATCCAACCGATAGAGAGTAAAGATAGTAGGTACAGAAATAGAGGGTTAAGAATATTATTGAACATATTAAGTGTTAACATGAGAAGAATTTAAAGTAAGTTGGGAAAGAAGTGGGGAGAGGGTGGTAGAGTGTATATAATTCATCATATTTTATGGATGAGAATCAATAGAATATCTAGAGGTGATCAATCAAGAATTAAGAGCCAAAAAAAAAAAACTTCTTTCTCAGAAGTGGAGAAAGGAGGAACAGAGGTCAAAAAGGGAGATTTTGACTTTTCTTTTGAGTCTCTTCTGTATATACATTTCATTCCTTTTATGTGGATGCATATATTACACTTCTAACTACGTTTTTTTAAAGGCATATAAGGGCCGGTGCAAGAAGTAATGATTATATAGAGGCCAGCTTGATCACTCTATTTATTTCTTGTGGCATAAAGATGCCAGTCACTCCTGTTGTTGGATATTTAACTCTTGAGATTTGCTATTGTCATTGAGTTTCACATATTTTAAATAGCAATTTAATATAAATGCCCTGGAGAAAATGTACAAAATTATAATTTAAGAAAATTATATCAGAAAATACTAAATCTAAGAAGAAAATAATGCTGGACTATCATAAATCAATGATAAGGTTCTACATCATTACCAGACTGTTCCCTCTACGATTTCCACTGCATCCTTCTCAGTCTGGATTGAATTGGCTTCACTGGCTTTCCGTCAAAACCACTCTAGAAAATTACGAAGGTTCTGACTCATGACTGTCTTAAGATTTCAGTCAGTCTACATAGAATTTAATCATGTACCACAGATAATTTTTTAAAATATATACAGAGGTATTTTTGTTATTGTTCATGTGTATTTTTTGAAAATAATCCAATATCTAAGACATATTACTTATATCAAGTTGGGACAGTTGAAGACAAATAATGCATTTTGTGCTCAAAAGAATTATGAGTAAAGGTTTATTTGTGGTAGTCTCAAAAACAAGAAATAAATGCTAGACTATCTGCAGTGCAAACTATGAATGAATGCTTACTGATTATAGGCTTATTTATAAACAAATATTCAGTAACATCTTCACTCACTTTTTTTCATCCATGTTTGTATAATGATTTTATACCCATTAATTGTTTTAACAAACATTAAAAAATTAGTTGGATATTACTTATTCTGACAATTTCTCACCTTGTTTTACTTCCTCAACTAGTATGTGAAACAGAAAAGTAACAGGGGTAGAAAAAAGGAAATAGAATTAGTCAACCAGTTTCCAATGCAGTTCATGTACAGAGCTATCAATTTCACAAAAACATGTATTTTAAGATAGGTATTAAAATTATTACCAGAAGCAATGGATTTTCAGAAATGAAAGAAAGAGATGCTCTGGGTTCTGGAGATAGAAAATTCTCATAGCCTCCAAAATTAACAAGAGTTGAAAGAAAGTTTTGTAGTTTTTTTTTCAATTTATTTTTTTTAATTTTAAAATTTTCTTTGGAGTATACTTGGTTTACAATATTGTGTTAGTTTCTGCTGTACAGCAAAGTAAATCACTTAGTTCAGTTCAGTTCAGTTGCTCAGTTGTCTCCGACTCTTTGCGACCCCATGAATCACAGCACGCCAGGCCTTCCTGTCCATTACTAACTCCCGGAGTTCACTCAAACTCATGTCCATTGAGTCGGTGATGCCATCCAGCCATCTCATTCTCTGTCGTCTCCTTCTCCTCCTGCCCCCAATCCCTCCTAGTATCAATCTTTTCCAGTGAGTCAACTCTTTGCATGAGGTGGCCAAAGTATTGGAGTTTCAGCCTTAGCACCAGTCCTTCCAATGAACACCCAGGATTGATCTCCTTTAGAATGGACTGGTTGGATCTCCTTGCAGTCCAAGGGACTCTCAAGAGTCTTCTCCAGCACCACAGTTCAAAAGCATCAATTCTTCGGTGCTCGGCTTTCTTCACAGTCCAACTTTCACATCCATACATGACCACTGGAAATACACATATAATCCACTATTCTTTTAGAATATAGGTCATTACAGAGTAACGAGTTCCCTGTGCTAGGTCCTTATTGTGCTCAGTCGCTTCGTCATGTCCAATTCTTTGTGGCCCCATGGACTGTGGCCTGCCAGGCTCCTCTACACATGGAATTTCCAGTCAAGAATACTGGAATGGATTGCTGTTCCCTACTCCAGAGGATCTTCCCGACCCAGGGATCAAATCCATGTCTCTGGCATCTCCTGCATTGGTGGGGGCAGATTCTTTACCACTAGTGCCACCTGGGAAGCCCAGGTCCTTATTGATTATAGTATTTTATATACAGCAGTGAGGCTTCCCTGATGGCTCAGATGGTAAAGAGTCTGCCTACAGTGCAGGAGACTCGGGTTCAATCCCTGGGTTAGGAAGATCTCCTGGAGAAGGAAATAGCAACCCACTACAGCATTCTTGCCTGGAAAATCCCATGGATGGAGGAACCTAAAAGGCTACAGTCCATGGGGTCACAAAGAGCACAACTGAGCGACTTCACTCACTTTTAGAGTGTATATGTCAATTCCAATCTCTCAATTTATCCTCCTTTACCCCATGGTAACCACAAGTTTATTTTGTTAGTTTTAATAGTTTTGTTATTTTAATAGTCTTAATATTTACAGGGTTGTGTTAGTTTCTTTATCATTTATTTATTTATTTTTGGTTGCGTGGGGTCTTCACCTTCATTGTTGCGCATGGGCTTTCTCTAGTTGCAGCTATGAGGGCTGCTCTCTAGTTGTGGTGTTTGGGCTTCATATTGTGGTGGCTTCTCTTACTGAGGAGCTCAGGCTCTAGGCACACAGGCTTCAGTCGTTGAAGCACATAGGCTCAGTATTTGTGGTCTGCAGGCTCTAGAGCATGGGTGCAATATTTGTGGTGCATGGAGTTAGTTGCTCCATGGCCTGTGATAGCTTCCTGGACCAGGGATTGAACCCATGTCCCCTGCATTGGAAGGTGGATTCCTGTCCACTGCGCCACCAGGGAAGTCCCAGAAGTTTGATTTTTTACATCTAGGACTCTATTTCTGTTTTGTAAATAAGTTCATTTGTACCATTTTTTAGATTCCATATATAAGCAGTATAATTTAACATTTGTCTTCCTGTATCTGACTTATTGTGACAATCTCTAAATCCATCTATGTTGTTAAAAATGACATTATTTCATTCCTTTTTTAGAGGAGATCAATCCTGGGTGTTCATTGGAAGGACTGATGCTAAAACTGAAACTCCAATACTTTGACCACCTCATGCGATGAGTTGACTCACTGGAAAAGACTCTGATGCTGGGAGGGATTGGGGGCGGGAGGAGACGGGGATGACAGAAAATGAGATGGCTGGATGGCATCACCAGCTCGATGGATATGAGTTTGAGTGAACTCCGGGAGTTGGTGATGGACAGGGAGGCCTGGCGTGCTGTGTTTCATGGGGTTGCAAAGAGTCAGACACGACTGAGCGACTGAACTGAACTGAACTGAATATTCTATTGTATATATGCACCACATCTTCTTTATCTATTCCTCTGTTGAGGGACATTTAGGTCAATTCTATATTCTGGCTATAATAAATAGTGCTGAAATGAACATTGGGATGCATGTATCTTTTTAAATTAAGGTTTTCTCCAGATACATGATCATGAGTGGGATTGCTGGATTATATGGTAGATCTGTTTTTAGTTTTTAACAGAACCTTCATAATGATGTCCATAATGTTGAACCAATTTTATTCCAACCAACAGTGTAGAAGGGTTCCCTTTTCTCCATATCATTTCTAGCATTTGCTGTTTATAGGTTTTTTGATGATCTCCATTTTGACCAGTATGAGGTGATACCTCATTGTGTTTTTGATTTTCATTTCTATGCTAACTAGTGATGAGCATTTTTCATATGCTTTTTTGGCCACATGAATTTCTTTTTTGGAAAATTTCTTCTTAGATCATTCACCCATTTTTTGATTGAGTTTGTTTTTTGTAATGATTTGAATAATCTATTGATACTTGTATATTTGTTGATTAATCTCTTGTTGGTTGCTTGGTTTGCAAATATTTTCTCCCATAATATGGATTGTCTTTTCAATGTTTTTTATGGTTTTCTTTGCTGTGCAAAAATTTTTAAGTTTGATCAGGTCCCATTTGTTTTTTTCATTATTCTAGGTGGTGAATTGAAAAAGATATTGCTCCAATTTATATCAGAGAGAGTTCTGTCTGTATTTTATTGTATCTGGCCTTACATTTACATCTTTAATTTATATTGGGTCTATTTTTTTTTTTCGGCAGTGATTTTTTTAAATCTGACACCAAAAGCAAAGGCAGGCAATAAAAGCAAAAAATAAACAAGTCAGTTCAGTTCAGTTCAGTTCAGTCGCTCAGTCATGTCCAACTCTCTGCAACCCCCTGAATCACAGCACACCAGGCCTCCCTGTCCATCACCAACTCCCGGAGTACAAGTAGGACTACATTAAACTGAATAACTTTTACACAGCAAAGGAAATCATCAACAAAATGAAAAAACATCCTACTTAAACAGGGAAAAATATCTGCAAGTCACATATCTAATAATGGATTAATACCTAAAATATATAAACGATTAATAAATATTAAAAAATCCAATTTAAAAATGGGCATATGATCTGAACAGACATTTTTCCAAAGAAGACATATAGATGCACAGGTACATGAGAAGATGCTCAACATCACTAACAATTAGCAAAATGTGAATAAAAACCACAGAGTTACTGCTTCACACCTGTGAGAATGGCCATATCAACAAAAAGACAATAAATAATAAATGCTAGTAAGGATAGAGAGAAAAGGGAACCCTTGTGTACTGTTGGTGGGAATATAAATTGATACAGCCACTATGGAAAACAGCATGGAGGCTCCTCAAAAATTGAAAATAGAATTACCATATGACCCAGTGACTTCACTTCTGGGTATTTATCTGAAGAAAACACTAACTTGAAAAGATATATGCACCTCCATGATCATTACAGCATTATTTGCAATAGCCGAGATAAGGAAAAAATCTAAGCATCCGTCAGTGGATGAAGAAAATGTGATACACACACATGTGTGCATGTGTGTGTGTTTGTGTGTGTGTGTATATACATATATATGTATGTATACAAATATATGTGAATATGTGTAGATCTATAAAGGAATAGTATTTAGCCATAAAAAATTATGAAATCTTGCCATCTCCAACAACATGGATGGACTTCTGGGCATTATGCAAAGTGAAGTAAGAAAAAGAAATGATATCACTTATATGTGTAATCTGGGGAAGGGGGAATGCTTATATAAAGACAAGCTCTAAGATAAATAGAACATGACTGGTGTTTTCCCTAGGCGGAAGTGGAAGCGAGGGTGGAATGAAATTAGTGAAGAAGGTCAAAAAGGTCCATTTTTAAGTTATGGGGATATAATATATAGCATGGTGACTATACTTAGTAATACTATACTGTATAGTTTAAAGTTGTTTAATGGAGTAAATCTTAAAACTTCTCATCACAAGAAAAAAATTTGTTATAACTATGTATGGTGACAGATATTAACCAGACTTACTGTAGTGATCATTCTGCAATGTATATAAATACCAAATCATTATTGTATATAAGTACCAATAATAATATATATTATTATATATATAATAACATAATGTTATATGTCAAATGTACTTTTTCTAATTATACTTTAATTTTTAAAATTAGGGCAATTAATAGCACACTTAAATCACATTAGCTGAATTCAAGTTTAGTTCCTAAATACTTATTTATGAAATAAAATTTCAGCCTAAATTACTTGATTATCATTTTCTTTTGCTACTTATTTCAAGCTATAAAGCTCATGTACAAGACTGTAACTTGATATAGGTATCCTCTATTATAGGTCTCTACATAATTATCTATAAACACCCACAGAAACAATACTGAACCAATCAGGCAAACAATTTTCCTTTCATTCCATTTTATAAATAAGAACTTCTAACCCAGCTCAACAACTAATAATATTTCAAATTACTGATTTGAAAAAAAAATTAGAGGTACATTTTTAAAACAATATAGTATGAAATAAATCTTGCTTTTCATTGAGTAAGTGAAATTTGTTTTTATGGCTATTTGGATTACTTTCTTCTTCTAGGTAAGTCTAGTATGTAACTCTTATTCTTTAGACAAAAACCCACAGGCTTAAAATGTATGAAGTAGTTAACCTGATATTGTCAGCTGCAGATATCATAACTAGCACCATAAGAACAATTGTACTAAATTTTAATGCTGTTCATTAATAGTTCCATCTTCCTGAGTTTGCGTTTGTTCTTTGGCATTGGCTTAGGATATAATCCATTTTTCAGAAGATGTTCCTTGCTGAGGCGAATTTGAGCACCATGCTGAAGATGGAAAGAGCATAAAGCCTGAAGAGGGCAAAGCAAAGTCTCTTGTATGTAGTTATTTTTCTCCAAGATAGAAAGAGCAACAGCTGCACACTCCAGTGTAGAAAGGCACCTATTAGTTGGTTGCGCCCGAATTATATACTGACTAGAAATGCCAGGGACGGGGGAGCCTGGTGGGCTGCCGTCTATGGGGTCGCACAGAGTCGGACACGACTGAAGTGACTTAGCAGCAGCAGCAGCAGAAATGCTAGTTTTTAATTGCACCTGTTTGGGCAGTCGGAACAAGGAATTCTTGTAGAAAATGTCCTTAGCCTGGCTCCATGTGCCATCAATGATGATTATTGTGGAAGGATAAACAGGAGAATCTAATATAAATTCTTCCAAATTAGCAGCTTCAGCCCCTGGATATAATATTAATGTATCAGACTTCCGACAAATAGTTGAAAGTTCAGGATCTCTTTCCTCACTGAAGCGATGACCAATCTTGATTTTACACTTATCTTTGGGGAGACATGCTGCTAGAAGAGGAACTGTCCGCAACACCTTGTTTTCCTCTGCTGGATGCTGAATTATACACAAGTTAATGGCACCCCACTCCAGTACTCTTGCCTGGAAAATCCCATGGATGGTGGAGCCTGGTAGGCTGCAGTCCATGGGGTCGCTAAGAGTAGGACACGACTGAGCGACTTCCTTTCACTTTCATGAATTGGAGAAGGAAATGGCAACCCACTCCAGTGTTCTTGCCTGGAGAATCCCAGGGACAGGGGAGCCTGGTGGGCTTCCGTCTATGGGGTCACACAGAGTCGGACACGACTGAAGCGACTTAGCAGCAGCAGCAGCAGGTAGAGATGTGTAGAGGATGCGCTGGTAGAAATGGACACAAACACACTTTCTGAGGCCGGCTTAACCGGAGGTCGTCTGGAATCTGAGGCTGAGCCGCGTGAGCTTTCTGCTGAGTTTGTTTTTCGCTGTCCTGGTCTCCAGCACGATGGGCCTCTTGTCAGTTCCCTTGCGACAGGTTTTCTTCATGTTCCGCTTCAACCACGGGAGCTTTCGCTGAGTTGGGCTCCTGCTGTGAGTCTATATTGGGTCTATTTTTGTATATGGTGTTAGAAAGTATTCTAATTTCATTCTTTCATATGTACCTGTCCAGTTTTCCCACCACCACTTATTGAAGTGACAGTTTTTTCTCCATTGTATATTCTTGCCTCTTTTTTCATAGATTAGGTGACCATATGTACTTGGATTGATCTCTGGACTTTCTATCCTGCCCAGATCTGTATTTCTGATTTTGTGCCAGTACCATACTGTCTTTATTACTGGAGCTTTCAAGTGTCATCTGAAGGCATGGATCCTGATTCCTCCAGCTCCATTTTCCTTTCTCAAGATTGCTTTGGACATTTGGGGTCTTTTGAGATTCCATACAAATTGTGAATTTTTTTTTGCTCTAATTCTGTGTAAAATCCTTTTAGTAATTGTATTGTTGTTGTTGTTCAGTAGCTCAGGTGTGTCCGATGCTTTGCAACCCCATGAACTGCAGCACAACAGGTCTCGTTGTCTGTCACCATCTCCCGGAGTTTGATCAAACTCATGTCCATTGAATTGGTGAAGCACCCAACCATCTCATCCTGTCATCCCCTTCTTCTCCTCCCTTCAGTCTTTCCCAGAATCAGAGTCTTTTCCAATGAGCTGGCTGTTCACATCAGGTAGCCAAAGTATTGTAGCTTCAACTTCAGTATCAGTCCCTCCAATGAATATTCAGGGTTGATTTCCTTTGGGATTGACCGGTTTGATCTCCTTGCTGTCCAGGGGACTCTCAAGAGTCTTCTCCAGCACCACAGTTTGAAGCATCAGTCTTCAGTGCTCAACATTTTTTATTGTCCAGATCTCACATCCATACATGACTGCTGGAAAAACCATAACTTTAACTATGCGAACCTTTGTCAGCAAAGTAATGTGTCTGCTTTTTAATATGCATTCTAGGTTTGTCATTGCTTTTCTTCCAGGGAGCAAGCATCTTCTAATTTCATGGCTGCAGTCACCATCCACATTGATTTTGGAGCCCAAGAAAAGGAAGTCTGTCACTGTTTCCATTGTTTCCCCATCTGTTTGTCATAAAGTGATGGGACCGGATGCCATGATCTTAGTTTTTTGAATGTTGAGTTTTAAGCCAGCTTTTTCACTTGCCTCTCTCACCTTCATCAAGAGACTCTTTAGTTCTTCTTCACTCTCTGCCTTAAGGGTGGTGTCATCTGAATATCTGAGGTTATTGATATTTCTCTGGGCAATCTTGATTCCAGCTTGTGCTTCATTCAGCCCCAGTAATTGGATGGGGATTGCACTGAACTTGTTAATTGCTTTGGGTAGTACAGTCATTTTGACACTATTGATTCTTCCAGTCCAAAAACAGAGCATAGCTCTCTATCCATTTGTGTCATCTTTGAATTCTTTCATCAGTATCTTATATTTTTCTGAGTACAAGTCTTTTGTCTCCATAGGTAGGTTTATTCCTAGGCAATTTATTATTTTTGATGCATTGGTAAATGGAATTGTTTCTTCAATTTCTGTTTCTAATATTCTGTTGTTAGTGTATAGGAATGCAAGAGATTTCTGTGTATTAATTTCATATTCCTAAACTTTACCACATTCATTGATGAGCTCTAGTAGTTTTCTGGTAGAATCTTCAGGATTTTCTGTGTACAATATGATGTCATCTTTAAGCAGTGACACTTATTTTCTAATTTGAATTCTTTTTCTTTCTTTTTCTTCTCTGATTCCTATGACTAGAACTTCCAAACTGTGTTGAATAAAATTGGTGAGAATGGACATCCTTGTTGCTGATCTTAGAAGGAATGCTTTCAGGTTTTCACTATTGAGAATGATGCTTTCGGTGGGTTTGTTGCATTTGGCCTTTGTTATGTTGAGGTATGTTCTCTCTAAGCCCGCTTTATGGAGAGTTTTTATCGTAAATGGGTGTTGAATTTTGTCAAAAGCTTCTCTGCATGTGTTGAGATGATCACATGGTTTTTATTCTTCAAATTATTAATGCAGTGTATCACATTGATTGATTTATGTATATTGAAGAATCCTCGTATTTCTGGAATAAATCCCATTTGACCATGGTGTATAATCTGTTTAATGTATTGTTGAATTTAAATTGCTAGTATTTTGTTGAGGATTTTTGAATCTATTTTCATCAGTGATAGTGCCTTTTTATTTTTTTGTGCTATCTTTGTCTGGTTTTGGTATCAGGGTAATTGTGGCCACATAGAAAGTGTTTGGGGGTGTTTCTTCCTCTGCAATATTTTGGAAGAATTTCAGAAGGATAGATATTAAAACTTCTTTAAATGTTCGATAGAATTCACCTGTGAAACCACCAGGTCCTAGACCTTTGTTTGGTTGGGAGTTTCAGTTTTAATACTTGCGATTGGTCTGTTCATAATTTCTATTTATTCATGGTTCAGTCTGAGAAAATTGTACCATTTTAAGAATTTGTCCATTTCTTCTAGGTTGTCCATTTTATTGGTGTACGGTAGTTTGTAGTAGTCTCTTACAATCCTTTGTATGTCTGTGGTGTGTGTTGTAACTTCTCCCTTTTCATTTCTAATGTTATTGATTTGGGTCCTCTCCCTTTTTTTCTTGATGAGTCTGGCTAAAGGTTTATCAATTTTATCTATCTTCTCAAAGAACCGGCTTTTAGTTTCAGAGATCCAACCAGTCCATTCTAAAGGAAATCAATCCTGGGTGTTCATTGGAAGGACTGATGCTAAAGCTGAAACTCCGGTACTTTGGTCACCTCGTGAAGAGTTGACTCACTGGAAAAGACTCTGATGCTGGGAGGGATTAGGGGCAGAAGGAGAAGGGGACGACAGAGAATGAGATGGCTGGATGGCATCACCGACTCGATGGACATGAGTTTGTGTGAACTCTGGGTGTTGGTGATGGACAGTGAGGCCTGGTGTGCTGTGATTCATGGGGTCACACGACTGAGCGACTGAACTGAACTGAACTTGACTCCTTCAGTGAACTGAACTTGACTCCTTCAGTGATCCATTCATTGTTTAACCTCCATGAGTTTGCGTTTTTTGGTTTTTTTCCCCTGTAGTTGATTTCTAATCTCATAGGGTTGTGGCTGTAAAAGATGCTTGATATGATTTTAGTTTTCTTAAATTACCAAGGCTTCGTTTTTGACCCATATGTGATCTATCTTAGCGAATATTCCATGTGCACTTGAGAAGAAAGTATATTCTGCTCCTTTTGGATGGAATGTCATATAAATATCAGTTAAGTCTAGCTAGTCTAGGTGTCATTTAAGGCTTGTGTTTTCTTATTAGCTCTTTGTCTGGATGATCTGTCCATTGATATAAGTGGGGTGTTAAAGCAAGCCCCCCACTATCATTGTGTTGCTTCCCTGGTGGCTCAGCTGGTAAAGAATCTGCCTGCAATGTGGGAGACCTGGGTTCAATCCCTGGGTTGGGAAGATCCCCTGGAGAAGGGACCAACTACCTACTCCAGTATTCTGGCCTGGAGAATTCCATGGACTGTAGAGGCCATGGGGTCGCAAAGAGTCAGACACAACTGAGCCACTTTCACTTATTATTGTGTTACTGTCGATTTCCTCTTTTGTGGCTATTAGCATTTGCCTAATGGATTGTGGTTCTCCTATGCTGGGTGCATCAGTTTAGTTCAGTTCAGTCGCTCAGTCATGACCGTCTCTTCGCGACCCCATGAATGATTAGATTTGAATCAGTGAAGAAAGCTGATCGCCGAAGAATTGAGCTTTTGAACTGTGGCATTGGAGAAGACTCTTGAGAGTCCCTTGGACTGCAAGGAGATCCAACCAGTCCTTTCTGAAGGAGATCGATCCTGGGTGTTAATTGGAAGGACTGATGCTAAAGCTGAAACTCCAATACTTTGGCCACCTCATGCAAAGAATTGACTCACTGGAAAAGACTCTGATGCTGGGAAGGGTTGCGGACGGGAGGAGAAGGGGATGGCAGAGAATGAGATGGCTGGATGGCATCACCGACTCTGTGGACATGTGTTTGCGTGAACTCCGGGAGTTGGTGATGGACAGAGAGGCCTGGCGTGTTGTGATTCATGGGGTCGCGAAGAGTCGGACACGACTGAGCAACTGAACTGAACTGACCCAGTCTATATCTTTTCGTTGGAACATTTAATCCAGTTACATTTCAGATAATGTATGTTCCTACTGCCATTTTCTTAATTATTTTGGTTTAGTTAGGTAGGTCTTTTTTCTTCCCTTCCTCTTTGTTCTCTTCTCTTGTGGTTTGATGATCATCTTTAGTTTTGTGTTTGGGTTGCTTTTTCTTTTTTGTGTGTGTTTCTATTGTATTTGTTTGTTTGTTTGCATTTCCCATGATGTTTTGATATAGCATTCTCTCTCTCTCATACACACACACACACACACACACACACACACACAAAAGTTTGTTTTAAGTTCCGTTCCGTTCCGTCGCTCAGTCGTGTCCGACTCTTTGCGACCCCATGGACTGTAGCCTACCAGGCTTCTCCTTCCATGGGATTCTCCAGGCAAGAATACTGGAGTGGGTTACCGTTTTGCTGGTCTCTTAATTTCAAATGCAATTCCCGTTTTCTGCATTTGTACTCTCCTCACGGTTGCTGTTTCAGATATCATAATTGTGTGTTGGTGATTTCCTACTATTACTTTGTTTTTACTAGTGAGCTTTCCAGTTTGTGATTTTCTTATTTCTAGTTGTGGTCTCTTTTATTTCCCCCTGCCTGGAAAATTCCTTTTGCATTTGCTATAAGACAGGTTTGGTGGTGCCAGCTTCTTAAGTTTTGCTTGTCTCTAAAGCTTTTGATTTCTCCATTGAATCTGAGTGAGAACCTTTGGGTTTTTCTCTTTCATAACTTTAAATATACCATGCTTCTCTCATCTAGCCTGCAGAGTTTCTGGTGAAAAATCAGCTAATAGCCTTATGGGGATCCCCTTTTATGTTATTTGTTGTTTTCTCCTTGTTGCTTTTAATATTTTTTTAATTTAATTTTTGTAAATTTGATTATATGTCTTTGTGTGTTCCCCCTTGGGTTTATCCTATATGTGACTCTGCACTTCTTGGACTTGGGTGACTATTTCCTTTCCTGTGTTAGGGAAATTTTCAACTAAAATCTCTTCAAATATTTTGTCAGGCTCTTCCTCTTTTTCTTCTTCTGGGACACCTATAATCAAACATTGGTGTGTTTAATGTTATCCTCGAGCTCTCTCAGACTGTCTTTACTAGTGTGTTTTTATTTCAGGATTTTTGTTATCTGTTTATCTTTTAAATCATCTCTTTATTAATCATTCCTTGTGTGATCTCTGTTGCCTGTGTTCTCTTTCTGAGATTTTCAATCATCTTTAGTATCATTGCTCTGAATTCTTTTTAGGTAGATTGCCTATCTCCTCTTTATTCAGTTGTTCTTGTGGGTTTTTATCTTGTTTCTTTGTCTGCAACATATTTCTCTGTCATCTCATTTTGTCTAACTTTCTGTATTTTGTCTCCTTTCTGCAGGTTGGAGGATCATAGTTCCTGTTGCTTCTGGTGTCTGATTTCTAGTGGGTGAGGTTGATCTTGGGGCTTATGCAGTTTTACTTGTAGGAGGGTCAGGTACCTACTGTCTTGTGGGGGGAACTTTCTTGTCCTTCTGGTGGGCAGAGCCATGTCAAGGGGTATGTTTGGAAGTGGCTGTGAGCTCCATTTGAATTCAGGCAGTGTGTCTTCTGATAGATGAGGCTGTGATTCTAACTTGATTGTTTGACCTGAAGCTTTCCAGCACTGGGTCTTGGTGCTGAAATGGGGACCTATGGGAGAGCTTACTCTGATCAGCATTCCCTGGGACCTCTGGTTACCAGTGTCTTTGCCTCCATAGTGAGCTAGAATAGACCTTTGCCTCCTCAGGAGACCCCCTCAAGACCTCTAGATAGGTCTTTCCCAGGCTTCTATGGAGGCACTACTTTGATCTGGGTCCCAGTGCATGTGAGACATTGTGTGCACCCTTAAGAGTGGTGTTTCTGTTTCCCCCATCCCTGTGGAGCTTCTATACTCAAACCCTGCTGGGTTTCAAGGCCAAGTGTTCTGGGGCTTTTACTTTCAATGCCAGACTGTCAGACTGTCTTGGAGGGTTATTTTTATGTGGAAGCATCTCTTTGTAGCCTGTGTGGGTTTAATAATATTTTTTGTTTATTTATTTTGCTACAAGGGCTGTTTTTAACCTTCCCTGGTGGTTCAGATGGTAAAGAATCTGCCTGCAATGTAGGAGGCACAAGAGACATGGGTTTGATCCCTAGGTGAGGAAGACCCCTTGAAGAAGGAAATGGCAACCTGTTCCAGTATTCTTGCTTGGAAAATTCCATGGACAGAGGAGCCTGGAAGGCTACAATCCATGGAGTCGTGAAGTCAGACACAACTAAGCAAATGAGCACACACAGGGATGTTTTTATTATGAATGATTGTCACCTCTTTCCTCAGAGTATGCTGGCCATTATCCTCCTGATAGGAGATATGACTGATGTTGTGGTAACCAGAGCCAGCACTGAATACTGAGCAGGGCACCCCTTTTACTCTGATGGTATCACTGCCAAGTCAGGGGTGGAGTCTTCTCCCTAGTTGTTGGAATAGAGGCCCCCAGATCTGTTTCTTAGCTGTGTTTCTGATCTGGAATGCAAGGTAGGTTGGATTGGAGCACTACCAATGGGAGAGAAGCCACTGAGCATTCATCTTCTGGAGCTATTCACCTGTGGGTGCTCTCTGTTGTGTCACTCTTCACCTGTTGTTTGAACTCCTAGATCACACTGCTCTTGGCACTTCTCTCAATCCCAGCTTAACCATGGGTATGTCAGAAATTGACCCTGATGTGTCTCAGGCATTGTTTTTAGCAGGCCACCAGCATAGGTCCACTGAAGTCAGGTCCCATGATTATAGTAAGTCATGGATCTGGACCCATTGTGGGCAGTATGGAGGCAGCTCAGACTCTGGCCTGGTCCAACTGCTGTCTGTACATGCCCATAAATCAACAGCTGCTAAAGCTAGACCTATCTTGACTACAGGAGTACTTTTCCCTTCAGATGTTCTGCAGGTACTGAGTTTACAAAGATGATCATGGAGGTGTCAATCCATGGTTTGCTTAGCTGTAAGAAGAGATTTCAGCTTTTCTTCCTTAGTTGTATGGTCCCTTGGGTCTCAGCTGCAGTTTTAGTCCCACTTCTGCATGTGGGTCATCCACAGGGGTCTGCTCCCAAGGCTGTCCTAGAACACATGAGTCTGCCCCAGAAAGAAGAGGGCACAGAGGAGGTGGAGGTCAGGGGTGTGAGATAGCCTGCCCCAGTGGGCTGCATTAAGTGTGTGGTAAGGTATGGAGAAAAGAAGAAACTCTGACATCTATAAGGGGAGGGGACTGGCCCCAGAGGCCATGGAGGCTTGGAGTGCCTAAAAAATAGGACTAGGGAAAAGGGCCTGCAACAAAAAGCAGGTAAATAGATGTCTGACAAACTCCCCTGCAATTTATACTGAGTAAGTATAACAAATATACTTTAGTGTATATACTACATATACGTAGGAGCCATATATTCAGCAGCAATGATTCTGAATTCTTGCAGTACCAGTCTCTGTCTCAAAAAATGCCTTCCTGTTAAATGAATGAGTGTGGGTTTCTGAAGTCTCTGTGGTCTTTGTTAATGTCCGCATTTTGTTCTGAAGATGAAAATTACAACAGTAATGTATTATTAATGTTCTCGGTGTTTTGACCTATTGACAAATCTTCACTTTGTTTCTACTATCAGTTGCTACTGTAACACCAAGCCCCAAATCAAAGCTATCCATCATAACCCAGAGTGGACCCCAATCAATGCCAGTAAATTTTAAAAGGCAGCAGGTATGGTACAAGATTATTAATTTTTAAACAGAAAAATAATGCAATACAAAACTGTAGCCCCTAGGGCCATCATTAACAATATTCACATTACGGTGCTTTATTTACAAAAAATCATTACATTCCCTTAAACATGAATTTGTTTTCATTAGAAATAAATACTACTAACTATATTTTCCATCAATCAACAGATATTTATAGAATTCCAGCTGTGTGTAAGATGAACATACATATAGTATGTACTGGAAGGTATAGAAGCACAAAAGAATGCAATTTTTTACAAAGAGAAAACTTGGGGATTTAAAAAAGTTGACTTTAGAAAAGAGATGATATAATTACTAAATGGCATATATAGACAATGAACACTGTAGTATCTACAAGAGAGAAAGATTGGTCACAGACCAGGATGGTCAGGGAAGGATTCAGTTGACTCATAGCCTGAACTTGGTCAGGGTCATGAAGAGACGGTCATGACTGATTAGATGATTAGATTTGAATCAGTGAAAACAATAAAAATTGCATCACAAGCAAAGTTGGTGGCATGAACAAAATATAAAAGCAGGGCTATGTAAAGAATGATTATCAGACAGTGAGGAAACCGGAATGATGCGAGTGCAAAGATCATAAATAGGAAAATGTGGAGATGACCTGATAAATATAATTTTAGAAGGGATAGTGAAAAGTCTCCAACTTCAGACTATCTAGCAGGAGATCCTGTCTGGATTTGTGTTCAATATCATGAGGAATCATGGTCATGAATATTTTAACCTTTGTGTTTCATCTGGCTTTTACCATCTGTCTCTCCTTTTTAGTCCATCATCATTATAAAAGCTGCCTCCACCAAACACATATTAAAAAAATTAAGTAAATAAATTAGTAGTTCTGGATAAACCATCAACCATATGGTCCAAGTACCTTGGTTTTGGGAATATGTATTTCATTAAGTGTTTAAAAATGACATCTGGACAAGCAGCAAAAACTCACAAAGGAATGGCAGGGGATACTGGCCATGGTGAGGACTGAGTCCAACTGTTTTAAGCACTTAAATAGGAGGTTATTATGTATAATCTGCCAACAACTTACTTCATTCAAATTTTCTCTTTCTGATTGTTTCAAGTTCAGACTGTTGTTATGCTTAGTATCTAAAGAGCCCAGCTTATATTGCTTCTATAAAACCCCAAAAATATTCAGGATTTAATCTAAAATATCTTCTCTATTCATCTTAATTATAGAGCAACTGTAGATAATGGACTTTTTTTTTCAGTCTCAAATAACTAGACTTTTTAAAACCATACGTTTAAAAGAAAGGGTAAAACATATGAAAATGTGCAAGCTATTTAGTATTTTTGTTAAATTTTATCCAATTTTTAAATTTTACTTTCAATTTAGAGTTATTACAAAATATTGGTTATATACCCATTGTTGTATAATATATGCTTGAGCCTATGTTTTACCATAATTTGTACCTTTAATTCATCCACCTGTTATTTGCCCCTTCCCCACCACCACCCCCCAAAAAAAACTAGTAACCACTAGTCTGTTCTTCATAAACCAGTGTCTTACACTTTTCTGTATACAAGTCTTTGCCTCTTTTAGGTAGGTTTATTTCTAGGTATTTTATTCTTTTTGTTACAGTGGTGAATGGGATTGTTTCCTTAATTTCTCTTTCTGATTTTTCATTGTTAGTGTATAGAAATGCAAAGGATTTCTGTGTATTCATTTTGTATCTTGCAACTTTACTAAACTTATTGATTAGCTCTAGTAATCTCGTGATCTTTTAGGGTTTTCTATGTATCTTGTCAAGAGGAACTCAAAAGCCTCTTGATGAAAGTGAAAGAGGAAAGTGAAAAGGTTGGCTTGAAGCTCAACATTCACAAAACAAAGATCATGGCATCTGGTCCCATCACTTCATGGGAAATAAATGGAAAAACAGTGGAAACAGTGTCAGACTTTATTTTTGGGGGGCTCCAAAATCACTGCAGATGCTGATTGAAGCCAGGAAATTAAAAGACGCTTACTCCTTGAAAGGAAAGTTATGACCAACCTTGATAGTATATTAAAAAGCAGAGACATTACTTTGCCAACCAAGGTCCGTCTAGTCAAAGCTATGGTTTTTCCCATGGTCATGTATGGATGTGAGAGTTGGACTGTGAAGAAAGCTGATCGCTGAAGAATTGATGCTTTTGAACTGAGGTGTTGGAGAAGACTCTTGAGAGTCTCTTGGACTGCAAGGAGATCCAACCAGTCCATTGTAAGGGAGACCGATCCTGGGTGTTCATTGGAAGGACTGATGCTAAAGCTGCAACTGCAATACTTTGGCCACCTCATGCGACGAGTTGGCTCACTGGAAAAGACTCTGATGCTGGGAAAGGTTGGGGGCGGGAGGAGAAGGGGACGACAGAGAATGAGATGGCTGGATGGCATCACCGACTCTGTGGACATGAGTTTGAGTGAACTCCGGGAGTTGGTGATGGACAGGGAGGCCTGGCGTGCTGTGATTCGTGGGGTCGCAGAGAGTCGGACACGACTGAGTGACTGAACTGAACTGAACTGATGTATCTTGTCATCTGGAAATAGTGAGAGTTTTACTTCTTTTCCAATCTGGATTTCTTTTCTTTCTTTTTCTTCTCTTCTTGCTGTAGCAAGGATTTCCAGAACTATGTTGAATAATAGTGGTGAAAGTGGACCCCATTGTCTTCTTCCCAATCTTAGTGGGGATGCTTTCAGTTTTTCAACATTGAGAATAATGTTTGCTGTAGGCTTATCATATATGGGCTTTACCATGTTGAGGTAGGTTCCTTCTATGCTCAATTTTTGAAGAGTTTTAATCATAAATGGGTGCTGAATTTTGTCAAAGGCTTTTTCTGCATCTGTTGAGATTATCATATGGTTTTTTATCTTTCAGTTTGTTAATGGTGTACCACTTTGATTGATTTGCGTATATTGAAGAATCCTCGCATCAAGTTGGAATAAACCCAAGTTGGTCATGGTGTATGAGCTTTTTGATGTGTTGCTGAATTCTATTTGCGAAAGTTTTGTTGAGGATTTTTGCATCTGTGTTCATCAGTGATATTGGCCTGTAGTTTTCTTTTTTTGTGTTGTCTTTGTCTGCTTTTGGTATCAGGGTGATGGTGGCCTTGTAGAATGAGTTCCTTCTGCTGCAATTTTTTGAAAGAGTTTTAGAAGGATAGGCATTAGCTCTTCTTTAAATGTTTGATAGATTTCTCCTGTGAAACCATCTGGTCCTGGGCTTTTGTTTTTTGGGAGTTTTTTTATCACAGCTTCAATTTCAGTGCTTATAATTGGGTTGTTCATAATTTCTATTTCTTTCTGGTTCAGTCTTGGAAGATTGAACTTTTCTAAGAATCTGTCTGTTCTTCCAGGTTATCCATTTTATTGCCATATAGTTGTTCATAATAGTCTCTTATTATGTCTTTTATTAAAACTAAACATTCAGAAAACTAAGATCATGGCATCTGGTCCCATCACTCCATGGCAAATAGATGGAGAAACATTGGATACAGTGACAGACTTTATTTTGGAGGGCTCCAAAATCACTGCAGATGTTGACTGCAGCCATGAAATTAAAAGACTCTTGCTCCTTGGAAGAAAAGCTTTGACCAAACTAGACAACATATTAAAAAGCAGAGACAATACTTTGCCAACAAAGGTCCATCTTGTCAAAGCTATGGTTTTCCCGGTAGTCATGTATAGATATCAGAGTTGGACTATAAAGAAAGCTGAGCGCTGGAGAATTGCTGCTTTTGAACTGTTATGTTGGAGAAGACTCTTGAGAGTTCCTTTGACAGCAAGGAGATTCAACCAGTCCATCCTAAAGGAAATCAGTCCTGAATATTCATTGGAGGGACTGTTCTTGAAGCTGAAGCTCCAAAACTTTGACCACCTGATGTGAAGAACTGACTCATTTGATAAGACCCTGATGCTGGGAAAGATTGAAGGTGGGAGGAGAAGGGGATGACAGAGGATAAGATGGTTGGATGGCATCACCAACTCAATGGACATGAGTTTGAATAAGCTCCAGGAGTTGGTGATGGACAGAAAAGCATGGCAGACTGCAGTCCATGGGGTTGCAAAGAGCCAGACCCAGCTGAGCAACTGAACTGAACTGAATAGTCTCCTATAATCTTTGTATTTCTGCATTGTCTGTTGTAACCTCTCCTTTTTCATTTCTACTTTTGTTGATTTGATTCTTCTTTTTTTCTTGACGAGTTTAGTCAAAGGTTTGTTAATTTTGTCTTTCTTCTCAAAGAACCAGCATGTAGTTTTATTAATCTTGACTACTGTTTCTTTTTTTTTCTTTTTCATTTATTTCTGCTCGGAGCTTTATGATTTCTTTCCTTCTACTAATTTTGGGTTTTTTTTGGTTCTTCTTTTTCCAGTTGTTTTAGCTGTAAAGTTAGGTTGTCTATTTGATGTTTTTCTTGTTTCTTGAGGTAGGATTGTATTGCTGTAAGCTTCCCTCTTACAACAGCTTTCACTGCATCCCATAGGTTTTGAGTTGTGTTTTCACTGTCACTTGTTTCTAGAAATTTTTTTATTTACCTTTTGATTTCTTCAGTAACCTGTTGGTATTTAGAAACGTGTTGTTTAATCTCCATGCATTTGTGTTTTTTAGTTTTTTTTTCTTGTAATTTATATCTAGTCTCATAGTGTTGTGGTCAGAAAAGATGCTTGATATGATTTCAGTTTTCTTAAATTTTCTGAAATTTGATTTGTGACCTAAGATGTGGTGTATCCTGGAGAATGTTCCATGTGCACTTGAGAAGAAGGTGTATTCTGCATTTGGATGGAATGTCCTGAAGATATCAATGAGATCCATCTCATCTAATGTATCATTTAAGACTTGTGTTTCCTTATTAATTTTCTGTTTTGATGATCTGTCCATTGGTGTGAGTGGGGTGTTAAAGTCCTACTATTAATGTGTTACTGTCAATTTCTCCTTTTATGTTTGCTGCAGTGTTTGTCTTACATATTGAGGTGCTCCTATGTTGGGTTCATTGATACTTACCATTGTTATGTCTTCCTCTTGTGATTGATCCTTTGACCATTATGCAGTGTCCTTCCTTATCTCTTGTAATATTCTTTATTTTAAGGTCTATTTTGTCTGATATGAGGAATGCCACTCCAACTTTCTTTTGCTTCCCATTTACATGGAATAAATTTTTCCATCCTCTCAGTCTACATGTGTCTTCGGGTCTGAAGTAGGTTTCAGGTAGACAGCATGTATATGAGTCTTGTCTTTGTTCCTTTGAGCCAGTCTGTGTCTTTTGGTTGGAGCATTTAATCTGTTTATATTTAAAGTAAGTATTGATGTATATGTTCCTATCGCCATTTTATAAATTGTTTGGGGCTGATTTTGTAAATCTTTTTCTTCTCTTACATTTCTTGACTATATCAGTTCAGTCAGTTCAGTCGCTCAGTCGTGTCCGACTCTCCGCGACCCCATGAATCACAGCACGCCAGGCCTCCCTGTCCATCACCAACTCCCGGAGTTCACTCAAACTCATGTCCATCGAGTCGGTGATGCCATCCAGCCATCTCATTCTCTGTCGTCCCCTTCTCCTCCCGCCCCCAACCTTTCCCAACATCAGAGTCTTTTCCAGTGAGTCAATTTGTCGCATGAGGTGGCCAAAGTATTGGAGTTTCAGCTTTAGCATCAGTCCTTCCAATGAACACCCAGGATTGATCTCCTTTAGAATGGACTGGTTGGATCTCCTTGCAGTCCAAGGGACTCTCAATAGTCTTCTCTAATACCACAGTTCAAAAGCATCAATTCTTTGGCGATCAGCTTTCTTCACAGTCCAACTCTCACATCCATACATGACCATGGGAAAAACCATTGCCTTGACTAGACGGACCTTGGTTGGCAAAGTAATGTCTCTGCTTTTTAATATACTATCAAGGTTGGTCATAACTTTCCTTCCAAGCAGTAAGCGTCTTTTAATTTCATGGCTGCAATCAGCATCTGCAGTGATTTTGGAGCCCCCCAAAAATAAAGTCTGACACTGTTTCCACTGTTTTTCCATCTATTTCCCATGAAGTGATGGGACCAGATACCATGATCTTTGTTTTCTGAATGTTGAGCTTCAAGCCAACCTTTTCACTCTCCTCTTTCACTTTCATCAAGAGGCTTTTGAGTTCCTCTTCACTTTCTGCCATAAGGGTAGTGTTTAAAATTTGTTGTAAAGCTGGTTTGGTGGTACTGCATTCTCTTCACTTTTGCTTGTCTGAAAAGCTTTTGATTTCTCCATCAATTTTGAATGAGATCCTTGCTGGGTACAGTAATCTTAGCTGTAGATTTTTCCCTTTCAGTACTTTAGATACATTCTGCCATTCCCTTCTGGCCTGCAGAGTTTCTACTGAAAGATTAGTTGTTAAAGCACATGGGGTTTCTCACATGTATGTTACTTGTTGCTTCTCCCTTGCTGCTTTTAATATTCTTTCTTTGTGTTTAGTCTTTGTTAGTTTGATTTGTATGTGTCTTGGCGTGTTTCTACTTGGGTTTATCCTGTATGGGACTCTTTGTGCCTCTTGGACTTGATTGACTATTTCTTTTTCCATGTTGGGGAAATTTTCAACTATAACCCCTTCAAAAATTTTCTCATACCCTTTATTTTTCTCTGCTTCTTCTATGACCCCTATAATTCAAATGTTGGTGCATTTGATATTGTCCCAGAGGTCTTGGAGACTAACCTCAATTCCTTTCATTCTTTTTACTTTATTCTGTTCTTCAGAAGTTATTTCCACCATTTTATTTTCCAGCTCACTGATTTGTTCTTCTGCTTCAGTTATTCTTCCATTGATTCCTTCTAGAGTATTTTTAATTTCAGTAATTGTGTTGTTTGTCTCTGTATGTTTATTCTTTAATTCTTCTAGTTCTTTATTAATTGATTCTTGCATTTTCTCCATTCTGTTTTCAAGGTTTTTTATCATCTTTACTATCATTATTCTGAATTCTTTTTCCAGTAGTTTGCCTATTTCCTCTACATTTGTTTGGACTTCTGTGTTTCTAGTTTGTTCCTTCCTTTGTGTAGTATTTCTCTGCCTTTTCATTATTTTCTTTTAACTTATTGTGTTTGAGGTCTCCCTTTCCCAGGTTTCCAGGTTGAATTATTTCTTCCTTTTGGTTTCTGCCCTCCTAAGGTTGGTCCAGTGGTTTGTATAATTTTGTATAGTGGGATTTGTGCTGTGTTTTTTTGTTTGTTTGTGTTTCCCCTGATGATCAAGGCTGAGTGAGGTGGTAATCCTGTATGCTGATGATTTGGTTTGTATTTTTGTTTTGTTTAGATGAGGCATCCTGCACAGAGTGCTACTGGTGGTGCTATATGCTGGGTTGTGTATTCAAGTGGCTTCCTTAGTGTGAATTCTCACTATTACATACTCCCTAGGGTAATTCTCTGGTCTAGGGTCTTGGAGCCAGTGCTCCCACTCCAAAGTCTCAGGGCTTGATCTCAAGTCACTTTGTGCTATCACCACAAATCGCATCCTTGCAACGTGGTTATTTATTCTCTGCTAACCACTCCCGCTTGAGTTTTTGGAGTGACCCAGACTCCTTTTCTCCCTGGCTGTAGTGTGCTCCAAGGGATCCCTCAGAGTAGCCTCCATATGCCCCTTCTCTCCAGCTTCTCTTAGGCCTTAGTTTTGTCGTTTGTGTTCTTGGGATAATAGCACTGGGCTTGCCTTCCTGAGGAGTTGTGAGGATCAAATAAATAACATGAATTCTTTAAAAAATCTACAAATTTAATTACTATTAACCCAGAAAGTAAATTATTTGGCACATGCTATTCCAGAGGCATTCTGATTAGTTGGTGGGATTCCATGCACCTTGCCTCTACTTTCTGCTGCGATCTTCCTTGTGTCATCATATCTCTGAACAGACATAACCATTAATTTTGGAATCATACATAATTTCTAATCCATATAACATTCATATTTCTGTGTGTTGTTCTCTACTCTGCTTCTGTATTTCTCATGGTTGAAGTCAGTTAGTTCTTTCATGCCGTATCTAAATCTGTATGCAAGTGTGAGGAAAAGATAAAGTTACGGAAGTAGAGGAGAAAGAGAAAAACTCCTCACAGGTAAGTCAACAAAAACAAGAGCTGAATGCTTTTAAGTATTTCTCTCTGGAAGGTAATAAATGTATTCAATATACCTCTATATGTCAGGCACTATATTAGCCACAATTAGATGACTGAGTCTAAGTTTTAGCTTGAAAAGCCACTAGTCTGAGATGTATAAAATTATTTTTCTATTTAAATCTTGGAATTTGAAATGATGTAATCACCTTAAAAGCTATTTTAGAGTTGATATATTTAATGGAGATCATCCAAGATTTGTTAGTTGTTAAAATACCAGGTTGGTAAGGCCAGTGATCTCAATGGAAATTTCGAACTTTCTTCCGAGTATCACTACAGACTTTGGTCTCAGCCTTGGTACACACCCTTCTAAGGTTGCCTCACCTTGACCTTGTCCTTGGTATGGGCAGTCAGGTATGTAATAAGGATTTCTATGAAAACTAAAGGAAAGCAAAGGTTGGAGCAAACTGAAACCCAGACTGAGTCCTACAGTCAGTCAGTAGACATGAAAAGATATATAGATGTTGGGGTTGAAGCACCTTTTGCAGTTTGAATTTCTGATGATCTCAATGGGCTTCTCAGGGGGCTCAGTGCTAAAGAATCTGCCTGCAATGCAGGAGACACAGGTTCAGTTCTTGGGTCACAAAGATCCCTGTCAAAGGAAATGGCAACCCACTCCAGTATTCTTTCTTGCCTGGGAAATCCCATGGACATGATCAATGGGTGTTCAGATAAGCTTTCTGAGCGGCCCACAAGGCATTCAGTTCAGTTCAGTTCAGTCACTCAGTTGTGTCCTACTCTTTGCGACCCCATGAATCACAGCACGCCAGGACTCCCTGTCCATCACCAACTCCCGGAGTTCACTCAAACTTATGTCCATCGAGTCGGTGATGCCATCCAGCCATCTCATCCTCTGTCATCCCCTTCTCCTCCCGCCCCCAATCCTTCCCAGCATCAGAGTCTTTTCCAGTGAGTCAACTCATCGCATGAGGTGGCCAAAGTATTAGAGTTTCAGCTTTAGCATCAGTCCTTCCAATGAACACCCAGGATTGATCTCCTCTAGAATGGACTGGTTGGATCTCCTTGCAGTCCAAGGGACTCCCAAGAGTCTTCTCCTACACCACAGTTCAAAGCATCAATTTTTCGGCGATCAGCTTTCTTCACAGTCCAACTCTCACATCCATACATGACCATGGGAAAAACCATTGCCTTGCCTAGACGGACCTTGGTTGGCAAAGTAATATCTCTGCTTTTTAATATGCTATGTAGGTTGGTCATAACTTTCCTTCCAAGGAGAAGTGTCTTTTAATTTCATGGCTGCAATCAGCATCCACAGTGATTTTGGAGCCCAAAAAAATAAAGTCTGACACTGTTTCCTCTGTTTCCCCATCTATTTCCCATGAAGTGATGGGACCAGGTGCCATGATCTTTGTTTTCTGAATGTTGAGCTTCAAGCCAACCTTTTCACTCTCCTCTTTCACTTTCATCTAGAAGCTTTTGAGTTCCTCTTCACTTTCTGCCATAAGGGTGGTGTCATCTGCATATCTGAGGTTATTGTTATTTCTCCTGGCAATCTTGATTGCAGCTTGTGCTTCTTCCAGCCCAGCGTTCCTCATGATGTACTCTGCATAGAAGTTAAATAAGTGGGGTGACAGTATACAACCTTGACACACTCCTTTTCCTATTTGGAACCAGTCTGTTGTTCCATGTCCAGTTCTAACTGTTGCTTTTTGACCTGCATACAGGTTCCTCAAGAGGCAGGTCAGGTGGTCTGGTATTCCCATCTCTTTCAGAATTTTCCACAGTTTATTGTGATCCACACAGTCAAAGGCTTTGGCATAGTCAATAAAGCAGAAATAGATATTTTTCTGGAACTCTCTTGCTTTCTCCATGATCCAGCAGATGTTGGCAATTTGATCTCTGGTGCCTCTGCCTTTTCTACCAATTTAAAACATTAAAAAGTAAACAATGGTTTAAGGAAAAAAGCATAAATTTATATAATCTTCCTCATTAGTCCCTTCAGTCTGATGTACTTAGAAATGACTTGGACATTTCAAGAATTATGAATCTCACTGAAGATGAAGCACACTTATAAAAGCATCAGGGTAAAGCAATAGACATCTGTAAATTACAAAAGTCTGTACAAAATAAAGGCCATATGTGACAAATCCATACGAACATCATACTCAATTGTGAAAATTTCAAAGCTTTTCCTCTAAGATCAGGAACAAGACAAGGATGTTCAGTCTCACCACTTTTCAGCAAGTACTATGTTATACTTCATAGGAATATGGCTATATTCCTATCCTGTACAATATATCCTTGTACCGTATTTTACATATAATGGTCTTTACCTCTTAATACCCTGTCCTTATTAAATCTTATGGGAACTTGGTTTGGTACTTTCTTCTTTCAAACCATCAGTCATAACACTTTTACACTGACCTTTCAAAGTCTTACTGGTTTCCTTGAACTACTCTATCCTCGACTTGTGGCTTGTGGCTCAGCTGGTAAAGAATCTTCCTGCAATGCAGGAGACCTGGGTCCGATCCCTGGGTTGGGAAGATCCCCTGGAGAAGGTTAAGGTTTCCCACTCCAGTATTCTGGCCTAGAGAATTCCATGGACTGTATAATCCATGCGGTCACAAAGAGTTGGAAACCACTGAGCGACTTTCACTTTTCACACTGTCCTCACACTCTGTACATTCGATCCTGACTTCTTATGGCCTAATGAAGATTTCTCTGTTACTCCTACCCATATTGAATGATTCCTTTTCTCAATTTCTACAGAAATGTTGGCTTTCAGCACACACACTTTAATACAATGAACAGTTTTCATACGACTGAGCGACTGACTTCACTTTCACGTTTCACTTTCATGCATTGGAGAATAAAATGGCAACCCACTCCATTGTTCTTGCCTGGAGAATCCCAGGGATGAGTGAGCCTGATGGGCTGCCATCTATGGGGTCGCAGAGAGTCAGATACAACTGAAGTGACTTAGCAGCAGCAGCAGCATTTTCTCTACTCATATTGTGAATTTCTTCATGCAAAACACATTTTACTATATTAATTTAGAGGAAGAAGAGTCATACAATTATTATTGATAATACTTAGCATACTATTGGGTACTACATAATATTATTATAATGATATACAAAAGTACCTGTTAACCCTTAATTTGATAGAAACATGATTCATCACAACTCTCTATATTTATTGGAAACTGTTGTATTTGCATTATATATATGCTATACATATTTATAACCACCTATGACAAACTTCATACAAACTTGATTTTCATTTTAATAATTTTCCAAATAAGGATATCCAACATTTATTAAGCATTTGCTAGCTTTCAAAGCAACCTGTGAAATTTTGAGCACTTTTATTTTAGATAATATTTACTAACAGTGTCTGTAGTGGATCAGGTGTGCAGTTCTTATAGACTGAACTGAATACAGAAAGCTCAGTTGCTGGCACATATTGGCTCTTAATATTTGTTGATGAATGAGAATGTTGCCTTATTTTTCTAACTTGAGTGTTCTGTTTTGTTTCTTTAGGAGACTCTGTCCCTCAATTTAATGACTTAGACTTCACCTATCTTGTCTTACCTTTGATGGATTAAAACTAACCACATTAAGAAAAAAAACCAAACCTATATCCACTAAGGTTTTATGAGAGAACACAGAAAATATGCCTGACTATATCATGTCAAACATTGTGGTTACACTGTAGAAATTAGCAATATCAATGCAGAATTATCCATGCAGTCCCTGGCATTAAGATGTAGCTAATGTCAAATCAAAGTAGCTAAGCAAGATGGATGATAATAAAGGAGAGACTTGGGAGAAGCTGTTTATGAGTTGTTCTCAGAACTACCTAAATAAAAAAGAATACTCTCACATTGTCATATATTATACATCAAATGCACAGTCACCAATATTTGATAATTACCTAAATATATCAACACACTTAGAGTTGTAAAAACTTCTCCCATCCTTGGGGGTGCTGCACGCTGTTATATTATTTAAGAAGCTTTACAAAGGAACAACTTAATATAGATTGCTGGTAAATAAGTTGCAGCCCAAGACTGATGATTATTAACTTTCCTCTTTGTCCAACATATGCTCTTGCATTTTGGGGACCCATCATATATATTGACATAAAATTAATATTTTTTATAAGAGCTGGGAAATTGATTACAAAGACTCTCTTATCTGCAGTATACTCAACTGGGTTCCAGCAATATTGTCAGTTCTGCACACCATTTCATGTGGTTTCTATCCTTGTAGCACAAAAATTAGGTAATTACTTTTTTATGTTTTCATATGTTTACAAATTCTAAAAACAATAATGACTTTCAGGTTAGGCACCACTAGCAGTTAAGTCGGAGAAGGCAATGGCAAGCCACTGCAGGACTCTTGCCTAGAAAATCCCATGGACAGAGGAGCCTGGTAGGCTGCAGTCCATGGGGTCGCTACTAGTCAGACACGACTGAGCGACTTCATGCATTGGAGAAGGAAATGGCAACGCACTCCAGTGTTCTTGCCTGGAGAATCCCAGGGACAGGGGAGCCTGGTGGCCTGCCGTCTGTGTGGTCGCACAGAGTCGGACACGACTGAAGTGACCTAGCAGCAGCAGCAGCAGCAGGCCTTATCTCCAAATATAGTCACACCAGGGACTAGGATTTCACCTTATGAATTGGGAGAGCACAGTTCAATCTATAGCAGTCCATTATAGTTTTTGCACTTTAAAATGTTCATTTATAAGTATGAGAAAAATATCCACAAATAGCATTCTGAAGAAAGTTAAATTTTCTTCTCACATACTGAGAAGAAAATCTGTTGGTTAGGGACAGCTCTGTTTTATGTTTATGACAATTACATTTTTGCTATAATACATAAAATATAATCATTTTCCACAATAACATAATTGTTCTATTGGCAAACTTGCTTCAGAATATTACTTATGACTTGCTTCTATCAAGTCCACTATATGTAAAATTTAAATGCATAAGTGAATTTCAGGGAGACTTTGAAGATGCATGTTACATATAAAATTACATTAATTTTATGCAGGAAGGGCTAACCATATCATTTTAATTGGAATTGTACAACTATCTGTCTATCTGTCTATATCCAGAGCATATTTGCACAGATAAAGTATGTCAAAATGTGCCCTGAAATTCATAAATTACACCACCCACCGTGGTGAAGAATTTGGTATAAATACATCAGCGTTTAAGAAAAATGATTTTCATAAATTCCAGGTTAAAAAGTTACAAATTTAATACTTGTGATATGTTAAAAAAAATAACATGATACAGTTTTTCAAACTGTTACCCATAGTGTCTTAAAAATGGCATTTGAATTAGAAAAAATAGAGCTAATCGATTTATAAGTAAGTTGAGATGTATTTAAAATTGACAGTTATGAGTGCCTTGTACTCTATCCTGCCATTTAGTAGATGTTATCTAATAAATAGTGACAGTATCATAGAGACAAAAGATTCACATAGGCCTGAATATGAATTCTGTGTCTACCAGTTGATTTGCTCTATGATCCTGGACTCCTCACTTAACTTTTATAAGTCTCAATTTCTTTACTCACAAAATGTTTGTCAATTTTTAAAAAGCCATAGAGTAGATTAATCTTTTTAAAATCTGTTTAAAGTGCCTAAGATTGTGCTTTGCACATAGGAGGTACTGGATATATGTTAGTTCCCTTTTTACTCTCTATTACTGTCATGGTATAAATGAAAACATTTAGGTCATCCACCATCATCACATATACAAGTTCAGACCACCTATGGCCATAGAAATAGATACAACTACCTGGAAGGTATAGATCCTGTTGACAAAAAATCAGTTGATCTACGAAGTGGAAAGCTTTACTTGAGCCAAATTTGAGGATTATAACCCTGGAAAAACATCTCAGAAAGCTCTGAGAACTGTTTGGCCTGTTAGAAGTCAAATAGTTACATAAGCTTTTTGAGACAGAGGGCTGTATGTTAAGTGTCGTATTATTAACAGTTTACATACTTCAGATCTAAGAAGCCCCTCATAAAGTCAAAAAGGAAAGCTGTCTCTTAAGGAATTGTCTTGCTGGTGCTAGGAGAAGGTTGCTCTTTCTGGTTGAGCAGGCATGTGTGCTGATGGGGGAGGTTTGGTCAATGCACAGTGCAGATACACAGAACATAGTAGTGAGGAGAGAGGAGGCCAAAAGGCAAAGAAACATTTAAATATTTCTTGCCATCAAATATGAATTTTATTTCACAGTTTCCCCTTGTTGATCATTAATCATTCAATAGAAAGCATTAAGTGATTGAATATTTGGCCCTTGAAGCCAGGGTGGCTGCTTACCAGTGCTGGGGTCTGTCATGATCCTCAATGCTAGGCCTCAGTTGCCTGGTTCTCTCTTTTTTTTGGGTGGGGGGAGGTTATACTAGCAGAATGTTCAGCAAGGATTGACAACCAATTCTAGTTTGTCGAATAAAGGACTTTTAAGCCAGTTCTCCTAGCATGTGCATTGGGTATGCCCATTATTCTACAGTGAATTATAGATATGATCTTTAGTTTCAGGTTGTTTAGACATTCATTATCTTAGTACAAGCAGATGAAACTGTGAAAGGCAAATATATATATATATATTTGTATGTATGTATATGTATGTTCTACAAACTAATTAAATTGATAGTAGGGGCAACATCATCGTCATTAAAGATTAAGCCAAATTCTTCTGAACAAAACCATTTTTCTAGTACTTCTCCTAAACTGGGAAGTGGATTTTTCAGAGCAGAAATTTGACACTTCATTGGTCATGAGTTAACAAATTGTGTGGCCAAACTGTCATACCATTGGAAAACTGATAGGAGTGCTCACATTACAGATTACCCTAAGGTGACCTTGAGCCCAAGAGAAACCAATTACATATCTTACTCATCAACCTGGGAAGGGCTAGGGTCACAGACTTGTTCCATAAATCCACTGGATCTGGTCAGGAGCTATGTAATATTCAAAATCTAATGAAAAGGAGTATTTATGGCCAGGTTCAAAACAAGCATCATCAATTGGCCAGGATCACTTTTAGTGATACTGGTGGTAACATTAGCTTGCATAATGTTAAAGGATTTTTCTTTTAAAATAAAATATCTAAGGACCATCCAGGTAGAGTCTTAGAGAGGAAAAATCCACCAAGGCAACTGGACATAGGTGATTGGCCACAAACCCAGCAATTAGACTGATTTTTGAAACTTTCATATGATTGAGCCCAAGAAATCCATTTAGCTTATACACAAAAATGTGAGAAATTGTCAAAATAATCAGTATGCAGGCCTGCTAAGACATCTTGGGTCACCTGTCTAGTTTAGATATGGTTGTCTGAAAGTTCTGGTCTTAGTTGAAGTCAGAAATAGGAATTGTGGTTCATTCAGGAGAGGCTGATATGTTCCCTCTCAATTTTCTTTACCTGATGCCTCTTCCAGAATGCATTATCTCTTGGTTGCAGGTCATGGCACATCTGATCTTCATCCAAAATTAGATTACTGTGATAAACCTCAGAAACATATTTCCAATATTCTGGGAGGTGGGTCATAGAGGACGCTGCTGTGATTTATGTCAGAGAGTGTGTTGCCTATGTTTTCCTCTAGGAGTTTTACAGTTTCTGGTCTTACGTTTAGATCTTTAATCCATTTTGAGTTTATTTTTGTGTATGGTATTAGAAAGTGTTCTAGTTTCATACTTTTACAAGTGGTTGACCAGCTTTCCCAGCACCACTTGTTAAAGAGATTGTCTTTTCTCCATTGTATATTCTTACCTCCTTTTTTGAAGATAAGGTGTCCATAGGTGCATGGATTTATCTCTGGGCTTTCTATTTTGTTCCATTGATCTATATTTCTGTCTTTGTGCCAGTACCATACTGTCTTGATGACTATGGCTTTGTAGTAGAGCCTGAAGTCCGGCAGGTTGATTCCCCCAGTTCCATTCGTCTTTCTCAAGATTGCTTTGGCTATTCGAGGTTTTTTTGTATTTCCATACAAATTGTGAAATTATTTGTTCTAGTTCTATGAAAAATACCGTTTGTAGCTTGATAGGGATTGCATTGAATCTAGATTGCTTTGGGTAGTATACTCATTTTCACTATATTGTTTCTTCTAATCCATGAACACGGTATATTTCTCCATTTATTTGTATCCTCTTTGATTTCTTTCACCAGTGTTTTATAATTTTCTATATATAGGTCGTTTCTTTAGGTAAATATATTCCTAAGTATTTTAGTCTTTTCATTGCAATGGTGAATGAAATTGTTTCCTTATTTCTTTTTCTGTTTTCTCATTGTTAGTGTATAGGAATGCAAGGGATTTGTGTGTGTTGATTTTATATCCTGCAACTTTACTATATTCATTGATTAGCTCTAGTAATTTTCTGGTGGAGTCTTTAGGATTTTCTATGTAGAAGATCATGTCATCTGCAAACAGTGAGAGTTTTACTTCTTCTTTTCCAATCTGGATTCCTTTTATTTATTTTTCTGCTCTGATTGCTATGGTCAAAACTTTCAAAACTATGCTGAATAGTAGTGGTGAGAGTGGGCAACCTTGTCTTATTCTTGACTTTAGGGGGAATGCTTTCAATTATTCACCATTGAGGATAATGTTTGAGTGGGTTTTTCATATATAGCTTTTATTATGTTGAGGTATGTTCTTTCTATTCCTGCTTTCTGGAGGGTTTTTATCATAAATGGATGTTGAATTTTGTCAAAGGCTTTCTCTGCATCTATTGTGATAATCATATGATTTTTATTTTTCAATTTGTTAATGTGGTGTATTACATTGATTGATTTGTGGATACTGAAGAATCCTTGCATCCCTGGGATAAAGTCCACTTGGTCATGATGTATGATCTTTTTAATATGTTGTTGGATTCTGTTTGCTAGAATTTTGTTAAGGATTTTTGCATCTATGTTCAGCAGTGATATTGGCCTGTAATTTTCTTTTTTTGTGGCATCTTTGTCAGGCTTTGGGATTAGGGTGATGGTGGCCTCATAGAATGAGTTTGGAAGTTTACCTTCCTCTGCAGTTTTCTGGAAGAGTTTGAGTAGGATTGGTGTTAGCTCTTTTCTAAATTTTTGGTAGAATTCAGCTGTGAAGCCATCTGGTCCTGGACTTTTGTTTGTTGGAAGATTTCTGATTACAGTTTCAATTTCCGTGCTTGTGATGGGTTGTTAAGATATTCTGTTTCTTCCTGATTCAGTTTTGAAAAGTTGTACTTTTCTAAGAATTTGTCCATTTCTTTCAAGTTATCCATTTTATTGCCATATAATTGCTGATAGCAGTCTCTTATGATCCTTTGTATTTCCGTGTTGTCTGTCGTGATCTCTCCATTTTCATTTCTAATTTTGTTGATTTGATTCTTTCCCCTTTGTTTCTTGATGAGTCTGGCTAATTGTCAATTTTATTTATCTTCTCAAAGAATCAGCTTATGGCTTTTTTGATTTTTGCTATGGTCTCTTTTGTTTCTTTTGCATTTATTTCTGCCCTAATTTTTAAGATTTCTTTCCTTCTACTAACCCTGGGGTTCTTCATTTATTCCTTTTCTAGTTGCTTTAGATGTGGAGTTAGGTTATTTAGTTGACTTTTTTTCTTGTTTCTTGAGGTAAGCCTATATTGCTAAGAACCTTCTCCTTAGCACTGCTTTTACAATGTCCCATAGGTTTTGGGTTGTTGTGTTTTCATTTTTATTCGTTTCTACGCATATTTTGATTTCTTCTGTGATTTGTTGGTTTTCAGCAGTGTGTTGTTCAGCCTCCATATGTTGGAAATTTTAGTATTTTTTTCTCCATAATTGACATCTAATGTTACTGCATTGTGGTCAGAAAAGATGCTTGGAATGATTTCAATTTTTTTGCATTTACCAAGGCTAGACTTATGGCCCAGGATGTGATCTATCCTGGAGAAGTTTCCCTGTTCACTTGAGAAAAAGGTGAAATTCATTGTTTTTTGGTGAAATGTCCTATAGATATCAATTAGGTCTAACTGGTCTATTGTATCATTTAAGATTTAAAAAAATAAAAATAAATTTTTAAAAATTAAAAAAAAAGATAATAGTAAAAAATATAATAGGGCTTTCTCTGGAGCTGTTGCGGACTGTGTGGGGTCGGTTCATTTTCAGATTGTTCTTTGATCTGGTTTATACTTCTCAAGGTCTATAGGCCCCTTCCTATGTAGTCGGTGCTTACTACAGGGTTTTAATCTGTTGCACCTGTCACTTCCAAAGCAGTTCCCTCTGTTTATTTTAGCTTCTTGTGTTTGCTGGTCTCTTCAGTTTCTAATTTCCGCCCTGACACAAGGGGGCGGTGGTGGTCACTTTTTTAGACTTGTTCAGTAGTGCTGTGGGGAGGGAGGAACGCTGAAAACAAATATCACTGGCGTTTTAGGGGAGTGCTCACAGTATCTCGGCCACACTGGGTTTGCCCCTGCTCACGGCCTCTGTGCTTTCCCAGTCTGCACTACTCAGACTCTAGGTTGCTCTGCCGGGAACTGTCTGAGGTGGGCCCTAGGTTGCATGCACTTCCCAGGTCTAAGCCTCTCAGGTTCAGGTTTTTGGGTACTCCGCAAAGGTGCAGACTTGGTTGGGCCTGCATTTTGTGCCTTTCCCAGGTCCGAGCAGCTCAGGTGACCAGGGGGCGAGTGCAGTTGCCCTCAGTTGGAGGCTGCGTCTTATCCCCTCCCCTGTCCCAGCCACTCGGTTTTCTGGGTGTACAGTGAGCACGCATGCTGTGTGTCTCTTCTGGGGAGCTGATCTCTGGCTGCAACCCTCCTGGCGAATATTGACCGTCCAGAATACCAAGAAGTCTTGGTTAGCAACAAAGCCTGCTTGCAGTTTGGTAATGGATGCCTCTCTGAGGCTGCGATTGCCCCCGTCCAGCTCTGGCTGCCCCTGCCTGCCTGTCTCCCATGGGGGATGGGCTGGTCCGCAGCCAGCTAGCTCTGCTCAGTCCTTTGTTCTGTGAGTGGGCCTAGGGGTGTCTTAGGTTAGGGCTTTTAGCTTTTTTGTGGGATAGCTATCCCACAGTCTGGGTTGCTATCTCAAGTTAGTTCTCTCAGATTGCCCTCGGGGCATTCAGGCCCTGTCCTTGCCCTAAGCAATGCACCCTGCGCCTCCCTGTCCAGTCCCCACTTGCTAGTGGCAAATGTGAGCCTCTGCGCTGCTTCTCCGCTGGGAGTTGCCATTAGGCATGTAATCTGTGGGTTTATTATTTTTCTTCCCGGTTATGTTGCCCTATGAGATTCCAAGGCTTGCCACAGACCCGCCCATGAGAGTGTTTCCTGGTGTTTGGAAACCTCTCTTTTTTAAGACTCCCTTCCAGGAACAGATTTCCATCCCTACCTCTTTTGTCTCTCTTTTTATCTTTTATATTTTTTCCTACCTTCTTTTGAAGACAGTGGGCTGCCTTTCTGGGTGCTTGATGTCCTCTGCCAGCATTTAGAAGTTGTTTTGTGGAATTTTCTCAGTGTTCCAATGTTCTTTTGATGAATTTGTGGGAGAGAAAGTGGTCTCCCCGTCTTATTCCTCCGCCATCTTAGGACCGCCCCTATGAATCTTCTTGAAGATGAAGCATTTTGCAAAAAGCATCAGAGTACAATGATAACTTCATAAATGACAAAAGACTTAAAAAGTCAAGGTTAAAGACTGATTATAATGTGACCGAAAAGAAACTTGGTTACTGCTGTGACATACAATAATGTGAAATAATTACTAAAATTAGACTGATGCCATTTACCACGATATACCAGGGACTAGGAGTTCATATAATTTATAGAATACATACTGTTGTAACTATACCATACAATCTAAGAAGTTTTACTATCACTTATTTGATAATTCTTCCCATGTAATTTAACATACCAAATAAGCTGAGATGGAAAGAATACAAGTATTTTGAGGTGTTCTAAGTACTCTTTGGAAAACCTCAAAGTTAGCTAGAGGTCAAATGAACTTAATGTAGAATTTGATATTTAGGAAGTTTATCAAAAATATCAAAACGTTGTAGAAGACTTGATCAAGTAGAATCACAAGTCACTGTGAAATAGTACCCATTCACTTAAGCCAACGGAGAAGGCAATGGCAAGCCACTCCAGTACTCTTGCCTAGAAAATCCCATGGATGGAGGATCCTGGTAGGCTGCAGTCCATGGGGTCGCTAAGGGTCGGACACGACTGAGCGACTTCACTTTCACACATTGGAGAAGGAAATGGCAGCCCACTCCAGTGTTCTTGCCTGGAGAATCCCAGGGATGGGGGAGCCTGGTGGGCTTCCGTCTATGGGGTCATACAGAGTTGGACACGACTGAAGTGACTAAGCAGCAGCAGCAGCAGCAGCACTTAAGCCAATGACAATAAAAGATCTCAATGACAAATACAGATCATTTAGAGGCAAGGAGATCCAGCCAGCCCATCCTAAAGGAAATCAGTCCTGAATAGTCATTGGAAGGACTGATGCTGCTGAAACTCCAATACTTTGGCCACTTGATGCAAAGAACTGACTCATTAGAAAACACCCTGATGCTGGGCAAGATTGAATGTGGGGGGAGAAGGGGAAGACAGAGGATGAGATGGTTGTATGGTATCACTGACTCGATGGACTTGAGTTTGAGTAAGCTCCGGGAGTTGGTTATGGACAGGAAGCCTGGTGTGCTTCAGTCCATGGGGTTGCAAAGAGTCGGACACGACTGAGCGACTGAACTAAACTGAACTTAGAAGTGGGTAAAGTAAGTAAAGATTCCGCCTGAGATGCGGGAGACCTGGGTTTGATCCCTGGATTGGGAAGATCCCCTAAAGAAGGGAAAGGCCACCCACTCCAGTATTCTGTCCTAGAGAATTCTATGGACTGTATAGTCTACGGGGCTGCAAAGAGTTGGACAGAACTGAGTGTCTTTCACTTTAGAAGTGGGACCACGTGAGGCTGTAGGCAAAACTCTTTAGATCAGATCATAGGCCTCACTGAGGGCTGTATGAATCAATTTCTGAAGTTCAGGGAGGATACTCAAAAGTGTTTGTAATTGGATTACCAAAATGGAAGGCCACCAGTCTGGCTAAACTGACCTTAGCTCTTTTTTTCTTTTTGGCAGGGGCTCTCTTCTCTAAGCTTAATGAGGGAAAGTAAAATATTCCATATATGTGAATGAGTATGTTAGTCCTTTTATATCATTGAGGTGGCCACCCAATTCTTTGAGGAAAAAAACAACTCTCCTTGTTTTTATAGATCTAGTCTTAAAGGACCAGAGGTGTGGCTCTAGAGATAATCCAAAGCCCAATTCTTTTACTACTCTCCAAACATCTCCTACTCATCTTAGGAGGCTTGTGAGTATTGAGGAAAAATATTTTTCTGGACTTAAGGTAACAAAATCTTACTGGGAGGAACCTGCCTCTCTTTTCTTATGCCTCTGAGATGCAAACATTCTACTTGATCTTCTCCAGGAAACCTTATCTCCATCTTTTTAAAATGTAAATTTCAGGAAAGTGGGTAGTCAATTTGGAACTTGACACTTAAGATTTTTGTCTTTGAGGTCTTTTCCATAAATGTTAATAAAAAGGGTTTAGCCATCTAAAGAAGTGACTTTGATTTGTTCCATCTGCCAGAAACCTAACCTGAATTAAATCTCCTTTGGAACTTATGGGTTTTCTATTGTTTTACTTGATTCAGAGCTGAAATCTTGGAATGGGAACTATGAGGCTCTGTGGTTGTTTATGTTTGTGCAAATCTGTATGTATATTGCAGAGATGTGTGGCATTGTCACAGTTAATCTGTAAAAGAGCTCTAGTTAATTGGCTTAAAGGAAATTAAGTACTTATATAAATACTCTGAAATATTAAAAACTTGCCAAAATGAACTTCAGGATCACATGATCTGGGAAATATTCAATATTAAGTTAACATCTGGTATTAAAGTTAACTTGCGTTTGTTGGTTTGATTAATACAAACATGTCTTTAGAGCCTTCAACAGTCCTTCCAATGAACACCCAGGATTGATCTCCTTTAGGATGGGCTGGCTGGATCTCCTTGCAGTCCAAGGGACTCTCAAGAGTCTTCTCCAACACCACAGTTCAAAGCATCAATTCTTCAGCACTTAGCTTTCTTTATAGTCCAACTCTCACATCCATACTGGAAAAACCACAGCTTTGGCTAGATGGACCTTTGTTGGCAAAGTAATGACTTTGATTTTTAATGTGCTGTCTAAGTTGGTCATAACTTTCTTCCAAGGAACATGCGTCTTTTCATTTCATGGCTACAGTCACCATGTGCAGTGATTTTGAAGCCACAAAAAATAAAGTCTGTCACTGTTTCCATTGTTTCCACATCTATTTGCCATGAATTGATGGGACCAGATGCCCTGATCTTAAGTTTTCTGAGTGTTGAGCTTTAAGCCAGTTTTTTCACTCTCCTCTTTCACTTTCATCAAGAGGCTCTTTAGTTCTTCTTAGCTTTCTGCCATAAGGGTGGTGTCATCTACATATCTGAAGTTATTGATATTTCTCCTGGCAATCTTGCTTCCAGCTTGTGCTTGTTCCAGCCCAGCATTTCGCATGATGTACTCTGTATATAAGTTAAATAAGCAGGGTGACAATATACAGCCTTGACATACTCATTTCCTGATTTGGAACCAGTCTGTTGTTCCATGTCCAGTTGTAACTGTTGCTTCCTGACCTGCATACAGGTTTCTCAAGAGGCAGGTCAGGTGGTCTGGTATTCCCATCTCTTTAAGAATTTTCCACAGTTTGTTGTAATCCACACAGTCAAAGTCTTTGGCATAGTCAATAAAGCAAAAGTGGATGTTTTTCTGGAATTCTCTCTCACTTTTTCGATGATCCAACGGATGTAGGCAATTTGATCTCTGGTCCCTCTGCCTTTTCTAAATCCAGCTTGAACTTCTGGAATTTCACATTTCATACACTATTGAAGCCTGGCTTGGAGAATTTTGAACATTACTTTGCTTTGAGCGTGTTGAGATGAGTGTAATTGTGTGGTAGTTTGAGCATTCTTTGGCATTGCCTTTCTTTGGGATTGGAATGAAAACTGACCTTTTCCAGTCCTGTGGCCACTGCTGAGTTTTCTAAATTTCCTGGTATATTGAGTGAAGCACTTTCACAGCATCATCTTTTAGGATTTGAAATAGCTCACCTGGAATTCCATCACCACCACTAGCTTTATTCTTAGTGATGCTTCCTAAGGCCCACTTGACTTCAAATTTCAGGATGTCAGTCTCTAGGTGAGTGATCACTCCATTGTGATTATCTGGGTCATGAAGATCTTTTTTGTATAGTTCTTCTGTGTATTCTTGCCACCTCTTCTTAATATCTTCTGCTTCTGTTAGGTCCATACCATTTCTGTCCTTTATTGTGTCCATCTGTGCATGAAATGTACCCTTGGTATCTCTAATTTTCTTGATGAGATCTCTAGTCTATCCCATTCTATTGTCTTCCTCTATTTCTTTGCATTGAAGAAGGCTTCCTTCGCTGAGGAAGGCTTTCTTATCTCTCCTTGCTATTTTTTGAAACTCTGCATTCAGATGGGTATATCTTTTGTTTTCTCCTTTGCCCTTCGCTTCTCTTTTCACAGAAATTTGTAAGGCCTCCTCAGACAACCATTTTGCCTTTTTTGCATTTCTTTTTCTCAGAGATGGTCTGTGATCATTGCCTCCTGGACAATGTCATGAACATCCATCCATAGTTCTTCAGGCACTCTATCAGATCTAATCCCTTGAATCCATTTGTCACTTCCACTGTATAATCATAAGGGATTTGATTTATGTCATACCAGAATGGTCTAGTGGTTTTCCTACTTTCTTCAATTTAAGTCTGAATTTCATAATAAAGAGTTCATGATCTGAGCCACAGTCAGTTCCTGGTCTTGTTTTTGCTCACTATATACAGCTTCTCCATCTTTGGCTGCAAAGAATATAATCTATCAGATTTCAGTATTGACCATCTGGTGATGTCCATGTGTAGATTCTCCTCTTGTGTTGTTGGAAGAAGGTGTTTGCTAAGACCAGTGCATTCTCTTGGCAAAACTCTATTAGCCTTAGCCCTGCTTTACTCTTTACTCCAAGGCCAAATTTGCCTGTTGCTCCAGGTACTTTTTGACTTCCTACTTTTGCATTCCAGTCCCCTATAATGAAAAGGACATTTTTGGGGGGTTTTAGTTCTAGAAGTTCTTGTAGGTCTTCATAGAACTGTTCAACTTCAGCTTCTTCAGCATTACTGGTGAGGGCATAGACTGAATTACTTTGATATTGAATGGATTGTCTTGGAAACTAATAGAAATCATTCTTTCATTTTTGAGATTGCATCCAAGTACTGCATTTTGGACTCATCTGTTAACTATGATGGCTACTCCATTTCTTCTAAGGGATTCTTGCCCACAGTAGTAGATATAATGTTCATCTGAGTTAACTTCACCTGTTCCAGTCCATTTTAGTTCTCTGATTCCTAAAATGTCGATATTCACTTTTGCCATCTCCTCTTTGAACACTTCCAATTTGCCTTGATTCATGGACCTAACTTTCCAGGGCCTATGCAATATTGCTCTTTACAGGATCAGACCTTGCTTCCATCACTGGTCACATCCACAACTGGGTCTTGTTTTTGCTTTGATTCCTTCTCTTCATTATTTCTGGTGTTATTTCTCCAGTGAGTGATCTCCAGTAGTATATTGGGCACCTACCAATCTGGGGAGTTCCATTTTTCAGTGCTCTATCTTTTTGCCTTTTCATACTCTTCTCAAGGCAAGAATACTGAAGCGGTTTGCCATTCCTTTCTCCAGTGGACCACATTTTGTCAGAACTCTACCATGATCCGTCCATTTTGGATGGCCCTATCCACCATGGCTCATAGTTTCAATGAGTTAGACAAGGCTGTGGTCCATGTAATCAGATTGGTTAGTTTTCTGTGATTGTGGGTTTCAGTCTGTCTGCCCTCTGATGGAGAAGGATAAGAGGCTTATGGGAGAGACTGACTGAGGGGGAAACTGGGTCTTGTTCTGATGGGCAGGGCCATGCTCAGTAAATCTTCAGTCCAATTATCTGTTGATGGGTGGGGCTGTGTTGTCTCCCTGTTATTTACCTGGGGCCAAACTTCACTGGTGGCTCAGATGGTAAAGCATCTGCCTATAATGTGGGAGACCTGGTTTCATCCCTGGGTTGGGAAGAGCCCCTGGAAACGGAAATGGCAACTCACTCCAGAAATCTTGCCTCGAAAATTCCCATGGATGGTGGATCCTGGTAAGCTACAGTCCATGAGGTCGCAAAGAGCTAGACATGACTGAACGACTTCACTTTCACTTTTCACTTTCAAACTATGGTGGAGGTAATGAAGGTAATGGCAACCTCCTTCAAAAGGTCACATGCACGCACTGCTACACTCAGTGCCTCCAACTCTGCAGCAGGCCACTGCCAACGCACGCCCGATGCACACCTCTGCCGGAGACTCCTGGACACTCACGGGCAAGTCTGGGTCAGTCTCTTGTGGGATCACTGATCCTTTTTCCTGGGTCCTGCTGCACACAAGTTTCTGTTTATGTCCTCCAAGAGTTTCTCCAAGGTTTCTCCCTATGACAGCCAGCTTCTGTTGTGCCTCCCCATCTGAGCAGTACTTACTTAATGGTCGTAGTGGGTCTTCCCCTTATAGAACCACTGGGTGTCATGAGGATTAATTCTTAGGCACTTCTATCAGGTTATGAAATAACCTTATTCCATAAGGTTATTCCTGAGAATACCTTGTGTCCAGAAGGAGCAAAATGTCCCTTTATTCTTTCAGTTCAGTCACTCAGGTCCAGATCTTTGCGACCCCATGGACTGCAGCATGCCAGGCTTCCCTGTCCATCACCAACTCACAAAGCTTACTCAAACTCATGTCCATTGAGTCAGTGACACCATCCAAACATCTCATCCTCTGTCATCCCCTTCTTCTCCCGCCTTCAATCTTTCCCAGTATCAGGGTCTTTTCAGATGAGTCAGTTTTTCGCATCAGGTGGCCAAAGTATTGGAGTTTCAGCTTTAGCATCAGTCCTTCCAATGAATACTCAGGACTGATTTCCTTAGGATGGACTGGTTGGATCTCCTTGCTTTATTCTTTGGATCTAAATAAATCAGTCTTCCATTTCACTAGCAAAAGTTTTGTTCAGATCATATATCAACTAATTTTTTCTTTTATTTAAGACAAATTTAACATAAGTTTGGCCTCCTGTGTTTCCCTGGGCTTCTTGCCCAGATCCCTTAGTTCCTGCCTAGGAAATGCACCAGTGCCCCTTAAGACTGTTAAGTATTAAGTGAAAACCAGCTCAAATAAAAATTTTAGGATCATCACCCAAAATTGAGATTTGAATATCAGAAGAACTCACAGGAACATCTGAGGAGTACCAAAAAGCTGGTGGGGCTTACTGGGCCCAGGCTGATACCAAGCGCCAATTTCAGGCAGACTCCACGTGTCTTCTGGCCAGAGTGTCGGATACCCTGCCAGCGATACCAAGCATATGTCAACAAAAATTAATCAATCTAAGGAAGAAACGGAAAAAAAAATTTTGAGCCAAATTTGAGGGTTATAACACATGATGAGCATCTCAGAAAACTGAGAACTGTTCTACCTATTAGAAGTCAAGGCAGAATTATATAAGTTATTTGAGACAGAGGTCTACACATTAAATGGCATATTATTGACAATTTACATTCTCCAGATCTCAGCAGCCCTTTACAAGTCAAGAAGCAATATTATCCTTTAAGGAATTGTCTTATCGAAGCTAGGATAATGTTGTTCTTCATTGTTAAGCAGGTATTTTTGCTGATGGGTGAGGTTTGGTCAATGCATAATGCAGGCACATAAAACTGCGTGGAGAGAGGAGGTCAAAAGACAGAGAAAACTTTATGTTCAAGTTTTTCTTGCCTTGCCAAAAAAAAAAAATGAGTTTTATTTCAAAGTCCCTTTTAAAATCTGCCAATGACAGCTATTTCGGTCTCAGCACCTTCCCAGTTAGTCACCATTTCTTAATGTGAGCCTGTTATTCTCAGTAACTGGCCTTCAAGGAGAAAAGTGGAATCAAAAGAGTAAAGAACTGTCAAGAAGAGTCTCAAAGCTTAATTGTTCTCTTCCTGGTCTAGATCATGCTGATTAATACATCTCTAAATACACAGTTACAGCCCTGGTGATATATGTGAACAGGTGGGTTCCTGAAGGCACTGCAGACTCATTAGCCCCAGTGATGTTTAAGTCCAAGAGAGGAAAGGAGGTTGTATTTGTTTCAGAACAAATGAAACTTTCCCTCAAATCATACCTTGTCTAAACTGTTAAGGTTTTGGAAGAGAAAGAAAACTTAGTAAGTTTAATTTTGCATTGTGGAAAGGGAAGGATCAAGTTGAACCGTTTGAAAATACACATTTTATATATTTATCGAGCTTCTGTTATATAATAAACACTATAGTAGGCACTGGAAAGAAAGTGCTGAAAAAATGGCCATGGTCTTCAGTCCTTATCCAACTCACAGTCTATAGGGATGACATACTTTTAAGTATCTCCTGATGCCAGCACAAAGCTCATTTGACTATTAGAAGTGTTTCCTGCTGCTTTCCCAAATGTAAAACTCATATTTTCTCATATCCGTCCATATGGCACCCAGCCTAGCTCACCTCAAATCCATTATCCCCTTCTCACACTTATTCCTTTTGTGTGTGTACTGGGGAGGTTGGTTTGAGGGGTGGGGAAGTATTTCAGAATCATCATTGTTTGGGCTCAAACCAAGGTGAATCATCACATTCTCTGAAAGTGAAGTTCCTGAAAGTCTGGCTTCCATCAACCATCAGTTGGCCAATCTGGATTTTTCTCTTGAGAAAAAGAGTTAGTCAGCAGGTATTTGGGGATCATTTCTGTTTTAATCTTATGAAGATAAAAGTTAAGTCCCCTATGAATGTGCTCTTTTTCAACTCTGAATGACATACTTTTATTTCAGAGATCCTTAAGTTAAACTTAATTTAGTGTTTGGATCCACCTATAGGAGCAAACTGATGAATTTAAATAAACTGTCTTGCTGGAAAATGAACTATAACTATGGTGTACCCTTCCTTCTTCTATGCCCAAATATCCTGATCTTTATGAGAAGCTTCTCTTGGCATTATCTGGCTAGAGATTTCTATCAACTTCATATGGTTTCGTTGAAACTCAAGCCTCAAGAACATATTTTCTTCCTTCTGACAGCCTATGGCCTCTGAAGTGCATCCCTCCAATGGTAAAACATTAGCCTGAGAGGATGGCCATGTTAAATGAGGTCTTGTAACAGATAGGATCTAGGGAGAAGTGGGTGAATAAGAATAATGAGTTTATTAAATGGCAGAGACCAGGTATTAAGCATTCCCTGTATGCCTTATTTACACACATACATGTAATCCCTACACCATCACCATAAGGCAGCTACTACTATGAGCACATTTTACAAAACAGCCATAGAGAAGTTAAAAATTATATCTAAGATCACATAGCTAGGATGTAGCTGTATGATTTTCAGTTCAGGCAGCAAAACTGCTCATAATCACTACACTATAGGAAAAAAAGTCTTACTCTGTGACTTAGAAATAAGACTAATTCACTCAGTACTGCTGCTGCTGCTGAGTCACTTCAGTCGTGTCCGACTCTGTGTGACCCCTTAGACGGAAGCCCACCAGGCTCCCCCGTCCCTGGGATTCTCCAGGCAAGAACACTGGAGTGGGTTGCCATTTCCTTCTCCAATGTGTGAAAGTGAAAAGTGAAAGTGAAGTCGCTCAGTCGTGTCCGACCCTTAGCGACCCCATGGACTGCAGCCTACCAGGCTCCTCCATCCGTGGGATTTTCTAGGCAAGAGTACTGGAGTGGCTTGCCATTGCCTTCTCCGTCACTCAGTACTAGTAGGTTTAAAATCCTCCTTATCCTTCAGTTCAGTTCATTTCAGTCGCTCAGTCATGTCTGACTCTTTGCGACCCCATGAATCACAGCACTCCAGGCCTCCCTGTCCATCACCAACTCCTGGAGTTCACTCAAACTCACTTCCATCGAGTCGGTGATGCCATCCAGCCATCTCATTCTCTGTCGTCCCCTTCTCGTTACTTGCAAAAGAAAGATCGGCTTTTAGTAAAAGTTTTCAGCTGTTGAGTTTGTATTGGGAACCCTTTGCCAACCACGTTCCGTACAGACAGATTTAATAATATTTGAAAAACATAACTGAAAAGCGATTTCAATGTAGGATGTTTAAAAATCTCAAAACCAATAATAATTTTAAAAACCAGTTAAAAAATGGGCAAACTATTTGAACAGATTGTTCAGACACACAGATGGCCAACAAGCACAGAAAGATTCTCAATATCATAAGTCATTAGGAAAATGCAAACACAGTGCTTTCCCATTACATGTTTGCTGAATGCTTAAAAATTAAATAGTCTGTTTATACCAAGTGTTGGTGAGAATAGGGAGGAACTGAAACCCTCAAATACTGGTGTTTTTTTTAAATGGTAGAAACATTGTAGAAAATAACTTGGCAGTTTCTCGAACACCTACCAAATGAAGTAGGCATTCTACTCCTTGGTATTTGCATAAAAGAAAATAAATCATATGCCCACTTAAAGACCTGAACACAAACATTCATATCCAATTTATTTCTAATAGCCAGAATCTGGAAATTACATGTTCAATGATATTTGTATGGCCAATAAACAAAAAACATGAAATACTAATACATTCAACATGGATGAATCTCTCAAAATAATTGAGTAAAAGAAGCTAGACATGAAAGATTACATAATTTATGATTCCAATTATATAAAACTCTAGACAATGCAAACTTAATCTATCACGAAAGAAAGCAGAGCAATAGATACTTAGGAGAAAGGTGACAGGGAGGGTTAGGACCCAGGAACTTCAGATATATTAGAAACTTCAGGGAACAACAGAGCTGTTCACTATCTTGATTGTAGTTGCTTTAAAAAAAAAAAAAAACTTACCAAGTTACGCATTTTAATATGTGAAGATTATTGTATGTAAGATATGCCACAATAATAAAGCTGTCAAAGAAAGAGAAAAACATAGCGGTTGAGAAACACAAAGATTTCTCTGAAATTTTCACTAATGGTCGTGTGCATTAGTATTTCTGGGGATATTTAATGTGTATCTTGTGGGACTCTGTAGTACTCAAAAATTCTAATTCTAGTGTAAAAACTTTGATGGACTTGGAGAAATGTTTTTGCCTGCAGGGAAGTCTCCCCTTTGTCCTTCAAATCTACCAAGTGGTTTGGCTGCTTTTCCTGATACAAATTTTAATTAGGCCTGCTGGTACCTGTGGGAGGTAATATCTGGTGATCTTCCTGAGAAATAATCTCATGATGGAACCATTTGATCTAACAGTTCCCCAGGAGATGTACATCTGGATCATTTCAGGATACTATTGAAAATTGTCAATCATCTCAGAATGCCAGAGAAATGTGTTTTCCTAGCATATAGAAAAAGGAGACTCCTGTTATTATCAGTAAGATCTCTTGCTTGCTTCACCTTGAATCTGAACCCCTGATTGCAGATACTTATTTTAATTCTCCTTAATGCCTGTGATTAACTTTCATGAGTCATTTGTTCCTGTTATTGATGACAACAACAATAAAGTTACATATTTTGAAGCCCTGATGAGTGTCCAGTTAACAAACTCTTTCTACCAGGGAATGTTCAAAACTCAATAAAGAACAACCCCCCCAAAAAAATAAACTAAACTACCAGGGGATAACAAAATTTAATAATGTCACCCCTTTTGGATTTTCAACTATAGAATTTCAATATCTAGAGTGAACCTAAACATTCACAACCATTTTTTCTCCACATTATAGAACAGATTAGTGGTAAAGAATCCGCCTGCCAGGCAGAAGACACAGGTTTGATCCCTGAGTCAGAAAGATCCCCTGGAGAAGGAAATGGCAACCCACTGCAGTATTTTTGTCTGGGAAATCCCATGCACAGAGGAGCCTGGTGGGCTACAGTCCATGGGGTAGCAAAGAGTCAGACATGACTTAGCAACTAAGCAGCAGCAGCCACAGAAAGGCCATCAGAATGAACATTGTGGGAGGATGAAGTGGAGAAATGAGCCTGAGTAGTATGACATGCACCAAGTATGAGGTTGGGAAATACAAAACTAGATATGCCAGTTTGGCTAAAGTTAGGGATTTGTGCAAGGAAGTAAGTTTGGAAAGAGAAATAGAAATTGTCTATGAATGTAAAGCTTAAAAATATAATTTCAAGTCTATGTTTACTTATTGGCCTTATTTACCTTTCAATACTGTATAACTGGTTCAGTGAATAGAAATATTTTCCATTGTTCAGCACTATGTGTATTCTGCTTTGGTAGGACAAGAAGTCCTATTGTTGACTTTCCTTGTGGTCCAGTGGCTAAAATTCCACATTCCCAATGCAGGAGACCCAGGTCATTTGTAGATCCCATATGCTACAACTAGACAGTGAACTAGATCCTGCATGCTGCAATTAAGATAGAAGATGCTGTATGTCACAGCTAAGGCCTGGTGCAAACAAAAAATATTATTATTATTTTTTTTTAAAAAGAAGGCCTATTGCTAAGCGTACCCATGTGGGGAAGGGGTGATAAATGGTCAGGCCAGCACAGGGACTGTGCTCCACATGGTCTTTCTCTTGCTGGGTACTAAATCACTTCAGTCATGTCTGACTCTCTGTGACCTAATGTACTGTAGCCCTCCAGGTTCCTCTGTCTGTGGGATTCTTAAGGCAAGAATACTGGAATGGGTTTCCATGACCCTCTCTGGGGGATCTTCCCGCCCCAAGGATCAAACCTGTGTCTCTTACATCTCCTGCATTGGCAGGCGGATTCTTTACCACTAATGCCACCTGGGAAGCCCATCTGTTTCTAGTGACACAGCTAAGACTACAGAAGGTCAATTTGGCAGTTTCAGAATAGCCTTTCCCAGAATAAGCCTCATACACGAGGCCAGTTCCTGAATAAAAGCAGACTACTTCTAGTGTCTGAGAATGGAATCTCAAGCAATCCCCTGGTAAGGAAGCTGCCCTCACAAGTTATTGAAATGAATTATGCCCTTTGATGTATCATGGCTGCTACACCCAGAAGCAAAAGCATGTCAGTTATTAAGGAACAGAGTCTGTTGCTAAAGTGTGTTTAGGTCCTCAGAGTGATAGACTGGGCCCTGTGATATCTAAGTTGTGCATCATGCCATGTCAGTGCAGGTACGTCTGCTCTGGAGAGGCGTGTTCCTCTTAGATCCCACTAGGGTTCCACCCTTGTGGCCTTAATTCCCATTATCAGGTTCTTATTCTTCAGTCCTGATGCTACAATTTACCTCAATAGGCTGATTGGTTCCTTCCTCCTTTCCCGCTTCCGTGCCCCACTCTCTCTTTCTTTTCCAATAACCTTCAAATATTTGCTCTAATACATTCTCACAGGGCATACTGTACAGTCTCATAGTGATTCTTTGTCTGACTCTCTGGAATGTGAGACCACAAGAGCGCAGGTCACCCCTCACCCCAACTCTGTGTCACCAGTGTATCAAACCACTGGATGGTCTGCTTAGCAATCATGACAAGAAATGAAGGAAATCATCAAACTATGTGGCTTGTTCTGTAGAGATAACCCAAGAAGAGAGTAAATGAAGTAAAAGAAATTAGAGGACTGAAACACTAAACAAGCAAAAACTGCAACGCGATAGACAACAGAAACAGGATCTCTATACCTGTGTTGTAGGTGTCACTCCTTCCTACAAAAGCAAAAAGCCAGACACATTGTATGTTTCATCTCTCCTTACTGACTACATGCAATGGAAAGAGAGAGAGCATGTTTACCCCATCTGGATTTACCGACCTCTGACTGGTGTGGTTATTGTAGTGCATTTGAAGGAACTGTATCCACTTGTGACATTAAATTCCAAGGCCAATCCAGTAGAGCTCTGGACAATACCTTATTGTGTCTGATAAATGTTAAACATGTGCTTTCCATTTTAGCCCAAGCATATTTAGTCCATTGGTTACAAAACTTGGTTTTCTTCTGTTCTTATGATTAGAACCTCCAGAGTAATCACAGTCCTTGCTTAGCCCATTCCTCTGCTCACTACACCACCTTTTTTCAGATATAAATTGATTTCTAAGGCGCTGTCAGTTTCACGTGGCTCTGCAGTCAAATAGAACCAGCACTGTTTAATGAAAAAGCTACAACTGCTACGATTTTGGACATAGGTATGCTTGTTTCCTCACCGGTCTCCTTTCCTTCACATATTAGCATGATATCCACACTTTTCATATATCTTTGTTCTTGATATCCTCCTAGCAACTAACATTCTACTTTCTTAATTTTTGCTTTGTTTTATTTCTATTTCCCAGTGGAAAATCCCATCTGGCATTATAGTCAGTGACAGAGAAAGTGCTAATTAGCAAATGAATGCAATTAGTAGTTACCTCAAATGTTTTTCAGGTAACTTCTGTTTCTGACATGTACTCACAACAGTGTAAGTCAGCATTTTTCATTTAACACAATATGAATTCAACAAAACAGTAAAACGTTGGAGAAAAAAAATAAACATGCATCAGAACAAGTCAACATGAGTGTCAGAGGAGTGGAGAATGGAAGTCTTGTCTCAATCTTAGATGATGCCTACTTGTCCTTCTTGACCAGTCAACAATGGCCCCTTCTGAGTCTCCTCATTTGTCAGGTAAGAAAATGACCCAGACAGGAGAAATGATTTCCATCAAGAGCAATGCTCCATCAAGAGCAGTGCTATAATTCTTATTTTGTATTGGCTGACTCATCTGGATATAGTGGTTCTGAAATCATGTGTATTCTATATTTTCCAACAAATTTTACCTCTTCGGTCTCTGTATTTCACCAGCATTAACAAAGTCTCAGCATACTACAAGTGCTCAAAATTTATTAGAATTGTGGTGAAAGATTGATTCTTCTCTCCTCCTCATACCACTCATCTTTCTGGGGGGAAAATGACAAAGTGCTCTCCTTTGGATTCTGTTCCCCTCCCTGCTCCTCACATGGTTACAGTGAGGACCAAATATCAGAATGTGCCACCATTCTGGACCAGTGACCCTGGACAGGTCTGTCAGATGCCCTTCCAGAGACTTTTTTTGCATTGAAACTAAGGGGAGAGGTGAACACCCTGGGGACAGAGCTGGAGGGATATGAGCCCATGAATAGTAGGCAGTGTTGGTTCTTGGGTGAGAAAGTCAGATATGGAGAGTAGAATTTTTAATCAAAGAAAGGCAAAATAAGGACTGGAAAATGGGCAAAATATTCAGTGAATGCCAAGAATTCTTTCATACCATCTTTTTTAACACTTGTAAGAAATCGTATGAGTAAGGCCACCATATGAGCTAGCTTACTTTTATGAGCTAGCCTACAAGCTCACCATATGAGCTGGCCTACATGTTACTTTTGTGATCATGAGGAAAAACTATCTTTCCCTCCAAGCAGAGAAAGACTTGTGCTGTGCGTCCTGATAAGTATAGGGCCACAGTCACCTGTAAGCAGTTCCCTGCACAGAGTACAGTCTACACAAGTACGTGGTGACTATGAATAGAATTAGGAATGTGAAATCCATTTTATGGATGGCAAACTTGAGGTTCCCATATGTTAGGTAAAATTGTTTTTAATACAGGAAATTTTTTTTTTGAAATGCCCTGGTATCCACAGCTAGCAGGTAACAGTCAGGATTCACACCAATGTTTCCACAAAGGCTGGTGCATTTCTCATCTACCTGTTTACTTGCATTCTCTTATTATCATGCTTGATTTCTCCCTCCAGCTTGCTCCAGCTTCTTTGACTCTCTTTCTGTAGGTATACATATACATCGACTTTCAATTTCACCCCTGTTCTTCCACTGGTCCAAACTATAGACACAATCAGACTGCTTGTGTTAAAACAGAGAAGACCATTTTTTGCACTCAATCCAGTGTCGAGTGCTAGCACATGCTTTAAACTAAGCAGACAGAAATCATTAAAACTATAATATGTTACTGGTAACAAGCAAAAGTTAGTAATGCTTCTTCTACCCTTAGTCTTTCTAACATTTCCATTTGTAAACAGAGTAAAGATAGGGCCAGCAAGGGTAGCAAAGAAAAGTCCTTTCCAAAGTAATGAGAAAGCATGCCACCAAAGAGCTTCAAACACCAGTTTGTACAGGACTAGGAGTTTCCAGTTTCTGCCATAATGACTCTAAATGCAATAGCAACATAAGGCACTACATCTGTTGGTGAGTTACACATACCTGGTTAAATTAGATTTGCTTGGGAGAGGTATTCATTCTTTTAAGTTGGTGGGACAAATTTCATGCATTGAAACAATTATTTACTGAATACTCGATGGACATGAGTTTGAGTGAACTCCGGGAGTTGGTGATGGACAGGGAGGCCTGGCGTGCTGTGGTTCATGGGGTCGCAAAGAGTCGGACACGACTGAGCGACTGAACTGAACTGAACTGAACTGAACTGAGAGGCCTAGAAGAAACACAGTTTCTAAAGCAGCTGCATCTAATTGAAAGTATAGCTAGTGAAAAGTCATGGACCAAGGGTCTTTGGTACTGTTCTGTGCTATATTCATATTGTGAAAAGAGAATAGAGTGAGCCAGCTTCTGCCCTCCAGCAGTTTATAATCAAAGCATAAAGCAGTGCCTCCTTTTCAGGAGGACCGGAGCACTAGTCACATTTTCAGGAGAGAATGAAGTCCAGCAGTAAAAAGGCAGCTATCCAGTTACCAAATTGAGAAAAGAAGTGGAAACTTCATTTTAGTAATAGGACAAAAAATTCAGACTTTTAAACTGTGAGGGATAAATGTAGTGAAGGGCAGTTTGATGAATTTGGGTAAGATCCAGTCCACTTCTCAGAACAAAAAGGAGTTGCAAGAGTATAGAAGTGAGGAATAGGCAACCAGACTGGTAATTCCAAATGAACAAAGACCTGAATTCAAGGAGTTTTCATTCCCTGGAGAAGCCAGACATATATACAATTAATTGCACCGTGAAATGGAAACATATCATTGTTTCTGAAAAGGCAATGCAGATATTTTCATTTCTGGGTTTTTAAAAAATATAGATTCTGATTCAATAGGTTGGAGATGGTGCCAAGAGCCTGCATTTGTACTCATCCCAGCTAATGTGGATGCTGACATTCTATGGACCACAGGTTAACTAGTAATAAAGGAAATAAGAAAGTACTATGGAAATATACAGTAAGCAACATGAAAGGGGAAGCCTTCTCAGAAGATGGTACCCCTGAGCTGGGCTCTAAAATATGCAGACCAAGAAGAGTTGGGTTTTGTAGTAATGTCCAGTCTGGTGAGCAAAAACTAGATTTCATTCATTCAACCAGTATTTATGGAGATCCGCAGCATTCCATGCCAAAATACTTATTAGAAACTTTCATATCAATTTAATCACAAGTAAAACCAAACAATGGCAGCAGCCACGATGAGAAATGAAAGGTCACGACTAGTCTATTTCAGAATATCAGACTTTAAAAGGCTAGTCGTGCTTCACCTTTGACAATTTAAACTGTGTTCCAGTTTTTGAAATATGAGTTTTTTTAAGGTTAGTCTCAAATTTCATGTACACTTCTCTGAAAGGGCAAGCCAAGGGGATCATGTGTTCATTCTGTTGGGCTTGCTTTTGTTAGCCTATTATGGAAGGCAAATTAAGGCCAAAGACCTTGTTTCCATTGACTCAAGCACTAAATGACCTGTTTCAAGAAGAGAGTAAACAGCAGTCATGGAGATAGCCATTAACTGTGCAGCAGGTGTTAACACCTGTAGCTATTAAATTCCAGCCAAGATAATCACCTTGCTCTCAAGGCATCTGGCTCATGTCAAGCACTGTCTGCCATGATGGAAACTGTTTGGCAATATTAAGTCATGGCTTTCCCTCACATGCTGCAGCAAGAGATGGAGAGATTTGGATGCCAGGGAACCACTGTGGTCAACAGTGCAGAGAGTTAAACACACCTCTGGGTACTCTGGCAGCCAAGCATGGAACACAGCACCTGGACAGCAGGAGACTGAGCCAGAGAACATCGGCTTGCAGTAGGCACTGTCTGCCAAGGGCTGCATCTAGAATTGGCTGGAGCAGCACTGTCTGAGGGGAAAAGATAAGACCTTCTCAGATAGGAAGCCACTACATCAACAGACATCTCTACTAGACTTAGCTCTAAACAACTGGACTCTGCAACTGATTGATTTATTATTATTTAGGGTTTAAGGTGTGTGTGTGTATATGTGCCCATATGTGGGTGAGCACTCATGATGTACATATGGAAACTCCTCCCTGCAACAAACACTAAGTTCTTCCTGGCTGTAATCACTACAAATAGGTTACCATACACTGGAGACTAGCATGCTCATTGCTGCTGCTGCTGCTGCTAAGTCGCTTCAGTCAGTCCGACTCTGTGCGACTCCATAAACAGCAGCCCACCAGGCTCTGCTGTCCCTGGGATTCTCCAGGCAAGAACACTGGAGTGGGTTGCCATTTCCTTCTCCAGAAGATGCTCATTACCATTTATCAAATTGGGCATAAGGAGAGCGAACTGCTAGGGCATTGGTTCTCCCTAATGGCACCACTGTGCCCTCATGCTTCAGCAGCATTGCCCTGACTCTTTGATACTGCAGAAGACTCTGTATGTCCCTCTCTACTGCAAGGCCTCAAATGCAAACATTTACATCTAAGGAATGTGTTTTTAAGGGACACTTGAAACCTACTTCATATAAATAACAGTGGAGTAATAAGCAATCATAAACTTCAAAGGTCAGAATAAATTGTTGAAGGTCAAACAGTTCTGCCAGCCCTTAGGTGAGAAGATGACTAAATAATTCTAGAAAGATGAGTACCTATTCTACTTTAAAAAATCTCTGGGGTGGGGTGGACTCTCCTTTTCACTCTGTAATCCAATTCTATACATATATTTTTAAATGTCAGTGTTCATTTATTAGTCCATGGCAGCCATTTTTAATGGAACAGATACTCCCTCGGCACAGGTTTATATATTCAGCTTAGGACCTCAAAAGTTGGAGAATACCATACAGGAAAAAAATGTGTTATATTTTAAAATGTATTAAATGTATTATTTTCTTTATATTATGTGTAATTATATTAGTGGGAAAAAGTTACTGGCAGTTCATATACAGAGAGCTAAAACTAGCCATATCCTTTCCTGAGCACTTTCTCAATTTGTATTACCAAAGCATTCATTCCAGAAAATGTCAAAACATCATTAAAAGTCTTCTTTACTACAACAGCTGTTCTGCTGCTGCTAAGTCACTTCAGTTGTGTCCGACTCTGTGTGACCCCATAGACGGAAGCCCACCAGGCTCTCCCATCCCTGGGATTCTCCAGGCAAGAACACTGGAGTGGGTTGCCATTTCCTTCTCCAATGCATGAAAGTGAAAAGTGAAAGTGAAGTTGCTCAGTTGTGTCCGACCCATAGCGACCCCACGGACTGCAGCCTACCAGGCACCTCCATCCATGGGATTTTCTAGGCAAGAGTACCGGAGTGGCTTGCCATCGCCTTCTCCGACAACAGCTGTTCTAGGGATTTTTTAAAACTCTGATTTTCTCTGGTATGTCATCAACTGGAAGGGACACTTAGAGATGACCTAGGTTGATTGGGAAGGTAGGCAAAGGAAACTCTCTGCATTCTTTGACAAATCAGTCAGACATAGGTGGATCAGACACTTTCCCTTTCAAGGAATATCAGCATTGTGTGATATCTCTGCAAAATGCAAGCTCTTTTTAAATAACGTTATGATTAAGAAATTGGTGCAGTATTGCAACTCTGAGCTTTATCACAGATTTTTGAGAACATGCAGAAAGTCTAACTTAGTCAGTTGTTTTCCCCCAAAGTCATAAAAATAGGAAAGTAGAGCCATGGCAGAGTAACTTAGTCTCATATCAGGATCATGTGGAAAGAAATGACTCGCGCAGCAAAAGCTATACCGACTGCGCCCCCGCTGTGAAAGTGAAAGTCACTCAGTCGGAGACTTCATGGACTATATAGTCCATGGAATTCTCCAGGCCAGAATACTGGAGTGGGTAGCCTTTCCCTTCTCCAGGGGATCTTCCCAACCCAGGGATTGAACCCAGGTCTCCCACATTGCAGGTGGATTCTTTACCAGCTGAGCCACAAAGGAAGTCCGCTCCCCAGGTGGAGTCAATCCATATTTCTAAGGTCCACATCAATAGTCCTCCAGAGTTGTAAGAGACCTGGAGTTGCTTTTCATTTTCCAGTGGACCATTACTCAGTAGTCTGTCTCCACATAGGTTGGAACATATCTTGTGATGGGTTGCTAATCAATGTACCACTGGATAGCTAGGATCCCAGAGATAAAAATTAATAGTAAAAAGTCATTTAGACCAATCATTAATTTAACAGCTATGAAACTAAACTGCAGAGATATTCAGGAAAATGTCAAGTGTCATATATCTCGAAGTGAAGTGAAGTGAAAGTCGCTCAGTTGTGTCCGACTCTTTGCTACCCCATGGATTATACAGTCCATGGAATTCCCTAGGCCAGGATACTGGAGTGGGTAGCCTTTCCCTTCTCCAGGGGATCTTCCCAATCTAGGGATAGAATCCAGGTCTCCCACATTGCAGGTGTATTCTTTACCAGCTGAGTCACAAGGGAATTTTGAAGTAAGATTTCCCAAGTGCCAGTTAAAGGCTGTCTAGAATATATTAAGAAAAGCTGGTATTAAATTAGAAGTTGACTTCCAGGAGATATAAATATGGCACAAGAGAAAGATCTGATAGCAAGCCAATATTAACATATAAATAATCAGAAAGATGTAAATATAATGGAAAGAAAACTGGCTTTGGAGTCAAAACATTGAATTCAAGTCTCAGCTCTGCCACTAAATAGGCAAATACATTGGGCAGGTTGTCTTCCTAATCTTCAAAGCTACGGAATTAGACTAGATGCTTTGGAAGATCTCTTTCAGTTTTAAATAATAAGCAATTCTTGAATTTAATCGTCTGTACTTGCTTTCACTGTAGTGTCATACTTTATTTTTTGGGGCTCCAAAATCACTGCAGATGCTGATTGCAGCCATGAAATTAAAAGACGCTTATGGTGTTGGAGAAGACTCTTAAGAGTCCCTTGTACTGCAAGGAGATCCAACCAGTCCATTGTAAGGGAGATCTATCCTGGGTGTTCATTGGAAGGACTGATGCTAAAGCTGAAACTACAATACTTTGGCCACCTCATGCGACGAGTTGGCTCACTGGAAAAGACTCTGATGCTGGGAAAGGTTGGGGGCGGGAGGAGAAGGGGACGACAGAGAATGAGATGGCTGGATGGCATCACCGACTCTGTGGACATGAGTTTGAGTGAACTCTGGGAGTTGGTGATGGACAGGGAGGCCTGGCATGCTGTGATTCGTGGGGTCGCGGAGAGTCGGACATGACTGAGCGACTGAACTGAACTGAACTGAACTGAACTTGTACTAATGGTTCTTCAGTGGCTCTTTTTTCTTTTCTTGGTCTCTTAACTTTTAGGGCTTTCTCTAAGTTCAGCCCTGGCTTCCCACACACACACCTTATGTTTTTATTTATAATATTATCAACTCATATCTTTAGTCATAATCCATAATCTGATTTACTAATTTCACAGTAAATTGATACAACTATCAATTCTGCCTCAACAATGCATCTCAAATACTTTTCTCTGTTGCCACTTTTGCAGCCTTAATTCTAAACACTCAGTATCTTTGGAAAATTTCAGAATTTTCCCTAATTTTCTGTCTTCAGTCCCTTCCTCTTCCAAGCTGTCCTCTCTATGATTTTCAAGGTTATCATTTAAAACTGTAACCTGGTCATTTCACACACCTCAGTGCAAAATCACACACCTCAGTGCAAAATCACTTATTTCTCCATTGATCTTCCATTAACAGGAAAATGTGTAATTGTTTTTCCAGTTTAATTTTCTACATTTCCTTCATGCTGTGTCCACACCAAAGGATTTGCCACTACCTAAACAAGCTAACATTTTCCTGCATCATTATTCATAACTAAATGACTTTCCAAAGACTTCCACCGGGATGGAGTATCTCTCAGTCATTTCACAGATCCAAAGCCTAGCACAGCATTTTACACTTAGTAGATACTCAACAAATGTTTGTGGGATGAATGAATGAATTCAGTAACTAACTGGTGAGGGAAGATATGATGAACCTGGAGTGATATCTTACAAGCTGTTTTTAAAAGTGTTAAATGTAAGAATGAGAAATGCAGATTACCTTTTAAAATGTCTGATATTGTTCTAATGCAAACTGTGATATCAAATAGAATTGGAATTATAAATATAGATCTCAGATTCACCTATCCATGTACTCTCCTATCCTAAAATAAAGCAGAAAAATACATAGGCCTCCATAGTAAGACATCAATACAGTTGTGCTGAATTCCTAATGCTAGACCAGCATTTACAGATCTGTGTATTAATCACCCTAGATTATAAATCCTATCATGACTCTTAATTATTCAGATACCAAGGGAGTCATTTGCTACTACTGCATTATAGTATGTTAATCCAACACCAGTTCAACATTTCTTATATTTATTTTGCATATGCTGTATTTCTTAAGGGGCTTTAAGCATTTAAAATCTTTATAAAGCTATATATTTTCTTTTGGTTTTCTATGACTTCAGGGTTGTTTATGTTGCTTGGGTTGTTATCTAATGTTCCCAGTTAGCCCCTTACACAATTCAGTGGACATGTGGGCTGTATATTTAAGGTAGAAAATCTTATGCCATCTGGTTTGGGTACCTAGGATATGCTATACTTGCAAGATAATTTTGCAAAACGAGAGCTTCTAAGGCTATAACTAGCTTTATGTCCCACCAATTTGATGCTTATTCCCAAGCCCTGGTCATGTTTTTTAGGGCAATTATCTAAGAAGAAAAGGTTTCAATAGGGGAATTTTTGCATTTATATTCTTAGTCTCTCATTATTTTATGGTTATATGTACTATTTCTCCAACTAGAGAGTCATATATGATCTTCTATTTGTTTTTTGTTTTCAAAATCTCTCCCACTCTGCTAGTACCTGCATAGAGATAGATAGAGAATTAGAAATTAACCACATAGTTTCTCAAGGTGTCCTGATGGAGACTGAAGTATCTGTTCTGGAAAATGGCTCTGTAGATGGTTTCATGACTGATTGAGCATTCTTGAGAGTTGACCACTAATGGAGTCCTAGGCTGTGGAAGTTTTCTAAGTTTCCATAATTCTCCTGTGGGATTCAGTCTCCTACCCTCACTATGAAATCCCTGGATGGGGGAGCACGGGAAGATGGCGGAGGAATAGGATGGGGCGGCCACTTTCTCCCCCAGAAAATCAACAAAAGAACATTTGAACGCTGAGTAAATCCCACAAAAAAACTTCTGAATACCGGGAGAGGACATCAGGCACTCAGAAAAGCAGCCCATAGTCAACAAAAGGAGGTAGAAAAAAGATAAAAAGAGAGACAAAAGAGGGAGGGACGGAGCTCCGCCCCCGGGAAGGGAGGCTTAAAAAAAAAGAGAGAGAAGTTTCCAAACACCTGGAAACACTGGAGAGTGGAACCTCAGAGGGCCACATAACTGGGAGACAAAAGACATAAATAATTAAAACTCACAGACTAAGTGCCCAGAGGAAACTCTGAGCAGAGAAGCGGCGCAGACGCCCGCGCCCCTCACTAGCAGGCGGGGGCTGGGCAGGGAGGCGCCGGCAGCAGCGCTTAGAGGGAGAATGGGGCTCGAATGCCCCAGGGCAAACTGAGAGCTCGAACTTAAGATACCAGAGCAGAGGTTGCAGCTGAAGGGTGAGAGGGCTGGAAAAAGCCTGTGAAAAGCCCCAAGCCAGCCCCGCCCAAAGAATTGGGCGCTGAGCAGAGCGAGCCAGCAGCAGGCGGCCCATCCCCCAGCCCCCGCCGACGCTGGCGGGGAGGGCAGCCCACGCCTGGGCAGGGGCAGCCGCAGCCCCAGAGAGGCTTCCCATGCCAAGCTGCAGGCAGGCTTCCTTGCTGGCCAGGATTTATTGGGTTCGGGCCGGTCGATATCCGCCTGAGAAAGTACGCCGGTTGTACTCCCAGAAAACCGAGCGGCAGGGACTGGGAAGGCGATAAGTCGCAGCGACCGTGCTCACCAAATGCCTGGTCACCTGAGCTGCTAGGACCGGGGAAGGCACAAAACGCAGGCCCAGCCAAGTCTGCGCCTTTGTGGAGTACCTGAGGACCTGAACCTGAGCCACTCAGACCTGGGAAGTGCATGCAACCTAGCGCCAGCTGCGGACAGCTTGCAGCAGAGCAAACTAAAGCCTAAGCAGCATAAACAGGGAAAGCACACACGCCTCGAGCGGGAGCATTCCCAGTGTAGCCGAGACACCACGAGCACTCCCCACAGACGCCAGGGATATTTGTTAGCTGTTCCTCCCTCCCCATAGCAGGACTGAATAGGAGAGCCGGGGGGAAAAAAAAAAGTGTCCACAACCGCATCCTGGTGTCAGGACGGGATTAGACACTGAGGAGACCAGAAAACAGAAAAGCTTTTTCAACAGAAGGAACTGCCTTGGAAGTAACAGAGGGAGAAGCCTTGAGCCTCCTGCAAGAATAAGACTGAAAACAAGAGGCAGAGGCTTAAGGCCAAATCCTGAGAACACCAGAGATCTCCTGTTCCAGAGAACACTAATTGATAGGTACTCATCAAATGCCTCCATACATACACTGAAACCAGGCACCACCCAAGGGTCAACAAGTTTCAGTGAAAGACATACTACACAAGCTATCCAGCAACACAGGAGAATAGCAATGAGCTTCAATATACAGGCTGCCCAAAGCCACCCCAAACCCACTGACATCTCAAACTCATTACTGGACACTTCATTGCACTCCAGAGAGAAGAAATCCAGCTCCACCCACCAGAACATCTACTCAAGCTTCCCTAACCAGGGAACCTTGACAAGTCACCCATCCAACCCCACACACAACGAGGTAACTACATAATAAAGAGAACTCCACAAACTGTCAGAAGATGGAAAGGCCACCCCGAACACAGCAATATAAGCAAGATGAAGAGGCAGAGAAATACCCAAAAAGTAAAGGAACAGGATAAATGCCCACCAACACAAACAAAAGAGGAAGATATTGGGAAACTACCCAATAAAGAATTTCGAATTTTAATTGTGAAAATGATTCAAAATCTGGAAAGCAAAATGGAGTTACAGATAAATAAACTGGAGAAAAGGATTGAGAAGATGGAAGAAATGTTCAATAAGGAATTAGAGGAAATAAAAAAGAGTCAATATACAATGAATAATACAACAGATGAGATCAGAAACACTCTCGAGGGCACAAACAGTAGAATAATGGAGGCAGAAGACAGGATAAGCGAGCTAGAAGATAGAAATGTAGAAATAAATGAAACAGAGATGGAAAAAAAAAAGAATTTTAAAAAATGAGGACAATATTAGAGACATATGGGACAATATTAAACGCCCCAACATTCGAATCATAGGAGTCCCAGAAGAAGAAGACAAAAAGAAAGACCATGAGAGAATACTTGAGGAGATAATAGTTGAAAATTTCCCTAAAATGGGGAAGGAAATAATCACCCAAGTCCAAGAAACACAGAGAATCCCTAACAGGATAAACCCAAGGCGAAATACCCCAGTTCAGTTCAGTTCAGTCGCTCAGTCATGTCTGACTCTCCGCGACCCCATGAATCACAGCACGCCAGGCCTCCCTGTCCATCACCAACTCCTGGAGTACACTCAAACCCACGTCCACAGAGTCGGTGATGCCATCCAGCCATCTAAAATTAACAAAGATCAAACACAAAGAACAAATATTAAAAGCAGCAAGGGAAAAGCAACAAATAACACACAAGGGGATCCCCATAAGGATAACAGCTGATCTTTCAGCAGAAACTCTACAGGCCAGGAGGGAATGGCAAGACATACTTAAAGTGATAAAAGAAAATAACCTACAGCCCAGATTACTGTACCCAGCAAGGATCTCATTAAAATATGAAGGAGAAATCAAAACCTTTACAGACAAGCAAAAGTTGAGAGAATTCAGCATCACCAAACCAGCTCTCCAACAAATACTAAAGGATCTTCTCTAGACTGGAAACACAGAAAGGGTATATAAACTCAAACCCAAAACAATAAAGAAAATGGCAACGGGATCATACTTATCAATAATCACCTTAAACATAAATGGGTTGAATGCCCCAACCAAAAGACAAAGGCTGGCTGAATGGATACAAAAACAAGACCCCCATATATGTTGTCTACAAGAGACCCACCTCAAATCGAGGGACACATACAGACTGAAAGTGAAGGGCTGGAAAAAGATATTCCACTCAAATAGAGACCAAAAGAAAGCAGGAGTAGCAATACTCATATCAGATAAAATAGATTTGAAAACAAAGGCTGTGAAAAGAGACAAAGAAGGAAACTACATAATGATCAAAGGATCAATCCAAGAAGAAGATATAACAATTATAAATATTTATGCACCCAACATAGGAGCACCGCAATATGTAAGACAATTACTAACAAGTATGAAAGGGGAAATTAACAACAATGCAATAATAGTGGGAGACTTTAATACCCCACTTACATCTATGGATAGATCAACTAAACAGAAAATTAACAAGGAAACACAAACTTTAAATGATACAATAGACCAGTTAGACCTAATATATATCTATAGGACATTTCACCCCAAAACAATGAATTTCACCTTGTTCTCAAGCGCACATGGAACCTTTTCTAGGATAGATCACATCCTGGGCCATAAATCTAGCCTTGGTAAATTCAAAAAAAAATTGAAATCATTCCAAGCATCTTTTCTGACCACAATGCAGTAAGATTAGATCTCAATTACAGGAGAAAAACTATTAAAAACACCAACATATGGAGGCTGAACAACACGCTGCTGAATAATGAACAAATCATAGAAGAAATCAAAAGAGAAATCAAAATATGCACAGAAATGAATGAAAATGAAAACACAACAACCCAAAACCTCTGGGACACTGTAAAAGCAGTGCTAAGGGGGAAGTTCATAGTAATACAGGCACACCTCAAGAAACAAGAAAAAAGTCAACTAAATAACCTAACCCTACATCTAAAGTAACTAGAAAAGGAAGAAATGGAGAACCCCAGGGTTAGCAGAAGGAAAGAAATTGTAAAAATTAGGGCATAGATAAATGCAAAAGAAACAAAAGAGACCATAGCAAAAATCAACAAAGCCAAAAGCTGGTTCTTTGAGAAGGTAAATAAAATTGACAAACCACTAGCCAGACTCATCAAAAAACAAAGGGAGAAGAACCAAATCAATAAAATTAGAAATGAAAATGGAGAGATCACAACCGACAACACAGAAATACAAAGGATTATTAGAGAATACTCAGTTCAGTTCAGTTCAGTTCAGTCGCTCAGTCGTGTCCGACTCTCCGCGACCCCATGAATCACAGCACGCCAGGCCTCCCTGTCCATCACCAACTCCCGGAGTACACTCAAACTCATGTCCACAGAGTCGGTGATGCCATCCAGCCATCTCATTCTCCGTCGTCCCCTTCTCCTCCCGCCCCCAACCTTTCCCAGCATCAGAGTCTTTTCCAGTGAGTCAACTCGTCGCATGAGGTGGCCAAAGTATTGCAGTTTCAGCTTTAGCATCAGTCCCTCCAATGAACATCCAGGATTGATCTCCTTTAGAATGGACTGGTTGGATCTCCTTGCAGTATAAGGGACTCTCAAGAGTCTTCTCCAACACCACAGTTCAAAAGCATCGATTCTTCGGCGATCAGCCTTCTTCACAGTCCAACTCTCACAACCATACATGACCACGGGAAAAACCATTGCCTTGACTAGACGGACCTTGGTTGGCAAAGTAATGTCTCTGCTTTTAATATACTATCAAGGTTGGTCATAACTTTCCTTCCAAGGAGCAAGCGTCTTTTAATTTCATGGCTGCAATCAGCATCTGCAGTGATTTTGGAGCCCAAAAAAATAAAGTCTGACACTGTTTCCACTGTTTTTCCATCTATTTCCCATGAAGTGATGGGACCAGATGCCATGATCTTTGTTTTCTGAATGTTGAGCTTCAAACCAACCTTTTCACTCTCCTCTTTCACTTTCATCAAGAGGCTTTTGAGTTCCTCTTCACTTTCTGCCATAAGGGTAGTGTCATCTGCATATCTGAGGTTATTGATATTTCTCCCAGCAATCTTGACTCCAGCTTGTGCTTCTTCCAGCCCAGCGTTCCTCATGATGTACTCTGCATATAAGTTAAATAAGCAAGGTGACAATATACAACCTTGACGTACACCTTTTCCTATTTGGAACCAGTCTGTTGTTCCATGTCCAGTTCTAACTGTTGCTTCCTGACCTGCATACAGGTTTCTCAAGAGGCAGGTCAGGTGGTCTGGGATTCCCATCTCTTTCAGAATGTTCCACAGTTTATTGTGATCCACACAGTCAAAGGCTTTGGCATAGTCAATGAAGCAGAAATAGATGTTTTTCTGAAACTCTCTTGCTTTCTCCATGATCCAGCGGATGTTGGCAATTTGATCTCTGGTGCCTCTGCCTTTTCTAAAACCTGCTTGAACATCTGGGAGTTCACGGTTTACATATTGCTGAAGCCTGGCTTGGAGAATTTTGAGCATGACTTTGCTAGCGTGTGAGATGAGGGCAATTGTCCGGTAGTTTGAGCATTCTTTGGCATTGCCTTTCTTTGGGATTGGAATGAAGACTGACCTCTTCCAGTCCTGTGGCCACTGCTGAGTTTTCCAAATCTGCTGGCATATTGAGTGCAGCACTTTCACAGCATCATCTTTCAAGACTTGTAATAGCTCAACTGGAATTCCATCACCTCCACTAGCTTTGTTAGTAGTGATGCTTTCTAAGGCCCACTTGACTTCACATTCCAAGATGTCTGGCTCTAGGTCAGTGATCACGTTATCGTGACTATCTTGGTCGGGAAGATCTTTTTTGTACAGTTCTTCTGTGTATTCTTGCCACCTCTTCTTAATATCTTCTGCTTCTGTTAGGTCCATACCATTTCTGTCCTTTATCGAGCCCATCTTTGCATGAAATGTTCCCTTGGAATCTCTAATTTTCTTGAAGAGGTCTCTTGTTTTTCCTATTCTGTTGTTTTCCTCTATTTCTTTGCATTGATCACTGAGGAAGTCTTTCTTATCTCTCCTTGCTATTCTTTGGAACTCTGCATTCAGATGCTTATATCTTTCCTTTTCTCCTTTGCTTTTCGCTTCTCTTCTTTTCACAGCTATTTGTAAGGCCTCCTCAGACAGCCATTTCGCTCTTTTGCATTTCTTTTCCATGGGGATGGTCTTGTTCCCTGTCTCCTGTACAATGTCACGAACCTCCATCCAGAGTTCATCAGGCACTCTATCTATCAGATCTAGTCCCTTAAATCTATTTCTCACTTCTACTGTATAATCATAAGGGATTTGATTGAGGTCATATCTGAATGGTCTAGTGGTTTTCCCTACTTTCTTCAATTTAAGTCTGAACTTCACAATAAGGAGTTCATGATCTGAGCCACAGTCAGCTCCTGGTCTTGTTTTTGCTAACTGTATACAGCTTCTCCATCTTTGGCTACAAAGAATATAATCAATCTGATTTCGGTGTTGACCATCTGGTGATGTCCATGTGTAGAGTCTTCTCTTGTGTTGTTGGAAGAGGGTGTTTGCTATGACCAGTGAATTCTCTTGACAAAACTCTATTAGCCTTTGCCCTGCTTCATTCCGTGCTCCAAGGCCAAATTTGCCAGTTACTCCAGGTGTTTCTTGACTTCCTACTTTTCAGCAATTATATGGCAATAAAATGAATAACTTGGAAGAAATGGACAAATTCCTAGAAAAGTACACCTTGCCAAAACTGAACCAGGAAGAAATAGAAAATCTGAACAGACCCATCACAAGCACGGAAATAGAGGAAGTAATCGGAAAGCTTCCAGCAAACAAAAGCCCAGGTCCAGACGGCTTCACAGCTGAATTCTACCAAAAATTTAGAGAAGAGCTAACACCTATTCTACTCAAACTCTTCCAGAAAATTGCTGAGGAAGGAAAACTTCCAAACTCATTCTATGAGGCCACTATCACCCTAATCCCAAAACCTGGTAAAGATGCCACAAAAAAAGAAAACTACAGGCCAATATGACTGATGAACATAGATGCAAAAATCCTTAACAAAATTCTAGCAATCAGAATCCAACAACACATTAAGAAGATCATACATCATGACCAAGTGGGCTTTATCCCAGGAATGCAAGAATTCTTCAATATCCGCAAATCAATCAACGTAATACACCACATTAACAAACTGAAAAATAAAAATCATATGATTATCTCAATAGATGCAGAGAAAGCCTTTGAAAAAACACAACATTCATTTATGATAAAAACTCTCTGGAAAGTGGGAATAGAAGGGACATATCTCAACATAATAAAAGCTATATACGACAAACCCACAGCAAACATTATCCTCAATGGTGAAAAACTGAAAGCATTTCCCCTAAAGTCAGGAACAAGACAAGGGTGCCCACTCTCACCACTACTATTCAGCATAGTTCTGGAAGTTTTGGCTACAGCAATCAGAGCAGAAAAAGACATAAAAGGAATACAAATTGGAAAAGAAGAAGTAAAACTTTCACTGTTCACTGATGACATGATCCCCTACACAGAAAACCCTAAAGACTCTACCAGAAAACTACTAGAGCTAATCAATGAATACAGTAAAGTTGCAGGATATAAAATCAACACACAGAAATCCCTTGCATTCCTATACACTAATAATGAGAAAATAGAAAGAGAAATTAATGAAACTATTCCATTCACTGTTGAAACGAAAAGAATTAAATACTTAGGAATATATCGACCTAAGGAAACAAAAGACTTGTACATAGAAAACTATAAAACACTAGTGAAAGTAATCAAAGAGGACACTAATAAATGGAGAAATATACCGTGTTCGTGGATTGGAAGAATAAATATTGTGAAAATGAGTATACTACCCAAAGTAATTTATACATTCAATGCAATCCCTATCAAGCTACCAATGATATTTTTCACAGAACTAGAACAAATAATCTCACAATTTGTATGGAAATACAAAAAGCCTCGAATAGCCAAAGCAATCTTGAAGAAGAAAAATGGAACTGGAGGAATTAACCTGCCAGACTTCAGGCTCTACTACAAAGCCACAGTCATCAAGACAGTATGGTACTGGCATAAAGACAGAAATATAGATCAATGGAACAAAATAGAAAGCCCAGAGATAAACCCACGCACCTATGGACACCTTATCTTCGACAAAGGAGGCAAGAATATAAAATGGACAAACGACAGTCTCTTTAACAAGTGGTGCTGGGAAAACTAGTCAGCCACTTGTAAAAGAATGAAACTAGAACACTCCCTAACACCATACACCAAAATAAACTCAAAATGGATTAGAGAGCTAAATGTAAGACCAGATACTATAAAACTCCTAGAGGAGAACGTAGGCAAAACACTCTCTGACATAAATCACAGCAGGATTCTCCAAGACCCACCTCCCAGAATATTGGAAATAAAAGCAAAAATAAACAAATGGGACCTAATTAAAATCAAAAGCTTCTGCACAGCAAAAGAAACTATAAGCAAGGTGAAAAGACAGCCTTCAGAATGGGAGAAAATAATAGCAAATGAAACAACTGATAAAGGATTAATCTCCAAAATATACAAGCAGCTCCTGCAGCTCAATTCCAGAAAACTAAGTGACCCAATCAAAAAATGGGCCAAAGAACTAAACAGACATTTCTCTAAAGAAGACATAAAGATGGCTAACAAACACATGAAAAAATGCTCAACATCCATCATAATCAGAGAAATGCAAATCAAAACCACCATGAGATACCATTTCACACCAGTCAGAATGGCTGCTATCCAAAAGTCTACATGCAATAAATGCTGGAGAGGGTGTGGAGAGAAGGGAACCCTCTTACACTGTTGGTGGGAATGTAAACTAGTACAGCCACTATGGAGAACAGTGTGGAGATTCCTCAAAAAACTGGAAATAGAACTGCCATGTGATCCAGCAATCGCACTCCTGGGCATACACACCGAGAAAACCAGAATTGAAAGAGACACATGTACTCCAATGTTCATTGCAGCACTGTTTATAATAGCCAGGACATGGAAGCAACCTAGATGTCCATCTGCAGACGAATGGATAAGAAAGCTTTGGTACATATACACAATGGAGTATTTTTCAGCCATCAAAAAGAATGCATTTGAATCAGTTTTAATGAGGTGGATGAAATTGGAGCCTATTATACAGAGTGAAGTAAGCCAGAAAGAAAAACATCAATACAGTATACTAAAGCATATATATGGAATTTAGAAAGATGGTAACCTGAACCCTGTATACGAGACTGCAAAAGAGACATAGGCATATAGAACAGTCTTTGGGACTCTGTTGGAGAGGGTGAAGGTGGGATGATTGGGGAGAACGGCATTGTGGCATGTATATTATCATATGTGACCAGTCCAGGTTCGAGGCATGATACAGGATGCTTGGGGCTGGTGCAAGGGGATGACATGGAGGGAGGATATGGGGAAGAGGGAGGTGGGAGGGGGGGTTCAAGAAAGAGAACACATGTACACCCGGGGCGGATTCATGTCAATGTATGGCAAAACCAACCAATATATTAATGTAAGGTAATTTGCCTCCAATAAAATAAATTAAAAAAAAAAATCCCTGGAGGAAGAGCCATATCCCTTCTTTCAATCATTAATCATCAAATGTGCATGAATGTGTTTTACGTGCTAGTTACTACACTAGCCTTTGATAATGGAATACTGAACAAAACATTGACATCTTCACAGCTCCCTATTGTAGTTTATTGGTTTGGAAACGGTCTTACAACTGACAAGAGACCTTTCAATAGCTAAGAGTAATACAGGCCCATCTGACACATTATCCTATGGTGAAATCTACACTTTCTTTTCCTTTCCTTTACTCTTCTTCTCTCAAGCTCCTCTCACTGTAATGGAGGGAAAAGTTTTCTCCCTTACTAAGTTTTCGTCAAAAAGATTCAGGTACAGAAAACTTGTAACCTGAACAAATAGGTAATTACCAGATATCTAATGGGCACCTAGTATATATGGTTCATATATTAGTTCATTTATTAGTCAAATCTTGTTGAGCTGGTACTATGTGGCAGGTACCAATCCAGGCACTGTTCCACAGTTAGGAGAAAAGCACATTTAAAGTAAAGCCCTGTCCTCAGAATATTTTCTGCATAAGTGGAGTCCTTTTTTTCCCCACTCCAATTAATTGTAAACAAACAGCCTGAACAGTATCTAATCGCTACCATACCCAAGTGCTCTGAAGGGAACTAGGTTCCATTCTTCAGGGATTGCCCAGTCTTTCAATTTTAATAACCTTTGATTTGAAGACCAGGAAAAGATACTCCAAAAAAGCAAAATCCTCTTATCTATACTCTGACCTTTGGGCTGAAATGTTAACCAGTTATTAATGCTGCCTCACTTAATGAGTAGAAACCTAATTACCTGGAATGGAAAGAATTTTTTTTGGCTAGTTCACGAGCTGGAAGAACTTTTCTACCATACAGAACTGTCCCTCCCTCTTTAGGGATTATTGATTCTGTGTCTTCCTCACTGGAGGGTCAGGCATGCTGTGCTGACCGAGCACATCCCATTTAGGATATTCCCCATCGGCACACTGGGCTTGATCCTGCTTTAGGGTTTTTACATTCCTCATGTCCTGAAGAACAGTGAGAGGAAGCTTTGGGGTTTAATAACCCAAAAAAGATGTCCTTTTCATTATAGGGGACTGGAATGCAAAAGTAGGAAGTCAAGAAACACCTGGAGTAACTGGCAAATTTGGCCTTGGAGCACGGAATGAAGCAGGGCAAAGGCTAATAGAGTTTTGTCAAGAGAATGCACTGGTCATAGCAAACACCCTCTTCCAACAACACAAGAGAAGACTCTACACATGGACATCACCAGATGGTCAACACCGAAATCAGATTGATTATATTCTTTGCAACCAAAGATGGAGAAGCTGTATACAGTTAGCGAAAACAAGACCAGGAGCTGACTGTGGCTCAGATCATGAACTCCTTATTGCGAAGTTCAGACTTAAATTGAAGAAAGTAGGGAAAACCACTAGACCATTCAGATATGACCTCAATCAAATCCCTTATGATTATACAGTGGAAGTGAGAAATAGATTTAAGGGACTAGATCTGATAGATAGAGTGCCTGATGAACTCTGGACGGAGGTTCGTGACATTGTACAGGAGACAGGGACCAAGACCATCCCCATGGAAAAGAAATGCAAAAGAGCGAAATGGCTGTCTGAGGAGGCCTTACAAATAGCTGTGAAAAGAAGAGAGGCGAAAAGCAAAGGAGAAAAGGAAAGATATAAGCATCTGAATGCAGAGTTCCAAAGAATAGCAAGGAGAGATAAGAAAGTCTTCCTTAGTGATCAATGCAAAGAAATAGAGGAAAACAACAGAATAGGAAAAACAAGAGATCTCTTCAAGAAAATTAGAGATTCCAAGGGAACATTTCATGCAAAGATGGGCTCGATAAAGGACAGAAATGGTATGGACCTAACAGAAGCAGAATATATTAAGAAGAGGTGGCAGGAATACACAGAAGAACTGTACAAAAAAGATCTTCACGACCAAGATAGTCACGATAACGTGATCACTGACCTAGAGCCAGACATCTTGGAATGTGAAGTCAAGTGGGCCTTAGAAAGCATCACTACTAGCAAAGCTAGTGGAGGTGATGGAATTCCAGTTGAGCTATTTCAAGTCTTGAAAGATGATGCTGTGAAAGTGCTGCACTCAATATGCCAGCAGATTTGGAAAACTCAGCGCTGGCCACAGGACTGGAAGAGGTCAGTCTTCATTCCAATCCCAAAGAAAGGCAATGCCAAAGAATGCTCAAACTACCGCACAATTGCACTCATCTCACACGCTAGTAAAGTCATGCTCAAAATTCTCCAAGCCAGGCTTCAGCAGTATGTAAACCGTGAACTCCCAGATGTTCAAGCAGGTTTTAGAAAAGGCAGAGGCACCAGAGATCAAATTGCCAACATCCGCTGGATCATGGAGAAAGCAAGAGAGTTCCAGAAAAACATCTATTTCTGCTTCATTGACTATGCCAAAGCCTTTGACTGTGTGGATCACAATAAACTGTGGAACATTCTGAAAGAGACGGGAATCCCAGACCACCTGACCTGCCTCTTGAGAAACCTGTATGCAGGTCAGGAAGCAACAGTTAGAACTGGACATGGAACAGCAGACTGGTTCCAAGTAGGAAAAGGTGTACGTCAAGGTTGTATATTGTCACCTTGCTTATTTAACTTATATGCAGAGTACATCATGAGGAACGCTGGGCTGGAAGAAGCACAAGCTGGAATCAAGATTGCCGGGAGAAATATCAATAACCTCAGATATGCAGATGACACTACCCTTATGGCAGAAAGTGAAGAGGAACTCAAAAGCCTCTTGATGAAAGTGAAAGAGGAGAGTGAAAAGGTTGGCTTGAAGCTCAACATTCAGAAAACAAAGATCATGGCATCTGGTCCCATCACTTCATGGGAAATAGATGGAAAAACAGTGGAAACAGTGTCAGACTTTATTTTTTTGGGCTCCAAAATCACTGCAGATGCTGATTGCAGCCATGAAATTAAAAGACGCTTGCTCCTTGGAAGGAAAGTTATGACCAACCTTGATAGTACATTAAAAAGCAGAGACATTACTTTGCCAACCAAGGTCCGTCTAGTCAAGGCAATGGTTTTTCCCGTGGTCATGTATGGATGTGAGAGTTGGACTGTGAAGAAAGCTGATCGCCGAAGAATCGATGCTTTTGAACTGTGGTGTTGGAGAAGACTCTTGAGAGTCCCTTATACTGCAAGGAGATCCAACCAGTCCATTCTAAAGGAGATCGATCCTGGGTGTTCATTGGAGGGACTGATGCTAAAGCTGAAACTGCAATACTTTGGCCACCTCATGCGACGAGTTGACTCACTGGAAAAGACTCTGATGCTGGGAAAGGTTGGGGGCGGGAGGAGAAGGGGACGACGGAGAATGAGATGGCTGGATGGCATCACCGACTCTGTGGACATGAGTTTGAGTGTACTCCGGGAGTTGGTGATGGACAGGGAGGCCTGGCGTGCTGTGATTCATGGGGTCGCGGAGAGTCGGACATGACTGAGCGACTGAACTGAACTGAACTGAACTGAACAAATGTAAAAGCTCAGTAAAATGAAATGTAGTATCCAGGTTCTTCAGCTTCCCTAGAGCAAGACAGTATTGCTTTTACAGATTATATAACACTTCTTTCTTTGTGCCACTCTGCTGCTGAAATAATGACAATGATTCTCCAGTATTTATTAGATCATGTTCAAATGTATCCAGTCTTCACTTGTGACCTTTGCATAACCTCAACCCACTCTGTCCTTGCTGGTTCTTCTGCCACACTGGGCCACACACCTTCCACTTTGGAAATCTCATCTTTTTTATTTTTAAGAGCTATATAGCTAAAATCTGTCTCCCTATTTCTTCCTATCTTAACTAAATGTAGTTTGAATTCCTATAGTACTCCATGTATGTTTCACACTTTCGAGTACTAAGTTGTATACTATCTTCAAACTATGTAGAAAGGATCCACCAGAGAATAATGCTGCTGCTGCTGCTGCTAAGTCACCTCAGTTGTGTCCGACTCTGTGTGACCCCACAGACGGAAGCCCACCAGGCTCCCCCGTCCCTGGGATTCTCCAGGCAAGAACACTGGAGTGGGTTGCCATTTCCTTCTCCAATAGAGAATAATGAGTTGGACTTTATTTCTTACTTTTACCTAAGTGATATGATAGTGTTCTTATACTTTGACACAGTAACCCCACCATGATGTATTTATATAAAGCAAATCAGTAGAAACAGGTAAATTTACATGGATGCTCATTGCACCTGGGGATGGGGGTTGGGGCTAAATTTCCAACATTAGAGGACTGGGCAATTAAATTATTGTGTATCAACTCCAAGCAATATTGTTTTGACATGAAAATTACAGACTTTAGCAACATGGAATATTTTAAAGATGTAATAATAAATGAAAAAAGCAGAGTAAAAATCATGACTACAGTTACTGCAACTACATATCACATTTGTATATGTAGAGGAGAAATGCAAAGGAGAGAAAAATAAAGGCTATTCCTAAGGGCAAGGATTTTTGTCTGTATCATTTAGTGCTCTAATTTCAAAATTTAGAACCATTCCTAGCACATAATGGATCCTTAATAAATATTTGTTGAGTGAATAAATAAGCATATATTACAAGTGATGCAACTGTAGACAATTTGTCATTTTTCATGACTGATATTTTATTTTTCATGAAAATGATCTCTATTAAAAAAAAGGAGAAAGATAACATAAGGAAAAATGGATTTATAACTAAATCACATTCTTGATTCTTACATGGACACTTCTGGGGTAACCTCAGTTAAGGGAGAGAGACAAAAAAAGTTCAGTGGCTATCTAGTTCTCATAATAATCCATGGAGGTGAGAGTTGTTATGATTTTATATATGGAGAGACTTTGAGAAATAACTTGTTTAAGACACTCATGAGTTTTCTCAGTTACACCATTATATGTGATAGATGGTATAACTCTATTTAAATAAGTCTTTGAAAGCAAAGCAAAACAGACCTAGGCTATATCAAGATCAGAGATCATATAAAGATTGATAAAATAGGATTTTAAATAGTGAGCAATCAAAAAGGATTAATCTCCAAAATATAAAAATAGCTCATGAAGTTAAATATATATATATATTTTAAAACCAATCAAAAATGCACAAAGATCTAAATAGACATTTCTACAAAGAAGACACACAAATGGCCAAAAAGCACATGAATAGATGCTCAACATTATTTATTATTAGAGAAATGCAAATCAAAGCTTCAATGAGATATCACCTCACATTGGTCAGAATGGCCACCATCAAAGAATTTTATGAACAATAAATGCTGGAGAGGATGTGGAGAAAAGGAAACCCTCCTACATTGTTGGTGGGAATATAAATTGGTATCGTCACTATGAAGAACAGTATGGATGTACCTTAAAAAACTCAAAATAGAACTACCATATGATCCAGCAATCTTACTCCTGGACATATTCAGAGAAAACCATAATTCAAAAAGATACATGCACCACAATGTTTATTGCAGCACTATTTACGAGAGCCAGGACATGGAAGCAACATAAATGTCCATTGATGGAGGAATGGAGAAAGAAGATGTACATGTATGCAATGAAATACTACAGACTCATAAAAAATAACGAATAATGTCATTTGCAGCAATATGGATGGACCTAGAGATTGTCATACTGAGTGAAGTAAGTCAGACAGAGAAAGATAAATCATATGATATTGCTTATATATGGAATCTTAAAAAAGGGTGCAAATGAACTCATTTACAAGACAAAAGTAGAGTCATGATTGTAGGAAACAAACGTATAGTTACCAGGGCATGGAGTGGGGGAGGGATAAATTGGGAGATTGGGATTGACCTATACATACTACTATATATAAATAGATATTAAGGATTTATTGTATAGCATAGGGAACTCTACTCAATACTCTGTAATGACCTATATGGGAAAAAATATCTAACTGGATATGTGTATATGTATAACTGAGTCATTTTGCTGTACACCTGGAACTAACACAACATTGTAAACCATCTATACTCCAATATAGAAATTAATTACAATAAAATAATGGGCAATATGCAGAGGCCAGAGCATGTACAGTATACACACCTCTGATTCTCTTTCTCAGCTTAATGAAGTACAATGAGCAACATAAAAACTTAAAAAATAATAAATTTGTGAATGCAGCACAGTCCCTTGAGCAGTATTTAGGTTAATATACCAATCCTCTCTAATACTTGAGATTATGACTAACATAATTGATAGCAAATGCAGTGTGTCAAGGCACTGAATTGTGTTGTCTCGATTTATGAAACCTTCCTCCTTGTATTTAAATGCTGATGAATTGACCTAAGTGATTGGATTTAAAGAGTACAGAGAAAGGTAATCAGCATTACAATTTCATGGGAGGAAGGCCTTTTTATCCTTATATGCGCAGACTTAAATGACAATAATAGGATCTCTTTATTATTTAGTTCATCTAAGTGTTCTCCTTTTTCAGCTTCAGAGCAAAGAAAAACAAAGGTTTAATCTGTGTAGAAGGTGCTCAGTGGACTGTTTTACCAGCTTAAACTGCAACTGTTTCCATACAACAGTGGATCGCTTCTGTATGAGTATGTGTGTGTACATACGTACATGTGTGTGATAGTCAGATGGATGGGGCTAGAGTTGGTTGACATGCAAACTTCTTTTTAGTCTCTTATGTATTGCATAGATCTGCTTGTGTCCTACGGAGAAGGCAATGGCAAGCCACTCCAGTACTATTGCCTAGAAAATCCCATGGACGGAGGAGCCTGGTAGGCTGCAGTCCGTGGGGTCGCTAAGGGTCGGACACGACTGAGCGACTTCACTTTCACTTTTCACTTTCCACTTTCACACATTGGAGAAGGAAATGGCAACCCACTCCAGTGTTCTTGCCTGGAGAATCCCAGGGACGGGGGAGCCTGGTGGGCTTCCGTCTATGGGGTCACACAGAGTCGAACACGACTGAAGTGACTTAGCAGCAGCAGCAGCAGCAGCTTGTGTCCTAAGGCTAACTCTAGAAAGACTGGTGGTGGCAGCCTTCTCAGGTTAGTCTCTGAGAAGAACTCTAGAGAGTTTCAGATTTCCTTTCAATATTAGAGACTCAGGGTGAAAAATACTGGGCATTGCTATACACTGAATATTTGTGTTCTCCCAGGATTCCTATGGTGAAAACCTAATTCCCAATATGATGGTGTTAGGATATTGGGCCTTGTGATGTAATAAGGTCAATAGGGTGAACTCCTCTTCAATGTGATTAGTGCCTTTATAAAAGAGATCACAGGGGCCACATGAGGACCAGCCAAATAGAAGACAGTTGTCTGTGAACTAGGAAGCAGGCTCTCAAGAGACACTGAATATGCCAGGGTCTCCTTGATCTTAGAATCCCCAGCCTGACTATGAGAACTAAATTCCTGTTATTTAAGCCATTCATTCTATGCTAGTTTTAAAATCATAGTCTGAACTTAGATGGGCAGTAAACTGTATCATTCTTGTCTTTGTCAGTTCAGGTTGCTATAACAAAGTACCGTGGGCTGGGTGACTTGTACACAACAAAAATTTATTTCTCATAGTTGTGAAGTGTTGAAGTCCAAGATCAGAGTGTCAGTATGGCTGGTTCCCCTTCTGGATCTTTGCTCTTTGCATCTTCCTATGGTGGAAAGGGTGAGAAAGCTCTCTGGGGACACCAGTCCCCCATAGGAGGCTCCCATACTTATGACCTTATCACTTCCCACAGAGTCCATCTTCTAATAAGATCACATGGCAGGGGGTGGGGGTTAAGATTTCAAATGTGAATCTGGAGGGAGCACATTCAGCCCATAACAATCTTCACACTTTTTATTTTATCATCAATAGGTTTTTACAAGGACAGACAACAAAAATTAAAATTTAGAACACTCATGTTGATATCTTATTAGGCCTGAGGATAGAACCCAATGCCTTTTTATTTTATTCCTAAAACCAACTTCAAGGATACTTCCCTATTAAACTTTTCTAGTAGCATGTCATGCTTTAAAACCATTTGAGTGTAAAATGACAAACATTACAAAATTAGCCTCTTCCATCCTGTTTTACTTATTTATTTTGATGTTCTTTATTTTCCTTGGGAGGATTTCCTCTTCAGTATGCTGAACTACCTACCTATGCTCAACCCCCACTGTCCAATATCCACTGTCCAACACAGGCTTGCTTCTGCCTCTGAGAAACGACATAAATGTATGTAATCCTGTCTTTATCACGTCTTCCTTCTTAACAGTTGTCATCTGAAAAATGCCTTTCTCCTGGGATTATTGTAAATGTTAAAATAGATGCTATATATGATATTTGTAGAGTGTAAAGTACTATACAAATCTTATTTTTATTATAATGTTCCCCACAGATTCAGGATTCCAGACTCTAGTGTATTCCCATCAAAATCCCTTTAGGACCTACTTAGTGACAGGCAATAAAAAGAAGCCTTAATAGTTGAAAGTGAAAGTCGCTACTCTTTGCGATACCATGGACTATACAGTCCATGGAAATCTCCGGACCAGAATACTGGAGTGGATAGCCTTTCCCTTCCCCAGGGCATCTTCCCAGCCTGGGGATCTAACCCTGATCTCGCATTGTAGGCGGATTCTTTACCAGCTGAGCCACCAGGGAAGCCCAAGAATACTGGAGTGAGAAGCCTATCCCTTCTCCAGTGGATCTGCCTGACCCAGGAATCGAACCAGGGTCTCCTGCATTGCAGACAGATTCTTTACCAACTTAGCTATCAGGGAAGCTCTAATAGGTAAAGAAAACTAAATCAAATGATACAGATGGGTCGATCTTGATGAAAAGTAATCACTGGATATAGCAAAGTAGAGCTTGAGAAAATATAGGGGGGCTAGAAACACAGAAAACCTGATTGGAGTCAGTTCAAAAAAACAAATTAATGGGTGGAAGAGGAATCATATATATTAAGGATAGGAAACTCTTGAAAATGTTGCTATAAAAAAGCAAATAGATGAAATGGTATCAGGAAAATACAGACTCCAGAGTAGGCTTGTTTGTAAGCTAATGAGAAGGGTTCATTAAAAGGAAACAATTGTTGATGAAGGACAAGGTTGCTGGAGTGTCCTTGGACAAACAAAGTAGGATCAGATTGAGTACCCCAAGAAGGTGGCCCTAGCAGCACAGACACTGCATCTATTGCAACAGGGCAGAAGGCAGCTCTGACGCTGGTAGCTGGGCGAGTATGGTAGTGGGAACTTGTGAAAGCTTTCTTTCAATGGACTGATTTTCTCTTTGTGAAATAGGAAGCAAGGTCACAAAACTGAGAGTGAACTGGAGTTAAAATGGAACAGGAAAGAGTGGAATATACATCTGGGATTGTAGATGAGCAAATGGACTAGAATTCTGTGGTATAATTTCTAGGCAGCACCTAGTTCAAATTTTTGCTGTTGTTGTTTAGTTGCTAAGTCATGTTCAACTCTTTTGTGACCCCATGAGACTAAAGCCTACCCCACATGGGATTTCCCAGGCAAGAATGCTGAAGCGGGTTGCCATTTCCTAATCCATGGGATCTTCCCAACCCAAGAATCAAACCTGCATCTCCCGCTTGGCAGGCAGATTCTTTACCACTGAACCATGGGAAGCTCCAAGTTGAGATTCAGTTCAGTTCAGTTCAGTCTCTCAGTCATGTCCGACGCTTTGCAACCCCATGAATCACAGCATGCCAGGCCTCCCTGTCCATCACCAACTCCCGGAGTTCACTCAAACTCATGTCCATCGAGTCAGTGATGCCATCCAGCCATCTCATTCTCTGTCGTCCCCGTCTCTTCCGCCCCCAATCCCTCCCAGCATCAGAGTCTTTTCTAGTGAGTCAACTCGTTGTAGGAGGTGGCCAAAGTATTGGAGTTTCAGCTTTAGCATCAGTCCTTCCAATGAACAACCAAGATTGATCTCCTTTAGAATGGACTGGTTGGATCTCCTTGCAGTCAAAGGGACTATCAAGAGTCTTCTCCAGCACCACAGTTCAAAAGCACCAGTTCTTCAGTGATCAGCTTTCTTCACAGTCCAACTCTCACATTCATACATGACCACGGGAAAAACCATAGTCTTGACTAGACGGACCTTGGTTGGCAAAGTAATGTCTCTGCTTTTTAATATGCTATCTAGGTTGGTCATAACTTTCCTTCCAAGGAGTAAGCATCTTTTAATTTCATGGCTGCAATCAGCATCTGCAGGAGCCCCAAAAAATAAAGTCTGACACTGTTTCCACTGTTTCCCCATCTATTTCCTATGAAGTGATGGGACCAGATGCCATAATCTTTGTTTTCTGAATGTTGAGCTTCAAGCCAACCTTTTCACTCTCCTCTTTCACTTTCATCAAGAGGCTTTTGAGTTCCTCTTCACTTTCTGCCATAAGGGTAGTGTCATCTGCATATCTGAGGTTATTGATATTTCTCCCTGCAATCTTGATTCCAGCTTGTGCTTCTTCCAGCCCAGCGTTCCTCATGATGTACTCTGCATATACTGTGTGGATCACAATAAACTGTGGAAAATTCTGAAAGAGATGGGAATCCCAGACCACCTGACCTGCCTCTTGAGAAACCTGTATGCAGGTCAGGAAGCAACAGTTAGAACTGGATATGGAACAACAGACTGGCTCCAAATAGGAAAAGGAATACGTCAAGGCTGTATATTGTCACCCTGCTTATTTAACTTTTATGCAGAGTACATCATGAGGAACGCTGGGCTGGAAGAAGCACAAGCTGGAATCAAGATTGCCGGGAGAAGTTGAGATTAGCAATCTTTAATTTAGATAGGTTATAGTGAAGAGTAGAAGACAATTTGGGTTTCCACATGTGTGCATGCTGAGTCACCTCAGTCATTTCCAACTCTTTGCAACTCTATGGACTGGTAGCCCAGCAGTCCACCGGATTCCTCTGTCCATGGGATTCTCTAGGCAAGAATACTACAGTGGGTTGCCATTCCCTCCTCCAGGGGATCTTCCCAAACCAGGAATAGAACCTCTATCTCTTATGTCTCCAGCACTGGATGCTGCTGCTAAGTTGCTTCAGTCATGTCCACTCTGTGCAACCCCATAGACGACAGCCCACCAGGTTCTTCTGCCCCTGGGATCACCAGGCAAGAACACTGGAGTGGGTTGCCATTTCCTTCTCCATCCAGCATTGGCAGGTGGGTTCTTTGCTACTTAGCGCCACCTGGGACCTGGATTTCCAGAGGGCTGAGGTTTTACTATAATAAATAAGTATAGTGAAGCAAGATGGGGCAAGATCATTTAGGGAAGTGTTAGGGAGTGGTAATAATGGTTGAGCATGACATTTAAAGGGAAGTAAGGAGAAGACTCTTGAGAGTCCCTTGGACTGCAAGGAGATCCAGCCAGTCCATTCTAAAGGAGATCAATCCTGGGTGTTCATTGGAAGGACTGATGCTAAAGCTGAAACGCTAATACTTTGGCCACCTCATGCGAAGAGTTGACTCACTGGAAAAGACCCTGATGCTGGGAAGGATTGGGGGCTGGAGGAGACGGGGATGACAGAGAATGAGATGGCTGGAAGGCATCACCGACTCGATGGACATGAGTTTGAGTGAACTCCGGGAGTTGGTGATGGACAGGGAGGCCTGGCGTGCTGTGATTCATGGGGTCACAAAGAGTCGGACATGACTGAGTGACTGAACTGAACGGAACTGAAGGATGTGAGACCAGTGAAAAGGGGTTTAGATCAACGTCAGATCCAAGGACTGCTGAAGTCAGAGAGTAGAAGGAAGAACTGAAAATAAAAGTGACAGTAGTCAGGCATGGAGTTTGCAATTGAGATTACAGAAGAATTACAGTTAATCAGATAACCAGAGTCTTCCTGTGGACAAGGTCATAGCTTGCTTCCTCACCCTCTTTGGGTTTTTGCTCCCCACATTATTTCTCAGGGAAACCTCTCCTCACTAGCTTATTTAAAATTGCAGCATCTCACCAGCCTCACAGGCGCTTGTTTCTTATTTTTATTCCCTCAAATTATTGCTTGCATCTCATATTCTATATGGGCATACATGCTCAGTCGCTTCAGTATTGTCTGCTTCTGTGTGATCCTATGGATTGTAGCCACCAGACTCCTCTCTCCATGGGATTTTCCAGGCAAAAATACTGCAGTGGGTTGCCATGCCCTCCTCAGGGATATTCCCAACCCAGGGATTGAACTTGCATCGTCCTGTGTCTCCTGCATTGCAGGCTGATTCTTTACCCACTGGGCCACTTGGGAAGCATTATATTCTGTAAACGTTTATGTACGTATTTTGCTTACTGAATGCCTCCTTCATTTGTCCTCAATGAGGGCTAGAATTTATGCCTGTTTGGATACATAGAGTACCTTTTGTGACTAAAACATTTGCCTGACAACAAGTAGATGAGGTATTTGATCTGTTTTTGTTAAATGACTTAAATAAATGACTATATTTTAGTAGGGGAATTCCAAAGAGCCAATAAAATACATCTAGTTATCAATCTTTTTTATAAATTAATTTTTATTTAGAGTATAGTTGTCTTACAATGTTGTATTAGTTTCTCCTGTATAGCAGAATAAATCAGCTATATATGTGCATATATACTGTCTTTTTGAGACTTGAGTTCCTTGTGCTATATAGCAGGTTCTCATTCAATAAATAGTCTCCATTTATTTAGATTTCTATTCAAAAGTAGTTCGAATGACTATCCAGAACTGGGTTGGGTCCCTGGGTTGGGAAGAGCCCCTAGGTAAGGGAAAGGCTAGCCATTCCAGGATTCTGGCCTGGAGATTTTCATGGACTTCATAGTCCACCAGGTTGCAAAGAGTCAGACACGATTGCTCACTCATTGGGCTTTCTAGGTGACTTTAGTAGTAAAGAACCCACCTGCCAATGCAGGAGACATAAGAGATGTGGGTTCAATCCCTAGGGTAGGAAGATCCCCTGGAGGAGGGCAACCCACTCCAGTATTCCTGCCTGGAGAATCCCATGGACAGAGGAGCCTGGCGGGCTTCAGTCCATGGGGTCACAAACAGTCGGACACAACTGAAGTGACTTAGCACACATGCAGGTCATTATTATAAAATTAACTCAGACTCTCCTGAGGTAGGTGTGAATTTTGGTCCCTTTGCAAAGGGTTGTTAGTGATCTTGTGGTCACAATACTTTTAGATAACTCTCTTCCTCCTGCTTTCTGTCATAGCGCCAGCTGTTACTCTGTACTCCTGTGTGTGCATATTGCCTGTAACAGCTCATTCCACCACCACTCCTGCCCTGACCCCAGACTTTGCTGTCTTCATGTACTTTGGGCCTATTTTAAAGAATTTATGTGAAATAAGAGAACCCAGACATTAAATGAGAGCACTAGGGCTCCTCTTATGGGATTAAGGTCTAGGCAACACCAGTTTCTGCTGTTGTTATTGCCTGCTTCTAGGTTAACTGTGTGCTAAATAAGTGTGATTGATCAACGTTTGGATTACTGAGAGATCAGGTGATACTTTAAGTCACCCAATACTTTGGCCTATCCAGTCCCCTCTTTCCCATATGCATGGCTGCCTCCTCCATATGTTCATGTGGTCCATTTTATGCTCAAGCTGAACACATAATGTCTCCTGAAAATGTAGGAGAAGGATACCAATTAAGGTAAGGGTACAATTAGAGAAATCCTGCTCTTAAAATGTGTCATTCCCAAAGCCCCATAGGCCCTTAAGGCAAAGTTCCATCTGAAGACACATTCTTGTTGAAGCAGCAAATGGTGAAACATTTACAAAAGATAAAAAAGAAAGCAGTGTATTCAAGTAGTTTTATGAATAATGCAACGGTCTATAACAAATTTATCTGTGCTAGCTTTAAACAGCACAGGTAATTCATGCAGCAGGGGACATTGGTTATTAACAAATATTCCTATAGCTGCAAGTAATACATTTGTGTTTTTGCTGTGTGTTGTGTTCAGAGCCTCTACCCTACTCTGAAATTTTTAGGGAAATTAGCCATCTAAAGAGTAAGGAAAGCAGAGTTCTTTGGCCTCGGATGTAAACTGTTAAGAGTCACAGTCCTGACATTTCTGCCTTCTGAATGTCAGTCTTCTCATCTGTAAAAACAATCCCGATGGGTCTCTCTTAAATACTGCAACACGTTGCACTGGATTAAAGGGATTGAGTTGTTCTGGTTTCACCCAGTAGAGGGTAGTGTTACCCAGACAAGTTCTCAGCATGAGTCTGGGACAGATGGAGCGGTAGAAGCAGAATTTAGAATATATGGGTAGCTACCTACCTCTCTTCTTGAGTCACCAGACCACAAATGCTTCTCCACAAAATAGCAGCCTCCAGCAAGGGTAGAAATCCACTCCTCCTCAATCATTTGCCACTATTCTTAAAACGGACACATTACTCATTGCTACTGGAATATGAACAGGAATTTAAACTCCTACAATCTGTGTTGTTTTCTGAAATTTAAAGTTTGTTCTATGAATATATTCATTTATATAAAATACAGCAGCTTGTCTATACATATTGAACATTTAAAAATTACAGTTGAAAGTCGCAGATCTTTCCTCTGACAAAAATATTTAAGAAGTATTTATAAAATTTGATGATGTTTAATATCACGATGAAAAAGGAAACCTTCGTTGCACTTTTTACTATACAAATAGCCTAAGTCACTGGCCTGTGACAGACAGATAATTTTAAAGTTCTAAGTGTCAAATCCATATTCGTAGTTCTGGACAAAAGTCTGAATCTCCATCATCCTGTGAAGTTTACAGAGTGCCTCACACTGGAGTGGTCCCCATGTGAGCCACAGAAGCTGTCTGAGAACCCATTCTCAAACAGCAAGACCTGTCTGCTGGGCTAAGACTGATGCACATAAAGTAAAATAGTGGCGGGATTAGATCATTTAAGATACTGTCTCCTCAATACAGGTAGTAGGAGATATGAAGGTATTTGTAGAAAAAGCAACAAAATGGATGAATTAAGATATCAGTATGAAATATAGTTCATGGAGAAGTCTTCATTAAGAGGGTATTATTTAACACCAAAATAAATAAATAAATAAGCAGTACATAAAAGAACAGTACTAAAAGAGCAAAGGTACTATGCACATATAAGTTATTATCATATATAATTACCATATGTATGATAGATAAATGAAATGAAGTCGCTCAGTCGTGTCTGACTCTTTGCAACCCCATGGACTGTAGCCCACCAGGCTCCTCCATCCATGGAATTTTCTGGGCAAGAGTACTGGAGTGGGTTGCTATTTCCTTCTCCAGTAAAATAGATAACTAATGGGAACTTGCTGTGTGACTCAGGGAACTTAGATAGGGCCTCTATAACAACCTAAATGGGTGAGAAGAGGGTAGGAGGTGGGAAGGAGATTAAAGAGGAAAGGGACACATGTAAACCTATTGCTGACTCATGCTGATGTATGACAGAGGCCAAAACAATATTGTGAAGCAATTTTCCTTCAATTAAAAAGAAATAAGATTGGAGAAAAAAGCAGTACATATAAAATACACTAAAAGAGCAAAGGTACTATGCACATGCAAGTTATCATCATCATTATAATAATTTGGGGGTTTAGGGTCACCTTGAGACACTGTATTTGGGACCTTAGAAAGGCACTTTGGTAGAACTTTCCAACTTCTGCTTCCTCTTCGATCTTTATCACTGATTGAGGGCCTGCTTACTCTTTTGTTTTCTTTTAAAGTATAAATGCTGAAGCCGAAAAAGAGTGAATACAAGAATGATGTAATCCTACCAAAGCCAGAAAAGTACTGTGCCCTGTTCCAGTCCCAGACTAGAGAGCTACAACCTGTCTTCTGGTGCAGTGCACCCCCTATTCCTGACTGTGTGCTCCCTTTTCGGGGGAGTTAAAAGTTTCTCAGAGGAGAAGCATGGCACTTGAAAGAAAACTCGTGCTCCCCCTGCCCCTTCTCTGTTGCCTGTAGCTGCTATAAGTGCAATAAAATGTGAGAGTAGAAATGAATTGCTATGGCAACAAAGTGTACTCTAATAATGAAGATGGTATCTAACAGGCAGGAGCAGATAGAACTTTCAGACAGAGGGAAAGAAAATATACCTTGAAATAGTAGGAAGAAATAATATTGCAAGTTTAAAGTTTTCCATTCTCCAGCCTACATATATTGACCCATTTAAACAAGATGGATTTGTACCTTGGTTAACTTCCTCCTAGGACTATTCTGGCAAAGCAAGGTTTTATATTTTGGGGTAGAGGGTACCTGTGTGTTCAGTCTCTCAGGAGTGTCTGACTCTGCAATCCCATGGACTGTAGCCCACCAGGCTCCTCTGTCCATGGAGTTTTCCAGGTAACAATACTGGGAGTGGGTTGCCATTTCCTCCTCCCAAGGATCTTCCCAACTCAGGGATCGAACCCGCATCTCCTATATTGGCAGCTGGATTCTTTACCACTGTGCCACCAGAGAAGGTACTTAGTACTTCCTAAAAGCAGGAAGAAGGAAAGATCAGGCCCTCTGATCTAGAAACATGGAAGAACATGCAGTCAATGGGCAATACACAGAGGTCTGTAATTTAGATCCTCTGCTTTACCGCAGAGCTTCCCGGGGCTTAGTCCAACTTCTTGGACAAGATAATTCTCTGCCACAAGAAACATTTCAGAAAAATGCCTACCAAGCTGGATAGGGGCCCAGAAACAGTACAAAGCCATCATGAACAGACAGAACTTAGAAGTCTTTAAGGAAAATAAAGAGGGACTGCTGAGAATCAGACACTGGGTTGAAGTAGACTGAATTTATTCCACCCATTCTTTCAAAAAAATTTAAATAAGGTATTCAGAATTGGCTGGGTTATCCTGCAGAATATATCAACACCAACATTTTTAGTGATTTAAGCAACAAAGGTTAATTTCTCATTCACAGTATCTGTCAATCACACCTAAGGAGGGAGTTCAGCTCCATGTCCTCCTCATTTTGGGAATCAGATGGATTTCGCCAGTTGTGAGGCTCTTATGTCAGAATTAAATACTCTGATCTAAAAGTGACATATGTCACTCATGTTACTTCTGCCTAACCCATGGCCAGAACATCACTCCCCAGTTTCAAGGAGGGAGCCATGATCAATAATCCCTATGTGCCATGTGTGGCACATCCCTATGTGTCTGGAAGAAGCGATGCTGATAGAGACACATATTACAAGACTTTATCATAGTTTGTGTGCACCAGGAGTTTTTATATGAGATGTATATACCAAAGCTTATATTTAAAACACCTGCTTATACTCTGGGAAAGTACTGGCCATAGTGTTATGTAACAGCAACCTTATTACCTTAAAAAATGTGTGAGAGTGAGGACAGGGGCATGGGGAGCATCCTGAAAAGCATTCATAGATGATTGTGGTCATATGGACTCACAGTTAAAATTGAAGGGTTTCAGACTCTGCTTACTGAGTTTTGCAAGGATGTAGGAGAAAGAAATGGCAAAGCACTCCAGTATTCTTGCCTAGAGAATCCCGTGGACAGAGGAGCCTGGTGGGCTGCTGTCCACAGCGTCGCACAGTGTTGGACACGACTGAAGCGACTTAGCATGCATGCATGCATTGGAGAAGGAAATGGCAACCCACTCCAGTGTTCTTGCCTGGAGAATCCCAAGGGCAGAGGAACCTGGTGAGCTGCCGTCTATGGGGTCGCACAGAGTTGGACACGACTGAAGCGACTTAGCAGCAGCAGCAGGTTGAGGCCCCATCATCTAACCAGAGACAAAAAGATGGCTCTAAGGATGAGGCCTGTCAAAATCAGAAAGCTGTCAAAACCTCACAATGGCTGTTAGCAGACCTGTTTCCTCGTCCAGATCTTTATTAAGGGTGTCCCTCCAACTTAATACAAATAACAAAACAAACTAAAACAAAGCTGTATTCCCTGTTCGCCTTACTTAAATTCTTCATGCACAGTTCAGACCCCATTTCTACTCATTCCATTCTCTGTGCACTTATCCTCAGTGTGCATTTCTTTAAAAAATTAATGCTTCTCTATCATTCAATGGATTCTACTTTTTCTCTCTGCTCAGTGTAAGTCCTATGACAACAGTAACCTTATCTCTGACCCTGTCTCTTTTGCAGTGTCTTCCAGCACTTAGCACAGGGCTGTTACAAAGTTGGCTGACAGTACATATTTATTGCTTATACCCATAATTGGAAAAATTTTACTGAGAACAGCACCCCAGGCTAATGCAAATATACTTTAGGTAATAATGTTGTCATTGAAAGCTGCATTTTAAAAGACAGCTCTCTGCTTTGGCATCTATTGTCATTTTTGTTCCCTCAAGCCACCTTTCACTGAGGTGGAAAAGGCAGTGAAAAAAAGTGAGTAGCTAGAATTGAGAACAAAAAGGAATAGGACATGAGAATTGAATTGGAACCTGGATCCTGAGTTCTCTTGATTACACCATTCACTAGCCCTGTGAAGACAGTCCTCAGCATTTCCAGTAGTCATGTACGTATGTGAGAGCTGAACCATAAAGAAGGCTGAGTGCCGAAGAATTCATGCTTTCAAATTGTGGTGCAGAAGACTCTTGAGAGTCCCTTGGACTGCAAGGAGATCAAACCAGTCAATCCTAAAGGAAATCAACCCTGAATATTCATTGGAAGGACTGATGCTGAAGCTGAAGCTCCAATACTTTGGCCACTTGATATGAAGAGCCGACTCATTGGAAAAGACCCTGATACTGGGAAAGATTGAAGGCAAGAGGAGAAGGGGGTGAGAGAGGATGAGATGGTTGGATGGCATCACCGATTCAATGGACATGATTCTGAGCAAGCTCTGGGAGATGGTGAAAGACAGGGAAGCCTGGTGTGCTGCAGTTCATGGGGTCGCAAAGAGTCAGACACAGCTTAGCGACTGAACAACAGCAGCAGCAGCATCTCCATCTGTGAAAGGGATGCCTGCCATTGTCTTGCCTTCTTCACAGAATGCTGAGAGCAGTGAATAAAATCACAAGAGTTAAACCAATCTGAAAACTTTAAAATACTTTACAAATATCATTTTCAGGTGGGATCATTAAAAAAGACTTGTACCTAATGTCTTCCGTGCTATTAGAGCCCTTTCAGGATGGGTAGGGGATACATGTAAAGCCCTGACAACACAGGCTCTGAACTCTTTGAAAGCTTTTTATCTAATCAGTACAAGGTCCTGTTGCTAATTGCAGGGGGTTTCTCCCTGGGCATCCAGTTCAGTGTGTAAAGTGTTATATTTATAACTTTCTGAAGCCTCAGTCCCTCTCAGAATCCCAGGAAATAAGAGTCTGATCTGATTGTGACTGTAGATTGCAGGTTGATATCACCAGGCTGGTGGTGATTTCTAACAAAAGCAAAACAGCAGGTATCTGTGCAAGAAGGGCACTAAAGCTTTCCACATCTCTGAGAGGGACTGCTTCCCTCCCTTCATCTTTCCCTGCCTCCCTCCCATCCAGAGAGGAAAAGAGCATGGCTGGAGCCAGAATAAGCCCGTTCAGCTGCAAAAGCAGGCATGAGGCATGGTGGTGGCGAGGGGACAGGCCAGTGGGGGCTCTGGCAGTAAGGAGCGAATTACCAATGGGGGGAGAATCTCAGATAGGGTCTGAAGCATGTGGATAGGAAATAATGAGACTTCTTTATGAAAGGTAGGAATTATGTGTGGGATCGATGTTAATATGTGAGCCCAGCAACACATCCCATGGACAAGCTGTTATGGTGGGAACGTGGCAGATACTCCACTGTGAAGACTGGAGACCTGGGCTGGAGTAGTAATGCCAACTTTATTAGCTGCACCCTGAGCTTCTCTGAACGTTAGTTTTATCATCTGAAAAAAAAAAAAATAGCAAAAGACAAGGGAGAATAAAAGCTAGGGTGAAGCTTTGGTGTGAGACTTGAATGAGAATGCTTACGAAAGGACCCTGCTATTTTTTAAGGGTAATCAGTAGATCATTTGTAATTTATGAAAGACTTTCATGTTTGAATTCTGAGCCTCCTCAAGAGAACTGGGAATGGGGATTGTCAGTGACTGTGATATGGAAAGAGAGAAACCTCGGAGCTGAAGAATTTACATCCAGCCTCATGGACATACCACAGCCTGAATGCTCCACCCTGGGGAAAGCAGAGTCAGTCCTATGACTCTACCACGGCAATTCTAAAATAGGTTGTGAGGCTATTCAGCAAATGGTAGTGGTGGCCCCACCAAGATAGCCACATGCTAATCCCCAGAACCAGTGAATATGTCATTTTAGATGACAAAAGGGAATTAAGGTTGCAGATGCAATTAAAGTAGCAAATTAGCTAATGTTAAAATAGATTATCCTAGATGATCAGGTAGACCCAATGTAATCAGAAGGGTCCTTAAAAGTGGAAAAGAGAGTCAGAGGAAGAAATACAATGGCAGAAGCAGAGTCAGAATGATGCAATGTGAGAACTCACCCAGAGATTGCTGGATTTGAAGATGGAGAAGGATACCATGAGCTGCAGGATGTGGACAGTCTCTATGTGCTAGAAAAAGCAAGGGAACAATTGATTTTCTACTCGAGCCTCAGGAAGAAACACAGTACGACCCTCAGCCCCAGTAAGATCCCTGTCAAGTCTCTACCTACAGAGATATGAGATAATAAATTTGTATTGTCTTAAGCCACTAAGCCTGTGACTGCATATAGTAACAGTAGAAAACAAATGTAATACTCAAAACAAGATATTTGATACTAAGTAAGTTCTTTTGAATGATAATATCAAGAGGTTTGCATATCAGAAAGGTGAGTTGGTAAGTGAAACAAAGAATTTGGAGGTAATATAAACGTAAAAGGAACGTGAAACTGTCGTTTTTAACATCTGTCCCATAGCCTAAAGAAACAAGGTTAAATCTGAGAGAATCACTAAACTACATTCTCTTCACTGCAGCCTAGGTAATCTTTCTATAACACAAATCTGATCTTGGCAAGCCCTTGTTTGAAATACTTTGTGGACTTCACATTGCCAAAATAATACATTTAAAATTTTATCTCTGTGATCTAACTTCTTATTTCTCCAATTTCATGTCCTTTAACTGTTCCACCTACAGGCTAAAATCTCATCATAGCAAATATATTCCTATTTTTGAAAATGCTGGGCTTTCTCTGTCTCTGCACATATCCTGAAAATATTCATTTTCAATAATGCCACTTGCAGCAACATGGGTGGACCTAGATAGTATCATACTAAGTGAAGAAAGTCAGAGAAAGACAATACCATATAATATCACTTCTGTATGGAATCTAAAATATAACACAAATGAACTTATTTATAAAATAGAAAGAGACTCACAGACAGAAAACAAACTTATGGTTACTAAAGGGGAAAGGCAGGAGGGAGGGATAAATTAGGAGTTTGGGATTAGGAGATACAAACTATTATAACAAGGACCTACTCTATAGCACAGAGCACTATATTCAATATCTTGTAATAAACCATAATGAAAAAGAACATGAAAAAGTATGTGTGTGTTTTATACACATACATGTACATGTATGTGCATATATGTGTGTATGTATAAACTGAATGACTTTGCTATATACCAGAAATACAACATTGTGAATCTACAGTACTTCAATTTTTTTTTAATTCTTCATTTTTAACTTCCTTCAGTTTACAAATTCTAACTTGTCTTTCAGTTTAAATGATACTTATTCAGGAACACATTTTTTTTAGGTCTTTTCTCTAATCAAGGACACTGGCTTAGATTCAGTAAGCAGACCTAGTCAAAGTTATGGCTTTTCCAGCAGTCATGTATGGATGTGAGAGTTGGACTATAAAGAAAACTGTGTGCCAGAGAATTGGTGCTTTTGAACTGTGGTGTTGGAAAAGACACTTGAGAGTCCCCTTGGACTGCAAGGAGATCAAACCAATCAATCCTGAAAGAAAGCAGTCCTGAATATTCATTGGAAGGACTGATGCTGAAGCTGAAACCCCAATACTGTGGCCACTTGATGTGAAGAACTGACTCATTGGAAAACACCCTGATGCTGGGAAAGATTGAAGGCAGGAGGAGAAGGGGATGACAGAGGATGAGACGGTTGGATGGCATCACCGACTCAATGGATATGAGTTTGAGTAAACTCTAGGAGTTGGTGATGGACAAGGAAGCCTGGCATGTTGCAGTCCATGGGGTTGCAAAGAGTTGGACACAACTGAATGACTGAACTAACTGAAACAGACATTTGTTAATTCTTTAGTTGGTCGCTGTCCAACCCACCACCCTTTCTACTAGTAGCATGCTCTCCCTTTGGGGAATTCGGCAGTGTGCACACCATTTGGGGGAGAAGGATTCGCAGTTCCCACTTATTACTGTTGGCTCCCCATATTAAATCCTGAAATTACCAGGCCAAATTCTTCTTGTCCCCATGCCCTGAAACCCCAGGACAAGTATGTGATCTAAAATTGATCAAGTTCCCAGTACTTAAGTACTCTGCTGTCAGCACTTTGAATTTTGAGTGAATGATGCAAAGGAGCAAATTCACAGATTGATCAGAAGGAATGCAATGGCCAGCAGGTTAGATTTTGCTCCACAGCATGGTCTTTGTTTGCCCAATTCCTGTCCAGTTTTCAAGCCTAGTTCTCCAGCCCCTCCATTTTTTCTTACTCTTCTTCTTTCCCCTGTAAATCAAGCTGGAGTCAGTTTCTCTCTTACATCAAGAGCCCTTATTGATAAATGCTCCTTTCTCTGGGCTCCCATACCACACTGTTTATGCACATATTATAATACTTGTCACACTGTTTGTTTAGTTATTCATAATTAGTATGGGTTTGAAATAGCTCTGACCATATCACAGCCAGAGTGGATGCAGCCAAGTTGTGTTTTATCTGATCAGTTAGGTTGTTTTAAATAGGGGATAATTTTTGGAAGTTTTAAATATGATGTTAAAGGGGAACCTTGAAGAGAAAAATCATATTCACTTAAGCATATGTAGTGTGATAAAGCCTGTGAAGGAAGTATGATGTGTATGGGGTCAGTCAAGGAGGCAGGAGATAACAGAAATGGGACTCAGAGACTCATGAGGTGATGGATTGAAGCAGAAGATACTGAGCTTAGAGTAGATATTTGTGTTAAATTTTATATTTATGTGTAATTGCAAAAAGGACCTACAGAGTTCCTTTTGAGGTGTAATAGGATCATACTAAGAAATCAAGTGCCTCTAAACCCTGAGAAATTTATGGAACAAAGTCTCTGATACTTAGAATACTAAACTGTAAAATAAATTCAAGAAAATTTTAAACACTTTTGAAATTTCCTGTAATAATTTCTTTTGAAATCTAAAATATTAATGTTTCCAAAATTTTTCTTGTGTTTTTTGGTATCTCTGAACTGTTTACTCCTTAATCATTGGTTTAGTCTGCTTGTTGTTGATTTAGTCATGCATGTGCTGGACATTCAATGGATAAGAGTTCATAGATTTGACCATCTTCTGGTTAAATAGAGCAAGTTGTTTACATAGCAGGTAGAGTTTTTGTTGGTGTTGTTATTTTTATTGGGGAGGGTGTTGGCTTGGGAGTAAGGAATGGAGCATTCAATATACCAACCATGAACCATGAAAGCTCATCTTCTCATCCTACAGTCAGGTAGCTATATCTATTTAAGTCTGAGCTTGAGAATAAAAGATCATGGGTAAGGTGAGTCTCCCATGCAGCTGTTTGATAAAGGAACTTCTGTATTTTCATGGTGTAATAAGCAATATTCTTTCAAATGAGATTTTTGGAAAGGATTTTTCTGAAGATTTAGAGTGAAAACATTCTGAAACCAGTTCTGACTACAGAGAGCAAGTTTCACCTCGGGTATTAAGCATTTGAATTAGGGACTCCGATGCAGTAGTACCACACACAAATGCTTTTGGAAAACTCTCTTGAAGAGTGGTATTCACTGATCAGTTCTTCAAAAGGGGGTATCTTATTTTTAGCTCATTTTCTAACAAATTTCATGAAGGAAATGCCACTGTTTTGTAGAAGCAGAATTTAAAAGGTGGAAACTTTGCATTACACGACCATTAAGCTTCATAAACCTTTCCTATTACTAACCTATTATTCTATCAAGACAGAAAAGCATGGATAACATTAAAATCAGCCGTAAACAAAGATCCCACTTTAAAATATTTTTCTTTCTGTCTCTGAAATTATTGCTAAGACCTTTTTTAATGAGGAAACATTACCAAAGACATGCAAGGTGCACCTGTGTGCATGTGTCTGTGAGTACACATGTTCAGGGGTGTTCATGTGTATATGTGTGTGTTTTGGGGGATTCACTTAAAGATAAACTGAAACATTTAAGAAACACTCTGTGCACAAATTCTAGTTGAGCACACACAGAAGAACTTTATAAATATTTCCCTAAATGCAACTCAACTATCAAACACAAAGTATAAACGGGTACTGTTCTTGCTCACACCAGCTGGATGACTCATTCCAAGCTCTTCAGTCTTTTCAGATATCCAGTGGACACCATTCATCTCAAATTATGTACCTTAAATTCTCTAGATGTTTACTGTGCCAACCTCCATGCATCACCTCCCCAAATTTTTTAGATTTACTGGATTTTCCTACAGCTACATGAAAATAGCTGGTTTCATCATGCAAGGGTTGAGCTCTAAGTGCTTACCTTAAAGTGAAAGTTACTCAGTTGTGTCTGACTCTTTGTGACCCCATGTACTATATAGTTCATGGAACTCTCCAGGCCAGAATACTGGAGTTGGTAGCCATCTCCTACTCCAGGGGATCTTCCCAACCCAGGGATCAAACCCAGGTCTCCCATATTACAGGTGGATTCTTTACCATCTGAGCCACAAGGAAAGCCCAAGAATATTGGAGTGGGTAGCCTATCCCTTCTCAAGGGGATCTTCCTGACCCAGGAATCGAACCGAGATCTCCTGCATTGCAGGTGGATTTTTTACCAGATGAACTACCAGGGAAGCTAGTGCTTATCTAGTCAGGGTCTTAGTTCCTTAATTAAGCTATGCCTGCAGTAGTTTCTAAAGCAAGAATACCAGGAATATTTGCCATTGAATGGAGCCCTTACCAGTCATTAGTTGCTGTTAAGCTCCCAATTAGATCTGTTTTCTACAGGTTATAAGGTCATTTTGACATAACTAATACTCAGGGCATTTTTGCACAATCTCTTGCTTTTTTAATTTTTTCAAAGTGAAAAGTGATCCTGTGTGTGCTGGGTGACCTTTGTTTGCCTGTTATTCAATGTGTCTATATTTATTTTAAATAACAAATATTAGTTTAGAAATGATTCAATCTTGATTTGTAGCCACTACATATGCACACTCAGAATTATTTTCCCTACACACACACACACACATGGTATATGGGGGTGTATGTACAGAATATAAAAATGAAGGCTTAGAAATTGAAATGGTTTGTATAAAGGCAAGATCAATTTATCAAATGCTTGATGGTTTAGAAACCTTGGATAGGCTGCAGATTTCCATTCACTCTTTCACTTAAACCTGTAGAAATTCCTTGACTGGTATGTCTGCATCAGTTGTTACTAAATGTTAAGTTACAAAGATTTGAGAAGTTTCAAAGAAGAGCTTAACACTCCCCACCCCTGATTCTGCCAGGAGAAAAAGTGAGAGATTTTGTGCTGTTGAGAAAGGAATGCTAAGGTGTTGAAATAACATTTTCCACTATTTCTTCCTGTACAAAATGTTGATGCTCTGAAAACTCTTCAGTTAACACCAGACAAGCAATCAGTTGTGTAATGTTAATAGGGTAACAGTAATCTGGGTCAGTCCACACAGCCCCAGGGTAGGCTAGTGTCCCCTCATGCATAGGGACAGCCTTTCACTTCTAGAAATGTCATGGTTTGAGTGGTACATTATATTAACCTTGTAGATGTTAAGGAAATTATTTAAACATTTTATAAAATTGATGTCCTCAATTATGTAATAAAGATAATATTTACTCTGCAAACTCAATTAGTAAGAATTTACTATGCATCTACCCTAGGCACATATGATATACTATGGGTGCATAGAATCTTGCATGACATGATTCTATCCCATGAAGAATTTTCAATCTTTGTAATTTTAGTCCACTGTAACAAATTTGACAGTGCCTTGGGAAAGAAATAAGAGTGCTAATTGCCCTACACAAATATAAAATGATAACAGGGAAAGGCCACAACTTTCTAGCTTTACAACCTTGAGAAATTGACTTAACATCATTAAGCCAAATTTATACATCTATAAAATGGAGACAGATGTAAGATTCTTCTTAATGAATTGTGAAGAAGATCCAGTGATATAAAGCGTCTTATGGACTGAGTACAATTCTGGTCATATGGTCAAGCTCAGAAGGTGCTCGGCCAAGAATAGATGAATAGACAGATGAATTAATAAGTAGTAACTGCTAAATAGGTTCATATGTGCAGTGAAAGGGATGAGGGTAGGAGAGAGAGAAAGGGGCAAGCATTCATTAACCATCTTCTGTGTACTAAGTGATTCTGTATTCTCTTTCATCTCTCTGTCCCTCTTTATCTCTGCCCTTTGCTAGCTCTGTGACCTCTCGCAGGTTACTTAATCTCTCTGTGTCTCGGTTTCCTCAGCTCTAAAATAGGAAAAATAATAGTTATTTTTCAATGTAATACATCAAAGTACTGGGGTATAGTAAGTGAAAGTGAAAGTGTTAGTTCCTTGGTCCTGTCCAGTTCTTTGCAACCCCATGGACTATAGTCCACCAGGCTCCTCTGTTCATGGAATTCTCCAGGCAAGAATACTGGAGTGGGTTGCCATGCCCTCCTCCAGAGGATCTTCCTGGTGCATTGTAAGTGCTCATTAAACTTAGGTATTGCTATTTCATTTAGCTGTTATTACTTCAGGAAAGGCATAGGATGATAACAGGAAGGACAGACTTCTCTATTGAGAAAACTGGGGAGAGCACATAGGATCGCTCCTTTTCCAGGGGTTTGTAAAGCAACCTAGATCCTCTCAAGATTCGGTCCTGTACTTTTTTAATCAGCAAGCATGATTATTCACCATATGATTATTTGAAGATGATTTCGCTGCATGAGTATTTGTCACAGCTAAAACATCAAAAGTGAACAAACAATAAAAGCCTAGGTGATGTGCTTAAGTCAGATTCAGCTTCTGAACTACAGGCAACCCAAGAGATTCCTTCAAGGCCAAAGCCAATTGTTTATAATTCAGTGTTTCTTCAAAAATATTCATGAACATGTTCATGTAAACAGTGCTTCAGAAAATAAGTGTTCTTTATAATAAGATCTATTCCTCCTAACATGCCTTAAAAGGAAACTTGATGCTATTATTCTTGCTCAAAAGACGATGAGACAGAGGGAGGTGAATTGCCTGGACTACACTCACAAATTAAGTCAATAGCAGAGAGAGACTCAGAATGAAAAGTAAAAGTAAACAATTTTTTTCCCCTCAGCAATAGTGGTGCTTCAGTTCTAAGATTATTACCTTTCATTGCCTTGACTTTAAGTTTTGGTACATTTAATTGCTTTTGAATGTAACAAGTGTCATACTATTCTACCTACTTTGGATGAGTTTTTATACTATTCTATCTACTTGAATGTGTTTCTACTCACTTGTGGTTAAACTTTAACAAGCTGTCATTGTGTTTAAAGGAACACTCTGTGAGTGTGGTCAATGCAGTGGCCTAGAACAATAAGAGGGTTGCATCTGAATCCTATCCACATTATCTAAGCATCTGGTTTAACTCTGGGAGGGGCTTCTGACCCTGAAATCTGACTTCACCAGTTAGCCAGGTGTATATGGTACTTGCTTCTATGTCTTGTCACATATCTGTCTTACTTGGGAAAACAGTTTATTAAGTTGAATTGTTATTCTTACTGTCAATAAAAATGGCAGTACATCATGGAGTTATCTCCAAACATCTCAAGTTGATATGGAGACTGAGGGACATTAAGTAAAGTGAACTGTCTCAGCAAATCACTTCCTGTTATCTCAGAAGGAAGTCAAAACTAAAAGGCAGAGAGTATACCTAGAAGAGCTTTGTAAGATGTCTTTGACTTTATTTGGGTTGTGTTCTGTTTTGGTTTTGCAATTAGTTGTCTCACTGCAGTGATTAACATTGAAATGTGGGATATTTCTTCTTTCCTCTGAGCAACAAGAGGGAAGAGAGAGCTAGGAAGCTACCCTCGAACCCCCAGGCTTCATAGAAGGGTGGCCCACAGGGCAGTAATGCAACGCTGACAGACCCCACAGGGTCTTTGAACAGGGGCCATTAATGCAGCTGGAGCCTGAAGTGTGACTTTGGAGGTTTCAGGAGAGAAGCCACCTGTGCAGCTCTCATATTGAAGAAAAGCAGCCCTGCTTTTAGGAAACTATAAAGGACTCCCAAGAACCTCGTCCAGTAGCAACATGACCCCACTGTCTATGCAATATAGTCCCAGGCTACCTGTCCAACCGTATTTAACACTGTCTGCATTCACACCCACCATACTTTACTACTGCTAAGTCACTTCAGTCGTGTCCGACTCTGTGTGACCCCATAGACGGAAGTCCACCAGGCTCCCCCGTCCCTGGGATTCTCCAGGCAAGAACACTGGAGTGGCTTGCCATTTTGCCTTCTCCGTACTTTAAGGAAGCTAAACTATTTGCAGGGCTTCCCTGGTGGCTCAGAGGTTAAAGCGTCTGCCTCCAATGCAGGAGACCCGGGTTCGATCCCTGGGTTGGGAAGATCCCCTGGAGAAGGAAACGGTAACCCACTCCAGTATTCTTGCCTGGAGAATCCCATGGATGGAGAAGCCTGGTAGGCTACAGTCCACGGGGTCGCAAAGAGTAGGACACGACTGAGCGACTGAACAGAACAGAACAGAAACTATTTGCAGTCTTCTATACAAACCCAAAACATTCCTACCTTATGCAGTTCTTTCCTCTCAAACCTATTTTACTCGCACATCTACCTGTGTTCCTTGTCCCAGTAAATACAAGCTCTGTTTACCAACACTACTAATTGCCAAACTGAACATCTGAAACCACCCTTGAATTCTTTTGTATATCTGCCTGTCAGATCCACCAACAGATGCTGATTCCAACCACTTCTCAGCCCTCCCACCACTACAAACCTGGTGCAAGCCTCTGTCTGTCTCGCCTGGATCACTACAATAACCTTCTAATCAGTCCTGTTGCTTCTTTCCTTGCCCTCCTGCTGTCTATTTTCAACAAAACAGATGGTGATTCTGTTAAAATATAAATCATATTGTGTCACTCCTCTGCTGAAACTTTTCTTTACTTCCTATGCCAGTCAGACAAAAGCTACTGTCCTAGCAATGACCTACAAGACATGCTGTGATCCGGCCTCATCTCTACTACACTTGCTCTCCACTCCTGTTCCAGTTAGAATGGCTTCCATGCTTTTCCTTGTACAAACCAATTGCACTCATTCCTCAAATCCTCTGCACTGTTTCTGCCTGAAATTCTCTTCTAGTTATACAGTGATGTTTCTCCTAAGCCCTTCCTCAGGTATCTGCTTAACTGTCATACTCTGTGAAGTCTATCATTACTTTTTTTTCTTGCACAGTATCCATTATTATCTAACACGTTGCATATTTTATTTATATTGTTTTCTTATCTGTCTCTTATCATTAGGAAGGAAATTCATGCAAGGAAGGAGTTTTATCTGTTTTGTTTATCTATTTTATTTATTGTTGTATGCCCCAGCACCTAAAAGAGAGCCAGGCATACAGAAGATTCTCTTTAAATGTATCTAGAACTGATGAATAAATCAAGTCACCTCTACACTGCTGAAAGACTTCATGAACACCTAAAAAATAATAATAGAGTTATTTCTCCCTTGAAGGGCCATAGTTTTTAGAGTCCAGAAGCATACAACTTATAATTCCAGATAGCAAGGATGATAAAATATTCTTTTCAAAAATACGTTATTATTACTGTTAAGTCCTGGTTACAATTTTACAAACTCCCTGTGGGCATAGTTAATCTGAGGCCCCTTTGAAAAAAATGTCAGTTACCTCTTAGTTTCTCCTTTCTCCAGCACTGTGACATCCTTCCATGATTAATTCTCATTTCATTTTCCATAGCATCAGTTACAGAGCCAGCACTCATTCTCTTCAAATAAATTACTAAAGGCAACATGATAACCTGGTAGAATTGTCTTAACTTCAGCTGTCTTTTTCCCTTTGAAGTTAAATCCCCTCTGCTCTTACCAGATTGTCTGAGTAGATTGCATGTGATGTATTATTGGTTTTGTTGTCCTATTTTAGTATAACATTTTAGTGTATTCTAATGAGAGGTAAAATAAATTTCCTAATGACATGAATAATTATAAGTGTAAACATTAGCTGGGTATGTGACTATTGGGAGAATGCCTTAAAAAAGAAACAAATCCTGTAGAGGCCAATAAAGAGAAAAAGCGACAACTGTAATCAAAGTCTTTCTTGCCTTCTGGCAATTTATACTGCAGATAGGCCCTTTATGCTAAGTTCTTGAGCAGAGAGGAAGGAGAGGAGGATTCAGACTAAGTTTTCAGTTTACAGAGTTGGTAGATTATTGATGAAAGGTGGATGTGGGCAGTGTAAGACTCTGTATTGTGAGGAGAAGGATTGCTCAATTCATTTTAATTTCCTAATATGTATTATGGTCTTACTAATAACAGGGCACTGTAGTAGGCATTTCCAAGGTAACAGTTATCATTATTTCTGTTTCAAATAATTTTAAACTGAATAGAGAAGACAAGAATATACATAACTATTGTTATTGTTCAGTCATTCTGTCATGTCAGACTCTTTGTGACCCCATGGACTGCAGCACGCCAGGCTTCCCTGTCCTTCACCATCTCCCGGAGCTTGCTCAAAGCATGTCCATTGGTGATGCCATCCTACCATCTCATTCTCTGTCATCCCCTTCTCCTCCTGCCCTCAATCTTTCCCAGTATCAGGGTCTTTTCTAATGAGTCAGCTCTTCACATCAGGTGGTCAAATTATTGGAGCTTCAGCATCAGTCCTTCCAATGAATATTCAGGATTGGTTTCCTTTAGGATTGACTGGTTTGATCACCTTGCAGTCTGGGGGACTCTCAAGAGTCCCTGAAGTGACCTATTTCTCCTGGCAATCTTGATTCAAGCTTGTGTTTCACTCAGCCCAGCATTTTGCATGATATACTCTGCATATAAGTTAAATAAGCAGGGTAGCAATATATAGCCTTGACATACTCCTTTCCCAATTTGGAGCTAGTTCATTGTTCCATGTCCAGTTCTAACTGATGCTTCTTGACCTGCATACAGGTTTCTCAGGAGGCAGGTCAGGTGGTCTGGTATTCCCATCCCTTTGAGAATTTTCCACAGTTTTTTGTGATCCACACAGTCAAAGCCTTTAGTGGAGTCAATGAAGCAGAAGTAGATGTTTTTTCTGGAATTCTCTCGCTTTTTCTATGATTCAACGGATGTTGGCAATTTGATAAATGATTATATTGGCAAAGGTGTAAGCACAAATAGTCACCATTATAGAGACAAGCTAACTGCTATGAAGTTCAGATGATAAAGAGATCATAAACCATTCATTTGTGTCTGCCAGGTGGTGGAGGATTGGAAATGAGTATAGATATTTGCAAATACTTGAAAAAGTCTTTCTGCCCCTATGAAGAGAGACTCTATGATATGGTTTGAAATATGAGTATGATTTTACCAACGAGGCTCAAGAAGAACATTCCAGAAAATTGATGCAAAGTTGTAAAAATTAAAAATACACTAAGTAATCCATTGGGATGAAGGACATTGATGAAGCATCACTTACCACAGTGATGGTAAGCAGGGCTGAAAGATATGTGGAGACAATATTAATAACATCCTTAAAGATCAGGCTGTAAATTGTATTTACAGGAAATGATGAACCACTGAAGACTTTGATCATGAGTGAAACATTATAAGAGATCTGAAAATAGTAAGATTCCTTTAGGAGTTTCCAGAGGAAATGTGTCTCTCTTGGCCTCACTTGGTCATTGGCTTCCAAGGTCTGTGTATAGATAATCTACCCCATTGTAAGTAATTCAGAGATTGAACTTGAGAGTTTGATCAATGTAGATCCTAAAATAGAGTAAAATGCTCATAGCTGTTTTACTATTATATTTTCCACTATAAAGCTGAGTGAGCTGAGAAACAAAGAGATTAAATAACCTGCCGAAGGTCACACTGTTAATGGCCAAGAGAAAAAAAGAGTGACTAGACAAAAAGAGACAGAGAGAGATTGAGAAGTAAACCAAACATGCATTGTTGAATTGTTATAGAAGCAAATACCATTAGACATTTGCTTAATGTATTATAGCCTTGGGTAAATTAATTTAAAGCACTAGAATTTTAATGGAGATTAATGAGTTGAATTAATAGTTAGAATTTTTAAATATATGGCTGAATATTTTGGTAGTTTTAGTTAAATATTTCTCAATTGCCTTTTTATATTGACTGAACTGTTCTAATCAAAGAAGATTACACAAATATTTTGTGTATTCTGAATGTTCAAGGCTCTGGTTCCTTCTGAAGAACAAACAGAAATATTTGAAGCATGAACAAAGAGAAAAGCCTTCTTACTTTAATTGTAGACAAATAATTTTCCTTATTACATAGTGAACAGTAAGTAGATTTGGTTTTAGAAAGTAAGTACAAGAGTAATTCCACACTTTTTTTTTTAATGAAGAAAACATTCTTATTAATGCAGCTTAGGTGCTTGTTTGCTCCATTTAACAGCTATTCAGGTGTATTCTCAGATGGTATGTGTGAAGAAGTCAGTTATAAAAAATGTAAGCACCTTATTCAGAATAAGGTAACATTATAGCATTCCTTCCACCCCATCTTATCACTCACCTGCATAAGGATAATTGTAGCTACATAGGTGCTCAAATAATTAAAAATGGGATATCATTCAGAGAATGGTTATTCAGGAAAAAGCAGTAATATTTTTTTTCCTTCTAGTCTCCAAAGAAGGCAATGGCACCCCACTCCAGTACTCTTGCCTGGAAAATCCCATGGATGGAGGAGCCTGGTAGGCTGCAGTCCGTGGGGTCGCTAAGGGTCGGACACGACTGAGCGACTTCACTTTCACACATTGGAGAAGGAAAAGGCAACCCACTCCAGTGTTCCTGCCTGGAGAATCCCAGGGACGGGGGAGCCTGGTTGGCTGCCATCTATGGGGTCGCACAGAGTCGGACACGACTGAAGTGACTTAGCAGTAGCAGCAGTCTCCAAAGAGGGAAAATTGTAATTCATATATATATTTTTTTTACTTCTTTCCTGGTAAACCATGTAGCCTAAGAACAAATGCTTCTTCTCTATTCATCCTTTGGCTAGTGTCCCCTCCAGATACTTGAAGAGATGGGTCACATCCCCAGTAATACTGATTTTGTCCCTCTCTTAGAGCTAGACCATCATAAGGTTAATCTTTTGACTAACTATACCGATATGTGTATACTTCATTTTCATAATTAAGCTGCAAAGTGTGTCACTTAGTCATGGCTGACTCATTGTGACCCCATGTACTATAACCTACCAGGCTCCTCAGTACATGGGATTCTCCAGGCAAGAATACTGGAGTGGGTTGCCATTCCCTTCTCCTGGAAATTAAGCTGTAAATGTCCCCAGGATCAAAAACCAGAAAATGTGTATTAAAACATTATTTGTTGAATGAGAAATTAGGGAAACATTTACAGAAAAATCCTCTGGCCTCAAAAGTCAGGAAATCTTATTTTTCTAAAAATTTTGAAGCTCCAAGTTGACTCACTGGAAAAGACTCTGATGCTGGGAAGGGTTGGGGGCAGGAGGAGAAGGGGGCGACCGAGAATTAGATGGCTGGATGGCATCACCGACTCTGTGGACATGAATTTGAGTGAACTCAGGGAGTTGGTGATGGACAGGGAGGCCTGGCGTGCTGTCCCATGGGGTCGCAGAGAGTCGGACACGACTGAGCGACTGAACTGAACTGAACTGAACTGAGTTTCTATGAATAAGTCGCTCTATAAGGTTTGACTCTTTGTGATCCCATGAACTGTAGCCTGCCAATCTCCTCTATCCATGGCATTCTCCAGGCCAGAATACTGGGGTGGGTAGCCATTAACTTCTCCAGGGGATTTTCACAACCCAGGGATCAAACTCAGGTCTCCCACATTGCAGGCGGATTCTTTACCATCTGAGCCACCAGTACTATTCAGTTATTAGGTACATAATCATTATACTTTTGTCAACCAAACAAAATAGACATCATATAATTATTTTTATCTCCGTTCCTTGAGGCTAAAATTTCAGTATTGGACAAAGAACTTTAAAAATGTAGATTATACCTTCAGTTCAGTTCAGTCGCTCAGTTGTGTCCAACTCTTTGCGACCCCATGAATCACAGCACGCCAGGCCTCCCTGTCCATCACCAACTCCTGGAGTTCACTCAAACTCATGTCCATCGAGTCGGTGATGCCATCCAGCCATCTCATTCTCTGTTGTCCTCGTCTTCTCCCACCCCCAATTCTTCCTAGCATCCGACTCTTTTCCAGTGAGTCAAGTCGACGCATGGGGTGGCCAAAGTATTGGAGTTTCAGCTTTAGCATCAGTCCTTCCAATGAACACTCAGGATTGATCTCCTTTAGAATGGACTGGTTGGATCTCCTTGCAGTCCAAGGGACTCTCAAGAGTCTTCTCCAGCGCCACAGTTCAAAAGCATCAATTCTTCGGCGATCGGCCTTCTTCACAGTCCAACTCTCACATCCATACATGACCACGGGAAAAACCATAGCCTTGACTAGACGGACCTTTGTTGGCAAAGTAATGTCTCTGCTTTTTACCCAACAATTATTCTAGAAGTATGTTCCAAGTAGAATATTTTGGGTCAAAGTTTGAGAAACACCCTCTGAAGTAAGAATTCATGTGTAAGTGGCTTCTTAAGAAAGTACCCTAAGAACTATGGAGAAATAAGAGGAAGAATAGGAAAGAGAAAGAATCCAAGCATGATTGCAGAATCAGACAAAGCCCTACCATGGAAATGGCAGCCTGATGACACAGGGCAACTCTGCAGTATAAATTTTACCTCAAAGTTTGTAGTGGCCTGAGGAAGAGAACTGGGCTTTCATATTCATACTCCTGTATTTGCATTGGCTAAGGGTCCTTTCAGCTGTTTCTTCCCTGTGGGCAAAGCAAAGCAGGGCCAGAGTCCCAAAGGCAGTTCACAGAGGAAGAATGCTAGGTGTCAGCAGTGCAACTGAAGTGGGAGAAGAGCTTTATTCACAATGTCGAGTGTTACACAGAAAGTTAACAGTTTTAATTAATTTATTAACAAGTATTTTTTTGAACTTATTTTAGAGCTCTAGTATTAATAATATATTAGAAAGATAGAAGATAGAAAAAATAACCTACATACATGGGGCTAACATTCTAGAGGGGAAATTAAAAAAAAGTGAACATGAGAAAAGTTGTATGTAGAAGGCAGTATGTTATATGGAACAGAACAGAATAAGGCATGGTTAAGAAGGACTTTCAAGGGTGAGAATCACATGCAAGGAAGGGGAATACATATTTTAAAACATAGTTGAAAAGGGTCAACTGAACAAAGATTTGAAAGAAATAAGTATTGCCACAGGTGTATTTGGGGAAAGATTTTTCTAGTCAGAGGAAACAGTGCAAAGGTCATATGCAGAGGAAATATGTCTGCCATGTTTAAAGAACAGTGATAAGATTAGCCTATTTGAGGCAGATTAAGAGATAGTAATCATAATGTTATGGTTATAATCATTTTGCAGTATTTATTGGGTTGACTAAAAAGTTCGTTCAATTTTTTCTGTATCATCTTATGGAAAACTTAAAGGAACTTTATGGCCAAACCAATAATTGTATCAAGTCAACATGTATACCTTAAACTTACACAATTCTGTATGTCAATTATATCTCAATACAGCTGGAAAAATAAAACTAAATTAAAATATAAAAATGAGATGGGGTCTTGTAAGTAATCAGATTAGAGAGTTAACAGAGAGCCACATCATCTAGGGCTTTGTAGGTCATAGTGAGGACTTTGGCTTAAGGAAGGTAAGAAGCCATTGGAAAATCTTTAGGTGTGTGACATGATCTGAATTATTATTTTTTTTTTTTAAGAATCACTCTGGCTGTATATTGAGAATAGATTATATAGGGACAAAGATAGAAGAAGGGAGATAAATTAGAAACTGTTGAAATAACTCAGGCAAGAAAAACAGTGAATTGGACCAGGGCTATAGATTTGGAAATGAGTAAAAAGTCCTGGATTATGCTATACATGTAGACAACAGAATTTTCCTAGTGTGTTAGACAAAAGGCATAAAATATTTTTTTTTAAGTGCCAAGGAGGATTTAAATTTTTGTCCTAAAAATTTGGAAGGACAGAGTCGCAATTGATTAAGATTACTTTAGTTTCCATCTAGAGAAAATAAAACAAAAGAGTAAAGTACTGCCAAAGTCAGCAGAGAAAGGAATAATTAAAATCAGCAGAAATAAACAGAAAGAAAAAAAAGAAAATGAATGGAACCAAAACTTGATTCTTTGAGAAGAGCAATTAAATTGGTAAAGCTTCAGCCATATTAACAAGGAAAACAGGAGGAAAAACATAAGTTAACAATATCAGGACTGAGAGAGGGAAATCACTACAAATTCTATAGTTACTGAAATAGAAAGGAAAAAGTTTAGATAAAATGGAAAAATTCCTTGCACATAAACTACCAAAGCTCTCAAGAAGAAACAGATAAACTGGATATCCCTATATATTCTACCAAAATAATTGAATTTATAATTTTAAAACTTCTTTCAAGATAACTCCAAGAACACGTGGCTTCATGATTGGTTTCTGCCAAATTTTTAAGGAAGAGATACTGTTACTATACAAACTTTTACAGAAAACTGAAGAGCGGAGAATAGATCTCAGTTCATTCTGTGAGACAGATTACCTTCGTACCAAAATCAAAGGAAACTAAAGATCAGTATACCTCACTGGCATAAATACAAAACTCAAAACAAAATTTTAGTGGAATTAATTCAACTACACAGTGCTGCTGCTGCTGCTAAGTTGCATCAGTCGTGTCCGACTCTGTGTGACCCCATAGACGGCAGCCCACCAGGCTCCTCTGTCCCTGGGATTCTCTAAGCAAGAATACTAGAGTGGGTTGCTATTTCCTTCCCCAATGCAGGCATGCATGCATGCTAAGTTGCTTCAGTTGTGTCCGACTTCTTGTGACCCTACTGATGGCAGCCCACCAGGCTCCTCTGTCCATGGGATTCTCTAGGCAAGAATACTGGAGTGGGTTGCCATTTCAACTACACACACATGCAATGATATACACTGTAGGGCAGAAAACTTTTCCATTTTTCCCTTCTAGGTTTTTTGGTTGGTCTAATAATTAAATTGACATAAGACAAATTAACAGGAGAAAAGATTAATTTCAAGTGTACAAGACTTTTCAAAGATATGAGGCTTTTGGAGGCTCCTAACAATTGAGGTTTATATGCCTTCCTGAGTTAAGGAGGAGTTAGGGGTCTTAGACTTCAAAGGGAGAAAGACAACTCACAGAAATATGAAAAAAGCAAATAATTTGGTTAAAAAATGTATACTATGCCATACAGGTAAGTTCAGTTCAGTTCAGTCGCTCAGTCGTGTCCGACTCTCCGTGACCCCATGAACCACAGCACTCCAGGCCTCCCTGTCCATCACCAACTCCCGGAGTTCACTCAAACTCATGTCCACAGAGTCGGTGATGCCATCCAGCCATCTCATTCTCCGTCATCCCCTTCTCCTCCCGCCCCCAACCTTTCCCAGCATCACAGTCTTTTCCAGTGAGTCAACTCGCCGCATGAGGTGGCCAAAATATTGCAGTTTCAGCTTTAGCATCAGTCCCTCCAATGAACATCCAGGATTGATCTCCTTTAGAATGGACTGGTTGGATCTCCTTGCAGTATAAGGGACTCTCAAGAGTCTTCTCCAACACCACAGTTCAAAAGCATCGTTTCTTCGGCGATCAGCTTTCTTCACAGTCCAACTCTCACATCCATACATGACCACGGGAAAAACCATTGCCTTGACTAGACGGACCTTGGTTGGCAAAGTAATGTCTCTGCTGTAAGTACCCACCCCTAAATTTTTATGTTGAAGCCTGAACTCACAATGTGACTGCATTTGGAATTAGGGCCAGTAAGTAAGTAGTCAAGTTTAAATGATGTCATAACAATAAGAGTGGGGCCCTCATCCATAGGATTAGTGTTCCTGTGTGAAGAGACACTAGAGAGCTCCAACTTGCTCTTCATGAGTATATTCACAGAAAGATCATGTGAGAAGCCATTTCAAGTGAGAAAGAGAGCTTTCACCAGAAGCATAACCCTAACAGACCTTGATCTTAGACTTGTATCCTCCAGAACTGTCAGAAAATAAATATCTGTTGTTTAAGCCACACAGTCTATGGTATTTTGTTATCTCAGCTTAAGCATAGTAATACACTTTAAATTATGGAAGGGACCCACTATACCTCCTCCTGCTTAATGACCCTCTCCTGTGGGATTAAAGTCTGGGGAAACTTAGAAAATTAGCAAGGCACACTATTTGCCATTTTTATTTACAGAGAGAAACCATACCAAAATGTCTGAATAGTGGTTATACAGATATTAGTTTGGCCAAAAAGTTCATTCAAATTTTTCTGTAAAATGTTATGGAAAAATCCAAATGAAATTTTTGGCCAACCCAATTCTATTTTAATAATTCATTAATATTCAACACATGGGATAACCTCTTAACTCCAGACAATCTGATCTACCTGTACAGGGAATATTAACTAAGACTCCTCCATAGCTCTCCTTTGCCTTTAACTATGTGGAGGTTACGTGTGTCTCTTTGGATTAAGGTAGTTGGAGAACAACTCTTAGTTTCAATAAACTAATCAAGCAGCATTGAAGATGAAACACTCTTTCTCATGCTCAGTGCCCACTTGACTCAAAATTTCCTCTGGAGATACCAAGGTTTGTTGACATTGATATGGGACAAAAAGCTGATGAAACATTCTTAAGTGGCAGTGTAAATGCACATATGCTACAAAAAATAAATACTGGAGAGGGTAGGGAAACAGAGGGAACTTTCATACACTGTTGGTAGTAAAGTAAATTGATACAGCCGCTATGGAAAACAGTATGACAGTTCCTTTAAAAACTAAAAATAGAGCTACCATATGGTCCGGCAATCCTACTGCCGGGTATATATCCAGAGAAAAAAATAATTTAAAAAGAAACACGTACCCCAATGCTCAAAGCACCACTATTTTTAGTAACCAGGACATGGAAGCAACCTAAATGCCCATCAACAGAGGAATGGATAGAGATGTGGTGTGTACACACACACACACAGAGGAATATTATTTAGCCATAAAAAAGCATGAAATTGTGCCATTTGCAGAGACACAGATGGACCTAGAGAGTGTCATACAGAGTGAAGAAGTCAGAAAGAGGAAAATAAATATTGTATATTAAAGTATATATGTAGAATCTAGAAAAATGGTATAGATCTTATCTGCAAAGTAGAAATAGAGATACAGACATTGAGAACAAATATATGGACATCTATTTCTGCTTCATTGACTATGCCAAAGCCTTTGACTGTGTGGATCACAATAAACTGTGGAAAATTCTGAAAGAGATGGGAATCCCAGACCACCTGACCTGCCTCTTGAGAAACCTGTATGCAGGTCAGGAAGTAACAGTCAGAACTGGACATGGAACAACAGACTGGTTCCAAATAGGAAAAGGAGTATGTCAAGGCTGTATATTGTCACCTTGCTTATTTAACTTATATGCAGAGTACATCATGAGGAACGCTGGGCTGGAAGAAGCACAAGCTGGAATCAAGATTGCCGGGAGCAATATCAATAACCTCAGATATGCAGATGACACTACCCTTATGGCAGAAAGTGAAGAGGAACTCAAAAGCCTCTTGATGAAAGTGAAAAAGGAGAGTGAAAAGGTTGGCTTAAAGCTCAACATTCAGAAAACAAAGATCATGGCATCTGGTCCCATCACTTCATGGGAAATAGATGGAAAAACAGTGGAAACAGTGTCAGACTTTATTTTTGGGGGGCTCCAAAATCACTGCGGATGCTGATTGCAGCCATGAAATTAAAAGACGCTTACTCCTTGGAAGGAAAGTTATGACCAACCTTGATAGTATATTAAAAAAGCAGAGACATTACTTTGCCAACCAAGGTCCGTCTAGTCAAGGCTATGGTTTTTCCAGTGGTCATGTATGGATGTGGGAGTTAGACTGTGAAGAAAGCTGATCGCCGAAGAATCGATGCTTTTGAACTGTGGTGTTGGAGAAGACTCTTGAGAGTCCCTTGGACTGCAAGGAGATCCAACCAGTCCATTCTAAAGGAGATCAATCCTGGGTGTTCATTGGAAGGACTGATGCTAAAGCTGAAACTGCAATACTTTGGCTACCTCATGCGACGAGTTGACTCACTGGAAAAGACTCTGATGCTGGGAAAGGTTGGGGTGGGAGGAGAAGGGGATGACAGAGAATGAGATGGCTGGATGGCATCACCGACTCTGTGGACATGAGTTTGAGTGAACTCCAGGAGTTGGTAATGGACAGGGAGGCCTAGTGTGCTGTGATTCATGGGGTCGCAGAGAGTCGGACACGACTGAGCGACTGAACTGAACTGAACCGAACATGGTTAGTTCTCTTGTCTCTTCTAGTTGCCATCTGTGTCATTCAACTACTAAAAACCTGTTATTGGCAAGAGGAGTTGGTGTAAAAATTACAATTTCCTGACTCTGTGAAGAAAGCTGATCACCGAAAAATTGATGCTTGAACTGTGGTGCTGGAGAAGACTCTTGAGAGTCCTTGGACTGCAAGGAGATCCAACCAGTCCATTCTAAAGGAGATCAATCCTGGGTGTTCATTGGAAGGAGTGATGCTAAAGCTGAAACTCCAATACTTTGGCCACCTCATGCGATGAGTTGACTCACTGGAAAAGACTCTGATGCTGGGAAAAGTTGGGGGCGGGAGGAGAAGGGGACGACGGAGAATGAGATGGCTGGATGGCATCACCGACTCTCTGGACATGAGTTTAGGTGAACTCCAGGAGTTGGTAATGGACAGGGAGGCCTAGTGTGCTGTGATTCATGGGGTCGCAGAGAGTCGGACACGACTGAGCGACTGAACTGAACTGAACTGAACAGAACCTGGTTAGTTCTCTTGTCTCTTCTAGTTGCCATCTGTGTCATTCAACTACTAAAAACCTGTTATTGGCAAGAGAAGTTGGTGTAAAAATTACAATTTCCTGACTCTGTGAAGAAAGCTGATCACCGAAAAATTGATGCTTTTGAACTGTGGTGCTGGAGAAGACTCTTGAGAGTCCTTGGACTGCAAGGAGATCCAACCAGTCCATTCTAAAGGAGATCAATCCTGGGTGTTCATTGAAAGGAGTGATGCTAAAGCTGAAACTCCAATACTTTGGCCACCTCATGTGATGAGTTGACTCACTGGAAAAGACTCTGATGCTGGGGAAAGTTGGGGGCGGGAGGAGAAGGGGACGACGGAGAATGAGATGGCTGGATGGCATCACCGACTCTCTGGACATGAGTTTGGGTGAACTCCGGGAGTTGGTGATGGACAGGGAGGCCTGGCGTGCTGTGATTCATGGGGCCGCAGAGAGTCGGACACGACTGAGCGACTGAACTGAACTGAACTGAAGGTGGAAAAAGGGGGTGGGTTTACATATATACACGACTGATATTTTGTATAAAACAGATAACTAATGAGAACCCACTGTATAGCACAAGGAACTCTATTTAATGCACTGTAGTGACCTGAATGGGAAGGAAGTTCAAAAGAGAGGGGATATATGTATATGTATGGCTTGTTTTTCTCTATAGTAGAAAGTGACACAACATTGTAAAGCAACTGTATTCCAATAAAAATTAATTTTTAAAGAAAAAAATGCATATGAACAAGTGGGTAAAAATAACTTATTGTCTACTCTTTAACTTACTTTCTTTACCCCTCTGGAGATCCCATGACTTGCCACAGCATGGAAGAACTACACCCTTCACTTCATCTTTGAATTTTTTGTCACCTCAGCTTAATTATTTCTGGTCACTTCCATGAAAAATGGTCAAAATGGATAGATATGTTTTCTATTATTTTCAAGCCAAGTGATGGATACACTGTGCATATGGTGATAGAATATGCAAAAGTCTATGACTAGAACTCACTTTCTTAAGTGAAACAGTCATCCCCAGGTTCAAAAGGAATCTCTCTGTGAACATAATCACAGTAACTTGCATCTGGGCTTAGTCTTATTTTCTACCTCCCTACAAACATTATGGTGCTGACTTCTCAAGAAACTAAATATTCAGGTAATAAACAACTTCATATGGAAACTGTAATTAAAGGAGATGGCCTTACAAATGAATTCCTAAATCTTTTTAAACCTATTATCAACCTAGTTGGTGCTTGACGTCTGCGTTCAAGGTACTAAAAATTGCTAATTGGTCTAACCTTTACAATCATAACGACTAATTACACATTGGCCTTCAACTCTGCCCAGCAATCCCTAAGAGCTCATTCTTCGAAATTGTTATTTCACATCATTTCTCTTCAACTTCCTAAAACCTCCTTAGCTTGCTTCTTAAACCATGAAAGAGCTGGCAAGAAAGGAATGATAAAAGGCCACCAAGTGAAGAAGTCAGTGACCATTTTGGAACACACACCTATTCTCACTAAGCAAGGATCAGAAAAATTCTAGAGAGATTCCCTGGATAATATCTTTCTTACTCAGAAGAATAATAAGAGTCCTTTATTTTGGGGTACCTCAGGCAATGCATCTGCTCTTTCTCTTTCTCGGCTTTCTAAACTTTCTATAGCCTTACTCATGTTCACAGTTTCCCATTTTCTACTCTGTCCAGCTAATAAAACACATTTTTGATGGTTTGGCTGTAATGCTTCCTATTTCATTTTTGGATCATTAGAACTAAAGACTTTTACAGCCAAGAGTAATATTTCAAGGGCTCTGACTTTGTTAAGCATCTTCTTCATAATGTTTTGGTTTGATTGGAAGCTATACATCAAACTTATTTTTAATCCCAAGAGGTCAAAATTTGGCATTAATAAAATAAAATAGATATAAGACCGAGGAGTGCTCTAAAATATCCATTTAGAACAAGAGTCGTGGTACCTATGGCTCTGTACATGTTCAGCAAGTGCTGAAAACCAGAGCAGAGGTGATCCCCCACTCAGATGCCCACAGGAATACTGTAGGGGCCAGAATGATAGGTGGATATGTATACACAGTGTGAGTATTGATGAACCAGGAATGCTAGAGTACACGGGCCCGGCTCAAGGAGGCAGAGCTACTCAGCTCCAGTTAATTGTTGTCATTTGGAACACAGGCCCTGGTTATCTTCTGTCCTAAATATTAAGATGTAGAAATATGAGTTTTCTATGAAAGATCCTGATAAAAGAATGCTTTTGCAGTCAAACTTGCTATAAGTCAGTTGAGCAGAAAGATTATCCTAGTTCTTATTAACTTGATGAATACTTTCTTGAGGATTGAGCAAAAATAAGTCAGTAGCACAAGAGAAACATTCAAGATGGCGAGAGTAGTAGGAGGTAAAACACATCCTCTCCCACAAACCCAACAAATATATGTCTACATGTGGAATGAGTCTCACAGAATATGTACTGAATGCTGGCAGAAGACATTAGACTGCTGAAAGGGTAAGGAAGTCTCCATGCAACCAGGTAGAGAAGAAGAAAAAAATAGAATTGGGTAGGGACATGGGCCTCTTGGAGGGAGCTGAGAAAGAGGAAAAGTTCCTGCACCCTGGGAAGCTCCCTCATCAATGGGGAGATTGACTGAGACAGAAAGGAAGCTTCAGAGGAGAATATATTAATATCAGCCAGCTTGCAGTAGCCAGAGCAGAGGAAGAACTACACAGATAGTGAGTGCTACAATTCTGCACGCCCTAACGTGACACACGTATGCCACTGCTGGAGGGAGCTGGGTGCTGGGAGTTGGCTTCGAAGATCATCCTGGAGAGAGGACTGGGGTTGACTGTGTAGAGACAGACTGGGGTGGCTGGAATCCAGTGTGACCATGCTGGGGGTTTATGTGGAGGTAACCTGGGCCACCTTAGAAGCCAGTTGCCATTGTTTGGGAGGTGCATGAGGGGAGGGGTAGAACCCAGATTATAGCCTTCTTCACTGTGCACATGCTTACAAAGGGGAAGACATTGCCTGCATGGCCTCCAGAGGCAGTCACAAGCCTCAACCACCACCAGCTCAGACCCCAGGAGTGGCCCTAGGCCCCCACTTCCTTGTGCCCAAACTCAGGAGTAGTTGTGAGCTGCTTATCCTCCCATTGCATGCCCTGGGGGCACATCTGAGCAGCCTGCCACTGCAGAGAACCCCAAGACCAGGCACTAGCCACAACATCCAAACACCCCCTATCAAGAGGACAACCAGTACATGCTGAGGAAAGAGGTGACAGGCATCCATTCTAAAGACGGCCCTTGCATCAAATATATTAAACCCACACAAGATGCACAAGGATGTCCCTACATACAAATAGCCCTTCAAGACCACAGTAGATAATTGTTTCCACTAAAATCACAGAGTAAGAGAAATACAAGTAAAATGAAGAAGCAGGGGAACCACTCCCAGTTAAAAGATGAAGAACATTCCCCTGAAAGAACAAATAATAAAGCAGACCTCTTCACTCTAATAGTCACTGACTTAAAGTAAGGACATACTGAAAACGCTGACAAAATTATGAAAGGCTATTGACATAAATACAGAGTAATGAAAAAGGAACTAGAAGCTATAAAAAGGAAACAAGAAAAATTAGAAAACTCATTTACAGAGACAAAAGCTGAGCTAAAGTCAATGAATGATGCAGAAGAACAAATAAGTGACCTGGAAGTTAGAATGATGGAAGCTAGCCAATCAGGAGAGCAGACAGAAAGCTAAATGAATGAGGTACCATTTCACATCAGTCAGAATGGCTGCTATCCAAAAGTCTACAATAAATGCTAGAGAGGGTGTGGAGAAAAGGGAACCCTGTTACACTGTTGGTGGGAATGCAAACTAGTACAGCCACTATGGAGAACAGTCTGGAGATTCCTTAAAAAACTGGAAATAGAACTGCCATACGACCCAGCAATCCCACTCCTGAGCATACACACCGAGGAAACCAGAATTGAAAGAGACACATGTTCATCGCAGCTTCCATAGCAGGACATGGAAGCAACCTAGATGTCCATCTGCAGACGAATGGATAAGAAAGCTGTGGTACATATACACAATGGAGTATTACTCAGCTATTAAAAAGAATACATTTGAATCAGTTCTAATGAGGTGGATGAAACTGGAGCCTATTATACAGAGTGAAGTAAGCCAGAAAGAAAAACACCAATATAGTATACTAACACTTATATATGGAATTTAGAAAGATGGTAACGATAACCCTGTATATGAGACCGCAAAAGAGACACAAATGTATAGAACAGTCTTTTGGACTCTGTGGGAAAGGGCGAGGGTGGGATGATTTGAGAGAATAACATTGAATCATGTATATTATTATATGTGAAGCAGATCGCCAGTCCAGGTTCGATGCATGATACAGGATGCTCGGGGCTGGTGCACTGGGATGATCCAGAGGGATGATATGGGGAGGGAGATGGGAGGGGATTCAAGATGGGAAACACATGTACACCCGGGGCAGATTCATGTCAATGTATGGCAAAACCAATACAATATTGTAAAGTAATTAGCCTCCAATTAAAATAAATTAATTAATAAAAAAAGAAAACCAAATGAAACAGAAATTAAAGCAATATAAGAGAATGTGGGATAATATAAAATGCACCAACCTACATGTAATAGGAATTACAGAAGGGGGAGAAACAGAAAAGGAGAGTGAAAATGTGAAGAAATTATGGCTGAGAACTTCCCAAACCTGAAGAAGGAAACAAATATTCAGGTAGAGGAAACACAGAGGGTCCCAAATGAGATAAACATATTAATATATGCCACCAATACATAATAAAAATGTCAAAAGTTAAAGAGAAGATTCTAAAGGCACCAAGAGAAAAAGAGTTAATTACAAGGGAACCTTCCCCCACCTCCCACCCCCACCCCAGTGAGGCTATCACTGATTTCTCTATAGACATGTTACAGGCCAGAAGGAAGTGGCAAGATATATCCAAAGTCCTAAAAGGGAAAATCTGCAACCTAGGATACTCTACCTAGCAAGATTATCATTTAGAATAGAAGGAGAGTTAGCAAAATTCTCAGGCAAGCAACAATTAAAAGAATACAGCAATACAAAACCTATCCTAAAAGAAATAATGAGAGCTCTCTAAATAGAGAAGAAGAAAGAATCTAAAGGAAAGAGAAAATCACAATTGGAAAATAAATCACTTAAGTCAGTTCAGAATTTTTTAAAATTTTATATGAAAGCAATGATAACCACAATGAACAGAAAAAGGATGAACATGAAGATGTAAAAGGAGACATCATCAAAATCATAAAATGTAGAGGAGGAGAGTAAGAAAATGTCAACATATTTTCTTAGGTTGTGTTTGAACCTATAGGACTAACAGTCTAAGGCAAGTACATATAGGAGGGGGTTAACACACTTGAATAACAGGGTAACCACAAATCAAAAATATACAATAGTTTCAAGAAAGCAAAAAAAAAAAAAAAAAGCAAGAGAAAGAAAACATAATACAAAAGAAAAATCATCAAACCAAAAACAGAAAAGCAAAAAGGAACAAAGGAGAAATATAAAATCAATGGGAAAACAAGGTTTAAAACATCAATAAATTCATATCTATCAATAATTACCCTAAATGTCATTGGATTAAATGCTCTAATCAAAAGACACAAAGTGGCAGATTGGATTAAAATAGGAGCCTACAATCTGCTGCTTAAAAGAGACCTACTTTAGGGCAAAGGACACACATAGATTGAAAGTGAGGGGGTGGATAAAGATAATTCATGCAAACAGAAATGACAGGAAAGCAGGAGTCACGATTTAAGTCCATCAAGGAAGATAAAGGACACTATATAATAATAAACAGATCAATACAAGAAGGGGATTTTATACTTGTCAACATATATTCACCTAATATAGGAGCACCAAAATACATAAAAGAAATGCTAACACATAAAGAAAGAAATGGGAAATAGATGGATAAACAGTGGAAACAGTGTCAGACTTTATTTTTGGGGGCTCCAAAATCACTGCAGATGCTGATTGCAGCCATGAAATTAAAAGACGCTTACTCCTTGGAAGGAAAGTTATGACCAACCTTGATAATATATTGAAAAGCAGAGACATTACTTTGCCAACCAAGGTCCGTCTAGTCAAGGCTATGGTTTTTCCCGTGGTCATGTATGGATGTGAGAGTTGGACTGTGAAGAAAGCTGATCGCCGAAGAATTGATGCTTTTGAACTGTGGTGTTGGAGAAGACTCTTAAGAGTCCCTTGTACCGCCAGGAGATCCAACCAGTCCATTCTAAGGGAGATCAATCCTGGGTGTTCATTGGAAGGACTGATGCTAAAGCTGAAGCTGCAATACTTTGGCCACCTCATGCGACGAGTTGACTCACTGGAAAAGACTCTGATGCTGGGAAAGGTTGGGGGCGGGAGGAGAAGGGGACGACTGAGAGTGAGATGGCTGGATGGCATCACCGACTCTGTGGACATGAGTTTGAGTGTACTCCGGGATTTGGTGATGGACAGGGAGGCCTGGCGTGCTGTGATTCATGGGGTCGCGGAGAGTCGGACATGACTGAGCGACTGAACTGAACTGAACTAAAAGAAAGAAATTGACAGGACCACAATAGGAGATTTTAACACTCCACTCACAGATCTTCCAGACAGAGAATCAATAAGGCAACAGAGATAGTAAATGATACAACAGAACAAATACACTTAATTGATATTTTCAGGATATTATACCCAAAAAAGCCCCAGAATCATTCTTTTCAAGTGCACATGGAACATTCTCTAGGATTGACTACATACAAGGGCACACAGCAAGGCTCAACAAATTCAAGCATATAGAAATTATCTCAAGCATCTTTTCTGACCACAATTGCATGCAACTAGAATTCAACCAAGCAAAAAGAAATGACAAAAAGTGATTTTATGGAGACTAAACAAAATACTACAACTAAAAAGACAAAGGCAATGATGAAATCATAGGGGAAATTTAAAAATACCTTGAGATAAATGACAATGAAATCACAACTCTACAAAATCTATGGGATGCAGAATCAGTTATTAGAGGGAAATTCATAGTGATACAGGCCTTACTCAAATATAAGAAAACTCTCAAATAAACAGCCTAAACTACCATTTAGAAAAATTATAAAAAGAAAAAACAAAATCTAAAGTCAGAAGAAGGGAGGAAATAATAAAGATCAGAGAGAAAATAAACAAAATAGAGATTAAAATAATAATTAAAAAGTCAATAAAACCAAGAGCTGGTTCTTTGGAAGGATAAAGGAGATTGACAAATCTCTGATCAGGCCCACAAAGAAGAAAAGAGAGAGAACACAAATAAAATTAAGAAATTTAAAAAAGGAGACATAACAACTGATATTGCAGAAATGCAAAAAATGATAAGAGAATACTGTGAACAATTATACACCAACAAATTTGACAACCTAGAAGAAATGGATGTTTCTAAAAATATACTTCAGTTCAGTTCAGTTCAGTCACTCAGTCGTGTCCTTTACTGCCCAAAAAAACTGAATCAAGAAGAAATAGATAACTTGAACATACTGATCACTAGAACTGAAATAGGATCTCTAGTTTAAAAAAAACCAACAAACAAAAGTCCAGGACCGATGCCTTATAGAAGAATTCTATCAAACACACAACAAAGTTTATGCCAATCTTTCTCAAGCTCTTCCAAAAAGTTGAAGAGGAAGGAACACCACCAAAACAGTCTAAGAAGCCACTATCACCTTGATACCAAAATCAGACAAAGACATCACCAAGAAAGAAAATTACAGGCCAATATTATTAATGAATATAGATGTCAAAATTCTCAATAAAAAATTAGCAAACCAAGAACACATAAAAAAGGTCATACGCCGCAACCAAGTGGGATTCAGCCCAAGTTCACAAGGATGGTTCAGCGTATGCAAATTAATATGATATACCACATACACAAGAGACCAAAACCACATGATCATCTCAATAGATGCAGAAAAAGCATTTAACAAAAGTCAACATTCTTCCATGATAAAAACTCTTACCAAAGTGGGTATAGAGGGAACATATCTCAAACTAGTAAAAACTATATATGAGAAGTGCACAGCCAATAAAATACTCAATGGTGAAAAGTGGAAAGCATTCCTGCTAAAATCTGGAATATGGATTCCATTTCTCTTCAATATAGTATTGGAAGACCTAGCCAAAGCAATCAGACCAGAAAAAAAATAAAAGGTATCCAAATTGGGAAGGAAAAAGTAAATTGTCTTATATGTAGATGATATTAATACTATATAGAGGAAACCCTAAAGACTCCACTCAAATCTACTAGAACTGATAAATGAATTCAACAGAGTAGCAGGATACAAGATTAATGTACATAATCAGTTGCATTTTTTTACACCAACAATGAAATATCATAAAGGGAATGGAAAAAAAAAGTATCATTTAAAATTGCAATGCCCAAAATAAAATACTTAAGGATAAACCTAACTAAGGACATGAAAAATTTATACACTGAGAACTGTAAAACATTCATAAAGGAAAATAAAGATGATTCAAAGAAATGGAAAGATATCCCATAGTCTTGTATTGGGAGAACTGATATTGTTAAATGGCCATATTGCCCAAAGCAAACTACAGATTTAATGAGATACCTGTCAAATTATCTGTGACCTTTTCACAGAAATAGAATAATCCTACATTTCATATGGAACCATAAAAGACTAAGAATTGTCAAAGCAATCCTAAAGAAAAAGGACAAAGCAGGAAACATAACCATCCCATACCTCAGACAATACTGCAAACCTACAGTAATCAAAACTGGGCTGGAAGAAGCACAAGTTGGAATCAAGATTGTCAGGAGAAAAATCAATAACTCAGATATGCAAATGACACCAACCTTATGGCAAAAAGTGAAGAAGAACTAAAGAGCTTCTTGATGAAAGTGAAAGAGGAGAGTGAAAAAGTTGGCTTAAAGCTCAACATTCAGAAAACTAAGATCATGGCATCCGGTTCCATCACTTCACGGCAAATGGATGGAGAGACAGTGGAAACAGTGGCTGACTTTAATTTTTGTGGCTCCAAAATCACTGCAGATGCTGATTGCAGCCATGAAATTAAAAGACTCCTACTTCTTGGAAGGAAAATTATGACCAACCTATACAGCATACTGAAAAACAGGCCAACAAAGGTCTGTCTAGTCAAGACTATGGTTTTTCCAGTGGTCATGTATGGATGTGAGAGTTGGACTATAAAGAAAGCTGATCACCGAAGATTTGATGCTTTTGAACTGTGGTGTTGGAGAAGACTCTTGAGAGTCCCTTGGACTGCAAGGAGATCCAACCAGCCCATCGTAAAGGAGATCAATCCTGGGTGTTCATTGGAAGGACTGATGTTGAAGCTGAAGATCCAATACTTTGGCCACCTGATGCAAAGAGCTGACTCATTTGAAAAGACCCTGATGTTGGGAAAGACTGAGGGCAGGAGGAGAAGGGGATGTTAGAGGATGAGATGGTTGGATGGCATCACCAACTCAATGGACATGGGTTTGGGTGGACTCCGGAAGTTGGTGATGGACAGGGAGGCCTGGCATGCTGTGATTCATGGGGTCGCAAAGAGTCGGACACGACTGAGCGACTGAACTGAACTGAACTGAAGGCATGGGAACAACCTAAATGTCCATCAAGAGATGCATAGACAAACATAAATGGTACATATATAGAACAGAATAGTACTCATCCTTAAAAAAAAGAATGAAATAATGCCATTTGCAGCAACATGGACCCAACTAGAGATGATCACACTACGCAAAGTAAGTCAGAAAGAGAAAAACAAAGACCATGTGGTATCACTTATACATGGAGTCAAAAATATGACACAAATGAACCTATCTATGTAGAAAGGAAACAAGGGGCAGGGAATAGATGGTGGCCAAGTGGATGGCGGTGGGAGAGGGTTGGAATGGGAATTTGGGGTTAGCAGATGCAAACTGGTATAATAGAATAGTTAAACAACAAGGTCTTACTGTGTAGCACAGGAAACTATATTCAATATCCTATGATAAACCATAATGGAAAAGAATGTGAAAAAGAACATTCACTTTGCTGTACAGCAGTAATTAACACAAAACTAGTTAGTCTGTACTTCAGTTTAAAAAATAGAAACAAAAACAACAAAAATAACCCAACGACTCGGGTCCTCAGGACCTTCCGGATCCTCGGGTGGGAAGCAGGGTTGGGGCAGTGTGTGGGGGGGGGTTGGTTACTGGGGAGAAGCCAGGAACAAGATTATCAAAAACCATCCCAAGTGATCTAGGAACCATTTTCCTGGGAAATTCTTATACTTGTTGATAAAATAATGACGAATATTTTTCTTAAAAAAAAAAAAAGCGGTCTCAATATATGTAAGTACCACACAAAGGGAATACAATTATGACATAAAGAACTGCATGCTTTATCTAACACTTATTTTAAGAAAAAATGGAGTTAATTTCTGGCTTAGGAATGCCTCCAATATGTAAGAGGAGACATGATACTATTCTCTGGATTAAGGGGGAAAAAATTCAGTTCTTTGCCTTCTTGTTCAAAGTCTCTAGAGCAGGAGCTAGTGTGCTTTTTTTGTAAAGAAGTTTTATAGCCCATGTGGTCTCTGTTACCACTACTCTTTCTGCCATTAGAGTGTAAAATTATCCATCAGTTCAGTTCAGTCGCTCAGTCGTGTCCGACTCTTTGCGACCCCATGAATCACAGCACGCCAGGCCTCCCTGTCCATCACCAACTCCCGGAGTTCACTCAAACTCATGTCCATCAAGTCGGTAATGCCATCCAGCCATTTCATTCTCTGTCGTCCCTGTCTCCTCCCGCCCCCAATCCCTCCTAGCATCAAAGTCTTTTCCAGTGAGTCAACTCATTGCATGAGGTGGCAAAAGTATTGGAGTTTCAGCTTTAGCATCAGTCCTTCCAATGAACACCCAGGATTGATCTCCTTTAGAATGGACTGGTTGGATCTCCTTGCAGTCCAAGGGACTCTCAAGAGTCTTCTCCAACACCACAGTTCAAAAGCATCAATTCTTCAGCGATCAGCTTTCTTCACAGTCCAACTCTCACATCCATACATGACCACTGGAAAAACCATAGCCTTGACTAGACGGACCTTGGTTGGCAAAGTAATGTCTCTGCTTTTTAATATGCTGTCTAGGTTGGTCATGACTGTCCTTCCAAGGAGTAAGCGTCTTTCAATTTCATGGCTGCAATCAGCATCTGCAGTGATTTTGGAGCCCAAAAATATAAAGTCTGACACTGTTTCCACTGTTTCCCCATCTATTTCCCATGAAGTGATGGGACCAGATGCCGTGATCTTTGTTTTCTGAATGTTGAGCTTTAAGCCAACCTCTTTCACTTTCATCAAGAGGCTTTTTAGTTCTTCTTCACTTTCTGCCATAAGGGTGGTGTCATCTGCATATCTGAAGTTATTGATATTTCTCTCGGCAATCTTGATTCCAGCTTGTGCTTTTCCAGCCCAGCGTTCCTCATGATGTACTCTGCATGGAAGTTAAATAAGTAAGGTGACACTATACAACCTTGACATGCTCCTTTTCCTATTGGAACCAGTCTGTTGTTCCATGTCCAGTTCTAACTGTTGCTTTTTGACCTGCATACAGGTTTCTCAAGAGGCAGGTCAGGTGGTCTGGGATTCCCATCTCTTTCAGAATGTTCCACAATTTATTGTGATCCACACAGTCAAAGGCTTTGACATAGTCAATGAAGCAGATATAGATGTTTCTCTGGAACACTCTTGCTTTCTCCATGATCCAGTGGATGTTGGCAATTTGATCTCTGGTGCCTCTGCCTTTTCTAAAACCTGCTTGAACATCTGGAAGTTCACAGTTCACATAATGCTGAAGCCTGACTTGGAGAATTTTGAGTATGACTTTACTAGTGTGTGAGATGTGTGCAATTGTGCAGTAGTTTGAGCATTCTTTGGCATTGCCTTTCTTTGGGATTGGAATGAAGACTGACCTTTTCCAGTCCTGTGGCCACTGCTGAGTTTTCCAAATTTGCTGGCATATTAAGTGCTGCACTTTCACAGCATCATCTTTCAAGATTTGAAATAGCTCAACTGGAATTCCATCACCTCCACTAGCTTTGTTCGTTAGACAATATGTAAATAGATAGGCATAGCTGTGTTCCAATAAAATCTTTCTTTACAATCACTGGCTGTGGCCCACACTTGGTCCAAAGGCTATAGTTTGCTGACCGCTACATTAAGGGAAGGCTAGAATGCCTCAGTTGGAAATCCAGCTAAGCAGTTTTAAAGAGGGGTTAGCTTTTAGAGCAGGAACATTGAATTGATTGAAGCCAAAGGCGAGTATAAACTTCATTCAGCAGGGTTCAAGTGTAAACCTGGGGACACCAAATCTGGCTTTAGGGCCAAGGAACAGATACACCACAAAGGGAAAGAGCAAAAACAATCAACAAATACAGGGAGGAAGTAATGAATAATAAAGGAATGGACAAGTCAGGAAGAAATACATAAGCTGGTTCTGAATGGTAAGGGTAAGGGACACAGAGTGTTCTTCTCAAGTTTCCACTCCCTACCATTATTGTTACAGAAAGGAATACTTTTCATCCTTCCTCCATCAAAAACAGGACAAAGAAAGGTTATTAGACCAAGCAGTAAGCTTACAGAAAGTCAAAGAAAGGGACAAAGAATTCTCTAGCTGTCCATTTGTCTGCATTAGTCCTACTTAAGCATAACTGATGTGATGCAGCTCAGCACGACACAGCACTTCATGTGAGGTGTGATCTGGCTGCCAGACTACACAAGGTCACATCCACCCCTAAGCTCATGCACCAGTTCTCTTTGCTGAACACACTCCTATCAGTTGAAGCAGGATGGCTGTACTTTTGTACACTACACTGAGTGTGCTCAACTGATCTGACAGACCAAACAGCTAGAGGAGAATTCATTTTGTTGCTAGTTTTACATCACTAGTGTTTCTGAGAGTTTCGTACTTGTTTCACCCTAAATACTTTCAGGCGTTTAAGCAAAATGCTTTTAGTGAAATGCAAATGATATAAGAAATGTTTTTTTTTTTCTCATAAAAATAGTCAAAAGACTACATCTTCTAGTTTCAAGGAGCATTTATAGCCATTTTACTTCTCTATCTTCAGTTGCTATTCTATTTAAAAAGGCAATCTTGGTTCACAGCACTAAACATGGGCTTCAGTGGGTAAAATAAATAATAAATTAAAATTCAAGTTCCGGCAAGAGCTCTTAGAAAAAAAAAAGGAAGGTCAGACAAGATTGGGTAGCCTGAATGCCAAAATGAATGAGGAAGAGGAAAGGTACTTAAAAACAAGTTTTGACACATGACCACTTGGTATTGTTTGAACAGAGCAGTTGAAGAGGGCAGGTGTGTTGTCTGTTAAAGGAGCAAGTACATAGCATGCACTTGTCATTTAATGACAATGGTCCAGGTGAGTCATAATTGAATATGTATTATTAAAATGCATTAATGTACTTTTACTTTTTAGTTGCCCCATCTGCACAAATGCTGTTTATCAACCTTCTATTTCTTGGTGATCATCTCCTGTCATTTAAGCCATTTCTAAAGGCAGTCTCTACTCTGATCACAATTCAATGCGGGGAAAAATGACTAATAAGAAGAATAACTTGAAACAGAAATATAACTTAATATTTCAAAGCCCTCAGGCCTCTGATTAGACTATAACTCTCTGCACATAATCTCTTACTTAAATAAATTTATTCTTTTTCAATAAAAAAAAATAGTACAAAGCCTTTGAATTTTGAACTAGCCAAGTTCTGTGAGCTCTTTGAATGGCAGAGCCAGAAAATAACAAATCTTATTTAATTAACAAAAGAATGAGATAGGGATGAAAAACATGATGTTAAGACACAGTTAGAGTTGATTGGAGCAGCGTTTTTAGCTGTAAATTTGGCAAGTAGACTTTGCTTGTGAGACAGGCGACATGAATTACTCCGTTTCCATTTCCAAAGCTGATTCTGTGTTTAAAAAAAATTAAACTGCAAAGAAGTGGAGAAGCATCTGTGGGTTCGTGCTTTTGCACCAATAAAATAATTTTATTGAACTCCATTCATGTGCAAACTTAGAATTTAAAACAAGAAGATCTTATAGGCCTGTGTTCATTAAATATTATGTATCATTTTATATGGGCATGCTCATAAAAGGGGAATATAGAATACAATTAACAGTAATAAATTCAACATGGCTTTGACACTATAAAATATTCTTGTCGCTGTGTGCCTTTAACTGATTTCTAACACCAAGGCAGAACCAATATCCTAGTGATGGGAGAATTCAAAAGCAGTTTTCATGTTCAAAATTCATTATATTTTAAGTGATGTAAATAGTCTAGTGCCTATACAGTCACAAGGACCAAACTGACCAGAGAAGTATTTTATTACCTATCATTCTTTGTTCCCAGTTATATTAGAAAACATATATGAGTTTGTCCCTGTATTTCCTGTTCTACATAAAACTGGTCCAAAGTCACCTTACACAATTTTTAAGTAGCTCAGTTGGTGGGAAATTGGTGGGGGGGTGTTGGCCAGGAATTAGAGGTGTCAGTTCAGTTCAGTTCACTTCAGTCACTCAGTCGTGTCCGACTCTTTGCGACCCCATGAATCACAGCACGCCAGGCCTCCCTGTCCATCACCAACTCCCGGAGTTCACTCAAACTCATGTCCACAGAGTCGGTGATGCCATCCAGCCATCTCATTCTCTGTCGTTCCCTTCTCCTCCTGCCCTCAATTCCTCCCAGCATCAGATTCTTTTCCAGTGAGTCAACTCGTCACATGAGGTGGCCAAAGTATTGGAGTTTCAGCTTTAGCATCAGTCCTTCCAATGAACACCCAGGATTGATCTCCTTTAGAATGGACTGGTTGGATCTCCTTGCAGTCCAAGGACTCTCAAGAGTCTTCTCCAGCATCACAGTTCAAAAGCATCAATTTTTCAGTGATCAGCTTTCTTCACAGAGTCAGGAAATTGTAATTTTTACATCAACTCCTCTTGCCAATAACAGGTTTTTAGTAGTTGAATGACACAGATGGCAACTAGAAGAGACAAGAGAATTAACCAGGTTCAGTTCAGTTCAGTCGCTCAGTCATGTCCGACTCTCTGCGACCCCATGAATCACAGCATGCCAGGTCTCCCTGTCCATCACCAACTCCCAGAGTTCACTCAAACTCATGTCCATCGAGTCGGTGATGCCATCCAGCCATCTCATTCTCTGTCGTCCCCTTCTCCTCCCGCCCCCAATCCTTCCCAGCATCAGAGTCTTTTCTAGTGAGTCAACTCTTCGCATGAGATTTAGCACAAGTAATTTGGGGTACATCTCCTAGGAAAAGATTAGGATAGAGATGCTGGTGTTCTAGAAGCAGGAGATTTAGCCTGGCCTCCACATATGGGCTCTGGGGCCACTAAGGACAAACTAGACCTTAGAAGACTGATGACCTTTTCATTACATGGTTCATTATTAGTTGTTGCTCAGTTGTATCAAACTGTTTACAACCCCATGGACCACAGCCTGCCAGGCTTACCTGTCCTTCACCATCTTCCAAAGCTTGCTCAAACTCATGTCTGTTGAGTAGATAACACCATCCAACCATCTCATCCTCTGTCATTCCCTTCTCCTCCTGCCTTCAATCTTTCCCAGCATAAGGCTCTTTTCTAATGAATCAGCTCTTCACATCAGGTGGCCAAAGTACTGGAGCTTCAGCATCAGTCCTTTCAATGAATTTTCAGGACTTATCTCCTTTAGGATTGATTTGTTTGATCTCCTTGCAGTCGAAGGGACTCTCAAGAGTCTTCTCCAACACCACAGTTCAAAAGCATCCATTCTTTGGGGCTCAGCATTCTTTATGGTCCAACTGTCACATCCATACATGACCACTGGAAAAACCATAGCTTTGACTATACAGAACTTTGTCAGCAAAGTAATGTCTCTGCTTTATAATACAATGTCTAGGTTGGTCATAACTTTCCTTTCAAGAAGCAAGTGTCTTTTAATTTTATGGTTGCAGTTACCATCCACAGTTGTTTTGTAGGGCAAGAAAATAAAACTGTCACTGTTTCCACTGTTTCCCCACCTATTTGCCATCAAGTGATGGGACCAGATGCCATGATCTTTGTCCTTTGAATGCTGTGTTTTAAGCCAGATTTTTCACTCTTCTCTTTCACCTCATCAAGAGGCTTTTCAGTTTCTCTTCACTTTCTGTCATAGGGGTGGTGTCATCTGCATATCTGAGGTTACTGATACTTATCCTGGCAATCTTGATTCCTGTTTGTGCTTCATCCAGTCTGGCATTTTGCGTGATGTATTCTGCATATGAGTTAATTTAGCAGGATGACAATATACAACCTTGATGTACTCCTTTTCCAATTTTGGACCGGTCTGTTGTTCCATGTCCATTCTGTTTTTTCGTTATTGGACCTACCATGTGGTCCTTTATTCTGTTACTTACATAAGACTCAGTGAGGGACTCCACAGAGGCAGCATATTTCCCCCTTGTTCTGCAATTATCTCAAGGAAAGAATACAAAACATTAGGACTTGGTTCTTGTTCTAGTGGTTTGAAAGACAAGGCTTTTCCTGGAAGGAAATGAACTTTCGCCAAACAACAAAGTCCAGAGAAACAGAGCCTAACTTTTGGCAGTTTACCTTCTGGCCCCTTGATTAATAAAATACACACTGACACTTTTAATGGAATAGTGGTGATGGGGCAATTGCTATTCAACCTCTCAGAAAAATATCCTGAATTGGCCACTCAGATCCAAATAGTCCAAATATAGGATATATTCAAGTTAGTGTTTCTTCTGGAAATGATTCTATCAGGGTTCTATCAGTGCTGATTTTAGCATTAAATATACAGTACTAACGTTACAAAAACAAAAAACCCAGAACATCTTTTTGTGTGGGTTTTAAGAACATTCCGTAAATGATTATTCATTATCCGCTAAGGCATTAGCATGTTTAGTCACCCCTCGGGGAGACCTTTACACCCTCATTTCCTGAACTTCTGTGTTGTGTCCTGTCTGGATACCCATGAATCTACTCTTCCAAGAGCACCTACAGGAACTATCACCATTATGAATGATCTTTCCTATTTTCCTTGACTTCACTGTTCTCATGTGAACAGTGCAAAAAGAATTTCAAAATACAATTTCTATTTCTGGTTTTGATACTTACTAAGCTGTAATGAGGATACTCAGGCTGGGTCTCCAGTCTATGCAGCATCCCTCCCTCCCAATATAATGTCATGTGATTCTTAGATGTCATCTAAATTCCATTCTAGGGACTGGGAAATCTCTTCAGTAGGAAAAAAAAAGTCCTATTTCAGGATCCCAGGTGCCAGTGTAAAGTCAAATTTGCTGATACATAGACCTCATTTCAGTTTAAGATCTGGGAATGCAAAGCTCCAAAGAATAACAGGGAGAGATAAGAAAGCCTTCTTCCATGATCAGTGCAAAGAAATAGAGGAAAACAATAGAATGGGAAAGACTAGAGATCTCTTCAAGAAAATTAGAGATACTAAGGGAACAATTCATGCAAAGATGGGTACAATAAAGGAGTATTGTACAATATAGGAGTATGGACCTAACAGAAGCAGAAGATACGAAGAAGAGGTGACAAAAATACACAGAACTATACAAAAAAGATCTTCATGACCCAGAAAACTACAATATTGTGATCACTCACCTAGAGTGAGACATCCTGGAATGTGAAGTCAAGTGGGCCTTAGGAAGCATCACTACAAACAAAGGTAGTGGAGGTGATGGAATCCCAGGTGAACTATTTCAAATCCTAAAAGATGATGCTGTGAAAGTGATGCACTCAATATGCCAGCAAATTTGGAAAACCCAGCAGTGGCCACAGTATTGGAAAGGTCAGTTTTCAGTCCAATCCCAAAGAAAGGCAATGCCAAAGAATGCTCAAACTACCGCATGATTGCACTCGTCTCACACACTAGCAAATTAATGCTCAAAATTCTCCAAGATAGGCTTCAACAGTACATGAATTGTGAACTTCCAAATGTTCAAGCTGGATTTAGAAAGGGCAAAGGAACCAGAGATCACGTTGCCTACATCTGCTGGAGCATCGAAAAAGCAAGAGAATACCAGAAAAACATCTATTTCTGCTTTATTGACTACACCAAAGCCTTTGACTGTGTGGATCACAACAAACTGTGGAAAATTCTTCAACAGATGGGAATACCAGACCACCTTACCTGCTTCCTGGGAAACCTGTATGCAGGTCAAGAAGCAACAGCTAAAACTGGACATGGAACAACAGACTGGTTCCAAATTGGGACAGGAGTACGTCAAGGCTGTATATTGTCATCTGGCTTATTTGACTTATATACAGAGTACATTATGCAAAATGCCAGGCTGGATGAAGCACAAGCTGAAATCAAGATTGCTGGGAGAAATATCCATAACCTCAGATACACAGATGACACCACCCTTATGATAGAAAGCAAAGAACAACTAAAGCACCTCTTGATGAAAGTGAAAGAGGAGAGTGAAAATTTTGGCTTAGAACTCAATATTCAGGAGGAGGAACAAGATGGCGGAGGAATAGGATGGCGAGACCACTCTCTCCACCACAAATTCATCAAAAGAACATTTGAACGTGGAGTAAAGTCCACAAAACAACTACTGAATGCTGGCAGAGGACGTCAGGCACCCAGAAAAGCAGCCCATTGTCTTCGAAAGGAGACTACCCGCCAAACGGTAACTCCCAGCGGAGAAGCAGCGCAGACGCCTGCAGACGCCATTAGCAAGCGGGGGCTGGGCAGGGAGGAGCCGGCTGAACTGCTTAGAGAGAAGACTGGGCTTGAATGCCACGAGAACAATTTGAGGGAACTGGGGAGAGCAAAGCAGACTGTGGGATAGCTTCCCCACGAAAAGGCGGAAAGCTCTAACCTAAGACTCGGCCAGCCGCACTCACAGAATAAAGGACTGAGCAGAGCGAGCCGGCTGCGGTCGGCCCATCCCCCATCCCCCGCCGAGACAGGCAGGGAGCACAGCCAGAGCCGCAGCGGGCAACCGCGGCCCCAGAAAGGCATCTGATACAAACTGCAGACAGGCTTGTTGCTAATCAGGACTTCTTGGGCTCGGGCCGGTCGATATCCACCCGAGAAGGTGCACCGGTTGTACACCCAGAAAACTGAGTGGCGGGGACTGGGGAGGCGATAAGTCGCAGAGACAGCGCTCGCCAAACACCTGGTCCCCTGAACTGCTCGGACCAGGGAAGGCACAAAATGCAGGCCCAACCAAGTCTGCGCCTTTGTGGAGTACCTGAGAACCTGAACTTGAGCCGCTCAGACCTGGGAAGTGCATACAACCCGGCGCCGGCCTCGGACAGTTCCCGGCAGAGCAACCTAGAGCCTGTGCAGTGTAGACTGGGACAGCATACGTGCTGTGAGCGGGGGCAAACCCAGTGTGGCCGAGACACTGCGATCACTCCCCACAGACGCCAGAGATATTCGTCTGCAGCGTTCCTCCCTTCCCAGAACAGGACTGAACAACTGAGCCTTAAAAAGTGTCCACCCACCCCCTAGTATCAGGGCGGAAATTAGACACTGAAGAGACCAGCAAACAGAAGCTAAAACAGAGGGAACCACCTTGGAAATGACAGATAGAGTAGTCTAGAGGCTACTCCAAGAATAAGACCAAAAACCAGAGGCAAGAGGCTTAAGCCTGAATCCTGAGAACACCAGAGAACTCCTGACTCCAGGGAACATTAATCGATAGGAGCTCATCATACGTCTCCATACCTACACTAAAACCAAGCACCACCCAAGGGTCAACAAGTTCCATAGCAAGACATACTATGCAAATTCTCCAGTAACACAGGAAACTAGCCCTGAGCTTCAATATACAGGCTGCCCAAAGTCACTCCAAACCCATTGACATCTCATAACTCATTACTGGACACTTCATTGCACTCCAGAGAGAACAAATCCAGCTCCACCCACCAGAACACCGACACAAGCTTCTGTAACCAGGGAACCTTGACAAGTCACCTGTCCAACCCCACACACAACGAGGAAAGTACATAATAAAGAGAACTCCACAAACGGCCAGAAGAAGGAAAGGCCACTCCAAGCAAAGCATTATAAGCAAGATGAAGAGGCAGAGAAATACCCAGCAAGTAAAGGAACAAAATAAATGCCCATCAACACAAACAAAAGAGGAAGATATAGGGAATCTACCTGATAAAGAATTTCGAATTTTGATGGTGAAAATGATTCAAAATCTTGAAAGCAAAATGGAGTTACAGATAAATAACCTGGAGAAAAAGATTGAGAAGATGGAAGAAAGGTTTAATAAGGACTTAGAGGAAATAAAAAAGAGTCAATATACAATGAATAATGCAATAGATGAGATCAGAAACACTCTGGAAGTAACAAACAGTAGAATAACAGAGGCAGAAGACAGGATAAGCGAGTTAGCAGATAGAATTGTAGAAATAAATGAAACAGAGAGGAAAAAAGAAAAACAAATTAAAAGAAATGAGAACAATATTAGAGACCTCTGGGACAATGTTAAACGCTCCAACATTCGAATCATAGGAATCCCAGAAGAAGAAGACAAAAAGAAAGACCATGAGAGAATACTTGAGGAGATAATAGTTGAAAACTTCCCTAAAATAGGGAAACAAATAATCACCCAAGTCCAAGAAACCCAGAGAGTCCCCAACAGGATAAACCCAAGGCGAAATACTCCAAGGCACATATTAAACAAATTAACAAAGATCAAACACAAAGAACAAATATTAAAAGCAGCAAGGGAAAAACAGCAAATAACACACAAGGGGATTCCAATAAGGATAACTGCCGATCTTTCAACAGAAACTCTTCAGGCCAGGAGGGGATGGCAAGACATACTTAAAGTGATGAAAGAAAATAACCTACAGCCCAGACTACTGTACCCAGCAAGGATCTCATTCAAATATGAAGGAGAAATCAAAAGCTTTACAGACAAGCAAAAGCTGAGAGAATTCAGCATTACCAAACCAGCTCTCCAACAAATGCTAAAGGATCTTTTCTAGACAGGAAACACAGAAAGGGTGTATAAACTCGAACCCAAAGCAATAAAGAAAATGGCTACAGGATCGTACTTATCAATAATTACCTTAAACGTAAATGGGTTGAATGCCCCAACCAAAAGACAAAGGCTGGCTGAATGGATACAAAAACAAGACCCCCATATATGTTGTCTGCAAGAGACCCACCTCAAAACGAGGGACACACACAGGCTGAAAGTGAAGGGCTGGAAAAAGATATTCCATGCAAATAGAGACCAAAAGAAAGCAGGAGTAGCAATACTCATATCAGATAAAATAGACTTTAAAACAAAGGCAGTGAAAAGAGACAAAGAAGGAAAATACATAATGATCAAAGGATCAATCCAAGATGAAGATATAACAATTATAAATATTTATGCACCCAACATAGGAGCACTGCAATATGTAAGACAAGTATGAAAGGGGAAATTAACAATAATGCAATAATAGTGAGAGATTTTAATACCCCACTTACATCTATGGATAGATCAACTAAATAGAAAATTAACAAGGAAATACAAACTTTAAATGATACAATAGACCAGTTAGACCTAATAGATATCTACAGGACATTTCACCCCAAAACAATGAATTTCACCTTGTTCTCAAGCGCACACGGAACCTTTTCCAGGATAGATCACATCCTGGGCCATAAATCTAGCCTTGGAAAATTCAAAAAAGTTGAAATCATTCCATGCATCTTTTCTGACCACAATGCAGTAAGATTAGATCTCAATTACAGGAGAAAAACTATTAAAAATGCCAACATATGGAGGCTGAACAACACGCTGCTGAATAGTGAACAAATCATAGAAGAAATCAAAAGAGAAATCAAAATATGCACATAAATGAATGAAAATGAAAACACAACAATCCAAAACCTCTGGGACACTGTAAAAGCAGTGCTAAGGGGGAAGTTCATAGCAATACAGGCACACATCAAGAAACAAGAAAAAAGTCAACTAAATAACCTAACACTACATCTAAAGCAACTAGAAAAGGAAGAAATGAAGAACCCCAGGGTCACTAGAAGGAAAGAAATCATAAAAATTAGGGCAGAGATAAATGCAAAAGAAACAAAAGAGACCATAGCAAAAATCAACAAAGCCAAAAGCTGGTTCTTTGAGAAGGTAAATAAAATTGACAAACCGCTAGCCAGACTCATCAAAAAACAAAGGGAGAAGAACCAAATCAATAAAATTAGAAATGAAAATGGAGAGATCACAACCGACAACACAGAAATACAAAGGATTATTAGAGAATACTGTCAGCAATTATATGGCAATAAAATGAACGACCTGGAAGAAATGGACAAATTCCTAGAAAAGTACAACTTTCCAAAACTGAACCAGGAAGAAATAGAAAATCTGAACAGACCCATCACAAGCAAGGAACTAGAGGCTGTAATCAAGAATCTTCCAGCAAACAAAAGCCCAGGTCCAGACGGCTTCACAGCCGAGTTCTACCAAAAATTTAGAGAAGAGCTAACACCTATTCTACTCAAACTCTTCCAGAAAATTGCTGAGGAAGGGAAACTTCCAAACTCATTCTATGACGCCACCATCACCCTAATCCCAAAACCTGGTAAAGACCCCACAAAAAACGAAAACTACAGGCCAATATCACTGATGAACATAGATGCAAAAATCCTTAACAAAATTCTAGCAATCAGAATCCAACAAGATATTAAGAAAATCATACATCATGACCAAGTGGGCTTTATCCCAGGAATGCAAGGATTCTTCAATATCCACAAATCAATCAACGTAATACACCACATTAACAAACTGAAAAATAAAAATCATATGATTATCTCAATAGATGCAGAGAAAGCCTTTGACAAAATTCAACATCCATTTATGATAAAAACCCTCCAGAAAGTGGGAATAGAAGGGACATACCTCAACATAATAAAAGCTATATATGACAAACCCACAGCAAACATTATCCTCAATGGTGAAAAACTGAAAGCATTTCCCCTAAAGTCAGGAACAAGACAAGGGTGCCGACTCTCACCACTACTATTCAACATAGTTCTGGAAGTTTTGGCTACAGCAATCAGAGCAGAAAAAGACATAAAAGGAATCCAAATTGGAAAGGAAGAAGTAAAACTTTCACTGTTTGCTGATGACATGATCCTCTACACAGAAAACCCTAGAGACTCTACCAGAAAACTACTAGAGCTAATCAATGATTACAGTAACTTTCAGGATATAAAATCAACACATAGAAATCCCTTGCATTCCTATACACTAATAATGATAAAATAGAAAGAGAAATTAAGGAAAATTTTCCATTCACTGTTGCAACGAAAAGAATTAAATACTTAGGAATATATCTACCTAAGGAAACAAAAGACTTGTACATAGAAAACTATAAAACACTACTGAAAGCAATCAAAGAGGACACTAATAGATGGAGAAATATACCATGCTCATGGATTGGAAGAATAAATATTGTAAAAATGAGTATACTACGCAAAGTAATTTATACATTCAATGCAATCCCTATCAAGCTACCAACGATCTTTTTCACAGAACTAGAACAAATAATCTCACAGTTTGTATGGAAATACAAAAAACCTCGAATAGCCAAAGCAATCTTGAGGAAGAAAAATGGAACTGGAGGAATTAACCTGCCGGACTTCAGGCTCTACTACAAAGCCACAGTTATCAAGACAGTATGGTACTGGCATAAAGACAGAAATATAGATCAATGGAACAAAATAGAAAGTCCAGAGATAAATCCACGCACCTATGGACACCTCATCTTTGACAAAGGAGGCAAGAATATAAAATGGAGAAAAGACAGTCTCTTTAACAAGTGGTGCTGGGAAAACTGGTCAGCCACTTGTAAAAGAATGAAACTAGAACACTCCCTAACACCATACACAAAAATAAACTCAAAATGGATTAGAGAGCTAAATGTAAGACCAGAAACTATAAAACTCCTAGAGGAGAACGTAGGCAAAACACTCTCCGACATAAATCACAGCAGGATCCTCCAAGACCCACCTCCCAGAATATTGGAAATAAAAGCAAAAATAAACAAATGGGACCTAATTAAAATCAAAAGCTTCTGCACAGCAAAGGAAACTATAAGCAAGGTGAAAAGACAGCCTTCAGAATGGGAGAAAATAATAGCAAATGAAGCAACTGATAAAGGATCAATCTCCAAAATATACAAGCAGCTCCTGCAGCTCAATTCCAGAAAAATAAATGACCCAATCAAAAAATGGGCCAAAGAACTAAACAGACATTTCTCCAAAGAAGACATACAGATGGCTAACAAACACATGAAAAAATGCTCAACATCCCTCATAATCAGAGAGATGCAAATCAAAACCACAATGAGATACCATTTCACACCAGTCAGAATGGCTGCTATCCAAAAGTCTACATGCAATAAATGCTGGAGAGGATGTGGAGAGAAGGGAACCCTCTTACACTGTTGGTGGGAATGCAAACTAGTACAGCCACTATGGAGAACAGTGTGGAGATTCCTCAAAAAACTGGAAATAGAACTGCCATATGATCCAGCAATCGCACTCCTGGGCATACACACCAAGGAAACCAGAATTGAAAGAGACACATGTACTCCAATGTTCATTGCAGCACTGTTTATAATAGCCAGGACATGGAAGCAACCTAGATGTCCATCTGCAGACAAATGGATAAGAAAGCTTTGGTACATATACAGAATGGAGTATTATTCAGCCATTAAAAAGAATACATTTGAATCAGTTCTAATGAGGTGGATGAAACTGGAGCCTATTATACAGAGTGAAGTAAGCCAGAAAGAAAAACACCAATACAGCATACTAACGCATATATATGGAATTTAGAAAGATGCAAATGATAATCCTGTATACGAGACAGCAAAAGAGACATAGATGTATAGATCAGTCTTTGGGACTCTGTGGGAGAGGGTGAGGGTGGGATGATTTGGGAGAATGTCATTGAAACACGTATGTTGTCATATGTGAAATGAATCACTAGTTCAGGGTCAATGCATGTTACAGGATGCTCGGGTCTGGCATGCGGGGATGACCCAGAGGGAGGATAAAGGGAGGAGGGAGGAGGGAGGTGGGAGGGGGGTCCAGGAGGGGGAACTTATGTAAAGCCGGGGCGAATTCATGTCAATGTATGGCAAAACCAACCAATATAATATTGTAAAATAATTTGCCTCCAATAAATAATAAATTAATTACAAAATAAAAAAAAATAAAGTCTTCTGCAGGTAAAAAAAAAAAAAAGAACTCAATATTCAAAAACTAAGATCAAGGTATCTGGTCCCATCACTTCATGGCAAATAGATGGGGAGACAATGGAAACAGTGAAAGATTTTTTATTTGGGGGGCTCCAAAGTCACTGCAGATCATGACTGCAGCCATGAAATTAAAAGACAGTTGCTCCTTGGAAGAAAAGCTATGACCAACCTAGACCACATGTTAAAAAGCAGAGACATTACTTTGCCAACAAAGGTCCATCTAGTCAAAGTTATGGTTTTTCCAGTAGTCATGTGTGGATGTGAGAGTTGGACTATAAAGAAAGCTGAGCACTGAAAAATTGATGCTTTTGAACTGTGGTGTTGGAGAAGACTCTTCAGAGTCCCTTGGACTGCAAGGAGATCCAACCAGTCCATTCTAAAGGAGATCAATCCTGGGTGTTCATTGGAAGGACTGATGCTAAAGCTGAAACTCCATTACTTTGCCCACCCAATGTGAAGAACTGATTCATTGGAAAAGACCCTGATGCTGGGAAAGATTGAAGACAGGAGGAGAAGGGGATGACAGAGGATAAGATCATCAACGACTCAATAGACATGCGTTTGAGCAAGCTCCGGGAGTTAGTGATGTACAGGGAAGCCTTGCATGCTGCAGTCCATGGGCTCACAAAGAGTTGGACATAGCTGAGCTACTGAACTGAACTGAACTTAGCCGTGTTCCTCTGACCAAGCCTCAATCTTGTACTAATATTGGTTACTGTGTCTCTATCCTACTGTCTTATGACTGTAGCTAACCTTGATAACAGTTCCATTATCCTGTGTCCTCCCTGACTGAAGTCAAGCTCTTCCCTGTCCTACTCTTCATTATTCTCTGTTTGAACCATAGTTCCTTTATCAGGCTACTTGCTCTCAGATATCCTTATCACCAACTGCCCATTTCCAACTCTTCTAGATTCTGTGTTTGATCAAGTCTTGGCATTCTGACAAGATCACTTTTTTTCCCTTCCTCATGCCGAATTTGTTCAAAAGCATTCAGAACATTCTCAAATGCTCAAAAACTAACATTTTTAGCTGTAACTCCATCTTTAGATGCTATACTTCCTTAATGAGCACAGAAACACTCTACATTGATTCTTCCTTTACATGATGGATCATTGTTTCTCTGTCGCTATTGCTGTCTCTTGTTCTTCTTTCCACACCATAAATAGAGGGCTCCCATCAAGGTTCTATCTTCAATCATCTGCTATTTTCTTTCTACATACTCCCCCTCAGAGCCCTCAGCTGTTCCCATAGTTACAACCATCATCACTAAGCAACTAACCCCCAGGTCAGCATCAGTTTAGAACTCTAGTCCTTAACTTCCAACATCCTGTCTACCAGATCCTTACTTTAATAACTCCAAAACTAAACTGGTCATGTTTTCTCACAAACCAGTGCTTCCTTCAAATAATCCCATTTTTATTGATTGTACCATCATTTTCAAGGCATTAAGACTCAAAATTTGGCATCATATTAACCATTTAAAATTGCCAGCCACTTCAGGTTATCAGTAAGACCTACTGATTCCCTATAACATTTTCTTTTATTCTCTCAGTGAAAACTCTAATACAGGTCTTTAGTAACTCATACCTATACGTTTACCTTAATCTTCTATTTGCCTACCTCCAATCACCCTGTATACCACCATAAGGTTAATCTTGTTAAAATTATCTATCTATAGATTTGGTAGCTGCCCATTGCTGCTGCTACTGCTACTAAGTCCCGTCAGTCGTGTCCGACTCTGTGTGACCCCATAGACGGCAGCCCACCAGGCTCCACCGTCCCTGGGATTCTCCATGCAAGAACACTGGAGTGGGTTGCCATTTCCTTCTCCAATGCATGAAAGTGAAAAACGAAAGTGAAGTCGCGCAGCTGCCCATTAATTATAATTATATTTACCAAAAAATAAAGCACATAACATTGGTTTAAAATGGGAAAATATTTTAAATAGGAACATATTTATAATCATGAAAATAGAAATGGTATTAATTCTATGATTATGTGAAAAAAGCTGGCTTAAACTCATTCAAAAAACGAAGATCGTGGCATCTGGTTCCATCACTTCATGGCAAATAGATGGGGAAATGATGGAAACAGTGACAGACTTTATTTTCTTGGGCTCCAAAATCACTGCGGATGGTGACTTCAGCCATGAAATTAAAAGACAGTTGCTCCTTGGAAGAAAAACAAGGACCAACCTAGACCACGTATTATAAAGCAGAGTCATTACTTTGCCAGCAAAGGTCCATATAGTCAAAGCTATGGTTTTTTCCAGTAGCATGTATGGATGTCTGTACGGATGTGAGAGCTGGACAATAAAAAAGACTGAATGCCAAAGAAATGATGCCTTCAAACTATGGTGCTAGAGAAGACTCTTGAGAGTCTCTTGAAAGCAAGAAGTTCAAACTAATCAATCCTAAAGGAAATCAACCCTGATTAGTCATTGAAAGGAGTGTTGCTGAAGCTCCAATCCTTTGGACACCTGATGCAGAGAGTTGACTCACTGGAAAAGATTGAAGGCAGAAGGAGAAGGGGATGACAGAGGACAAGATGATTGAATGACATCATTGACTCAATGGACATGAGTTTGAATAAGCTCTGGGAGATGGTGAAGGACAGGGAGGCCTGACGTGCTGCAAGTCCATGGGATTGCAAAGAGTTGGACACGATTGAGCGACTGAACAACAATGTGAAAATGAATACAAAATTTTAAAAATCAGTCAATTTAAAGCAAAAATAAGTGAAATAGAGTATAGATTGTAGGAAATCATGGGGAAAATTGGATTAATTATGACCTATTGAATAAAACCCATATGATTTGATTTCCTCTGTTTTTTCTTAATATTTCAATCTTGTTTCTCACAACCCAGCTATACAAAATTATATCTTCCCAACAAGGGACTTAATGTAGCATACCATGAGAAATATCAACAACTTCAGATATGCAGATGATACCACTTTAATGGCTGAAAGTGAAGAGGATCTAAAGAACCTCTTGATGAAGGTGAAAGAGGAAAGTGAAAGAGCTGGCTTAAAACTCAACATTCAAAAAATGAAGATCATGGCATCCAGTCCTATCACTTGATGCCAAATAGATGGGGAAATGTGGAAACAGTGTCAGATTTCATTTTCTTGGGCTCTAAAATCACTGTGGATGGTGATTGTATTCACAAAGTTAAAAGACACTTGCTGCTCGGAAGAATAGCTATGACAAACCTAGATAATGTTTTAAAAAGTGGAGACATCACTTTGCAACAAAGGACTGTCTTGTGAAAGCTATGGTTTTTCCTGTAGTCATGTATGGATGTGACAGTTGAACCATAAAGAAGGCTGAGTGCTGAAGAACTGACACTTTTGAACTGGTGCTGGAGAATACTCTTGAGAGTCCCTTGGACAGCAAGATCAAACCAGTGAATCCTAAAGGAAATCAACCCTGATTATTCATTGGAAGGACTGATGCTGAAGCTGAAGCTCTAGTACTTTGGCCACCTGATGTGAAGAGTTGACTCATTAGAAAAGACCTTGATGCCAGGAAAAATTGAAGGCAAGAGAAGGGGGTGACAGAGGCTGAAATGGTTGGATGGCCTCACTGATTCAATGGACATGAGTTTGAGCAAACTCCGCGAGATAGTGATGGACAGAGAAGCCTGGCATGCTGGGTTCATGGGGTCACAAAGAGTCTGACATTAATTAGTGACTGAACAACAAAAATGAATGAAATGTATGCCATTTCATTATGTTTATGAGTTTGCCAAAAGGCAATAGGCCAGTGAGGAGAGGGAGAAATAGTTCAGTGATAAGCATTATAAGTTGGAAATTCATCAGTAACAGGAGCCAAAGTCAAAGGAGGGGATTAAACAGCAAATCAGGCTGTTAAGGCAAGCCAAGGATGGAGGCAAGAATCAGGAAATGAGACTGATCATCAAGGAGGTCAAATTGAATGATGGGGTGTGACACCAGGTGAAGTTGAGGACCAAAAGAATTATTCAAAATCTAAATCTGTGACTGCTTGAAACAACAAAAGTAGGCCTAGCTCCTTCAGTATCCCAAATTCAATTAGATTCTTTCATATTTGTAACTTAGTCTTGTTATTCTCACTCCTGTAGTTCCCAATCTCCTGATATTTATCTTTCTAAATCCTACCAGGTTTTGCTGCCCAGCTCAACTTCTACTTTTCCTAAGGACTCTTATTTGATAAGCCCAATTGGAATTGATACTTTCCTTCTTTGAACTGTTGTAGCATTTATGATCACTTCTAATCTCATGAAGTGATGTCAGCAGGTTCTGCTTTGTATCACAGTGGTTTACATACATATTTTATCTCTGCTTCTTTGGAAGCTCTTTAAGAAGAGCAACCGTGACTTATATACATAAATCCAACAGTACCTCATACAGTACAAATATTTTTCTGTGGTAAATCTCTGGAATATAGGCTTCTTTTATTCCTGGTCTGTAAGAGGATAGTTTTTCTTATGCTGTGCTTAATATTTATTCAGTTTGTTTAATATGTAAACAGAAGCCAAGAATGCTCCCTGCAACGTCTTGGAGGTCAAAGCAATGACTGCCAACTGCAAACTAATTTGGGGGGCAGGTGTTTGGGTTGGTGCTAATCAATGTCTGTTTTTTATGGGGAAGAGGGAACAGTGACATTGAATTCCCTTCTCATAAGGAATAGATATATATGCGTTTTTATGAATAAATTATTTTGAGACCATTGCTTGTACCCAAGGAGGTTTATCATGTAGCTACTTCAAATCAACTACTTTGGCCACCTGATGTGAAGAACTGACTCATTAGAAAAGACCCTGATGCTGGCAAAGATTGAAGGCGGGAGAAGGGGATGACAGAGGATGAAGTGGTTGGATGACAAGATCAACTCAATGAACATAAGTGTGAGTAAACTCCGGGAATTGGTGATGGACAGGAGTGCTGCAGTCCATGGGGTCGCAAAGAGGCGGACACGACTGAGGGACTGAACTGAACCAAACTTCAAATCGAGTAGTTTAATAAAGTTCTTCCATCCAAAATATGAGATCTAGTTATTTTGCATCTAGAGATTCACAGTGAGGTAGGAAGGTGTATATATAAATATGCATATGTATTTTCTAAAGAATGTCAATAATAGCAAAAGAGTTTAGTAGGAATGTACTTGCATTCATATGCTTTTACATATTTTTACCTTCTTAACTTTAGGGAGTTTGATCCTGATAGCTAACATTCCTCCTGCATAAATCTTAGAGAGCTCACTTTTATTGTAAGGGGTTTTAAAATGTTAACCTTCTATTTGATCTGTCATGAGTCATCACTCCTGACCTATATAATTAGATATAAAAATGAAAACATAATACTTCAAGTTTCTGTCATGAATTCTGTTTCAAAAAAGAGAATTAAGATTTCATTTGAAATAAAAGTGAATTTTTCCAAACATGAATACTCACAAAGTTTAGCACAATAAAGAAAATAAATTCATTATAATTGCTGCTATTAAACCTACTACACTGAAAAAATTCTTACTCTTTCATATTAATCTAATCATTGGTGCAATCTGTTAAAATAAGCATATATTAGCTCATCTGCTATAGTTAACAGATGCCATGGGGAAATTAAAAGTATAGACTTTATAAGTTGTTCTTTCCTTTCCTGAAAAAATTATCTTAGAATATAATTGTAGGTATATGATAAACAAATATAAAATTTGTTAGTGATAAAATTTAAATATCAGTAAAACTTTACATCTCACTATACATGAAAATGGCAAATGAATACTATAAAAATAGGTATCACATATTAGAGATTCATAATAAAAATATCAATATGGATTATATATTCAAGTCAATCTTACTGTCTTCTTAATGAACAACTGATTTTTATCTATTTGTAAAATGTGGTTGTTAAATATATATTTTAAATTATCTGTGTGGTCATATGTGAAATGAATCACTAGTTCAAGGTCAATGCATGTTATAGGATGCTCGGGGCTGGCATGCGGGGATGACCCAGAGGGAGGATAAAGGGAGGAGGGAGGTGGGAGGGGGGTTCAGGAGGGGGAACTTATGTAAAGCCGGGGCGAATTCATGTCAATGTATGGCAAAACCAACCAATATAATATTGTAAAATAATTTGCCTCCAATAAAAAATAAATTAATTACAAAAAAAAAAAGAAAGTTAACCTAGATGAAAGAATAAGTAACCTAACTCAAGTACTCAAGTTACAGCCATAGCAATAATTATCTGATTGTATGTGAGAAACAGTCTTATTCAATGTGATCAAAATTGAATTGGTTGGTTGGTTCATAGAAAAAGACGATTCAAATGAGGAGTTGTAAAATAAAGTTTACTGTATTGGGGACTTATTTTCAATCAGTAAACAACTCCATTGCTTCTATGAGATGTTGAGTAGCAGGTTAATAAACGAATATCTCTCCTTCAGGTTTCAAAAAAAAAAAAAAAACTACATGAAAAGCTTTTAGATTCTTTGATAGCTTGATAGATTCAATTTTTCCTGTCAGTAAGAAAAAAATAACTTACTAGCTTCTTTAAATTAAAAAAAAAATTTACTAACTCATAATTTATTCCTGCAGATTTTAACTCGGTGGCACTGTTCCCATCCATCTTGCCCATTCCACTTTCTAACTAATGTTCAAAATATTTATTATCACTTACCTAGACTAACTTCCTAATTGTTCTTCCTCCTTATAATATCTTCTCTCTCTAGTGTATCTTAGGGTCACATTCACATTTTTATAGTAAACTTCTGATCAGTTCAGTTCAGTTCAGTCACTCAGTCGTGTCTGACTCTCTGCGACCCCATGAATCACAGCAACGCCAGGCCTCCCTGTCTATCACCAAATCCCGGAGTTCACTCAAACTTATGTCCATCGAGTCAGTGATGCCATCCAGCCATCTCATTCTCTGTCATCCCCTTCTCCTCCCACCCCCAACCTTTCCCAGCATCAGAGTCTTTTCCAGTGAGTCAACTCGTCGTATGAAGTGGCCAAAGTATTGCAGTTTTGGCTTTAGCATCAGTCCTTCCAATGAACACCCAGGATTGATCTCCCTTAGAATGGACTGGTTGGATCTCCTTGCAGTACAAAGGACTATCTTGGCCTTCCACTATTCCAAAAAAAAAAAAAAAATACCTTGATGACTTTTTTCTGCTTATAGAATAAAATGCGAATTCCTTAGTTTGGTGTTCTCATTAGGAACCACTTTCTGAACTTAAATCTCATTATATGCACTCTACTTCTTATATAGGGCTCATATTTCCCACTTTAAGTTGTTCCTCCTGCCTGAAAATCTTATGCTCTTCACTTTGACACAATCCTTTCAAAATGTCCTAGTCTTCATGTTATTCTTTAAGATACATTAAATGCTTTTCTTACATAGATCTTTCAAAGATCTAATCCAATTAAGTCATACTCTTCTGAAATCTGGCTGTAGACTTTGGAGAAAGATAATTCCATGAAGAGGTAGCAATTCTAGGGAGCAATAGAAGACAGATTATTTCTCTTCATTTCAGAATCTATAACAGAATTCCCATACATACAGTCTTCACACATAGACATACCTTATGACGCGGTACATTGCATCTCAAATATTTCTCCTGTGAATTTTATGTAAGATAGCATCATAGCACATCATATTTCTTCTTCATTTCTGTACTACTTTTCCCTGTGCTGTGAAAATTCCCTAGAGAAACAAGACCTGAAGCTGACTGTGACTCCAACTATCAGCTCCTTATTGCAAAATCCAGGCTCAAACTGAAGAAAGTGGTTTTCCCTAAAAGCACTAGATCATTCAGATATGACCTAAATCAAATCTCTTATGATTATACAGTGGAGGTGATGAATAGATTCAAGGTACTAGATCTGGTAGACAGAGTGCATAAAGAACTGTGGACGGAGGTTCTTAAACCATTCCCAAGGAAAAGAAATGCAAAAAGGCAAAATGGTTGTCTGAGGAGGCCTTACAAATAGCTGAGAAAAGAAAAGAAGTGAAAGGCAAAGGAGAAAGGGAAAGATAGAACCAAGTAAATACTGAATAACAGAGAATAGCAAGGAGGATAAGAAAGTCTTCTTAAGTAAGCATTGCAAAGAAATAGAGGAAAACAATAGAATGGGAAAGACCAGAGCTCTCTTTAAGAAAATTGGAGAAATCAAGGGAACATTTCATGCAAGGATAGGCACAATAAAGGACACAAATGGCAAGGAAATAACAGAAGCAGAAGAGATTAAGAAGAGGTGGCAAAAATACATGGAAGATCTGTACAAAAAAAAAAAAAAAACCCTTAATAACCCAAGGTAATATGATGGTGTGGTCACTTACCTAGAGCCAGACATCCTAAAGTATGAAGTCAAGTGGACCTTAGGAAGCAATTTTACGAACAAAGTGGGTAGAGGTGATGGAATTGCAGCTGAGCTATCTCAAATCCTAAAAGATGATGCTGTTCATGTGCTGCACTCAATATGCCAACAAATTTGGAAAACTCAGCAGTGGCCACAGGACTGGAAAAGGTCAGTTTTCACTCCATTACCAAAGAAAGGCAATGCCAAAGAATATTCAAATTACCATACAATTGCACTCATTTCATATGCGAGCCGGAGAAGGCAATGGCAACCCACTGCAGTACTCTTGCCTGGGAAATCCCATGGACAGAGGAGCCTGGTAGGCTGCAATCCATGGGGTTGCTAAGAATCGGACATGACTGAGCAACGTCACTTTCACTTTTCACTTTCATGCATTGGAGAAGGAAATGGCAACCCACTCCAGTGTTCTTGCCTGGAGAATCCCAGGGACGGCAAAGCCTGGTGGGCTGCCATCTATGGGGTCGCACAGAGTCAGACACGACTGAAGAGACTTAGCAGCAGCAGCAACATATGTGAGCAAGATTATGCTCAAAATCCTTCAAGCTAGGCTTCAACAGTATGTGAACACATAACTTCCATATGTACAAGCTGAATTTAGAAAAGGCAGAGGAACCAGAGATCAAATTGCCAACATACTCTGGATCATACAAAAAGCAAGGAAATTTCAAAAAAAAAAAGAAAGCTACTGCCGCTTCATTGACTATGCTAAAACCTTTAACTGTGTGGATCACAACAAACTGTGGAATATTCTCAGTGAGTTAGGAATATCAGACCACATTTCCTGCCTCCTAAGAAACCTGTATGCAGGTCAAGAAGCAACAGTTACAACTGGACATGGAACAACGAACTGGTTTCCAATTGGGAAGGTAGTACATCAAGAATGTGTAGTGTCACCCTGCTTATTTAACTTATATGTAGAGTACATCATGCAAAATGCTGGCTGGATGAAGCACAAGCTGGAATGAAGTTTGTCAGAAGAAATATCAATAACCTCAGATATGCAGATGATACTACTTTAATGGCAGAAAATGAAGAGGAACTAAAGAGCCTCTTGATGAAGGTGAAAGAGGAGAGTGTAAAAGTTGGCTTAACACTCAACATTCAAAAAACAAAGATTATGGCATCTGGTCTCATCACTTCATGGCAAACAGGGAAAATGTGGAAACAGTGTCAGATTTCATTTTCTTGGGCTCCAAAATCAATGTGGACAGTGACTGTAGTCACAAAATTAAGACACTTGATTCTTGAAAGAATAGTTATGACTAAACTAGACAGTGTATTAAAAAGCAGAGACATCACTTTGCTGAGAAAGTTCCATATAGTCAAAGCTATGGTTTTCCTAGTAGTCATATACAGATGTGAGAGTTGGACCATAAAGAAGGCTGAGTGCCAAAGAATTGACACTTTTGAACTATGGTGCTAGAGAAGACTCTTGAGAGTCCCATGGACCACAAGAAGATCAAATCAGTCAATCTGAAAGGAAATCATTCCTGAATACTCATTGAATGGACTGATGCTGAAGCTCCAACACTCTGGAGGCTGATGCGAAGGGTAGACTCATCAGAAAAGACCCTGATGCTGTTCAAGATTGATAGCAAGAGAAGGGGGTGACAGAGGATGAACAAGTTCGATGGCATCACTGACTCAATGTATATGAGTTTGAGCAAACTCCAGGAGATAGTGAATGATGAAGAAGCCTAATATGCTGCAGTTAATGGGGTCTCAAAGAGTCTGACAGGACTTAGCAACTGAACAACAAAAGAAACTTTACCATTTCAGCCTTCCCAGATTGATAGCCTTTGGAAATATGTCAACACCATCCACTCTTTACAAGCAACCTGCATAGGATGAGCTTTGAAAGGAGCATTTGAATATTTCACTCTATAAAATGTAAACATACATTATGTATGTATATTTTTAGGCTTGCATCAAAACCCATTATGATAAATAAGCATAAATCACTATATGTTCACAACATATTCAGATAAATTATGAGTATCTGAGGTAATTAAGGATAGGACAATTGTAATTATATCTTTTGAAAGAAATGGATTGCCAGGTGATCTGTCATTTCATAAAATTTGGAGTAAGGGATCTCAAAAATCAAGGGCTTAATTTTCACCATCGTTGCAAAGAAGCATTAGGTATCCCCAGCTCAAAAAGTCCTGAGCTATCTGTCTCTCCCTGACAAAACATAAAAACTAATCTTAATTAAAGTCTGCCACATTTTCAGTCCTGCTTAGAACTGAAAGAACATGGAATTTTCCCTCTAATGAATTTTAAGAATTGGTTTTCCTGACTTTTTGGAATCCTTTTGCTCACTAAAACTATATCCTCACTAAACCTATTACTACAAAAATAAGTGTTTTGATGTTGACATTAGGGATATTGGAGCAATCTTTTTATAATCATTCCCTGTTTATTTTTATGAAGCTGTCAATCTGTAATTCTCCTTCTCTTATTTCTGTTTCCAGGATAGTCATTCTTTACAACCCACATGAGCTAAAGTAGCCTTGGCCCAACTCTAGGAGACCAGTCATCATGCAGAGTACTTACTAGCAGTGCTAGTTTGGACAAGTCACTTAAATTCAGTTCCTTCGTTTATAAAATAGGCAATAAGGCAAGTGATGAAAAATACAGAAAATAAAGCATGTTAAGAACTTATTAGTAGCTCTGGTATGTGCATATGGGCTGGATAACAAATATTCTTTCTCCTTTGTCTGGCAGAAAAGAGTGCTTGGTCAGCATAATCTCCTCTATTCCTCACACCTTCCAAGGCTCCTGTCAGGGACTATCCTTGGGCTTTTGTGATGAAAAATCACGTACAAAGCAGGACTACAGGAAGCATACAGGAAGATACTGGGGATAAAAACATTGGGGCGGGTCTTAGGTGTGAGAGTAGCCATTTATGTAGGATCATTCAATGTGGGGGGACACAAAATTTAAGAAATTTGATTGTGGAGTCAGTGTTTTCAAGAGGCTGGAGAAACACAAGATATATTATTCAAAATTTGCTTCCGACAGAGGAGCCAAACTGAAAGAGCTCTCAGTGACCAAAGCTCCAATAATTTAAGCAACAAAATAAATAATATTAAATTATAACCCATAGAATAAAATATCTGTGAGTCCACAGTGCAATAGGGCTCCCCTGGTGGCTCAGTGGTGAAGAATCTGCCTGCCAATGCAAGAGACATAGGTTCAATCCCTGGATCTGGAAGATCCCCTGGAGTAGGAAATGGCAACCCATTCCAGTGTTCTTGCCTGGGAAATCTCATGGACAGAGGAGCCTAGAAGGCTACAGTCCACAGGGTTGCAAAGAGTGTGATATGACTGAGCATGTACAGTGCAATAAGTAATTGAACAAATAAATAAATGGTGGATCTTGCCTCTAGTAAATACTGATGTCTCATAGAAGAATTCTAATTAATAAATGCAGAGGATAACAGGAAAAGAGCAACCATCATTAGAACTCCAGAACTCTTCTAATAAAATAATCCACAGATAGAAGCTAAAATTAGTGGGCAAAAGTTTGAAGAAAATGGAATATTTTCAGGTTTTATTAATATTAAAGGGTAAAAATAGTTTATTTACCATGGAGAAACTTAGTATCTTAACCAAGAGATCAGTGTTAACATCACCAGTAATAAGATAAATCAACATCATGTACTTCATGATATGATACATAGAGAAGGGCATATCACTTACATGATGCAAGTCCTCCATCCAATAATTAGGAAATATTAGAAAAACCCGACTCAAGAAACATTCTATAAAATAATTACCTAGCTCTCTTCGAAAGTGTCAAGGTCATGAAAGAAAAGGAAAGACTATGAAACTATCATAGATTGGGAGAGACAAGACACCATAATGAAATGTACTGGGCTATCCTGGATTGGTTCCTGGAAGAGGTAAAGGACGTGAGTGAAAAAGAACTGGTGAAAATAATGAAGTCAAGTCGATATTTGAGTTACTATTATTGTACGAATGTTAACATAATTTGGGTAATTATATCATGCTTTGTAAAATATCAGTACTAACAGAGGAAATTGGATGAAGAACATTCAGGAAGTAGCCATATATACTATTTTTGTAACTGTTTTTGTAAGCCTATAATTATTTCAAAGTAAACTATATTTTTGTTCGCTCCACTGTTCTGTGGTTGTTGTTCAGTTGTAAAGACATGTCCACCTCTTTGTGACTTCGGTCCATGGGATTCCCCAGGCAGGAATACTGCAGTGGCCATGTCCTACTCCAGGGGATCTTCTCGACCCAGGGATAGAACCTGCATCTCCTTCATTGCAGGCAGGTTCTTTACTGATCAGAAGCCCAACACTGTTCTAGGAGAGAAATATGTGGGTTCCGCTAATTGCCCCCTTAATTCTCAGGGACACAGGCATATTTACCATGAAGTTAATGAAGATTAAGCTTTAGATTGAGTCTCTAACATTGAGGCCTCTTCAGATTCAGCCCTCTTAGGGGTCTCCTAAGATGTTAAACTAAATTCTGCATTCATAATTGTGTGTTTTGTTTTTTTTAAAAGGTCTCTTCTATTGCCAGAGCTACTTCAGATCTTTGTTCAAAGCCCATCAATCTCTACTTTTAGCAGAAGTGTCCTTGCTCAAAACTTGTCAAACTCCCACTTTTAGCAGAAGTTAACACAAATCTTTAAGTTGAAGGGTCCAGACATAAGAATCACTTACACAATGGACATGACATGAGAGATTCTGGGAGATGGTAAAGGACAGAGAAGCCTGGCATGCCACAGTCCATGGGGTCACAAAGCATCGGAGATGACCTAGAGACTGAACAGCAATGATGACACAGATAGGAAGCTATTAATGCAAACAAGTTAAAAATTAAAAACAAGTAAGCAACCAAACAAACAGGTGGAACCAGCTGGAAAGATGGCAAAGATTCTGACCTCCAATATCTTATTTCATGCTGGTTTTATTGCATTAGCATATTAAGTGGCATGCCTACCAACAGCATTTTGGAAAGCTCTGCAGCGGCCACAGCACTGGAAAAGGTCAGTTTTCATTCCAATCCCAAATAAAGGCAACTCCAAAGAATGTTCAAACTAATGCACATTTACACTCATTTCATATGGTAGCAAAGTAATGCTCAAAATTCTCCAAGCTAGGCTTCAACAATATGTGAACTGAGAACTTCCAGATGTTCAAGCTGATTTAGAAAAAGGAAGAGGAACCAGAGATCAAATTGCCAACATTTGTTGGATCAAAGAAAAAGAGAATTCCAGAAAAACATCTACTTCTGCTTCATTGACTATGCTAAAGCCTTTGTGTGGGTCACAACAAACTGGAATATTCTTCAAGAGATGGGAAAACCAGACCACCTTACCAGCTACCTGAGAAAACTGTATGCAGGTCAAGAATCTACAGTTAGAACCCAACATGAAACAACGGACTGGTTCCAAACTGGTAAAGGACTATCTAGGCTGTATATTGTCACCCTGCTTATTTAACTTATATGCAGAGTACATCATGCAAAATGCTGGGCTGGATGAAGCACAAGCTGGAATCAAAATTGCCGGGAGAAATATCATTAACCTCAGATATGCAGATGACACCACCCTTATGTCAGAAAGCAAAGAGGAATGGAAGAGCCTCTTGATGAAAGTGAAAGAAGAGAGTGAAAAAACTGGCTTAAAACTCAACATTCAGAAAACTAAGATAATGGCATTTGCTCACATCTCTTCATGGCAAATAGATGGGGAAACAATTGAAACAGTGACAGATTTTATTTTTTGGACTCCAAAATCACTGCAGATGGTGACTGCAGTCATGAAATTAAAAGATGCTTTCTCCTTGGAAGAAAACCTATGATCAACCTAGATGGTGTATTGAAAAGCAGAGACATTAGTTTGCTGACAAAGGTCTGTCTTGTCAAAGCTACGGTTTTTCCAGTAGTCATGTATGGATGTGAGAGTTGGATTATAAAGAAAGCTGAGCACCGAAGAATTGATGCTTTTGAACTGTGGTGCTGGAGAAGACTCTTGAGAGTCCCTTGGACTGCAAGGAGATCCAACCAGTCCATTCTAAAGGAGATAAGTCCTGGGTGTTCATTGGAAGGACTGATGCTAAAGCTGAAACTCCAGTACACTTTGGCCACCTGATTTGAAGAACTGACTCATTAGAAAGGACCCTGATGGTGGGGAAGATGAAGGCAAGAGGAGAAGGGGATGACAGAGAATGACATGGTTGGATGGCATCACCGACTCTATGGACATGAGTTTGAGCTATCTTCAGGAGATGGTAAAGGGCACGTAAGCCTGGCGTGCTGCAGACCATGGGGCCACAAAGAGCTGGACACGACTGAGCAACTAATACCACCACCACCAGCAGCCATGATAGGACATTAAGGACCAAAAATGGATGAAAAGGGGGTGGGACCCAACTTTGTTGAGAAAGCCCTGCCCCTTCCTCCATAGACTAGTACATATGCCTCCCCATCATTAGCCTCACTCCCCCTTTGTCTTTATTCTTTAAAATTTTGTCCTGGGGATTTTTTTTGTTTGTTTATAGTAATAAAAAATGATAGAATAATAATACAAACATAAGTATGTAGCATTTAAGGAGAATGTATCATAGGCTAGACATTCCTTTGGAGGCTTATTATTAATAATCTTATTTACTGAAAACAGTCCTGTTTTTTCCTTGCTAAGACTTTTCAGCCTTTGAGTTCCTGGATCAGGGAAGTGAGCAAGGCAGTTTGTGAAGAAATCAGAAAAGAAATGGAGTAAACTTTTGAGATCTCAAGAGAAAACTGTAAAGTCAGAACTAGGGGGGAAATATGACTTATAGCATATTATCAACTTTGGGGTATTTTTCTCTATATTTTATAATTTATCACTCTAGATAGAATATAAACTTCTTAAGGAAAAGAGTAAAATTTAGGTAATTAAGAATGCAGCAAACTATTTAACACAAATATACTATTGACTGATCTATAAATTTGTCAGCTATTGGCCCTGAGAAGGGAGAATCTGTGATAAAATAGTGAAATTGATAAAATAATTTAAATTCCACTTCTTAAACTTTCCTTATCCATAATAGTTATTTCTTGCATATCAGATATGTTCACCAGAATATGGCGTTCCTCTCTTAGGAATGCCCTAATTAAAAATAAAAGGTCATGACCATAAACTTACCTTGAGTGGCTTTAGTAAAGTGTGTGGCTGGAATCATCTCGCACATAAAGAGTTCATGTTAAACTCCTGAACACATTTTTTTCCCCTTTACTCTTCTTTTCTCCCTTTAAAAGACTGAGATTTTACACGTCAAATTTTAGCCCAAAGAGATTTTTTCTGTAGTGATGTTATAGATCCTGACAGGAATCAGTTACTATGAAATGGCTGACAGATACTTATCTTTAACATGGCTAGTGGGCACCACTGTGTCCTAAATCAGTTAAGACAAAACAAAAAACTCATGCTATATGTAATCCCTCCAAGTTCTAGCACCAGTCAAATGTATAGGGCTGTTTTTTTTAAACAGAGCCAATAATCAAGGAAGCCCATAGATAGACAAAGGGAGATACAATACTCTATAAGCTCACCACAGAAGTAAGAACTGCCTGAGATTCTATTGAATAATTCAGTATTTCAGGCTCCCAGCTAATCAATACTGAATAGTCATTGAAAGCACTGATGTTGAAGCTCCAATACTTTGACCACCTTATGCAAAGAACTGACTCATTGGAAAAGACCCTGATTCTGGGAAAGATTGAAGGCAAAAGGAGAAGAGTGTGGCAGAGGATGAGATGGTTAGATAGTATCACTGACTCAATGGACATGAATTTGATCAAACTCCGGGAGACAGTGAAGGACAGGGAAGCCTGGCATTCTGCAGTCCATGGGGTCACATAGAGTTGGACATGAGCGAGTGAACAGCAACAAAGCTGACGAACATTCTCCAATAGAAACACCAGCGGAGAGTATGGAATTTGAATCTGATATATTTTCTTTAATGCTTTAGCCAAGTACGAAACAGTGGACACCACAGTGTTTCAGCAATCTGCCCACCACGACTCTGCCTTTAGAACAAGCATTCTCTCAGTTTTGTCACTCTTTTCTCTCCAAACAAACTTATACTTAAGACATGAAGCACATCCTTTTAGGCCACTTTCCACACGAAGAATTAAAATAGCATTAATACATGACACTAAAATGTTACAAATGATTATTTATAAAATAATTATTCCATGTGTTAATGTGAAGATAATAAAGGCAATGATTTTGCTATGCTTTGCTGTTATTTACTATAACTTGATTCAACTTAACATGCAGGTCAAATATTGTTGCAGCAGAGTGTAATTTGCTCATATAACACTAAACCAACTTTATCATCCTTGGTTAATAAACTGCTTACCTTTAATTATGTGAAATTCTTGAGAAACCCAAAAATCTGGATAATCTTGTGTTTGTGGGAATCAGTGACATTAGAGAAATAAAATATACAAAGCATAATCATGTTTACTTTCTCAATTATAGAGGCTGCATACTTGAAGGAAATATGGTAGCTATCACATTTGTCTTCTTTTAAAAAATGCTTTTGAGCTGAATATTCAATGCTAATTTGACAAGACCTTTTAGGAACATGAGCATCTTCCTTGGGTATCATTTCAACAGTCAGTAAATTCTCTTGAAGGGGATGTGGGTTTCTTTTCATAACCAACAACAGAGAACCATTTGGCAGCAGAGATAACTGGATTGGTTTAGTTGTCCTTCTAATCTGGGACCTGCACTCGATGATAAATGAAAATTCATTTTAATTGTTAATTGTGAAAAACTGGTTATAAGGCTAGGCAAGGTAATTAGCCGCCTAGATATTGTCAGGAATGCTTAGGTGACTAAAAACATCAGTCTCTTCTTTTTCACAGATTTTGCAAATCCATGCTGCCATGTTATTTTAAACAGGTAACTAGTAAAGATCAAAATGCAAGTATTAGTCTAAGAGGGATAATTAAACAAACCTTTATCTGATAGCATTTCAGTGGGGAAACCAAATGAAATCTTTTCCAGAGCAAGGCAAAGGATAAATAATACATATGAACATTAATAAGAATTTGTCAGGTGGGTGTCTACCTTTGATTACTGGTTAAAGGAAGAGACACCTGGATATTAGGTGCTGAAAAGATAGACCTTGACTGACTTATTACCCATTAAGCTGTGGATGACCTATGCTTTAAGCAGGAATTCTTACTGTTCTCTGTATTGCGGCAGATTGAAATGTCTTTAGTATTTCAGGTGAGACCTGAGATATTGCCATGTGTGAACAGTCTAAGAGAAACAGACTAATGACTTTCAAGAACATTATGGAGAAATACCAAGAACATGGAATTTAGGAACAGAAAGGAAACAACAATAATCTGGGTCTAATTCATGGCTCTGTCTCAGCCTAGCTGTTTGTCCTTAGTGAGAGTGAAGTCACTCAGTCGTGGCCGACTCTTTGTGACCCCATGGACACCAGGCTCCTCCATCCATGGGATTTTCTAGGCAAGAGTACTGAAGTGGGGTGCCATTTCCTTCTCCAGGGAATTTTCCTGACCCAGGGATTGAACCCAGGTCTCCCGCATTGTAGACAGATGCATTACTGTCTAAGCCACCAGGGAAGTCCTGGGTCATCTGTATAGCTTCCCAGGTCTTGTTTGATCTGTCGTTGTTCTGAGAGGGAGAAGGGCTTATGGACCCAGGTTGGTCCGAATTCTCCTCCAGTTTCAACTAAGGGACATACTCGAGCTGGCTTTTTTGGAGGGGAATATTTCCCAGATATTGGGGAATGTTTGGATACAAGGAAGAAGCACCAGGCCACATGGGAGCTGTGGGAGGCTCCAGTCTCTTTGGGGGCATGGGAGGTGAGCCTTTACGTGGTGGTGTGTGTGGGGGGGTTCCTTCTCTTGGTTGCCTGTGCCTAACACCATTTGCCTAGTAGACTCACTTTTAGGGCATACAACAATCCCATACTTAAGACAGAGTTCCTTCATATCTCTTAGTCAAAAGAAAATTTGGACATAGGGGATCTCTGTCCATTTTTCTTGTCTTTTGCAGAATAATTCTAGCTGCAGGATGGTATTGTAATTTAAACTCCCATCCTTAAGTAAGTCGTTTAACTTCTTAGAACCTCAGTTTCCTCTTCTGTAAATAGGAAGAGCAGGATTATCTTGCAGAATCATCCTGAAGATAAAATGAGACCAGCTTTGGGAAATTCCTGAGCAAATATTAGGAATTCAGGTAGATAGAGTCGCAGATATGATTAAGTGTCTCCAACTACATATATCCTCTTTCATGCTACACATAGTCATTTCATTTTTCTCTCTCTGACTTGATTTCACTTCATAAATCTTTCTACCACCACCCCAACACATGTGCTGTTTAATCAAACTAAACCTGTCTAATTCCACCTTATGTTATAAATTATACCTGTCTAAAATCCTTTAACATATAATGGCTCCCTATAAGCTATTCTAATGCATAAATCCAAGACACTAATTGAAAATGAACTTGAACAGCAGAGCAGATCACACCACTCCTCAGAAGGGGAAGTTGCTGGTCTCCCTGAAGTGAAAGCTCTTCATTTACAATGCACAGAAAAGGAAAAAGGGGGGAAAAAAACTACTGAGAACACAGTGGGGTGTGCAGAGCCATGTTTCTCAGAGCTTGGGTTAGAGATGATGCACTGATGTCTTTGGGACAGAATTTAGATGCCTGTGAAGTAAGCCAGGACATTATATTAATTAGGATTGCTCTCATATGCAGTAGTATATCATGGCAAATTAACAAGGACTGAAAGAGAGCTCATCTTCTCTTCCACATGTTCTTAGGGCAAAAGTTACTTTTGAATACTGACAAAGTAGTTACACAAATTGATAGAAGAGACTCCCTCTCTTGTGGCTTATGTATTCCTCCTCTTTCCTGCAAGGTAAAGGCATAGTCCAAAAGGAAGTTGAATAACAATACTTATTTGTTTACTGAACAGCTTATGAAAGTTAGAAATGCCTTAAATATTTTTTCAACAGGCCATATAACATGTCGGCATATGCATGGAGCCCAAAATGGCAACAATATGATTAATTCTCTCTGCATATTTTGTTATATTATCTCTATCATTAAAACATTTAATATGAAGCCTAAAGAATGCATTCCTTATTCCCAAAAAGCAAAATTATGCCAAACATTCCAAACGAATGTAAGACAAAATGTAATTTGATCACTGTATTTTAAGGCTATAAAAGAAAATTCTCTAGCATCATTCTGAACCATTCTTCACTAATATAAGTACCAAACATGCCATCTTAAGTATCAGTAGAGAAATAAGAAGAATGTAACTTTATTCCTCAGATTCTAATGAGGTTTTGTTTAAATATTCACACTGTTCTTAGCCTGGGTACAAACTCTGTCTGTAAATGAATTCATTTTGGCAATTTTCTAATCTCATTATCCTTTTGTCAGGAGAATGATTTATCAGAATTACAATGTGTAATGCTGTATATCTTGTGAAATATAGTCATCTGGACCAAGACAGTATCATCATTTGACTCTTTCAATATATGATATTTTCATTAGCAGCAGGATATTCATTCCTTCCTCTCTACTCAGCAGGGCTATAAATAGAGAGGCCAGCCAACCAAATAACACAATATTGAGAAGGTCAGAGAAGTACAGTATATTACTATAATTTACAGAATGTTGTTTGTGAAGTATTAAAACTCTTGACACCTTATTTATGTGCAGAGAAAATAATGAAAACATAAAGCAGCGTACAGTGGTCACATTATCATTGCTGTGATGGTGGAGACAGTATTGAATGAAACTTTCCTTTGCAGTGAAACAGGAATTAAACAAGCAGGAAGGTCTATTTAGGTAGTCAATAACAAGATTGCATTTCCTCCTATTAGATCAATATAGGATTTTAAAATAAAGAAAAGGAATCAAAAATAAAGCAAAGAAGCATGAAAAAAAAATAGAGCAAAGAAGCACACTGCTGAGGATAAAGGCACAGTCTATTATCCTGGTTCCAGAAGAAACTAAAACTTATGGTCTAAATGGCAGAGCTGGAAGACATCTTCTTTAAGAATACCAGTTTCAGATCAGGCATCAGTGGTTAAATTTTACCCAGTTACATGTATGATTTGGGATGAACCAAAGGAGACAGACTATGTAATCTCATGCTAGAGTTTTGGCCTTAATATTTCCTGCCTGAGTTGTCAAATTCTTTATATAACTGAGTTAAAGTAAGAACAAAAAGAAAATTGCTCATCTGTACTTCAGCAAATGTTATTTGTGGGAAACATCCATACAACTTCATAAAAAAGATGCTGAAACCTAAATATTATTAAAACAATAGAAGCTAAAGAGAGCCATATTTCAAACTCTTGACCACCTTTTCCCCACCATTAACTTTATCCAAATGCTAGACATTCTACTGCATGTATTCAAGGGCATTTATTAGCTGGTATTATGTAATGTGCTGCAGCAAGCTGGAAAAATGCTTAATTCCCAGTTCACAGTTTTCTCTTTCTTCTTACTGTTGTCTTATTAGGTCATTATTTCTCGTTACCTAGTCTAAAGTAATTTTTTTTCTTAAATAGGTTACTAACCCTACAATGTACTCTTCATATTCTTACCAGGAGGAACTTTTCTGAAATTGAAATTTGATATTATTTTCCCCATCCTGAACCTGTTCTTGTTGCTATCTTATATAGAATCCAAACTCTCCCACCTGCCATTCATGGTCCTCCATGATTTAAGACTTGCCAGTATCTTTGGACCCTTGTCCTGTCAAGCCCTACGCAAGTGTTCTATTAGTGACATTAGTCTCCGGAAATTAATCTTATTGAGATCACATAGAAAATCTGGTCAAGCCTGATCCTCTCAGCTCCTGCCATATCACCACTACCACTTTTTCTTCTTAAAAGAATAGAAGGGTGCTAACACATTATGGTCCTTCTCCCAATGAACACCACTGGAGTTTTCTTAAAGCAGAATAAAAGGTACAAAATTGTGTCAAAAATCACGACATTTGCCTCATGGTAGAATGAATAATTTGTGTAAATCTCCTTATATCACTGACCATATGCTGATCTCCCCAGTATATTTACCAAACTAAAAAGGAGACAACAAAAAATGTTTAAGAGAAAAGAAAGGAAAATAAAGAAATGTGGGAGGGTAGGAGGAAACAGATAGAAAATTGACGATCTCTAATAAACTAATTTAACAGGGATTTTGCCATTGGGTTAGGCTATTGGCTTGGTCCCGATTACTAGTGTGTTTGTAAGTTTTGTCCGTGAAGATTATAATCAAAGGCCAAAGCATGCCTTCCATTTTCTGGTACAGCCACCTAGGATTTTTCTACCAAAAAATCATGTGTTTTTTTTTTACAATCAGAAAAAAAAAAAAATCACCTGTTATCAGATGCCAAAAAAATGATTGAGGAATACCAGTTCTGGCACCCTGATTATGGACTTCTGGCCTCCAGAACTGTGAAGCAATATATTTTTGTCATCCAGGCCATACAGTCTATGTTGCTTTGTTATGGCAGTCCTAGCAAACTAATATAAACTCCATTATATTTTCTCACGTATAAAATGGATCTCAGTAACATTGTCTGTCTCACAGATTTTGTGTGAGGATTACATGAGATGTTTTATGTAAAATTCTAGCACAATGATCAGTATACTGAATAAATTTCAGTTCTTTTTGCTATTCCCACTTAAGGTTTCCTTCAATAGGCAATGCATGTGTACTCAGTCATGTCTGACACTTTGTGGCCTTTTGGACCACCAAGCTCCTCTGTCCACGGGAATTTTAAGGCAAGGATAGTGGAGTGGGTTGCCATTGCCTTCTCTAGGGGATCTTCCTGACCCAGGGATCAAATCTCTCTTTTTTTCATTAATCAATTTACTTTAATTGGAGGATAACCGTCCGAGCTACCAGGGAAGCCCGGAGGATAATTCGTTTACAATATTGTGATGGTTTTTGCCATACATCAATATGAATCGGCCACAGTTACACATGTGTCCCCTCCTTCCTAAACCTCCCTCCTACCTCCCTCCTCACCCTTTCCCTCCCAGTTGTCACAAAGCATCAGCTGCATCAAACATAAAACTCTCACTGATTATCTATTTTATATATGGTATATATATGTTTCAATGCTATTCTCTCATATAATCCCACCCTCTACTTCTCCCTCTGAGCCCAAAATTCTGTTCTTTATGTCTGTGATTTCCTTTGCTGCCCTGCATGTAGGATCATCAGCACCATTTCTCTAGATTCCATATATATGCATTAATATTTGGTATTTGTCTTTCTCTTTCTGACTTACTTCATTCTGTATAATAGGCTCTAGATTCACCCATCTCTTTGTTCATTGCAGCACCATCACAACAGCAAGGACATGGAAGCCACCTAGACGTCCATCAGCAGACAAATAGATAAGGAAGTTGTGGTACATAAATGCAATGGAAAATCACTAAACTATATAAAGGAATGTACTCGAGTCAGTTGTAGTGAGGTGGATGAACCTCCTGTGTCTCTAGTATTACAGGTGGATTCTTTACTTAATGAGCCATTGTGGAAGCCATAGGCAACACATTCTTTGCAAACCTGTTCTTATGAGCTTTTATTTATTAATCTTTTAGCTAAGGTAAGAAGCCATCTATTTTCCTCACTATTAGAATATTTTCTTTTCCCTCTTACATTTAAAAATATTTTGGTTTTATATTTATATGTGGAACACACTCAAGGAGACTTCATGTAAGAGGCAGGTTTAATATATACCAGTTACCAAATGACATGCTTTTAATTGCTTTATACCCCAGTCATGAAAAATATCTCAAAATTGAGTATCTTTGAAGAACAGATCCCAGTCATTACTCAAAATCACTTTGTCTGATGAAGAAGAGCTAGCTCAGATGTATATTAGAGTTGTGGAATCATCAATTCCTTTAATATTACTAAGAGTTTATGATAATATAATTAAAATATATTTTAAATAAGTGCAATAAAGTAACTGATAATATCTTGCTTCAGAATATTATTAAGAATGACTCATTTCGCTAAAACTGAAACATAGAAATATATCTTAGAATATAAAATCATAAGAATGCTTTAAAGAGAATTTTTATATCATTAGATCATCTTTCTGGAAATCTAGAATCCAGAAAAAAAAATCTCTTCCTAAGCACACAAATTTACCTTTAGAAACAGGCCATTATGGTATGAAGCACCCCTAGAGGGTATTAAGTGATCTAAGACTTTGAATTTGACATTTATTTATATATAAGACATTTCTTTAATATGGTAATAATTTTTGTTGAAAATTTTGCTTTTAAAGCTAATGTATCCTACTCATATTACATTGATCATAGCCTTGTTGTTACCAAGACAAGTTTTACTAAGAATTGTAGACTCTGGAAAGAGTAGTCTAGATACCATGAGATGTGTTAGAGACATCACCTGACTTCAGAGTCAAAGGTATGGTTCTCATTCCACTATCACCTACTTCTTTGTCAGGAAAGTAGCAGAAGCTACTTTGCGTCTTGCTTTCCTTGTTTGTACACAGGGAGAATAATATCTGCTGTACTTTGATCTAGATTGTTATAAGTTGTAAGTGAGATAATGTGTGTAAAAGGCACAAAATATTTTGATGTTGGTAAATATGATTTATCAGAGCAATATCAGGTTCTTGTCTGGATATACTCCCTGCCAACGTAATATCTATGATTGCTGCTTTGTTACAAGAATAAGGAAATGAAGGAAAATGTTATTTTTTATTTTATGAAGTTATAATTAGAAACTGGTACTTATTTATAAAGTCTAACTGGGAATTGTTGGGGTATTTTAATGGAGAGACCTTTTATTTTCTTAGATGATGAACTGTTTTGCCACTACTAGAGCCATTGTGTGTACTGAGCAGTTTATTTATATGACATTTTATGCTGAAATAGCAAACTAGAGTTTGTATTGATCTCTACAGATAAAACATATTAAAATCCCATTAGTGGGTTTATTCATTGGAAGGACTGATGCTGAAGCTGAAACTCCAATACTTTGGCCACCTCATGCGACGAGTTGACTAACTAGAAAAGAGTCTGATACTGGGAGGGATTGAGGGTGGGAGGAGACGGGGACGACAGAGAATGAGATGGCTGGATGGCATCACCGACTCGATGGACATGAGTTTGAGTGAACTCCGGGAGCTGGTGATGGACAGGGAGGCCTGGCGTGCTGTGATTCATGGGGTCGCAAAGAGTCGGACACGACTGAGCGACTGAACTGAACTGAAGTGAGTGGGTTTATTCCCACTGATGAACTGACGTCCTACATGTTACGAACCTCTCTGCTGTGTTACACACTAGTGATTTGGAACAAATAACACTAGTATAAGAGCAAGAATCTATGTTTCTTCTTAATATGGTTGGGGATGAGGGATAGAAAAAAAACTTTTAATTTATACAGTGGATTAGACATGAAACTTGACCTCTCTTATGCCTTACTTTCCTCATTTGTTAAAGAAGGGTTAGCAGTATTTACTTCTCTCACTGTGGGGGGTCACACAAAATAACTTGATAATGATTATAACATACTGTGAAAACTCAGAGAGTTTTCTCTGTAGGTTTTTTATGAACACAGCTCTGGAGCCAGAACAGAGTCAGTCCATTTTAAAGACTCTTCAAGACTAGAGTCCATTATAGTCTATCTTAAGATATTCCATAAGTATAGTTGGGGCCATTTTAACTACTTTAAGAATTTCTGTGCATGATTACACTAAAATGCTTTTATGGATTTTAGCGACTGAGAATTTTTTCCAACAAAATTAATAACCATTTATTTGTGTGACAGTAGGCAGGTAAACTACACACACACACACGCACACATGCACACACACACACTTGTGTGTGTGTGTGTGTGCGTGTGTGTGTGTATGCTCCCCCCAACTCTTTATTTTAGCATGGCAGACTATCAAAGTGTAATGAGGCTAAGCATTTATCTTTAGGTAAGACAATTCTCTCTTCTTTTATTTTTATTATTACATCCAGTATACATTTACTTAATGTTGAATCCTCCTACATTGGATTATTCAAAAATGTGTTAATTTTCAACAATTGGTCATTTTAGAGTCTTATATATTTTGACCACCTGATGCAAAGAGCCTACTCATTGGAAAAGACTGACACTGGGAAAGATTGAAGGCAAAAGAAGAGGATGGCAGAGGATGAGATGGCTAGATAGTATCACTGACTAAACAGACATGAATTTGGCAAACTCTGGAGATATGAAGGACAGGGAAGCCTGGCGTGCTGCAGTCCATAGGGTTGCAAAGAGCTGGACACAATTTACTGACTGAACAACAACAACGAGTGATTATAATTGAAATCTATTTAACTATATCATGGTTACAGAACACACTGTAAGATTTTACTCTTTTGAGATATGTTGAGACTTGTTTATGACCAAGCCTATGATCTTAGAAAATATTTCAAGGACACATTAAAAAAAGTTTCACTCCTATTTTTGTTGAAGTTGTCTGCAAATATCAATTATATCAAATTAGCTGATAATGTTACTTAGATCTTCTAGCTTCTTCCTATTTTGGGTCAAATTTTCTAATTATTAACAAGAGTATTATTCAAAATCACTATGAATTTGTCTTTTTCTCTCTCTAGTTTTGTCTGTTTTCACTTCATGTGTTTTGGAGCTTACTTATTAATTGCATGCATTCACATATAAGATGATTATGTCTCCCTAAAACAAGAGAGTTCCAGAAAAACATCTATTTCTGCTTCATTGACTATGCCAAAGCCTTTGACTGTGTGGATCACAATAAACTGTGGAAAATTCTGAAAGAGATGGGAATACCAGACCACCTGACCTGCCTCTTGAGAAACCTGTATGCAGATCAGGAAGCAAGAGTTAGAACTGGACATGGAACAACAGACTGGTTCCAAATAGGAAAAGGAGTACGTCAAGGTTGTATATTGTCACCCTGCTTATTTAACTTCTATGCAGAGTACATCATGAGGAACGCTGGGCTGGAAGAAGCACAAGCTGGAATCAAGATTGCCGGGAGAAATATCAATCACCTCAGATATGCAGATGACACTACCCTTATGGCAGAAAGTGAAGAGGAACTCAAAAGCCTCTTGATGAAAGTGAAAGAGGAGAGTGAAAAGGTTGGCTTGAAGCTCAACATTCAGAAAAAAAAATCATGGCATCTGGTCCCATCACTTCATGGGAAATAGATGGGGAAACAGTGGAAACAGTGTCAGACTTTAGTTTTTGGGGCTCCAAAATCACTGTGGATGCTGATTGCAGCCATGAAATTTAAAGACGTTTACTCCATGGAAGGAAAGTTATGACCAATCTAGATAGCATATTAAAAAGCAGAGACATTACTTTGCCAACCAAGGTCCATCTAGTCAAGGCTATGGTTTTTTCCGTGGTCATGTATGGATGTGAGAGAAAGCTGATCGCCGAAAAATTGATGCTTTTGAACTGTGGTGCTGGAGAAGACTCTTGAGAGTCCCTTGGACTGCAAAGAGATCCAACCAGTCCATTCTAAAGGAGATCAATCCTGGGTGCTCATTGGAAGGACTGATGTTGAAGGTGAAACTCCAATACTTTGGCCACCTCATGTGACGAGTTGACTCACTGGAAAAGAATCTGATGCTGGGAGGGATTGGGGGCAGGAGGAGAAGGGGACGACAGAGGATGAGATGGCTGGATGGCATCACCGACTCGACGGACATGAGTTTGTGTGAACTCCGGGAGTTGGTGATGGACAGGGAGGCCTGGCGTGCTGTGATTCATGGGGTTGCAAAGAGTCGGACACGACTGAGCGACTGAACTGAACTGAATTGCTCTTTTATCATGAAATGTCTACCTTTACCTTCAGAAATACTCTGTGTTGAGATTTATTTCATGTAATATGAGTATGGAGATACTAATACTGATGTATACTATTGTCACCTTGCTATGCAAATTCTTTTCCAGATGTCTGACATATCATTTTCCTTTCCTTCCTTTGAAATGTTCTGCATCTTTATATTTAATAGATATCTTATAGATGACTTAGAATTGAGTCTTCCTTCTTCATCCAGACTTACATTCTTTGCTTTATAATTGGAACAATTTTTTGCATTTTTATTTAAAGCAATATCATATAGTTGGGTTTACATCTACTATTTTGCTAATTGTTTTTAGTTTGTCCTTTTTATATTTTGTTGTTTTTTATTGACTGTGGCTCTTTATTCATGGTTCCTTAGTAAATTCCATACTGTGTAGGAAATGAACGGAGCTGAAGTCAAACATAGAATTACAGATAAATCATGAAGAAAGAATTATATATGCCATCCTAATGAATCTAAATTTTATTCTGCAGATTTTAAAGATTCATTAAGCTTTCACAGACATTTAAGATCTTCTTTTAGTGACAGGATGCTTCATGGAGAATATGCAAGTGAAACCTGACCTAAAAGAAGAAAAGTTTGTAGGGAATCTATGGAAATAGTCTGTCAAGACATGGGGAGAACTTGAAATTAAGGAATTCCAAATAAAGATGAAGAAGAGAGGATGCATTTGAGAAGAACTCAGAGGGGAAAATGTCAGACTCTGGTGATTGATAAGCATGGACATTTTGATAGTTAATGTTTCCAGATACTCTTGTTTCTATCCTGAGAACTATCTGAGGATGACTCAGGTGGTAAAGAATCTGCCTACAATGCAGGAGACCCAGGTTCAATCCCTTGGTCAGGAAGATCCCCTGGAGAACACTGATGTTGATGGTACCATTTACTGACTAAGGGAGAGCAGAAGACAGGTAGAATTGAAGGTGTCATAAGCTTGTTTGGGGGCTTGCTGTGTTTTCAGATATTTGTGGGCACCTAGCTACAAATATGGAGAAGGAAATGGCAACCCACTCCAGTGTTCTTGCCTGGAGAATCCCAGGGACGGGAGAGCCTGGTGGGCTTCCGTCAATGGGGTCACACAGAGTTGGACATGACTGAAGTGACTTAGCAGCAGCAGCAGCTACAAATATTTAATGGGATGCAAGATGGTCAAGTTTGGAGCTTCAACAAAAGTTTGGTCTAAGGCAATGTCAAGCCACTCCAGTACTCTTGCCTAGAAAATCCCATGGATGGGGGAGCCTGGTAGGCTGTAGTCCGTGGGGTCGCTAAGGGTCAGACACGACTGAGCAACTTCACTTTCACTTTTCACTTTCACACATTGGAGAAGGAAATGGCAACCCACTCCAGTGTTCTTGCCTGGAGAATCCCAGGGATGGGGGAGCCTGGTGGGCTTCCGTCTATGGAGTCACACAGAGTTGGACACGACTGAAGTGACTTAGCAGCAGCAGCAGTAGCAGCAAAGCATTTGGAAGTTATCCAATCATCTATCAGTTGAGTAGGAAGAAGGATGAAATTCCTGAGGAATGTATAATCAGAGACTTTTGTTATGTCCACTGTGATTATGTGAATGTGGACATGTGTGTATAAACATGATTATGCATGAGGATATTTTAAATTGTTGAGTATAACATGAAACCTAAGGTTACTTTTAATACCAAGTTGAACAAAACTAAAGAACATACACACTAAAAATTGATTTTATGTAAATCAAAATTGACCAGGAGTGTCCTTACCAGTTCAATCATTAGCTTTATCTATGAAATTATTCCATTTAATGTTCTGCTTTTCAGGTTGCAGCTAGTTTAACAACATTGGAGCTTTTCAGTTCCCATTCTGATTACATCTCTGTGAAGATTTTTAGTCTGTTTACTCATGAGAAGTTAATAACCAGATTCACTGAATAGACAGACTAAGATCTACTTTAAAAAAGGACAACTGTTCAGTTTTACAACAGTGCCTTAGATTTCAATGTTGAAGATACTAATTACATCCAGTTTCAGGAGGTGGTTAAATGTTTTTTGGATACTGAAACTTGGTTATATCGAATGACTCATAAACTTGTACTTTTCAAACATTTATTATGGATTTTTATTATAGCAATATTTAAAATATATTTTTAGACTTCAGGATTGCCTAAAAGAAATGGTTCATGCCACAGTTTCACTGGTAAGATACTAGGTTGGAAAGGGAAGAAGGAATTAGCAATGTGGAACAATTAAGAAATGAAGATTTAGATAAAAACTGTTACCTAGGATACCTGTGCTGCACAAAATGACCTTTTCTTGTCTAGTGATTTCACAGGCTCTCACAGTTGTCAGGGAAGTCAGTTTGCATCACAGGGCACAAACATCTGGACCTTGCTCTACTGCCTTCTTGCTGCACACCCTGAGCTCAAGACATTTAAATATCATGGTCAGACTGATTTCAGGATGATGCACACATCCTGAAAGTGAGATGCAGATTATGTTTATGACTCTAAAATATTATCATTCAAAAATAGCACTGCCTTTGTGAAAGCCTACAATGTTATTAAAATATTTCCCATTATCATCTTCCTAGAGGGCAGAAATAAATAGACAAGGCAAATAAGTTCTCTTAGGAATTCTGTCTTCTCATTTCCATGGAAAATTCACACTCTTCATATGAAATGTATTTGTTTTCTGTTCAGACTGCAGTGTTTCTTACCCCAATTCACTGACATCCATTCTGCTAACTTCATGCTTAACTGCATATCCTCAGGCTATGATAATTTACACACAGTCTGCCTACATAGGATGCTGCAGGTCAAATCGTGTTGTTGACAGAAAATGCACAATGATTGCTGCTACCACGCTAATTTTCAGCTCATGCTCTGTGCCTGGACTCCTGTATACATATAAAGTATACGTTCAGGAGATCTGTAGAATCACACAAGAGAACAGGCAGTATAGTTATTATGCAGACCAGGAGGTTACTATGCAGAAATTATAGAGGACAAGATTGTGTTCTTTCAATCCTGGCTCCCCCTTGCTATCATTCTTGAATACCTGATACGCTGTTTTACACATAATAGTTACTTAAAATATGACAGTGAATGACTGCTTCAAAGAAAAGCAAGCCACTAACTGATAATGTTGTGGGATAAAATATACACTGATTCATATTCTTCCTTAATATTTCTCTTAAACTTACTTGCTAATTTTCCCTTTAGAGAAATAAAGAAAGCTGAGTGCTGAAGAATTGATGCTTTGGAACTGTGGTGTTGGAGAAGACTTTTGAGAGTCCCTTGGACTGCAAGGCGATCCAACCAGTCAATCCTAAAGGAAAGCAGTTCTGAATATTCATTGGAAGGACTGATGCTGAAGCTGAAACTCCAATACTCTGATCACCTGATGCGAAGAACTGACTCATTGGAAAAGACCCTGATGCTGGGAAAGATTGAAGGCAGGAGGAGGAGGGGATGACAGGATGAGATGGTAGGATAGCATCACCAATTTGATGATGGACTTGAGTTTGAGTAGGCTCTGGGAGTTAGTGATGGACAGGGAAGCCTGGCATGCTACAGTCCATGGGGTCACAAACAGCAGGATACGACTGAGCAACTGAACTGAACTGAAATGAAGTGAAAGTGTTAGTCACTCAGTCATATCAAGCTCTTTGTGAACCCATGGACTGTACCCTGCTAGGCTCCTCTGTCCATGGAATTCTCCGGGAAAGAATACTGGAGCAGGAAGCCATTCCCTTTTCCAGGGGATTTTCCCAACCCAGCTTCACACTCGAGTCTTCTGCATTGCAAGCAGATTTTTTACCATCTGAGCCACGAAGAAAACCCTAATTTTCCCTACAAATTTTACCTAAAACTATTTGTTCGTTATGTGTGTGTGTTTATATCTTATTCCCAAGAGTAATGGCTTAAATTTGTATAACTTTTAAAGTTCTATTTAATATATTATTTAATTCCATAATGTGAAGTTTCTAGAACCAAAGTCTGTGTCTTAGGTTGACATTCTGTTGAATGAAAAGTTTGTGAATGAGTGAGTAAATGAATCTGTTTCACTGAAACATCAGAAAGCATGTCATTACAGCAGGCTTGGTGTTGAATTTAACCCTGACTATTAATGAGCAGTGGGCCAAGGAATGTTACTTATGAGGAAGCAAATAAATGGATTAGATTAAGTCTACTACCTTCAAAATCACAAAGAACAAACAAGCAGAACACATTCCTGGAAGCAAAGAGGAATAGATTAAGTAAAATCATAAAGATCAGAGTGGAGAAACACAAACAAGCCCAAAGGAGAGGTCAAACACTGGTAGGATCTGAGGTATTTTGTCTCTAAGAAACTGTACTTAGGATAAGTAGGAGTTCCAGTCGAAAGGAGAGATGGTCAGTAAATAGAAATAATATACCTTCCCCCCTGCCCATCGTTGTATATGACAAGCTATCGCTATCTTCGTCTTTTGTTTAAGTCAGAAATCTGGCCGTGATATGGCTGGATTTTCTGCTCAGGGTCTCACAAAGCTGAAATCAAGGTGTGAGCTAGACTGGATTCTCATCTAGAGTGCTTTTCCTAGCACCAATGGTTGTTAGCAGAATTAAGTACATTGCTCTTGCAGGACTGATACCAGTTTTCTTGACTATTGGCTGGGGGTACTCTCATCTTCCAGAGGCTACCCAGAGTTTTCCACTCTATGGTCCTATCCACAGTATGGGAGCTTGTATCTTCAAAACCAGCAGGGGACTGCCCAGACCTCTTCTTCTTCTTTTAAGGTTTTACCTGACTGGGTCAGGTACACCCAGCTAATCTTTTGATTAGACCTTAATCACATTTACATAGTCCCTTTCACATATTGCCTAACCATAGCATTGAATGCTACTCCATCATCATCATAGATCTACCACATTGAAGACTGAACAAGGCAAGTATACCAGCTGTGTGGGAATCTCCAGGGCCATGCTGAAACTCTACCTACCACAGGAAGTGAATCCTTCACTCTGAGTAAATGAGAAATTGAGGGGCACAGTAAAGGAAAGAAAAGAAGGGATGTTCAAAAAGCTTCCCAATGTTCAATTGGGAGCTATTGATTCTCAAACACTGTATGAGAGAAATGCCTGCATTGCGGGTGAGGAGAGGTGAACAGAAGCAGTCTCTGAGGGGGAGACAGCAGAGGAGGAACTTCATAATTATCTGAAGGAGGATGGTGCCTTGTCAAGAGAGGAATTAAAGTCAGAGCATTTACCTAGTAATCACACTGGGAGAACTATGATTATAAAATTACTGGGGATAACTCTGAAAGACATGTTGGCAGTAATTCGCTTCCAAAGATTAAATAGAAGTTTCAGAGGTGGAGAAATGGAGTATGTTTTGAAAGAAATATAGTTCAGAATAAAAAAAATTTCTCAAAATTGCTAGTTTGATTATGCAGAATTATAGTGATAAAAACTATATGAATGCTATTCAGAAATGAAATGACTGCTACAAAAGACAAAAATCAGTGACTAAAAAGCCACCAGAAATGTCATAAGTTTCAACTAAGAAAGAGGTGAAAATGAAAAATATAAGTAAGAGTATTCAGGAAAAGTTCAAGTGTCATATAGAGCAAGGCATTATTATCGGTGATCCAGACAGGTGTGCTCCCCTGGCCACATGTGAGGTATCTGTCAGGTCTCTTTTTCCCTGAGTAGAGAGGCTGGGGCTGATATATCAGGCTGTTAGAGGTAAACAACAGGGTATATTTTATTGAAGCATTTTAAACCGGGAGAGGAAAAACAAAATGCACAGGTGCAGAGAAAATATTTCAAGCCAATTATATGACATGGGAGGGCATATTGAGTCCAATTACTCAGTCATATCTGTAAAGACTAAAAGAGAAAAAAATTAAAAACCACAGATATGTGGGGAAAGAACACATTTTGTAAGGGCAGAGTATGACTTGAGAGGTTGTGTCCTACATCAGTAAAATTAGAACCAGTGAGTTCAGGCTGACTGAGAGAATAAGAGTAACAGGGCTCAGGCTGAGGAAAAAGCTGAAAAATTCCAGGGATGGACATGCACTTCATTCCCAAACAAGAGTTCTTGATCTAGGAAACTAATATGAAAGAAAAGAAAACATACCAAAGCTGGAGGAATGGAGATGCAGAGGGGGAAAAAGGAGAGGCATTAAAAAGAAAAGGTCTAAATGAACATCACAGAGCAACATGCGTTGAAATCAGATAAATAAGTGTTGTAAATGGCAGATATATAGGAGCATTCAACAGAACTAAAGAAAAGGCCTATAGGATAGGATAGAAATAAAAGTACTGTTTCCCAGGAAGGTGGTATTCCAATCCAAGTAAAGCTTCTCATTAAGATAAGAAGTGTGAAGAGTGAGATGGCAAGAGTGAATATAGACATTTTAGGAATCAGTGAATTAAAATGGACCAGAATGGACAAATTTAATTCATATGACCATTATATCTACTACTGTGGGCAAGAATCCCTTAGAAGAAATGGAGTAGCCCTCATAGTCAACAAAAGTCCAAAATGCAGTATTGGGTGCAGTCTCATAAATGAGAGAATGATCTCTGTTTCCAAGGCAAACCATTCAATATTACAGTAATCCAAGTCTATGCCCCAAACAGTAATGATGAAGAAGCTGAAGTTGAATGGTTCTATGAAGACCTACAAGAACTTCTAGAACTAACACCCAAAAAAGATGTCCTTTTTATCAGAGGGGACTGGAATGCAAAAGTTGGAAGTCAAGAGCTACATGGAATAATGGGCAAATTTGTCCTCAAAGTACAAGATGAAGCAGGGAAAAGGCTAATAGAGTTTTGCCAAGAGAATGCACTGGTCATAGCAAACACCCTCTTCCAACAACATAAGAGAAGACTCTACACATGGACATCACCAGATGGTCGATACCAAAATCAGATTGATTATATTCTTTGCAGTCAAAGATGGAGAAGCTCTATGCAGTCAGCAAAAACAAAACCAGGAGCTGACTGTGGCTCACATCATGAACTCCTTACTGCCAAGTTCAGACTTAAATTGAAGAAAGTAGAGAATACCAGTAGACCATTCAGGTATGACCTAAATCAAATCCCTTACTATTATACAGTGGAAGTGATAGATAGATTCAAGGGATTAGATCTGATAGAGTGCCTGAAGAACTATGGGCAGAGGTTCGTGACACTGAACAGGAGGCAGGGATCAAGACCATCCCTGAGAATGCAAAAAGGCAAAATGGGTGTCTGAGGAGGCCTTAAAAATAGCTGAGAAAAGAACACAAGCTAAAGGCAAAGGAGAAAATGAAAGATATACTCATCTGAATGCAGAGTTCCAAAGAATAGGAAAGAGAGATAAGAAAGTCTTCCTCAGTGATCAGTGCAAAGAAACAGAGGAAACCAATAGAATGGGGAAGACTAGAGATTTCTTCAACAAAATTAGAGATACCAAGGGAACATTTCATGCAAAGATGGGCACAATAAAGGACAGAAACAATATGGACCTAACAGAAGCAGAAGATGTTAAGAAAAGGTGGCAAGAATACACAGAAGAACTATACAAAAAAGATCTTAATGACCCAGACCACGAAGGTGTGATCACTCACCTAGAGCCAGATATCCTGCAGTCCGAAGTCAAATGGGCCTCAGGAAGCATCACTATGAACAAAGCTAGTGGAGCTAATGGAATTATAGCTAAGCTATTTCAAGTCCTAAAAGATGATGCTGTGAAAGTGCTGCACTCAGTATGCCAGCAAATTTGGAAAACTCAGCAGTGGCCACAAGACTGGAAAAGGTCAGTTTTCATCCCAGTCCCAAAGAAAGGCAATGCCAAAGAATGTTCAAGCTCAGTTTGGTTCAATCGCTCAGTTGTGTCTGACTCTTTGTGACACCATGGCTTCCCTATCTGTCACCAACTCCTGGAGCTTACACAAACTTATGTCCATAGAGTTGGTGATGCCATCCAACCATCTCATCCTCTGTCATCCCCTCCTCCTCCTGCCTTCAATCTTTCCCAGCATCAGGGTCTTTTAAAATGAATCAACTCTTTACATCAGGTGGCCAAAGTATTGGAGTTTCAGCTTCAACATCAGTCCTTCCAATGAACACCCAGGGCTGATCTCCTTTAGGATGGACTGGTTGAATCTCCTTGCAGTCCAAGGGACTCTCAAGAGTCTTCTCCAACACCACAGTTCCAAAGAATCAATTCTTCAGCACTCAGTTTTCTTTATATTCCAACTCTTACATCCATACATAACTACTGGAAAAACCACAGCTGTGACTAGAAGGACCTTTGTTGGCAAGGTAATGTAATGTCTCTGCTTTTTTATATGCTCTCTACAAGGTTGGTCATAGATTTTCTTGCAAGGAGCAATCATCTTTTAATTTCATGGCTGTAGTCACCATCTACAGTGAATTTGGAGACCAAAAAAATAGTTTCTCACTGTTTCCAAAGACACAAAAGGCAAAGAATGTTCAAACTACCACACAATTGCACTCATTTTACATGCTAGCAAAGTAATGCTCAAAATTCTCCAAGCCAGGGTTCAATAGTATGTGAACTGAGAACTTCTAATTGTTCAAGCTGGATTTAGAAAAGGCAGAGAGACCAGAGATCAAATTGCCAACATACACTGGATCATTGAAAAAGCAAGAGAGTTACAGAAAAATATCTACTTCTGCTTCATTGACTATGCCAAAGTCTTGGACTATGTGGATCACAACAAACTGTGGAAAATTCTTCAAGAGATGGGAATACCAGACCACCCTACCTGCCACTTGAGAAATCTGTATGCAGGTCAGGAAGCCACAGTTAGAATTGACATGGAGCAAATGGAGCAAACCAGAACTGGGCTGGTTACAAATCTGGAAAGGAGTATGTCAAGGCTGTATATTATCACCCTGCTTATTTAACTTTTATACAGAGTACATCTGGCAAAATGCCAGGCTGGATGAAGCACAAGCTGGAATAAAGATTGCTGGGAGAAATATCAATAACCTTCGATACACAGATGACACCACCCTTATGGCAGAAAGCAAGGAACTAAAGAGCCTCTTTAAAGTGAAAGAGGATCATGAAAAAGTTGGCTTAAAACTCAGCATTCAGAAAACTAAGGTCATGGCATCTGGTCTCATCACTTCATGGCAAATTGATGGGGAAACAATGGAAACAATGAGAGACTTCATTTTGAGGGGTCTCCAAAATCACTGCAGATGGTGACTGAAGTCATGAAATTAAAACATGCTTGCTCCTTGGAAGAAAAGCTATGACCAACCTAGGCAGCGTATTAAAAAGCAGAGACATTACTTTGCTGACAAATGTCTGTCTTGTCAAAGCTATGGTTTTTCCAGTAGTCATGTATGGATGTGAGAGTTGGACTATAAAGAAAGCTGAGCACAAAGAATTGATGCTTTTGAACTGTGGTGTTGGAGAAGACTCTTGAGAGTCCCTTGGACTGCAAGGAGATCCAACCATTCCATCCTAAAGGAAATCAACCCTGAATATTCGTTGGAAGGACTGATGCTGAAGCTCCAATACTTTGGCCACCTGATGTGAAGAACTGACTCATTTGAAAAGACCCTGATGCTAGGAAAGATTGAAGGCAGGAGAAGGGGATGACAGAAGATGAGACAGTTGGATGGCATTACGGACTCAACGGACAGAGTTTGAGCAAGCTCCAGGATATGGTGAAGGTCAGGGAATCCTGGTGGGCTGAGGTCCATGGGATTACAAAGAGTCAGACATGACTGAGGAACTGAATTGAGCTGAAAACTTCTCACTAAGTCCACGTGTTCTGTTCCTGCCAGCCTCCTCTTCTGCCTCATAAATGGCTGATCCCATGTCCTCCTGTAGTCCTGAACTCTAAAATCTTTTTTCCAAATCTTTCTTGGTTAGTGGTAAGCATAAAGTTGAAGGATCCTATTTTATCAGAACTGTTTTTAAATTGTTCATTATTTGTTGCTGTTGAAGAGGGACCAAGTGAACTAATTCATGTAATGATGCTGTTGAATAAAGCTTAATGAGATTTTCCCTCTGGAAATTGTACATTTTGTGACAAGAAAAGGATTACTCAAGGTGAGATTTTCATGCAGGAAATGGCTTATTTAGAGTTAGGATTTTCCCATGATTCTTAAAAGTAAAGCCCAGAGATAAATGCCTAGTCATTCTACAAGTACAACCAGCCCTGGATGAAAGTCATGGAGTTTTGCCGAAGAAAGTCTGGCAAAATCTTATGATTCTGTATCTCTTATTTGTATCATACACATTATCATTTGTGATCACAGAACAAAGTCTGGGCTAAATGTTGCTAAAGATACAGCTTCACTTTGCATCTTTTTGTGGGGGCACATTTAACAAGCGATTAGTGTAGAATCTTTATTCTACAATAAAGCAGTACCCTTGACATTAGGGGCACGATACTGAGTCATGTGTACCACTATTATGGAGCTCAGGGTTCCACAGTTTAGCAGAGAAGTCCTATACACAGCTACCTCATCTCATTAATTCTAAAACACATCTTTCATTTTTACTCTATCACCTCTGGATTTGAAATGTTTCATAAAATCTATGGCCCCATAGTTTACCTTGAGCCATTTCTCTTTCTTTGTGTTATATAATAAGGGGACACATTATCATCAATGGCATCCTAGATTTGAGAAATATAATAACTCTAATTACAAAGATGTAAATGCTACATAGATCTTACTAAAGAACAAGGGAGGAAACTGGAGAAAGCAATGTCAAATTTCAGAAAGGACTTGATTCAAAGGGATTGTTGATAAGATTAAAAAAAATTTCACCAGGCAGGAAGGAGGAAGGCTAGTGAGACCTGCAGGGGATAGAGAACAGCAAGAACATTTTACATGTTAATCTTGACACAACTGAGTGATCCTGTGTGCTGGTTTATAGAGGTCCTTGGAAGATTGTTGTAAGATGAAACTGGAAAGGTAAGTTGTGAAAAGAGTAGAAACCTTTAAGTGGATTTAACAATAGCTCTCTGATATCATTTATCAGATATCTTTAAGTTTGTTTGTTTTCTTCCTGTCTCACTGATAGTGAGCTTTTACTAATTTTCCGGACTACCTGTCAATTTTAACTAGCTTAAAGGAGGTTTGGAAAAGCAGAGGCAGTACTCAAGTTTAAGTTGTCTTGTAAAGCAGGTATTGATTTGATTCTTAGCTAGGTGACTTCTTAACCCCAAATAACAGGAAATACACAAAGGTGGAAAAGAACAGTGATTTTTTTTTTTCAAGTGACACTATGAAGACGGAGTTTAAAAGTCTTCCATTCTTTTCTATGTCTGAGTTATCTTTCCATTAACTGATTTGTTATTGTACAGTTTTAAATTTTTCTTAGGGGACTTGTGTGTGTTCCCCCTTTCCTATCCCTAGAAGAAGATGACAATCATTGTTAATATTAATAGATCTACAAGACAGGAACACATTTGATAATGATTAACATTATGTTGACATTCCCTTTTTTGTTGTTAATTGATTTCGTGTTCCACAATTTCTGAATTAACAACAAGGCAGGATTGACTTGGATCTTAAAGTCACTTTTCTGGCACCACTGTAAAGCCTGGATTATTTCTTTGTCTAAGAAATATAACAAGTGTATGGTATGTGTTAGTCTAACATTCCAGAGAGTTGGCTATGGGTAAGGAAGAGTGAATCTGGATCCAATCCTCAGACCCAGCCTGGGGCTGCTGAGAGCAGGACCATGCTGCTGGCTGAAAATTGGTGAGGGCAGCCCCTGGGCAAAAAGAGAAGGACCCCACTTAACCACACTCCGAAGCTGGGAGTTATGTTTACATGTATTCTTTCCAGACCCTGTCTGTTCTCCCACCAGCGACCATCATGCCAGGTATTAGGCTGCTATCCTTCAATTCCAAACCCACACTTTAAAAATATGTCTTCATGATGCTGGATGAGGACTCTGTAAACCCATTTTTGCTTTGACATCTGGCTTCCCATTAGGATCAGCCAAAAGGGGGCAATGGAGCAAATCTACAAGGCTGCAGTAGAAAGAAAGGACTTAGTTATTCCTTGTTTACTTCCTGGCTGTTTGCATCAATTGTTCTTGTCACCGTTACCCTAGAAATACTTCTTTATGCCAACAATGACAGTTTTTCCATAAATGGAGGTGATTTCTAAGAGGTCTGGGTCTCAGTTCCATGGAGACACTCATCTAAATTCCTAAGTTTTGTACTATTCCAAGGTCTTCCCTTATTCTCTAGTGCTGGCTGCTCTTTCCTGATAACTTAGACAGTTTTTGTTTCCCATCCACTTCCTTGTTAGTAATATTATGCCAACTTAATTCTTTTCGATATTAAATTTTCTATCTTAAGAATCTTTTAAAATCATTGATGTTGTTTCTATCACCTGAATGCATATTGACTAGTCCTGTCTCAGTGATCTTCATATAGTTCCTATATCAGAGTCTCAGCCTTTTTGTTTTGCATCAAGTCTAGGATTCTTGCTTTTATCAAAAACATAACTAAATAGGTTGGAGGGATAAGTCCATGCATATCCTCTTCATGTTACTTGAGAAGAATTTAAATGTGGCAACTAACATGGGCATTAGCCCAGCCTTTTTCTTCTGGGAAATTTCACATTTTTTTCTGGTTTTCTTCTTTCAGAAAGAATGCCTTTCATTCTTATATTATCTATAATATTTTGAGATTTTCCTGTAGTTTAGCTCAGATTGAGTTTGCGTTAATGTCCTAATATCTCACTTGCATACTAGATTTATGCTTCTACTTCAATTAAGCTTATTATATTGAAAATACTTGTCAGTAGTTAATGAGCAATGTAAAATGTTATAGATCAAAATTATAGGTAAGCTAGAAAATATAATTAACAAATAATATTGACATAAATATATAGTTTTTCAACAGAAATATTGCATGGAAAGAACTACCCCTCTTGTCATAGAATAGGTCCTCAATAAATGTTGCCTATCACTGCAGATGCTGATTGCAGCCATGAAATTAAAAGATGCTTACTCTTTGGAAGGAAAGTTATGACCAGCCTAGATAGCATATTAAAAAGCAGAGACATTACTTTGCCAACCAAGGTCCATCTAGTCAAGGCTATGGCTTTTCCAGTGGTCATGTATGAATGTGAGAGTTGGACTGTGAAGAAAGCTGATCACAGAAAAATTGATGCTTTTGAACTGTGGTGTTGGAGAATACTCTTGGGAGTCCCTTGGACTGCAAGGAGATCCAACCAGTCCATTCTAAAGGAGTTCAGTCCTGGGTGTTCATTGGAAGGACTGATGCTAAAGCTGAAACTCCAATACTTTGGCCACCTCATGCGAAGAGTTGACTCACTGGAAAAGACTCTGATGCTGGGAGGGATTGGAGGCAGGAGGAGAAGGGGACAACAGAGGATGAGATGGCTGGATGGCATCACCAACTTGATAGAGGTGGGTTTGAGTGAACTCCGGGAGTTGGTGATGGACAGGGAGGCCTGGCGTGCTGTGATTCATGGGGTTGCAAAGAGTCAGACATGACTGAGCGACTGAACTGAACTGAACTGAATGAATGAGTGAACAGACCTGAATTAAGGCAGAAGCAGAGAAGGTAAAGAGAAAAGGGTGGATTGGGGGAGCTTCTAACAATTACCAGAATAATTGCTTGGTTGTGGAGTGTGAGGAAAAGGAGGTAAATGGAATAATTCTGGATTTGGGGGACAATCTTGGTAATTGGACAAATGGTAACAGTACACAGAGACTAAAAAGAATAGCCAACAGATGAAACTGGTGAGGTTCAGAAGTAAATATTCTCACCTTAACTACTCAAGCATTTGTTGTGCTCTTTAGCCATGCATATAGGCTTTAGGCCAAAGAAGAGGAGTTAACCCTGAAAATACAGCCAAGTTCAGTCCCTGCTTCACCTCACACAAGGGACAAGACAATAAGACCCTTCCTGAAGTTAAGGCCTAAGTCAACCTTGCCTCATAAAATGTTGGTGCCTAATAATTGTCGATTGAACTGTCACTGGACTCTTGATAAATAATATTCTGAAATGTTATTTATGTTCTTCTTCTTCTCTGATTATTATGGGTATCAATCATCCCTGCTAAAACCTCAACCAGCACTGGAGTTTTATGAAATTTGCCTTCTCAAATATATTATACATTAATATAATGGAGAAAAGACAGTTTCTTCAATAAGTGGTGCTGGGAAAAATGGACAGTTACATGTAGAAGAATGTAACTAGAAAATTCTCTAACATTATACACAAAATTAAACTCAAAATGGATCAAAAGATAAATATAAGGCTGGACACTATAAATTCTTAGAGGAAAACATAGGCAGAACATTCTTTGACATAAATTGCAGCATTTTTTTGATCTACATCCTAGAGTAACAAAAATAAAAACAAAAATAAATGGAACCTAATTAAACTTAAAAGCTTCTCAATAGCAAAGGAAGTCGAAAACAAAATGAAAAGACAACTTACAAAATGGGAGAAAATATTTGCAAATGAAGCAACCAAGTGATTAATCTTCAAAATATACAAACAGCTCATGAAGCTTTATGTCATAAAAACAAATAACCCAAAATGGGCAGAAAGTCTAAACAGACATTTCTCCAAAGAAAACATACAGATGGCCAAAAAGCACATGAAAAGATGCTCAGCATCACTATCAGAGAAATGCAAATCAAAGCTACAATGAGGTGTCACCTCATACCGATAAGAATGGCCATCATCAAAAAGTCTACAAAAAATAAATGCTGGAGAGGGTGTGAGGAAATGGGAACCCTCCTGCACTGTTGCTGCGAATGTAAATTGGTACAGCCTCTATGGAGAACAGTATGGAGATTCCTTTTAAAAAACTAAACATATGATCCAGCAATCCCTTTCCTGGGCATATATCTGAGGAAAGCCATAATCGGAAAAGTTAAGTGCACCCTAATGTTCAGTGGAAGGAAAGTTATGACCAACCTTGATAGTATATTAAAAAGCAGAGACATTACTTTGCCAACCAAGGTCTGTCTAGTCAAGGCAATGGTTTTTCCCGTGGTCATGTATGGATGTGAGAGTTGGACTGTGAAGAAGGCTGACCGCCGAAGAATCGATGCTTTTGAACTGTGGTGTTGGAGAAGACTCTTGAGAGTCCCTTATACTGCAAGGAGATCCAACCAGTCCATTCTAAAGGAGATCAATCCTGGATGTTCATTGGAGGGACTGATGCTAAAGCTGAAACTGCAATACTTTGGCCACCTCATGCGACGAGTTGACTCACTGGAAAAGACTGTGATGCTGGGAAAGGTTGGGGGCGGGAGGAGAAGGGGACGACAGAGAATGAGATGGCTGGATGGCATCACCGACTCTGAGGACATGAGTTTGAGTGTACTCCGGGAGTTGGTGATGGACAGGGAGGCCTGGCGTGCTGTGATTCATGGGGTCGCGGAGAGTCGGACACGACTGAGCGACTGAACTGAACTGAACTGAACTGAATGTTCAGTGAAGCACTGTTTACAATAGCCAAGACATGGAAGCAACCTAAATGTCCACTGACAGAGGACTGGATAAAGAATATGTGGTTCATATATATAATGGGACTTTATTAAGTACTGTAAATGAGGAAACAATTTGCATCAACATGAAGGGACCCAGAGATTATCATACTAAGTCAATCAAAGACAAATACCATATCATTCATATGTGGAATGTAATTTTTTTAAAAAAGATACAAATGAACTTATTTACAGAAAAAGAGTTACAGACATTGAAAACAAACTTATGGTCACCAAAGGGGAATTATAGTGGGCAGGGATAAATTAGGAGCTTGGGATGTGCGCATGCACATGCGTGTACACACACACACACACGCACACACAGTACTGTATGTAAGACAGATAGCCAATAACAACCTACCGTATAGCAAAGGGAACTCTATTTAATATTCTCTATAACCTATGAGAAAAGAATCTAAAAATTAATGAATATATGTATATAACTGAATCACTTTGCTGTATACCTGGAACTAACACAATATTAAAAATCAACTATATGCCAGTAAAATTAAAATATATAAAATATTTCCCTTCTCAATCTTTTCATAAACATACTTGCTGCCATTTCTTACATTTAACAGTTGACAGTAATTCTTAACTAGCTTTTCACATCTCAGCTGCAGAGTATTCTCTGCACCCTGAGGTTTTACCATAGCTGGGAAAGAACAAATACCAGTTACTTCAAAACAAAAAGACAGGACAACCATCATCAGATACATTAGATTTCAACATTACACAAATTTGGATTTCAGATATTTAGTTTATAAAAATGAAACCAGTTATTAACCTACAAGCATAATTAAAATACCTAGTTTTTGACTCAGAATTACCAGTTAGAATAAAATTTATATTAAAAAATACATCTAAAGTAAATAAACTAAATTAAAATTAATTCAAACCTATTAGAGTAAAAATGCCTAAAGGGTAAACTGAAGAAACTCTATTATATATCTTTAAGTCTCTTCCAATTCTAACTTTTTTGTTTTTAATAATCTTGTCACTGTCAGTTACTGGTTCAAAATTCAGCTACAAACATAGCAGAAACTAACTCTTAAGTGTGTTTCTTCTGTAATAAGCATAGTAACCCATTTCCTCTGGCTTGTATGTGATGTTCCATTTTGTCTAAAATGTAGTGCCCTATTTAATTTTGGAGACTTTTCTCCTCTGACCAGCTTACTATTGGTAGATATACTCATTCTCAATGTTAGCTTTCTCTAACCTTTGAATCATTTTTTTAAATGGCCTTCTACCATTTAATTTCAAAGATGCACCTTGTCATGTATTGTTTCTGACTTTTTTCAATCTCAGTGAAGATTCACTGTAATAAAATGGTCCATTTTCCAACAACAAATTTTTTTTAAGTTATTCTAACTCACAAGCATTCACTTTAAGATGCATTTTAATATATTATACAATGTATTTTTAATTATGTTAATAAAAACCCTTTACCCTATGGCATTATGTACTTTATACAATGCTCACCCTCTTTGCATCGATTTGTTTTTCCCACCCATTCAAGAACATGAGGATAGAGGACCATGCCAGAAAGATCAACTCAGGAAGTGCTTTCACAATCTCATGCACCCAAAAGGTAAGTGTTGACACTAGACAGTGAGGGAGAATGTGACAAACACTGATGTGGAATATGAACATGTATTATAGAAGATTCCCCTCTACCATGCAGGTAGTCCCACCCTTGGATCTCGCTACAGGCTCTGTTGACTTGGGCCCGGTGCTGTAGGGGACCCACATATTGTATATGCACACTCATAAAAATGTGTTAAAGATACATAGGATCATATATCACTTCAAATTGGGTACTTAACTCTGGCATAGCACAGTCTATAATTCCAAACATTAATTCTTATCACTAACATTGTTCAAGGAGAAAAAAAAAGGCAACTCATCCAAATAACAAAGGTTTATGGGTCGTGCTGCTGCCTACATTAGAGTGTAGAAGTGTTTAGGTTAAGAAAAAAATGAATTAACCTCCTAAATATAACTCCTCTCGGATTCCATAAATGTAACAGACTTTTTGCTTAACGAAGTACTGCTTCCCAGCATTGCCAAGCATCTTTTTTCTTGCATCTTGGGGTTTTCCAACTGGTGCTGAATAGTCTTGCATTACAGTACTGTTCCTAACAGTTACAAGGGAGACTGAGAACTATTTTTCAATACGAAATAAATCATATTATACTCAAATATGTATACAGTGGGTTAGAAGTAACAAGCATAAGCCTACTACTTACTGATTTCTTCCACTGTCAATTACATAAGCATTGAACATTAGAATTGAAAATCTTGTTATTTGTATTTAAAAGTTAATAAGGTTTAATTACTACTTTTAAAAGTTAAATAAAAATCCCATTCTTACTAATATAATTTGATTAAAATTGTTTATATCAATTATTTGTATAATGCACTGTAACTTTAATAAAAAATATAATATCAAAGAAGAAAAAACAAAAACACAAAACAATTTCACTCTTTCAATCTTTTACTTTACACTATTGCTGTAAACATATTTAAATTTTGTATATGTTAAATGCATCCTATTTTTTATCCTTTTTTACTAATGTTATTAGAATACAAATTACATGAAAATTCTGATTTTTAACAACAAAATCAATCACTGTGCTGAAATTAAGACAGGATAATATATGTACTAAAATTAAAATGTACTGTTTTTTACTCACCCAAGTGTTGTCATCCCAAAACACCCAGATATGTCTTAAGAGTAATTAAGTTCATCATTTTAAATATTTTAATGCCAAATTATAGGCATTTAAATAAGTAGAACTTACTCCTTTTTAAAAATCTTGTCATTTTTAAGTTGCTTTGTTGTTGTTTGTTAAGGTAGCAGTATAAGACTTGTTTTATTTAACAGATTGCTGTGTAACTTTTAAATATTCAGACTTACATTTTTGCTGGCCTCTGTTGGTACTCCAGCCTGGGCTCTAGGGAAATTTGAGATGAACTCATGTGCCACGCCATTGTCTGATGAAGATCTGTAGAACTTCTCTCCTAGTCTGGGACCTGGGGACACAATGTGAGGTAATCTTGGGGCCAAGCTTGCCATTCTACCTGGATGTCAAAAACATAGAATTTCAGAAATGGAGGTGACTTCAGTGATCATTCAACCCTTCCTGTCATGGGTGAGATCACTGTGATCAAGGAAAGTCTGTAACTTTCTCAAGCCCAAATCTAGTTATGGAAAAGGAGGCAATCCTTTTCCTCCAATGCATCAAATATATAGCATATATTTTCTGAAGGCATATTTAGGAGATGTTTCTTCACAGATGTTTTCATTCTTTGAATAACACTATAACCATGGAAGCATAACCAGTTAGCTATCAAAGAAACAAAGGAAGGAGAGAAAGGAGGCAGAGAAGGAAAAATGGAAGAAGGAGAGGAAAACAGCAATCCTGAGCCAATAAAACACCACCTTCACTTTTGGGAAATATGACATGGTCTTGTTACAGGAAAAGGAAAAAAAAAAAAAAAAACCTCCCTAAGTCAATGCTCAGAGATAGAACGTTAATTTAGCAGCAGCTTAGATGCTTTGCCTTCATTTCCATCTGCATGTTGCAGATTTACTTTTTTAAATATGACGTGGAATGAAAAGGGCAACTTCTGAAGCAAATTGAGATCTTGCAGTCCAAAGCAAATCATGTTACTTATGCATCAACCAATCTGAAACTGTCCTACAGAAAATTAGAAATAATGTACTTTCATTTTTTAAAAAATATATTTACTTGTACATTAGGTGTTTATGGAATTACCGTGAGGTATTATACCTTCCATCTTCCTCTCTCCTGCTGTCAAAATGACATGAATTTCTTTCCTAAAGTCATCAAAGACTGAATGTAAATGAACAGAAAAGAAAGCAGCCAAGACCTGAATCTCACCCTTAAATGCTACTCGGTCCCAGCTCCCAACATTTTATGGTTAGTAGTGGTTCAAGAAAACAGCCTGTCATAAAACAACAAACCAAAAAAAAAAACCTCTTCCCATTCTTCTTAATGTTGCTGTAAATTCTTTCATAATAAAAAAATTCAAGCCACAAATGCAAATATACTAAAATAATCATGTTAAGCACTTGCTTAAAAATCATTGTGGTCTCTTATTTGGCATAAGGCAGGGTCTCAACTCCTTAGAATATCTATCTTGAGTCTTAAATTTCTGATCCAATCCTAACTTACTTTTTGACCCATAAACTCTCTCTGCCACATACCTATTCATTATTACTCCAAAATGAAGATTTCACCCTCTGTACTTTTGCCCATGCTGTTTCATTATCCCAAAGAACCCTCCTGAGTGGAGAACATATGGCAAAATCCTTTAAACCTCATATCTGTTATTTTGTTTGTTTTCCCTGCAGTTTTCCATGACTCTTAAGGCTACAAATTCCTTCTTCATCTGTAATTTCCTGATTCTGCATAATTTTGTCTTGCAGCATTTATGCTGAATTTTAGCTGTTTATGGATTTACCTTCCCTGCTAGACTTTGAGTTCCTGAGGGATAGAATAGGACAATACTTTATTCATTTTTATATGCTCAGTAACTAGTAGGGCACTTGCCACATGTAGACCCAAAATATGTTTTGTGAAATTGAATCAACTCTTCCAGGGAGCCTATTAGCTTCAAATTACACCAAGGTAGACATTACTACGGAGAAGGCAATGGCAACCCACTCCAGTACTCTTGCCTGGAAAATCCCATGGACGGAGGAGCCTGGCAGGCTGCAGTCCATGGGGTCGCAAAGAGTCGGACACAATTGAGGTGACTTAGCAGCAGCAGACATTACTAATGTAACTCTTTCCTGAGGGCAGATTTTTTTTTTTTTCTTTTTTAGGAGCGAGTGTAGAGAATGCTTGAGGGCATCAAGGGTGAGAAAAATGTACAAAATATTTTATGACATTTTCTCTTAATATATTTGCAGTTATAGCACCTAATTATACCACTGCAGAGGAAAAACATTTTTTTTTAATTTCAATGCTGATGTAGCACTTGGCCAGCAGAGGGAGAAAATACAATATGAAATACAAGCAGCAACGTTTAGTGCTCTCCTTTACAAATCATGTGATTCCATATATATATATATATATATAATTTAGAGTATATATGACTTTGATTCAAGAATAGGTAGTTATTCAGATAATCTCTACCAACTCCCCAAATTTGAAAACTTCCCCTTAGTTTCCTTTAGGTTTAAAGAAGTCAGCAGTGTATTTTATTTGATATTCAGCAGCTCTCATCTGGGAGAAGGCAATGGCACCCCTCTCCAGTACTCTTGCCTGGAAAATCCCATGGGCGGAGGAGCCTGGTAGGCTGCAGTCCATGGGGTCGTGAAGAGTCAGACACGACTGAAGTGACTTAGCAGCAGCAGCTCTCCTCTGAAATTAATAGAAAATTATGTCTTTCAGAGAGAGCTTCAATTTCCAGATGCTCATTCCTCCTCTCACTGCACACTAATGAAATGAACCAGAATATTTAGTCACTAGGTATTCAGTTGCATGGGTTTGAGGACAGTTAGCCAAGATCTGATGAGGTAAAGTGGAGCTCTTTCTCCCCAATAGCAAGAGACATGCTAATAAGATGAAATGTAGTGGGGAGGTGTGGGTAGAGTATAATTGCCCATGGTGAGCCAGGAATAAAACACATATATTTTTCCAACCTGCCAAATCATAACATTTATAATAGATAAAATGTATATTAGCAAACAGGTAAAATGAGGATGATTATTCACATCAAAATTTGATTCTTTCAGTAAAATACAATTCACAGCTCTCATTCAGTTCAGTTCAGTTCAGTCACTCAGTCGTGTCCGACTCTTTGCGACCCCATGAATCACAGCACGCCAGGCCTCCCTGTCCATCACCAACTCCCAGAGTTCACTCAACATCATGTCCATCGAGTCAGTGATGCTATCCAGCCATTTCATCCTCTCTCGTCCCTTCTCCTCCTGCCTGCAATCCCTCCCAGCATCAGAGTCTTTTCCAGTGAGTCAACACTTCACATGAGGTGGCCAAAGTATTGGAGTTTCAGCTTTAGCATCAGTCCTTCCAATGAACACCCAGGACTGAACTCCTTTAGAATGGACTGGTTGGATCTCCTTGCAGTCCAAGGGACTCTCAAGAGTCTTCTCCAACACCACAGTTCAAAAGCATCAATTCTTGGACACTCAGCTTTCTTCACAGTCCAACTCTCACATCCATACATGACCACTGGAAAAACAAAAGCCTTGACTAGATGGACCTTTAATGCCAAAGTAATGTCTCTGCTTTTTAATATGCTATCTAGGTTGGCCATAACTTTCCTTCCAAGGAGTAAGCATTTTTATTTTCATGGCTGCAAACACCATCTGCAGTGATTTTGGAGACCCCCAAAAATAAAGTCTGACACTGTTTACATTGTTTCCCCGTCTATTTCAATGAAGTGATGGGAAAAGATGCCATGATCTTAGTTTTCTGAATGTTGAGCTTTAAGCCAACATTTTCACTCTCCTCTTTCACTTTCATCAAGAGACTCTTTAGTTCCTCTTCACTTTCTGCCATAAGGGTGGTGTTATCTGCATATCTGAGGTTATTGATATTTCTCGCGGCTATCTTGATTCTAGCTTGTGCTTCTTCCAGCCCAGCGTTTCTCATGATGTACTCTGCATATAAGTTAAATAAGCAGGGTGACAACATACAGCCTTGACGTACTCCTTTCCCGATTTGGAACCAGTCTGTTGTTCCATGACCAGTTCTAACTGTTGATTCCTGACCTGCATACAGGTTTCTCAACAGGCAGGTCAGGTGGTCTGGGATTCCCATCTCTTTCAGAATGTTCCACAGTTTATTGTGATCCACACAGTCAAAGGCTTTGGCATAGTCAATGAAGCAGAAATAGATGGTTTTCTGGAACTCTCTTGCTTTCTCCATGATCCAGCAGATGTTGGCAATTTGATCTCTGGTTCCTCTGCCTTTTCTAAAACCTGCTTGAACATCTGGAAGTTCACGGTTCACATATTGCTAAAGCTTGGGTTGGAGAATTTTGAGCATGACTTTACTAGCGTGTGAGATGAGTGCAATTATGTGGTAGTTTGAGCATTCTTTGGCATTGCCTTTCTTTGGGATTGGAATGAAGACTGACCTTTTTCAGTCCTGTGGCCACTGCTGAGTTTTCCAAATTTGCTGGCATATTGAGTGCAGCACTTTTACAGCATCATTTTTCAGGATTTGAAATAGCTCAATTGGAATTCCATCACCTCCACTAGCTTTGTTTGTAGTGATGCTCTCTAAGGCCCTCATTAGAACACATCAAATAAAATTAGATCTTTGAAATGTGATGCATAAAGTTTTCACATCCATTGAAAACATCAACTGTTTAGGTAATACAGCTTACAATGAAAACAAAGCTGAGTGAATATTAGCAGCAGTTACAGATACTTTGCGTTAAATATAACCTACCATCCTCTTCCTGAAATAGTAGAGACTCTAGCATCATTTTCTTCATACTCTCTCTAGCCATACCCTTTTTTGCTTGGCTTCTTCTCCCTTTCTCATGAACCTGCTTGTATTCTTAAAATAACTTTCAATAAATATCATCAGCATATCCAGTCAATTATCCAAATCCCAAATTTAGACTTCATCCATAACACCTCCTTTTCCTTTACTTCCACATCCAAATACTCAGAAGTATTACTGGTTTCTACCACCTGCATATGTTTCAACCTGACACAGTCATCACAAATACCATTGCCACTGACTTAGCTTAGGCCACATCTTTCCTTCTCTCCATTAGTTCATCACCTCTTCTTACTATAGTCTTGTTTTCCTAGAAACATATCTACAGTGTATCCAGATGATTCTTAATTTTTTTTAAATTTTGAGATAATTATGGGTTCATATGTAATTATATTAATAAGAAGTAATACAAAGAGGTTCTATGTACACTTTACTGAATTTCTCCCAATGTCACATCTCCCAATAATAACTCCCCTAATACAATATCTTAACTAGAATATTACAGTACATTTCCGTCATCACAATACTTCCGTTACCCTTTTATAATGATACCTACTTCCTCTTTCCATCCCTAACCTATTCTGTTTCTACAATTTTGTCACTTCAAGAATATTATGTAATAATATTTTTAATCATATATTTTAATCATCTATTATGGAATTTGGGGGGATTATTTGTCATTTTGCATAAATCTGTGGACTATTAGGTATATTCGTAGTATGTTCCTTCTGTTGTCAAGCAGTTTTCAATGATAATGAAGTGCCACAACCATTTAGTCACCTATTGAAAGACAATCTGGGTAGTTTCCAGTTATTGGCTATTACTATAAAAACATTGTAAAGGTTTTTGTGTGAACCTGTTTTTAGATTTCTGGAATAAATGTCCAGGAGCGCAGTTGCTATGTCATATGGTAGGTGCAGATTTACTTTAAAAGAGAATGCTAATCTTTTCCAAAATGACTGTGCCATTCCACATTCCCACCAGCAAAGTGTAAATGATACAGTTTCTTTGCGTCCTCACCAGCATTTAATCTTGTTATTTTTTTACTTTAGTCATTTTGATCAATATGTAGTGATATTCCATTGTGGTTTTAATTTGCATTTCCCTAATGGCTAATGATGTTAAACATCTATTCATGTGCTTATTTGCCATCTGTATTTTCTCTTCAGTGAAATGCCTCCTCATTTGTTTTGTCCATTTTCCAATTAGACTATTCATCTACTGTTGAGTCTCAACATTTTATTATATATTCTAGATACTAGTCCTTTGAGGGGCATGTGGTTTGCATGTAAATTTTCCCACTCTATCTTATCTTTTCATTCTTCGAACAGGGTCTTTCACAGAGCAAAACTTTTAAATTTTGATGAAATCTAATTTATCAATTTTTCCTTTTATGGAACACATTGTGGTATGAACTCTAAGAAATTTTTGCCCAGTTTTTGATCACACAGATTTTCTGATAACTGTATGAAATTGTACATTTATGTTCGTGATCCATTTTGAGTTAATTTTTTATAAGGTGTGGGACTCGGGTCAAGATTGATTTTTTTATTATAGATATCTAGTTGTTCCAATATCATTTCTTAAAAATAGGTTTTATCTTCCATTGAGTTGCATGTGCATTTTTGTCAGAAACTACTTGTGTACATTTGTATGAATCTATTTGTGGGTTATCTAGATGGCTGCACAGATCTCTGTCTAACTCTCAGCCCATGGTACACAGTATTGATTACTATAGATATATAAGAAGTTTGGTATTTTCTTAAAAACAATGGCCATTAACAGGAGTAGAAGGATTGTATGGAGTAAGCTGAAGGAAAGTGTAAACAGTTTGGCTCTATGCAAACATGTGCGACCATACAATCTTATTGCAACAAGTTCTGGTGAAGAAGTATATAAAAAGGACAGCGTAGAGCAGCAGACTTCAGAAACCAGCCACCAGGATAGACAAGATTTAGGGCAGAGGAATCCTGTGGGAAGAGTCCATAGGACCGTCATTCTTTTAAATTTCAGGCTTTTTTTTACCTTGTCCACTCATTTTAAGTAAACACAGCCCCTATACTCTGGGGCACTGGGACAAACAAAAAGTCGCCTTGAGCACAGAACCTTGGTCTCAAACAGGAGTACAGACATTCACCACTCACCAGCACTCTCTTCTGACTAATCGGATTCCCTAACCTGTTTTTAGCTTCTGGTGCATACCCCAGCCACTGCTTACCTAATCCTTATCCATCCTTTGTACCATCTCCTTACCTCCCTACCCTTTGGATCAAAATCTCAACAAATATTAGCTATTGTTATCTTCAGTGTCTTCCTCAACATAGACACACCCACCTGCCCACAAACGCATTCCTTTGATCTATGTACACAAATTTTATGTAAGAGAGCCTTCGGTCTCAGGAGGTCTGAGATTGACCGTTTGACTAACACATTACTTCTTGCCTGATTTCTCACTTGGAAGAAGGGGACAAATACAACCACACTCGAAGAGAAAAATCTCAATCTAGGTTCAAGGATAAACATGATATGTCCAAACATAAAGTAAGTTTAGATGACTGATTATCAAGAAAGTGTTTTTTTTTTTTTTTTAAAAAAAAAAAAAAAGAGCTCAGTTTTGGGCTGAAAATGGACATTTAAGCTGGTTGAGCAAAGATTGGCAATGACCCCCAAAGGTTTAGTCTCATGTACTTGGGATTAAGACAAAAGTGAAAAGATTAATATTTTAGTTTTTTATACCCAGTTTTACGCTTTTTGCCATATCCATTGCCACTTGCTGCATTATTTGCTTCTTTCTTTAAATCAAATCACTTTTTAACTTATTCATAAATTTTGTATCACTCTCATCAATGCAATTCCAGTAATTTCTTATAAGTGTCTAACCTCCCAAATTGTAAATGTTCATTGCTCTATGGCTTTAAGTTATCCTCCATGACAGTAGGTGTTCCTGTATCAAAAATTGTGTGTGTTCACACAGTGATCCTTCGCTTTATAACCAGCTAATTAATGACAGACAAAGTACTGGGAATTATCATATTGTGTATGATTTATCTTAGTGATTCACCTTGCCATGAAGAAAAATGCCTTAAGTAACTTAAAATAACTCACTCTTATCTAAAATGTAGAGAAAAGATAATGCCACAATTTCTAGGGTTCAGTCTTTATAGCTCCTCGATGTATCCCTCCAAGAGTAGACATAGTAGTCATGGACTATAATATTAACATATTTTTATGAGCTACTACATAACAACATTGGTATCACTTAATCTAGAATATTATCATGACCTATATTTCTATAATATATATAGTGTTTACCTTATTCCAATATTTCATGTAATAGCAGGGGGAGGGTGACGAAAGAAAACAGGCAAAGAATCAATAAATATTATATAGGAATACTGAAATTTAATATGACAAAGTCAACTTTGAGTCTGAAACAGTATGGAACTGGCTGTTTCAGGATAGTGAATGAAGCATTATGAGGACTAAAATAAGGTTGGGATATAGATACAGAGAAAGAAGGGTGGAGTCTTAGAAATGGAAGCTGGGTAATATATGTAACATAGTCAGTGGGAATTTGCTGTATGACTCAGGGAACTCAAACCGGGTCTCTGTGATAACCTAGAGGCGAAGGATGGCGTGGAGGTGGGAGCAAGGTTCAAGAAGGAGAGAACATATGTATATACTGATGGATGATCCATGCTGATGTATGGCAGAAAAAACACAATATGTATTATCCTACAGTTTAAAATAAATAAAGAAAGAAGGGGAAAAAATTAAAAAAAAAGAAATGGAGGCTGGAGACGACGACATGCCTCAGATTTTACAAAGCATTACACGCCATGTCAGAGATTTTGGTCACTGTTCTCATGATAAGAGAAACAGACCAGCTTTTAACTCAACCAGAAGATTTCATTATAGTACTGCTTAGTGATAATCCAGTTGTTTTCAAATCAGACCCCAATGAATAATTATTCTACCTGTAACTATTTCCCATCAGTCATTTTAAAAAAAAACCTTCAAAATATTGATGTCTGCCTACATCAGTAACTGTGGCCAGGTTATATATGTTTATTTCTGAGCTCTTGATCGTACATTTAAAGCATAATTTCAAAGAAATGTCTTAAATGAACATTATGAGTGATTTGTGTTTTGGATGAGCTTACACTTATGGACATTCTTTGAGAAATAAACGGACTTTATTTAAAGAACCAATTGTATACCCATGGCTGATTCATGTTTAGGTTTGACAGAAAACAACAAAATTCTGTGAAGCAATTATCCTTCAAGTAAAAAATAAATAATTTTTTTTAAAAAAAGAACCAATTGGTTTGAAGATTTTTAAAGGTCCTGTTTAGCCCAAGTACACTTAAACGTTGCTCCTGACTTGTGGGGTACAGAATGAGAATGTAATTTAGCTGTGTGGTGGTGTGCGACAAGCCAACGTGTTTTCAACTTCTGATTGAAATGATTATAATATGAAGCTAATATTTAGCAAGTAAGCATCTTTCCTTCCATCACTCCACTTGGTCACATATTTCCCACTCTCAGTGCCCAATACACTTGTAAATCCTTAGGAACTCTAGAGTGAATTGACATGGGATCTATCCTGCAACTTTGAAAAGTCAGCTAATGTAAAATGTTCTTAGGTACATTTGTCCAGGGTACTTGTCAGCAATTTTTCAGAGGCCTAATATAGGTTCAGTATTTCAAAATCCTACAAGTATTGCTCTCACTTCAGCTAAAGCCAGGTAGATTTTTGATAAATGGCTAGCAGGCATTTGGGGAGGATAATAATCAGTGACAAAAGTACACCAAGAGTTGCTACCCAAACTCCCCAGAAAGAAAAATGGAGACTAGAATTTGATTTCATATAGGTTAGAGTCTCCAAAGGAATGTCCTTAAAAATTCTGCATTGTCTATTTTTCCGCTTCCACTAACATTACTGCTTTTTTAACTTTCTTTTTCACCCCAGCTTACATTTGGTGGGACTGGAATCAGCATAGAGAGATAACAAAGGTGAAAAGGTATCACATCTTTCCTTTTTCCTTTTGTATAACATGGAGCTACTCTTTATTCCTTTCTCCAATCTGAGAAAAATATAGGTCCTAGACATTTCAAAGGTTAGGAATTTAATGGACGGGAGATAAATATATTCTGTAGCTTCTGCAGCAGGATATTACCCTGTGGGTGATCTCATAAGTCTATGAGTTGATGACAGATACTTGGAAGTATGAAATCAAGCTTGCCTAGAATATTTGTTCACAATTTTCATTAGGGACTCCTCCCAGACTCTATTAGAAAGTGCACCCATTCCCACAATAATTTCTGAATAGCCTGGTGGTGGTGGTTTAGTCACTAAGTCATGTTCAACTCTTGCAACCCCATGGACTGTAGCCCGCTAGGCTCCTCTATCTATGAGTTTTCCCAGACAAAACTACTGGAGTGGGTTGCCATTTCCTTCTCCAGGGGATCTTCCCAACCCAGGGATCTAATCCTGGTCTCCTATATTGCAGGCAGATTCTTTACCAACTGAGCTACAAGGAAACCCCCGCCCCGAATAGTCTAAGTAACCTCTAAAAATAGTATTCAAAGGGATCAGGGTCAGAATTATGCAAAGAAAATGTACCTCAAACCACACTATTTGTTTTTAAAATATTAAAGCTTCTTGGTAGATAGAATAGTGTGTAATAGTGCACCTTCCATCACCAGAATCTCATTTATATTCATGCATTCATGTGTCTTTTCTCAAAATATATCTAAGTCTATCATCACACATATATCTTGTAATTTTTTAAGGCTCCCACAGTCAGACAAACCCAAATCATAAAAGGAGAGTTTGATGAGAAGTTAAAAATCACTAGAGATCAATGTACTTTATTTACCTTCACAGGAAACCAAAAGTCTGTAACTGATTTTCAAATCTGCCTGGAGACATGGCCCTCAATGTCTCAAGATAACGTCTCACTAGAAATCTGTGTCTACTGTTATAGGTAAAGAGCTAAACATTTAAAGCCCATAATAAAGCACCTCAATGTTGGGGTAGATAAATTAGTCTGAGAGACAGCAGGGCACCATGATATTCTAGAATTCCTTGGAGCAACTGGTCCACTGTCCACTTTTTGCATGTTGACTGGAGCCTGAATAGCATGACTCAAATGGCTGGATATATCTGGGACAGCTCTTCTGAGGTAATATATCTCTGCAGTTTTGCTCTTGGTTGTGGGTTGGACTCCTTGAGTCTTCTCCACATTGTAGCCCCTGGAGGCTAGAATGTCTAAGCAACAGTTTCATTCACTTGTCTGGGACTTGGGATGAGACGGTTAGAAGAGCTGGATCTGGTCACGTTCTTTTTTGCTGTCCTTTTGACCTAAGTGGCTCACTCTGGCTTCCTCACAGAATGATGGTCTCCGAGTAACTTCCTACAAAGCAGCTGGTTACCCACAGAGTGACTGGACTAAGGTGGGGCAGAAGCTGCAGCGCTTCTTACAAAGCCACAGAAATAAGAGAATAATACTTCTGCTGCATAATACCAGTCAAGTTAAGTCACTCAGATCTAAGGAGAGAGGAAGTGGACTCCACCAATGGATAACTCTGCAAAGAATTTGCAGCATTTTTAATATAGCATCTCATGAACAAAAAGATATTCACAATGAGAACATATATACATTTAATTCTCTTCTCTTACGTACATTGGAAAAGCTACTCAATTTTTCTGTGCTTCTGTTTTTCCTAACTGCAAAGTGCTAAGGATGATTTCTGCCCCTTTCTTCTTACCAGAAATTGAGACACCATACAAAAGGTAAAAAAAAAAAAATACTGTAGTGCATTAGTTAAAGAAAAATATATTAAAAATAGCATAAGAGTTAATATCATTACCTTTGGGGTAAGGCAAATCTAAATTTAGGATAACCTGCCACTTATTGTTGAAGGCCATAGATAAATTATCCAATATCACTGAGCCTTAGTTTCCTCACTTCTAAAATAGGGAAAGATATATAAGTTAAATTATTATGCTGTACACCTTAAAATTATACATTGTGGTATGTCAATTATATCTCAGTAAAGGTAGAAGGAAAATAACATAAAACAGGAAAGGATCACAGTGGCAACTTCATAGTATATAATATTTAGCATGCTTAACACAATTCCTGTTATGCAACAAATACACATAGCTATTATAGTGAGTACATAGCTATTGTAGTTTATGTGCTTCCACCCAAATGTGAATTCATGAAGGTGAATGCTTGATAGAGATTTTAGGATCAACTTTAGATATCCTGGTAAAGACCAGGCTCTAGTCAATACCCTGGAGATGTCACTTTTGCAAAGGCAACGTGCTGGAAGGGATATTTTTTTCCCTTCTCTTTATTTTTCCAGTCAGTGCGCAATACACTTCTTGTTACTGAGAGCCACCAGTAGGGAGGCACAATGTAATTAAAAGATTGATCTTCTGGAAACAATGCTTAATAACAGGCATGAAAAAGTGAGAGTAATTCTACATTTTCAAACACTGTCCTCAAGTTAATTTAACCTGAGCTGTTTGTGAACCACCTAGAAAGCCTGAGATCAATATGTCCAGGCGGAAATCAATGGACCAGACAGGAGAGGAGAGAAACTCCAGTTGGCTAGTTCATTCAGATCAGTGGAGCTTTGTGAAAAAAGCACTTGATGGGATATCCATTTTGTATGCTAACAGCTCAGCTGTGCAAGGGTAGTTTGTAGTTTGCATTTTCTCTCAAGGTAAAGATCAATCTTTGTGCATGTGGATGTGTGTATATATATGTGTTTGTGTTTGTATATATATATATGTTAAAAACATTTTGTATATGTAAAATTCCAAGGAAATAGAAAGTGGTTCTGAGAACATCCTTCCTTCTTACACTTCAAAACCCACCCTCTAAACCAATCGACAAACAGAAAATACACCCTGAAAAACCATCTACTACACTTGTTCTCAAATGTTCCTCACTTAAGAATCTTTGGGACATGACATTTTCATTGCTATCCTTTTGATCTGTTTATTTTATGCTCTTTATCTATGCTTCTTGACCAACTTTTCTATGTATTTTGATACACAGTTGTTTTTTCTATCAGTCTCTTATTGTTGATTACTTTTCTGCAGAAACTATTTCACTTCAACATTCATTGAGAAACAAGCATAAGCAAAGCCTGTCACAAAATGTTATTCATTATATCAGCTTTTATATCCCAATGTTACTGCCTTTGGGGCATTTTCTCTCCTTTCCCTGAGTGAAAATTTGCCCTAAAAACAGTAAGATTTACTTTTAGACTCCTGATTGTATTGTTAGCAATAACACAAACATCAGTAAAATGAATTAAAAAAAAAAAAAAACTGAGGCCAAAACAATTTTCTGCATGGTCATAGGATTCAGTTTCCAGGAAATGTGAAAGTTTTTACTTCTGAAAATCACTCAAGCCCATAAACAGCCTGTGAAGAAATAAAACAGAAAAATACCTAAACCAAAGGTGTCAGTGATTTTTGCCAGATCATCCAAATTGTGTGAAAATAAATAGTGCTGTATAATACTTTCAAAAATAGTGCAATTTGTGCTTCCAGAACACTTTTTTATTTAAAAAATTGATGACAGGAATGGGTATGTATTTATTTGTTTCATGCTTATTTTCCATTCAGATAGATCTCAGCAGGGCATAAGCATTTATTTTTCATGAGGGATATATCATATACAGGGTTTCCCAGGTGGCACCAGTGGTCAAGAACCTGGCTGCCAAAGCAGGAGACGTAAGAGACGCAGGTTCAATCCCTGGGTCAGAAAGATCCTCTCTGGAGGAGGGCATGTCAACCCATTCCAGTGTTCTTGCCTGGCGAATCCCATGGACAAAGGACCTGGCAGGTCACAGTTTACAGGATAGCAAAGCGTCGGACACAACTGAAGCGACTGAACATGCATGCACACACATCATATACATTAGAGCATATCTCATCTAACCAGTAATATATTTCATAGGAATGGGTATCTGACATTTTCACTTCCAGTTGGCAGCTGAGAAATGTGTGAGGAACCTGAGAGTCGCGCTTAGAGGTAGGGACCAGAGAGCAACTTCATAGAACGATCTTATAGAAGCTCACCAGTTGTAAGCACAGCCACAAAGAAGCCCATTAGAAAAATAGTTAAGTTCCACTTTTCTGACTGATGTCTTGGAAAATGAAAACAATGTTAGGTTTCCTACTATTAAATTTTTCATTAAGAATAAAATACAGAAAAGAAAACTATCTAGGGAGAGAATGAACTCTTCTCTGAAGGATGAAATAGGATGGAGAGTAATTGTACAATCTTACAATATAATTTAACCATTGAGAATATTAAATTAATATTTATTACATATCTGCTTCATTGAGTTTAGTTGACCATGTGAGAAACACGGGCACACACTCCATAAGCTTCCCAGAATAAACTCAGCAAACAAAACACAAGATAATTGCTAAAGGGCTCTATTAATACCCAGGATTTCTGGTATTTCCCACTTTCGCTCTGTTCTTGTGGAACACCCTAAATGCCTATCACATTGTTCACAAAAAAATGACAAAATCTAGCTAAATGCCTATCACATTATTCACAAAAAAAGACAAAATCTAGACCAAGTGAACGATTTTCCTGGGCCAAGTGTGAGGAGCCAAAAACTAAGTAGAAAATGTTCTCAATTTTTAAGGTAAAATTCTTAAAATTACTAATTTGAATTGCTACTATGGTAAAAAATGTTGCATATTCTGAAACTTCAAATATACCTGACTTGAAAGGAATCCAGTATATGAGAAGCTAGGTGGTTATTAGTTTCACAAAATGATTTCCCATAAGATGCCTCTAAATAGGATATACTCCTAATGTATTTAAAATTGTATTACCTCTACAGAACTTAATTCACAAACAGTATTCCAAAAAATATTAAAACGGTAGATCTATTTTTAAAAAGCATATATATTTTTAAAGTGTATCTGTTTTCTCAATAATACTTTACATTTGTAGAACTGATTATCGCCTAATGTATTTGAAACTAATTTCATTTTATACATTTGATACTTCTAAAAACCCTGAAATTTGTCTGGGAAATTATTATTTGTTACCCATTTCAAAGCAAGAGAATCAAGACTCAGATAAGTGCATTTGCCCAAAGTCAATCAGTCACCAAACGGCAGAGCCAGTGCCATGAACCAGATCTATGTTTAGACTTTTGCTTCTTTCTATCAAAATAATACAAACCTCAAAATTTCACGAGTCCCTCTTTCTAGTAATAACGTTTTTCTAAATGGATACACAATAGTTCCAAATCCTTTGTAAACATTTCTTCTCAGGATTTTGTTTGATTCCAGATTAGTTGCTATTTAGTCATTCAGTTGTGTACAACTCTTTTGCAACCCTATGGACTGTGGCCCACCAGGTTCCTCTGTCCATGAGATTTCCCAGGCCAGAATACTCGAGTGGGTTGCCATTTCCTTCTCCAGGGGATCTTCCTGACCCAGGGATCAAATGCATTTTTCCTTCATTGGCAGGCAGGTTCTTTACCACTGAGCTACCAGGGAAGCCCCAGACTAGACCTATTGTGAAATAGTTGGATTAGAAGTATCTGTGCCAGATCAGATAGACAAATCTCTTCTCACTTTAAATAAAGCACTACTGCTTATAAGTTAATTCTGAAACACCATTGCACTGTTTCTTCTCAGAAATCCTCATTTGTCTCAAATGTTACTGAGTTCAAAATTTCTAGTACCTGAGATGCCATCCATCCAGTAAAATATCCAAGTTTCTGGCCGAACAGGCCTTCAGATAGTTAGATATTTTCAGAAAAAGGTTTTATGAGTTCCAATTCTTGCATCTTCTCATATCTAGAAAAACACTGACGTCATTAGTGGTGAAATCTGCTTTGGCTATTAAAAAAAAAAAATTTTTTTTTTTACAATTAAAAGTCAAAATAGGGTAGCTATGGTTCAGACATCCTGGGAAATAACTATTTCCCAGATATCCTGAAAAATGATATTATGGGTGTGATTTCAGATTAGACGCTGTGACCTAATGTAGAACTTAATGCTCCTGTAATGCATTTTTGCTTCTGTACTTTGCTTGCTGCTCGTAAAACCAAAGTTACTCCATTTTAAGATAAGGTTGTTTTTAAGTAAAGATTCCTAAAATTGTTTTTGAAAAAATAAAAAAAAAATTAAAATAATAAAAATAAATAAATAAAATGATAAGAATTCATGAAATTAGGCTTCATGTAAAATCAATGTTTCATATACACACGTTTATTTTTCTTCTTTCTACTGTTCGAACCCACCTTGATTGTATTAACTTTCTAGGGGTTTATGATTTCTTTGGTACCAAAATACCTATGTATTTATATACATGCATGTACATACACACACAGAGTGTGTGTGGTCTTTGAACACTCAGAATTACGCCTAACATACTTAAAATCTCTCTTAGGAATGTAAGATGCTAGAAATATACTTCTAGGGTATCCCTGGTGGCCCAGTGGTAAAGAATCCACCTACAAATGCAGGAGACAAGGGTTCAATCCCTGATCCAGGAAGATCCCACATGCCACGGAGCAACTAAGCCTGTGCATCGCAACAGTTGAGCCTGTGCTCTAGAGCCTGGGAGCTGCAACTACTGAGCCAAACGAGCCACAACTATTCAGCCAAACATGCCACAACTATTGAGCCCACGTGCCGCAACTACTGATGCCTGCATACCTGGAGCCCATGCTCTGCAACAAGAGAAGCCAGCGCACCACAGCTAGAGAGTAGCATCCACTTGCTGCAACTAAAGGAAAGCCTGCACAGCAACAAAGATTCAACACAGCCCCAAAATAAAGAAGTAAATGATTATTTTTTAAAAAAGAAATATCCTTCTAGTATTTGTGCTTTTATTCAAAATGACTCTATATATTCTCATTTTTGGTATCTCAATTGCATTCTTAATTTGTTTGGGTTATAAATGTGATAGAGTCAGGGATTATCTTTTTAACCCCTTTTACTGTCAACATCACAAAAGATTTCGAGTAACAACACAAGTTTTGAGGCAAGTGGGGAATCTTATTTATTTCAGTCATTTTCTCCTGACTCAGTAATAAAAGTGTAACTGTGCATTGTATTAGCTTTTATAATCAAAAAGCAAAGGATTTTTCCATAGTTTCTCCCACATGATCTAATGAAATGAATATGTACCTAATTATGGAAATCACCAGTTTGAAATCATGACATTATCGGGCACTCAAAATGATTCTGACTTATGATTTTAGTGTTTTCCTTCTTTGAGAAGTGACATTTCCAGGTTGTCAGAGAATTAGAGCTTCTGTATTCTACATGATAATTAGCACACCTGATTCTTGTATTAATCACTTGGCTTTCAATGTGACAGGGACTGTCAGAATGAAGGCCCTTGAGTTATCAGCTGGTAGATTTTGGATTTAATCCTCTCTGCATTACCCATAACTGGAAGTCAAATTAATCAAGGAGTTCATTTTCTATAGTCGGTTAACTTCCCCAGCTTTCTTAGCCTTCACCAGAACCATGTGTTTTTTCTACTCTGCTCATGGTATTCCAATCAAATCATTTTTTTAACGTGCTAATATAAAAAAAAAAATTAAAACTAAGTAAAGAACCAAATTGTTTATCAGGTTAGCATGGTCCAGGTTTTAAGTGTTCATAGTGTTTTCCTCCTTTCCTCTGTGGTCTCTTCTTTTAGATGTCATATTTCCTCTTGGCTCACAAACCTCCCTATCAGTCTACTCCTCCTGACTTTCTTCCTGGAATACAAGTCAGCTAACAGCATTTAGCTACCTGTTTGACTCTGGAGAATTAAATAAATTTGATATTTGACTTTCTGGATTCTTGGTCCACTTTGCCCACTTAAATGACTAAAGTTCACTTCATTTCAGACAAGGTATGTGAATCACACTTCTACCCTTATCAAAGTACAATGTGCTTTTCTGACAAGTTGCCAATGAGTTTCCAATGAGTATTTGGGAAGGGAATGCTCTCTCAATAGCCTTAGTATAGCACTTTGTACTTTTAAAGAGATTACAAATACATTATGCCATTTGATCCTCATAAAACCCCTCTGAGAGAGGCTGGACACTTTAAAGACAAAAGAAATAGGCTCAAAGAGATTTTCTAACAAAGCTGGTTAGTTAGTGGTGAAATTAGATCTCCTGGTGCTTAGTGTGTATTCTTACCACCACAGTGAAGATTTAGCTGTAAGAGGTGAAAGGAAAATTATCTAACACTTCAACACACCATTTTTAAAGTTTGCTGGTTTCTTGATATTTAAGGTTTTTAAAAACTATATGCTGTAGATAAGTTAGAAAACCTTGAAAATATAAGTAGGATGAAATTTACCAATGTCAATACCTGTAGGAAAACGATTTCCTGATTATGTTCCTAGATATTTATACAGTTGACATCATGCCAAGATTAAAATTCAATCTATTTATAATATCAGTTTCTAATGATATCAGGAATATGTCTCCATGCGGTGAATACTGTCAGAAATTTTAAAGATAATATTTTATCATCTGGATGTATCATAAATGTTGCAATATACTATTATCAGATAATCATGCTTTTCCGAATTTTTCACATCATTAATAATAATGTAATAAACAAGCTTGGAATTACATCTATAAAAATTAGGATGACTAGTCATAGGGTAAAATTGTTTTTAATATAATTGCTACAAATTGTCAAAAGTTTTCCTAGAGCTTTGTATCAATATAAAACTCTTCTAATAATGGAGATGAATACACAGCATTAAAATGTATAGTCTAATTTCTTATTTCCCAATTTGATCAACTTGTTGACTAGTTTTGGTTTGCATTCCCTTGATTATTAGTGCTTTTCTTTCCAGCCTTAAGGGGACATTTCTGATTTTTTTCTCTCCATAATATTGTAAGCACATTTTTCCTCCTTAAATCTATTTTTGCAGGTCACTCATTCTCCCCTACCATGTCCAGAGTTCAGTGAGTTTTCAGTCTCATGCTACTGGAAAGAATTTCTGAGAGAAGTTACCAGATCATCTTTAGCCATGTAGTTCTCCAGTGTTCTATTCTTGGAGGGTAGTATTTTTCCCGTTTTTTCCATGAAAAATAGATGCTTTAATTTCCCAGATTTTGGACAGAATGACAATTCACTATGATTAAGACTTACAAGGTAAAATGTTGACTTACTCAAGTCTCTCTCTTCTTCCTCATAATTGGAGGAATTCTTACTCTTCTAGGTTAAGTCATTAGGGGAAAAAAACAAAAACAAAAAAGACGGCCCAAACACTATTTTGCTTTCACTTGTTTTAGAGCATTATAAAAGCAATGCCATATTTTATAGAACCTTCTGGAACTTGCTCCTTCACTTAACAAGACACTTTATCTATGTAGATAAATGCATTGGTACTCCATTTTCACTGCTGTGTTTTTATGCAACAGAATTCTATACAAGTTATTTATTGATTTTTCTGAACATGAATACTAAAGCTGTTTTTAGTTCTTTAACATTAATTCTAATTCCATGAACATTCTCATACGCATTTCCTGGTTCATATTTGCAGACTTTTTCCCAGGATAAATAAATAGTTGAATTATTGGGTTATAGTACGTCACTTTTTTCCCCACACCACAAGGCATGTGGGACCTTAGTTCCCCCAACCAGGAATTGACCACCTAATTTCTGCAGTGGAAGCACACAGTCTTAACCACTGGACTGCCAACATAGTCCCAGTAGGTCACTGTTGAGAGGAAATATAAAGCCAATTTGAAATAATTATAATCTTATTCATAGAACTAGGTATTCACAACTTTCTTGGGTTGCTCTGTTTAAGGCAAGATGACAAGAAATCCTTTTCAAAAGGCTAGGTTAAAAAAAAAGTAACAAGCTATACCTAGGTTTAAACTAGTTCTCATTTCTTTTGGATTTTGCTTCAAAATTACATTTCATGTCATCAAAGCCTAGTTGTAATGTATGTCTTCTAGACTAAAGCATTAAAACATAACCCCAGATGTCTTCTTGGTACAGCAGAATAGCCTAGGAGAGACCCACTCTGCAGTAACCAGACCATGCCTGGGATTCCTGAAGCAAGAGAGTCATGTGCATTCATCACTGAATATAAATATTTACTGAGCATTTTCATGGTGTCAGAACTTGGATTGAGGAAGTTGAATGAAGTGAGGTGAATGAAATTGGGAAAGGTGAACATCTACAAGGTGAGGCAAATATTGGGTGTCATAATTTGGACTCTAGGAAAGGAGTGAACCATTTGAGAGAGGGGTGCTCAGGAGTTAGTGACTAAAGGAAGGCTGGAGGACAGGCAAATTTCCAAATAGCACAGGCATGACAGTAATAATGTCAGTCAACAGACTAACCTGGCAGAGATCTAGAACAACTTACTGTTCAGGCAAAGAGACAAATCAAGAGGAGCCCACTTGAAAGGAAACTTAGAGAACACAAGAAGGTCATGTGTGTGAATTATAAAAGCATAGAAACAGATCTCATAGTGTAACAAAATGGAGAAAATTTTGTTCACATAAATGCCTCTTAGGAAAAATATTGCAATTACTTGAAATACCATCAGTGACATGGTCTTAGGAAAAAAGTTAAGATGCTAAAGTCATCAATAATGGCCAAGATTTTGGAGAAAGTAGTGAATCCAGTTCTACCCAAGGGAAAAAAAAAGAGAAGGAATAAATAAAACTAAATCGAGATAAGGAGATATGTAATGAAGGAGGCAGAACAATATGCAGGACCCAGTTAATAATTCTTTACACAACTCCTTCTGTAAACCTTCAGCAAAATTATTCTTCTCATAAAGTGTAGATGTGAGTAGAGTTTTCAGTTAAATATGGTAAAGGGTTGAGTTTTAAATTTGGGTGGAGACAGAGTGGAACCAAGAAGGGTGAAAATGGAAGTGGAAGCTGGAAATGGATGTAACCAAAGGAAATTAGCACTTTGGATCTCTAATCTACCATGGGAATAACTGTAGTCCACTGTCAGTTGCATAGGCGGATTAGTTCACTTGTATCTACAAGGAGTTAGGAACCCTTAGCTAACATCTGGTTTGAACAGGGAAACTCCAAGAACCCCAAACCACCATGAAAACTGAAGTGCCAAGATTAATACAGCACCTTTAGCAAGACTGACCTTAGATGGCTCTGATGAGCCACCTACATCTAGTTTCTCATGTACTTTGTGCTTAGACAAACAAACTGCTCCAGGGCCAGAGGTTGGTTTGAGTTTATAAGGGCAGAATGGAGGGGTTAAATTTATAGCATACATGAATCTGAATGGACATGTGGAATCAGTTCAAATACCAACTATTACCTAGAAAGACACTCGGCAAAGAAGTAAAACTGAGGATAATGATGACTTCTACATACATAGGATATGGATCATTTTGAAGGTTAGTTTCATGAGGTTTTCAAATAATCTTCCTTTTTGTTAAGTTTCTTTTGCAGCAAACAATACAAACTTCACCTGTGAACTAGGTGAAGGCATTAAAGAGACATTGGGGAGGTGTATGTGATGCAGAAATTGAAAGGAACACAGAACAACTGCTGAAAATACAGAAATGTAGAGAATTATGGGAATTCATGGAGAGACTCTTCTCTGGTGGGAAGAGAGGGCAAAATAGATGGCAACATCCAGAACATCCAATCAGAGTGTAGATTTCTCTTGAATTTAGTTTTGCTGCCCTTCCATGTCCTAGCATGTTTTCCTTAAGTGCTGTAAATGACCTTCAAGGTGGCTAGGTTAAAAACTAGGGAGGTAAATTAAAGGTAGCACCTAACTTAAAACCATTTGATAAAAATAAAAATTTTTTTTTAATTATCAGAGACATTTCTCCTCAGTTGTAAGAGAAAAAAAAATTAAGACCATCTTCTCTCTCCCTTGTATACTGTATTTCATTACTAGACAGCTATTTCCTTTCCCTTCTCCTGCTTCTCTTTGTAACAAGATCACTTTGCTGTCTTATTTTGTTTTCAGTCTGATGCTGAGGTATGTGTGTTCTCCATTCAGACTTTAACAGGGGTGTTCTTAAAGGTTCTAGCTTTGGATTTATCTCTTTTCACACTGTACTTCCTGTTGAGAACAGCAAAAAGTCAAGGTTAAGAACACATAATTTGGAGCAAGTTAAACTTCTGTTCAGTCACTCAGTCATGTCTGACTCTTTGTGACCCCATGGACTGCAGCACACCAGGCTTCCCTGTCCATCACCAACTCCTGGAGCCTACTCAAACTCATGTCCATAGCTTCAGTGATCCCATCCAACCATCTCATCCTCTGTCATCCCCTTCTCCTCCGGCTTAAATCTTTCCCAGCATCAGGGTCTTTTCCAATGAGTCAGTTCTTCACATCCAGGTGGTCAAAGTATTGGAGTTTCAGCTTCAGCATCAATCCTTCCAATGAATATTCAGGATTGATTTCCTTTAGAATGGACTGGTTGGGTCTCCTTGCAGTCCAAGGGACTCTCAAGAGTCTTCTCCAACACCACACTTTAAAAATATCAATTCTTCAGCGCTCAGCTTTCTTTACAGTCCAACTCTCACATCCATACATGACTACTGGAAAAACCATAGCTTTGACTAGCTGGATCTTTGCCAGCAAAGTAATGTCTCTGCTTTTGAATATGCTGTCTTGGTTGGTCACAACTTTTCTTTCAGGAACAAGCGTCTTTCAATTTCATGGCTGCAATCACCATCTGCAGTGATTTTGGAGCCACAAAAAATAAAGTTTCTCATTGTTTCCATTGTTTCCCTATCTATTTGCCATGAAGTGATGGGACTGGATGCCATGATCTTAGCTTTCTGAATGTTGATTATTAAGCCAACTTTTTCACTCTCCTCTTTCACCTTCATCAAGAGGCTCTTTAGTTCTTTTTTGCTTTCTGCCATAAGGGTGGTGTCATCTGCATATCTGAGGTTATTGATATTTCTCCCGGCAATCTTGATTCCAGCTTGTGCTTCATCCAGCCCGGCATTTCGCATGAAGTATTTTGCATATAAGTTGAATAAGCAAGGTGACAATATACAGCCTTGACATACTCCCCTCCCGATTTAGAACCAGTCTGTTGTTCCATGTTCAGTTTTCACTGTTGCTTCCTGACCCACATACATACTTCTTAGGAGGCAGGTCAGGTGTTCTGGTATTCCCTTCTCTTGAAGAATTTTCCACAATTTGCTGTGATCCACACAGTCAAAGGTTTTGGCACAGTCAATAAAGCAACATTAGATGTTTTTTTGGAACTCTCTCGCTTTTTCGATGATCCAGAGGATGCAGGCAATCTGATCTCTGGTTCCTCTGCCTTTTCTAAATCCAGCTTGAACATCTGGAAGTTCATGGTTCAAGTACTGTTGAAGCCTCGTATGGAGAATTTTGAGCATTACTTAGTGTGTGAGATTAGTGCAATTGTGTGGTAGTTTGAGCATTCTTTGGTATTGCCTTTCTTTGGGATTGGAATGAAAAGTGAACTTTTCCAGTCCTGTGGCCACTACTGAGCTTTCCAAATTTGTTAGCATATTGAGTGAAGCACTTTCACAGCAAAATCTTTTAGGATTTGAAATTGCTCAACTGGAATTCTATCACCTCCACTAGCTTTGTTCATAGTGATGCTTCCTAAGGACTGCTTGACTTCGCATTCCAGGATGCCTGGCTCTAGGTAAGTGGTCACACCACTGTGATTATCTGGGTCATGAAGATCTTTTTTGTACAGTTCTTCTGTGTATTCTTGCCACCTCTTCTTAATATCTTCTGCTTCTATTAGGTCCATACCATTTATTTCCTTTATTGTGCCCATCTTTGCATGAAATGTACCCTTGGTAACTCTAATTTTCTTGAAGAGATCTCTAGTCTTTCCCATTCTACTGTTTTCCTCTATTTATGCATTGCTCACTGAGGAAGGCTTTCTTATCTCTCCTTTCTATTCTTTGGAACTCTGCATTTAAATGGGTCTACCTTTCCTTTTCTCCTTTGCCTTTAGCTTCTCTTCCTTTCTTAGCTATTTGTAAGGCCTCATCAGACAACCACTTTGCCTTCTTGCCTTTCTTTTTCTCGGGGATGGTCTTGAAACCTGCCTCCTGGACAATGTCAGGAACCTCTGTCCATAGTTCTTCAGCACTCTGTGAGATCTAATCCCTTGAATCTATTAGTTACTTCCACTGTATAATAGTAAGGGATTTGATTTAGGTCATACCTGAATGGCCCAGTGGTTTTCTCTACTTTCTTCAATTTCAGTCTGAATTTGGCAATAAGGAGTTCATGATCTGAGCCACAGTCAGCTCCCAGTCTTGTTTTTGCTGACTGTATAGACTGTATATAGCTTCTCCATCTTTGGCTGCAAAGAATATAATCAATATGATTTCGGTATTGACCATCTGATGATGTCCATATGTAGAGTCTTGTCTTGTTGAAAGAGGGTGTTTGCTATGACCAGCACGTTCTCTAGGGAAAACTCTGTTAGCCTTTGCCCTGCTTCATTTTGTACTCCATGGCCAAATTTTTCTGTTAATCCTGGTAGCTCTTGACTTCCTACTTTTGTTCCAGTACCCTTTAATGAAGAGGGCATCTTTTTTGTGTGTTAGTTCTAGAAGGTTTTTCAGGGCTTCATAGAACCTTTCAACTTCAGCTTCTTCAGGATTACTGGGCTGGGCATAGACTTGGGTTACTGTGATATTGCATGGTTTGCCTTGGAAACACAGAGATCATTCTGTCGTTTTTGAGATTGCATCCAAGTACTGCATTTTGGACTGTTTCATTGACTATTATGGCTACTCCATTTCTTCTAAGGGATTCTTGCCCACAGTAGTAGCTATAATGGTCATCTGAGTCAAATTCACCCATTCCAGTCCATTTTAGTTCACTATTCCTAAAATGTCGTGGTCACTCTTGCAATTTGCCTGGGTTTAAACCCCAACTCTGCCATATGACCTCTGGAAAGCAATGACTCTCAATCTGCCCTGTCCTTTATATAATGGTGATAATAAGAATGCCTTCCTCACAGGCATTTATGTTGTGAACATAAATGATACTAAGTATAACAAGTCCCATCCAGCCATCTCATTCTCTGTCATCCCCTTCTCCTCCAGCCCCCAACCTTTCCCAGCATCAGAGTCTTTTCCAGTGAGTCAACTCGTTGCATGAGTTGGCCAAAGTATTGCAGTTTCAGCTTTAGCATCAGTCCTTCCAGTGAATACCCAGGATTGATCTCCCTTAGAATGGACCGGTTGGATCTCCTTGCAGTACAAGGGACTCTCAAGAGTCTTCTCCGACACCACAGTTCAAAAGCATCAATACTCTGTGGACATGAGTTTGAGTGAACTCTGGGAGTTGGTGATGGACAGGGAGGCCTGGAGTGCTGTGATTCATGGGGTCGCGGAAAGTCGGATACAACTGAGCGACTGAACTGAACTGAACTGAATAACAAGTATTTAGAAAATGCCTGGCACACAGCCTGATTAACATTAATATAATAATATTTAGAAAAATTACATCCACTCCCGTATCTTCACCTTCTTGATTTCATGAGAATGACCTTTGATTCTTTTTCGCCTCCAGTTCTTCATCTGGAACCTCACTGATACATTCCTGTTGGACTCTGCCACTGGCTTATTCTTCTAACACTTCCACTTAACAGATCTTCATATCTTTTTCAGATTATTTATCTCACTCTGCTCTGTGTTTTTAAAATGAAATCATAATACCATGTTCATGGATTGGAAGAATAAATATTGTGAAAATGAATATACTACCCAAAGTAATTTATACATTCAATGCAATCCCTATCAAGCTACCAACGATATTTTTCACAGAACTAGAACAAATAATCTCACAATTTGTATGGAAATACAAAAAACCTCGAATAGCCATGGCAATCTTGAGGAAGAAGAATGGAAATGGGGGAATCAACCTGCCGGACTCAGGCTCTACTACAAAGCCACAGTCATCAAGACAGTATGGTACTGGCATAAAGACAGAAATATAGATCAATGGAACAAAATAGAAAGCCCAGAGATAAATCCACACACCTATGGACACCTTATCTTCGACAAAGGAGGCAAGAATATAAAATGGAGAAAAGACAGTACTGTAACAAGTGGTGCTGGGAAAACCGGTCAGCCACTTGTAAAAGAATGAAACTAGAACACTTCCTAACACCATACACAAAAATAAACTCAAAATGGATTAAAGATCTAAATGTAAGACCAGAAACTATAAAACACGTAGAGGAGAACATAGGCAAAACACTCTCCAACAAAATCACAGCAGGATCCTCCATGACCCACCTCCCAGAATATTGGAAATAAAAGCAAAAATAAACAAATGGGACCTAATTAAAATCAAAAGCTTCTGCACAGCAAAGGAAACTATAAGCAAGATGAAAAGACAGCCTTCAGAATGGGAGAAAATAATAGCAAATGAAGCAACTGATAAAGGATTAATCTCCAAAATATACAAGCAGCTCCTGCAGCTCAATTCCAGAAAAATAAATGAACCAACCAAAAAATGGGCCAAAGAACTAAACAGACATTTCTCCAAAGAAGACATACAGATGGCTAACAAACACATGAAAAAATGCTCAACATCCCTCATAATCAGAGAGATGCAAATCAAAACCACAATGAGATACAATTTCACACCAGTCAGAATGGCTGCTATCCAAAAGTCTACATGCAATAAATGCTGGAGAGGGTGTGGAGAGAAGGGAACCCTCTTACACTGTTGGTGGGAATGTAAACTAGTACAGCCACTATGGAGAACAGTGTGGAGATTCCTCAAAAAACTGGAAATAGAACTGCCATATGATCCAGCAATCGCACTCCTGGGCATACACACCGAGGAAACCAGAATTGAAAGAGACACATGTACTCCAATGTTCATTGCAGCACTGTTTATAATAGCCAGGACATGGAAGCAACCTAGATGTCCATCTGCAGACGAATGGATAAGAAAGCTTTGGTACATATACACAATGGAGTATTACTCAGCCATTAAAAAGAATGCATTTGAATCAGTTCTAATGAGGTGGATGAAACTGGAGCCTATTATAGAGTGAAGTAAGCCAGAAAGAAAAACACCAATACAGTATAGTAATGCATATATATGGAATTTAGAAAGATGGAAATGATAATCCTGTATATGAGACAGCAAAAGAGACACAGGTGTATAGAACAGTCTTTGGGACTCTGTGGGAGAGGGCTAGGGTGGGATGATTTGGGAGAATGGCATTGAAACATGTATATTATCATATGTGAAATGAATCACCAGTCCAGGTTCGACGCATGATACAGGATGCTCGGGGCTGGTGCACGGGGATGACCCAGAGGGAGGATAAGGGGAGGAGGTAGGTGGGAGGGGAGGTTCAGGAAGGAGAACTCATGTACACCCGGGGCAGATTCATGTCAGTGTATGGCAAAACCAACCAATATAATATTGTAAAATAATTAGCCTCCAATAAAAAATTTTTAAAAAGGAGAAAAAAAAATGAAATCATAATCTTTTATTCACTCAACCTTAATACTTCTTGATCAACTTTAAACTGCTTATTCTTCAACTTTCACATCACTTCTGTCTCTAGCTTCTATCTAACCTTTTCAGATATATCCCTCATATATCACTTCATTTTTCCATTTCCTCTTCATTACCTGAGTTCAGACACTTGTAACTGGTGATTTGACTTACTACCATAGCCTGTGGACTGTCCTCCCTACCTCTATCCTTTCATCCCTTTAATACACTTATATGTGAGCAGCAAATCACTGTGTTAAAACCCTACGTGCCTAATCACTTCCTTGTTCAAATGGAGTTAAACTTACCACTATTTAAGAGTAATTTAAAGATCACTATGTGGATTATCAAGATGCTTTATGATCTGCCCAGAAGACCTATTTTCACATTTGTCTTCCACGACAATCCAAGCTTTCTCTGCTCTGTCACATCCACAGCTCTCAAACCACACCTGGTTTTTTTCTCTCACCACCATGTTTTTACTGACAAGAAAATATTTCTTCCTTATCTTAGTTTATCAAAGTTTTTCTCAACGTTCAAGACCCAATTCAATTTCTCTTTCTGCATAAAGTTTCTCTGATTGCTTCTCCTGCTTCATTTGATTCAGAATTTATTTTCTCAGTCTGCCACTGGGCAGTGGTTTAAGACTTCCGCATTATATACCTGAGAGTAGCTACTGTGTGTACTTTAGACTGATCTGGATCACTTGGGAATATTATTTATATTACCTATAATATCCCTATAATGTAATAATGATTATCTCAGTTTATGTATTGAAATTTGAAGATTTAAGGTTTAAAATGTTGCCCAAACATATCCTGGTAACAGACAGAAACAAAGAGACATGCTAAATATGTGTATCTCTTATATCAATGCTCATTTCATTATCATTTATTTCGGTGTCCTTTGAAGCATTATCTTGAGGGAATTACTAAAATATAAATTTCTAATCATAGGACTACTAGGGAAGGGATAAGAAATCTTCATATTTAATAATTTCCCTAGGTGATTCTCATGCACTGGCAACTTTCAAAAGCAGTGCCATAGTTCACAGAACCTCTCTTTCATTACCACGTTTGTGTATATATTAGAACATATACTATGTAAGTGAAAGTGAAAGTCACTCAATCGAGTCCAACTTTTTGCAACCCCATGGACTATACAATCCATGGAATTCTCCAGGCCAGAATACTGGAGTGGGTAGCCTTTCCCTTTTCCAGAGGATCTTCCCAACCCAGAGATCGATCCCAGGTCTCCCACATTGCAGGTGGATTCTTTACCAACTGAGCTATCTATATATTAGTATAGAGTATATTATTCTATATACTAAATTAAGTGATGAATATATATTCTTGAAGACAAGAATAATATTTTATTTCTCTCTGTATTTGCCACTGTTCATAGCACAGTGCCTTACACATAATATCAGTTCAGTTCAGTTCAATCACTCAGTCGTGTCCAACTTTTTGCGACCCCATGAATCACAGCACGCCAGGCCTCCCTGTCCATCACCAACTCCCGGAGTTCACCCAAACTCATGTCCATCAAGTTGGTGATGCCATCCAGCCATCTCATTCTCTGTCGTCCCTGTCTCCTCCTACCCCCAATCCCTTCCAGCATCAGACTCTTTTCCAGTGAGTCAACTCGTCGCATGAGGTGACCAAGTACTGGAGTTTCAGCTTTAGCATCAGTCCTTCCAATGAACACCCAGGATTGATCTCCTTTAGAATGGACTGCTTGGATCTCCTTGCAGTCCAAGGGATTCTCAAGAGTCTTCTCCAGCACCACAGTTCAAAAGCATCAATTCTTCGGCGATCAATACACATAATACACACTCAATAAATTTTAGTTGAATTATTGCAATAATTTTCAATTATTGAAAAATCAAAAATTTTAGTTGAATTATTTAGTTGAAATATTACACAGAAACAACTTCTGTGTTTCATCATGGCAAAAATACCTTGAACTTGTTAAAAGTCAGTAATATATTTTCTTATACAGCAAACTATGAGAAATATTCTTGAAGCTTTGATTTGACATACATACACAAACATGTTCACATTTGTATGTTAGTTATAGAACCCCCCCGGTGGCTCAGATGGTAAAGCGTCTGCCTGCAATGCAGGAGACCAGGGTTCAATACCTGTGTCAGAAAATCCCCTGGAGAAGGAAATGGCAACCCACTCCAGTACTCTTGCCTGGAAAATTCCATGGATGGAAGAGCCAGGTGGGCTACAGTCCATAGGGTCGCCAGAGTCGGACACGACTGAGCAACTTCACTTTCACTTCACTTTCACGTACACAAACATGTTCACATTTGTATGTTGGTTACAGAACATTTAGAAGTCCAGGTTCTAAAGCAAACATGTTCACATTTGTATGTTGGTTACAGAACATTTAGAAGAATGTATAAAAGAAAATAAGAATGAAAAAATTCTTTTAAAGACAATGTCTTTTTGTCATAGTTGTTCATTTTACCAAATAGTCTTTCTATGCATATTTCATATCTTTCAGGAAAATCACGTATACTTGTGTATATGCCTATAAACAGGAAAATTTTTGTCAATTTTATTTTGATGGAAGATTCCGGTATCACTAATACTGTAGTGTAACTATCTGTATAGTCATATTTTCTTTGAAAATCATTTCTAGCTTTTAGTGGGGCTTCCAAAGTAGTATAAATACTCTTGCCCTCTTTCAAAAAGAATCACAGATCAGTAGTGGAGCAAACTCATCTAACATGAAATAAGCTTTAACCACAGTTTTGAGATTTTTCCTTGGTGATGATAGCAAGTTCTGTGTTACATCTATTAGAAGGGTCATTTTCATGTAAAGTAAGTGCAATACACTGCCCAATTAATAAGAACAAAAAATCCATGAGGGGTTTCAGCAGGAAAAGAAACTTGTAACTTTGCACTGAGGCTCCATGTATTCTTGACACTTACTTTGTTTCCAGTTGATTTAAAAAATACTGCCATGTACACACTGCTATACTTAAAAGAGATAACCAACAAGGGCCTAGAGTACAGCCCAGGGAACTCTGGGGAAAGAATTTGAAAAATATATGCATGTATATGCATTACTGTATCACTTTACTGTATACCTGAAACTAACACAATATTGTTAATTAACTATATTCCAATATAAAAGGAAAAAAATTTTAAAAATACTGATTCCATAGGGATAGGTAATATGAAACTTTACCTTTGAAACTTTAACTGAAGAAGGAAAGGTGTTGGGACAAGATAGCAGAGTAGGAAGATCCTGGTCTTACCTCCTCCCAGACACACACCGAAATAGCTACTACATATACAGAAACTATCTTTGAGAATGACCTGAAGACCAGCAGAAAAGATTTACCACAACTAAAGAAAGAAAATGAAAAAGCTACCTTGAAATACAAGATGGGTAGAGATGCCATCTGGAGAGGACCCATAACCCTGGCATGGCAACCTACATGTGGGAAGGATATCATAGCTTCACAGGCTCCCTGTGAGGACCAAAAGCTCCAAACCCCATATCAGGCTCCCCAGCCCAGAAGAGCTGCACTGAGATTAAACCTCATAACATCTGGCTTTGAAAGTCAGTGTGACTTAAATGCAGGCTAGCCAGAGGTTTGTAGGAAAATGAGACTTTGCCTTTAAAAAGTTTGTGCCCTTTAAATTTTCTCACTCTGAGTCCCAGTGCAGAGACAGCAGCCTGGAAAGAACCTGGGGCATACATGAAAGAAATTCACTGACTTAGAGTGTGTGCCCAAGGGGCAGGGATCTCTTGGAACTTCTCTGGGTACAGAGAGGCAAGTGACAGGTTTTTTGTTTGTTTTATGGTTTGGTCATTTTGGTTTGGTTTTTGTTTATGGCTTACCCTTCCCTAGTTGGTTCAGCACTGGCAAAAGCCATTTCTGACTCTCCCCTCCTAACTTAATAGAACCATTCACACAGTCCCAGGTTTACCTGTGGATGCAATACAGCAGGTGATACTCCAAAGCTGCTTCCCCTCTTACCCAGAACCAGCAGGCACACTTAGCTGGCACCAAAGCCCATCCAAAGCACCATTGCACCCTGCCAATCCCAGCAGACTCCCACAACTGGCATCAAAGCTTCTCCAAAGTGGCCCCCTGCCTTGCCAGAACCAACAGACATCCTCAGTCAGCACAGGCATCTCCCCAAAGCAACTCCTACCCTGGAGTCCGGCCTTGCATAGGCCTTTTAACCAGTTGCACTGAGAGCAAACCCAGAACACTAGCATTCCCATATCAGTCTTGGTCATTTCAAACAGAAGAACATACACAGCCAACATGAGGGATACTGCTGGGATATGTTCTACACAAAGTCCCTCCATCAAGACTGGGAGACAAACCTGGTATACCTAATACATAGAAACAAAGCAGAGAGTTGGGCAAAGTGAGGAGACAAGGGACTATGTTCCAAGTGAAAGAACAAGACAAAACCTCCGAAAAAGAACTAAATGAAAACAGAGATAAGGAACCACCCAGAGAAAAGGTTCGAATTAATAGTCACAAAGATACTCATTGAACTCAGGAGAAGACTGGAAGAACAGAGTGAAAAGTGAAGCAAAGAGACAGAAAAAAATATATGTGAAAAGAATCAATCAAGGCTCAAGAATAAAATAATAATTGAAAACAAAAACAATAGAGGGAGCCAGCAAAGGATTATATGATTCAGAAGAAAGGATCACCTATCTGGAAGACAAGCTAGTGGAAATCACCCAAAAACAGTAAAGGAAAAAGAAACAACAACAAAAATGAGGATAGTTTATGTGACCTCTGGCAAACCATCAAGTATACTCACTATAGGAAGTTCCAGAAGACAGAGAGAGAAAGGATCAGAAAGCCTATTTTAAGAAATAATGACTGAAAACTTATTAACCAGGCAAAGGAAACAGACCTGAAAGTCCAGAAAGTACTGAGTGTATCAAACAAGATAACTCAAGGAGACCTACACCAAGACATGTTAATTGTCAGAAATTAAAGATAAAGAGAGAATCTTTAAAGCAGTAAAGGCAAATAACTAGTTACATACAGAAGAGTCCCCACAAGATTACCAACTGAATTTTCAGCAGAGATTTTAGAGATCAGAAGGGAGTAGAACAATATACTTAGGAAAGGGGGGAACCAACTTCCAATAAAGAATACATTATCCAGCAAATTTATCATTCAGAATTGAAAGACAGTTTCCCACACAAGCAAAAGCTGAAGAAGTTTGTCACCATTAAAGTGACCAAACAAAAAATGCTATAGGAACTTCTTGTAATAAAAAGAAAATACCATAAATAGAAATATGAAAATTGAGAAAGAAAGTCTCACAGCAAAAGGGAAAACATAGTAAAAGCAGCAAGTGGATCAAGCATCTATATATCTAGTATGAAGATTAAAAGACAAAACAAGTAAAATAATATATGTCTACATAAATCAGTGCTTCCCTAGACAGAGGAACCTGGGGGGCTTCATGGGGTCACAAAAGAGTCAGACATGAATTAGAAACTGAACAACAACAACAACAAAATCAGCTAAGGGATATACACAAAATAAAAAAGATAGAAAAATGACGTCAGACACATAAGATGGTGTACTTGGGGAAGATTAAAATGTAGTGTTTTTAGAATGTGCTCAAATTAAGTGACAGTCAATTTAAAACAGATACATATAAGAATATTATATAAGAATCTCATGGTAACCATAAATGAAAAAATGAATAGTTGATAAATAGAAAATTAAAAACAAAATTTAATTTTAACTTTTTCATAATACTGAAAAAGTATTTAAACTATGAAGATATTAAGAGAAGTAGGAAGGAATAAAGAAAAAAACAAAAAAGAGTGAAAAACAACAAAATTGCAAAGGGTCCATGCCTATCAGTCATTAATGCAAATATAAATGGATTAAGACCACAATCAAAAGACACAGGGCGCAAAAATAGATTTGAAAACAACCCATCTGTATGCTGCCTCAAAAGACTCACTTTATGTCTAAAGACACATGCAGCCTAAAAATGAAGGGATGGAAATAAATATTCCATGCAAATAGAAACAAAAAGAAACCTGAGGTAGTAATATTTATACCAGATAAAGCAAATTTACAAACAAAGATCATAACAAAAGACAAAGAAGGACATTGCGCTTTGTGCTCAGTCAGTCATGTCCAACTCTTTGCAACCGCACTGACTGTAGTCCTTCCAGGCTCCTCTGTCCATGGAATTCTCCAGGCAAAAATACTGGAGTAGGTTGCCATTCCCTAGTCCAGGTGATTTTTTCCAACCCAGGGATCGAACCCATGTCTCCTGCATTAGCAGGTGGATTTTTTACCAATGTGCCACCTGGGAAGCCCAAAGAAGGACATTCCATAATGATAAAGTTATCAACCCAAGAAAAAGATATAACACTTGTAAATATGCGTATATATGTATATATATATATACACCCCCAACATTGGAGAACCTAAGTACATAAAACAAATATTAACATACAAAGGGAGAAATTGACAGTAATGAAATAACAATATGAAACTTTAATACCCCAGTTAGTTTGATGGCAAATCATCCAGACAGAAAATGAACTGAAACACTAGCTTCACATGGCACATTTAATGACCTGAATTCAATAGATCTCTACAGAACATTTCATCCAGAAACAGCAGAATAGATGTTCTTTTCAAATGCACATAGAACATTCTCTAGGATAAATCACTTGTTGGGCTACAAAACAAACTCAAAAAAACTTAGAAAGATTGAGATTATACCAAGTATTTTTTCTGACCATGGTATGTGACTAGAAATCAACTACAAGAAAAAGCACAAACACATGGAATCTAGACAACATACTACTAAATAACCAATGAGTCACTGAAAAAATCAGATAAAATTTAAAAATACCATGGACAAATGGAAATAGAAATACAATATTTCAAAATAATTGGACACAACAAAGGCATTTCTAAGATGGAAATTTATAACGATACAGGCCTAACTCAAGAAACAAAAATCTCAAATGAACAATCTAACATTTCACCTATGAAACTGGAATGACAACAAAAACAAATGCAAATTTAGTAAAAGAAAGTAAATATTAAAGATCAGAGTGGAAACAAATGAAGACTTAAAAATAGAAAAGATCAAGAAACTAAGAGTAGTTGTTGAAATAATAAACAATAAACCTTTAGCAAGACTCATCAAGAAATATAGAAAAAAAGGAAGGGAGAGAGGGAGAGAACCTGTGTTAGTGTGTGTCAGTTCAGTTCAGTTCAGTCGCTCAGTCGTGTCCAACTCTTTGCAACCCCATGAATCACAGCACGCCAGGCCTCCCTGTCTATCACCAACTCCTGGAGTTTACTCAAACTCATGTCCATCGAGTCAGTGATGCCATCTAGCCATCTCATTCTCTGTCATCCCCTTCTCCTCCTGCCTCCAATCCCTCCCAGCATCAGAGTATTTTCCAGTGAGTCAACTCGTCGCATGAGGTGGCCAAAGTATTGCAGTTTCAGCTTTAGCATCAGTCCTTCCAATGAACACCCAGGACTGAACTCCTTTAGAATGGACTGGTTGGATCTCCTTGCAGTCCAAGGGACTCCCAAGAGTCTTCTCCAACACCACAGTTCAAAAGCATCAAATCTTCGGCAATCAGCTTTCTTCACAGTCCAACTCTCACATCCATCCATGACCACTGGAAAAACCATAGCCTTGACTAGACGGACCTTGGTTGGCAAAGTAATGTCTCTGTTTTTTAATATGCTATCTAGGCTGGTCATAACTTTCCTTCCAAGGAGTAAGCGTCTTTTAATTTCATGGCTGCAGTCAGCATCTGCAGTGATTTTGGAACCCCAAAAAATAAAGTCTGACACTGTTTCCACTATTTCCCCATCTATTTGCCATGAAGAGATGGGACCAGATGCCATGATCTTTGTTTTCTGAATGTTGAGCTTTAAGCCAACTTTTTCACTCTCCTCTTTCACTTTCATCAAGAGGCTTTTGAGTTCCTCTTCACTTTCTGCCATAAGGGTGGTGTCATCTGCATATCTGAGGTTATTGATATTTCTCCTGGCAATCTTGATTCCAGCTTGTGCTTCATCCAGCCTGGCATTTCACATGATATACTCTGCATATAAGTTAAATAAGCAGGGTGACAATATACAGCCTTGACATACTACACCCTTCCCGATTTGGAACCAGTCTATTGTTCCATGACCAGTTCTAACTGCTTCTTCTTGACCCACATACAGACTTCTTAGGAGGCAGGTCAGGTGGTCTGGTATTCCCATCTCTTGAAGAACTTTCCACAGTTTATTGTGATCCACACAGTAAAAGGCTTTGGCACAGTCAGTAAAGCAAAAGTAGATGTTCTTCTGGAACTCTCTCACTTTTTTGATGATGCAGCGGATGTAGTCAATTTGATCTCTGGTTCCTCTGCCCTTTCTAAATCCAGCTTGAACATCTGGAAGTTCATGGGTCAAGTACTGTTGAAGCCTCGTTTGGAGAATTTTGAGCATTACTTAGTGTGTGAGATTAGTGCAATTGTGCGGTAATATGAGCATTCTTTGGTATTGTCTTTCTTTGGGATTGAAATGAAAACTGACCTTTTTCAGTCCTCTGGCCACTGCTGAGTTTTCCAAATTTGCTGGCCTATTGAGTGCAGCACTTTCACAGCATCATCTTTCAGGATTTGAAATAGCTCAACTGGAATTTCATCCCCTCCACTAGCTCTGTTCATAGTGATGTTTTCTAAGGCCCACTTGACTTTGCATTCCAGGATGTCTGGCTCTAGGTGAGTGATCACACCGTCGTGCTTATCTGGGTCATGAATGTCTTTTTTGTATAGTTCTGTATATTCTTGCCATCTCTTCTTAATATCTTCTGCTTCTTTCAGTGTTTAATTTTAATGTAAACACTGTTTAATTCTAATCAGTGGATTTTCTTTTCCAGAGACACAAACTGTCCTCATGTAGAACTTTTACTGGCTCTTTCAATATGCTTAATGCTTGGTTATTTTCCTCAGCATTTTTTGATTATCTGAAACTTTTCATATATGCTATTATTGCTTGACTTTCTTACCTCTGCGATTTCTCCTAAAATTTCATTATGAGGTATTTCATTTTAGTAAATTAATATTTTTACTAACTTGTTCCACAGCATGGAGTACTTGGGGAGCAATATTTGGCATACCTTGGGTGTGTGCTATTCCAAATTGTGTTCGTTTCCTAGATTATATTTACTGTGCCTTCCCTCAACCCCTTTCTTTATTTCCATGTAGAAACTACCACCTGTCTCCTGACATTCTCCCTAATAAATAAAAGCCTAATGTTTAGGCACATGGCTGCTGGATTGACAGTTACTTTTCCAGCCTCCTTTGGAGTTAGGTCTAGCTACGAGGTTCTGTTCTGAGAGGGTAAAAGGCAAGAAGGCTAGGGGTCTCCAAACAGAGGAAATAGGCTGCAAGTGTCATACATTTTTTTTATCTCTCCCTTAAAGTGGCAGGAGGAAACAAACTACAAATGTCAATTTTTTTTTTCCTCTTAAAATTCTGTGTTGCCATGACAACACCTGATCTACCTGAACTTAACTTTTCTCAAACCCTGAGCTAACCAATGCGGTTTTTCTTATGGAAATGTTTTTCTTACACTATGTTAATGAAATTGTGTATCTGCTTTGGAATTAGCCTTTCTTCAAAATGGTTCCACCTAAGACTCACTTTTGGCTGATAGTATCTCAGCAAACCAGTATTCATATCAATTGTTTTATGGCTGGGAGATGACACACCTCCTGCCATCTTATCTCAAAAATGCATATTGTGGGAGAAGGGCCTGGTGAAACTCTTTCAGCCTTGAGGTGTCTCTCTTATCTGGTTAATAACTTTCTAACAGACATAAAACAGCTTGCTAAAACTAGCATGGGGGTCACTCTCCGTCCCCCTTCTAATATCTATGTCAGAAGCTTCCTCCATCCCTTTTTCACTTTAATAAAACTCTGCTACACAAAAGCCCTTGAGTGATAAAGCCTGGTCCCTGGTCCTTAAGCTAAATCTTCTTCTTCTTCAGAGATCATGAATCTGACACCATTCACCATAAGCTGTCAGTTCTGGCCACCCAAATGTAATTAGACTTTTTTTTTTTTTAAGTGAAGCATCTTTTAAAAGGCAGAATATGCACCCTTTACTCTTTCCCTTTTCTTGACTCCTAAAACATGGATATAAGGCTGGAATGTGGATGGTCATTTTGCAGCTATAACTACATGTTGAAACCAGGATCTCTGATTATCTGTTGTTCTTTTAGTCACTAAGTCATGTCTGATGCTTTGCAACCCCATGGACTGTAGCCTATCAGGCCCCTTTGTCTGTGGGATTTCCCCAGCAAGAATACTGGAGTGGGAAGAATACATTTTCTTCTTCAGGGGATCTTGCCTACCCAGGGATTAAACTCCTGTCTTCTGCACTAGCAGGTAGATTCCTTACCACTGACAGCCATGAAAAAACATGGAACATCTATCTGTGGACTCTTTTAACATGAGAGCAATAGTTCTTTAAAATCTTGTTTAAACTTGGAGTTTGTTTTAATTGCAGCTGAAACTAATCCTAACAGATAACCCCTATTTCTTCCTCCCTGCTGCTGCTGCTGCTAAGTCACTTCAGTCGTGTCCTACTCTGTGTGACCCCATAGATGGAAGCCCACCAGGCTCCCCCGTCCCTGGGATTCTCCAGGCAAGAACACTGGAGTGGGTTGCCATTTCCTTCTCCAATGTGTGAAAGTGAAAAGTGAAAAGTGAAATTGAAGTCGCTCAGTCGTGTCTGACCCTTAACGACCCCACGGACTGCAGCCTACCAGGCTCCTCCATCCATGGGATTTTCTAGGCAAGAGTCCTGGAGTGGCTTGCCATTGTCTTCTCCGTCTTCCTCCCTAGTCCTCTTCTTATTTCCTCTCTGGTCACATCTCTACATAATTTCATGCCATTTTTCTTCATTTTGCTCATGCTTCATGGCTTTATTCAGGCTTGTGTTGGCTGTCATGTTCTGTAGGAGATGTTTCCGTTATTCCCTTTGGAGACCTCTTTGGTTTGCTCTCTGAGCTACAGCCTGTGAGCAGGGTTTGTGTTCTGTCTGTTCATTCCTCTGTGGCCTGAGAACTAGAGCACGTGTGTGGAATTACCATCATCTGAGGCAGTTTGCCATCTTGAGGAAAGGGAAAATGTCAGAGGCATTCAAATGTTGGCTCTGACACTTGCTAGCAGTGCAGTCATGAGTAAATTATTTAACTTTGCTATACCTCAGTTTCCCCATTTTATGGAAATATGCAATTAAAACCCACATCACAGGTATGAAATGAAAAATAAGACAGTAAAGCAAAAGGGTTTAGAAGTCCACACAGTACATAAAGAGAGCTGAGTTTGAGTATAATCACCATTATGTTTAATGTGACTATACATGAATTCTGATGCTGTTTCTTAGGTTTTTTGGTTTTGTTTTTGTTTTATGTTAAACATCGAGTACCCTTTACCTAGTGCCTCATTTCACTAGGATGGGTACCCTTGATCTTTGGGGTTTTCTACCAATCCAGTGTGGGTATCAACTGCCATCACTCTACACCCTCCACAGAGCCTAGTCTTTTATTGAACTGCATTTGTACATTGTTTATCTGTCTCATAGGCACTGAAATCTTTCTTATCTCCTTTATTTCAGATTCTAGTTGGGGAGCAGCCTGGAAAGGAGGAAGCTAATCTCTACCTAGTAGTCCTGGGTCTCAATAGAAGCAATAATTTTGCAATTATGTCATAAACTTTGGGTAAATTTTGAATTACTTTGAGGCTCATAACTTCTTTCTACTTATATAACATCCTACCAACTCTACATCAGAGCTATAATCCTGACTTGTTTTGATGTCTTCTATCATAGATCTCAAAGAACTTCTATAAACTTCCTCTGTATCTCAAGGTTTTTCATCTTATTTGGACGCTAAGCACTTGGGAGTCATAGAGGTTAAGAACAGTGTGGGAGCAGAAGGAACTGAGTCCACATGACTTTATTTCAGCCCAGTGCCTATTCCCTGATTAATCTTTCCCAGGTCCTCTCTGAGGCATTTTGTCTCACAGCTGCAGAGCCTGAAACAGTGAAATAAACAGAGGTACAAAATAATAACACAAAAATCCTAATCACAAGCTGTAAGATTTCACCATTTATACATGCTCTACATCTCCCTAATTAATTGAATCTCCTTTCAACAAACCGGCTCTTTTCCCTTCCTTTAGGAAAATAACTAACAACTCTGATGATTCAAGAACAACTGGCCCATATTTGAAGGCACATTTGCTGTGAAGTATTTTTAAATTGTAGATGAATCCTGTCTGCACTCTGTTTTCCTGACCCAGAAAACATAAACTCTGCTTTGTTATATATTAAGCTGTCAGCTTTGACCCCATTTTATATTTGGTGGTGGATTGTTGTCATTACCCTTCCATTTATTTTTGAAGTGGGAAAGTATTTTTTATAAATTGAATATTTATGAAAATTCATCAAATAACATTTATCTTAAAAATCTAGTATATAAAACCTGCAGGTTGTCTTTTACCTGCAGTGATAAATACTGGGAAGATTAGGGTAAGGTGGCCTAAACTGTACCATTTTCTCTCTTCCATTAATTTTGTTCAAGCACATACAGAGAGAGGTGACAGATGACAGGTGAAACTGGTAGCAGAAACAGTTTGCCGTGCTCCCACAGGCTAGACTCTACCAAGTGAGGGAAAACAATGGAAAGAAACAGAAATGGAAATAGCTTGACATTATTCTGACAAAGAAGATGGTCTGTCTGTGTCATGCTATTCCTGGAAAACACAGATATATATTTTGAAATTATATGCCCAAGTTTTACTAACTTAGAGAGCCATTCCTTTGATTTTTCTTTTTTGAAAAAAAAAAACAAACCCTACAGCCTTAAAAAAATACAAACCAATAGGAATGGCCGCTTAAAATTCTTTTCAAACTTTATCATTGCAGTAAGTACTAAGAAAAGTGAGGCAAAGGGAAATGCCATTACAGAAAAGATCAGAGTTGAGTATGATTATGGATAGCACACTTGAGAAATGCAGTTATATCAAACTGAAAATACATTAGCTACTGTGGATTAGATACAATAGACATGAACTAAAGTAGGGAGGATATATCCCAGATTCTTTTCTCCAAATCCTAGCAGACCTTGGTAAGAGAATGCTTTCATTTTTGAAAATTCTGAACATTTTAAAGGTTGATTAAATAAATCAGTTATAATTTTATATATATATATGTATATATATATAAATATCTGTTTACCTCCGAAACACTTTTGACAGGATGGTTAATGGAAAGGCTTTCCTTGTTGTCAAACTTGTTAAGAGCTGATGTGTGCACTCCTCAAAATTATACAACATCCAGAACCACATGACACTCACAGAAAAAATTAAGGTAAAAGTAACAGCCATGAAATTAAAAGACACTTACTCCTTGGAAGGAAAATTATGACCAACATAGATAGTATATTAAAAAGCAGAGATATTACTTTCCAACAAAGGTCTGTCTAGTCAAGGCTATGGTTTTTCCAGTGGTCATGTATGGATGTGAGAGTTGGACTGTGAAGAAAGCTGATCGCCAAGGAATGGATGCTTTTGAACTGTGGTGCTGGAGAAGACTCTTGAGAGTCCCTTGGACTGCAAGGAGATCCAACCAGTCCATTCTAAAGGAGATCAATCCTGGGTGTTCATTGGAAGGGCTGATGCTAAAGCTGAAGCTCCAACACTTTGGCCACCTCATGAGAAGAGTGACTCACTGGAAAAGACTCTGATGCTGGGAGGGATTGGGGGCAGGAGGAGAAGGGAACGACAGAATGAGATGGCTGGATGGCATCACCAACTCGATGGACGTGAGTTTGAGTGAACTCCGGGAGTTGGTGATGGACAGGGAGGCCTGGCGTGCTGTGATTCATGGAGTCGCAAAGAGTTGGACACAACTGAGCGACTGAACTGAACTGACTGAACTGAAGAACCAAATAACAATTATTGACTATTTAAACTCTGCTCAACTATGTATGTTCTACTTAGGTAAATAGCAACATTGAAATAATACCACATCCACTTAGTAACTAATGATTTTTTTTCTTTTAGCTTTGGCCACATAGAAAATTTTATAGGCCATGGAAACACAATTATCAAGTTTTCACTTAAGGTAATTAATCTGCAACTCATATTCATATTAAAATGAATCTGATATTATTTACCCACTTCCTCTGAGATAGCTTTCTCCCTGATCTTTTTCAGTCTGGCTTCCTCCCTAAATATAATATTAAAATCAGTTTCTTCCTGGTCTTTAAAAAATGTTCTATATTTCTCTAAAATATATTCCTATGTCAACAATTTTTATTGCTGCTTAAGTGTTTCCACTTCAAAAAGTGAAACCTCAAAATAAAAAAACCACACACACACAACACACACAATATGTATTTTATCATATTTTCTGGATTCAGTTCAGTTCAGTTCAGTTCAGTCGCTCAGTCGTGTCCGACTCTCCGCGACCCCATGAATCACAGCACGCCAGGCCTCCCTGTCCATCACCAACTCCCGGAGTTCACTCAAACTCATGTCCATCGAGTCGGTGATGCCATCCAGCCATCTCATTCTCCGTCGTCCCCTTCTCCTCCCGCCCCCAACCTTTCCCAGCATCAGAGTCTTTTCCAGTGAGTCAACTCGTCGCATGAGGTGGCCAAGGTATTGCAGTTTCAGCTTTAGCATCAGTCCCTCCAATGAACATCCAGGATTGATCTCCTCTAGAATGGACTGGTTGGATCTCCTTGCAGTATAAGGGACTCTCAAGAGTCTTCTCCAACACCACAGTTCAAAAGCATCGATTCTTCAGCGATCAGCCTTCTTCACAGTCCAACTCTCACATCCATACATGACCACGGGAAAAACCATTGCCTTGACTAGACGGACCTTGGTTGGCAAAGTAATGTCTCTGCTTTTTAATATACTATCAAGGTTGGTCATAACTTTCCTTCCAAGGAGCAAGCGTCTTTTAATTTCATGGCTGCAATCAGCATCTGCTGTGATTTTGGAGCCCAAAAAAACGAAGTCTGACACTGTTTCCACTGTTTTTCCATCTATTTCCCATGAAGTGACGGGACCAGATGCCATGATCTTTGTTTTCTGAATGTTGAGCTTCAAGCCAACCTTTTCACTCTCCTCTTTCACTTTCATCAAGAGGCTTTTGAGTTCCTCTTCACTTTCTGCCATAAGGGTAGTGTCATCTGCATATCTGAGGTTATTGATAGTTCTCCCGGCAATCTTGATTCCAGCTTGTGCTTCTTCCAGCCCAGCGTTCCTCATGATGTACTCTGCATATAAGTTAAATAAGCAAGGTGACAATATACAACCTTGACGTACACCTTTTCCTATTTGGAACCAGTCTGTTGTTCCATGTCCAGTTCTAACAGTTGCTTCCTGACCTGCATACAGGTTTCTCAAGAGGCAGGTCAGGTGGTCTGGGATTCCCATCTCTTTCAGAATGTTCCACAGTTTATTGTGATCGACACAGTCAAAGGCTTTGGCATAGTCAATAAAGCAGAAATAGATGTTTTTCTGAAACTCTCTTGCTTTCTCCATGATCCAGCGGATGTTGGCAATTTGATCTCTGGTGCCTCTGCCTTTTCTAAAACCTGCTTGAACATCTGGGAGTTCACGGTTTATATACTGCTGAAACCTGGCTTGGAGAATTTTGAGCATGACTTTACTAGCGTGTGAGATGAGTGCAATTCAAAATGATAACATTGGGTATATTTTTAGCTGCAAGAAAGAAAGATCTAACTTAAATAGCAAGCTAATTAGTCGACCCAAATAATAAAGCCCAAACAGGGCAGTTCTTAGAACTGAGAAATTCAATAATATCATCAAGAATCCAAGCTTTAGTTATTACTCCTTTCTGCAAACCACAGAAATTATTTCAGTGTAAAATTTTCTCATCTAAGTGGTCTGAAAGTAACCATGAGGAATAGGAAGGTATACATACTGTCTTCTTTGTATCTCTAAGTATAACTTCATGTGCTCCCCGAAAGCTATTCCTTAACAGTACAGATGACTACCAAACTTTTGCAAATATCCTTCAGCATCTCATGGGCTAAAATTAGGCCACATGACCTTACTTGTCTCCAAGTAAGGGAATGGAATTTTGTTTTTACAACTGGTGTTTAATATAGTTGAGTGCAAAATTTTAAAATTTTATTTTCCTTCTGTAGTTTTTATTTCTTCAAGATTCATTTTAAAATTTATATCACATTTCACCATCTTAAATACATTTTATATTTTATTCATATTTTATATTTCATTTATATTAAATATAAATGCTTATCTTAAATATAATTTTCTATAAATCATCTGGTGAGGAATAAAAGGGCTGATTTATTGGGATAGTTCTTTGTTTTAAAAGTAAATGGATAAAAATGGTGAATGAATGACAAAAAATTAAGTTTAAGAACTGTGAATTTGCAGAAGTTACCTACCTATGAAAGTTGGTGATACTTTATTTTATATTTTTATTGAGAACTGCACTGAGACAAAATCTATTTTAATAAAGAACAGAGATTTGATAATCAGCAAATTTAATAATGATAAAACTAAGGGGACTCACTTGACACCTGAAAGAATTAATTAAAGACACATAAAGGACTTTTTTTAATAGAGTTTTGACAGACAAAATGAGTAAGGATTTACAAAGTGCTCAAAGTGCCATAGCATAAGAATTGTGAATATTATGAGGCATAGAACACAGGCCCTTATCATGAAGAAATTAACACATGGAAGTTTCAGAAAATTATGTGAAAGATTAAATGGCAATAGAAAATAAACAAGAGCTGAATACAGCCAAAGTATATGTCTTATTAAATACATTATAATTTGAAAACTGAATTATCCAATAATAATTTCTATTAGAGGTCACAGGCAGAAAAACCATTAAATGAACATAAGAAACTCATTAATGAGAAGTTACTACAAAGCAAAATATAAATTTACCTTTATTGGGAACACTATCAAATAGTTAAGGAAGAAGAAGAAAACTTTACATAAATTCAGAATGTAGGAGGAGGGAATATTATTGGGTTGGCCAAACCCGAATGAACTTTTGGCCAACCCAATACATTATAAAGTAAGCATATCCTTGATACCAAAAAAAAAAAAAACAAGATAATATAAGAAAATTGCAGACCAAACACTTCTCCAGAATATAGATACCAATACCTTAAAACGATATGCACAACTCCAACCTGACAACATATAAAAAAGATGACTTAGAGGAGCTTATTTCAGGTATGCCAGACTGTTTTAACATGTGAAATTCCATCAATGAAATTTACCATAGTAACAGAATAAAAGAGAAAAATCACAATATATACAGAAAAAGCATTTGGAAAAAGTTTATTCATCTGATTTTTTAAAACTTCTCAGTAAGTTAGAAAAAGAAGGAAATATCTTCGATCTGAGAAAGAAAGGGTATCTATGAAAACCTCACAACTAACATCTCATTCAATGGTAAAATATTGTATGTTTTCCACAAGATAAAGATGTGTTCTTACAAGTTCTAATCAACATCGTACTGGAAGTTTCAGTAACTACAATAAGGAAAGGAATAAAAGCAAAAGTCTATGGGGTCACAAAGAATTGGACACAACTGAGCAACTGAACTGAAATGAAAAGCAAAAGATTTATAGTCAGTTAAGTAAGATGTGAGAGCTTCCCAGGTGGCTCAGTGGTAAAGAACCCGTCTGCCAATGCAAGATTCTGTGATTTTGATCCCTGGGTCACAAAGATCACCCAGAGATGGAAATGGCAGCCCACTCCAGTATGCTTGCCTGAGAAATCCTATGGACAGAGGAGCCTGGCAGACTACAGTCCATGGAGTTGCTGAAGGGTCAGACATGACTTAGCAACTAAACAACAACAGCAAGTAAGATGTTTACTGCCTTTATTTAGAAACAATATATTGTTAATATAGAAATCCTAAAGTATCTACTTTAAAACTAGTAGAGTTAATAAGTTAATTTAGCAAAATCAAAGGATGGTAGTTAGTGTGTTAGTCACTCAGTCATGTCCAATTCTTTGCAAGCCCCAGGACTGTAGTCCGCCAAGCTCCTCACCATTGAATTCTCCAGGTAAGAATACTGCAGTGGGATGCCATTACCTTCTCCACGGAATCTTCCCAACCCAGGGATCAAACCCAGATCTCTCGCACTGAAAGTAGATCCTTTACTGTCTGAGCCACAGGGGAAACCCAGATAAACAAAAAATTTTAATATACAGAAAACCAATTGTATTTCTGAGACCAGGAGTAACCAATTGTTACATGAAAGAATACCATTTATATTTGTACCATAACCCATAAGATACTTAGAAAAACATTCACATAAAAAGTGCAAGATCCCTACACTGAAAACAAAACATCACTTAGAAAACATTTTAAAACTCTGAATAACTAGAAAGAAATACAATATTTATTAAAGAAGACAATATTATTTTAAATTCTCCCCTATTTGACTTGCAGATTGAATGCAATACAATAGAAGCCCAGTTATCTTTTTATAGAAATTGGCAAACTGAATCTAAAATATATGTGAAAATGAAAAGAGTAGGACATGATTTAACAACTGAACAACAATACGGTGCAGGTTAAGAATCTAGAGGATGAAAATGAGTCTTAACCCCAAACTAATGTTAACCACAATAATTTGAAATGATTCAAAGACCTACACAGAAAAGCTAAAAATATAAAGCCTCTAAAGTGAATCATGAAAGATTAACTTCATATGCTACAGTATGCAAAAAAATGTCCTGGGCAAAAAAAGCACTAATCAAAAAGTAATAATAAGGGAAAGATTGAATTTTCTCAAAGTTAAAAACTTTTATCCATCAAGAACTGGTGTTAAGAAAGTCGGATCAAAGGCTTAGATAAAATATTTTCAAAATATGTATTTTACAACAGACTTGGAATGTATTTAGAATGTACAATGAATTCTATGAATCCATAAGGAAAACAAATGGATTAAAAAATGGCCATAAAACTTGGATAAATTTTTCGAAAAAGAATATATAAAACTGACCAGTCAGACACTTGTAAAAGAATGAAACTAGAACACTTCCTAACACCATACACAAAAATTAACTCAAAATGGATTAGAGAGCTAAATGTAAGACCAGAAACTATAAAACTCCTAGAGGAGAACGTAGGCAAAACACTCCCTGACATAAATCACAGCAGGATCCTCCAAGACCCACCTCCCAGAATATTGGAAATAAAAGCAAAAATAAACGAATGGGACCTAGCTAAAATCAAAAGCTTCTGCACAGCAAAGGAAACTATAAGCAAGGTGAAAAGACAGCCTTCAGAATGGGAGAAAATAATAGCAAATGAAGCAACGGATAAAGGATTAATCTCCAAAATATAGAAGCAGCTCCTGCAGCTCAATTCCAGAAAAATAAATGACCCAATCAAAAAATGGGCCAAAGAACTAAACAGACATTTCTCCAAAGAAGACATAAACATGGCTAACAAACACATGAAAAAATGCTCAACATCCCTCATAATCAGAGAAATCCAACTCAAAACCACAATGAGATACCATTTCACACCAGTCAGAATGGCTGCTATCCAAAAGTCTACATGCAATAAATGCTGGAGAACGTGTGGAGAGAAGGGAACCCTCTTACACTGTCGGTGGGAATGTAAACTAGTACAGCCTCTATGGAGAAGAGTGTGGAGAGTCCTCAAAAAACTGGAAATAGAACTGCCATATGATCCAGCAATCGCACTCCTGGGCATACACACCGAGGAAACCAGGATTGAAAGAGACACATGTACTCCAATGTTCATCGCAGCACTGTTTATAATAGCGAGGACATGGAAGCAACCTGGATGTCCATCTGCAGACGAATGGATAAGAAAGCTTTGGTACATATACACAATGGAGTATTACTCAGCCATTAAAAAGAATGCATTTGAACCAGTTCTAATGAGATAGATGAAACTAGAGCCTATTATACAGAGTGAAGTAAGCCAGAAAGAAAAACACCAATACAATATACTAACGCATATAGATGGAATTTAGAAAGATGCAAATGATAACCCTGTATACGAGACAGCAAAAGAGACACACATATATAAAATATTCTTTGGGACTCTGTGGGAGAGGGTGAGGGTGGGATGGTTTGGGAGAATGGCATTGAAACATTTATATTATCATATGTGAAACGAATCGCCAGTTCAGGGTCAATGCATGTTACAGGATGCTCAGGGCTGGTATGCGGGGATGACCCAGAGGGAGGATAAGGGGAGGAGGGAGGTGGGAGGGGGGTTCGGGAGGGGGGACTCATGTACACCCGGGGCGGATTCGTGTCAATGTATAGCAAAACCAACCAATATAATATTGTAAAATAATTAGCCTCCAATAAAAATTTTTAAAAAATAAATAAATAATAACAAATATTGTTTATTGTTATAACAAACAAACAAAATAAATTAATAAAACTGACCAGTAAGTAAATGAAAAATGTCATCAGTAAGAAGGAAAATGCAAACTAAAACTTTAATAAGATACCATTTCAAAGTCATTAACATGGCTCAAACTAAAAGACTGATGATAATGTTGGGAGACAGGAAACTTGTGGTACCCTTATACATTGCTGGTGGGAGTATACAATGAAATGTCCAGTTTAGAGACATATTTGACAATTTCTTAAAAAGGTAAACATGTATCTTTTGATTACAACCTAGCAATTTCATTTCTAACTATTTTCCCAAGATAAATAGACACAAGTCCATAAAAAGAACTATACAAACATGTTCTTAGTAGCTCTATTCATAAAATTAAATAACTGGTTCAGTTCAGTTCAGTCGCTCAATCCTGTCCGACTCTTTGCAACCCCATGAATCACAGCACGCCAGGCCTCCCTGTCCATCACCAACTCCCGGAGTTCACTCAAACTCATGTCCATCGAGTCGGTGATGCCATCCAGCCATTTCATTCTCTGTCGTCCCTGTCTCCTCCTGCCCTCAATCCCTCCCAACATCAGAGTCTTCTCCAGTGAGTCAACTCGTCGCATGAGGCGGCCAAAGTATTGGAGTTTCAGCTTTAGCATCAGTCCTTCCAATGAACACCCAGGATAACTGGTAAAAAACCTCAGAAAACCCTCAATGTCCATCAGTAGAAGAATGGATAAACAAATGATTTGTTTACCATTCAAACAATGGTAAACTACTCTGCAATTAAAATACAATTACTGATATATTCATTTTTGAACTGAACTGATATAGTCAATTACAGGGATGAATCTCCAAAACATTGTGATGAACAAATGAATCCAGACACAGAAAGTAGGTGACATATATATTGCATGTGTATGAAGTTAAAAACTATGCAAAACTTATTTATGGTGGTGGTGGAACAGGAAATTGTTGTTTCCAGCAGATTTGGCGGCCTGGGTGGTAAGGAACAGGAAAACATGATAGAAATATTCTGAATTATAATGTGGCTATAAGTTATCTGGCTGGATACACCTGTCAAAACACAAACTATACACTTAAGTTATGTAAAGTTCAATATATATGAACCTGCCTCAAGTATATGTGTGTGTTTTATATATATATACACACACGCACACTTGAGGCAGATATACAAGTTTTACCTCAAGTAGAACTCATATACCTCTTGATGGAAAAATCCATATATTTCAAGGGATAGTCATAGAGAGCAACTATCACCATCTCCTACAGAACATTACCCTTTGTTAATAATTAGGCAAATGTGAATCTATGGTAATTGAACCAGGCTAGGTAACAAAAAAAAAAAAAATGGGAGTAAACAGATTATGACTACAAATGTAGCTAATACTAGGTGATCATTACCTAGGCAAGTCCTTTGTCTTCATGGAATCTCAGTTTCTTAGCTGTAGAATCAACATGATTAGGTGTCAAGGGATTTTGTCATCATTTTTTTCTTGAAACATTTTATGTATAAACACAACATACAGAAATAAAGGCAGAACTTTCCTAGTTGAAGTGGAGTGGGGCTTCAGTACACATCCATATAGGCCTGCCTGTTTCCACTGCAGTGGGTCCCAGTGCATCTCTGGGGAACCCTGTGATTCTGACAAAGATACTTCAAAGCTCTGTCTTTGAACAGAGCTTTTGCAAAGCTCTGTCTTTGAAAGCTTTAGCCTCAAAGTAATTAATCTGCAATTTATTTTTAATGCAATTATATTTCGATGCTCATTTTAATGGTATATTATTTATTTATATAGACAGAAAGCACTGTATAAGTCTAATGTGTACCGCATAATGATCTGATTTATATACACCATGGAGTGATTATCACAATAGGTGGATGAACATCATCCCATACAGATACAAACTAAATGGAAAAAAATTTTCTTCTGATAAGAATGCTTAGGTTTATACTCTCTTGACTATCTTAAACAACAAATGGCAGTGTTAATTATGTTTATCATGTTGTACATTACATCCCTAGTACTTACTTATATTATAATTGGAAGTTTGTGCTTTTTGACTACTTTCAGCCAATTGCCCCTCCTCCCACCTCTTCTCACCTCTGGTAACCACAAATCTGACCCCTTTTTCTATGAGCTTGTTTTGAAGTATAATGGACCTACAATACTATGTTAGTTCCTGTTACATGACATAGTGACTCAATATTTTGATACATTTCAAACTGATCACCATATTAAATCCAGTTACCATCTGTCACCATACAAAAATATTACATAGTTATTGACTATATTCCCCATACTGTTTTTTTCATACCTGTGACATTTATTTTGCAGCTGGAAGTTTGTACTTCATGATCCCCGTTACCTATTTATTTCCTCCCCGACTCTCCTCCGCTCTGACAACCACTTATTTTTTCTCTGTATCTATAATATTCTTTGTTATATTTGTTCAATTTTAGAGCCCATGTATAAGTGAAACCATGTAGGATTTGTCTTTGTCTGTCTGACTTATTTTACTTAGCATAATACACTCTAGTTCCATCCATGCTGCTACAAAAGGCAAGATTTCTTTCTTTTATGAGTAATAGTCCACTGTATGTGTATATTTGTCAATCTATGTGCCCAGTTGCTCAGTTGTGTCTGACTCTATGTGACCCCATGGCGTATAGCTCCTCTATCGATGGAATGCTCCAGGCAAGAATACTGGAGCAGGTTGCCATTTCCTACTCCAGGGGAATCTTCCCAACCCAGGGATCAAACCCGTGTCTCCTGTGTCTCCTGATCTGGCAAGTGGATTCTTTCAAATTAGCCACCTGGGAAGCCCCACAGAAAGAGAGAGAGATACACACCACATTTGTTGCATTCGTCTATTGATAGCCATTTAGGTTTATTCCATATACTGGCTATTGTAAATAATTCTTCATTGAACATGGGGGTGCACATATTTTTTTGAATTAGTATTTTTGTTTTCTTCAGTTAAATATCAGGAAGTGGAAGTTTTGTTAGATTTATTAGTTTGCTAGAACTATTTAGTAGTTCCATTTTTAATTTTTTGAGGAATTGCATACTATTTTCTGTAGTGGTTGCATCAATTTACAGTCCCACCAACTGTGTTCAAGTGTTCACTTTTCTTTACATCTTTATCAACACAGATTTATTGCCTTTTTGACAATAGCCATTCTGAAAGGTATGAGATGATATCTCATTTGCATTTCCCTGATGATTAGAGACGTTAAGCATCTTTTCATATACCTGCTGATCATTTGTATGTCTTCCTTGAAAAAAACATGTTAAGATTCCCTGCCCATTTTTTAAATCGTTTCTTGTTTTGTTTTGTTTTTGAAGTCGACTCAAGTAAGTTCTTTGTTCAGTTCAGTTCAGTCGCTCAGTATATTTTGCAATTAACTTCATATCAGATATATCATTTGCAAATATCTCCTCCCATTCAATCTTTTCCCCATTGTACATCTTGCCTCCTTTGTCATAGATTGATTGTTCATAAAAGTGTAGATTCATTTCTAGGCTCTCCATTTTGTTCCACTGATCTATGTAATTGTTTATGGGCCAGTGCCATACTGTTTTGATTAACGTAGCTTTATAGCATAGCTTGAAGTTGGAACTTGATGCTTTGGTCTTTTATCTTAAAATTGTTTTGTCTATTTGGGGCCTTTTTTGATTCCATACAAATTTTAGAATTATTTGTTGTTGTTTTGTGGTATTGGTATTTTGATAGGGATTGCATTGAATCTGTAGATTGTCTTGGATATTGTGGTCATTTCAAAAATACTAATTCTTGACGCCCGGCTCCGGCGGCGCAGGCGCAGACGCGGGAGACGCCCGGCTCCGGTGCAACCGACCACGTGCAGAATCGTGGCTGAGATGAGCTACCCCGGGCCCAGGGTTAGGGCGGTGGCCGAGAGGAGCTGTACCACGTCCAGGAGGCGGTGGCTGCTTGGGCACTGGAGGGCCGAGAGGAGCTGATCTACATTCAAAGCAGGAGGCGCGGCCTTGAGGAGATACCCCTCGTCCAAGGTAAGGTACAGCGGCTGCGCCTTGCTGGAGCAGCTGGGAAGAGATACTCCACGACCAAGTGGAATATAAGAATCCAGTGTTCTGGGGAGGAAGGAACAAGATGGCGGAGGGATAAGATGGCAAGACCACTTTCTCCCCCACAAATTCATCAAAAGAACATTTGAACGCGGAATAAAGTCCACAAAACAACTTCTGAATACTGGCAGAGGACATCAGGCTCCCAGAAAAGCAGCCCATTGTCTTCTAAAGGAGAGAGAAGAGATCCAGCTCCACCCACCAGAACACCGACACATGCTTCCCTAACCAGGGAACCCAGACAAGTCACCCGTCCAACCCCACACACAGTGAAGAAACTACGTAATAAAGAGAACTCCACAAACTGCAAGAAGAGGGAAAGGCCACCCCAAGCAAAGCAATATAAGCAAGATGAAGAGGCAGAGAAATACCCAGCAAGTAAAGGAACAAGATAATTGCCCACCAACACAAACAAAAGAAGAAGATACAGGGAATTTACCTGATAAAGAATTTCAAATTTTGATGGTGAAAATGATTCAAAATCTTGAAAGCAAAATGGAGTTACAGATAAATAACCTGGAGAAAAGGATTGAGAAGATGGAAGAAAGATTTAATAAGGACTTAGAAGAAATAAAAAAGAGTCAATATACAATGAATAATGCAATAGATGAGATCAGAAACACTCTGGAGGGAACAAACAGTAGAATAACAGAGGCAGAAGACAGGATAAGCGAACTAGAAGATAGAATTGTAGAAATAAATGAAACAGAGAGGAAAAAAGAAAAACGAATTAAAAGAAATGAGGACAATATTAGAGACCTCTGGGACAATGTTAAACGCTCCAACATTCGAATCATAGGAGTCCCAGAAGAAGAAGACAAAAAGAAAGACCATGAGAGAATACTTGAGGAGATAATAGTTGAAAACTTCCCTAAAATGGGGAAAGAAATAATCACCCAAGTCCAAGAAACCCAGAGAGTCCCCAACAGGATAAACCCAAGGCGAAATACTCCAAGACACATATTAATCAAATTAACAAAGATCAAACACAAAGACCAAATATTAAAAGCAGCAAGGGAAAAGCAGCAAATAACACATAAGGGGATTCCCATAAGGATAACAGCTGATCTTTCAACAGAAACTCTTCAGGCCAGAAGGGAGTGGCAAGACATACTTAAAGTGATGAAAGAAAATACCCTACAGCCCAGATTACTATACCCAGCAAGGATCTCATTCAAATATGAAGGAGAAATCAAAAGCTTTACAGACAAGCAAAAGCTGAGGGAATTCAGCATCACCAAACCAGCTCTCCAACAAATGCTAAAGGATCTTCTATAGACAGGATACACAGAAAGAGTGTATAAACTTGAACCCAAAGCAATGAAGAAAATGGCTATGGGATCGTACTTATCAATAATTACCTTAAACGTAAATGGGTTGAAATTTTCAAAAAGGCTAGGAAACAATTCTCATAGCCATCAATAGTTCAGTGTTGAGTTCATGAATAGTTTTTAAAGTTTGGGACAAACTGTAGTATTTGCTATTTGAAGTACTATTTGTAATTGGCATATTACGATGTAACATTGGTCTTCATTTCCATCTTAAAACGCCTAAAAATGCCTAACAGGTTTTTAGATTTGTGAATTTTAGTTGAAATGTATTTTACGATGTTACTAAACCTGCAGAAATATTGAAATATTTCAGAGAACTTATTCACTGTACATTTAATTTATTTTATTTATAAAAGTTATGAACTGTAGAAAGTTTTACTTGTTGGGTCAAATGCTTGTTGCTTCAAATGCTTGTTGCATTTGAAGTGCTAGTTACAAGAAAATCAAATACCTTCAATGTATAAATGCTATTAAGTTTTTAAAGGTCTCTGGAGTATAAGTAAGTTTGCTTAAAGAAATTTAGTCTGTTCAACTTGAAAAAAATAAATAAAATTGGAAAAAACAACAACAACAACAACTTCAAAAAAAAAAAAATACTAATTCTTCCAAACATCAATGTGATCATAGTATATGATCCCACCTGATCATAGGATATGATCCTTTTAATGTATTGTTGGATTTGGATTGCATATATTTTTGAGGATTTTTGCGTCTCTATTAATCAATGACATTGCTCTGGAGTTTTCTGTGATAACTTCATCCAGTTTTGGTATGAGGATGACACTGGCCTCATAGAATGAGTTCAGAAGTTTTCCTTCCTCTGTAATTTTTTGGAATGATTTGAGAAGGATAGGCGTTAACACTTCTGTAAATGTTTTATAGATTTCATCTGTAAAGACATCTGATCCTGGACTTTTGTTTGGAATTTTAATTACTGATTCAACTCATAATTAGTAATTGGTCTGTTCATATTTTCTATTTCTCCTTGTTTCAGTCTTGAAACATTATACATTTTTAGGAATTTGTCCATCTTATCTAGGTTATCCATTTTATTGTTATATAACCATTTGTAGTAATATATTGAGATCCTTTGTATTTCTCTGGTATTGGTTGTAACCTTTTCTTCCATTGATTTGAACTCTCTTTTTATTTTAATAAGTCGGGCTGCTGCTGCTGCTAAGTCGCTTCAGTCGTGTCCAACTCTGTGCGACCCCATAGACGGAAGCCCACCAGGCTCCCCCGTTCCTGGTATTCTCCAGGCAAGAACACTGCAGTGGGTTGCCATTTCCTAAGTTTTATCAATTTTGTTTATGTTTTCAAAGAGTCAGTTCTTAGTTTCATGGATCTTTTCTAGTTTCCTCTAGTCTTTATTTCATTTATTTTTCTCTAATCTTTTATTTCTTTCCTTCTGTTAACTTTTGGTTTTATTTTTTATTTTTTTCCTAATTCTTTTAGATACAAGGTAAGGTTCTTTGAGGTTTTTTGTTTGTTTGTTTTGTTTCCTGAGGTAGGCTTGTATTGCTATAAACTTCCCTCTTAGACTTGCTTTTGCTTTATCCCATAGATTTTAGGTTACTCTTTGTTGTTTTCATATGTCTTCAGGTATTTGATTTCTTCTATGATCCATATAGTCATTTTGTAGCATATTATTTAGCTCCATGTTTTCATGTGTTGAGCTTCCCTGGTGGCTCAGAGGGTAAAACGTCTGCCTGTATTGCAGGAGACACAGGTTCGATCCTTGGGTTAGGAAAATCCCCTGGAAAAGGAAATGGCAACCCACTCTAGTACTCCTGCCTGGAAAATCCCATGGACGGAGAAGCCTGGTAGGCTATATTCCATGGGGTCACAAAGAGTTGGACACAACTGAGCAACTTCACTTTAACTTCTCACTTTCACTTTTTCATTTGTTTTTTTTTTTTTTCTGTTTTGCATTTTTTTCTCTTGCAGATGATTCCAATCTCATAGGATTATTGTTGCAAAAGATGCTTGATATGATTTCAGTTTTTCTAAAATTTACTGAGACTTCTTTCATGGCCTAGTATATGATTTATCTTGGAGAATTTTCCAGGTGCTCTTGAAGTGAATGTGTATTCTGTTGCTTTTGGATGGAATATTATATATACATACACACACACACACGTATTAATGTTTCCTACTATTATTTTTATCCACTTTCCTGATGACTCAGATGGTAAAGTGTTTGCCTACAATGCGGGAGACCTGGGTTCGATCCCTGGGTTGGGAAAATCCCCTGGAGAAGGAAATAGCAACCCATTCCAGTACTTTTGCCTGGAAAATCCTTTGGACGGAGGAGCCTGGTAGGCTACAGTCCATGGGGTCACAAAGAGTCAGACACGACTGAGCGACTTCACGTCACTATTATTTTTACTATCAATTTCTCCTTCATGTCCATTAATATTTGCTCTATGTATTTAAGTGTTCCTATGTTGGATGCATGGGCTTCCCAGGTCGTGCAGCAGTAAAGAATCCACCTGCCAGTGTAGGAGATGCAGGTTTGATCCCTGGGTCAGGAATATCCCCTGAAGAAGGAAATGGAAACCCACTCCAGTATTCTTGCCTGGAAAAGCCCATGGACAGAGGAGCCTGGAGGTCTATAGGCGATGGGGTCAGAAAAGAATTGGACACCACTTAACAACTAAACAACAACAACAAATGTTGGATGCACTGCTCTTCAGTTGCTCATTCATGTCCGACTCTTTGAGATCACATCGACTGCAGCATGCCAGGCTTCCCTAACCTTCACCAATTCCCTGAGCTTGCTCAAACTTACGTTCATTGAACTGACGATGTCATCCAATCATCTTGTCCCCTGTCTTCCCTTCTTCTCCTGGCTTCAATCTTTCCCAGCATCAGGGTCTTTTCTAATTAATCAGTTCTTTGCATCAGGTATCCAAAATATTGGAGTTTCAGCTTTGGCATCAGTCCTTCAAATGAATATTCAGGACTGATTTCCTTTTGGATGGAATGGTTTGATCTTCTTGCTGTCCAAGGGACTCTCAAGAGTCTTCTCCAACACCACAGTTCAAAAGCATCAATTTTTGGCACTCAGCCATATTTATGATCCAACTCTCAAATCCATAAAGACTACTAGGAAAACCATAGCTTTGACTTTATGAACACTTGTTGACAAAGTAATGTCTCTGCTTTTTAATATGCTGTCTAGATTTGTCATAGCTTTTCTTCCAAGGAGAAAGCATCTTTTAATTTCATGGCTGTGGTTACCATCTGCAGTGATTTTGGAGACTAAGAAAATAAAGTCTGTACTGTTTCCACTGTTTCCCCATCTATTTCCATGAAGTGATGGGACCAGATGTCATGATCTTAGTTTTTTGAATGTTGAGTTTTAAGTCAGCTTTTTCACTCTCCTCTTTTACCTTCATCAAGAGGCTCTTTATTTCCTCTTCTCTTTCTGTCATAAGGGTGGTATCATCTGCATATCTGATGTTACTGATATTTCTCTTGGCAATCTTGATTCCAGCTTGTGCTTCATCCAGCCTGGCATTTCACATGATGTACTTTGCATGTAATAAGCAGGGTAACAATATACAGCCTTGACGTACTCCTTTCCCAATTTGGAACGAGTTTGTTGTTCCATGTCCAGTTCTAACTGTTGCTTCTTGACGTGCATACAGATTTCTCAAGAGGCAGCTCAGGTAGTCTGGTATTCTCATCTCTTTAAGAATTTTCCACAGTTTGTTGTGATCCATGCAATCAAAGGCTTTAGTGCAGTCAGTGAAGTAGAAGCAAATGTTTTTCTGGAATTCTCTTGCATATTTATTTATTTATTTATTTATTGCTTAATGTTCTTAACAGTATAACTCATTTTATTTTATTTTTTTGTAGTTAATTTATTTTTTATTGGAGGCAAATTATTTTACAATATTATATTGGTTGGTTTTGCCATACATTGATATGAATTTGCCCCGGGTTTACATAAGTTCCCCCTCCTGAACCCCCCTCCCACCTCCCTCCTCCCTTTATCCTCCCTCTGGGTCATCCCCGCATGCCAGCCCCGAGCATCCTATAACATGCATTGACCCTGAACTAGTGATTCGTTTCACATATGACAACATACGTGTTTCAATGTCATTCTCCCAAATCATCCCACCCTCACCCTCTCCCATAGAGTCCCAAAGACTGTTCTATACATCTGTGTCTCTTTTGCTGTCTCGTATATGCATATTTATTTATAATTGAATCTTCTTGGACTAATGCTTTGATCATAATGTAATGTTCTCTTTGTCTCTTGTTACAGTCTTTCTTTTAAGGCCTATTTTGTCAGATATATACTGGCATTCTTACAATTAATATGTCTGGGTTATTTTTATGATTTCATGAGATCAAATTGAAAGTTTCAGTGACATAAAAAGAAAATGAGTGACTTCTGGTCCAAAGCATTATAGGTAAGTTGGAGATTGGTCTGAAGAGTACACATGTAAACTATATTTTCTAAAAATATATTGACTGGGGGGTGGTCCTAAGATGGTGGAGAAATGGGGAGACCACTTTCTCCCCCACAAATTCATCAAAAGAACATTGGAACGCTGAGAAATTCTACAGAACAACTTCTGAGTGCTGGCAGAGGACATCAGGCACCCAGAAAAGCAACCCATTGTCTTCGAAAGGAGGTAGGACAAAATATAAAAGATAAAAAGAGAGACAAAAGAGGTAGGGATGGAGATCTATCCTGGGAAGGGAGTCTTAAAAAAGAAAGTTTCCAAACACCAGGAAACACTCTCACCAGCGGGTCTGTGGTGAGCCTTGGAATCTCAGAGGGCAAAATAACCAGAAGGAAAAATAAATAAATAATTAATTAATTAAAATCCACAGATTACATGCCTAACAGCAACTCCCAGTGGAGAAGCAGCCCAGATGCTCGCATCCACCACTAGCAAGCGGGGCTGGACAGGGAGGCATGGGCTGCATTGCATAGGGTAAGGACCAGGCCTGAATGTCCCGAGGGCAATATAAGGTAACTAACTTGAGATAGCAACCCAAACTGTGGGATAGCTATCCCGGGAAAAGCCCTAACTTAAGACACTGCCAGGCCCCCTCACAGAACAAAGGACTGAGCAGAGCTAGCCGGCTGCGAACTGGTGCATCACCCGCTGGAGACAGGCAGGCAAGGGCAGCCAGAGCCAGAAGGGGGCAATCGGGGCCCCAGAGAGGCATCCTCTACCAAACTGCAAGCAGGCTTCATTGCTAACCAAGAGTTCTTGGGATTCTGTATGGTTGACATCCATCATGAGGGTCGCAATCAGAGATCAGTTCCCCAGAAGAGGCACATGGCACACTTGAGAAGGAGCGCCCATTGTACACCCAGAAAACCGAGCGGCTGGGATGGGGAAGGCGATAAGACACAGCCTCCAACTGGGGGCGACTGCGCTCACCAAGCACCTGGTCACCTGATCTGCTCAGACCTGGGAAGGGCACAAAACGCAGGCCCAACTGAGTCTGTGCCTTTGTGGAGGACCCGAGAACCTGAATCTGAGCAGCTTAGACCTGGGAAGTGCATGCAACCCAGGGCCTGCCTCAGACAGTTCCCAGCAAAGCAACCTAGAGCCTGAGCAGTGTAGACTGGAAAAGCACACATGCCGTGAGCAGGGGCAAGCCCAGTGTGGCCAAGACACTGCGAGCACTCCCCACACATACCAGTGGTATTTGTTTGCAGTGTTCCTCCCTCCCCAGAGCACGACTGACAAGTGAGCCTAAAAAAAGTGACCCCATCGCCCCCTTGTGTCAGGGCAGAAATTAGACACTGTTTGCTAAAGAGACCAGCAAACAGAAGCAAAAATAAACAGAGGGAACAGCTTTGGAAGTGACAGGTGCAATAGATTAAAACCCTGTAGTTACCACCGACTGCAAAGGAAGGGGCCTATAGATCTTGAGAAGTATAAGCTGGATCAAGGAATGACCTGAAAATGAATTGACCCCACACTGTCCACAACAGCTCCAGAGAAAGTCCTAGGTATATTTTTACTATTATGATTTTTTTAAATATTTTTAATTTTTTTCATTTTTAAGTCCTCTTTTACTCCTTTAATTTTCGTTTTTATAACCTACAATTACCTTGCCAAAAAAAAGACCCTATTTTTAAGTCAAACTTCATATATTATATTTTATAATTTTTGTGGCTTTGTTTCATTTTTTTTTAATAAAGTATTTTTGAGAACCTAACCTCTACTCTAGATTTTTAATCTTTGCTTTTTGGTATTTGTTATCAATTTTGTACCTTTAAGTATCCAATCTTCAGTACCCATTTTTACTTGGGAGCAAGATTACTGGCTGGATTGCTCTCTCCCCCTTCTGACTCTCCTTCTTCTCCACCAGGTCGCCTCTATCTCCTCCCTCCCCCTTCTCTTCTTTACCCAACTCTGTGAATCTCTGTGTGTTCCGGGCTGTGGAGAACAGTTAGGGAACTGATTCCTGGCTGGATCTGTCTCTCTCCTTTTGACTCCCCCTTTTATCCTCCTGGCCACCTCTGTCCCCTTCCTCCCTCTCCGCTTTCCTGTGTAACTCCGTGAACATCACTGAGGAGTCCAGACTGTGGAGACCACATAGGGAGGTGATTACTGGCTAGCTTGCCCTCTCCCCTATTGATCCCCCCTCTTCTCCTCGGGACCACCTCTATCTCCCTCCTCCCTCTTCTCTTCTCCATGTAACTGTACCTCTCCAGGGGTCCCTCACTGTGGAGAAACTTTTCATCATTAATCTAGATGTTTTATCACTGGTGCTGTATAGATGGAGAAGTCTTGAGGCTACTGCAAAAATAAGACTGAAAACCAGAGGCAGGAGGCTTAAGCCCAAATCCTGAGAACACCAGAGAACTCCTGACTCCAGGGAACATTAATTGATAGAGGTTCATCCAAAGGCTCCATACGTACACTGAAACCAAGCACCACCAAAGGGCCAACAAGTTCCAGAGCAAGACATACCATGAAAATTCTCCAGGAACGTGGAACATAGCCTTGAACTTCAATATACAGGCTGCCCAAAGTCACAACAAACCCGCTGACATCTCAAGACTCATTACTGGACACTTCATTGCACTCCAGAGAGAAGAAATCCAGCTCCATCCACCAGAACACCAACACAAGCTTCCCTAACCAGGAAACCTTGACAAGCCACCAGTCCAACCCCACCCAGAGCAAGGAACCTCCACAATAAAGAGGAACCACCAACTGGCAGAATACGAAAAGGCCACCCTAAACACAGCAATCTAAACAAGAAGAAAAGGCAGAGAAATATTCAGCAGGTAAAGGAATAGGATAAAATCCCACCAAACCAAATAAAAGAGGAAGAGATAGGGAATCTACCTGATAAAGAATTCTGAATAATGAGAGTGAAAATGATCCAAAATCTTGAAAACAAAAAGGAGTTACAAATAAATAGCGTGGAGACAAGGATTGAGAAGATGCAAGAAAGGTTTAACAAGGACCTAGAAGAAACAAAAAAGTCAAAATATAATGAATAATGCAATAAATGAGATAAAAAACACTCTGGAGGGAACCAACAGTAGAATAACTGAGGCAGAAGATAGCATAAGTGAGGTAGAAGATAGAATGGTAGAAATAAATGAAGCAGAGAAGAAAAAAGAAAAGAGAATTAAAAGAAATGAGGACAACCTGAGGGACCTCTGGGCCAATATTAAATGCCCCAACATTCGAATCATAAGAGTCCCAGAAGAAGAAGACAAAAAGAAAGGGTTTGAGGAAATACTTGAGGAGATAATAGTTGAAAACTTCCCTAAAATGGGGAAGGAAATAGTCACCCAAGTCCAAGAAACCCAGAGAGTCCCAAACAGGAATAAACCCAAGGCAAAATACCCCAAGACGCATATTAATCAAATTAATGAAGATCAAACACAAAGAACAAATATTAAAAGCAGCAAGGGAAAAAAAACAAGTAACACACAAGGGGATTCCCATAAGGATAACAGCTGATCTTTCAACATAAACTCTTCAGGCCAGAAGGGAATGGCAGGACATACTTAAAGTCATGAAAGTGAAAAAACCTACAACACAGATTACTGTACCCAGCAAGGGTTTCATTCAAACATGAAGGAGAAATCAAACACCTTAAAGGCAAGCAAAAGCTGAGAGAATTCAGCATCACCAAACCAGCTCTCCAACAAATGCTAAAGGATCTTCTCTGGACAGGAAAAATAGAAAGGGTGTATAAACTTGAACCCAAAACAACAAAGTAAATGGCAATGGGTTCATACTTATCAATAATTACCTTAAATGTAAATGGGTTGAATGCCCCAACCAAAGGACAAAGACTGGCTGAATGGATACAAAAACAAGACCCTTATATACGTTGTCTACAAGAGACCAACCTCGAAACAAGGGACACATACAGACTGAAAGTGAAGGGCTGGAAAAAGATATTCCACTCAGATAGAAACCAAAAGAAAGCAGGAGTAGCACTACTCATATCAGATAAAGCAGACTTTAAAACAAAGGCTGTGAAAATAGATGAAGGAGGACCCTACATAATGATCAAAGGATCAATCCAAGAAGAAGATATAACAATTATAAATATTTATGCACCCAACATAGGAGCACCACATATGTAAGACAAATGTTAACAAGTATGAAAGGGGAAATTAACAATAACACAAAATAGTGGGAGAACTAAACAGAAAATTAACAAGAAAACACATACTTTAAATGATACAATAGACCAGTTAGACCTAATTGATACTTATAGGACATTTCACCCCAAAACAATGAATTTCACCTTTTTCTCAAGTGCACATGGAACCTTCTCCAGGATAGATCACATCCTGGGCCATAAATCTAGCCTTGGTAAGTTCAAAAGAATTGAAATCATTCCAAGCATCTGTTCTGACCACAATGCAGTAAGATTAGATGTCAATTACAGAGAAAAACTATTAAAAATTCCAGAGAAGGAACAAGATGGCGGAGGAATAGGACGGCGAGACCACTCTCTCCCCCACAAATTCATCAAAAGAACATTTGAATGCGGAGTAAAGTCCACAAAACAACTTCTGAATGGTGGCAGAGGACATCAGGCACCCAGAAAAGCAGCCCATTGTCTTCGAAAGGAGGTAGGAAAAAACATAAAAGATAAAAAGAGAGACAAAAGAAGTAAGGACAGAGCTCCATCCCGGGAAGGGAGGCTTTAAAAAGAGAGAAGTTTCCAAACACCAGGAAACACTCTCACTGGCGAATCTGTGGCGAGCCTTGGAATCTCAGAGGGCCACATATCCCTCTTTTTATTTTAAGATTTTTTTTAAAACCCACAGATTACCCACCAAACAGTAACTCCCAGCGGAGAAGCAGACGCCTGCATACGTCACTAGCAAGCGGGGGCTGGTCAGGGAGGAGCTGGCTGAACTGCTTAGAGAGAGGACTGGGCTTGAATGCCGTGAGAACAATTTGAGAGAACTGGGGATAGCAAAGCAGACTGGGATAGCTGCCCCACGAAAAGGCGGAAAGCTCTAACCTAAGACTCGGCCAGTCAAACTCACAGAATAAAGGACTGAGCAGAGCGAGCCGGCTGCAGTCAGCCCATCCCCCATCCCCTGACGAGACAAGCAGGGAGGTCAGCCAGAGCCAGAGGGGGCAATCGCGGCCCCAGAAAGGCATATGATACAAACTGCAGGCAGGCTTGTTGCTAATCAGGACTTCCTGGGCTCGGGCCAGTCGATATCCCCCTGAGAAGGTGTGCCGTTGTACACCCAGAAAACTGAGTGGCAGGGACTGGGGAGGCAATAAGTCGCAGAGACTGCACTCACCAAACACCTGGTCCCCTGAGCTGCTCGGACAGGGGAAGGCACAAAACGCAGGCCCAACCAAGGCTGCGCCTTTGTGGAGTACCTGAGAACCTGAACTTGAGCCGCTCAGACCTGGGAAGTGCATACAACCCGGCGCCGGCCTCGGACAGTTCCCGGCAGAGCAACCTAGAGCCTGTGCAGTGTAGACTGGGACAACACACGCGCTGCGAGCAGGGGCAAACCCAGTGTGACCGAGACGCTGCGAGCACTCCCCACAGTCGCCAGAGATATTCGTCTACAGCATTCCTCCCTTCCCAGAACAGGACTGAACAACTGAGCCTTAAAAAGTGTCCACCCACCCCCTAGTATCAGGGCGGAAATTAGACACTGAAGAGACCAGCAAACAGAAGCTAAAACAGAGGGAACCACCTTGGAAATGACAGATAGAGTAGTCTAGAGGCTACTCCAAGAATAAGACCAAAAACCAGAGGCAAGAGGCTTAAGCCCGAATCCTGAGAACACCAGAGAACTCCTGACTCCAGGGAACATTAATCGATAGGAGCTCATCAAACGTCTCCATACCTACACTAAAACCAAGCACCACCCAAGGGTCAACAAGTTCCAGAGCAAGACATACCACACAAATTCTCCAGTAACACAGGAAACTAGCCCTGAGCTTCAATATACAGGCTGCCCAAAGTCACTCCAAACCCACTGACATCTCATAACTCATTACTGGACACTTCACTGCACTCAAGAGAGAAGAAATCCAGCTCCACCCACGAGAACACCGACACAAGCTTCCATACCAAGGGAACCTTGACAGGTCACCTGTCCAACCCCACACACAGTGAGGAAACTACATAATAAAGAGAACTCCACAAATGGCCAGAAGAGGAAAAGGCCACCCCAAGCAAAGCAATATAAGCAAGATGAAGAGGCAGAGAAATACCCAGCAAGTAAAGGAACAAGATAAATGCCCACCAACACAAACAAAAGAGGAAGATATAGGGAATCTACCTGATAAAGAATTTCAAATTTTGGTGGTGAAAATGATTCAAAATCTTGAGAGCAAAATATAGTTACAGATAAATAACCTGGAGAAAAGGATTGAGAAGATGGAAAAAAGGTTTAATAAGGACTTAGAGGAAATAAAAAAGAGTCAATATACAATGAATAGTGCAATAGATGAGATCAGAAACACTCTGGAGGGAACAAACAGTAGAATAACAGAGGCAGAAGACAGGATAAGCGAACTAGAAGATAGAATTGTAGAAATAAATGAAACAGAGAGGAAAAAAGAAAAACAAATTAAAAGAAATGAGAACAATATTAGAGACCTCTGGGACAATGTTAAATGCTCCAACATTCGAATCATAGGAATCCCAGAAGAAGAAGACAAAAAGAAAGACCATGAGAGAATACTTGAGGAGATAATAGTTGAAAACTTCCCTAAAATAGGGAAAGAAATAATCACCCAAGTCCAAGAAACCCAGAGAGTCCCCAACAGGATAAACCCAAGGCAAAATACTCCAAGGCACATATTAAATAAATTAACAAAGATCAAACACAAAGAACAAATATTAAAAGCAGCAAGGGAAAAGCAGCAAATAACACACAAGGGGATTCCCATAAGGATAACTGCCGATCTTTCAACAGAAACTCTACAGGCCAGGAGGGGATGGCAAGACATACTTAAAGTGATGAAAGAAAATAACCTACAGCCCAGACTACTGTACCCAGCAAGGATCTCATTCAAATATGAAGGAGAAATCAAAAGATTTACAGACAAGCAAAAGCTGAGAGGATTCAGCATCACCAAACCAGCTCTCCAACAAATGCTAAAGGATCTTTTCTAGACAAGAAACACAGAAAGGGTGTATAAACTCGAACCCAAAGCAATAAAGAAAATGGCTACGGGATCGTACTTATCAATAATTACCTTAAACGTAAATGGGTTGAATGCCCCAACCAAAAGACAAAGGCTGGCTGAATGGATACAAAAACAAGATCCCTATATATGTTGTCTACAAGAGACCCACCTCAAAATGAGGGACACATACAGACTGAAAGTGAAGGGCTGGAAAAAGATATTCCATGCAAATAGAGACCAAAAGAAAGCAGGAGTAGCAATACTCATATCAGATAAAATAGACTTTAAAACAAAGGTTGTGAGAAGAGACAAAGAAGGAAACGACATAATGATCAAAGGATCAATCCAAGATGAAGATATAACAATTAAAAATATTTATGCACCCAACATAGGAGCACCGCAATATGTAAGACAATTACTAACAAGTATGAAAGGGGAAATTAACAATAACACAATAATAGTGGGAGATTTTAATACCCCACTTACATCTATGGATAGATCAACTAAACAGAAAATTAACAAGGAAACACAAACTTTAAATGATACAATAGACCAGTTAGACCTAATATATATCTATAGGACATTTCACCACAAAACAATGAATTTCACCTGTTCTCAAGTGCACACGGAACCTTTTCCAGGATAGATCACATCCTGGGCCATAAATCTAGACTTGGTAAATTCAAAAAAATCAAAATCATTCCAAGCATCTCTTCTGACCACAATGCAGTAAGATTAGATCTCAATTACGGGAGAAAAACTATTAAAAATGCCAACATATGGAGACTGAACAACACGCTGCTGAATAATGAACAAATCATAGAAGAAATCAAAAGAGAAATCAAAATATGCATAGAAATGAATGAAAATGAAAACACAACAACCCAAAACCTCTGGGACACTGTAAAACAGGGCTAAGGGGGAAGTTCATAGCAATACAGGCACACCTCAAGAAACAAGAAAAAAGTCAACTAAATAACCTAACTCTACATCTAAAGCAACTAGAAAAGGAAGAAATGAAGAACCCCAGGGTCGGTAGAAGGAAAGAAATCGTAAATATTAGGGCAGAGATAAATACAAAAGAGACCATAGCAAAAATCAACAAAGCCAAAAGCTGGTTCTTTGAGAAGGTAAATAAAATTGACAAACCACTAGCCAGACTTATCAAGAAACAAAGGGAGAAGAACCAAATCAATAAAATTAGAAATGAATATGGAGAGATCACAACTGACAATACAGAAATACAAAGGATTATTAGAGAATCAGTTCAGTTCTGTTCAGTTCAGTCGCTCAGTCGTGTCCGACTCTCCGCGACGCCATGAATCACAGCACGCCAGGCCTCCCTGTCCCTCAATAACTCCCGGAGTTCACTCAAACTCACGTCCACAGAGTCGGTGATGCCATACAGCCATCTCATTCTCCGTCATCCCCTTCGTCTCCCGCCCCCAATATTTCCCAGCATCAGAGTCTTCTCCAGTGAGTCAACTCGTCGCATGAGGTGGACAAAGTATTGGAGTTTCAGCTTTAGCATCAGTCCTTCCAATGAACACCCAGAATCAATCTCCCTTAGAATGGACTGGTTGGATCTCCTTGCAGTACAAGTGACTCTCAAGAGTCTTCTCCAACACCACAGTTCAAAAGCATCAATTCTTCGGTGATCAGCTTTCTTCACATTCCAACTCTCACATCCATACATGACCACAGGAAAGACCATAACCTTGACTAGACGGACCTACTATCAGCAATTATATGGCAATAAAATGAACGACCTGGAAGAAATGGACAAATTCCTAGAAAACTACAACTTTCCAAAAATGAACCAGGAAGAAATAGAAAATCTGAACAGACCCATCACAAGCACGGAACTAGAGGCTGTAATCAGGAATCTTCCAGCAAACAAAAGCCCAGGTCCAGACGGCTTCACAGATGAATTCTACCAAAAATTTAGAGAAGAGCTAACACCTATTCTACTCAAACTCTTCCAGAAAATTACTGAGGAAGAGAAACTGCCAAACTCATTCTATGAGGCCACGATCACCCTAATCGCAAAACCTGGTAAAGACCCCACTAAAAAAGAAAACTACAGGCCAATATCACTGATGAACATAGATGCAAAAATCCTTAACAAAATTCTAGCAGTCAGAATCCAACAACATATTAAGAAGACCATACATCATGACCAAGTGGGCTTTATCCCAGGAATGCAAGGATTCTTCAATATCCGCAAATCAATCAACGTAATACACCACATTAACAAACTGAAAAATAAAAATCATATGATTATCTCAATAGATGCAGAGAAATCCTTCGACAAAATCCAACATCCATTTATGATAAAAACCCTCCAGAAAGTGGGAATAGAAGGGACATACCTCAACATAATAAAAGCAATATATGACAAACCCACAGCAAACATTATCCTCAATGGTGAAAAATTGAAAGCATTTCCCCTAAAGTCAGGAACAAGACAAGGGTGCCGACTCTCACCACTACCATTCAACATAGTTCTGGAAGTTTGGGCCACAGCAATCAGAGCAGAAAAAGACATAAAAGGAATACAAATTGGAAAAGAAGAACCTAAGGAAACAAAAGACTTGTACATAGAAAACTATAAAACACTACTGAAAGTAATCAAAGAGGACACTAATAGATGGAGAAATATACCATGTTCATGGATTGGAAGAATAAATATTGTAAAAATGAGTATACTACCCAAAGTAATTTATACATTCAATGCAATCCCTATCAAGCTACCAACGATATTTTTCACAGAACTAGAACAAATAATCTCACAATTTGTATGGAAATACAAAAAACCTCGAATAGCCAAGCAATCTTGAGGAATAAAAATGGAACTGGGGGAATTAACCTGCTGGACTTCAGGCTCTACTACAAAGCCACAGTCATCAAGACAGTATGGTATTGTCGTAAAGACAGAAATATAGATCAATGGAACAAAATAGAAAGCCCAGAGATAAATCCACGCACCTATGGACACCTTATCTTCGACAAAGGAAGCAAGAATATAAAATGGAGAAAAGACAGTCTCTTTAACAAGTGGTGCTGGGAAAACTAGTCAGCCACTTGTAAAAGAATGAAACTAGAACACTTCCTAACACCATACACCAAAATAAACTCAAAATGGATTCGAGAGCTAAATGTAAGACCAGAAACTATAAAACTCCTAGAGGAGAACATAGGCAAAACACTCTCCGACATATATCACAGCAGGATTCTCCATGACCCACCTCCCAGAATATTGGAAATAAAAGCAAAAGTAAACAAATGGGACCTAGTTAAAATCAAAAGCTTCTGCACAGCAAAGGAAAGTATAAGTAAGGTGAAAAGACAGCCTTCAGAAATTGAGAAAATCATAGCAAATGAAGCAACTGATAAAGGATTAATCTCCAAAATATATAAGCAGCTCCTGGAGCTCAAGTCCAGAAAACTAAGTGACCCAATCAAAAAATGGGCCAAAGAACTAAACAGACATTTCTCCAAAGAAGATATAAAGATGGCTAACAAACACATGAAAAAATGCTCAACATCCCTCATAATCAGAGAGATGCAAATCAAAACCACAATGAGATACAATTTCACACCAGTCAGAATGGCTGCTATCCAAAAGTCTACATGCAATAAATGCTGGAAAGGATGTGGAGAGAAAGGAACCCTCTTACACTGTTGGTGGGAATGTGAACTAGTACAGCCACTATGGAGAACAGTGTGGAGATTCCTCAAAAAACTGGAAATAGAACTGCCATATGATCCAGCAATCGCACTCCTGGGCATACACACCGAGTAATCCAGAACTGAAAGAGACACATGTACTCCAATGTTCATTGCAGCACTGTTTATAATAGCCAGGACATGGGGGCAACCTAGATGTCCATCTGCAGACAAATGGATAAGAAAGCTTTGGTACATATACACAATGGTGTATTATTCAGCCATTAAAAAGAATACATTTGAATCAGTTCTAATGAGGTGGATGAAACTGGAGCCTATTATACAGAGTGAAGTAAGCCAGAAAGAAAAACACCAATACAGTATACTAACGCATATATATGGAATTTAGAAAGATGCAAATGATAACCCTGTATACGAGACAGCAAAAGAGACACAGATGTATAGAACAGTCTTTGGGACTCTGTGGGAGAGGGTGAGGGTGGGATGATTTGGGAGAATGGCATTGAAACATGTATGTTGTCATATGTGAAACGAATCACCAGTTCAGGGTTGATACATGTTATAGGATGCTCGGGGCTGGCGTGCGGGGATGACCCAGAGGGAGGATAAAGGGAGGAGGGAGGTGGGAGCGGGGTTCAGGAGGGGGAACTTATGTAAACCTGGGGCGAATTCATGTCAATGTATGGCAAAACCAACCTATATAATATTGTAAAAGAAAAAAAAATTTTTTTTTAATTTCCAAATTATAAAGGCTGAACAAAAAGCTGCTGAATAACCAAGAAATCACAGAAGAAATCAAAAAAGAAATAAAAATATGCATAGAAACTAATGAAAATGAAAACACAACAACCCAAATCCTATGGGACACTGTAAAAGCAGTGCTAATGGGAAGATTCATAGCAATACAGGCTTACCTCAATAAACAAGAAAAAAGTCAAATAAATAACAACTCTACACCTAAAGCAACTACAAAAGGAAGCAATGAAGAACCCCAGTGTTAGTAGATGGAAAGAAATCTTTAAAATTAGAGCAGGTATAAATGCAAAAGAAAAAAAGAGACCATAGCAAAAATCAACAAAGCCAAAAGCTGATTCTTTGAGAAGATAAATAAAATTGACAAACCAGTAGCCAGACTCATCAAGAAACAAAGGGAGAAGAATCAAATCAACAAAATTAGAAATTAAAATGGAGAGATCACGACAACAGAAATACAAAGGATCATGAGAGACTACTATCGGTAACTATATGCCAATAAAATGGACAACTTGGAAGAAATGGACAAACTCTTAGAAAAGTACAACTTTCCAAAACTGAACCAGTAAAAAATAGAAATTAACAGACCCATCACAAACTTGGAAATCGAAATTGTAATCAGAAATCTTCCAGCAAACAAAAGCCCAGGACCAGACGGCTTCACAGCTGAATTCTACCAACAATTTAAAGAAGAGCTAACACCTCTCCTACTCAAACTCTTCCAGAAAATTGGAGAGGAAGGTAAACTTCCAAACTCATTCTATGAGGCCACCATCACCCTAATACCAAAACCTGACAAAGATGCCACAAAAAAAGAAAACTACAAGCCAATATCACTGATGAACATAAATGCAAAACTCCTTAACAAAATTATAGCAAACAGAATCCAACAACATATTAAAAAGATCATACATCATGACCAAGTGGGCTTTATCCCAGGAATGCAAGGATTCTTCAGTATCTGCAAATCAATCAATGTAATACACCACATTAACAAATTGAAAGATAAAATCCATATGATTACCTCAGTAGATGCAGAGAAATCGTTTGACAAAATTCAACATCCATTTATGATAAAAACCCTCCAGAAAGCGGGAATAGAGGGAACATACCTCAACATAATAAAAGCTATATGTGACAAACACACAGCAAACATTATCCTCAATGGTGAAAAGTTGAAAGTATTTCCCCTAAAGTCAGGAAGAATACAAGGGTGCCCAGTCTCACCACTACTCTTCAACATAGTTTTGGAAGTTTTGGCCAAAGCAATCAGAGCAGAAAAAGAAATAAGAGGAATCCAGATTGGAAAAGAAGTAAAACTTTCACTGTTTGCAGATGACATGATCCTCTACATAGAAAACCCTAAAGACACCACCAGAAAATTACTAAAGCTAATCAATGAATACAGTTAGCGAAAACAAGACCAGGAGCTGACTGTGGCTCAGATCATGAACTCCTTATTGCGAAGTTCAGACTTAAATTGAAGAAAGTAGGGAAAACCACTAGACCATTCAGATATGACCTCAATCAAATCCCTTATGATTATGCAGTGGAAGTGAGAAATAGATTTAAGGGACTAGATCTGATTGATAGAGTGCCTGATGAACTCTGGACGGAGGTTCGTGACATTGTACAGGAGACAGGGACCAAGACCATCCCCATGGAAAAGAAATGCAAAAGAGCGAAATGGCTGTCTGAGGAGGCTTTACAAATAGCTGTAAAAAGAAGAGAGGCGAAAAGCAAAGGAGAAAAGGAAAGATATAAGCATCTGAATGCAGAGTTCCAAAGAATAGCAAGGAGAGATAAGAAAGCCTTCCTCAGTGATCAATGCAAAGAAATAGAGGAAAACAACAGAATAGGAAAAACAAGAGACCTCTTCAAGAAAATTAGAGATTCCAAGGGAACTTTTCATGCAAAGATGGGCTCGATAAAGGACAGAAATGGTATGGACCTAACAGAAGCAGAAGATATTAAGAAGAGGTGGCAGGAATACACAGAAGAACTGTACAAAAAAGATCTTCACGACCAAGATAGTCACGATAATGTGATCACTGACCTAGAGCCAGACATCTTGGAATGTGAAGTCAAGTGGGCCTTAGAAAGCATCACTACGAACAAAGCTAGTGGTGGTGATGGAATTCCAGTTGAGCTATTTCAAGTCTTGAAAGATGATGCTGTGAAAGTGCTGCACTCAATATGCCAGCAGATTTGGAAAACTCAGCAGTGGCCACAGGACTGGAAGAGGTCAGTCTTCATTCCAATCCCAAAGAAAGGCAATGCCAAAGAATGCTCAAACTACCGCACAATTGCACTCATCTCACACGCTAGTAAAGTCATGCTCAAAATTCTCCAAGCCAGGCTTCAGCAGTATGTAAACCGTGAACTCCCAGATGTTCAAGCAGGTTTTAGAAAAGGCAGAGGCACCAGAGATCAAATAGCCAACATCCGCTGGATCATGGAGAAAGCAAGAGAGTTCCAGAAAAACATCTATTTCTGCTTCATTGACTATGCCAAAGCCTTTGACTGTGTGGATCACAATAAACTGTGGAACATTCTGAAAGAGATGGGAATCCCAGACCACCTGACCTGCCTCTTGAGAAACCTGTATGCAGGTCAGGAAGCAACTGTTAGAACCGGTCATGGAACAACAGACTGGTTCCAAATAGGAAAAGGAGTGCGTCAAGGTTGTATATTGTCACCTTGCTTATTTAACTTATATGCAGAGTACATCATGAGGAACGCTGGGCTGGAAGAAGCACAAGCTGGAATCAAGATTGCTGGGAGAAATATCAATAACCTCAGATATGCAGATGACACTACCCTTATGGCAGAAAGTGAAGAGGAACTCAAAAGCCTCTTGATGAAAGTGAAAGAGGAGAGTGAAAAGGTTGGCTTGAAGCTCAACATTCAGAAAACAAAGATCATGGCATCTGGTCCCATCACTTCATGGGAAATAGATGGAAAAACAGTGGAAACAGTGTCAGACTTTGTTTTTTTGGGCTCCAAAATCACTGCAGATGCTGATTGCAGCCATGAAATTAAAAGACGCTTGCTCCTTGGAAGGAAAGTTATGACCAACCTTGATAGTATATTAAAAAGCAGAGACATTACTTTGCCGACCAAGGTCCGTCTAGTCAAGGCAATGGTTTTTCCCGTGGTCATGTATGGATGTGAGAGTTGGACTGTGAAGAAAGCTGATCGCCGAAGAATCGATGCTTTTGAACTGTGGTGTTGGAGAAGACTCTTGAGAGTCCCTTATACTGCAAGGAGATCCAACCAGTCCATTCTAAAGGAGATCAATCCTGGATGTTCATTGGAGGGAATGATGCTGAGGCTGAAACTCCAATACTTTGGCCACCTCATGAGACGAGTTGACTCACTGGAAAAGACTCTGATGCTGGGAAAGGTTGGGGGCGGGAGGAGAAGGGGACGACGGAGAATGAGATGGCTGGATGGCATCACCGACTCTGTGGACATGAGTTTGAGTGTACTCCGGGAGTTGGTGATGGACAGGGAGGCCTGGCGTGCTGTGATTCATGGGGTCGCGGAGAGTCGGACACGACTGAGCGACTGAACTGAACTGAATCAATGAATATAGTAAAGTTTCAGGATATAAAATTAACATACAGAATTGCATTCCTATACACTAACCCAAAGAGAAAACAGAAAGAGAAATTAAGAAAACAATTCCATTCACCATTGTAACGAAAAGAAGGAAATACTTAGGAATGTGAAAGTGAAGTCGCTCTGTCGTGTCCGACTCTTTGCGACCCCATGGATTGTAGCCTTCCAGGCTTTTCCTTCCATGGCATTTTCCAACAAGAATACTGGAGTGGGTTGCCATTTCCTTCTCCAGGAGATCTTCCCAACCCAGGGATTGAACCCAGGTCTCCCGCATTGTAGGCAGATGTTTTACCATCTGAGCCACCAGGAAATCATATATCTACCTAAAGAAACAAAAGACCTATATATAGAAAAATATAAAACAGTGATGAAAGAAATTAAAGAGGACACAAGTAGATGGAGAAAGATACCATGTTTGTGGACTGGAACAATCAATATAGTGAAAATGAGTATACTACCCAAAGCAATCTATAGATTCAACACAATCTCTATCAAGCTACCAATGGTATTTTTCACAGAACTAGAACAAATAATTTCACAATTTGTATGGAAATACAAGAAAACCTTGAATAGCCAAAGCAATCTTGAGAAAAAAGAATGGAACTGGGGGAATCAACCTGCCTGACTTCAGACTATACTACAAAGCTGACAGTATGGTACTTACACAAAGACAGAATTATAGATCAATGGAACAAAATAGAAAGCCCAGAGATAAATCCACGCACGTATGGAAACCTTATCTTTGACAAAGGAGGCAAGAATATACAATGGAGAAAAGACAATCTCTTTAACAAATGGTGCTGGGAAAACTGGTCAGCCACTTGTAAAAGAATGAAACTAGAACACTTCCTAACACCATACACAAAAATAAACTCCATACACAAAAATAAAATGGATTAAAGATCTAAATGTAAGACCAGAAACTATAAAACTCCTAGAGGTGAACACAGGCAAAACACTCTCCGACATAAATCACAGCAGGATCCTCTATGACCCACCTCCCAGAGTATTGGAAATAAAAGCAAAAATAAACAAATGGAACCTAATTAAACTTAAAAGCTTTTGCACAATGAAGGAAACTATAAGCAAGGTGAAAAGACAGCCTTCAGAATGGGAGAAAATAATAGCAAATGAAGCAACTGATAAAGGATTAATCTCAAAAATATACAATCAATTCCTGCAGCTCAATTCCAGAAAGATAAACGACCCAATCAAAAAATGGGCCAAAGAACTAAACAGACATTTTTCCAAAGAAGGCATACAGATGGCTAACAAACACATGAAAAGATGCTCAACATCACTCATTATCAGAGAAATGCAAATCAAAACCACAATGAGATACCATTTCACGCCAGTCAGAATGGCGGCTATACAAAAGTCTACAAGCAATAAATGCTAGAGAAGGTGTGGAGAAAAGGGAACGCTCTTACACTGTTGGTGGGAATGCAAACTAGTACAGCCACTATGGAGAACAGTGTGGAGATTCCTTAAAAAACTGGAAATAGAACTGACACATGACCCAGCAATCCCACTGCTGGGCCTACACACCGAGGAAACCAGAATTGAAAGAGACACGTGTACCCCAATGTTCATTGCAACACTGTTTACAATAGCCAGGACTTGGAAGCAACCTAGATGTCCATCTGCAGACGAATGGATAAGAAAGCTTTGGTACATATGCACAATGGAATGTTACTCAGCCATTAAAAAAGAATACATTTGAATCAGTTCTAATGAGTTGGATGAAACTGGAGCCTATTATACAGAGTGAAGTAAGCCAGAAAGAAAAACACCAATACAGTATACTAACGCATATACATGGAATTTATAAAGATGGTAATGATAACCCTGTATGTGAGACAGCAAAAGAGACACAGATGTATAGAACAGTCTTTGGGACTCTGTGGGAGAGGGCAAGGGTGGGATGATTTGGGAGATTGGCATTGAAACATGTATATTATCATATGTGAAATGAATCATCAGTCCAGGTTTGATGCATGAGACAGGTTGTTTGGGGCTGGTGCACTGGGATGACCTAGAGGGATGGGATGGTGAAGGAGGTGGAAGGGGGATTCAGAATGGGGAACACATGTACACCCGGGGTGGATTCATGTCAATGTATGGCAAAACCACTACAATATTGCAAAGTAATTAGCCTCCAATTAAAATAGGTAAATTTATATTTTAATAAAATGACCCACACACTGAAAAAATATATATATATATTGACTGTACTCTTTCTTTTTAGTTGGAATTTCTTCCAAAATAATGGGCAAAGGTTGCAAACATTTCAGAAGGATGGAAGGATCCTAAAAATTCTCTTTAAACAGTGATTTTTATTGAGATAAACAATGCTATGTCACAAAGTAAGCTATATAAACAAAAATAACTAAATTCTGCTATCTGGGAAAAGCAGCACATACTTCAAATAAAACATGAAATATAGGCACTACATTATGGAAATAGGTTTACTGTCAAACAGGCAATTAAAATCTAAAGTATGGTGAGCCAAAGACACATTCATTTTCTAAAGCTGGGATGAATAACAAGAGGACTCTTTCCACTTCTTTTCTTTTTTTTTACAAATAAAACACGAATGGAATTATCTCACTTGCGGTGGAGTACATATTTTCAGACAATGCTGACACATCTTTATTGCTCAATCTGCTACTAAAAAAATTAAACCTGCTTTTGCAGTGTGTGGACAGTTAGTTTGGCTGCACATGTTAATAGCCTCTACCTGAGTTAATATACCATTTAGAGCTATGTGATTGTGAAAATAATCCTCGAAGTAAACAACACATACTCCATGGTAAACACTACATTATCCCCAAGCAGAGTGAAATCAACTCAATAAATAAAAGCCCTGGCAGCAATTTCTACCTCTTACAATTAAACTAATTATTGCTTGAAAATAAAGTGTGGTAATTTAATTCACTACTTGCAGCAAAGCCCTTCAAAGCTTATGTATTTGAGAACTTATTGTCTTTGGGTTAATGGACATTAATTTTTTTCAACCATAGCTCTTGACCATTTTACAAGGACAATTACAGCATAGGCACAGGAAGATTTGTATGAATAAATCCAGTTGTCTAAAGTGTGCACCAAAGGAAACCATTACTTGCCCAAGGACTCTAGGACATTGGTGACAAAATTAGTAAAGAAAAATAAGTTTAGTTTCTATTGCTGAGGCATTTGTTGCAACTATAATGTTTACTCTCTTTTATTAAATGGAAATTAAAGATACAAGTAATATGGCTGGCTAGAAAATACTCTACATGGGTAATATTTATTAATGCATCTGCAGTATATATCAAGAGCTATTAGAGATACTGCACATAAATCATCTTGTTTAATTTTTTTAGTAGTCACAAGATGGGCATTGTTCATCTTGGATGTGTTAGGATTATAAACAATGAATTAATTTCATAAAATTATAAAAGATGATAAAGTTAGCTTTGAGACAAGGCAGAAACTCTTGTATCAAACTAAAGGCTACAAATATATCAAAATTTACAAAAATATTTATTTATATACACACAGTAATTTCACTACTGGGAACTTAAACCAATAAGTAATCATATATGCTGTTTCCAGTATAACTTGTAGAAGCCAAGAAAAGTGAGAGAGATTAAGAAATCAAGTTAAAAGATAATTCCTGTAAATCTACTACACAAAGAAGTGTTGTGTATAATGGTTAGAGATGAATTATATATTCAACTCTAAGTGGAAAACTAAACAAAGAGAAATCAATTACATTTCAGTATCTCTAATATGAACCCAATAGATAGAATTAAGTTCATTTTTCTGTGTTGGTATTAAGGTTTGATAAAGATTTCCCCTGTGGAGCCTCATAAAAGTGATTCTCCTTAATGAACTTGAAAAGTTCTTCAACAGCAGGCTTACAGCAAATACCACAAATCCTGAGTCATATTCAAAAGTGTAGCTCAGAGAAACGATTCCACCAGGGGATCAAACAGTGACAAGAATACTGAAGTCTCTGATGGTCTTATTTGAACCAGGAACAAATTTAGAACATGTGGATGACGGAGTGAATTATAAAGGGTTTAAGTTTAATAGTTTTAAAAACTGTGTTTCCAGTATCTTGACCTCTGTCAAAGATTCCAGAGAAAGGATGAAAGGGGTGATTTGTTGGGGGTGTGTGATTCTCTTCCTGTCTTCCTGTTTACAGAGAGCAGCTTCTTTCTTATCAGTTTCATTTTTGAGCTTTTTTTTTATTATTATTTTAAGAGAGGATTCATTGGGGAATAAAACTATGGAGTAAGTTTATTACAGCAATATTTGAAGGAGAGAAATAATTACAACATAAAATCACAAATTTAGATGGTCAATATCGAAGTCAGATTGATTATATTCTTTGAAGCCAAAGATGGAAAAGTTCGATACAGTTAGCAAAAACAGGACTGGGAGCTGACTGTGGCTCAGATCATGAACTCCTTATTGCTAAATTCAGACTTAAACTGAACAAAGTAGGGAAAACCACTAGACCATCCAGGTATGACCTAAATAAAATCCCTTATGATTATACACTGGAAGTGACAAATAGATTAAAGGGATTAGATCTGATAGACAGAGTGCCTGAAGAACTATGGATGGAGGTTCATGACATTGTACAGAAGGCAGTGATCAGATCATCCCCAAGAAAAATAAAAGCAAAAAAGCCAAAATGGTTGTCTGAGGAGGACTTACAAACAGCTGAGAAAAGAATAGCAGTGAAAGGCAAAGGAGAAAAGGAAAGATATAACCATTTGAATGCACATTTCCAAAGAACAGCAAGAAGAGATAAGAAAGACTTCCTCAGTGATCAAAGCAAAGAAATAGAGGAAAACAATAGAATGGGAAGGACTAGAGATCTCTTCAAGAAAAGTAGAGATACCAAGGGAACATTTCATGCAAAGATGGTCTCAATAAAGGACAGAAATGGTATGGACCTAACAGAAGCAGAAGATATTAAGAGGTGGCAAGAATACACAGAACTATACAAAAAAGTTCTCCCTGACCCAGATAACCACGATGGTGTGATCCATCACCTAGACCCAGACATCCTGGAATGTGAAGTCAAATGGGCCTTAGGAAGCATCACTACGAACAAAGCTAGTGGAGGTGATGGAATTCCAGTGGAGCTATTTCAAATTCTGAAAAATGATGCTGTGAAAGTGCTGCACTCAACATGCCAGCAAATTTGGAAAACCCAGCAATGTCCACAGGACTGGAAAAGATCGGTTTTCATTCCAATCTTAAAGAAAGGCAATGACAAAGAATGTTCAAACTACCTCTCAATTGCACTCATCTCACACACTAACAACGTAATGCTCAAAATTCTCCAAGATAGGCTTCAACAGTACATGAATCGTGAACTTTCAGATGTTCAAGCTGGATTTAGAAAAGCCAGGGGAAGCAGAGATCAAATTACCAACATCTTTTGGATCATCAAAAAAGCAAGAGAATACCAGAAAAACACCTATTTCTGCTTTATTGACTATGTTAAAGCCTTTGACTGTGTGGATCACAACAAACTGTGGAAAATTCTTCAAGAGATGGGAATACCAGATCATCTGGTCTGTCTCTTGAGAAATCTGTATGCAGGTCAAGAAGCAACAGTTAGAACTGGACATGGAACAACAGACTGGTTCCAAATCAGGAAAGGGATATGTCAAGGCTGTATATTGCCACCCTACTTATTTAACTTATATGCAGAGTATATCATGTGAAATGCTGGGCTGGATGAAGCACAAGCTGGAATCAAGAATACTGGGAGAAATATCAATAATCTCAGATATGCAGATGATGCCACCCTTATGGCAGAATGTGAAGAACTAAAGAGCCTCTTGATGGAGGTGAAAGAAGAGTGTGAAAAAGTTGGCTTAAAACTTAACATTCAGAAAACTAAGATCATGGTATGCCGTCCCATCACTTCATGGCAAATAGACGGGGAAACAGTGACAGACTATTATTGGGGGCTCCAAAATTGCTGTAGATTTTCATGGTGACCATAGCCATGAAATTAAATGATGATAAAGCTATGACCAACCTAGACTGCATATTAAAAAAAAAAAAAATAGACATTACTTTGCCAACAAAAGTCCATTTACTCAAAGCTATGGTTTTACAAGTAGTCTTGTATGGATGTGAGAGTTGGACTATAAAGAAAGCTGAGTGCCAAAGAATTGATGCTTTTGAACTCTGGTGTTGGAGAAGACTCTTGAGAGTCCTTTAGACTGCAAGGAGATCCAACCAGTCAATTCTAAATGAAATCAGTCCTGAATATTCATTGGAAGAATTGATGCTGAAGCTGAAACTCCAGTACTTTGGTCACCTTATGCAAAGAGCTGACTCATTTGAAAAGACCCTGATGCTGGGAAAAATTGAAGGCAGGTGGAGAAGAGGACAACAGAGGATGAGCTGGTTGGATGGCATCACTGACTCAATGGACATGAGTTTGAGCAAGCTCCAGGAGTTGATGGATAGGGAAGCCTCGCGTGCTGCAGTTCATGGGTGTCGGAAAAAGTCCAACATGACTGAGCAACTGAACTGAATTCAACAGAACTGTTAATCACAAAAGTTCATAATGACTAAACAGCAATACAAATTTAGTTCTAAAATAAGTATTGTACACATGTGTTAATGTTGGGTCACACATTACAATTCTGATTTTAACAGAGTTCAAAACAAAGAAATCAGGACCTATTTCTTTTTAATGAGGTGGCCGAACAGCAGACACACAGAGGCAGATCTTTGTGAGAACCCTAACAGGCAAGACAACCAACCATCAGGTTGAGTCCAGTGGACACCACTGAGAATGTTAAAGCCAAAATCCAAGACAAGGAGGGCTTCTCACCTGATCAGCAGAGTCTGATTTTCACTGGCAAACAGCCAGAAAATGGCTGCAATCTGTCAGACTACAATATCCAGAGAGAGTCCACCCTACCCTTGGTGCTTCAGCTGTGAGACAACATCATCCAGCCTTCTCTCCACCAGCTTGCTCAGAAATACAACTGGGACAAGGTGATCTGCCAGAAGTGTTATACTCACTTACACCCCTGTGCTGTCAACTGCTACAAGTGCAGCTAAATCAACAACCTGCACCCCAAGAAGAAGGTCAAATAAGGCCCCTTCATCCACTTCTCCTTGGCTCTCAGGGTGGCTACTTGCCCAAGCTCCATGGCCCTGGAACCTCAATAAAACTTCCCTTTCATTGAAAAAAAAGAAAAGAAATCAATTACAAGATTTGATGTCAACATGAGCCAGCATATTGATGCCATTTCAGGTAATTGTGAAAATTAAATATAAAAGGTTTTATATAAAAAAAGAAAATACATAAAGGTGAAATTTTATTAATGTGATTTGAAAGGTTTTTTCTTTTCATCTTTAAACATTCCTGTAAGAAAAAGCAATAATTTTGACTACATAAAGTTTTTAAATTAAAAGCAAATCACCACATGATAGAAAATATTTGTTACAATTGCAACTGTAAAATTTTAATATCCTTATTATTGATAATAATTATTCAGTGACAATAGGGAAAACATTGCAATGCCAAATTTTATAACTGTAATAATTTGGAGTTTTTCTTGATAAAAATAATAACAGCAACCATTATGTAATTACAGTGTGCTAGGAAGGCAATGGCAAGCCACTCCAGTACTCTTGCCTAGAAAATCCCATGGATGGAGGAGCCTGGTAGGCTGCAGTCTGTGGGGTCGCTAAGGGTCGGACACGACTGAGCAACTTCACTTTCACTTTTCACTTTCACACATTGGAGAAGGTAATGGCAACCCACTCCAGTGTTCTTTCCTGGAGAATCCCAGGGATAGGGGAGCCTGGTGGGCTTCCGTCTGTGGGGTCACACAGAGTCGGACACGACTGAAGTGACTTAGCAGCAGCAGCAGCAGGAAACCTTTTAAATTATCTATATATGTAACATTTCATCCTCACAACAACTCTTATGAAGTAATAGTGTTTATAGAAGTGGGGAACCTATGTCATAGGAGTATGAAGTAACTCACCCAAATCACCTGGCTAGTAAATGTTGGTTCCAGAAGTGAGCCCCAAGCAGTCTAGCTCTAGAACTCAGGTTCTTTCCCTAAACATGAGCTGTCATTCAATAGCAAATTGCTAAGCTCCTCTCAGCCCTACCATACTCCATAATACTATATCATGGAACAACAACGTGATCACCTTTCATCTACTTGCTACTCTCCAATTTCCAAAATGTTGTCCATGCATTATATGTTCCCAGAGCACTTCTATAAGCAAGGGCACTATCCTTCTGGCTTTGATCTAATACTGCTATGAAACCATCTGTTTAGTGTGTGTTGTCAGTCTCACAGACTGGGGTTTGATTATCTGATTTCAGAAAGGATCCTGGGAGTGGTTATATTTCATAAATTATAGATTGTTATAGAAAGAAGGGAACAAGCCAATCTACTATAACATTCTAGTTTATTAGAGTATTTAGACATAACAAAGCTTATAAAACTAATGAACGGCAGATATCAGACTAAAATTTATATTTTGCTAAAGTGAAGAAAGCTGATCACCGAAGAATTGATGCTTTTGAACTGTGGTGCTGGAGAAGACTCTTGAGAGTCCCTTGGACTGCAAGGAGATCCAAGCAGTTCATTCTAGAGGAGATCAATCCTGGGTGTTCACTGGAAGGACTGATGCTAAAACTGAAACTCCAATACTTTGGCCACCTCATGCGATGGATGAGTTGACTCACTGGAAAAGACTCTGATGCTTGGAGGGATTGGGGGCGGGAGGAGACTGGGACGACAGAGAATGAGATGGCTGGATGGCATCACCAACTCGATGGACATGAGTTTGAATGAACTCCGGGAGTTGGTGATGGACAAGGAGGCCTGGCGTGCTGTGATTCATGGGGTCGCAAAGAGTTGGACACGACTGAGCGACTGAACTGAAGACATAGCATGTAAATATGAAAGCAATCAGTAACAATATTAACCGGATACTCTAATATGAAATCTAATATGAATCATAAAGAACTAAAACTGCTTAAACTATGATTGAGACTATCATTTTCTTACTGAAAATATGACACTTGTATAGCTGCCAGCATGAGCTCAGAAACTCAGACCTCTAAGCAAGGCTATGATATACTACAGACAATCACATCGGAGAGGAATACAAGAAATATCAAAAGCCTTTGTATCCATCAATGTTTAGAGTTTTTCCACACATAGAAAACAAATTACTTTATGCCTACATTTTTTAGAGGTCAACAGTTATCCTCTTTTACAGCTGAGATCTCAGGGAACTGAATAGCAAGAAACTGATAGGTCACAGTGAAGGATTCAACATTTTAAACTTTTTCTACCTGTCGAAAAGTTAAACCCAACTAATACCCAACAGAGTATTTGCTTTAATAATAACTAAAAAATGCTTTCTTATAAAAGCATCTTAAAATTCAAAAGTCAAAGGAAATTTTGAATAGAAGAACAGGAAAGAGAATACAGGGGGAAAAAAGCGAAACAGTCCATGTGACTTCTCTTGAAGGTGTAAGAAGGGTACATTATGATTTCTTAGTACTCAACTAGGGAATTAATTTTGCAGTTGTTCACCTTTTATTATCACAAAAATCTGAACTTTGAAAAATCATTATACTATAATACAATAATTATTTAGATTAAATGTGGCCTCCACCTCTTGGGATTAAAATTAGCAAAATCATCTAAACTCCTCAGATGAAAAAAGAGTATTGCCAAAATAATCAGCAAGAAATTTGATGATGATTTGCTTGTTTTTAATTGGGCAAATGTTTATTTTAGAAAAAATAAAGAAAATACAGAAACTTAAAAAAAAATAAAATTGACTGTAATCTCATCATGAAATAATAAATACAATTATACTAATAATGTTTGTGAAACACTCACCATGTACTGTTGTTCTAAACTATTTTTTATGTGTTGACAGTTAATTCTTATAACAAACTTTTGGAACACAGAGTTAAATTTTTCAGCCTCCTTTTCACTAAAGAGAAACTGAGTCACAGAAAAATGAAAATGACTTGCTCTAAATTGCTTAGTTGCTCAGTCATGTCTGACTCTTTACAACACTATGGATTGTAGCCCACCAGGCTCGTCTGTCCATGGGGATTCTCCAGGCAAGAATCCTGGAGTGGATTGACATGCCCTCCTCCAGGGGAATCTTCCAAATGCAGGGATTGAACCCAGGTCTCCGTCATTGCAGGCAGATTCTTTACCATCTGAACCACCAGGGAAGCACTGCTCTAAATTACTGAGTTACTAATTTGTGGTCAGACTTCAAGTCCACTTATTTTGGTTTTAGGTTAGTGATTGTTACCCACTATTCTCTACTACTGGAAACTGGTTTCTATACCACATAGATCATAAACACTAAGGAAACAAATGGGTTCATGGAATGTAGACTCACAAGTTAAATATTGTACAAGCCATGCAAGGGAAAAATTTCAGGCAGAGTTATAACCTGAAAATAACTGCTTTGTATTTTAACATTTTCGTTTTGTAACATTGTCTACCAAATCAATCAGCTATCAGAAGGGAAAAAAAATTCAAAGTGAATTTCATTGTGACTATGATGAAAAGTATGTTCTGAAAATGAGTTCAGGAGAAAATATAATGATACCATTATGGTTGGACTTGACATTGAATTGTCTTACTTCCATCAATTCAATACAGTACTTCTGCACTCAAAGGAATCTGAAAATATTGATTAAAATCCAAGTTGAACAAAATAGAAGTTTTATGTAATTTATGATACACACTGTCATACCCTAAAACAAAATCAGTGGAGATCTAGCTACAAATTACCAAGTTCATTTTTGAAGCTGACATGTGAAAATCATCAGAACAAGAGGTAGCTTAATTTTGTTCTACTTCTTCTCTACTGCCGTTGGAGTAGAGCTACCAGTGAAACATTTTGTCGTTGCTTTTTACTTCAGATTTGTCAATTCCATCCTTCCCACAAAGTGATTCAAGTAAGAGACACTAGATGTGAACAAATTTCAAAGTTAAAAATGCACTCTGGGGGTGTCCCTGGTGGTCCAGTAGTTAAGAATCCGCCTTACAATGTAGGGGGCTCTGGTTTGACCCCTGGTTGGAGAGCTAAGATCCCACATGTTGTGGAGCAACTAAGTCCATGCACCACACCTAGGGAACCCTGCGCCACAGCAAAAGATCCCACATGATGCAGCCAAATAAATAAGTATTTTTTAAAATGCACTTTGGACACCTCTTGATTTCTAAATTTCAAGGCAGTGGTTTAGTATTTAATAGAAACTACAAAATAGCTGTTTTATGAGTAATACATATAGGGTAATTCTATCAAGCCATAATTAAAGATAACTATTTCTAAAATTACTACATAGCAATGTTCCTGTCCACCTTCTGCATTTTCATTTGGAGCTGATTACTCAATCCTCCTCCGAAGTACATATAAGATTGCATATTTGCATTATTTGGGGACAGAAAACTGGAGATTCATAGTCCTGTTTTTATGATATTTAATAAGGGATAGTCCTGGAGATAATCTAGCTGTGGCAGATGCAGGCTTGCTGCTTAATGTTACCCAGTTCTGTTTCTTCCTGGATACACAGATCACATGTCACAGTCACTGCCTATGACTGAATTCTAACCAGAGGTTTGCAAGTCATCATTATATGCTCACATTCAAGGCCTGGCCTGTAAAAAAACACCCCCACATAATTTTCTCATGTCAGTGACACTATGAAGTTAGATTCTACAGTACACAACAGCCCATTCTTAAATATTTGATGATGTATTTAAGTCAGTTGATACATTTTTGGAAGTTTGAGGTTTATCATGGGGAGAATATTTATACCAAAGAAATCAGAAAATATTACACATTAGAGCTCTTTTTTCTTTTCTTCATTTTGGGAGGCTATTTACTAGCGTATGACTGCCGTTAGAACGGTTTTGTAATCCACAGATGAAAGATGACAGAGCCAAAATCTAGAAGGAGGAACTTAATCTCTGGTTCACTACTGGGAAAAAGTCACCTGACCAAGAACACCTGTATCAGACTGTTATGACAATGAGAAACAGGGTGCCCAGGATTGCTGTGCCCACTATCACAGTGTAATTAATAGCTTCCCCTTTCACTTACAGAGGTGTCTTAATTTAAATAATAGTTACTAATAAAAACTTTCAAAATTTCAAGATTTAAGCCACTGAAAAATTGAGGTTTATTTGTCACAGTCTTCATAGTTAATATCTTAATATACTAGTTTCATTCCTTCATTGTACAATAAAGACTGATACTTGACTTTCATAGTAATCTTATAAAGAAAAGCAGTTATTTGATATGCATGCACACTTTCACATATGTGTAAAATGAGGCAGAGAGAGTAAACTTTCCAAATTTAATAGAGGCAGATGATTAAGAATTCCCTTGACCTGGAATCCAGGGCTATTGACCATAGCAATCTCTAAATTCCCAACAGGCTTTTGAACATAATGTGTGACTTAGATACCGTGATCTGTTTTTATTTAGGAAACTATTTCAGTTTGTACTTTCTCAGCACATAGCATTTGGAGAGAGAATAAGATGGTCCAGATGCATCCTGGGTGACAATGTAAATATATTTAATAGAATTTTATGTCTCCTGGGGGCATTTTGTTTCTCAGTCACAACTATAGTTGCTACTTCAAAATGTTAACAAATTAAAACCATTTGGCTTGACATGAAATCCAGCATCCCAAAGTTAGTTGTTGGATCTTTTTTCGGCCTTTGACAGGTATACTGTAGAGAGGGCTATGCCTAGAATAAACAGTGCCGTACCTAAAATCAATCCACATTATAGTCAGATTGACTTTGGCCATGAAAACTCATTCCTAAATGTAAACATAAAACCTACACCAGTGTCCTTTCATAAAAAACCTCTGGATGGGAGAGGCTGGTTGAACACTGGTTAAACAACCAAGTTCCTATTGTTCCTCTTAGTTTCTGAATTATTTCCATTGATTGGTTATGCCCAAACTCCTATGCCTTAATGTCATCATCTTATAGCCATTCAGTCAAAATTCTCAATCTGTTAGCATTCTACATTTTTATTCTGTGTATATGTGTGCTTTTTTATATATTTTTTGTAACTGAATGATAATTGCTTTACAGAATTTTGCTGGCTTCTGCCAAACATCAACATGAATCAGCCATTGATATACACATGTCCCCCGCTCTTGAACCTTCCTCCCACCACCCTCTCCATCCCACTCCTCTAGATTGTTATAGAGCCCTGGTTTGAGTTCCCTGAGTCATACAGCAAATTCCCATTGGCTGTCTATTTTACATATAAATTTTAATTAATGTTTAAGTCAAACATATGCTTCTCATGTTATATAATTTGGTCCTCATAGGAAACATAAAGCAGATTTGGCAGTATCACCATTAAAGAAACTGAGGTTCAGCAAAGGTAAGTACAATATCTACAACCTTTTTCAGACTATTGGTTAATACCATTATTGAAATGTATTGGTAAATTATAATTTCAATTCAGAAAATGCCAGAAAGTTTCAAAATTTCTCTGAAAACAAAGAAGCCAAACTTATTTTAATGAGACCACCAAAGTTTAGGTAATAGACAAGAATAATATCAGAAATAAATCTCACTGATCAATAGAAATACAAAAATTCTAAATAATACATTCACAATCCAAATCTAACAGTGTCAGATTCTTGGTGTTGTTCAGTCACTAAATCATGTCCGACTCTTTTGTGACCCCATGGACTACAGCTTGCCAGGCTCCTCTGTCCATGGGATTACCCAGGCAAGAATACTGGAATGGGTTGCCATTTCCTTCTCCAGGGGGTCTTTCCAACCCAGAGAGCAAAATTGTATCTCCTGTATTGCAGACGGATTTCTACCACTGAGCTGATGAGAGAGTCAATTCCTAGGCAGGTTGATAAGAAGTCTCCGAGGAGGAGAAAAGGGTCTGGGGCTCTCAAGGAGGAGATAGGAGTCTGGAATTTCAAGGAGGAATGGACAAATGTCTTTTTTTTTCCCCTCTACATTCCTTAGTCTTAGTCACATAAAACGTTTTTATCTTTAAGCCAGGAACTGATAATTTCACAACAAACAACTCAGTTTAAACTCTATACTAAACTCTGCTACACAAAAGCTCTCAAGTGATCACATCTGGTGTCTGGTCCCAAAGCTAAATCTTCTTCGGATATCATGAATCTGATATCATTCACATAAGCTATCATCTTGGGCGCTCTTCTGGGATCTTCAGGACAAGGTAAGAACACTCAGAGCTCTAGCATTGTCTGCTTTCTCAGTATATATGTTTTCTACTTTCTTTACTTTACTAACTCTCCAGAGTGCTTGTGTGAATGAATGACACACCATGCACAAAGCAAGTGATGAGCCCTGTTCTGTGGCTTCTTGGTCTTTAACAATAAGCTATCACCACCAAAGGCTTCCTGAAAGTTTCAGGAACATAAGAATTGCTCCATTTCAGAGTATTTCATAACATAATCTGTTTAAGCACATTCAGTTCAGTTGCTCAGTCCGGTCTGACTCTTTGCGACCCCATGAATCAAAGCACGCCAGGCCTCCCTGTCCATCACCAACTCCCGGAGTTCACTCAAACCCACCTCCATCGAGTTGGTGATGCCATCCAGCCATCTCATTCTCTGTCCTCCCCTTCTCCTCCTGCCCCCAATCCCTCCCAGTATCAGAGTCTTTTCCAGTGAGTCAATTCTTCTCATGAGGTGGCCAAAGTATTGGAGCTTCAGCTTTAGTATCAGTCCTTTCAATGAACACCCAGGACTGATCTCCTTTAAAATGGACTGGTTAGATCTCCTTGCAGTTCAAGGGACTCTCAAGAGTCTTCTCCAACACCACAGTTTAAAAGCATCATTAATGGAAGATAAAAAATGTATGATCATATCAATAACTTAAAAAAAGATTTGATTAAATAAAACTTTTTTTTTGCTTAAGAAATATTTGTGTTTTTTTTTTTAAATCTTTCCACAGGTACTATCATTTAAATTAAGACACTCCTATGAGTCGAAGGGGATGCTATTAATTAGATTGAGAAAGTGGGTACAATACTGCCCAAAGCAAACCATGGAACTCTGTTTCTTACTGACATAACAGTCTAATAAGTTCAACAAAATTAAGACAGAAACATTATGAACTATATAAAAAAAGAAAAACTAGAAAATAAGAAATAATTCTTAGTAAACCAGAATAGTGTGGGATTTACCTAGTGTTATGAAATATGTTGACCCAAAACCTTTAGAGAATGAAATACTAATTCACACCCCTAAAATCATAAAAATCAGAAAACAAGAATCAGAGAGTATGTGAAGAAATCAGCAGTTTACCAATGTCTAATAAACATCAAAATATACTTGAGCTAGGATTCAGCAATCTTAGTTTTAAATATGTGTTAGAGAACCCATCATATGGACCCAAGATATGTGCATGATTTCTAGTAAAAAAAAATACTAGGTGGGGATAAATCCAAAGGTGGTGGGTAGGTATATTATGATATATTCTTATAATGTATTATACTATTAAATAAATTATTTTGATTATGTTTCTCCTCAAGGATAAATCTCCAATATGTACATTTGAATGAAAAGACTGTTTTGTTCCTCTAAAAATCAAGCTACTGAAATATATTCAGTGTGATGAATAAAATGTTATGTAAGATATTTTTAAAATGTGGACATGAAACATGCAGTCAAAACATTAAAAACTGGACCAAAAAGATATGAATCAACTTTAAAGTATAACTACTTAGTAGATATATCATTACCATCTCATAAGATAGTTTGGGATATCAGAGTGATTACCACAATAATATTAGGTACCAAGTTTCTGAAAAAATAATATAGTAACTACTATTAGGGAGGGAGGTTGAGAAGGGAGCATTGGACGATCTAAATTTACCTATGATGTTTTATATCATCTAAAAAAAATCGGAAGTGAAAATTACAAAATGTCAGTGTTTATTAATTCTTGATAGAGATTTTTTGCATAACAAAGTAAATTTTGTGCTATGAATGACCATAAGCATCAGCTAAGTCTCTTGTTTTTCAGATATGAAATAGAATAGACTACAGATGGTAAGATCAGAGACACATAACAGTACAACTAGAAAAAGGAATTCATGTTTCCTGACTCCAGTGTTCTTCCAAAGTTTTCCACAGAATTTAATCAGAAAGATTGTGGGTGGCCTTTTAATTTGATTTCAACAAAGATATTTTTACCTCAACTTATATTTTATTTTTCCTTCTGATAAAATTTCCTTCAACATATCTTTTTAATTCTTCCCTATAATAAGTTTTTTGTCTGTGTGGCTAGCCACTGTGAGAGTTTCTGATTGTCAGAAACATATCTTAGTTATCTTTTTAATTCCATTCATCTTAGTGTCTTATGCACACAAACACACACACACACACACACACAAAATTCAATATATGATCAAAGAGTTGAATGCACTGGTTTATCCTTTCAAAAAGTTGAGCAAATATGTTTTAAATATCTGCTTTATATCATGCACTGTGGCATGCACTAGGCTTATTGTCATATATTATGCAGATGAGTATTTTAACATTAAACTGAACACAAGCTCTGAAGAGTTAAGTTTTCTTCAGGTGACATCCGTCTTCAAGTTTCTGTGACTATCTCTAACCCATTTTGATAGGGATAATTTTAAACACACACAAACAGTAAGTAGTGCTGGGCTTTTTAGGTACAGTGATGAGCTAAAGCTAAAGAGATGCCAAGTACTGGCATGATTATCCCTCAAATAATCAATTTGTTTTTGCTGATCTTACAGCATGAAAGCGTCCAGAACAGCAGAGAAAAACTAATCAATAGCAAAAAGAAATCTTTCATGTGTTTTTTTTTATCAGCTCTTTAAAAATAGTCATGAAGTATATAAAAATAAGATACCAACAGCACTTAAACACCTACATTAAAAAAAAGTTTTTCCCTGACACTTTGCTTCTGGGTAGGAAGCTGAGTTCTGAACAATTGATGCTTTTGAACTGTGGTGTTGGAGAATACTCTTGAGAGTCCCTTGGACTACAATGAAGTCCAACCAGTCCATCCTAAAGGAAATCAGTCCTGAGTGTTCATTGGAAGGACTGATGTTGAAGCTGAAACTCCAATTCTTTGGCCACCTGATGCGAAGAACTGATTCATTGGAAAAGACCCTGATGCTGGGAAAGATTGAAGGTCGGAGGAGAAGGGGACGACAGAGGATGAGATGGTTGGATGGCATCACCAACTCAAAGGACATGAGTTTGAGTAAGCTCTGGTAGTTGGTGATGGACAGAGAAGCCGGGTGTACTGCAGTCCATGGGGTCACAAAGAGCCAGACATGACTGAGCGACTGAACTGAACTGAAGAAGGAGTAAGGACAATTCTTCCTGTCTTTGCCACTAAACGCACTGTATGAAAACTATACAGAATGCATGGAACAGCTATTTAAGAAAAGGAGAATTAAATAATAGTACAGTGGGAAGAGTATAAGAATTCAAAGTACTATCAAACTAGTGATTAGTGTATCTTTTAATATCCATGATCTCAACCAATCACAAACAGCCCCCCCCACAAAAAAAAAAAAACAACAATGAGCTCCAGAAGTTCTTTAATTTTGGCTCAGAGACAAAGTACCTCCTAATTGTTAAAAAAAAAATGAGTGAAATATCTCCATTTTTCTTTTTTTTTTTCTCCAGTCTCGTACTCCAGATCTAAAGCAATCTGGCAATTGTGGCACCAACAGTGGCAGAAAATAGGGGCCTGTGGAGGCTAAAATTCTGAACAAAAATGATCTTGTATGATAAGAAAAACTGTCTTCCAAAGAGAATGGGACAAAATGTCATTGCCTTTTTCCTCTATGTAGCCTTTTCTTTTGTTTTTTTAATGTTCTCAGATGCAGAGAAAACCATGGGAAATATGTAGCAGATCAGGGTAAATAAAATTCCAGCTTTCCGGCTGGAGTATAGAAAAGAGGTAGCTCAAAGGATCGTAAAGTATGAGGAGAAAGAAAGAGAAGGAATTCATAAAAGTGACTCCATAACATTGTTTATAAACTATCAGCCTTACTCACAAGCTGAACATGCATGGGTCTGATCTTAAAAGCACTCCATAGTCTTTGGCAACTGAACAATGGGAGAAATCACCACCCAGGTCACAGAGTAGCCACTGAGTGGTCCACTGCTGGAACAAATATATCTAACATTGCAAAACTTTTCAAAGTAGAACTGAGGTTGAAATCACACCACACAAATGACTAGTCAAAATTTGTAGCCTGAACCTAAACAAGTCAAGGGCCTGAGCTAAAAGAGGAAAATAAACATTCTCCATAGGATTTAAATAAGCCCCACATTTTCAGGAAAAAAATATTCAAACTGTTCAGGCAACAACTTAAAATTACTTGGTAAACAAAGAAATTACAGGGAGTAACTTACAGGACACAGATATTAAACTCATCTGAAGACTTTAAAGCAGGTATTACATATATGTTTCAGTATTTTAGAGTGAATGCTCTTGAAACAAAAAATACAGAAATCTCAAAGAATGAGAAAATATAAAGAACCAAATATAATTTTTAATACTGCAAAAAGATTTAATAGTCAAGTTCAATAGCAAAAATTGAGATGATAGAGGAAAGTTTGTGAACCTAAAGACAGGTCAATAAAAATTATTTAAGCAGAGAAACTGAAAGCAAAGCAATAAAAATATGATCTTGGGGAACAATATCATAAAGCCTATTATTAATGTCACTGCAGTTTAAGATAGAAAGAAAAAACCTGAAGTTCACATAAAAAATTTGAGGAACTAACAAACACAAGCCACAATATGGTAAAAGGTATGAACCTACTGATTTAAGTTGATGAGTCCCAAACTAGATAAACTCAAAATCATGCATACTCAAACACATAATAAAACTGCTGAATACTAAAGACAAAGAAAAATAATCATGATGATTTTTTTTAAATGAGATTGTGCCCTTTATTGAAGAACAAAAGTGATAAATCCCTAGGGCTTAACTAGATGTACATCTTAATAGTAAAAGACAGATGACATTCCAGTAGCATAAAATAATGAAGAGAGTTGCTATTTTAACACACTTGGTTTTTGTTTCTTAATTTCTGGGTGTGCATGATGATATTTTTAAATGACATTACCTAGAGGGGAACAATGACTGAAACAGCTTTGGATTTCTCATAAGAAAGCATACAGCCAAAAGGAAAAGGAACAGTATATCTGAAGTGCTACAAGGAAAGAACTATCAACCAATAATTCCATATCCAGCAAAAATATTGCATGGGTTCTAGATGCATGGGCTTCAGTAGTTGCCAGCACAGCCAAAATAAAAATATATAAATTATCTTTAATAAATCAACTAATTCTTCAAATGTCACAAATTCCAAAACTCACACGTGAAATAGACAACAAATAGTATTTTAAATATTAAAGTTATTTAAATGTATAGTTAAAAATTTCCTGAAAAAGAAATTTCCAGGCAAGATGATCTTCTTGGTAAATTCTGTCAAATATTTAAAGAATTAACATCAGTTCAACACAACCTCTTTCATAAAAGAGAGAACACCATATGAGATCTGTACTACTCTGATCCTAAAACTAGACAAAGACAATTTTAAAAATCCTACAACACATTATCTCACGATATAGAGAAAATCTTCAAAACAAGCTTCTTCAAAAATTATCAGCAAATAAATGAACTTCTTTACATGGAAAAGAAAAGGCTATCATTAGAAACAAACCGGCAAAACATATAAATGGAAAAGCTCACCAGTAAAGGAAAATATAAAGTAAATGTAGGAAATCATCTGTACACAAATATATCAAAACAAGCTATTGGTGAGTAAAGGAGAACACAAATGTAGGCTATCAGAAAAGCATTTGAAATTAAAAGACCAGCAACTAACAATACTGATTATAAATAGACTGCTAAATCATACATCAAGGTAACTGCAAGTCAAAAATCTACAACACATACAAAAAAAGGACTCCAAAAGACACTAATATTCATCAAATTACAAGAAGAAAACAATAAAGGAAGAAAAGAAAAAAAAAGACCTATAAAAATAAATCCAGGACAATTAAGAAAATGACAACAGGAACAAGTGTGTTGCTAATTACCTTAAAAACATAGATTAAATGCTCCAACCAAAAAAGACAGACTGGCTGAATGGATATAAAATCAAGACCCAAATATATACTGTTTACAAGAGACCCACTTCAGCTCTAGAAACTCATAGAATGAAAGTGAGGGAATAGAAGAAGGTATTCCATGCAAATAGAAAACAAAAGACAGCTAGAGTAGCAATACTCATATCACACAAAATAAACTTTAAAATAAAGGCTGTTACAGGAGACAGGGACACTACATAATGATCGAGGGATCAATCCAAGAAGAAGATATAACAACTGTAAATATATATGCATCCAACATAGGAGCACAACAATACAAAAGGCAAATGGTAACAGCCATAAAAGAGGAAATCAACAGTAACAGTAATAGTGGAGGATTTTAACACCCACTTGTAGCAACGAACAAAGGATCCAGACAGAAGATCAATAAAAAAAAACAAACAGCCATTAAATGACACACTAGACCAGATGGACTTGATATTTACATACCATTCCATACAAAATCAGCAAAACACATATTCTTCAAGTGTACATAGAACATTCTCCAGAACTGATGCATGCTGGGCCACAAAGCACACCTCAGTAAATTTAACAAAATTTAAATCATAACATGCATCTTTTCCTACCACAATGCTATGAAGTTAGAATTCAACTATAAGGGAAAAAAATGGTAAAAAACACAAACACGTGTAGACTACACAATATGCAACTAAATAACCATGAGTCACTGGAGAAATCAAATAGGAGATTTAAAAAATTTACCTAGAGACAAAATGAAAGCACAATGACCCAGAACCTATGGGACACAGCACAAGCATTAACTGTTCAAAGGGGAAAGTTTCAACACAATCTTACCTTAGGAAGCAAAAAAAAGCTCAAATAAACAACCTAACCTTATACTGAAAGGAAATGGAGAGAGAAGTAACAAAATCCAAAGTTAGTAGAAGAAAACAAACCGTAAAGATCAGAGTAGAAATAAATAAACTAGAAATGAAGAAAACAATAGAAAAGATCAATGAAACTAAAAGCTGGTCCTTTGAAAAACAAACAAAATTGATAAACTTTTAGCCAGACTACTCAAGAAAAAAGGGAGAGGGTTCAAATCAATAATATTAGAAATGAAAAAGGAGATATTGCAACAGACACCACAGAAATACAAAGGATCATAAGACACTACTACAAGTCACTATGTGCCAATAAAACAGGCAGCCTAGAAGAAATGAGCAAATTATTAGAAAGGTGTAATCAATCTCCCAAGACTGAACCAGGAATAAAGAGAAAGTATGAACAGACCATTCACAAGTATTGAAATTGAAAATGTGATTTAAAAACTTCTAACAAACAAAAGTTCAAGCAGATGTGAATTCTACCAAATATTGAGAGAAGAGTTAACACTTACCCTTCTGAAATTAATCCAAAAAATTGCAGAGAAGGAATACTCCCAAACTCACTCTATGAGGCCACAATCACCTCAATACCAAAACCAGAAAAAGATACTACAAAAATTACAGGCCAATATCACTGATGAAAACAGACACAAAAATCCTCAACAAAGTATCAGCAATCTGAATCCAACAGTATATTAAAAGGATTATATACCATGATTGGAGAAGGAAATGGCAGCCCGCTCTGGTGTTCTTGCCTGGAGAATCCCAGGAACGGGGGAGCCTGGTGGGCTTCCTTCTATGGGGTCACACAGAGTTGGACACTACTGAACTGACTTAGCAGTAGCAGCAGCATACCATGATTAAGTAGGATTTACCTCCAGGGACGCAAGGATTTTTCAATAGCTGCAAATCAGTGTGATATACTACATCAACAAATTGAAAAACTATACGATCATTTCAATAGATGCAAAAAAGCTTTAAATAAAATCCAACACTGTACACAGAAAGTAAGCAGAGAGGGAACATACCTAACATAATAAAGACCAGGTGTGACAAACCTTGGACTTCCCTCATAGCTCAGTTTGTAAAGAATATGCCTGCAATGCAGGAGATGTGGGTTCGATCTCTGGGTCAGGAAGATCCCCTGGAGAAGGACATGGCAACCCCCTCCACTATTCTTGCCTGGAGAATCCCACGGACAAAAGGATCTGGCCGGCTACAGTTCATGGTGTCGCAAGAGTTGGACACTACTTAGCATCTAAACCACCACCACCATGACAAACCTATAACTAGCATCCTACTCAGTGGTGAAAAGCTAAAAACATTTCCTGTAAGATCAGAAACAAGACAAGGATGTCCACTCTTGCCACTCTTATTCAACATAGTTTTAGAAGTCCTAGCCATGGCAACCAGAGAAGAAATAAAAGGAATCCAACTTGGAAATGAAAAGATAAAACTGTCAGTCTTTGCAGATGACATGATTCTATACACAGAAAATCCTAAAGACGCTACCAGAAAACTACTAGAACTCATTAATGAATTCAGTAAAGTTGCAGGATACAAAATTAATACACAGAAATCTGTTGTTTCTTATTCTTTTTTTAATTTTAATTTTTTTTTAATTGAAGGATGGTTGCTTTACAAAATTGTGTTAGTTTCTGCCAAACATCAACATAAATCAGCCACAAGTAGAGGCAGGGGACATATGTTGTGTTTCTATACACTAAAACAAAAGATCAAAAAGAGGAATTGAAGACACAATCCCATTTACCATCACATGAAAAACAATACAATACCTAAGAATAAACCTACCTTGAGAGACAGAAGACCCATAATCCAAAAACTGTAAGATACTGATGAAAGAAACTGGAGATGACAGATAAAACATATACCATGTTCTTAGACTGGAAGAATCAATATTGTCAAAATAACTAAACTACCCAGGCAATCTATAAATTCAGTGCAATCCCTGCCAAATTACCAATAGCACTTTTCACAGAACTAAAACAAAAAATCTTAAAATTTGTATGGAGACACAAAGACTCTGAATAGCCAAAGCAATCTTAAGAAATATGGAGCTGAAAGAAGCAGCTTCTCTGACTTCAGACTATAGTACAAAGCTGCAGTGTACTATGCAATGGAGGGAAGACAGTCTCTTCAATAAATGATTGTGGGAAAATTGGACAACTACATGCAAAAAATGAAATTAAAACATTCTTTAACACCATAAATAAAAATAAACTCAAGAAGGATAATGGCAAGCAACTCCAGTACTCTTGCCTGGAAAATCCCATGGATGGAGGAGCCTGGTAGGCTGTAGTCCGTGGGGTCGCTAAGGGTCGGACACGACTGAGCGACTTCACTTTCACTTTTCACTTTCACACATTGGAGAAGGAAATGGCAACCCACTCCAGTGTTCTTGCCTGGAGAATCCTAGGGACGGGGGAGCCTGGTGGGCTTCCGTCTATGGGGTCACACAGAGTTGGACACGACTGAAGTGACTTAGCAGCAGCAGCAGCAAGAAGAATTAAGGACCTAAATATAAGACCAGATACTATAAAACTCTTGGAAGAAAAACATAGGCAGAACACTCTTTGATATAAATTGCAGCAATGCCCTTTTTTTAACCCACCTCCTAGAGTTCTGGAAATAAAAAGTAAAAAATTGGGGACCTAATTAAACTCAAATGCTTTCGCACAGCAAAGAAAACCATAAGCAAAACAAAAAGACAACCCACAGGATGGGAGAAACTATTTACAAATGATGCAATTGATAAACGATTAGCCCCTGAAATTTATGAACAGCTCATGTGGCTGTTGTTAAAAAAACAAAAAACCCAATGAAAAAAATAGGCAGTAGTAGAAACCAACACAATACTGTAAAGCAATACCTTCAATCAAAATAATAATTAAAAAATAGGCAGAAGACCTAAATAGACATTTCTACAAAGAAGACATCCAGATGCCCAAGATGCACAGGAAAAGATGCTCAACATCTCTACTTATTAGAGAAATACAAATCAAAACTTCAATAAGGTGTCACCTCACACCAGGCAGAATGGCCATCATCAGAAAGTCTACAAACAATAAATGCTAGAGAGGGATTTGGAGAAAAGAGACCCTCCTACACTGTTGGTATGAAAGTATATTGGTGTTCTCACTATGGAAAAAAGTATGAAGGTTCCTCAAATAACTAAAAATAGAGCTACCATATGATCCAGTACTCCCACACGCGTGAACATATATTTAAGAGAGATGAAAACTCTAATTTGAAAAGATATATGCATCCCAATGTAAATAGTACCACTATGGAGAATAGCCAAGACATGGAAGCAACCTAAGTGTCCGTCAACATATGAAAGGATAAAGCTGTGGCGTTACACACAATGGAATACTATTCAGCCATAAAACAGAATGAAGGAATGTCCTTTGCAGCAACATGGATGGACCTAAAGGTTATTATTCTAGGTGAAGTATGTCAGACAGAGAAAGGCAAATTATTATATGGCATCACTTATATGTGGAATCTAAAAAATAACTTCTACAAATGTACTTATGAAATGTAAGTAGACTCAAAGACATCAAAAACAAAAATGGCTATGAAAGGGGAAGGGGAGGGATAAATTATAAGTTTTAGATTTATATATATATACACACTATAAATAAAATAGATAAACCACAAGGATTTACTGTATAGCACGGGGAACTATTAAATATCTTACAATAATCTATAATGGAAAAGAAAGTGAAAGAATCAGATTGCTGAAGACCTGAAACACTGTAAATCCACTACAGTTCAATTTATAAAAAAGAAGAAAGATGGTCATATTTTCAAAGGCCCGTTTGCTTAATACCTTTTCACATATATGATAAAGGTTACACTTTGACAGTAGCTCAAGAGTATAAAAACTGTAATATCTCCCATGACCCACAGTTTGCTAGTAACAGAAGAGAATCCAATTCTGTACTATCACTGCAACTTCAATTACTTTTCCCTCAAATCATCAAAATAAATCTTACATAGTGGTAGAGAAAGTGACCAGGTGATATGAATTCAAATCCTTTTCATTACAGAAATTCACCATTTCTTACTGATTCCTGAAATGTCATTGGCAAGAAATTTATTCTCTTAACCTAAACCTTTGACTTTCTTTGATATGAGTGCCTGCAATGTAAACATTTTAAGCTGTCATAAGGAATTTACATCTTAGTCACAGGGAAAGATCTGGGACCAGTGCCAATGAGAAAATGTATTTTATATATTATTTATGTATTATCTAGTGTGACATGCATTTGCATTAGCCTAATCAATGCATTTGCTCCTAGAACAAATTTACATGAAAATCTATGTTATAAAGAAAAGACTTCTGATAAGTGTGGGAAATGAGCAAATGGAGTTGGTTTTATGTTTCAGTAATTTAATGTCATCAAATTCTGAAAAACTGAAGTATGTATCTCTGCAACAGAGTTATAGTTACCAGGACATTAGTTACTCTTATAAATAGAAAATTTGAATATTTAGATGGTATTGATCACTTTTGAACAATCGAAAGGAAAAGGCCATAATATGAGTGTAATGATGATGGATGTTGCAAACCCCCCAATTTGGCCAGTGTTGTTCCCTTTCTTTTCCTGTCTATAATCAAGGCTGCTGTTACAGCTTGGTACTCATTGGGTTATTCCAATCATTAACTCACATAAAGTTCTCAATAAAATGCTTGCTATAAGAAATGGTAAAATTATCACTCATTTATAGCATATATAAATATGTCAAAATGCATGCTGTAATGACTAAAAATATCACTTAAAATCACAAAGCTAAGGAACTAATGGGGAGAGGTAGAATATTTAAACACTCTTAAAACCAGAGAAGGCAATGGCAAGCCACTCCAGTACTCTTGCCTAGAAAATCCCATGGATGGAGGAGCCTGGTAGGCTGTAGTCCGTGGGGTTGCTAAGGGTCGGACACGACTGAGCGACTTCACTTTCACTTTTCACTTTCACACATTGGAGAAGGAAATGGCAACCCACTCCAGTGTTCTTGCCTGGAGAATCCCAGGGACAGGGGAGCCTGGTGGGCTTCCGTCTATGGGGTTGCACAGAGTCGCACACGACTGAAGTGACTTAGCAGCAAAATAAAATAGACCAAAAAAGTCCAGGACTGGTGGCAGAAACATCAAATAGGTGATGACCGATTTAAGTCCTTTTATTAGCAATTGTATTAAATGTAAAATAAATAGTTGAGTTAATAGTGATTATCAAAATAGATTTTTTTAAAATCCATTTTAGAATTCTGTAGAAGCAGACACCATGCCAAGGAATCAATTGCAAGTAGTTTACTGGAGGATCCAGAGAACATGAGCAGGAGAGGAAAATGTGATACAAGGAAGTGGATGTTATTAAGCCAGCTACCAGAGGACAAGATTGGTGCTAAAAAAAATAAAGTTTCTCACTGTTTCCCCATCTATTTGCCATGAAGTGATGGGACCAGTGCCAAGATCTTAGTTTTCTGAATGCTGAGCTTTAGGCCAACGTTTTCACTCTCCTCTTTCACTTTCATCTAGAGGCTTTTTAGTTCCTCTTTACTTTCTCCCATAAGGGTGGTGTCATCTGCATATCTGAGGTTATTGATATTCCTCTTGGTAATCTTGATTCCAGCTTGTGCTTCATCTAGCCTGGCGTGTCTCATGATGTACTCTGCATATAAGTTAAATAAGCAGGGTGACCATATACAGCCTTGACGTACCCCTTTCCTGATTTGGAACCAGTCTGTTGTTCCATGTCCAGTTCTAACTGTTGCTTCCTGACCTGCATACAGATTTCTCAAGAGGCAGGTCAGGTGATCTGGTATTCCCATCTCCTTAAGAACTTTCCAAAGTTTGTTGTGGTCCACACACTCACAGACTTGTGCTGTTTGCTCAGTCATGTCCGACTCTTCGTGATCCCATGGACTGTAGCCCACCAGACTCCTCTGTCCATGGGTTTCTCCAGGCAAGAATACTGGAGTGGGTTGCCATTTCCTTCCCCAGTCAAAGGCTTTGGCATAGTTAATAAAGCAGAAATAGATGTTTTTCTGGAACACTCTTGCTTTTTTGATGATCCAGCGGATGTTGGCAATTTGATCTTTGTTTCCTCTTTCTTTTCTAAATTCAGTATGAACACCTGGAAGTTCACAGTTCACGTACTGTTGAAACCTGGCTTGGAGAATTTTGAACATTACTTTGCTAGCATGTGAGATGAGTGCAAATGTGAGGTAGTTAAAGCATTCTTTGGCATTGCCTTTCTTTGGGATTGGAATGAAAACTGACCTTTTCCAGTCCTGTGGCCACTGCTGAGTTTTCCAAATTTGCTGGCATATTGAGTGCAGCACTTTCACAGCATCATCTTTAGGATTTACAGTGAGATCAGTCAAACTGGATATTTGTTTTTCTCTAGTTGCATCATGGACTTCCCAGATGGCACTAGTGGTAAAGAATCTGCCTGTCAATGCAGGAGATGCCAGAGATGCAGGTTTGATCCCTGGGTTGGGAAGACACCCTGGAGAAGGAAAGGGCAACCCACTCCAGTATTTGTGCCTAGAAAATCCCATGGACAGAAGAGTCCATGGTGTCACAAAGAGTCCATGCTGTCACAAAGAGTTGGACACGACTGAGCGACTGAGCACACATGCACACACAGTCGCATTATAGGTACTAGGTAGATGGAAAGTTAAATATAACTCAGTGTTGAGGTCTTGTCACGTTGATATGACTGAAGGGAGAAAGGGGAAACCAAACAGAGACTTTGACTGATCTATTACATCAAAGCCAGTCATGAAAGAATGTGAGGAAAGGAACAAAACAAAGAGCTAAGGTGGTTGTGTCAATGGATTGGTGCTCACAGTGGAGAAATGACTGGTAAACATGGTAGTCTATGCAATGCTTGAAAATAAGAATGCAGCTACTGCAAATAATAGCATCTATGGTCTGATCATAGAAATGGGTAGCTGATATACAATACATGTAATATGTAATACATCAACTATATTCAATAAAAATAACCTTCAAAAAGTGAGTAGCTGATATAGATTAGAAGACAAGATAATTGGAGGTTAATGAGACTCAGGATATGGGAGAGATAATTTTTTAATGGAAGAAGATTAAGCGAAATCTTCAATAAATGTAGGACTCCCCAAAAGGACAGAAGAGTGCAGTAAAGGTTCAGTTCAGTTCAGTCACTCAGTCGTGTCCGACTCTCCACGACCCCATGAATCACAGCACGCCAGGCTTCCCTATCCATCACCAACTCCCGGAGTATACTCAAACTCATGTCCACAGAGTCGGTGATGGCATCCAGCCATCTCATTCTCCGTCGTCCCCTTCTCCTCCCGCCCCCAACCTTTCCCAGCATCAGAGTCTTTCCAGTGAGTCAACTCGTCGCATGAGGTGGCCAAAGTATTGCAGTTTCAGCTTTAGCATCAGTCCCTCCAATGAACATCCAGGATTGATCTCCTCTAGAATGGACTGGTTGGATCTCCTTGCAGTATAAGGGACTCTCAAGAGTCTTCTCCAGCACCACAGTTCAAAAGCATTGATTCTTCGGCGATCAGCCTTCTTCACAGTCCAACTCTCACATCCATACATGACCACGGGAAAAACCATTGTCTTGACTAGACGGACCTTGGTTGGCAAAGTAATGTCTCTGCTTTTTAATATACTATCAAGCTTGGTCATAACTTTCCTTCCAAGGAGCAAGCGTCTTTTAATTTCATGGCTGTAATCAGCATCTGTAGTGATTTTGGAGCCCAAAAAAACAAAGTCTGACACTGTTTCCACTGTTTTTCCATCTATTTCCCATGAAGTGATGGGACCAGATGCCATGATCTTTGTTTTCTGAATGTTGAGCTTCAAGCCAACCTTTTCACTCTCCTCTTTCACTTTCATCAAGAGGCTTTTGAGTTCCTCTTCACTTTCTGCCATAAGGGTAGTGTCATCTGCATATCTGAGGTTATTGATATTTCTCCCAGCAATCTTGATTCCAGCTTGTGCTTCTTCCAGCCCAGCGTTCCTCATGATGTACTCTGCATATAAGTTAAATAAGCAAGGTGACAATATACAACCTTGACGTACACCTTTTCCTATTTGGAACCAGTCTGTTGTTCCATGTCCAGTTCTAACAGTTGCTTCCTGACCTGCATACAGGTTTCTCAAGAGGCAGGTCAGGTGGTCTGGGATTCCCATCTCTTTCAGAATGCAGTAAAGGTTAGTGCTGGTTATTATCTAATTATATGCATTCCAATGGAACTGGCATATATGGGAAGTAGGAAGAAAAACTGTGTGAAAGGAATTGTGAAGAGCAAGCAGTTTATGTACTCACCTGCTGTGTCCAATGGCACATGAGGTGAGAAAAAATACAGCCACTATTCAAAAATACTCGAAGGGCAAGTAGTGTTTTCAAAGAAGAGTGAAATTTTAATTCAAGCAAGAAGGTAAATTGAACCTTTAAAGAAGAGAATGATGAAGCAGTGGTTTAATAATGAGCTATGTTAATATGAGCTATGTTTAATAATAAGTCTGAGCTATGGAGAAAGAATTTGGAGTAGTAAGCTTGAATGTATGATCATGCCAGGTTAGAGGTTGTACAAAGAATACAGAGTTGTGTGTCTAGGTGATAAAGGATGAACATTGAACCTCGGGCTTCCGAAGTCCAGAAAGGACTGTGTTTTGTAAAGGGAATGATAGGATTAGTCCTGATCGCCTCTTGGAGTGAAGTGGATAATTAATTCAATTATATGCTATTAAATATGTATCTGGTCTTTGTCATTTTAATGTGGGTAGTCTTTGCACAGGAGATACTGGTTGTCTTGCCAAGAGTGACGCAGCACAGAGCAAATGATTTTAAAGAGAGTCTTCTCTTTTAATGTATCTTTGGCTTAACTGTTCTCCTGTAACCAATGTGACCTCAGCTCATTAAATTTTAAAATTAATGTACATCCCAAAGAGGAGTGTTCTAAATAAGATGACCAAAAAGGACAATGAATGCTTTCCAAATTTCAAACTGAAGAAAAACTTAATACTTTTATTTCTAACTCCAGTTTGACCAAAGGAGTAATAGATTTGTTCACCAAGTTTGCACTTTTTTCCCTTGGTTTTCTAAGATAACAATTTTTAACGAAGCTCCTTGAGGTCATTTGGCCTCAAAATTAAAGTGAAAAATCACTTGACATTTCTAAAGCATCCTAGAAGCTTTTAATTCATGTTCTCCCTACCTTTGCCTTTTTTTCTTTACTTTCATTTTCTTTCTCTTTGAAGAGGTCAATGAGATTTTCTAACTTTGAAACTTTATCCTAAGATTTTACTCTTTTGTTGTTCTGGTCTTTGCTTCAAAGGCTAGATATTTAAATTAAAAATTCCAATCAATTAAAAGCTTTTATTCCAGGAGGAAAAATACTGTTTTTATGAAAAATCACCAAGGGTTTTAAAGACTAAGAATCAGGAAACTGATGACTAAAAAGACAACTGTGAGCAACTTAGACTTTCAGTTCATTTTGAGTAGCACTCAGGGCACAAGTTGAACATTATAGAACAGTGTATCTGCAAGCTTTTACTGAGAATATAACATTAAGTATACAGATTTTCTTTAGGTTATTTTTATGGTAAAAAGTAATACTTCTCAAAGTTCACAAAAATCTTTCTGTTGTTCGTTTCTGGTATAAAATACAATTGACTTTTTAATGGGTTCAGTTTCTCACTAAAGTCTCGCTTTCTCTTGGAAAGAATAGTTCGGGTCAGTTCCCCCTTCATCACTTCCATGATTATAGAAATAATTTTTGCATAAAATACAGAATAACAAACAAAAATAAAAAATAAGTAGTACTATATACATCAGTGTTTATTTTTAACTTATTTGTTGAATATTTACTTGATGATCATCCTAGAGATAAAAATAA